>NC_140209.1:77220464-78492964 GCF_951802725.1 Rutilus rutilus
AACTACCAACCACCTAGTAACACCATAGCAACCACCCAGAACACCCTAGCAACCGCCTAGCAACCACCCAGAATACCCTAGCAACTGCCTAGCAACACCATAGCAACCACCCAGAACACCCTAGCAACCACCCAGAACACCCTAACAACCGCCTAGCAACCACCCAGAAAACCTTAGCAACCGCCTAGCAACACCATAGCAACCACCCAGAACACCCTAGCAACTGCCTAGCAACCATCCAGAATACCCCAGCTACCACCTAGCAACCACCCAGAACACCTTAGCAACCCACTAGAAACACCCTAGCAACTTTTTAACTTCAAACTTTAAACTACTTTAAACTTCAAACTAATTTAAACTTTAAACTAAAAACTTCAAACTACTTTAAATTAAACTTCAAACTACTTTAAACTTTAAACTAAATTAAACTTCAAAGTACTTTAAACTTTAAACTAAATTAAACTTCAAACTTCTTTAAACTTTAAACTAAATTAAACTTCAAACTACTTTAAACTTTAAACTAAATTAAACTTCAAACTTCTTTAAACTTTAAACTAAATTAAACTTCAAACTACTTTAATCTTCAAACTACTTTAAACTTTAAACTTTCCAGTCCAAACTTTCTCAAGCCAACTTAAAGTTTGTCTCGACGAACTTTCGCATCTAGTTATTATTATTATTCTTCTTACCAAAAAATTCCACTCAATCTCCTCCTAGAGCTTTAACTCTACATACTCCAAACTCGGCTCAGACACTCAAACTGTTCTGACTCGAGTTGCTTTATCTTTTCAGACTGATCGGACTTACGGTTTTCCTACAAATGATGATCAAAACTCGGAAAAACTCCCATTGACTTGCATTGGGGAGTTCTAAAAAATTCAAATCCAGATTCAAACTGACCAACCGACAAAAATTCAAATCTAAATACCTTGAAGACTAAACCAAACTGCCGTTCTATATATATTAGCCAATGAAACTCATTTAAACTAATAAACTCTAATCTCATACATTTATAAACTAATTAACTTAAATTTAATAACTAATTAACTAATAAACTCATGAATTCATAGACTTATGAACTCTTAAACTCATAAATTAATAAACTCTGAACTCTAAACTCATTTAAATTTATAAACTCTAAACTCAAAAACTCATACACTTATAAACTCATCAGTTTATACACTTATAAACTCTAAACTCATAAACTCTGAGTGTGTGTGTGTGTGTGTGTCTGAGTGAGTGTGTGAGCGAGGTAGTCTGTGTGAGTGTGTGTGTGTGTGTGTGTGTGTGTGTGTGTGTGTGTATCTATCTAACTTATTTATCTATCTATCTCTCTGTCATAAACTTCAAACTACTTTAAACTTTAAACCAATTTAAACTTCTTAAGTTTAAAGCTCCCAGCTCCCAAGCAACTCCATAGCAACCAAACTTGAGTACCCTAGCAACCATTTTGCAAGACCTATATCTCTGTATCAGAACATCGTATAGAGATGAGGTTTGGCTCTTTTGACTCATGCTAGCAAACAGCACTTCCAACATGCTACATATGCTAGCAGTGAATAGCTACATGCTAATAGTGATTAGTTAAGTGTTAAATCATGCCAAGATCATGCTAAGAACTCTATAAAAACTCCATAGTAACCATCTGTGACAACTACCAACCACCTAGTAACACCATATCAACCGCCCTGAATACCATAGCAACCCCCCAGAACACCCTAGCAACCGCCTAGCAACCACCCAAAAGACCCTAGCAACCCCCCAGAAACCCTAGCAACCGCCTAGCAACCACCCAAAACACCCTAGCAACCACCCAAAACACCCTAGCAACCGCCTAGCAACCACCCAAAAGACCCTAGCAACCACCCAAAACACCCTAGCAACCGCCTAGCAACCACCCAAAAGACCCTAGCAACCACCCAAAATATCCTAGCAACTGCCTAGCAACCACCCAAAAGACCCTAGCAACCACCAGAAATATCCTAGCAACCGCCTAGCAACCACCCAGAATATCCTAGCAACCACCCAAAACAGCCTAGCAACAACCCAGAACACCCTAGCAACCGCCTAGCAACCACCCAAAACACCCTAACAACCACCCAAAACACCCTAGCAACCGCCTAGCAACCACCCAAAAGACCCTAGCAACCACCCAAAACACCCTAGCAACCGCCTAGCAACCACCCAAAAGACCCTAGCAACCACCCAAAATATCCTAGCAACTGCCTAGCAACCACCCAAAAGACCCTAGCAACCACCAGAAATATCCTAGCAACCGCCTAGCAACCACCCAGAATATCCTAGCAACCACCCAAAACAGCCTAGCAACAACCCAGAACACCCTAGCAACCGCCTAGCAACCACCCAAAAGACCCTAGCAACCGCCTAGCAACCACCCAGAACACCCTAGCAACCACCCAAAAGACCCTAGCAACCACCCAAAATACCCTAGCAACCGCCTAGCAACCACCCAAAAGACCCTAGCAACCATCCAAAAGACCCTAGCAACCGCCTAGCAACCACCCAAAATATCCTAGCAACCACCCAAAACACCCTAGCAACCGCCTAGCAACCACCCAAAAGACCCTAGCAACCACCCAAAACAGCCTAGCAACCACCCAGAACACCCTAGCCACCACCTAGCAACCACCCAGAATACCTTAGCAACGCCTAGGAACACCATAGCAACCACCCATAACACCCTTGCAACTGCCTAGCAACCACCCAGAACACCCTAGCAACCACCAAAAACACCTTAGCAACCGCCTAGCAACACCATAGCAACCACCCATAACACCCTAGCAACCGCCTAGCAACCACCCAAAAGACCCTAGCAACCACCCAAAATATCCTAGCAACCACCCAAAACACCCTAGCAACCGCCTAGCAACCACCCAAAAGACCCTAGCAACCGCCTAGCAACCACCCAAAAGACCCTAGCAACCACCAAAAATATCCTAGCAACCACCCAGAACACCCTAGCAACCGCCTAGCAACCACACAAAAGACCCTAGCAACCACCCAAAACACCCTAGCAACCACCCAGAACACCCTAGCAACCACCCAAAATACCCTAGCAACCGCCTAGCAACCACCCAGAATACCTTAGCAACCGCCTAGCAACACCATAGCGACCATCCATAACATCCTAACAACCGCCTAGCAAAAAACTTTCCGGTCCAAACTTTCTCAAGCCAACTTAAAGTTTGTCTCGACGAACTTTCGCATCTAGTTATTATTATTATTCTTCTGTGAAAAACTGTTGACTCAAACTCGTCCTAGAGCTTTAACTCTACATACTCCAAACTCGGCTCAGACACTCAAACTGATCTGAAGTTAGTTGCTTTATCTTTTCAGACTGATCGGACTTACGGTTTTCCTACAAATGACGATCAAAACTCGGAAAAACTCCCATTGACTTACATTGGGGAGTTCTAAAAAATTCAAATCCAGATTCAAACTCACCAACCGACAAAAATTCAAATCTAAACACCTTGAAGACTAAACCAAACTGCCGTTCTATATATATTAGCCAATGAAACTCATTTAAACTAATAAACTCTAATCTCATACACTTATAAACTAATTAACTTAAATTTAATAACTAATTAACTAATAAACTCATGAATTCATAGACTTATGAACTCTTAAACTCATAAATTAATAAACTCTGAACTCTAAACTCATTTAAACTTATAAACTCTAAACTCAAAAACTCGTACACTTATAAACTCTAAACTCATAAACTCTGAGTGTGTGTGTGTGTCTGAGTGAGTGTGTGAGCGAGGTAGTCTGAGTGAGTGTGTGTGTGTGTGTGTGTGTGTGTGTGTGTGTTTGTGTGTATCTATCTAACTTATTTATATATCTATCATAAACTTCAAACTACTTTAAACTACTTTAAACTTCAAACCACTTTAAACTTCTTAAGTTTAATGCTTCCAGCTCCCAAGCAACTCCATAGCAACCAAACTTGAGTACCCTAGCAACCGTTTTGCAAGACCTATATCTCTGTATCAGAACATCGTATAAAGATGAGTTTTGGCTCTTTTGACTCATGCTAGCAAACAGCACTTCCAACATGCTACACATGCTAGCAGTGAATAGCTACATGCTAATAGCAATTAGTTAAGTGTTAAATCATGCCAAGATCATGCTAAGAACTCTATAAAAACTCCATAGTAACCATCTGTGACAACTACCAGCCACCTAGTAACACCATATCAACCGCCCTGAATACCATAGCAACCACCCAGAACACCCTAGCAACCGCCTAGCAACCACCCAGAACACCCTAGCAACCACCCAAAATACCCTAGCAACCACTCAAAATATCCTAGCAACCACCCAAAACACCCTAGCAACCGCCTAGCAACCACCCAAAAGACCCTAGCAACCACCTAGCAACCACCCAAAATATACTAGCAACCACCCAAAACACCCTAGCAACCGCCTAGCAACCACCCAAAAGACCCTAGCAACCACCCAAAATATCCTAGTTTCACCCAGAACACCCTAGCAACCGCCTAGCAACCACCCAGAACACCCTAACAACCACCCAAAATACATTAGCAACACCCTAGCAACCACACAGAATACCTTAGCAACCGCCTAGCAACACCATAGCAACCACTCAGAACACCCTAGCAACCACCTAACAACACCATAGCAACCACCAAGAACACCCTAGCAACCGCCTAGCAACCACCCAGAATACCTTAGCAACTGCCTAGCAACACCATAGCAACCACCCAGGACACCCTAGAAACCACCTAGCAACACAATAGCAACCACCCAGAACACCCTAGCAACCGCCTAGCAACCACCCAGAATACCCTAGCAACACCATAGCAACCGCCTAGCAACCACCCAGAATACCCTAGCAACACCATAGCAACCGCCTAGCAACCAACCAGAATACCCTAGCAACTGCCTAGCAACAACATAGCAACGACCCAGAACACCCTAGCAACAGCCTAGCAACTTTTTTAACTTTAAACTACTTGAAACTTTAAACTGCTTTAAACTTCAAACTAATTTAAATTTTAAACTACTTTGAACTTCAAACTACTTTAAACGTTGAAGTACTTTAAACTTCAAACTACTTACAACTACTTTAAACTTAAAACTACTTTAAACTTTAAACTACTTTAAACTTTAAACTACTTTAACCTTTAAACTAAATTAAACTTCAAACTACTTTAAACTTCAAACTAAATTAAACTTCAAACTACTTTAAACTTTAAACTAAATTAAACTTCAAACTTCTTTAAACTTTAAACTAAATTAAACTTCAAACTACTTT
The DNA here is from genome assembly GCF_951802725.1 of Rutilus rutilus. Taxonomy (NCBI): domain Eukaryota; kingdom Metazoa; phylum Chordata; class Actinopteri; order Cypriniformes; family Leuciscidae; genus Rutilus; species Rutilus rutilus. The sequence continues at coordinate 77,225,767 of NC_140209.1, forward strand.
AATCTTCAAACTACTTTAAACTTTAAACTTTCCAGTCCAAACTTTCTCAAGCCAACTTAAAGTTTGTCTCGACGAACTTTTTAATCTAGTTCGCTACTGCTAGCCTGTTAACGCGCCACCCGTGCGCTCAGCTGTTTTATTTATTTATTTTTTCTCTCGCGCGCTCGCGCCTTTGAGTTCATAAAAGCTCAGGTGAGTAAGAATCACTCAACAAACACGGTGAGTAATGTCTTGTCCTGTTATTGTCACCTGCACTTCATGTCACATGTTTAGCATCAGACTTCTCTGTTGGCAATGTAGGATTTATATGTGATAAATGTAAGGAGACAGTTAGGCTGACAGAGAAGATTTCAGAATTAGAGACACGCATCCAAACTTTAATTGAGGATAGTAAGAGTGCTAGAGCTTTAGATACTATTTTGGATGCGCCTAGCATAGTGAACTCTTTACATGATTCGGTTCCAGCTGAAGTAGAGCCTGTGCAGCCGGGCAAATGGGTGACAGTGAGGGATCGCTCTAGTCGCGGATCAAAAAACCACTCTTCCATTCCGATTACCACAACAAATCGATTTGCCCCGCTCAGTGAAACACCCACTGAGAATTCTGTTGATTGTGCCCTAGTAATTGGTGATTCGATCACACGGAACGTGAAAATAGAGACACCAGCGAACATAGTCACATGTTTGCCGGGAGCCAGAGCGCCTGACATCAAAGCAAATTTAAAAGTGCTGGCTAATGCTAATCGTAAATTCTCTAAGATCATTATTCATGTTGGCACTAATGATGTTCGACTCCGCCAGTCGGAGATCACCAAAATTAATATTAAAGAGGTGTGTGAACTTGCAAGTACGATGTCAGGCACTGTAATTTGCTCTGGCCCCCTTCCTGTTCGCAGGAGTGATGAGATAGTTAGTAGATTGTGTTCACTGAATCGCTGGCTGTCTGAGTGGTGTCCGTGTAATAATATAGAATTCATAGACAATTGGAAAAGTTTTTGGGGCAAACCTGACCTGTTGAAAAGAGATGGTATTCATCCCTCCTGGGATGGTGCTGCTCTTCTATCTAGTAATATGGCTCATAGTCTTAGAGCTCAAACATGACAAATTGGGCACCAGGTCAGGAAGCAGACAGACTGGCTAAACCGACCGTCTGCTAGCGGCCTCGCGTCACCCAGGTCAGATAAATCCCATCACATAGAGCCTCTTTCACCTAGCTATCATCATATAGAGACTGTGTCTGTTCCCCGATTTTGGAAATCCAAAAAATGTTTAAACCTATCTAAGGTTAAAAATGTAATTGATGTTCAACAAATAAAAAACAGCTATAATACAGATGAGCACATGCTAAAGCTTGGGTTGCTGAATATTCGATCGCTTACTTCAAAAGCACTCATTGTTAATGATATGATTTCAGATAATAACCTAGATGTGCTGTGTTTGACAGAAACCTGGCTAAAACCAAACGATTACATTACTTTAAATGAGTCCACCCCGCAAGATTACTGTTATAAACATGAACCTCGTCTGAAACGCAAAGGGGGTGGTGTTGCTGTAATTTATAGTAATATTTTCAAAACCACTAAGAAATCAAGTTTCGAATATAATTCTTTTGAAGTGTTAGTGCTTAATGTAAAAATATATAGTAAAAATGATAAATCACGTTTGAGATTTGTGCTGGCTACTGTATACAGGCCACCAGGGCACCATACAGACTTTATCAAAGAATTTGCGAACTTTCTATCAGAGTTAGTATTGGCTGCAGATAAAGTACTAATTGTTGGTGATTTTAATATACACATCGATAATGAAAAAGATGCATTGGGTTTGGCATTTAAAGACATTGTAAACTCAATTGGAGTTAGACAACACGTGTCAGGACCTACTCATCGTCGTAATCATACTCTAGATCTAATATTATCACACGGAATAGATGTTGATGCTGTTGAAATTCTGCAGCAGAGCGATGACATCTCAGATCATTATCTAGTCTCGTGTAAATTACATTTAGCCAAGGCTGCAAAGCCGACTCCGTGTTACAAATATGTTAGACCTATCACTTCTGCTACTAAAGATTGCTTTATTAATAATCTTCCTGATCAGTTTCATCATTTTAGCATCCCGGATAGCTTAGAAAAACTTGATATTGCAACAGAAACTTTTAACTCTCTCTTTTCCAGCACTTTAGACACAGTTGCTCCTTTGCGCTTAAAGAAGATTAAAGAAAATAATCCAACGCCGTGGTACAACGAGCACACTCAGGCCCTTAAGAGAGCAGCCAGAAAAATGGAGCGCAACTGGAAGAAAACAAAATTAGAGGTATTTCGCATTTCATGGAAAGAGAGCTCGATTGCTTACAGAGAGGCTTTAAAAGCTGCTAGATCTGCTTATTTTTCAAACCTATTAGAAGAAAATAAACATAATCCTAGGTATTTATTTGAAACAGTGGCTAAACTAACGAAAAAGAAAGCTTCAAACACAGAAGGTTCCAAGCAGCACAGCAGTAATGACTTTATGAACTTCTTCACTTATAAGATTGATAATATCAGGGATAAAATTATAACTATGCAACCGTCTACTACAGTATCGCATCAGGCAGTGCATTGTAGTCTCCCTGAGGAAAAATTTGATTCATTCATTGCTATAGGAGAGGAAGAATTTACTAAACTCGTTAAATCATCTAAATCTACAACATGTATGTTAGACCCTATACCGACTAAGCTACTGAAAGAGATGCTTCCAGAGGTCATAGATCCTCTTCTTAATATCATTAATTCCTCTTTGTCTCTAGGATACGTACCAAAAAACTTTAAGCTGGCTATGATTAAACCGCTTGTTAAAAAAATGCAACTTGATCCTTCAGAATTAGTCAATTACAGGCCGATCTCGAATCTACCTTTTCTGTCAAAGATACTAGAAAAGGCAGTATCTTCACAACTATGTTCCTTTCTAGAAAGAAATGATATCTGCGAGGATTTTCAGTCTGGATTTAGACCATACCATAGTACTGAGACTGCTCTCGTTAGAGTCACAAATGATTTGCTCTTATCATCCGATCGTGGTTGCGTCTCTCTATTAGTGTTACTCGATCTTAGTGCTGCGTTTGACACCATTGACCACAACATTCTTTTAAATAGACTAGAAAACTATGTTGGCATTAGTGGAATTGCACTAGCATGGTTTAAATCATACTTATCTGACCGTTATCAGTTTGTAGCAGTAAATGAAGAGATGTCTTATCAATCACAAGTTCAGTATGGCGTACCACAGGGCTCAGTACTAGGACCGCTGCTGTTCACTCTGTACATGCTGCCATTAGGAGATATCATTAGGAAAAATGGAATTAGCTTCCACTGTTATGCCGATGATACTCAGCTCTATATTTCTTCAAAACATAACGAAACTTACCAATTCACTAAATTAACAGAATGCATAGCTGATATAAAAAATTGGATGACTCGTAATTTCCTACTTCTAAATTCTGAAAAAACAGAGATTCAAATTATTGGACAAAAAACTTCCTCACGTAATAATCTAGAATACTGTCTAACACTTGATGGCTGCTCTGTTAAGTCTTCGTCGTCGGTTAGGAACCTGGGTGTGCTCTTTGATACCAATCTTTCATTTGAAAGTCACATGTCTAGTATCTGTAAAACCGCATTTTTCCATCTTAAAAATATATCTAAATTACGTCATATGCTCTCATTGACAAATGCGGAACAATTAGTCCATGCGTTCATGACCTCAAGGCTAGATTATTGTAATGCTCTACTGGGTGGTTGCCCTGCACGCTTAATAAACAAACTACAGCTAGTTCAAAACGCAGCAGCTCGAGTTCTTACCAGAACCAGGAAGTATGAGCATATTAGCCCGGTTCTGTCAAAACTGCACTGGCTCCCTATTAAACATCGCATCAATTTTAAAATATTGCTGATTACTTACAAAGCACTAAATGGTTTAGCTCCGCAGTACTTGAGCGAGCTCTTAACGCATTATAGTCCTTCACGTCTATTGCGATCTCAAAATTCCGGCCAGTTGATAATACCTAGAATATCAAAATCAACTGCTGGCGGTAGATCCTTTTCCTATTTAGCACCAAAACTTTGGAACAGCCTTCCTACCATTGTCCGGGAAGCAGACACACTCTGTCAGTTCAAATCTAGATTAAAGACACATCTCTTTGACATAGCGTTCACATAATACATTATAGACTTCTATAATTCAATGTTAGGCTGCATAGATTAGGTCAGCTGGAACCGGGAACACTTCCCATAAATCCTGATGTACTTGTTACATCATGAGAAGAATGGCATCTACGCTAATTTTAGTGTCTTTGTTTATCCCAAGGTTTTCCCGCAGCCTGCCGGATCCAGGCCGTTTCCAGATCTGATGAAGGACCTTCGCCTGGACCCGGTGTCAACGCAGTGCTGAAGTGCCAACTAGTCTCTCCCTATGGAGGATCCCTTTCCCACTCTACAGATAACGCGTCGTCGGGAAAACTCAATTTGCGTATCTACACCGAATTGATAAAATAAAATGAAATTCAGAATCAAAACTATAAGGAAACACCAGTAATTTGTTTAGGTTTGGTTTGTAGGGAATTCCAAACCTGCACACATATATTCAAACGCACATAACTATAGAACCCATTCTTAATGCGCATCTGACCTCCATCAGCGTTTCTCACAGGTTCGCGTTTAAAGTCTGTGTAGAGAGAATGGTGTCATCTTGGCGGCCCTAATTTAGAAACAGATGATCGTTGCGACGGAAGCGAGTCAATCAAGGCTGACTTTAGCTGGAAGATGACTTTGTTAAGGAGCCGCTGTAAAGCCAAAACAATCTTACGTTAAATTATACATTTGTCTCTGTGAAGCTGCTTTGAGACAATCTACATTGTTAAAAGCGCTATATAAATGAAAATGACTTGACTTGACTTGGTCTTTTTGGGAAGGCCAGTGAGGAGTCCATTACAATAATCCACCCTGCTGGTGATGAAAGCATGCACAAGTTTCTCTATGTCTTGTCTGGAAACAAAGCATCTAATTCTTGCAATATTTTTCAGATGATAGTATGCTGATTTAGTTATTGCTTTGACATGACTACTGAAACTAAGTTCTGACTCTAGTGTCACACCAAGATTCCTAACTTGATTTTTAGTTGTTTGACCTCTAGAGTGAAGGTATGCGTTCACCCTGAGAACTTCATCTTTCATCAAGAATTGAGCCTTGAGGGACTCCACGTCATGGATGTCCACTCAGACTTATGGGCTGCGTTCGAAACAGCATACTCACAGAGTAGGTACTTTCAATAAGTACTTAACGAGCACTAAAAGAGTAGGTTTAGTTCATCTATCTGTAAATATCTTGATATTGACGAAACTGGCTCATTTAGTGTCTTGTTGAAGAAACAGCTAGCCATTTTGTGAATACATTTAGGGTTGATTTCTTATATTTTAAACCCTACCCTCAACAAACTACTTGTCTGGCCTTACAATTAATAATACAGAATGTTTATCGCTTCTACGTAGCCATGCGAACCGCAATTATCCCGACAGCACTTTATCTGTAGAGATGTAAAGGGAGGTGAGGGAGGCCTTCACAGGGGAGAGACTAGTGGACACTTCAGGACTGCGCTGTTGTCATCAGGTCCAGGCGAAGGTCCTTCGTCAGATCTGGATACAGCCTGGATCCGGCGGACTGCAGTAAACCTCGGGATAAACAGAGAGACTAATATTAGCGTAGACGCCATTCTTCTTATGATGAATAAGAATGCTTCTTTCTGAATGCTTATCGAATTTAAACTGGGAGTCAATCTCTGTACCCAGGTTTTTAAAAGATCCCACCTGCTCAACTTCCTCTCCATTAAGTAACAAAGGCTTAAAAAGTGTATGTGCATTATTAGCCCCACAACACATTTCTTTGGTTTTGTTAATATTAAGCTGCAAAGAACTCTCCTCCGTCCAGGCTGCGAGAGAATTAACAAAATCAAAATAAATGTCCAGTGATTGGGTATCCTTCACACATCCCACCAGTTGTTATAGTACAGAAAGAAGCAGACAGATAAATAGTTGAAATTTATGTTTATTGAACAGAGATGAGAACAGCAGATGAGACTGGTGAGTATGCAATGGAGGATAGGAACAGGACGATTAACTTAGCTGGATGATAATCTGGATCTCTGTATGCAGATGGCGGGACAGGATACGGCAAGCCGATGATTGGAGACAAGACAGGAGTCGGATGACGGGAACTGGTGAATCGAAGATGAAGTTCAGGTAAGGAATCTTCAGATAAGTAGAGGAGTCTGTACGTTCAGGTAAGAACGAGACCAGACAATGAAGTGAAGGGGAAGTGCCTATAAATAGTGTGCGTTGATGATGATGTGCAGGTGCGGTGAATTAGAACTCCGGGGAGAGTGAACGAGTGGGCGGAGTGTGCAGATCTTGTGACTCCATGACAGTACCCCCTCCTCCATGGGCGGCTCCTGACGACTGGATAGGACGACGACAGGGTCTACCTTGGGCCCAGCTGGTCGATCTGGGTGTTCCGGGTGGTATTGGGTGAGGAGTGTCGGATCGAGGATATCATAACGGCTCACCCATGACCGCTCTTCAGGATCGTAGTCCTCCCAATCGATGAGGTATTCCAGTCTGGGACCACGTCGTCGCGAGTCCAGGATAGCTTGGACCTGGTAGATCGGTTCTTCTTCAGTGACTTTGGGAGGAGGAGGTACTTCTTTGCCACCAGATTCTGTGGGAGGAGAAAACAGAGGTTCAGAGTGAGGTTTCAGGAGGGATACGTGGAAGGATGGTGAAATTCTGTAGTGAGGTGGAAGGTTAAGCCTATAAGTGACCTTGTTGAGCTGCCTCTGCACTGTGAATGGAACTATGTACCGGGCACTCAGCTTACGGCAAGGCAGGGGGAGACGGATGTCCCGTGCCAATAGCCATACCTTCTGGCCTGGTTGGTAGTGAGGGGTAGATGTTCTGCTGGTGTCTGCGTGTCTCTTGTGTCTCCGCACTGCCTGTTGGAGATGCACGTGAGCTGAGTCCCATACCCGGAGGTTGGTATCCTAGGATACATTGGAAGGGGGTGAGCCTGGTGGTGGATTGTTGGAGTGAGTTTTGGGCGTACTCAGCCCATGGAATATCGTTGTTATCTCTTGAACACAGCCGCGTCCAAATGATCTGAGGGCGCGGGCGGGTATAGATATATACACTAGACGTCGCCTTGGCTACGGTTTCGTTCAAATGAACTGCAGTAGCCAAGGCGACGTCTAGTGTATATATCTATACCCGCCCGCGCCCTCAGATCATTTGGACGCGGCTGTGTTCAAGAGATAACAACGATATAAATACTGTTCGTTTTCTTACACAAACCGCTCGTTTCGTGTCTTAGGCCATCAATGTGTACTTACGATGAGGAATTGTTTAATTTGGACGATGGGGAATTGTTTTAATTTGGACTTTGTGCATGCTCTTTGAGACAGTGACCATAGACCTGCATGAAATGACTGTCAGACAAGAACGGTTTGACCTAAAAATATAAAAATTGAAACTACTGCGGAAAAAAAGACACCTACATCTTGGATGCCCTTGAGGTAAGCTAAAACATACCAAAATTTTATTTCAAAGTGAACTATCCCTTTAAATTTTGATTGATAAATTAGTTAGAAAGAAAGAAAGATTAGTTAGAAAGAAAGATTGATTAGTTAGAAAGAAAGAAAGATTAGTTAGAAAGAAAGAAAGAAAGAAAGATTGATTAGTTAGAGAGAAAGAAAGATAAATAGATTAGTTAGAAAGAAAGAAAGAAAAAAGGAAAGAAAGAAAAAAGGAAAGAAAGAAAGATTGATTAGTTAGAAAGAAAGAAAGAAAGAAAGAAAGAAAGAAAGAAAGGAAAGAAAGAAATATTGATTAGAAAGAAAGAAAGATAGATTAGTTAGAAAGAAAGAAAGATTAGTTAGAAAGAAAGAAAGATTGAATAGTTAGAAAGAAAGAAAGATAAATAGATTAGTTAGAAAGAAAGAAAGAAAGAAAAAAGGAAAGAAAGAAAGATTGATTAGTTAGAAAGAAAGAAAGAAAGAAAGAAAGAAAGAAAGAAAGAAAGAAAGAAAGAAAGAAAGAAAGAAAAAAGGAAAGAAAGAAATATTGATTAGAAAGAAAGAAAGATAGATTAGTTAGAAAGAAAGAAAGAAAGAAAGAAAGAAAGAAAGAAAAATTGATTAGTTAGAAAGAAAGATAAATAGATTAGTTAGAAAGAAAGAAAGAAAGAAAAAGAAAGAAAGAAAAAAGGAAAGAAAAAAAGATTGATTAGTTAGAAAGAAAGAAAGAAAGAAAGAAAGAGAGAAAGAAATATTGATTAGAAAGAAAGAAAGATAGATTAGTTAGAAAGAGATAGATAGATAGATAGATAGATAGATAGATCAGAAAAAGAATAATAATGTTTAAATTGGATTTCAGTAATAACCTTTATTATAATGTATTTAAATGAACTTATTTTTAATGAACTTAATTTATTGTAATGTATTTAAATAAACTTATTTTTATGCACTAGTATGAGTATTTATTATAATGGATGTATTGAAATTAAATTAAAACTAACCTCAGTTGACTTCATTATAATTTACTCATTTTATTATTGTTGTAAATGTTTATACAATGGGGACAATTCATATAATTTCAAACTACAAAATAAGATGACCGTTATCAGTTTTTCAGCACGTGATTGATTATAACCAATGACCCCGGTTTCACACCGCAAGCGTCAGCGGCGCGTACGCAGCGCGTATTTTTTTCGGCGTCCATGTTAATCAATAGGCTTGTTTGAGATGAGCAAAATCTGCGCAGAACCGATCACCGGTGATCAGCGCGAGATGCATGCCGGTTAGAAATGTGTCCGAGTGCGGTCCGCCTTGCTCGGATGTCATGCTGACGTATGTCAAAAATCTCTCGCGAGCGCAAGGCACACCTGTCGGATTCTGCAGTCGAGCGCAGTTGCTCTCCACCGACTGCGCTGATCAGAAGCATGATGGGAAACGACTTGCTGACGACACAGCTTAATGTTCATTGGTTTAAACAACCGTGATGTATTGTTCTCTTTTAAAATGTTTGATTTTAAAACTCTGATATCATGTTTTATGTGTATACGTTATGTGTGAATATTCCCAAACTATCTAACAGTGCGATCTCTATGGGTTATGCAATTTAATTTTTATAATAAATAAATAAATAAATAAAAACACGTATGTCTGTATTAAAGAAAAAAATATTGATAAACATGTATTTGGAATGGAATTAAATAACAAGTACTTTGGGTGTCTTGTTCATTTTATTTATTTTCATATAAAAGCAACATAAATTGAATTACATCCAGTTTATTAGCAACACTGTGCACGAGCGTGAATCCCGCGATATCCATCTTTGATCTCGCAGGTGTCAGATCCACTACGAGAAGAGAGATCTGTCCGGCTTGCCTGCGCTTTTTTCACTCCTCCCCTCACTGCAGCCGCCTACTCTCGACTACATTTCAGGCGAGGCAAGGCGCATCTCAAACAAGCCTAATGAGTGCATTCACACCGGGAGCAGAAGCAGCGCGTGAGCGTCAAGCAGGAGCGTCGCGTGAACAGCAGTGCAGCGGGGGTTTCGGCGCCCGGTCTATTTTTTACTGTGCTGCTCACGCTCAATTAAAGTGAAAGCACACTTTTAATGCTTTTGATGGACAAAATAAATGTGATTTAACACAAAACGTGCTCAAAATGCACAGAATAAGCATGTCAAGAGTTTTAACAACAATGCCAATGTCTAGTGTTTTAATAATTATGCCAGAAAAGAAAATTAAGTATAACAAATATGTATTTACCCATTTAAACTTTTTAATTATTCGTTTTGGGTGAAAGTAAGGTGTATTATTATGACAACAAAAATGTTGAAAGAACTGACCCATTGTTTGAAATGGTTATATTGTCTGCCAAACACGGTTTGCAGCCGCTGCTGTGACGCTGTACTACGCTTCCAGTGTGAATACTCGCGGGAGTCTGCTGCTGCAGTGATGATGTAGTTGCGCGGATGTGCCGGTCGCGCGCCGCTCACGCTTGCAGTGTGAAAGAGGGGTGAGACTGCTGGAGCTGCGCGTGGGAAATCATCCGCTTCTCTCGTTGCTTCAGTCCACGAACTCTCGTTGCTTCAGTCAGGTAAGTGTTATGTCTTTTAAAATTCGGAAAAATCATCAAAATAGTGGTGAATTAATTAATTGGATTAAAAGTAAACTTATTTTAGCCTGATTACGACTGAGTATTATGATTTATGAGTATTACTTTCATAAATGCTGTTCAAACTTAGAGGCCTAATGCGGCCGACTAGCCACAGACGTTGTTACTCTCCAAGGTAACGCTAATTTCTGAGTTAATTTATGTTTAAAATGTTTATTTTAAACGTACAGAATTCATTTACGTCCGTTTTGTTAATTTTATTTATTGTTATGAAGGGATGTGACGTTAATGGCCGAGCTATGGATATAAAGCCCAGGCTAGGTCGATATTGTGTACATATTGAACATGTTTGAAGGCTTTACGTCTTAAATCCAAACGTAAACGAAGCTTTATTCCATGTAAATGTAATACATAACCTTAAACTCACACTACTCTTCTCTATTGAGCGTTCGCAAAACCCGCCGCCTTTAGTAACCGTTGCTATCGACGACGCACTCACGGTACGTTCACACGGGGCGTGAGCGTCAACGCTTCCCATTGACTTTGAATGGGTGACGTCAAGCGTTGCCGAAAAGAATTGTGGATCCGTCGGCGGCGCTTCACTGGCGTTGCTCGCGGCAGAAGTTGAGAATTTTTCAACTTCTGCCGCGAGCAACGCCAGTGAAGCGCCGCAGACGGAAGCGTCAGCCAATAGGATCGCTCTATGCAAATACAGTAGCCAGGCGGCAGCCAATCACGTTCATCCTGTTCAAGAGCAGCAAACTGAGGATACATTTTAAATTTCATTGGCTGACGCTGCTATGACCATGGCGTCAGTGCCAAACTTCAGCCACGCCTTCCGTCAAGCGTTGACGCTGACGCCCCGTGTGAACGTACCGTCACTCACGCGACGCCACTCATGTTCTCATGCAGTGAACAACACATCGCGGAGCTGAGGGGAGACCAGGGCTCCAGACTAACTTTTTTCACCTCCGTCCTGGAACCGTCCTGAAAAACGATTTGAACCGTCCTAAAGTGAATGTCAACCGTCCCAAAATAAACATGTTGTTTCTGTACTTTGTTATTATCATCTATAGTTGTTAGTTGTTAGTCACATAACAAAAACACCATTAAAATGTTTATGATTTATAGTATTATATTTATTTAGCTCCATTCAAAGTAATTATCTGTAAACAGGTAAAAAACTGATTTAATAAAAAATAACAGGAGTGTATGCTTTTTTGTATTCATGCAGATTTTTTTTTTTTTTTTTTTTTACATATACGAAAATTAAGATAAAAATACATACAGCTCAAAACGTTTTGGAGTTGGTTGGATTAAAAAATAACAAATAAATACTGGTGACAACATATCTAAAAAATATCATCATTCTTTATTCTTTCAAGCAGCAGACATATTTATTTGTATGAATTAAATATAATGAATTATTATTAAAGCTATTAACGAGCAGTGAATGCTTTTCTCTTTTTCTTTTGTTGCTTGATCAATACACAGACCGCATTAGGTTTATTACCCACTGTCACTTTAAGACATCGGATCATGTCCAGTGACGTGCGCTGATGCACATCCGATACACTCAAAACTGTTTAAGACATAACCATCATAGTTTACGTGAATACTCTCCAAAACGGACATTTTGACATAATGCTGTGTGTATTTGTCCATTCAGACACGAAAGAGAGCTCAAAAGTACTCACGCGCTGTATAGGTGTCTATGTGCATGGCGGCACGCTTCGGGTCGGGTGTGTGCGCACAGAAAACCGTACTGAATACAGCTCTTTTTTTGCGTCGTCACTCTTATTCAGATCTATGTCTGCTCTACTCATTCTCCCAGGCGTTTACATTTTTTACGTTTTATGAGACATGCAGCGCATGTCAACCCGTGTGCCGCTGGGTAGATCAGAACGTTACAGTACAAATGTGCGCATCTACCACAAACGCAGGACATCAGTTCTGACTGGATCGCTTCCCAAATCGTCACTATCTAACATTTTTGTCTAGTTTTTATTCGTTGACGAAAATGTCAATAGATTTTCGTCATGGTTTTTGTCATTCAAAACTAGTTTTTATTTAGTTATCGTCTCGTTTTTGTCTGTGAAAATAAGCCATGTGATAGATGTACCGCGAAACAAGTCTCCGGGTGAGTAGCCGGCCAGTGATAGTAACTATAGTAACAGCATGAGAAGACACGCTCCGTTGTAGTCAGCGCTTGGTCGGTTAATTTTGACATTTTCTAAGTAAGTTACCCTAATAGGCTAGTAATAAATGAACACACATACAAAAATGTCTTTCGTCCTGTAGGCGTCCTAGAGAATATTTCTGTTCGTCCTAAACACATTTTCTATCGTCCCCAGGACGATAGGACGCCGTTAGTCTCGAGCCCTGGGGGAGACTGACAACGCGCTGACAGACAGGACACACCAGGGTACTTTTGATGACACTAAAGCCCTATTCGGACGGGACTAGTTTTCCAAACGACGTTTGAGTTACAATTCTTATCAACCTACGTCTGTGATTTCATGTACGGATTCGGACGGGACTAACATCTCCGTGTTTATTACCGAGGTAGGAGTGTCTGTGTTTTACATGTGGGCATTGCAGAAGATCACATGTTCAGAATGCGTGGATTGCGTATGGTCATATGACCGATCAATGGCAAGATGGCGGCGAAAAAGAAAGTGACGCGACACTGGAGTAGGGAGGAAACATTATCTTTAATTTCTGTTTGGAGCGAACCTACGTTTCAGTTTCAGTTTGAAAATTGTATACATAACCACAAGGTGTGGGAGGCAGTTTTTAAAAAAGTTTGTGAGGTTTGTCCATCTATACAAAATACCTTCGACTGGGTGAAGTGCAAAGACCGCATAGAATATCTGAAACAACGTTACCGCGAATCAGGGCCGGACTGGGACACAATTTCAGGCCGGGAAATCCCACACCCATCCAGGCCATCCCATGGACCCAAATAAAATTTAGAAACACGGACAACCCTATTTTTTCCTAAATTACATTTATTGGTCTAAATCCTTAGGCTGGGGGCGTGTAAAATAATTAAAGGCTTTCTCTTGAACAGTATCCTCACTTCCCTTTTCCTTCTCTTCATTTACCCTAATATCTCTATGTCTCTCACTTCCACCAGGATCATCAGCCTCATACACTAATTAAAGTGGAGTACTAGTGTTATATATATATATATGTGTGTGTGTGTGTGTGTGTGTGTATGTATGCATGCATGCATGCACAAAGTGCGTATTTTTCTTGTCTCTTCTTCACCTGTCACTTCTTCACCTGTCACTTCTTCTGGCCTCATGTTACAAACAGAACTGTCGCCACCTTGGTGTAAAACAACCACCTTATTGTAATTTGTTTGCCCAGAATCTACATTTATTTTAGTAAAAAATCAAAGTATTATATTTATGACAAAATGTTGTTGTTTTCATCTTAAAATTACTTAAATATCCAACATTTAGCAACACTAGGCTATATTTCATACAATATGTAAAAAAAAAAAAAACCTTATTTTGCTTCTACATGTCATCTCTCTCCCTGGCTGAATGTGTGATCATTGCACCACAGCTAGTGCTGGGTTGACTGTCTCCACCTTCATTGATTAAAAAAAAAAAAAAGGAAAAAAAGTTTTAAACCTCACAAATGGGCAAACATAATTTGTCTAAATTGTAAATGATAAAATGTTATTGCATTAGTTTTTGTTGATGTCTGCACTATCACTCCTGTCTCCCTGCTCCCAGTAGCACATAAATGTTAATATTTGTCTGCTAAATTACTAATGTAACTTTACACTAAATAATATTAATCTCCTTTAGCATACAGTATTTTGAGTGACGATAGTAATAGGGGCGCTATACCGCTTACATTTGCTAGCATTTCAATACTAAGTTAACGAAGAAGAAAGTAGAGTATTTACAGATGAAACTGACCTGCACTTGAAGCCCTGAACAGGTCATTCATTTTGCAACATTTTGCTGCTTGTTCTTGGAGTGCTTTCTTTTTCGTTGTCCTTTCCCTCTCTGCTCCAACTGGCCGTTTTCTCTCCATCATCGGGTGCTGCTCGCATTTTCTGTTTAACCGTTTGGCTGAGGCTTAAAGTGGAATCGTAGCCTTGCCAGTCAAGACTAACAGATTCATGATTTTATTTTATTATAATAATTTTATTGAATGACGAATTCGAAAATGATCACTGGACACTGGTAAAGGTAGTAGTATAATATTTTTTTTATATAATAATAAATAAATAAATAAATAAAATAAAAACCGCTGGCTGGCAACAGGCCAAATTAGTCGGCAGGCCACCGGGAATTCTCCCGGTGCTCCCGATGGCCAGTCCGGGCCTGGTGTGATATTAAAAATGTACAGAGCCTGATTACTATGTATTTGAGTGTATTAATCAGCGTGATTACAAGTAATTAACATCAAACAGAAGCTAAAGATGCAGGTCCTAGGGACAGGACAGGTTAACATGACAATGACATTTAACAACTGACTTGTGACAGCAAAAACAGAAAACTAAATATATCTCCACAAAAGCTGGCATGGTATGCAATATCCTCTCTGGGAAATCGGTTGTCACATATTGGGCATACTTCCTAAATACAGAAACAGAGAAATGTACAGTTTTTTATTATTAATTTTGAGTATAATTATGTTTTAAATAAACTAAATACATAAAAAAAAACATTGTAATTACATCTCGAAAGACATTCAGAAGTTGGGTATATTGAAAAAATTTAATACTCAACTGTAGTATTGACTTCTTTCTCTTCAGTACTGACAATTTCAGGCTCATCACTGCTCTGTGAATTGGGAAACAAAATTCATTTTAGGTAGAAGGTTTGGGTTTTGGACCTGACAAAAAAAGATTCTGAAGTGGAATTTGAAAGGTAATGAACCACACTTCATTCTTTAACATACTGAATAATGTGAGTGTTACTTACAATTTCAGCATTACAAGATCTGATGTGCAGAGCCAGGAACTGTAAAGGCATAACAACTCCACAGTTTTTGCATGAGGACTTTGGCATTTTGGAAAATTCTGGAGCATTGTGGGGGAGGGGGCTTGCATCTAGCTCCTCTTGTAGTGGGACAATGTACAGAATTAGTGCGCCATTATCTGTGACCGTTTTAAGGAGTCATCCAGTGTAGCCCTCAGACTCTGTAGCGACAACACTCGATTTTCTCTGTCCTTGACCACCTAAATACAAAAAGCAAATACATAATGACTTACTTTACTGTTTTTACAACTATGAGATGCCAAATAACATTGCTTTACTAATAAAGTATTTACTATACAAGACAAATACTATTAAAAGACAGTGTATCAAACACAAACCACCATAACTGTTTAAACTTGCAGATAAAACACTGGGGAGACTATATACAGACAGACTGAATTAATGTGTAAATGCTTCATGTCCAAAACTGGTTGCTCTAAAGCATGACTTTAAATTCATTCAGTGGGTTAAAAGCTCCAGCAGGTTTCCTTATCCTACACTCACTATACCTGACCTGTTGATTTATAACATAGCCAGCCTCCGGGCAACTGCTTCAACTTGGGGAACTACTCTTCAAGTTGACAGACAATATAAACAAAGGTTTCACGTGAAAAGCAGTGATGCTTAGTGTCAGAGTAAATTATGTTAAATATGCAACTGCACTTAAACTGTTGTGTTGTATGAATCACTCAAAAGGTTTGTATATATAGTGAAATACAGTGCCCTTACTTTATCAAAGCAAGAATTATTTCTATATTATTCTTCCACCTAAATTTCGTTACCCAACTACTTTTACACTGTTTAAGCGAACTACACCATGAAGATTTCATTCAACCATTTCTGAAATAAATTATTATGAAGCAATGTGTCATCCATTTGTCCCTGTCAATTAAACAATTAAATCTGTTCCTTTACTTTAAGTATTTTAACCCATTATACTACTACTACTTCCAGCACTGCCTCAAGTACTGAGACAAGTTGCAACAAGCACAGACTTTTCTTGGTTTCCTTTTTTTCTCACACCTTGGCATGGTATGACTTGAAACTAAACTTTTTATGTACCTTGGATCTGCATTAATAACAACAACTTTAGAATATACATGTATGTGTACAAGTTTTTACATTCCCATGCAAGCAGTGGTTCTATTTACATGTAAGAGGTTCAACCAGGTGCTCAGGTAAAGTTATAAAGTCTGTGATAGGTGCTCTTGGGGGATGGGGAAAAACATCCAAAGAAACGAAAAACAGGTTCCAGGCACTCAGTCAAATTTTCAATGAGGAGAAGGATAAAGTTAAAAAGCCTTTATTTAGTATGGCTTAAAATATGTTCTATTTACATAGATCCATAATTTCTAAATGAGGGAGAAAGAGTACAGGTGCTGGTCATAAAATTAGATTATCATCAAAAAGTGGATTTATTTCAAGAATTCAACTTAACAGGTGAAACAAATATATAGACTCATTACATGCAAAGTGAGATATTTCAAGCCTTTATTTGTTATAATTTTGATGATTATGGCTTACAGCTTATGAAACCCACAAAATCCCCAAAAAACTAGAATATTACATGAAATCACACAGTAATTACACAGTGATACCATGGTCACTGAACCAGGTTTTGGCTCTTTTGGCAGTGTGGGCAGGTGCAAATCCTGCTGGAAAATGAAGGAAGCATGAAGTGCTCTGGAAATGTCCTGGTAGACGGCTGCGTTGACTCTGGATTTAATAAAGCACAGTGGACCAAAGTCCTCTTTTCTGATGAGAGCAAATTTTGCATCTCATTTGGAAACTAAGGTCCCAGAGTCTGGAGGAAGAATGGAGAGGCACACAATCCAAGATGCTTGAAGTCCAGTGTGAAGTTTCCACAGTCTGTGTTGGTCATCGGCTGGTGCTGGTCCACTCGACGCAGCCGTCTACCAGGACATTTCCAGAGCACTTCATGCTTCCTTCAGCAGACAAGCTTTATGGAGATGCTGACTTCATTTTCCAGCAGGATTTGCACCTGCCCACACTGCCAAAAGAACCAAAACCTGGTTCAGTGACCATGGTATCACTGTGTAATTACTGTGTGATTTCATGTAATATTCTAATTTTCTGGGATTTTGATTTCGTGGGTTTCATAAGCTGTAAGCCATAATCATCAAAATTATAACAAATAAAGGCTTGAAATATCTCACTTTGCATGTAATGAGTCTATATACTATATTAGTTTCACCTGTTATGTTGAATTCTTGAAATAAATCCACTTTTTGATGATATTCTAATTTTATGACCAGCACCTGTAGATGGGAGAAAGAGTAGATGTGCTTCCAGACCCTTTTCAGAGGTTTTTAGAACATTATATGTGGGAAAACCATGTAAAACAAATATTAACCACAGCAGAATTTTAACGTGAGTGTAGGGGGTCTTTAAAAAGGTTATAACGAAGCAATAACCATTTAACTGAAATAGTGATTAGCAAATTGCAAATTGATGTTAGAATAGAAGAGTTAAACACTTGTGACGCAACAAAAACACATCAAATCTAGATTACCTCCTCATGGCAAGAGTTATCAGCCACTGTCATGGTTCTTTTCCCCAAGCCTGCCTCGAGGAGTTTGATTTCTTCAGATGGCTTTGGTGTGCGATCAGTCGGACTAGACAGCACCAAAAACTGAAGCCTGACATATTTTATGGCTATCGCTGGAGATATTTTGGATAGAGCAGCAGGGCGTTTCTTGGAGCGAATCATTTCACGACGAAAATAACCTGGAAATGACCTGAAACAAAAAGGAAAAACACTGCAAACACAAGTTGTACACTGCATTTAGAAAATCAATGTATCCTTCAAATATATCATTACCCACTTGAAGTGAAAGTTTGAGTCAAAGTATTTAAAGATTTTTCAGTAACAACAGCATTTCATGCAGTGTTTTATCTTATCAGGTTTATATTCTTTGTGCATGTCAGTGAAAAAACACAATTAGTGAAAACAACAAGTGAAGAGAGATTTACACTATTGCAGCACAATCATGATGGATTTGAGAAAACCTAGTCTGTACAGCCATTGATGCTAGTGGGCAATAAACATAACCATATGTGCCATGGGACAAAAAATATATATAAAAACAAAAAATCTATCTTTGTATTTTTTTACATGTTCTGTCAGCATAGTAATCAGTCACAAAAAGAGTAATATGTATATGAAGAATTGCAATATAGTGTGGTGGCACCTACCTCTGCATTTCATTTTGGATCGTCGGCAGCTGACTTGTTCCAGCTGATGTACTTGGGGTGTTGTGTCCATCTGACTGCAACCTTCGAGGTGGTTGCCCTCTTCCTCCTTGACCACTGCCTTCGAGTTGTTGCTGTCTTCTCGAAATCAATGATATTAGCGACTGTGCAGCATCAGCTATTGCAGTATATTCCTCCTGCAAGAATTGGAGATTTTAGAACATTGGATCTGGATAACGGAAGACGGAATATTACAAATCATGACAATGATATGCATCTAC
Source organism: Rutilus rutilus (assembly GCF_951802725.1). Lineage (NCBI taxonomy): Eukaryota > Metazoa > Chordata > Actinopteri > Cypriniformes > Leuciscidae > Rutilus > Rutilus rutilus. The sequence continues at coordinate 77,244,472 of NC_140209.1, forward strand.
GCTGCCTTGCATTGTCTTTACTCTACTATCCCATCCAACCTATATTGGCTGTGTTCGGAATCACTTACTAACCACTATAGGACTAGTGAACCATTTAGATGTAACGTTAGTGTCCAAACACCGGGGCACCTCTCGGGGAGAAGTGATGATGACCAAGGGAGACAGCAAGATTGACAAAAAGCATGGCGGAACTGTCGGTGGACAGAAAATATGCTGTTGTGATTCGTCAGTGAAATATCAATGCAATGCAAAAATTGCGACGACGACGACGACGACTCACATGCATTTTGTTGGATTGCATAAAATGTGAGCAATGCAATATAATGCATTATAAAATATAAAATATAAAACCCCTATAAAACTATTAAAAAAAAGAAATTGCAGAATTAAGATAGGCTACTTAATATATTATTCCAATATTCAAATATGATACTAAATACCACAGGGAAAAGGGCTTCTATTTGTGACGTGCTGTCTTTGCATTTGAACATTGTGCATTTTAAACAGGACATGCATTAGCTGAATAAATGTTACCCAATACAAACATATTTATAGAAAACAGTTGACAATGATTAGACAGGAGTCCAATAATAGCATAACGAATCACTTATTCTAAAAAGAATCAAGTATACCGGTAAGTTAGACGAATCCGACATATAAGGGCTGTTAACAGTAGACTCACTGTATTCCGGACACTTTGCACAGTAAAAAGTCCCGTAAGATATCAATCCGCGGAAAGAGAAACCTGATTGGCTCGTCTGTCTCTGGGGACATGCCTTCCACATGTTTCCAAAGTTTGATTGACACATTTTGGACCAATCATTTTGGAGAAATCTTGAAAAAAACGCCGGGAGACGCAGTGTCCGGATTACCGTGAGGACTTACTGTGTTCCGGACGGTTGAAATTTTTTACTCACTGTGTTTCGGACAGGTAAGAAGGAGTCATTTCTAATATAAAACACATACATTTTAACAACTATAAATTGGCAAAATAATGATATTAATCTTCATATGTTGTATATTTATTATTTATAAGCGTCTATACACTCTTTTAATCGACGATTGCTCATGTGAAGCACATGGCAGTATTATATTCTAACGTTTACGTTATATTTAAGAATTTTAAATCATCTTAGTATATTGTTATAGCTAGAAATACTGCTCATGTAAAGCTATGTGGAGGATTTATTTACCGTAAATAAACACAATTCTGCCAATTTGTTGAATTATTGAACGCATTTAATTATTACAGAAGAGAACTAATTAACACATAAAATTGATCAAAACAAAAACAGAATGAACACAAATATAACATAAAAATAACAACTAAATTTGAACAATAACAATTTATAATGATATGTCTATATCTAACAATATCTATCCTATCTGTTTATCTATATAATGTCTATATATATAATGTCTATATCTAACTATCTATTCTATCTGTTTATCTATCTATAGGCTATCTATTTACATATTGACACCACACTTGTGACACAGCCACTCTCCGTCAGGGACAGTGTCTGCGTCCACACACGCCATGTGGAACCACACCTCTGCGTTGGACCCTGGTGGCAAGCTGCTTTTGCAAACAGAACAGTAGCTGCCATCATCCATCGCAGGCACTCCTCTTCTTGCTGCTTTAGCCTGTCTAGCCCTTTTTGCTTCCCTATTCTTCTCCTGTTCCTCCTTCCTTTTCTTCTTCTGTTCTTCTTTTTCTTTTGCCTCTAGGTTTTCAAGGTGTGCCACATAATCGTCACTTGTTATGACCCGGGCTTGCAGTGGCACCCGACGCCGTATCCCTTCCGCTCTCTGACCAAAGATGGGTGTGACCAGGATGTCCGCTAAATATTGTGGAATGAGGCCAGTTTCCACCAAGTGATTTTTTGTGCTCTTGTTGCAAGTAGGACAGACCGGTGAAGTGGAAGTGGAACAGGTGGCCACAGCAGAGGAGGAAGAAGCTACTTCTGTGGTGGAGCTGGGCACAGCAGATGAGGGAGCAGCAGCTGCCGTGGAGGAGGAGGAAGCAGTGGCTGCCGTGGAGGAGGAGGAAGCAGTGGCTGCCGTGGAGGAGGAGGAAGCAGTGGCTGCCGTGGAGGAGGAGGAAGCGGTGGCTGCCGTGGAGGAGGTGGAAGCAGTGGCTGCCGTGGAGGAGGTGGAAGCAGTGGAGGAGGTGGAAGCAGTGGCTGCCGTGGAGGAGGAGGAAGCAGTGGCTGCCGTGGAGGAGGAGGAAGCAGTGGCTGCCGTGGAGGAGGAGGAAGCAGTGGCTGCCGTGGAGGAGGAGGAAGCGGTGGCTGCCGTGGAGGAGGTGGAAGCAGTGGCTGCCGTGGAGGAGGTGGAAGCAGTGGAGGAGGTGGAAGCAGTGGCTGCCGTGGAGGAGGAGGAAGCAGTGGCTGCCGTGGAGGAGGAGGAAGCAGTGGCTGCCGTGGAGGAGGAGGAAGCAGAGGCTGCCGTGGAGGAGGAGGAAGCGGTGGCTGCCGTGGAGGAGGAGGAAGCAGTGGCTGCCGTGGAGGAGGAGGAAGCAGAGGCTGCCGTGGAGGAGGTGGAAGCAGTGGCTGCCGTGGAGGAGGTGGAAGCAGTGGAGGAGGTGGAAGCAGTGGCTGCCGTGGAGGAGGTGGAAGCAGTGGAGGAGGTGGAAGCAGTGGCTGCCGTGGAGGAGGTGGAAGCAGTGGAGGAGGTGGAAGCAGTGGCTGCCGTGGAGGAGGTGGAAGCAGTGGCTGCCGTGGAGGAGGAGGAAGCAGAGGCTGCCGTGGAGGAGGAGGAAGCAGTGGCTGCCGTGGAGGAGGAGGAAGCAGAGGCTGCCGTGGAGGAGGTGGAAGCAGTGGCTGCCGTGGAGGAGGAGGAAGCAGAGGCTGCCGTGGAGGAGGAGGAAGCAGAGGCTGCCATGGAGGAGGTGGAAGCAGTGGCTGCCGTGGAGGAGGTGGAAGCAGTGGAGGAGGTGGAAGCAGTGGCTGCCGTGGAGGAGGTGGAAGCAGTGGAGGAGGTGGAAGCAGTGGCTGCCGTGGAGGAGGTGGAAGCAGTGGCTGCCGTGGAGGAGGAGGAAGCAGAGGCTGCCGTGGAGGAGGAGGAAGCAGTGGCTGCCGTGGAGGAGGAGGAAGCAGAGGCTGCCGTGGAGGAGGTGGAAGCGGTGGCTGCCGTGGAGGAGGAGGAAGCAGTGGCTGCCGTGGAGGAGGTGGAAGCAGTGGCTGCCGTGGAGGAGGAGGAAGCAGAGGCTGCCGTGGAGGAGGAGGAAGCAGTGGCTGCCGTGGAGGAGGAGGAAGCAGAGGCTGCCGTGGAGGAGGTGGAAGCAGTGGCTGCCGTGGAGGAGGAGGAAGCAGAGGCTGCCGTGGAGGAGGAGGAAGCAGAGGCTGCCATGGAGGAGGTGGAAGCAGTGGCTGCCGTGGAGGAGGTGGAAGCAGTGGAGGAGGTGGAAGCAGTGGCTGCCGTGGAGGAGGTGGAAGCAGTGGCTGCCGTGGAGGAGGAGGAAGCAGTGGCTGCCGTGGAGGAGGTGGGCACAGCAACTGCACTGGGCACAAGCTTTACAATCTAGATAGAGAGTGCTCAAGTTATAAACTGGTATTCTTCACATTAGCCCCTTTCACACAGCGCATTGAACCCGGAAATTGCCGGCAAATTGCCGGAACGCCTTCTGTGTGAATGCAAACACGACCCGGGTTTAATGCCGGGATCGATGCCGGGTTGGGGACCTAGTAACATTGCCGTGTTCAGTCCCGGGACGCGCGCTGTGTGAACAAAAGCCGTAATAATGCCGTGTCGTAGTGATGACGCTGAAGCCGGGATCGTTCGCCAGCTGTGAAACGGTACGAAATGCGCAATTTTATGATCGAATCAGAGAAATAAATGCACAAGCGTGGTTTCTCGAGAGAGAAATCGCAGCTCATAAGCAAACTGAAGACGCTGCTGAGACATTACAAGTCACATCGATGTCACGTGTCTTTCCGGGACATACACGGGTTGTGTGTGAACGCGCTCTCTGATTCCGGAAAATCACTGGCAGTGTGAATGAACCAAAATCAAATGAACCCGGGTCAAATCCCGGGTCACTTTATCCGTGTATTTTCCGGAATCTCTGTGTGAAAGGGGCTATTATGTTAGATTTAAATTGCATAACACAATTAATAGGAATATTTTTAGGAAATACAATAAAGAACCTAACCTGTGTCATGTCCACTGCTTCTCTTGACAGAGGATAGATGCCGGCCTTCCGGAGTCCTGACGTGATGTTGGCTGCAGTGACGGCCTTTTCATAGGCATGCTTCAGCACAGAGGAGAAGTGCTTCTTGCCAATCACCATGTCTCCTCTCACCAGGCCCATGCGACTGGCCAGGGTGCTGAAAACTCCCTTCAGGGGGTTGAAAACGCTTATGTCCAGTGGCTGCAGCATGTGAGTTGTGTGGGGGGGGTAGGAGGAGAATCTCAATTTGGTTTACCCTGCAGACGTCTATTATTTGACGGCCACAGTGGGTTTCATGCTGGTCCATTATAAGGACTAGAGGGCGTGCAGGAGGGGGCATACTTGATGAAATGGTCCAACCATTTCAAACACAGCTCTGCCGTCATGTAGCCTTTGTCCGCATAATCGTAAAGGCTATTTTCTGGCCCACCCAAGGCATACGCCACACTGGGAAGGCAGCGGGGATAAATAATGAAGGGAGGGACACTTTCACCAGCTGCACTTACTGCTACGTGCACAGTGATGTGCTCCCTGGTGGTGGTCTGCTGCCGGTAGATGTGGCGCTTTCCCTTCTGGCAGATCACCTTCTCCTTCGACTTTGGCTTATCTCTGAAGCCCGTCTCATCGCAGTTCCACAGCTGATGAGGTTTGCCATGGAGACTGTGGAGGTTGATAATTTTAAGAAGCAAATTGAAAAAAATTATCTATTCCCTCAGGTGTTGCGGCAAGGACCCTGGCCCTATCGAGGGAGTCCGGTGTCCGGGTGGTCAGCTCTGGATGGCGAGCTTTGAAGCGGACGCACCAGTTGTCGCTTAACCCCGTCTCCAGGTTGACCAGAGTCTTCCGGCTGCTCTCCTTAATTATCTCCAGGGCAAGACACTTGACAATGGTTCTTGTAAGGGGAAAACCATGATCTGCCATCCAAACAATATAATTCACTAACGATTCCTCTTCCTCCAGGGTAAGGGCCCTATTTGGATGAGGACCACATTCAGATTTCCCCAGCTTGTGGTCTGACAGGGTAGACTTCGGTATCCCGAATTTCTGTGAGACACTCCTCACACTTTCTCCTGACTTTAAAGCATTTAATGCTGTGTCTAGCATTTCCCTGCTGTATTTCTTTTTCCCTGACATTCTTCCCTAACATAGCGTAACCAAAAGAAGACATGCATTTGTAAGCTTTTCTGTAATGTTAATACTCTTAATACTGTTGTGAGTTCTTATACTTATGGCTTTAACGTTAAGTGTTTTTAAAGCATTAATGTTTTTCTTTTTAACAGGTGGGGAGAGGACACCTCAGGCCAGGACACACCAGAGAAAGGGAAACCTAACGTTAAATGTACGTTATATTATATTAAATGTATATTAAATTAAATTTATAGTTTTTGTTGATGTTCATCTTTTTCCATATTATTAAATGCATATAGTTGTTTTGTTGATGTTCATCTTTTACATGTTATTAAATTTTTACTGTTATATTTTTGATGTTCATATTTTCCATGTTATTATTATATGTATATAGTTTTTTTTTTTTGATCATATTTTTCCATGTTATTAAATGTATAGTTAACATTATAGTTGTTTGTTGATGTTCACCTTTTCAATGTTAATGTTCAATGTTCAATGTTCAAATGTTAAGTTCCTTTTATAAAATGAAGTCTAGATTCATTTTTATTGGGTCCTCAAATAACTTAATGTTAATGTTATAGAAATTATGATCAACTTAACGTTATTAACTTTATAATAATAATTTTATTTAGTAAATAAAAGTAAAGTTAATAACGTTAAGTTAATCATATATTTAATTTTATGGCTTATATTAACTTAATGGCTTGAAATGATGTTAAATTGCATGTTATTACAATGTGTGCTGTCCTAAGGTTAACCAGATAACGTGAAATTACACAGATGTGTGGAAATGACTTTTAAAACAGCATTTAACATGAACGTTAATTTAACTTGAGGTGTTTTAATGATGGTGCAGTGATAGCGGCGCTGCCGCTCAAATTCATGTTGGACAAAGTGCTTCATTGAACGTGTATATATACCTTAAAGTACAAATATTTGCATATTGTAACTCTAATTATTTTATAAGACCATAAGAATGTTTTTGTTTGACATTTTTTGGTGGGTAATCATGCTTTAAGAAGCGAGGTATTCTCCCCTCTTCCTTTTGTCCAGCCGGAAAACACTCCCCCCACCATTTTCTGAACAGTCATTGGTGCACGTTAGAAACTCACGTTGATTTCTCTGAAATGACTGGCCGTGGAAACACAAGGTTGGTCTGAGTCGAAAGAGGAGGAGGCAAAGAAAACACAGATATACAGTGCCCTCCACAATTATTGAACCCCCTGGTAAATATGATCAAAATTGGCTGTAAAAAATAAATCTGCATCAATTATCCTTGTGATCTTTCATTCAAAAAATGTGCAAAATTCTAACCTTTCATTGAAGTAAAAGAATTGAAAGTGGGGGGAAATCACATTATGAAATAAATGTTTTTCTCCAAAACATGTTGGCCACAATTATTGAAACCCCTAGAATTTTTTACGAGTAAAATATCTCTGAAGTATATTCCCATTAATATTTACCTTTTTTAGTACACCAGGGTGACTAGGAACATGAAACTGTCCAGCTATGACTTCGTGTTTCACAGGAGTTTAAATATGAGGAAACACAAAGGCCAAATCCCCTTAATCATCCATCACAATGAGTAAAACCACAGAATACAGTTCTGATGCGTAGCAAAAGATTGTTGAGCATCACAAACTAGAAAGTGGCTGTAAGACAATAGCTAAAGAATTGAAAATCCCCATTTTGACCATCAGGGCAATAATTAAGAAGTTATAACCAACTAAAGATGTTATGAATCTGCCAGGAAAAGGACGTGTGTCTATACTGTCTTAATGCACGGCGAGTATGAAAGTTTGAGTGGCCAAAGACTCTCCAAGGATCACAGATGGAGAATTGCAGAGATTAGTTGAGTCTTGGGGTCAGAAAGCCTAAAAAAAATTTTATCAAACAACCCCTACATCCCCACATGTTGTTTGGGAGGGTTTAAAAAAAAACCTCCTCGCTCATCCAAAAACAAATTCCAGCAAATTTAATTGTCAGACACGACTGGATCTTCAAACAACACAGGGTTCTGTGGTCAGATGAGACTAAAACAGAGCTTTTTGGCAGCAAACACACTAGATGGGTTTTGTGAACACAAGGATAAAAAGTACCCCATGTGTACAATTTAATATACCATTGGATCTTTAATGTTGTGGGCATATTTTTCTGCTGGAGGTCCTGGACTTCTTGTTCAGATACATGGCATTGTGGATTCTATCAAATATCAACAGATAAAAAATCAAAACCTGACGCCTTCTGCTAGAAATCTTATAATGGGCCATGGTTGGATCTTCCATCAGGACAACGATCCAAAACAAACATCAAAATCAAAACAAAAATTTGTTGTGGAGCACAAAATGAAGCTTCTGCCATGACCGTCCCAGTCCCCTGACCTGATGAGTGGGCTGAACTGAAGAGGAGAAGCACCAACATGGATCTGGGAATCTGAAGGATCTGGAGAGATTCTGTGTGGAGGAATGGTCTCTGATCTCTTGTCAGTTATTCTCCAAACTCATCAGGCATTATAGGAGAAGACTCAGAGCTGTTATCTTGGCAAAAGGAGATTGCAAAAAGTATTTAATAAAAGGGTTTCAATAATTGTGGCCAACGTGTTTTGGAGAAAAACATTTATTTCATAATGTGATTTTCCCCCCACTTTCAATTCTTTTACTTCAATGAAAGGTTAGAATTTTGCGCATTTTTTGAATGAAAGATCACAAGGATAATCGATGCAGATTTATTTTTTACAGCCAATTTTGATCATATTTACCAGGGGGTTCAATAATTGTGGAGGGCACTGTATATAGATGCCGTGACCTGGCAGTGTTTATTTATAGAATTTGCGGGAAAAGGTCAAGTGTCCGGAATACCGTGATGTCCGGAATACAGTAATTTAACGAATTTTAAAAACAAGGATGGATAATACAAAATGCTTTCTGGCATTTTGACAGAAAAAAACAAAAACAAGCAAGAACAAAATTTAAACTTAGCCCGTCAAATTTAATTTTACAATTATCTTCTCTCTCTTTGTGCGCGCGTCCGTGTTTGTGAGAGAGAGCTCGCGCAGCACTGATACAACGGTAGCCTACTTTTTAATCTGTAACGAACGTGCTAGTTTTCATACAAAATAAATATGTAACATAATTAGGTACTTTAGTTATTATTAACACAATAACGTAACACATGAAGGCTACGTTTCTTAGCACTGAGAATTAATTAATAAACGCCTGTTTCTCCAGACTCGCGCTTATCCGTAATCCACAAATCACATCACTTTCATAATCACTAAGCCATAGCGATTTCAAGTTTATTAAGATTTATTGTTCAGCATTTCTTGAGCATTTTATTATTTGCATGGCTGAATGATGTCTTCCTCTTTTCTGAGTGACCATGAAGAACGGAGTATTTTAAGATAATCCATGCGATCCATGTGATCATCGAATCCATAGGATTAGGTTAACTCAGTACAATATTTCAACTTTCCACATCGAGCCCAGGCCGTTTACCTTCAGGAGTCAGATGTACCGTGACTACTGTACCGTCCTCGCTTATGACATCAGCCAGTGGAAGGCGGATCGAGCGGGATTCTTTATTGGTGTCGATTTTCAGTCTCTTTTTAATGATAGGCCTTACGCATCTGTCAATCATCCCCGCTTGCTATTTGGGGAATGAATCCAGCGCTATGATTGGTCAAACTCTTCTTCTTTTGCTATTGCTTGATTTGAGGACTGCGCGTGCAGAGGCGTCACCAGGTTTTTGCGTAGTTTAGACTAACAAATCGTACCAGCGTACTTTGAAGTCAAAATGCGTATCCGCTACGCAAAATGCGTACAGGTTGGCAGGTCTGCGAAAATATTCTCTTTGAACATGCTTGAGTTGGCCATGTGGTAACGTTAACGTTAGTCATGAACAGTCACAGCAACTTCAACTGGCCATCATCTGGCTGATGGTGTAAGTTAATGAAGTCGAACACAGAGCAGGTTTACCAGGCTCTGTGGAGCAGACTCATTATATTGGTCTCATGTATAACATTAGATTACTACATGCAATGCGACCGTTTCTTACCAAATAAGTTTTCACAGTTAGCAAAAGCTAACTTGGAATTACAGCGGCAGCAAATGTAGGCTATTATTTCACCCCACGAAACCCAAATGAATGAAAATGAACATTTCACTATGGCATGTTGAGGGTTAACGTTAGGCATGGTCAGGAGGAGTGATGAATCTGCACGGGAAAATTCACCATAACTTTACTTTAAAGTTTCGAACACAGCCTCAGATAGCTAGTGACTACAGAGATGATCACAAGCATGCTAATAAGTTCACAGGTATTAGCTAGTATTTTAGTTAAAGTAGCTAAAGTTAATGGTTAGTTACAAAGTTTTTCACCTCTCTCCCAGCCATGGACGCGGTTCTTGCAGCTCTAGACGGGACCGCCTTCGGCTTGTGGCCAGAAAGCCGTGCATCCTGGCTTTTTTTTAAGTTGCGAGGTTGCGAAGCTTCATTTTCGCTCAGTCTGAGTTTCAGAGCAGAGCTGCGTGACAACGCTGCCACAAATCACGTGAGTCGCAAGCTCGCAACTGTGTGGGCGTATGTCCGCAAAGTGGGTGTTGTAAACTCAGCTCTGAAAAAATAGTCTGCAATAGGAGTGCTAATGTAATGTAATGTAATAAGTTTTGCCCTTTCGAACCTCAGTTTTCAGAGTTTCAAAACTTTTTTTCACCTATTCGCACACCAGTTTTCAGATCACCATGTACAAGGTTTCAAATCTGGAAAACAAACTATACACTGGGAGAACAGTGACAAATTCGAAACTCTGAAAAAATTATTGCACAACACCGTAAAACAGAGGGTTGCACTTCTGAAGAAGGAAAACTCAAAAACAAAATGATGTTTGCAGAGATTTAATTTTTTTTACCACTTTGCAAGCCTGCAAAACTCTGTTTTCAGAGTTTCAAAACTTTTTTTCACACATTCGCACACCAGTTTTCAGATCACCATTTTCAAGGTTTCAAACCTGGAAAACAAACTAATACAGTGGGAGAACACTGACAAATTTGAAACTCTGAAAAAAATGTTTGCTCAACATCGCAAAAAAATGTTGCAGTTCAGAAGAAGGAAATCTCAAAAACAACGTGTGCAGAGATTTTTTTTTTTTTTTTTACATTTTGCAAGCTTGCAAATCTTATTTTTCGATCTTGCAAAACTTTTTTTGTAAGATTTTGAGTTTTCGAACACTTAGTTTCAACCTTTCAGAACTTTATTTTCAGTTTTGAATCATGGCAGGATATTAATCCCATACATCTCCACTGGCTGTGTTGGGGACAGACAAATATGATGCCATGGCACCCTGGTCCTTGATATTAGAAATGTTTAATATTACACTCTAGTGATGACAAATGTGTTTGGAAATTTATGAAAAACTTTGATCATTGTGAGGCTTACCACTGATTGTTCCCATGAAAGAGGTTGTGCTATATATGTCCCAGTTAGTGAAGGCTTTGTGCGAGGTCTTACAGATGATGTCTCTGGACTAGAGAGAAGTAGGGTCAAGCAGGAGGACAGACCAGACCGGCTTGATCTGGATTCACTTCCTCTTTGGAGAGTTTTCTTTGGAGTTGACTGTGGCACTCCAGCTAATTGCGATTCGTTCAGGGGCACACCAGTAGCATCAGTCTCCTGAATAAGTAGGAAGTAATAATAAAGAAAATAATAGCTTTATTCAACTGTATAACACAGTAACATTTGCTATTTGTATGTATATCTATCATTTAGTGTGGTCATTCGGACAGTATTTTCCCAGAGAGGTCGTAGCCTGTGTGATCATCACACACCTCCCCCTCCCCCATACTGCACCCTCCCACATACTTTATTCTCTCTAGCAAGTCCATTGTATTCTCATAGAAATTAGCACAACACAAATATAATTGAAGACATAGAAGCTAGTGAAATAATTAAAGTTTTGCAAGATGGCGGCACATTTGTTTCACGTTGTTTTCGTCTCTGTGTTTTGTGATTACCTTGTTTAGTTTGTTTTGAGATGGCTGTTTTATGATTTCATGGTGAAATTGGGGCTATTTGGAAGAAAAAGAAAAAAAACAATAACAAACTATAACAACAACAACAACAGTCTCATAACTACACAACTATGTGGCCTATCGGGCTGTTCTACTTATGGGGTAGCATCGTGTTATCACAGATGGCAGACAAATCGGAGGATAGCGACAGACTGGGTGCTTTGATGTGGATCACTGTGCCTTGTCCGGTGGATTTTTTCCATTCGGATGTGGCTCCATTTGGATCAAACCACTGGAATACAGCAGCGCGTCCTGCAGAATTGTGTCAATCTGACAATCGGCGGTTGCAGCACGTGCAGTGGTGTAGAGGAACAATGAGTGCGCGGCAGTTTGTTTCTTCGGCTGCTTGCAGACAAGGACGGAGATTTGCTCCAGTTAAGAAACCCTTGTTGATTCTACTGCTTCTTCTATCAGGTAACATTCACCCCAATCCAGGCCCTGATCTGGCAGAGCTTGAAACCCCAGAAGATTTAAAAAACAGCAGTGGACTAAGTTTCATTCATTTAAATGTGCGCAGTTTAATTAATAAAATTGATGCAGTTCGTGTCTGGGCAAATTCGACTCATTGCGACGTTATGGTTTTGTCAGAAACGTGGCTGAAGTCGTCGATTACAAATAATATGATTAACATTGATGGATACAACATTTATAGGACAGATCGCACCAGTAAAGGAGGGGGAGTTGCGATCTATGTCAAAACGGCATTGAACTGCACTTGGATTGATTCGATCAGTAAACCAAAGTGTTTTGAATTGTCTGTAATTAAGTTACATCTTCCTAACGGTGTGGATTTTACAGTAATGGGATGCTATCGTCCACCATCAGCATCTCACGAAGCTTTATACTGCTGTCGGACTATCTGAAAATGTCTTCAGACAACGACTTTGTTTTACTGGGAGACTTAAATTGGGACTGGTTATCGAAAACTTCAAATGCTTTTAAGGACTTCTGTGATGGCCTAAATATTTCGCAATTAATCAACTATCCAACTCGGTTGAATTTAAAACATATGGAAAAGTCTACTCTGCTTGACGTTATCCTTACAAATTCTCCACAAAAGTATTCTTCAGTTGGAATATTTAGTAATGATTTTAGTGACCATTGTACAGTAGCCTGTGTTAGAAATTGTAAACTTCCTAAATATAAACCCAAGTTCATTTTTAGAAGAAACTAAACTTTCACTTTTAGTGAGCAAGCCTTTTTACACGATTTGTACAATAGTGATGTGTTCCATGTCTGTGAAATGGCAGATGTTGATCTGGCATGGAAGTATTTTCAAACCTTGATTATTAAGCATGCACCTGTAAGAAGATTGAGAGTCCGCGGTAAAGATAATCCATGGTTTAATAAATCAATATCCTCCTCCATTAGAGCAAGAAACATTGCCTGGGCTAAGGCAAAAAAAACGAATAATGCTAGTGACTGGGAAACAATATAGGGCATTAAGGAATATTTGTACAAAAATTATAAAAAATGCAAAAAGTGAGTATTACCTTAACATGATAAATAAACATTTTAATGATCCTAGTAAATTTTGGAAGCTGGTCAAATCATCAACGGGGCTATTCCCCGGCTATTCCCCCTCCAGCAGTTCCTGATTTACTAAAGGTCAAAGATGAAGAAATTAAGGATAAACGTGATATAGCAGAAGCTTTTAATTTTCACTTTAATAATGTAGGCTCAAGTTCAACAACTTATTCAAGTCTTCCTGTAGACGATAAAGATAATATGGCTATCCCTTTAAGTAGTCAAAGAAACCATTTTAATTTTCTTCCTATTTCTCTATCCCAGGTTTGTAAAGCTCTGTTAACTCTCGATTGTAAAAAATCTGCTGGCCCTGATCAAATAGAGCCTTATTTTCTAAAAATATCTGCGGACTTGATAGCGAGACCTATTGCTTCTATTTTTAATTTAAGTCTAAGTAGCGGTTTGATACCAAGTTCATGGAAGTCAGCAGAAATTCGTCCATTACTGAAAGGTGGAGATTGCACTTTGTTGGATAATTATCGCCCTATTTCCAGACTGTCTGTTACAGCAAAAGTGTTTGAATCCCTGGTAAATGAACAGTTAAAGCGCTATTTATTGACTAATAATATTTTAAGTCAAACTCAGTCAGGTTTTAGACAAGGACATAGTACTATTACTGCTGCAATGTCAGTCACAAATGGAGAGGGAGTAAAATCTTTCCGTGGCAGGGGCAGCTGCCATCGGCGCCTGTCACTCGACCTGCCACCGCTATACGTGCCTGTCACTCGACCTGCCACCGCTATACGCGCCTGTCACTCGACCTGCCACCGCTATACGCGCCTGTCACTCGACCTGTCACGGCTATACGCGCCTGTCACTCGACCTGCCACCGCTATACGCGCCTGTCACTCGACCTGCCACCGCTATACGCGCCTGTCACTCGACCTGCCACCGCTATACGCGCCTGTCACTCGACCTGCCACCGCTATACGCGCCTGTCACTCGACCTGTCACGGCTATACGCGCCTGTCACTCGACCTGCCACCGCTATACGCGCCTGTCACTCGACCTGTCACGGCTATACGCGCCTGTCACTCGACCTGTCACGGCTATACGCGCCTGTCACTTGACCTGTCACGGGTATTTGCGACTGTCCCGCGACCTGTCACGGGTATACTCTCCTGTCCCGCGACCTGTCACGGGTATACTCTCCTGTCCCGCGACCTGTCACGGGAATACTCTACTGCCCCGCGACCTGTCACGGGTATACTCGCCTGTCACTTGACCTGTCACGGGTATTTGCGACTCTCCCGCGACCTGTCACGGGTATACGCGCCTGTCACTCGACCTGTCACGGCTATACACGCCTGTCACTTGACCTGTCACGGGTATTTGCGACTGTCCCGCGACCTGTCACGGGTATACTCTCCTGTCCCGCGACCTGTCACGGCTATACTCTCCCGTCCCGCGACCTGCCACCGCTATACGCGCCTGTCACTCGACCTGTCGCGGCTATACGCGCCTGTCCCGCGACCCGTCACGGGTGTATGCGACTGTCCCGCGAGCTGTCACGGGAATACTCTACTGCCCCGCGACCTGTCACGGGTATACTCGCCTGTCCCGCGACCTGTCACAGCTATACTCTCCTGTCCCGCGACCTGTCACGGGTATACTCTCCTGTCCCGCGACCTGTCACGGTATCCTCGCCTGTCCCGCGACCTGTCACGGGTATACTCTCCTGTCCCGCGACCTGTCACGGGTATACTCGCCTGTCCCGCGACCTGTCACGGGTATACTCTCCTGTCCCGCGACCTGTCACGGGAATACTCTACTGCCCCGCGACCTGTCACGGGTATACTCTCCTGTCCCGCGACCTGTCACGGGAATACTCTACTGCCCCGCGACCTGTCACGGGTATACTCGCCTGTCCCGCGACCTGTCACGGCTATACTCTCCTGTCCCGCGACCTGTCACGGGTATATGCGGCTGTCCCGCGACCTGTCACGGGTATACTCGCCTGTCCCGCGACCTGTCACGGCTATACTCTACTGTCCCGCGACCTGTCGCGGGTATATGCGGCTGTCCCGCGACCTGTCACGGCTATACTCTCCTGTCCCGCGACCTGTCACGGGTTTATGCGGCTGTCCCGCGACCTGTCACGGGTATACTCTACTGCCCCGCGACCTGTCACGGGTATACTCGCCTGTCCCGCCACCTGTCGCGGGAATACTCTACTGCCCCGCGACTTGTCATGGGTATACTCGCCTGTCCCGCGACCTGTCACGGCTATACTCTCCTGTCCCGCGACCTGTCACGGGTATACTCGCCTGTCCCGCCACCTGTCGCGGGAATACTCTACTGCCCCGCGACTTGTCATGGGTATACTCGCCTGTCCCGCGACCTGTCACGGCTATACTCTCCTGTCCCGCGACCTGTCACGGGTATATGCGGCTGTTCCGCGACCTGTCACGGGTATACTCTACTGCCCCGCGACCTGTCACGGGCATATATACTCGCCTGTCGCGACCTGTCATGGCTATACTCTCCTGTCCCGCGGGTATACTCGCCTGTCCCGCGGCCTGTCCCGCGACCTGTCACGGGTATACTCTACTGTCCCGCGTCCTGTCACGGCTATATGCGCCTGTCACTCGACCCGTCACGGCAGCTTTCCCGTGACCCATCACGGCTATATGCAGCTGTCCCGCGACTTCCCGCGAATTAGAGGAACAAAGAATTTCGTTTCTAGCCCTTTTGATTCAAAAGTTATTAGCATAAACATGTGCACAATAGGTGCCTCCACACCTTTGGAGCTTGGCCCCTAATAATAATAATAAAAAATGTATTAGCTAAATTATAAACTTTTTCATTAAATATTTAATTAAAGAGGCCAGGTAGGCCTATATTTATCTAAAATGCACAGTGATGTAGTTGTGTTGCAACAGTTACAACAGTAACCTAAAATGCAATATATGTATGTATGTATAGTATAAATATAAATATTTCACTATTTCACCTACGAATTTTTGTAAATATACTTCCAAAAAGTCCACTATTGAAATGTTCACGCATTTTTATGTTAAGAAATATTTTATTCACAAACATTTTTATAAATATATAACAGGAAATATGTATAAACATGTATTTAAATAAATATTTCAATAACAATCTTTACATAAATATGGATCTTTACAGAAACATAATTTGGAGACAGGGCATGAAACAGGGCCTCCTCTTCTCTTCGGCCAGAAGAACAGTTGCTTAGTTGTAGCCGACCTCCCTTATCACACAGGACAAAATTCCTGCTTATGAAATGCCTTCAAAACCATGGTGGATTTGATTTTTTCACCCTTTAAAAGAAAAAAATGACAGGGGTATAAGTTTTTTGGAAATGTTTTAAGGAGGAACAAAAAAGCAACAACAACAACAACAGTAAAAGAAAGACGTACTCCAACCAAAGTTTGACTGTAAAGCCATTTCTGCCTGGAACCTGTGAAAGCCCTCAGTCTTTTGCAGAATTAAGAGCGTTAGCTATAAAAGACAAGAAGATACAGTTATGAAAGGTGTATGCACTGTGCATTTAATGCTTTTGTCAATGTACTGTATCAAAGCGTCTGTATATGTACCTCTGGGGTCAAAACATCAAGAATGTAGGTTGTGTTTTCCAGGGAGTCTCTGGGCAGTTGTGTTACTGTGTATAATCTTTCAATTATCCTCTCAGTCTGTAGAAAAACAATTGTTAAAATTGTACTTATTAACATTAATATGCTTTAAAAATATATATAATGTATATTAACTTTGTAAAAAAAAAATCTGCAGAAAATCTACATTGATAGTGTACGAATGTGATGAAATGTGAGATGTTCAAATATGTCTGACATATATTTTTTTATGCATCTGTATACAGTCTTCTATTCTTATGGTTCAACATAAATAAATACAAACTTATTTTTACTATATAAATTGTTAAACAAGGCAACAATGTGAAATGTTACCTGTTCTTCATCAAAAAAACTAAACTTTTCATTGAGCTTCATCTTGAGCTTTGGAGAAAATGTAGGATTTTTAAATAAAAACATCCTGTTGGATCGGATTGTGTCCGTCTTCAAGCCTTCGTGTAAATTCTGGAATTTTATATAGTTACAAAAGTTACAAAAGACAAGTATAAGACATATATATATATATATATATACATACATATGTGTGTGTGTGTGTGTGTGTGTGTGTGTGTGTGTGTGTGTGTGTGTGTCTGTGTGTGTGTGTGTGTGTGTGTGTGTGTGTGTGTCTGTGTGTGTTGCATTTATTAATCTAATTTTTTGTGCCCCCCAACAAGGTCTAACAGATTACATTGCTATACATTATGTACAAAAGTGAGATGTAATTGAGAGACTACCTCTTTGTAAATAACAATACTTAAAATGATACAGCTAGGATATAAGTAGTAAAATGGTTTGCTTAGTAATTGTTAATATTTACCAAGATCTCTTGATCCTCTATTACCATGTCAACCAACCAGCCCTGCTCCAAGAGTGCCAATGTTCTGTAAAATCAAAGTGGCATTAAAACCTGTATTGCAACTTATTATGCAAAAGATATAAGTTAAGGTAAAACATACTTCTCAAAGGTATGCACATGTTTAGTGTCACATCCACAGCTGAACGATGTTTCTGCTGTGACCACTTCAAGACTGATGCCAGCGCAGGCAGCGTGCAGCCATTTTTGACAAAGGTCACACTGAATCCAGCCCAGTGACTTGACTTGTGGGTGCATCACTCTGCAGACAGATACATGATAACAATGAGTAACTGCTTAATCAAAACTGTAGACCACATGGAAATGAAATAGTCATTACATACTTTGATCGAAATTTTTGGTACATGCAGACTTCAAAATCCTGGGCCATACAGCTGTTTTTTGTTGCACTCTGGACTGCTTTAACCTCAGGTGGAAAGTCCTAGGAATTTTTTTTCATGTTAAGCTTGGCAAACCCTATAAACTGTAAAAAAAAAAAAAAATAAATAAATAAATTCCCAGCAATACCTCTGGTTGCAGATTTTTCACCATGCACGAGGCATGGTAAAGACGAAGATATGCCATCTGCTCATTGTGCAGAATTTCCTGGCACATTTTAATATTTTTAGCTTCCATTTCTGCCATCTAGTCCAAAAACGATTTAACAGAATCAGTCACAGTTACATATAAAAAATATATCACAAAATATATAAACTAAATCAACATAATGCATTTATATAAAAACAGTTAACTCACTGTGCATACGAAAACACCATTGCTTTGGACTGGACACAGTCCAATCTTCTAAGGATGCGATATTTCTAAAAGCATCTCTGAATTTTTTTTTATATTTTGATCATTTATTATTTACAAATCATTATACATTGGGCACAATTTGTAATTACATGAAATAGTGTGTAAAAAGAATTACAGTAAGAAAGTCTTACTTCAGAATTTCCATGTCGAGGTCGGATATTGTCAGATATTGACTTGTGTTGTCATAAAGTCTAATGTTTTTTGTAGTCATGTCAAAAACCTGTTAAGTAAAAATAAGAGTAACATATTTTACATATGAAAAAGCAATGGTTACTGTAATATGAAATAGTGGTCCAGTTTAAAGCAGCCTAAAGCTGGAAAAATGGGTAATGGTTACTAGTAAAAGTAGTAATATTTCATTAGTATATCATTTGTTTTTACCCAAAGAATGAAGTGGCATCCCATCTCTGGGTTATCTCCAGGGGCCCGTTCTTCGTACGTCGCTAACTCAGTTAGCTGGATTTGATTGTTGACGATATGGGATGATCTTGGATTGTTTGGTTCTTCGACGCTCATCCTGGACTTGCTGTCATAGCAACAGGTGCGCAATCTTAAACCTGCTCGGGAGCAGCTTATTTCATGTTAACAGGATTAGACTGCGGCTTCATAAGCGGAGCTGATACGGGGAGTCCAGCGCAGCGCTATAGTGCACTTTCTGAGATATATATTTTTTCTCGTGACTCGTGAGATTGTCGTTTACATTATTAATTTGTTGGAAACGCACATTTATTTTCGACTTGTTGGAGTCTGGCTTAAACTACAGCACAAACTGTTTGCATTGCCCTAAGATTATTTGCGAGTGGCTCTTTCCTTTACACTATTGGAGATGCGGAGAACTTGATGGAAAGTGCTGTCTGTCGTGTCATTCGGAGTTTACCTGGCGCTTTTAGGTTTAAAAAACAGTTTTAGTTTTTTTTTTTTTTGGCATTTCCAAGCCAGTTTAGACCCAATGTTGTAAAACAGTTTTTTTAAAGCAGGTTTTTTTTTTTTAGGCTATCATAATTTTTATGAGGATCATGCAATCATGACCATGCCGATTACAGTAGCCTATATGTCACTCAGGCTTAAAGGGATACTCCACTTTAAAATGAAAATTCTGTCATCATATACTCACCCTCATGTTGTTTCAAACCTGTATGAATTTCTTTCTTCTGATGAACAAGACAGTTTCTGGTCTCATTGACTTCCATAGTATCGTTTTTTCCTACTATGGAAGTCAATGAGACCAGAAACTGTCTGGTTACTGACATTCTTCTAAATATCTTCCTTTCTGTTCATCAGAAGAAAGAAATTCATACCGGTTTGAAACAACAGGGTGAGTATATGATGACAGAATTTTCATTTTAAAGTGGAGTATCCCTTTAACGTGATTGGTACCAAGACTATAGGCTGCCATCAAGGCCTCAATGAAGGGGATTACGTGAACAGAAAGGGGGTTCACAATGTAAATGTGCAGCCCAGTTACTATTGTGATTCTTAATATTCCAGATTATATCAAATAAAAAAAGGCATTTGACTAAAATCTTCCATATCACAGATGTGAAAGCAAAATGGCCAGGATCTGTGCATGACTGAAGAATTTTCAGAGATTCACATTTATGCACATTATTTGAAAGTGGTAAGGAAAGTTCCACAATTAAATATCAAGCTCACTGTATTACATACACTTATGCTGATCCTAACAGAACTGCATTTTTTCATAGGTGATTATGACATGTTCCTGCAGACAGGTGTTTTATGACCCCATTCCCCGACCCAAACCAGTTACAATGCAGCTCTAGCCAGGACAGGGGCACACAATGAAATGAACTTTGGCTAACTAAAGGGAAGATTTCAGTGTCTGAAAAGTCTGAGGGTTGCACACCTGACAGGGCCTGGGACATTGTTGCATTACACAACATTGCCACAAAAAAAAAAAAAAAAAAATTGCCATTAAATGTTTAATAAAAGACAAATATGCTTAGTTCCTTGAGTTTTATTTCAATTGTTCTTTGTAAAGAAAAGCCAGTGGTCAAGTGCCTGCAACAAGAGATATTAGACACTTGCCTCATGCAACAAATAAAAAGGAAAAGTTGTCTATACACTGCCCACCTGTAGGCCTATGTGTCCTCTGTCTGTGCTGACTCTTCTGTAGGCCTTTCTGTAGATGTGGAATCCTGCAACTTATATTGCAGCCACAAAGCATACAAGTATTAAGTAAAGTTATTTATGCACTTGCAGGTAGGCTAGTTCCTCCATATGACAGTTATCTGAGAGGGTTTATTCACTGTCCAGTGCAATGGAAACAAATGGACATTACAAAGTCTTATACTTTATTTATTTTGGAAAGTTAGAAAATGTCCACTTACTGAACATATTTCAGCTCCACTTTCTTGGGAACAGATACAAGTGTTGGTGTATTATGTAAAAGTGCACAAAAGAGGAAAACACAATGTCATTACAATGAACTACACGGGAAAAATGTGATCAATAACTCATGGCAAAATATTTTTACATTAACATAAGTTTATTAGTTTTCACTTTCACAAGTCAAAGCAATTCATCATTACTCAAGATTTAACAGTTGAAATGACTATACGGCCTTAATTTAATGCAGCAAAAATTATTTTACAGTGTAGGAGAGTAAGATCTTTTCAATTTTTTTTTCTCAGCCTTTTTCTTGATTGCTTTTATAATCAGACAACCATTTATTTAACAGTGCCTTTTATAGAAGAGACTATAATATAACTAAAAATTACCATTATGTAGAATATTTTTGTACTTCACTTTTATTAGTTCCCATGTTCTAGTATGGTGACTCTGACATTACAATGAACAATGTAATTATGCAATTATTAAAATACAAAAATATAGGCTAATAAGTGATAAAAACATTTAACATGGCCACTTCTAACAGATTTAAATTGTCTGCTACTTTTTGCCAGCCCTCTCTCCTGGCTTTTGCAGACTTTGAGGTGTTCCCTGGCGTTTTGATTAAACATTAAAATTCCGAATAAACTTCGACTATTAGTTCTTGCTCTGCTGAGGAGGAAAAACTGAGCGCGCTCTTTGGCCACGCTGAGCAGCCAATAGCAGCGTTGCTGATCAAGGTTTCTACTATCGATACATATCCCCTTTTAACCAGCGCATGAACGCGCAATTATCTCAGATAACTCAATCCAGCGATACTAATCCTATCCGGCAAGTGTGTTCGAAGAACCGAGTTAGCCAGATCATGATTAGCACGATGATATCATCTTGGATGTGTCATTTGATCTCGGATGTAATAAGCAACGTACGAAGAACGGGCCCCAGGTCCAACAATCCTTGGAAAAATGATTTTCTGGAGATCTGAAGCATTCTGAAATGAAGAAAACTGTAAACATTCACTTCTGAGACATTTATGACACTATTATGTCTAGAGGTCGACCGATTCATCGGCCGGCCGATTGATCGGCCGATTTTTTGCATTTTTAACATAATCGGCATCGGCCAATATCCAAGTGTATAAAGCCGATTATTAGGCAGGCGCATCTGTGGGCAGCCTAGTGTTGTTGTTGTGGAACACGCGTTCGACGCACGCCGCGCCTAGAGTCATTCTCCAGCAGAGTGAGCAGACCTCATCCAGTGCTTAAGGAAGGAGCTAAGTTCCTTGGAGAACACTCTTTTATATTTAATTAAAAACTTTTGATATGTTACTGCCAACTTAGAGAAAAAACATGAATAGGCGACATGACTTTCGGCTACTTTGAAATTGATAGCGTAGTTGAGGTTGCATTAGCACAGCAGAAGGGTTGTTATCATGTCACAATAAGTAAGCAAATATTTACAGACAGTGAATCTGAGACTTTTATTTGTTCTGTTTGTGTGTCTTATATTTGAAAGGGTTGTCACTCAATGCAGAGAAATAAGTAATAAAAAAAGAGACCAACTATATAGTGAAGGACTGGCTTTGCTTTACTAGCGTCGTTGTCGCTAGGGTTGGGTAGCTACAGATAGACCCAGTGCTAATACGGCACTGGTGCCTTAACGACCGTTATTTACCGGACCGAATATCAACGCGCATTTCTGTGCTTCATATCAGTGCTACTGTTATGTCTGTGCTTCTCTTGGATGCTCTGAAAACGGACGTTAGAATAACAGAAACATCGCTTCGCTGCACTTGACACTAGTCAGCAGTTAACTTTAGCATTCCGTTAGCTAGCTGGATTAAACACGGTTAAAATGCTGGCCAAACAGTAGTGTAATGTGTGACTGTATTTCACTGTAGACTAGGGGTGGAACGGTACATGTATTCGTATTGAACCGAAACGGTACAGGCGTCACGGTTCGGTGTATACATTTCCACGGAGAATACACGCTATAAAAATAAATAAAAGTCGCGTGCAAAGTAATGCGGAACTACTGTTAGATACGCGAGTTCTTTAGGGACGCCTAATCTGTAGCTCCGCTTTAGCTCCGGCTGCGATGTAAAGATTGCAATGCTGGAATATGTTGTGTGTGAGAGAGAGAGAGAGAGAGAGAGAGAGAGAGAGAGAGAGAGAGAGGGAGGGGGGGGGGGGGGGGGGGGGGGGGCGCGGGCGCGATCGAGATCGAAAAGTCGCGTGTGTTTAAAGTCGCAAAGTGTTTACTTATATTTGTGTGCAAACGCGCGCGTGTGTGTGTGTGTGTGTGAGGCGCGGGCGCGATCGAACAGTGGAAACATAAAAACATACTCTGTCATTTTGTTTATCAGGACATCATTCAAACTGCAAAGTGTTTAAGTTACTGTTAATTAAAATGTTAAGGAAAACAAATATATTAATCTGAAATTAGTAGCAAATTAATTTTCAATTCATTCAGGTACAATTACCAAACATATCTCAAGTTCTTTTTGTCTTTTGTACAAGTGCAGATTGGTAAAGTGTTCAATAAATGTTTTTGTTGAGAAATTTTGTCTATCTTAAGTAATTATTTGTGTTACATTTTATCTTTCAAATAGAGGTTAAAAACAAGCACATAATCGGCCAAAATAAATCGGCAGCATTAATCGGCCATCGGCCGACCCGGATTTCAAAAGATCGGCATCGGCATCGGCCTGAAAAAAACCATATCGGTCGACCTCTAATTATGTCAAACTATTAGTATTGATGCTTATGCTGAAAAATATGTGCATTTTGTACTGCACATTTTGTAAATACCCCAAGAACTTTCAAGTGCTCGTCTGACACTGTTGCATTACTCTGCCAATCTCTGTGCCATAGAATAAACGTGTCTGTGTTCAGAGCCAGAACCTGGAAGGCAAAATCAAAGGTTTTAGTCTTTATATAACAAACTATTAATGTCACAGGTAAGTCATAGGTTCTGTTTGAATAACTTACATCCTTAGTCTTTTCCGCAAGTTGAGCAATGCGGCAATTGACAGCCTTTCAACAACAACAAAAAAGTTTTCTATTGTTATATATGCAGTATGGGGTGACACAAAATAAATATTAAGTTTATGTATAAGACAACTTTTATAATGCTTTATAGCATTTCATACTTACATTATCAGTTAGCCAAGGCATTGCTATACTGCTTGTGTCACTCAACAGATGAGGGGGGAGAACAGATTTCAGGTCCTTCAGAAATAAAATGGCAAAGCGAGAAATCCTGGCAATGACATCATCTCCTTTCCTCTGTACAGCGTACAGTTTGGAGATTGTCTCCTTATGATGAGAAAGTACAACGAATTACTATTAAGCGTAAATGTTGATAGTACTGTTCAATTTCTTATTGTTGTTCATGGTTGTCATTGGTGTGAAAATTCCAATGTTGTTACCTTGTGCATCTGCTCAATGGGGAACATTGTCACAGAAAACTTCTTCCCCTCCTCAGGCAGTTTGTCAAATTTTGCTGGGCCATGTGGATCGCTGCCCTGTTCTTCCATTGGTCGTGTGTTTGTTTCTGCAATTATTTATGAATACATTACTCCACAGCAAATATTACAGATTCGATATATTGAAAATGTGTAACCGCACACATTTCTTCAAATTTCAGATTATTACCTTTTTGCCCACACATCAGTTTTCCCTGTAGTCCTAAGTATATGTTTTCCTATGTTTCCTTTTTCTTTAAAAAATGCAGAGTTTTTCCTGGTATTGTGTAGATGGAAGTACAGGCGTAATGAAAACATGTAGTGTGTATCTCTCATCTGGCACAATGAATACCGGCTTGAGGACAGCTCCCTATTCACTTGTTTGGCTTCTGAAGTGTTGATAAGAGAAGCCAGTTCAGGGATTATTTTCAGACTCCGCAGAGGAGACTCTGGTCGTTTTTGGTTCTTTTGGTGGAACCGATCATAAAAGGAGAAACGGTCTGATGTTCCAGTTTCTGGATGTGGTTGTAAGAAACTGTCCATTGTTGAGGGTTCTGAGTTGAATCTTGCTTTCATCTTGATGTTGTTAACCCAGTCAGGATGTACCCTCAATTTGCCAGCAGAAGCCAATGATATGTTTGCCTCTGTTGGCTCACACACCGTCCCATCATGTGGCTGGAAAAATCGCTGCTGTGTGCGATTGTTTACATGTCTGGCAACACGTCCAGCAATGTCACATATGTACACAGTGGGAGGGTGTTTGAAACTCAACAAGGCATCCCCATGGTCCCGAGCGGACTCCTGCCACCATAAAGGTGATGCATAGTAGACCACTCCGTGGGTGCATCCCATGTGTAAAACTCCACCTGTATTACAACAAATATTTGGAACAGAGTAGGTTATTTTAACCAAAAAGATATTGTATTACAAAAGAACATTTCTAATATATTGTTCCCTACTATAAATTATATACATGCAAAAGAGTAACAAAACCCATCTTACCTCCAGCTTTTTTGAGTTTTACAAACATTTTAGGATAAACATTCTTATAAAGGAGAAGCTCCTCAAGTCTGTTTATCATGTCAGCGATGGATCCACTTGCTGACACTCCGAGGACATTGCAGGCTTTAATCAGTTCATCCTTTTTTGGCTGATCAAATGATAATTTACATTAAACAATGTTTAGGAAGGCAGTATTTGTAGGTAATGTGTTGCATGTTAATGTGAATGTAAGAAAACAATGTACATTGTACTTTACCGATTTTGCATCGAGAATCTGTCAAATTTGGTCCTCATCGATGTCCTTTGCAACACGACTGCTGCTGGCCCTGTCACTGAAGGATAGCCCTTTGAAAACTTCAGTTTTCGGTAGGGTATCACTGGTGCGTGTATGTTGCCCCATCCATGGAGCAAAGGCAGAGTATGACAATGAGCTTTGAAAGGGATTGCCAGATGCACCTAAAGAATGAAATTTGTAAGGTTCATTCTGTCATGTATTTAATTGAAGTACAATAAAAATGCATGGCATCAATCAAATTGTGAATTTTTACTTAAAGAATTATACAGAAATGTAACCTAAGTACAATTAGTATAAATGAATATTAAGAGTAATAAGATTAATAATGTTGCAAAATTTACAGAGCACTTAACGTATTAACATATTATGCTTACCATCACAGAATCCAGAGGCTATAATTTCCTTCTCCAGGTTATCCCATCTTGCTGCCACGTTAAAGGGTTAGTTCACCCAAAAATTTAAATTCTGTCAGTAATTACTCACCCTCATGTTGTTCCAACCGCGTAAGACCTTCGTTCATCTTCGGAACACAAATTAAGCTATTTTTGATGAAATCTGAGCCATGTTTCACTCCTCCATAGGCTTCTATGTGACCGAAACTTGCTGGCCCAGAAAAGTTATTAAAGAGATCGTTAATATAGTCCAAGTGACTCCAGTGGCTCAATCTTAAGTATATCATGCGACGAGAATACTTTTTGTGCGCAAAAACAAACAAAAATAACGACT
This sequence comes from Rutilus rutilus, assembly GCF_951802725.1. Lineage (NCBI taxonomy): Eukaryota > Metazoa > Chordata > Actinopteri > Cypriniformes > Leuciscidae > Rutilus > Rutilus rutilus. The sequence continues at coordinate 77,270,468 of NC_140209.1, forward strand.
TTATTCCACTATTCATTTCCTTCTCTCTGGACCTCTAGTTGGTTCGCGTAGTGTTTTTGCGCAGCGCGTCTGTGTTACACGTCACCACGTAGGCTCACTATTGGCCGACGCCGGTCATGTGTGTGTTGCGTGATGACGTGCAACACAGACGCGCAGCGCAAAAACACTACGAGGCCCAGAGAGAAGGAAATGAAAAGTGGAATAAAGTCGTTATTTTTGTTTGTTTTTGCGCACAAAAAGTATTTCGGTCACACTGGAAGCCTATGGAGGAGTCAAAATTCTGTCAGATTTCATCAAAAATATCTTAATTTGTGTTCCGAAGATGAACGAAAGACTTACATGGTTGGAACAACATGAGGGTGAGTAATTACTGACAGAATTTTCATTTTTGGGTGAACTAACCCTTTAACTTCCGTGTCCTGGGGAGTGATATTATGTTTCTCCGGACGTTTTAGGAGATGGACTGGTATCCACTGATAAAAAGTGACAATGAGCATGTGAATGTGGGAAAAATGATGCTAGAAGTTTTAAAATTCATTTTAAATCAACTGTCACCTGGCAATTCAAACGCAACTTTCCAGTTTGCGTCAGCAATGACAACAGATGGGTGGTGTCCACAGCGGTAACAGAAATAGCTGTAGGAATACTTTTTGAGAGCGCAGAAGTGATAGAAAGCCTTCCTTAGGGAGTTGTATGGCACTTTAGTCCCAGAATGGGACTCAATTGTGCGCAACATCCGTCCAACAGCAATGTGATTCTGCAGATAATAAAAAAGAGACAATGTTTTTAAACATATGTTGTTAATATTTTTGTATGTGCTTACGTCCCACATAACAATTCGATTGGACGAACTCACCGAAAGGCCGGTTGTCAGAAAAGAACATAATGGTATGGAAAGAAAGATCTTATTGTTGTAATTGTGAAATCCAGTATTGTAATCCTGAAAACGAATTACGTTTTTGCATACTGGGCACTCCTTTCCATAGACTGAAATACCTACATAAAAACACATAAACACATTTATTGGCATTTCACTTTTTATATATGCACAATTTATATTAGTGGCTTAAGTGTAAAAATTGTAAAGAATGCCCTACCTTTGTTCTGCGAAAATATCCCATAGACTGTTGCTTGTGTTGTTATGACAAAAGCATTGTTCAGTTCAGGAGGACACGGCCCTGGACAGTAAGGACAATTTGATTCTGCAGGCTCAAATTTCTCTGGAACGGGCTTCTCTGTCTTCGTTAAATCAAGTGGAAGATCCTCTGGGATTCTCTTGGAATTCCACAAGTAGTTGGTCATAATGATCACACTACTATGCGTGAATTCTGGCTGATAATGCATACCCAGATTTCCACTGACCATTTCCTCAGTGTCTTCAATATCCTCATTTGAGGTATCCACTGCATTTTTGGCCAGGTGTGGATGCTCTTGGAACAGCCACCACATAGACAAGTATCTATGTAAACAGCTAATTCTGTTTTTTTATCCTATACACTTGCAGTGCCATTTACCTGATTTGGTATCAAATGTTGAAATCGTCCTTCCAAACCTACAACAGTTGTCCATCTCACCAGTGTAGACTGAGAAGAAGACGTATCTATCAGAGAGACTGTGTTCCCCCCAGAAAATTGGAAACACACAGTCGACTTCCTCTGAGTAGGCACGTTGGTAGAGTGCCACACATTCTTCTTGCCTTGATGTTGAGATGAGTCCTTTTTCCACCATCTCATTCACAGACTCATTTTTCAGTATTGGTGGTGGAATATATGAAAGGGCTTTTATGGTCCTCTCTAGGTGGTAGCATCCTTTACCAGGGTTTCCACTTTGGGCAGCTATGCTCATAAAGTCCCTACATTCATCCACTTCACAATCATACAGCTGTGCTGGTAAACACTTCTGTACATGTATAGGAAGTCTAATACCATGGGAATGTTTTGTTGTCACATAGAGTCCATTTTTTGGATCAATGCACATCATGGGTTCTTGTCCATCGTGCTGCTCTTTTTCATGACGTCTCAAGTTTGAGGAGGTGCTAAAATGAATCCCACATATAGGGCATACCTTGGTTCCTTGTTGGGCTTGGTCAGTTTCAACAATAGGCACAGAAGGTTGTTCCACATCTGAGAAAAATAAGATACATTCCATTTTGATTATGATAATTTCAGTTATAAACTACTGTTGTATCTCTACTTCTGTTTGGTTTAAATGTATCAGTGTACTCACCAGAAGGTGTTGCTATTATCATCAGACCTGTAGCAAAGAAAAGGAATAATACATTTGACAGATGTACTTTGACTTTTAAACTTGTCAAAGATCCAAAGAGTATGATTTTAATATTTTACACTGACCTACCATGCTTTTGTAAGTGGGATTTGAAATCTCCGGATCTATTTATTATTTTGGCACACTTAGGACAATGCCAGTGGCTCCTTTTACCACTTTTACGATCTGGACAGTGACATGGTATGGTGAACTTGCCTACGAAGACAATAAGATGTTTTGTAAACAATGTTTCTATTTCTAAATTCTACATATACATTTAATAGATTATTAATATTTGCAAGATTTAATTCTCAAGATATTACTCACTTGTGCCACCCTCTTTAAAGTGTACAGCAAATCTCAGATGTTCTATAGAAAAATGATCTTTAGATGCTGTAACTAAAGAAGAGCAGTAACAACAATCCTGATCACCTCCAAGTCCAAAAAAGTGTTCTTTGTTGAGAAACTCAAATACCCTTCCTTTAAAAAAACAAAAAAAAAAACAGAAGACAGGTTTATTGAGAGAGAGAGAGAGAGAGAGAGAGAGGTGCATAGAGCATATGATTAATTCAATTATGTAATTGGAAAACTCACATCCATTTATACTTTGTTGCCAAATAAATATACAACACAACAATAGAGCAAATAGCTATATCAATATTGATTGGTACATTTGTTAGAAAAATGTTCATACATATACAAAAAAATATAAATACAAATAAATAAATAAAAAAATATAAATAAATAAATAATCTTAAGTCAATCATGATCAATAATGAAACTTTAGGGTCATGCAATTAAGAATCAGGCTATGAATTGTATAGGTAGCCTACATCGCACATGCGGAGGTTTTATAATCTGAACAAACTGAACGGATCAATTATCTGCTTAATATGACTGTGACTGAAGTTTAATTTTGCATGAGAGGCACTCAAATTAGAAAGCTTTTTTCTATTTATTGTGGTAAATTTTGACAAGTTGTTGAATTTATAGCCTAATAGATTATCTCTGTTGAGGGAATAGATTTTTCACTAAATATTTACTAGCTACAAATGTGGCATATTTTAGTTATAGTTTCTAACTGAGTAGGTTGCCATTTGCCATAACAAATGCTATAGATAAAAAAATAAAATAAAAAAGGAACGTTGGCCTAACCATAGGCCTTATGAGGAGCCATCAATAATCTTACTTGTAAATTAATCCTCATTGTAACACATGCTAAAGTTAAAAAAGTACAAGATGTTATTGAAGGCCGAGCACAGTTAAAAAAAAGAGCTTTAAAATAAAAACCTTATTGAATTATCGACTTAACAATTGCTTTTCCCCATGTGGAAAATGTGTTCTGCTATGACAGATAAGTCCAGGAAGATGACAGGAAATTGGCAATTTGGAGTAAATTTTAAGTGAAGTTAGTTGGACTGTACATTGCACTTTTTAAACAACTAACCTAACTATAGGCTACTTAATTGCAGTTATGTTGCATGTGTTATGTTCAAATTTGCATGTTTGGACCATTATGCAAAAAACAAACAAACAAACAAACAAATAGACCTCACGATGGAGCATGTGCCCTGGTAACCTATTAAACGGTTCACACTTCCACCCCCCAATGTTCAATCCAAAACTACTAAGGAAAACAACCAACCCCCGCCCACAATAAAAAAATTTGGGTGAAAAATGGCACTTGAATTTTTCCGCTACGAGCACTAAACAATCATAATTTGAAACGTGTATTTCACTATCACCTTAAAGCCAAATGTCACATCTCATCACTTCAACAAAGTGATAGGCCTATATGAATACAACGCCATAAAAAAGAAACCCAGCGCTCGTAAAGCTATGCAAGTTGTTTAAATTTAATTGTACGAACTTAAGTCTGCTGATACCCAGCAAAAAATTGGTCCGACGGTATCCTAGTGACTCGTGTTCCTGGCCATAAATAGTCGCGATTTAAAATAAAAAGTATTAACACAGAACAGATCATGTCAAAGACGTGCGTTCAAATTTCATTTTGGAACTATTTTTCAAACATCATGGGACGTGTTTGTGACTTGTGCATAGTAAAACTAAGACTTTTAAGACATCTTATAGCCTACTAATTAATACCTTTTTACATTAACAAATGGATCTGCGGACACCTGTGAAAGAATTATAAAAATAAAATGCAAAACAAATAATAAAATGTTATGACTTTGCCTACCTTCCATAATTGAGTCAAACAAGTGTCGATTTACCTATAAAAAAAGGCCTATATTCAGTGCCAATACGAAACAGATTGAGATAAATGTATTTATTTATCAAACATATCAAATGCTATTTTATAAAAGACAAATCATGCAAATTTATGGTTAAGCTACATCAGAACAAATTTGTACTTACGCTGACTATGATACTCCTGCATGTAGGCTATGATCCTTGAAGCTCATCATCGCTGCCTCCGATGCAAAAAACTGTTTTTCTCATTCTTACACCCCCCATCCCCCCACCTCAACAACTTCCCTCCTCATTTACTATGACAAATGCATCTCATCAGTTTGACCATGCTTGGACATGAACTTCAAACAAATTGTTGTTGAGCTCGCGCACTGTTATTTGCGCACATGACAGAGCATGGACCTCCACATCACTCTTCTCCATTTTTCAATGAACACCATCAACAGTTTGTCTGAATATAGACTTCATTTGTCACCGGGACGTAAATTTACACATTAACACAGTCCATTGATTTTCGCGCACACAGCCTTCAGGTTCCTGTGTCCATTCGGTCTAAGTGTAGGCTACGTTTGAAAGGTCCACTAGTGCGCACATACTAAACGAGTCCTCAACACGCCACGCAGCCAGCGTGTCGCCGGCCTAAGGTCAATAAACTTAAATGTTCCTGTAGTAGTATGCTTTTTTTGTTTTTACAGAGTGATATTCTTATTGGCTTATAGGCTATATATGTAGCCTATATTCCCTCGGCTTCACAAGACCTAGGCTAAAATAGTCTAAAAAACTGCTAAAACTTTACGTTTTAATGTTAATTTAATTAATCGTGTATTTTTCTTATGTTCACCTATTTAGAAATCGAGGCTATTGAAAGTTGAAAACAAGATAACTCTGCACAGAAAAACAAAACATAGCAAAATAGGCTACAATGAAATTGCTTGTCTGTGAGTAACGTCTCAGTAGTCCAACAGTGCAAGTTTACCTTAAGATAGCATGCAGTGAGGTCGGCTTGATATAGCTATAATGATTATTATCACTATGTTTATTATTAGTATTATCATCATTATCAATATTATTATTGGTATTTTTATTATTATTAGGCTAAGCCTAGCCTATATTGTGTAGTGCAGTGGCAGGTCGAGTGACAGGCGCGTATAGCCGTGACAGGTCGAGTGACAGGCGCGTATAGCGGTGGCAGATCGAGTGACAGGCGCGTATAGCGGTGGCAGGTCGAGTGACAGGCGCGTATAGCCGTGGCAGGTCGAGTGACAGGCGCGTATAGCCGTGACAGGTCGAGTGACAGGCGCGTATAGCCGTGACAGGTCGAGTGACAGGCGCGTATAGCGGTGGCAGGTCGAGTGACAGGCGCGTATAGCGGTGGCAGGTCGAGTGACAGGCGCCGGTGGCAGCTGCCCCTGCCACGGAAAGATTTTACCCTTACTGCACAAATGACATTATTACTGGATTGGATAAAAAAAAATCATGTGTTGCACTTTTTATTGATTTATCCAAAGCATTTGATTCTGTGGATCATGATCTTCTCTTGCAAAGGCTTAAATGTGTAGGTTTTAGTAGTACAGTTTTAAAGTGGTTTTCAAATTATTTGACTGGAAGAACTCAATGTGTGTCTGTAGATAATTATATTTCTAACCCATTAATAGTGAAGACAGGTGTCCCTCAAGGATCAATTTTGGGACCAATTTTATTTTCTATTTATATAAATGAACTTGGTGTAGGATTAGAGACCGTAAAAGTACACTTTATGCAGATGATACTATCATTTATACAATGGCTTCATACATAAAAGTGGCAATGGATTCCTTACAGAATGCTTTTAATTTATTTCAGACTTCACTTGATAATCTAAAATTGGTGATGAATAAAAAAAAATACATACAGATAAATACATGATCTTCACACGCTCCAGATTATCACTAAATGAGTTTATGATTAAAACTTTTGATGGTACTCTGATTGAGAGAGTCGCATCCTATAAATATCTTGGAATTTGGCTGGATGACAAATTCACTTTTAGTTCTCATATTGATATAATTTTAAAGAATTGTAAAAAGTTCAACCAGGCGCTCAGGTAGAGTAAGAGTCTGTGATAGGTGCTCTTGGGGTAGGGGAACAAATCCAAAGTAAAACAGGTCCCAGGCACTCAAAAAAATCCAAGGAGGAGAAGGAAAAAAGTTAAAAAGCCTTTATTAATAGTGGCTTAAACCATTAAAAATGCCAACATGTTTCGACCAACATGGTCTTCTTCAGGGCAAATTCATACAGAGAATGACAATGACAACAATTTATAAGTAAGTAAAGACACACCCCTAAACCAAGATAATTGAATTAACCTAATGAGACCCAATGTAATCAATTATCCCAATGAGACATTCAGGTCTACAGGGTAATGAAAGTAACACAGTAGGTGAACCAAACAAAGAAACATGCTATATATCTCAAAAAAACAATATCACTCAGCGAAAACCAAAAAACACAATATGGATCATAAGAAAAAAAAAAAAAAAAAAAAAAAAAAAAAAATGATATATATATATATATATATATATATATATACATACATATATATATATATATATATATATATATATATATATATATATATATATATATATATATATATATATATATACATATATACATATATATATACACATACATACATACACATAAATATATATATATATATATACATACACATACACACATACACACATACACATACATACACATACACATACATATACATATACATATACATATATATATACACACACACATACACACATACATACACATACACATATAAACATACACATGCATACACATACACATACATACATCCAAGGCACATCCAATATATAGGCAGAAAAAATATCATAAAAAACATTTAAACTCTATGTCATCATTCAGACCGGGATACCGAAGCGCATCCAATTGATGTATCCAGAAAGACTCACGCTGGTTGAGTTTGCGAATCCTATCACCACCTCTATCCAAAGGTCTCACATGTTCCAAGGCCTCTATAACTAATAAGGAATCATTCTTGTTGTGCACATGCAGAAAATGTTGGGCCATTTGATATTCAGGGCTACTGACACGAATAGCATATTTATGCTCTGCTAGACGATCACGTAGACGTCTTTTAGTGCGACCTACATAAAACACATCCTTACATGGGCAAGATAGACGGTATATCACAAATGTAGTATTACAGTTTATAAAGTCTTAAGTCTTACTTACTTATAAATTGTTGTCATTGTCATTCTCTGTATGAATTTGCCCTGAAGAAGACCATGTTGGTCGAAACATGTTGGCATTTTTAATGGTTTAAGCCACTATTAATAAAGGCTTTTTAACTTTTTTCCTTCTCCTCCTTGGATTTTTTTGAGTGCCTGGGACCTGTTTTACTTTATAATTTTAAAGAAATTGAGACCAAGATTGGGTTTTTATTTTCGTTTGAAAAAATGTTTTTCCTTTGTTGCTCGAAAACGATTAGTGCAAAGTACCTTTTTGCCAGTATTGGACTATGGTGATATAAAATATATGCATGCGCCTCTAAATACTTTGAAAAAATCTGATGTTGTTTATCATGCTGCTTTACGATTTGTGACTGATTCAAGTGTGCGTTCACATCACTGTAATTTATATGAGTTGACAAATTGGACTTCACTGTGCTTGAGGAGGAAACATCATATGTTGATCTTTATTTTAAAAGCTTTACTGGGTAAATTACCACAGTATATATCTAATCTATTGACATACTGTACTAGTATCTATAATACAAGATCAACAGTTAAACTTTTACTCAAGAACTCAATTTTCCATACAGAACTAGGTAGATCAGCCTTCTCTAATTATGCTCCTTATGCATGGAATGAGCTCCAAGGTATATTACACATGAAATATGTACCATCTCTCACTTCTTTTAAAAACACTTTAAAGTCTGTTTTTATAGAACGGTGTAAATGTTTTAGTAATTGATTGTGGGTTGTGTTGTCTTTCAGATATGGAAATTCTTTGTATGTTTATTCTGTTGTGTTATGTACTACTTTGTATTTTTGTTGTGTGCTGACTATCTTGACCAGGACTCCCTGGTAGAAGAGATATTGTATCTCAATGGGACCTTCCTGGTTAAAAAATATATATAAAAAATAAAATAAGACTACAAAAACATGTATTACTGCACATCTCTCCTCAAGCCGTGTGTGCCCAAATGAAAGGATAAATAAAGTTTACATTACCTCCACAGTGGTTGCACCCGTCTTCGTCCACGGAATGGCATTTTTCTTCAACCGGCCCCGCTGTGTTGTGTCTGTGTAGTCATCCTTGTTAAAGTGTTCGCTGCAAATGCGGTAATCTTTAGCGCGTAGTACTTGTATGGGAGTTTGCACATCAAGTTGAAGTACAACTAGCCACAACTGCAGAATCTCGAGGTCATGGAAAGGAAGACGATGAAAATTTAAGTTCTGTTTAAACACAACTTTTTTTTTCCTCTTTATTATTCATTTGAGTCAGATATTATGTTATTTTGATGATATTGAGAGTTTATTATTGTAAAGCGAAAGTTAATCCATGTAATACACAAGCACGAATATCTACTTACTTCACTCTTACACAAACTACTGTAAGAATTGATAAATTAGGAAATTCCAAACAGTCTGTTTTGGGGGTGACCAGGCCCTGAGAGGACAAAAGGACCTCTCTGGAGATTAGCATTTGAACTGGCTCTCATGCATCATCGAGACGAAAGTCTCACCTCCGAGTCATCTAATCTACATCCTTTTCCCTCTCCCCTCACCCCTGTCTCTCATGCTCAGATGATCAGCTGAAATCACCCAAGAAAATGTATAGTTTAATGTGAATGATTATCACAGAGTATTTTCATGTTTGGTATCATTTAAAATGTCATAGTGCGACTGGTACAGATATATCATATCCAGATAGATAAAACAAAAGGTAATAAGGTTTTTAAGAGCTTATGGATAACTGATTTACAAAGGAAGGTGGTCTCTAAGCAAATGGTCCCACACCCCCATGAAGATGCGACCACTGCATGCAAATTTCTATTGTTACATGTTTCCAGGTAAAAGGTTTGTCTATTTAAGGAATTGCAGCAGGGAGATCGAGGCCTTTTTCTGTACTTCAGATCGGTCCGTTAGGCTGGGAGATATAGATCTCTCAGCCTAACGTATTTCTTAATGTTGGGTTTGCATCTTCTCTCTATTCCAGAGCATTTGATGTTTTGTATCGATTATCTTTGAATTGATTATGAAATTGGCATGATACATTTTCCTGACATAATAAATCCTTACATGTGATTATTCTAACTGATCTTGACATCGTTCATTTAATGGTTAAAAGGAATAGTCAAACATTTGCTCACTTTTAGTGAGGCACAGATATTATTAAAACCTTTCATTTATGGAGTCAGATGAATTAACGAGTAAATACATATGATTAATGTATTACAAATTTAACCACCAATACTTCGCATGAGGAAAGGACAGAGCACGTGAGACCTTCCCTGTGTTATTGGAAAACCTCCATTGGACCAATTTCACGGGCTATACACTGGTGAGAACAGGTGTTCTGCAGGTGAACACAGCCCATTGAGCTTCTACAGATGCCAACATTGCAAAGACAATTTTTGTGCTACATCTTCAAGGATTATAACAAACGTCTTACTGTGACCCCGTAAGTGTTCATCAGAATGTGACCCACGGGATCAAGGAGGGAATCTGTAAGACTGAAAATACAGGTTGAGGCCCTGGTCTGAGACAAAGGGCTAATTACCATTTGACCTCCCCCATACGACCTCACTTCCGCAAAATACTAAGAACTCACACAAGAATATGGTTTAATGTGAATGTTTATCATTGACTGTTATGTTTTTGGTGTCATTTGAAATGTCTCAAAGTGAGTGGTACAGATATCTCATATCCAGATAGATAAAATAAAAGGTAATAAGGTTTATAGAAGTTTAGAGAAACTGGTTATGCCATTTGAGGGTGGTTTTCCCCATCCCCCATATCACCTGGGCAAACAGGATAAAGGAAGGTGTGCGTGAGCTATCGGGGGGCTTCTTTGCTGGTCACGAATGGAATAGGTGGTCTCTCCCTCTCTCTCTCTCTCTCTCTCCCTCTCTCTCTCTCTCTTTCTCTCTTTCTCTTTCTTTCCCTCTATCTCAGGTTACAAGCTGGGTAAGATTCTTTGGTGTAACCAATGTATAATCATGTTCTAGATATTTGAATTGATTGTGGAATTGATCTCTGATATCTGAAATATTAAATTGTTACACGCGATTATTCTAACTGATTTTGACATTGTTCCTTTAATGGTTATAAGGAATATCAAACATTCGCTCACTTTCAGTGAGGCACAGATATTATTAAACCTTTCATTTATGGAGTCAGATGAATTAACGAGTAAATACATATGATTAATGTATTACAAATTTAACCAAACCAATACTTTGCATGAGGAAAGGACAGAGCACGTTAGACCTTCCCTGTGTTATTGGAAAACCTCCATTGGACCAATTTCACGGGCCTTACACTACACATAAACAAGACTAAATATACCCTACAGTCTACTGAATGTATATCTAATGCATTGCAGCGAATGTTTTTTCTGACTCCTCAAAATGCTGCATTAAATGTTTAAAGACTATTATTCCTAAGGGCTCTTACAGAGTCAACGCGAGCAAGTGACGCTAGCGACGTGCTCCCTTTCATAGTCTACACGTCGGACGCAAGCAACGCGGGCGATCCGTGAAATGCAATACACCACTCACGCAACAGGGGGAAGCAGAGTCACTGGTGACTTTGCGGGTGACATTCCGGGTAATATTCAGATCAAAATGGCAACTGAAGAGGAGTGCATCCTATTGCTAATTTTACGTCGGCGGCAACAAAATAGGCAGCACAGAGATAGGCAGTGGTATGTTCGCCCTTTAAACACAACAAGAGACAAGGATGGGGAGTTTGTGACTCTGGTGCTTCCCATGCGAAGGCTGGACGAGGAGAAACATTTTCAGTATTTTAGGATGTCGGCACTAAAATTTGACGAATTACTTTCGCAAGTCGTCCGCTTTCTCCCGGACACTCACCAAAATCACCGCAACCCCATCGCAGTTTCTCAAAGGCTTGCAGTGACTTTGAGGTACCTCGCAACCGGCATCGGCCTGCAGCCACTCGCGGCCAGCTATAAAATGGGCACCAGCACTGTTGCGGGCATTGTAGAAGAGATGTGTTGTGCTATCTGGGATGCCCTTCAGCAGGAGTTCATGGCCTTTCCTTCACGCAGTCAGTGGCAGGACATTGTGGAGGACTTTTAGAGACAGTGGCAGTTTCCCCTATGTCTCTGGGCGATTGACGGGAAGCACGTTCGCATCAGAGCACCACCACGATCGGGCAGTGTCTTCTACAACTACAAAGGTTTTTTTTCAATTATCCTTATGGCAGCAGCTGTAGGAACTACGTCGATGTTGGCGCATACGGTCGTGAGAGCGATGGAGGTGTGTTGGGCCGCAGTGCATTTGGATCCAGACTGGCAGAGGGCAATATCAATCTACCCGCCCCTGCTGTCCAGGCACCACAACGTCCAGTCCTTTTTTTTTTCTGGGGGATGAGGCCTTTCCCTTACAGCAGAACCTGATGCGACCCTATCCAGGTGAGAATAAAAAATAATTGATAGCAGATGGAAATAAACGCAGGTCTCTTCGATCAAAAAACCCTATATGGCTTCTGGTGTTAGCTCGTTTATAGATTGTTATATATTTATTTTTTAATGGCATTCATAAATTAGTCGGAAAAATGGATTTATAATGGAACAAATGCATACTCAGGCACACAGTGTGCGCAATGGCACCGCTGGCCATTAGCCTATACTAGGGCTGGACCCGAATAGAATAATAGAAACACAATGTATTAAGCTTTTTACCCATTATTATCAATCTAAATTAATCTTGTTTTTAATTGAACTTAATTTAGTTTTTCTTTACTTAAATTTCGATTTTTTTATTTAAATTTCGTTTTTTCTTTATTTAAAATTTTGTTTTTCTTTATTTAAATCTACCCTTTACTGTGTCAGTAATTTGTTTAGTCAGAAAAATATTACACTACCTTATTAAAAGTACTGCTTAAGTTAACCAGACCTGTGTGTGTTACGTGCGATTGTATTTACTTTGTGTTGTTCATGGGGAAGATGTGTAGTGCAGTGTCTGTTCTCCCCTAGCCTATACTATTCCATAGCTTTGTTGGCGTTAGCCAAGTCATCTGTTCTGTCTAGTTCCTGCATGACACTTATTTGTTTTCTCATTAAAGTCACAAACCTGCAGGATAGGAAGCGCATTTACAATTAGCGACAGGCCAGGGCGAGACGCGTAGTGGAGAATGCCTTCGGTATATTGGCTGCGCGCTTTCGAATTTTCAGCCGCCCGATTGACCTGAAACCTGACAAAGTCGTGAAGATCGTGAAGGCGTGTACGGCTCTCCACAATTTCCTGGCAACCACTGAACGGGCCAGATACATGCCCGCCACCTTTGTGGATACGACGTCTGACACCGGTGAGGTCCAGCCTGGAGTGTGGAGGCAGCATGTTGCGGGTAGGGATGGGTATTATTACGATTTTAACGGTATTACTACTCTTACCGATACTCCTTATCGATCCGGTACTTTAACGGTATTCTTATCGGTTCTTTTTGTTATATTAAAAAAGGAAAAAAATAATTTAGAACATAATTAATATTGCTTTATATTTTGAAATGTAAAATAAATATCTATAGCAAAAGAAAAAGCAATGCTTTAACAAAACAAATAAAACATTTAGGCCTATGTTATGCAGAAGGGTGCAGGCTTTTGTGTTTTATATACAGAAGACATAGGACACCAAAAACAAAGTACAAACACATGGTCAAACAAAAAAAAAGTATACAATGAAACAAAACGGAACATGGTCGACGGACCACGGTGTTCGGTCGGCAGAGTCAGACCCTCCCGGAGAGCGGCACTTGTCAGGGAGCAGCTGGCTGACTTCTTTTTATCAGATGCCGGCGTTTCCTCACCAGTACAGTGTGCTATACGATTGGGTGGCACTGACCAATAAATTTCTAAAAGGTCACTTGGAAGCATGAGTTTTGATTATTTACTTGATTATTAGCTCACATTACATATATTAACTAATTTGGTTTTATGTGAAAACTAATTAATATCCATAAAAAATTTACCCAAAAAACGGGCTACTACCTTGATAGTGATGAATGAATCAAGTGTAGGCATAGCCAAGGCTATAGCGCCTATCCACAGAAATTAAGGTAGAGGTAACATTATTAGATAAAAAGGGTTTATTTATCAAACATATCAAGCACGTAACTTGACCCCCACTACCATACACATATACATAAAAAAATAGGCCTGCTGAACAGCCCAGCCAACATTGAAATTGTGACAGTGGAATAATTCATTTTCATATGAAAGCTATGAACTTTGTGAACACACAGAGCACTACATATCAAATGTCAGTAACAAATAACGCCAGTAGCATGTCGCTTGTCGTCTACAATGTCGGGAGACAAATTAACATGTTTCACACAGAACATGACATAACAAATGTCAATAACAAATAACGCATGTAACAGCATGTCGCCTACAATATCGGGAGACAAATTAAAAGGGCTCATATTGCCGCATAAGCTGCTTGATGTCTCTCTCTAGGAATGAGACTGGGTTGGGGGAGGTGCCTGATCTCCCTGCGTAATACTTTCCTCCTCCTCCTCCTCATCATCATCATCGTCACCGCACTCATCATCTCCCTCACCTGCCTACACAGAAAGAAAATGTAGGCCTACATTTGTTTCAAACGTCCTGACCAAGTCAGTAGCCTATCATTCTCAGTATTCGCAAAGTGCTTTAATGCTACAATCAGGGTTGTAGTGGAGGCTAAACGCAAGTAACCTCAACAGTTTATCCACCACTGAGATTTCAGAAACAGGCCTAGAGTACAGACCCAGGCCAAGTCTCAAAAGAGTTTATTCACCAAATGCAACTTTTAACATTCAGAAATCACACTATTATCTATTCACAATATGTAGGCTACACTCATCAACACCACTGATATTGTTATACATTGGACAATAATCTCTCTCTCTCTCTCTCTCTCTCTCTGTGACTTCACACACACACACACGACGTTGATTATTCTTGCCTACCGAAAAATTTGACTTGGTAATCCTATGCTTCACGAACTCGCTCAACCAGCTTAGAGCTGTCAGTATTTTGGGGTAGCCGAAACTGAGCTGCCCCGCACCACTTCTGCATGCCACCTTCCACTTCTTGTGCGCCCGTGTGAATTTGTCACGGGCACTTTTCCAGTCCGCTTTCACTTTATCTACACTTTTTCCCATTGCGGTTGCAATCTCCCTCCAGGCATTTTCCAACGCTATTTTATTTGCATGTAACTGAGACGAACTATCATACAAATGCGGACGTATTCGCACAAGCTCGCATAGTTTTTCCTCTTCATCCGCCATTGTATTCAAACCTTCTTCTTCTGTAAATATGAAATAATGTACAATACTTGCAGTATCGCCCCCACCAACAACACATAGTATGGCATGCAACGGTGCGTCGCGTATCAAAAACTGGGACGACACATTTTGCTACGCATAGACGCATAATGGCGGCCGAAGCGTAGCGATGTGTAGCCTTGCAGGCGCATATGCCTATCGATGCGTTGACTCTGTTAGAGCCCTAACACTTTATTTCAATAGTCCACTTTAGATATTCTACTAACTACTGTATAAGTAACTTTGGAGCTACATGTCAACTAACTCTCATTAGAGTATTAGTATCTGCTTAATATCTGCTAACTCTTTATTGTGTTGTTCCCCCTCAGGTTTGGACCTCGGATATTTATTTCCCCACGCCCCTTTTTTGAAAGCTATAAAGCTGAGGGGATCAGAGACAGTCATTCAAAATCGCCTGATGAGAACTCTGGTCGAGTTCGAAACGCGTCGCGAGATGTCCCTGAATGACGCAGACTGTAAAACATAAAATGGCTGCCATCATTGGTGTGTGGTGATGTAGTAGAGCCTAATATAAATGTTTCTCACCGCCCAAACAGGCGTGAGTTAGTCTGTTTTAATGTTTAAATGTCTCCCTTCGTCCAAACAGACGTGGGTAAATCGTATTTATGCCCCTCTCACTTTCTCACTAAAACCTACCCCTTGTTTTTCTTGCATCAAGCCCTCATTGGCGTAACCCACGGCGATCTAGCTCTCATTTTTATATTTTTATACATCTCTCTGGACACTATTTTGGTCCATCCTTGTGTGTGGGTGTTCGAAGCGGCCAGCTGTTTGATGGCCAGTGCATAACCAGGTTTAGACCTCAGGTTTGGACCTTGGATATTTATTTCCCCCATTTAGCATGTTATGTTTTGAGGTTAATTTTTAATTAGTCAGATGTTAGATAATTATAGCCTATACGTTTTAAATATTGTTTATCCTTATTATTATTTAATGGGCCTAACAATAAATTAGAAACAAAACATCTGCAAGTGTACACTTAAAAGAGTAAAAATGACATAAGGTTACGTTAATTCAAGTCAAGTCATCTTCATTTATATAGCACTTTTAACAATGTAAGATTGTTTCAAAGCAGCTTTACAGAGATAAACGTATAATTTAAGGTAAGATTGTTTTGGATTTATAGCGGTTCTTTAATAAAGTTATTTTCCAGCTAAAGTTAGTTTGATTGATTCGCTTCCGTCGCAACGATCATTTGTTATTAAATAAGGGGCCGCTAAGACGACACCATTCTCTCTACACAGACTTTAAACGCGAACCTGTGAGAAACGCTGATGGCGTTCACATGCGCATTGAGAATTGGTTCTATAATTATGTGCGTTTGAATATATGTGCGCAGGTTTGGAATTCCCTACAGACCAAGCCTAAACAAAGTACTGGTGTTTCCTTATAGTTTTGAGACAGAATATTTTTTTTTTTTTTTTTTTTTATCAATAAATTCAGGGTAGGTACGCAAATTGAGTTTCCCCGACGATGCTGTATCTGGAGTGGTAAAGGGATCCTCCATAGGGAGAGACTAGTTGGCACTCCAGCACTGCGTTGACATCGGGTCCAGGTGCAGGTCCTTCATCAGTCCTGCATACGGCCTGGATCCGGCAGGCTGCGGGAAAACCTCGGGATGAACGAAGACATTAAAATTAGCGTAGATGCCATTCTTCTCATGATGTAACGAGTACATCAGGTTTTATGGGAAGTGTTCCCGGTTCCAGCTGACCTAATCTATGCAGCCTAACATTGGATTATAGAAGTCTATAATGTATTATGTGAATGCTAGGTCAAAGAGATGTGTTTTTAGTCTAGCTTTGAACTGACAGAGTGTGTCTGCTTCCCGGACAATGTTAGGAAGACTTTTCCAAAGTTTTGGTGCTAAATAGGAGAAGGATCTACCGCCAGCAGTCGATTTTGATATTGTAGGTATTATCAACTGGCCGGAATTTTGAGATCACAATAGACGTGAAGGACTATAATGCGTTAAGAGCTCGCTCAAGTACTGCGGAGCTAAACCATTTAGTGCTTTGTAAGTAATCAGCAATATTTTAAAATTGATGCGATGTTTAATAGGGAGCCAGTGCAGTGTTGACAGAACCGGGCTAATATGCTCATACTTCCTGGTTCTGGTAAGAACTCGAGCTGCTGCGTTTTGAACTAGCTGTAGTTTGTTTATTAAGCGTGCAGGGCAACCATGAACGCATGAACTAATTGTTCCGCATTTGTCAATGAGAGCATATGGCATAATTTAGATATATTTTTAAGATGCGGTTTTACAGATACTAGACACGTGACTTTCAAATGAAAGATTGGTATCAAAGAGCACACCCAGGTTCCTAACCGACGACGAAGACTTAACAGAGCAGCCATCAAGTGTTAGACAGTATTCTAGGTTATTACGTGTGGGAGTTTTTTGTCCAATAATTAGAATCTCAGTTTTTTCAGAATTTAGAAGTAGGAAATTACGAGTCATCCAATTTTTTATATCAGCAATGCATTCTGTTAATTTAGTGAATTGGTAAGTTTCGTTAGGTTTTGAAGAAATATAGAGCTGAGTATCATCGGCATAACAGTGAAAGCTAATTCCATGTTTCCTAATGATATCTCCTAATGGTAGCATGTACAGAGTGAACAGCAGCAGTCCTAGTACTGAGCCCTGTGGTACGCCATACTGAACTTGTGATTGATAAGACATCTCTTCATTTACTGCTACAAACTGATAACGGTCAGATAAGTATGATTTAAACCATGCTAGTGCAATTCCACTAATGCCAACATAGTTTTCTAATCTATTTAAAAGAATGTTGTGGTCAATGGTGTCAAACGCAGCACTAAGATCGAGTAACACTAATAGAGAGATACAACCACGATCGGATGATAAGAGCAAATCATTTGTGACTCTAACGAGAGCAGTCTCAGTACTATGGTATGGTCTAAATCCTGACTGGAAATCCTCGCAGATATCATTTCTTTCTAGAAAGGAACACAGTTGTGAAGATACTGCCTTTTCTAGTATCTTTGACAGAAAAGGTAGATTCGAGATCGGCCTGTAATTGACTAATTCTGTAGGATCAAGTTGCGTTTTTTTAACAAGCGGTTTAATCATAGCCAGCTTAAAGTTTTTTGGTATGTATCCTAGAGACAAAGACGAATTAATGATAGTAAGAAGAGGATCTATGACCTCTGGAAGCATCTCTTTCAGTAGCTTAGTCGGTATAGGGTCTAACATACATGTTGATTTAGATGAGTTAACGAGTTTAGTTAATTCTTCCTCTCCTATAGCAAAGAATGAATCAAATTTTTCCTCAGGGAGACTACAATGCACTGCCTGATGCGATACTGTAGTAGACGGTTGCATAGTTATAATTTTGTCCCTGATATTATCAATCTTATAAGTGAAGAAGTTCATAAAGTCATTACTGCTGTGCTGCTTGGAAACTTCTGTGTTTGAAGCTTTCTTTTTCGTTAGTTTAGCCACTGTTTCAAATAAATACCTAGGATTATGTTTATTTTCTTCTAATAGGGTTGAAAAATAAGCAGATCTAGCAGCTTTTAACCCTCTGGGGACCAAGGTGTTTTTGGAGCCCTTGAGATGTTCTGACATGCCTTGAAATTTGTGCTTTTTTCAGTTATTTATAAACATGTTAATGGCAAAGGTGTAAAATCACTCTATATAGCACAAACAGGGCTACCAAAATATGCGGGCAACGTGTATGTAGATGTTTGTATTTTTAAGAGAATAATGTTTATGCGTGGTTATTGGAAAAAATAAAAATGAAAGTTGCTGAATTAAGACCACAAAACACATATTAAATATGTGTCCACAAGGCTTTGACTAATGGATGTTGTCTCTTTCAGTTCTAGCTTCAAAATTATGTGAAAATAGTCTTGCTTTATCGTTCACAAAAAAAAAAAATACATTGATTTAAATGGTGTAAAACCGGTTTTGCTTGGAAAGCCAATATGCGAGGGGGAGGAGTAGTTTACACCTTAGATTACAATGTCCCACCCACTCTGCATAATGACTCTGCATAATTAGCCATTCATTCAGGTGTGACACTGACTGAGCCACAATGCAAGGACAAAAGATGTATTTAGAAGAAGACTTATATTGACCATTTAAGATTTCGCTTACATCTCTCTTGTAAATATGTTTTGTTATTTTATTAAAAATGTTACAATTACAACAATAATTACAATTTCAACAATATTTCAAGTGTACTCTTTCTTTGTAAAAAAGAAAAAGAAAAAAGATTATAGGCCTACATTTTATCATATGTATTCATTAGTTTGAATATAGGCAACATTGGAACATCTAACATCTTAGTCTATGACTTTATTTTTGACAAAAATAATATATATATATATATATATATATATATATATATATATATATATATATATATAACGTTCGATATGAGCAGAAATTGCTAAACAAAAGCTTATTTGATGTGGCAGTATATTCTACAGTAGCATAAAAACTGTACCCAAATCTAGTCAACAAGTGACTGGCTGTAACGTTGTTTTTATGATATATTAGGGCATATAAATGCTAATTTGCAGTTTAATGCGTTGCTTATACAAATACATTTTATTTCAACATATTCCAGTCGATTTTTACTCCTCTCAGTAGGCTATAGCAAAGCAGTTTATTCTTTCACACACAGACGCGCGATTCATATTTAGGCTAAACAGTCTTTACAAATATGTACCCTTCATTCATCTCACAGAAAGGCGAGTCATATTATAGAAATGCGATTCATCTTTTTGCGGTTTACATAGGCCTACAATAACGTTATTCCATAACGTTATTCCACATCAACACTTGAGAAAAGAAAACAGCCTACCTCACTCCTCAGCGGGATCTGCTCCTCATATCAGGAGATATTGCTCCTCATATCAGCACTGTTCTGAGGAAACTTTTCTCCATAAGGTAGGCTATATTATGCCTCACTCGCGGCGCTTTGTTTACAGCTGATGTGGTGGCGTTTCACAGACTGAAATGGTTCTCAGAATTTGCATTTGAATAGCGCGCGCTCTCCGGGGCGTGGTCAAATTACTTTTGAATGACTCGTAATGAGCTCGACTGGAGTCGCTCTCTTTTTATACAGATTACAGAAGCTGATAATATTTGTTTTTTATATAAATTACTTCATTTAAAAGATGCGATCTCAAGCTTTATGCCCGTGGGTCTGTTTGCCTGTTTGACTGAATTTTCGCGGAGTTATAGATCATTTTCAAACGCGTTTCAAATGGGAGTTTACTGACAGAGAGAAGGCATAAATCGCATCGTGTTAATTTTTCTTTATTTGTCAAAAAGCAAAACACTTTATTTTTATTGTGAGTATACAGAAAAAAATAGAAACTGAACAGGATCGATTGATGTATTACACGAAAATGAAAGATCAAAATTAACAGAGCATTTAGTGTTTATTTTCATTGCTAAAAAAAAAAAAAAACGAGCAAAACGCGCGGGCGCGTTTTTGGTCCCCAGAGGGTTAAAGGTTTTTGGTACATATCCTAATGACAAAGATGAATTAATGATATTAAGAAGAGGATCTATGACCTCTGGAAGCATCTCTTTCAGTAGCTTAGTCGGTATAGGGTCTAACATACATGTTGTCGATTTAGATGATTTAACGAGTGTAGTAAATTCTTCCTCTCCTATAGCAACGAATGAATCAAATTTTTCCTCAGGGAGACTACAATGCACTGCCTGATGCGATACTGTAGTAGACGGTTGCATAGTTATAATTTTGTCCCTGATATTATCAATCTTATAAGTGAAGAAGTTCATAAAGTCATTACTGCTGTGCTGCTTGGAAACTTCTGTGTTTGAAGCTTTATTTTTCGTTAGTTTAGCCACTGTTTCAAATAAATACCTAGGATTATGTTTATTTTCTTCTAATAGGGTTGAAAAATAAGCAGATCTAGCAGCTTTTAAAGCCTCTCTGTACGCAATCGAGCTCTCCTTCAATGAAATGCGAAATACCTCTAGTTTTGTTTTCTTCCAGTTGCGCTCCATTTTTCTGGCTGCTCTCTTAAGGGCCTGAGTGTGCTCATTGTACCACGGCGTTGGACTATTTTCTTTAATCTTCTTTAAGCGCAAAGGAGCAACTGTGTCTAAAGTGCTGGAAAAGAGAGTTAAAAGTTACTGTTGCAATATCTAGTTCTTCTAAGCTATCCGGGATGCTGAGATGATGAAACTGATCAGGAAGATTATTAATAAAGCAATCTTTAGTGGCAGAAGTGATAGGTCTCACATATTTGAAACACGGAGTCGACTTTGCAGCCTTGGCTAAATGTAATTTACACGAGACTAGATAATGATCTGAGATGTCATCGCTCTGCTGCAGAATTTCAACGGCATCAACATCTATTCCATGTGATAATATTAGATCTAGAGTATGATTACGACGATGAGTAGGTCCTGACACGTGTTGTCTAACTCCAATTGAGTTTACAATGTCTTTAAATGCCAAACCCAATGCCCTTTTTCATTATCGATGTGTATATTAAAATCACCAACAATTAGAACTTTATCTGCAGTCAATATTAATTCTGATAGAAAGTCCACAAATTCTTTGATAAAGTCTGTATGGTGCCCTGGTGGCCTGTATACAGTAGCCAGCACAAATCTCAAACGTGATTTATCATTTATACTATATATTTTTACATTAAGCACTAGGGGTGGGCGGTATGACTAAAATTCAGTTTCACGGTATGACTAACTTTATTTCACGGTAACGATATATTTCACGATATAGTTATTTATATCTCGGTAGTTATTCTCGAAAAATCGACAAAAAGGGCTTTGTATAATAAATAAACCCAAATGAAAAGTACTTCACTTTGTTTGAATTTTCTTTTTCTTTTATTTGGTAAATTATTTCTTTGGTAAACTATTTTTAATAGCTAAATATAGTAAACAAAACACTCTCATCAACTTTTAGATGAACTGCCCCCAACTGATTGATATTAAATACAACTCATAGGTGCAATTCAACTTTAAATAAAGTGTTGCTGAATAATTTTTCAATCTCATGTTATTGCTTTACTTCATCAATCAGTTTATAATATCTTAATATTTTATATTGAACTATTCTATTCATAATTATTTAGTTACTTCCTTTTAATTTGGTAGGATATTAGTAGATACTAGTTATGTTTAAATGTTTTCCCGGTACATTTTTGCCATGTCTGCTTTTAAAGGGCTTGTTTTGTTATTTTTGTGATATCTGGCAACCCGTCACCTAAAGCTTTAATCAAGAGAGGTTCAGAAGTGTCAAGTTCATCAAGTTCATAAGTGACTAGGACAACAGCAGTATGAAAACCGAACAGCAGCTACTGTTAGTGTTGACTAAGTAGTGTAAATTATACCTTGTAACTGCGTCATTATTTTACATAGCCTGGTGAACACCGACACACCGTGCTCCCTCTCAGTGCGTGTGTACGCGCGCGTCTTTTGCATCAGTAAAATGCGATCGGTTAATTTGAGTGACAAGTTGTAATTGTGCATTGAATCGAAGCAAGATTTTATCAGCTGTTTCAGTGGCCAATTGTTTGGAGTTAGAAATATATAACTCGCGCTGCATATTTAGTAATTTTGCCTCAGATACAGGATTATACATTCGCTTTAACAAGCAGGTTGTTCATTACCACAGCAACCGCTCGCTTGTCATGCTGAATGCGAGTTTTGTGTTTAAAAAGTAACTATACATGAGACAGAAAGATGTAGATAACTATACATTATTTAAGGTTCTTTCTATTCGTTACGATATTGAAATATGAACTGTTGTTGTCAAGTAAGCTTCATGCTTTCCCCATTGCGATCGTGCACTCCTCTGTAGCCTACGGGTGCTCTAGTCTAGACTGCTGCGCCTTTCCCCCCGAAAATATCACGTTAACAACAACCCTTTAGAAAACGTAATTCCTCTGTGGATCCTCTTGATCTGCTTTCTCCATGTTTCTTTGACAAATCTCAGTGTCTCAGTCTCTCGCACTCTGCATGTGAGTTAACCACGCCCACTTATTTACATGTCGCGGTGTACACGGAATAAAAACGGTTGACATTTTCTACCACGGTAACGATATATACCGTCATACCGCCCAGCCCTATTAAGCACTAACACTTCAAAATAATTATATTTAAAACTTGATTTCTTAGTGGTTTTGAAAATATTACTATAAATTACAGCAACACCACCCCCTTTGCGTTTCAGACGAGGCTCATGTTTATAACAGTAATCTTGCGGGGTGGACTCATTTAAAGTAATGTAATCGTGATATCTAGGTGAAAGAGGCTCTATGTGACCTGGGTGACGCGAGGCCGCTAGCAGATGGTCGGTTTAGCTAGTCTGTCTGCTTCCTGACCTGAGCCCCAGATTGTCATGTTTGAGCTCTAAGACTATGTGCCATATTACTAGATAGAAGAGCAGCACCATCCCAGGAGGGATGAATACCATCTCTTTTCAACAGGTCAGGTCTGCCCCAAAAACTTTTCCAATTGTCTATGAATTCTATATTATTAAGCGGACACCACTTAGACAGCCAGCCATTGAGTGAGGACAATCTACTAACTATCTCATCACTCCTGCGAACAGGAAGGGGGCCAGAGCAAATTACAGTGCCTGACATCGTACTTGCAAGTTCACACACCTCTTTAATATTAATTTTGGTGATCTCCGACTGGCGGAGTCGAACATCATTAGTGCCGACGTGAATAATGATCTTAGAGAATTTACGATTAGCATTAGCCAGCACTTTTAAATTTGCTTTGATGTCAGGCACTCTGGCTCACAGCAAACATGTGACTATGCTGGCTGGTGTCTCTATTTTCAAGTTCCATGTGATCGAATCACCAATTACTAGGGCACAATCAACAGAATTCTCAGTGGGTGTTTCACTGAGTGGGGCAAATCGATTTGTTATGGTAATCGGAACGGAAGAGTGGTTTTTTGATTCGCGACTAGAGCGATCCCTCACTGTCACCCATTTGCCTGGCTGCACAGGCACTAATTCAGCTGGAACCGAGTCATGTAAAGAGTTCACTATGCTAGGCGCATCCAAAACAGTATCTAAAGCTCTAGCACTCTTACTATCCTCAATTAAAGTTTGGATGCGTGTTTCTAATTCTGAAATCTTCTCTGTCAGCCTAACTGACTCCTTGCATTTATCACATATAAATCCTATATTGCCAACAGAGAAGGCTATACTAAACATGTGACATGAAGTGCAGGTGACAATAACAGGACAAGACATTACTCACCGTGTTTGTTGAGTGATTCTTACTCACCTAAGCTTTTTATGAACTCAAAGGCGCGGGCGCGCGAGAGAAAAAGCATTTACATGAATAAGAGCGGGTTCATATAATTTAACGCTACCCAAAGGATGACAAAAATTAACGAATGCTGCGTTTTGCGTTAAAAATTTTAACACGTTAAACTGGACAAAAAATAATCGCATGCGTTAACGCGTTAATGTTGACAGCCCTAATATATATATATATATATATATATATATATATATATATATATATATATATATATATATATATATAAATTGTTTTTTTAAGCCACTACACAGACAGTAATCAACATTTATACCACTCAAGTCAGTCAAAAGAGACAGTGCTGTGACAAAACATTGCATGACAACAAATCATCTGCACAAAAACGCAAAGTGAGCTTCAACAGCGGATGTCGAGCTGATGAGGGAAAGTTACTACATATAGTTAATTGCTGTCTGTCTTATATGGTCGATGTGTGGCTGTCAGACTGCATATGAGATTTTACGGCGTTGATTCCCATTGTAGCTGTAATGGGAGTGAATTGAGAATCCATTTTTGATACACATTTTAATGTTATATGATTGACTCATTGATCAAGTGATTTTTTGTATTGCTCATTTTCCTAACACCTCTGTTGATAGACTAATCATCAGGGCCGGATTGGGACACATTTTCAGCCCTGGAGTTTCATGCCTTAGACCGGCCCACTTTAGTTCCCAACTGACTATTAAAATAATGTAATTAAACCCTCAGTATATAAGGCCCAATCTTTCAAGGGCTATCTGGCACTTCCCCCAATATGAAGCTTGTTTCCGCCACAAAATAAAAATAAATAAATGATAATTGCGACTTTTTATCTCACAATTGCGAGTTTACATCTCGCAATTCTGACTTTATTTCTCAGAATTGCAAGATACAAAGTCAGAATTGCGTGAAATAAAGTCGCAATTGCGTGTTTATATCTCGCAATTCTGACATTTTCTCATTTTGCGTGTTATAAAGTCAGAGTTGCGTGATATAAAGTCACAATTGCGAGAAAAAAAGTCCGAATTCTGATTTTATAACATCGTAATTATAATTCATCGTATTTTTCAAAAATATAATTTTCTATTCAGTGCAATATCAGTAGCCTACACAGGGTTTTATAAATACAGAGGTCCCAAAAGTGATCTAGGGGGTTCGGGGGCATATTATTTTTCCACTGTCATTGGCAAAGAACATCTGACTGTGTTAAATAGGAATCCATTGTAATAAAGTTATTCTCATTATTATGCAATAGGCTATTCTACCTGCTCTCCTCTCTCATCTCCTTCTCTCGTTCTTCTTCTCTCAGTCTCTTTATCTTTACCTGTAAATCTCCCCTTCCTGAAGATGAGCTTAGATTGATACAGTCTTTGTAAAGTGATTATTTATCTCGGTCGTTTCAAATTTCTATCGTAAAACAGCCGTTTAGTTTAGCCACGCACCTTATCTCGTGAAGCGTCGCGTTGGGATTCGCTCGCGCTTCTGTGAACTTAAATCCCGCTTGCTTTGATCGGTCATCTCAAACATTTAGCCATTGCCGACGAGCGGTGTTTGAGTGCTGAAGCAGCTCAGATGATGAGGTCGGTTATCGTCGCGATATGCGAATCATTGCAGCAGGTAATATTAGGCAATTATTTCACAACGTTCATTATACACTCAGGAAAAATTACCGAGGTCCGGATCTCGGAGACCTCAATGGTGGGTACGGCCCTGACTCGTAGGCTATTTGGCCGCTTTAGTTTCTAGAGATATTTTATTATTCTGGCCTTTTCAGCGCCGCCTTTGCGCCTATAGGCTATTATCCATGTTTTGTATCTCTTATTTTTTGTTCGCACATCTCTAACAAAGTGACTTTATTTTTATTTTGTGTGGGGCTGCGATAAAATAATAATAAAAAAAAAAATTGTGGGGCTGCGCTATGACTGGACCCATAAGGAAAGCATTCAACCCAGTGCCATGACAACACCGGCCCTCCTGGCCAATAAAACAGACCGGCCCACCGGGAATTTTCCCGGTTCTCCCGATTAGCCAATCCGGGCCTGCTAATCATTGACCTAGTGTCATAGGCTGGTTAGGAAATAGGTGGAGACTGTTGCCCTTTAAGACCGCGTGCTTGAGAGACTGAGAAGCGTGTGTTATTTGGACGGCATCATTTACGTGCAAGTCTACATCCGGTTGAGTGTTGTAAACAGGTGCTGGCGTCTGAGAAGGAACACCGAGCAGTGATAACCGAACATTTTACGGCCGTGCGGAAACGAATGAGTCGAAGCATTGTGACGACGGCGACGCAGAGCAATCACGGGCGCAGCTGTGTCAGCGTGTGTTCGGAGTCGAGTGTATCAGCGGTTGCTGTTTGGAGACGAGCGAATCAACGAGTGCTGTTCTGAGTCGAGTGTATCAGCGGGTTGCTGTTTGGAGACGAGCGAATCAACGAGTGCTGTTCTGAGTCGAGTGTATCAGCGGTTGGTGAGACAGCGACGGAGGTTTGCACAACGCTGGAAATTGACTAGACTGGGTAGTGGGAATTGCTACCCGGTCATATTGTGAGTACACCCCAGTTGAAGATCATCTGATGGATATTGTTGTGACCATTTTGCATCTAATTCATAATAGAGACTAAGAACTAATTGCCAGTAGCCTATAACTTGCTATCCATAGCTCTTGTTTTCATTTTGCGGTGGTGTGATTTATTTGGGTTGCAGTGTGTATTGCATGGTGTGGGTATTTGCGTGCACAAGTGAGAGTGGTAGTTAGGTTTTAATTGCTTTGGACTGGAGATACTGGTAGTTGTTTCTTATTTCTTTCCAGTACACTACTGTCTGGAGCTGTGGAGACCTACGTGCGGTGGGACCTACCCAGGACATTCCTTCGTTGATTTAAGGACATCAGACTGTGCTAAAGACTGCATTCCTTTTTGATAGCTTTTATATTTACATTTAGATCATTCTGATTTTATGCTAATAATGTTTTTGTAATTTAATCTACTGGTTGAGTGTAAGTAGGCCTACTGTCCAGCCCTCAGTGAGTAATTGACTTGGGTGAACTTGGGTCCTGGGTTCCATTAAGTTAACCTAGGTGGTGTAGTCGGCTACTTTTATTTAATTGGGGTTAATACCAACAATATTGCTGGTTTGTTGCAGAAAGTATTTTAAAATCTTTTATCATTCCATTTGCCGCCCCCTATCTCGCCACATAGCTACCCAACTTAAATACCTTTTACAAACTTTTTACGCTGCAAAATCCTCCTTTATTTTGACCACCAAATGGCTGCAACCATGTCCTAAATTGTTTGTCTTCCTTGCACTTTCCCATTTTTCTGGTCTAGTTTTATTCCTGTTGTTCCTGCTGTTCAAAATGCCCGCGTCATCTCTGCGTCACGGCAATTCTGCTCCGGCCGGAGGCAATCACCAAACTGGTTCCACGTGTTTTTAATCACACTAACGTACATATTTAATTATCACAAATTCCATTTAATTAAGTGTGCTTGCTGAAACGGTCCTCTTTCGCGCAACGAACAATAACACACAATTTTGCCACAATTTTGTTAAGTTCACTTAAATTAAAAGTTGTCATTTTTTTTAAGCCTAATGTTAAAAACTTGATAGCTTTTAATTACACTGTAATGTTGGATGGCTATAATTAATGTTTAAAATAAGGGGGGAGAAATCATTTTTATCCAGATATCAATAGCTGTATTAGTATCAGTGAGACTGGCCTTTATGTTGTCTCTACATTCATTTGTAGATTAACTATGAAATGATTACATTATCAAATATATAAGCCTAAACAAGGCTTAAGTAAGTGTTTTAATTGCGGAAAAAACGTGATTAATCAAGTTATATATATATATATATATATATATATATATATATATATATATATATATATATATATATATCCGTGGTTAGTCATGGGTCGTGTATGGCATAAAAAAAAAGGCATTAAATTTAAATTGAAGATCCCTGCAGAAACCCTGTCAGCTGTTCGGCCGAGCATTCAATGTTGTTACGCTGCAAGCTGATCAGTTGGTTCGTTGCTGCCGCGCTCTATCACTCGCACACCATAAAGAGCAAATTGTTTTTAATGTTTCAATTTCGTGATTAAAATAACATAATTTTAGCATAAAATTTTAGCAATTTTAACATAAAAAATCAGCGTTTCTGTGTAGGTGATGACAACCATCTTGACAGCAGCAATCAAAGCATCGCTAATTACGGTAGACCTTAATTTGAGATAGTAAATTTGTTCCTAATCAAAGGGAACACTCAACCACAGAACAGCTGGGTGAGTTTTGTATTGGCTTTGTATTGGCAATCCTTGTCATGTTTAAACCAATTTTGCCATCATGCACACAGGTAGGGGTGAAGTTTCTACGCAGACACACAAAGATTTTCCAGAGATTATTGCAGTTGAGGTTTGTGGTTTATTGTAATAAATTGTACAAACAGATGAACATACCAGTTGATTGTTGTTTCTTATCTTGTTCCCAGTTGTTAGCGTGCCGTGTATCTGATCTGTAATCCGTGCTCTGTGGTCTGTCTGGTGAGAACTGTGTGGGCTCCCCCTACCTGTGGCTATCACTTCCTGTCACCTATGCCCCCTTATATACAACCATGTGCATCTAATCACTGTCACCCAGTGTCCTAAATACTAATATAAATCTATCCAAACAAAATAAAATAGTATGCAAACATTAAACATAAATGGCTCCTACAGGCTTATTGGATACAGTAAATGAAGACTGTCAACTTTTCAATACTATTTCATCACCCAAAACACTCCGACTCTCTGCTGTATATTCATAACCAAATATTTCAAAACCTACAACCAAGCCACATAAACAATGCCATTGGCACTAGTCTACATTGCAGACATGTACTCTTAATGCACATAACTTTTCACCTTTTTGCCCAATCTTGAAAAAAGTACTATTGTTGAAATTCTCAGATCAAGCAAACTTCAACGCACCCTTATCCACTACCTGCTCACGTTAGTGAACCGCACCCGAGCAAGCACACTTCGCAGTTCCTCCTGAAATGCATTCTAGTTACTTTTAATGCCCCGTGGAAACCCTGATAAAAATCGACTTGATATTAATAATATAATTATGAACATGTCTGATAGTATATTCACAGCTTAATAAATGCTGTAAAAATGGTTGCTAAGGTTAACTGATATTACTGAAGTAATATACGTTACAGTTTTCTTCAACTGCTTACACACATTATCAAGACTTTACACACAAATCCAAGAACTGAACAAACAAAATGCCTCACATCTCTAGCAAAAATATCACAAGCACATCTCAAAAGCAAACTTTTTCCTTACGTTACAGTACAAACACCTTTGCCCTAATATTCTATTTTGGTTATATAATATACACACAGTTATTCAAAACCTAAAGCTCATATGTACATTTCTGTACAAGAGGAAAAGTAATTGGTGTTGAACAATTCACCATAAACACGAAAGCAAGATTGAAACCAAACTATTTATTCTGTTACTGTAAGTGTTTGTGGTCTGAAAAACCTATAACCTGACCTTTTATAGGCCTATTCTAAAGCCCTGATCGGTTGGTGTTCAGTAAAGTAATGAGTGTTTGCAGTGGAGAGTGTGTGTGTGTGTGGGTGTGAGGCTGAATTACTCTGTGTGTTACATAGAGAATGGTGTGTTGTGGTTTACAAAAAGTGATTTATAACATTGAAAACTGAGTCGAAGGCTGAGAATTAGTGTATGGTTTAGCAGATCTGGTGTGTGTGTGTGTGTGTGTTTCTGGTTTTTGGGTGACAGCTTTCAGAAATTGTGAGGATTCTGTGTGAGCAGTTGAGAAAAACTGTAATACTATTATAATACTACCGTAAGTTGTTTTTAAAGTACTCTTGCACTACCTCACTTTACAACAACACTACACTGTGTATTGTCTAAACTATATATTATTTATTTTATTCTACTAGTTATTTATTATTACTCGTTTTTCTTTTTGTTGGTGTGCTACTGTGTGCATGCAAATGACAATAAATATTCTTATCTCATATGAATAAACCTGTTTGTAAAGTGTAATATGATATGTATCACACCCACTTCTACTGTATTCAGTGACTACAATGAGTTTTTAACATGCCAGACGATCACTTAGGCCTACTCAAATTCTTCAACAAAGTGCAAGGTGTCATTTTCAATCCAGCACAACATTCTTTGCACACTCCAAACCTCTTCAAAGGTTTCCAATTTTCTCATATGAGAATAAAAAATAAAATCATGTTTTATTCTTGCTTTTATGAGCCCCTTAAAAACAATTCAACATTTTTACTACTGCCAGCAGTTTCATATTTCCTACTAATATAAACTGCCATTTTGGCTTGACCCAAGATCAAATTTAACAACCGCCCTTTCTTCATTTTTCCTTTACAATATATAAAACAAAAAATAAACACAATCATTGTAAACATTTCATTAACATTAGTAAATAAAACCTCCAATAAACCAAATAAAGGTCTTAGTCTCTCACAGTGCATAAAACAATGAAATATGGTTTCTCTTTCACCACAAAAAGGACAACTATCTTGCACATTCGGATTCAACAATGAGATGAAAGCATTTATAGCAACAATTCCATGTAAAATTCTCCATTGAAGATCACCCACATTTTTTTGGTCATTACAACATTTTCATTTTCTATTACACTTTTAGATATCACCATACAAGGAAAATTATCCGTTTTATGAGGAAGAGCTTGACTTGACAAAAAGTTCCAGTCTTCTTCACTCAACTTTTCTCGGCACTTCTTTAATAAGAAATAGACGGTCCTTGTTCATTTCATTTCAAGTCTCTGTGCGAGTGCATCAGCATTGTCCAACGCGATGCCAGCAACTCCTATTAAGTCTTTCATTTGAACAATTTTGGCTTTTGTTAAAATTGGCATCAACCACAAAGTTGTATTTCCACATAAATCGAGTCGAGCACCATTAATCAATGGCTCTTCCAAAAACCAATACAGAGACTGATATGACAATGATCTTTTGACCTGTACCATACTCCATGCTTTTCTTAAGCTTTCATAAAAGGTAGAAATAAACTTCGATTAAAACTCCTACAATCTGTCCAAAAGATATTTCTTCTAAAACCCCACCCTCCAACCTTACTTAAAAGGCAACAGGCTGGTGCAAACCATGAATGTCACGGTTGTGAATTCATTGTTTCCTCTGTGTCTCGTGTCATTGTTGTTTACATGTCTGTGAGTTTGCGTGAGTGGGCGTTGTCCCGCTCACGTGTTTGTTCAGTGCTCCAGCTGCTCGCAATCTTCTCATTCTCCACCTCAGCTGATTCACATTACCGTTCCCTATTTATACTCACTCACCTCTCCATTCCAGTGTCCATCCGTTGTTTGCCTGTTCCTGCATGTACGTTCGTGTCGTCTTCCGGGTTGTCGTGTCTTCAGTGGATCCCTGTTGTTTCACCGCACCCGAGCACAGACCACCGAGCACCTGCACTCCGCACCGAGCACTTGACCATCGAAGTCCCTGTGTGTCCGAGTCTGAGCGTCTTCCCCTGTGTGGACCGTCCAGAGCTGCTGTTTACTCGCGAGATCGCGACCACGCCTTGAGAGGAACCTTCTTTCCTGAATTGTCTTATTCTGTGTTGAAGTTCCAATAAATATATTGTTCACCCGCAATTGCTTCCAGTTTTGTATCATGACAGAACGGATGGACCAAACGATGGAAGCAGCGGGTGATTCATCGGCTTCCTTAGAGGATTTCATTCGAGTGTGCATCGGCCGGATGGATGCACAGGAGCGCAGCCAGGGGGAGACGGGACGCGCCATCCAGACTCTGGTCACACAGGTGTCCGAGCTCACCCAGCGATTCCATCAGCTTCAACCCCCCACTGCGCCAGCACCTCCAGCAGCACTTGCAGTTCCCCCCACACCACCCGTGCCTCTCTCCCAGTCGGAACCCAGACTGCCCACGCCTGAATTATACTCTGGTGAGCCGAATTTCTGCCGTCCATTTCTGACACGTTGCAGTATGCATTTCTCATTACAGCCCAGAACTTTCGAAAAGGAGGAGGCGAAAGTAGCCTTCGTGCTGACGCTATTGACTGGGAGAGCGGCGCTTTGGGGAACTGCAGTGTGGGAGAATCGTGACCAGTGCTGCTCCTCGTTCCAAGCCCTCTCGGCGGAGATGAGACGGGTCTTCGATCGAGCCGTCGAGGGGAAGGAGGCTGCCAGGGTCTTGACTGACCTACGTCAAGGAGACCGATCG
Source organism: Rutilus rutilus (assembly GCF_951802725.1). Taxonomy (NCBI): domain Eukaryota; kingdom Metazoa; phylum Chordata; class Actinopteri; order Cypriniformes; family Leuciscidae; genus Rutilus; species Rutilus rutilus. The sequence continues at coordinate 77,303,110 of NC_140209.1, forward strand.
GTATCAGATTATTCCATCGAGTTTAAGACCCTGGCGGCCGGGTGTCGCTGGAACGAGGAGGCGCAGTGGGACCATTTCCTGCATGGGCTGGCCGAACGTGTCCAGAGAGAAATCTACGCCCTGGACCTTCCTTCAACGCTTAATGGACTCATAGACCTGGCCCTGAGAGTGGACGCCCGTCTGTCCAGGATAGGGCAGAGAACAGCCACCAACCCAGTTCCGAGTAGGAGTGAGAACCAGCGGTCCAGCGGCCTGGACACGTTCGGCTCCCACGATCCCGAGCCCATGCAGGTGGGGCGAGCTCGGCTTTCCCGGGAGGAGAAAGAAAGGCGGAGATCCCAGGGCCTTTGTCTCTATTGTGGTGGCAACGGACATTATGCCTACAGCTGTCCAGTAAAAGGCCCAGCCCGATAGTAAGTTTGAGGCTACTATCGGGTGGGATCTCCGCAGGTAAGACCTCATCCACTTCCACCATCCTCCCGGTAAGACTGAGATGGTCAACTCTGGATCACCACTGCACTGCACTCATTGACTCTGGGGCAGAAGGTAACTTTTTGGATCATCAGTTTGCACTTCAATTACAGATACCACTTCATACACTTTCCCAGAGGATCACAGTCAACGCATTGAACGGACAGACTTTACCCCCCATCTCCTTGGTCACCGAGAAACTTACACTCATCACTTCTGGAAATCATGCTGAAACCATATCATTTTACATCACTGACTCTCAACTTACACCCATAGTTTTAGGACACCCTTGGCTCAGTTTACACAACCCCCGCATCGATTGGAAGAGGCGTACCATCTCAGCTTGGAGCACTGAGTGTCACAGTTCGTGTCTTGTGTCTGCTTGTTCTGTTGTTTCTGTTCCTGTGTTACAGGAGGAAGCGGTGGATTTATCAAACGTGCCCGAGGAGTACCGTGACCTGAGTGAAGTGTTCAGTAAGTCTAGAGCTGCTTCTCTCCCTCCGCATCGTCCCTATGACTGTGCTATAGATTTATTGCCAGGTAAGTCTCCGCCTAAGGGCAAGATTTATTCACTTTCAGTTCCTGAGAGAGAGGTTATGGAGAAATATATTTCTGATTCTCTAGCAACCGGGTTCATCCGCCCTTCCTCTTCTCCAGCGGGGGCGGGGTTCTTTTTTGTGGGGAAGAAGGACGGTTCTCTGCGACCTTGCATTGATTACCGAGGGCTGAATAACATCACGGTAAAGAATACTTATCCTTTGCCGTTGATGTCTTCAGCCTTCGAGAGGTTGCAGGGAGCGTCTCTCTTCACTAAATTGGACTTGCGTAATGCTTATCATTTGGTCCGCATCAGGGAGGGGGATGAATGGAAGACTGCTTTTAACACCCCCAGGGGGCATTTTGAATATTTGGTTATGCCTTTTGGGCTTTCCAATAGTCCCGCAGTCTTCCAGGCACTAGTCAATGATGTGTTGCGAGACATGATCGATCAGTTCATATATGTTTACCTGGATGACATATTGATTTTTTCTTCGTCTCTCCAGGAACATGTGCAACACGTACGACTAGTACTTCAGAGGTTGCTAGAGAATGGGCTTTTTGTCAAGGCGGAGAAATGCGTTTTCCATGCACAGTCAGTTCCTTTCCTGGGACACATCGTGTCGTCTGAAGGTATGCTTATGGACCCTGACAAGGTTAAGGCTGTGGTAGAGTGGCCAATCCCAGATTCCCGCAAGGCCCTGCAGCGGTTTCTGGGATTCGCCAACTTCTATCGGCGTTTTATTCGCAATTTCAGCCAACTAGCCGCACCTCTGACCGCCTTGACCTCTCCCAGAACTGCGTTCAGGTGGTCAGACGCAGCTGAGGCTGCGTTTGCCAAACTCAAGAGCCGCTTTGTTTCAGCTCCCATTCTCATAGCCCCTGACGCTTCACGTCAGTTTGTGGTAGAGGTCGATGCGTCGGAGGTGGGGGTAGGTGCAGTGCTTTCACAACGTTCACCTTCAGACGACAGAATGCATCCCTGCGCGTTTTTGTCACATCGATTATCTCCTGCCGAACGAAACTATGACATTGGTAACCGGGAGTTGTTGGCAGTCAAGTTAGCTTTGGAGGAATGGCGTCACTGGTTAGAGGGTTCAGGGGTACCCTTTACAGTCTGGACTGATCACAAGAATTTGGAGTACATTAGAACCGCTAAAAGATTGAACTCCAGGCAGGCTCGGTGGGCACTTTTTTTCGGTCGTTTCGATTTTACACTTTCCTATCGTCCGGGTTCCAAGAACGTCAAACCCGATTCTTTGTCGCGTATTTTTGATCGTCCCGAACACGAAGCTACTCCTGAGCGCATTTTTCCTGAGAACCTAATTATCTCTTCGCTCACATGGGAGGTCGAATCGAAGGTCAAGAGGGCCTTAGAAGGGGTAACGCCTCCGATCCGGTGCCCACCTAACCGCTTATTTGTGCCGGAGGAATTACGATCAGAAGTCGTCCAGTGGGGTCATAGTTCCAGTCTAGCGTGTCATCCAGGGGTGAGTCGTACCATATTTCTAGTTAAGGAGCGATTCTGGTGGCCCCTGATGGCTCGTGATGTTCACAATTTTGTTTTGGCTTGCTCTAGTTGTGCCATTGGTAAGTCGTCCAATCGACCCCCAGCTGGGTTACTTCAACCGCTGTCGGTGCCTTCGAGACCTTGGTCCCACATCGCTCTAGATTTTATCACCGCCCTCCCACCCTCCCAGGGTAACACGGTAGTTTTGACCGTGGTGGACCGATTCTCGAAGGCAGCCCACTTTATTCCCTTGCCCAAATTACCTTCAGCCAAGGAGACAGCGGTGGCAGTCATTGATCACGTCTTTCGGTTACATGGCCTCCCGACAGACGTGGTTTCTGACAGGGGACCCCAGTTTGTGTCCAGATTTTGGCGAGAGTTTTGTAGATTACTGGGGGCGACGGTCAGTCTGTCCTCTGGGTTTCATCCCCAGAGCAATGGCCAAACTGAGAGAGCCAACCAAGATTTGGAAAGATCATTACGATGTTTGGTCTCCAAGAATCCCTCCTCCTGGAGTCAACAACTTTCCATGGTGGAGTACGCCCACAATACGTTACCAGTGTCATCCACGGGCCTATCTCCGTTTAAGTGTAGTGTAGGGTACCAACCACCTGTTTTTCCTAGTACTGAGTCCGAAGTCGCGGTCTCCTCCGCCCACGCCTTCATCCAGAGGTGTCACCGTACTTGGACGAGGGCCCGTGAGACTCTCCTCCAAGTGCGGGAACGCACCAAGGCCAAGGCCGATCGCCACCGGTCAAGGCCTCCCGTATACGTCGTCGGTTCCAAAGTGTGGCTTTCTACTAAGGACATTCCGCTCCGCTCCGTTTCCAATAAGTTGGCACCCAAATTCATTGGCCCGTTTTCTGTCACTAAGATCGTTAGTCCGGTGACAGTCCGCCTCAATCTTCCTCCAGTGTACAGGAGGATTCATCCCGTTTTCCATGTGTCCAAAATTAAGCCCGTCTTTTTTGCACGCATTAATCCGCCAGCCCCGGTTCCCCCCCCGCCGCGTCTCGTAGATGGGGAACCATCCTATTCGGTTCGTCGTATTCTGGATTCCAGGCGGAGGGGACGCGGATTTCAGTACTTGGTGGATTGGGAAGGTTACGGTCCGGAGGAGAGAAGTTGGGTTCCTGCTCGTGACATCCTGGATCACTCCCTTATCGATGATTACAATCGACAGGTAAGGAGTTCTGGGAATGCCGTGAGGCATTCCTAGGAGAGGGGGTACTGTCACGGTTGTGAATTCATTGTTTCCTCTGTGTCTCGTGTCATTGTTGTTTACATGTCTGTGAGTTTGCGTGAGTGGGCGTTGTCCCGCTCACGTGTTTGTTCAGTGCTCCAGCTGCTCGCAATCTTCTCATTCTCCACCTCAGCTGATTCACATTACCGTTCCCTATTTATACTCACTCACCTCTCCATTCCAGTGTCCATCCGTTGTTTGCCTGTTCCTGCATGTACGTTCGTGTCGTCTTCCGGGTTGTCGTGTCTTCAGTGGATCCCTGTTGTTTCACCGCACCCGAGCACAGACCACCGAGCACCTGCACTCCGCACCGAGCACTTGACCATCGAAGTCCCTGTGTGTCCGAGTCTGAGCGTCTTCCCCTGTGTGGACCGTCCAGAGCTGCTGTTTACTCGCGAGATCGCGACCACGCCTTGAGAGGAACCTTCTTTCCTGAATTGTCTTATTCTGTGTTGAAGTTCCAATAAATATATTGTTCACCCGCAATTGCTTCCAGTTTTGTATCATGACAATGAAACACTAGGACTGTATAAAAACTTTTGAACAAACTGTAGCCTAAAAGCTACTTTCCTGCTTACAAGGTCAACAACCCCTTGACCACCTTCTTCCTTTGGAAGGTACAGAACATTCCGTGGTAACCAATGTAATCTTTCCCAAAAGAAATTGATCATCTTGACCTGTATTTTTCCAAGAACCCCTTCAGGAGGCTCTAAAACTGTTAATCTGTGCCATAATGAGGAGGCTACTAAATTATGAATAATCAATGCTCTCCCCTTAAAGGACATTTTAGGTAAAAGCCATTTCCACCTTTCAAATCTTCCATCTTCATTTTCAAGAATATTTTCCCAGTTTCTTTGCATTATTATTTCATCACCCAAAAATATTCCAAGATATTTCAGACCTCTTTGTGACCAAACCATTTCACCTGGTAATACCAGTTCTCCTTCATTCCATTTTCCAACTCTATACGCTGCACTTTTGGCCCAATTTAATTTTGCAGATGAGATTTTTGCATACATGTTAACAATATCAACCAGCTTGTCAATATCATCCTGTCCACCGGTTAAAACTAAAACATCATCTCCATATGCTGATAGCTTTATAGGTGGAAAGGTACTCTCATATGTAAAATCATCTAAATGAGTCCTAATTTGATTTAACATAGGTTCTATTGCTATTGAGTAAAGCATACCTAAAAAGGCGCAACCTTGTCTAATCCCCCTTTGTATTTTAAAAGGGCAACTCAAACCACCATTGATTTTCAGTACACTTTCAATATTTTCATAAAGCACTTTAATCAAGGCAGTGAAAGCAGGTGGAAAACCAAAGGTTTCTAACGTGTACCACAAAAAAAGATGATCCACCCGATCAAACGCCTTCTCTTGATCTAGGGAAATTAGGCCACATTTTTTCCCAAACAGTCTAGAGACTTCCAAAACATCTCGAATTAGAGATATATTATCCACAATTGATCTATTAGGTACACAATAGGATTGGTCTAAATGTATAACCTGTCCAATTACTTTCTTCAGTCTATTTGCCAAAACTTTTGATAAAATCTTATAATTAGTGCATAATAAAGAAACCGGCCTCCAGTTTTTTTTATCTCTTTGAGATCACCTTTCTTAGGGAGCAACGTTAAAACAGCTCTTCTGCAGCTTAGTAGCAGTTGTCCCTTATCCAGACTAGGGATGTTAACCGATGACCGTTGTCGGTAGTCGGTTAAAAAAAAAAAAGTGATATCTAAATTAGGCTATTATAGACAGTGGACTAAACGCTACTACAGTTAGTCATCTCATTCCAAGATCTTTTTGTGTTAAGTGAACAAATTATCCCTCACACTCAATTTTTCATAACTCGCCTGTTTGTACTTAATAAACCAATAAAAACATTTGGCGCGAGGTCACAGCGTTTGGGTTCGCGCGCTCACAAGGTTTGCGAAAAGTAAAGGCAACAGGCTAAAGCACTCGAGGTTAGAGCCAGGGCAGACGACAGGATGAAGCGTGCAAAGGAAAGTAGTGTGTGGGACCATTTCACCAAAAAGAATGACACAGATGTAAGTTGCAACTTGTGTGATACAGTGCTTAAATATAGTAGCAGCACATCATCTATGATGTATCACCTGAAAACGCGACACCCGCAAGCCTCTTCGAGTGAGAAAGGTAGCCAAAGCCAACCTACCGTGTCATCTATGCTAGCTGGTAGGAAATGTGACAAACAGCGCTCAGAGACTATTACCCAAAAGATATGTGGAATGGTTGAAAAAGACATGCTGCCCCTTGACTTTGTAAGCGGTGAGGGCTTTCTAGAGCTTATATAATTCCTTGAACCCAACTACACAGTCCCATCTCGACAGACCATAACCACACGCATTGAAGAGCGCTTTGTCAAGAAAAAAGATGAGCTCAAAGCGCGCCTGTATCGTGCCAGATGTGTAGCCATCACGACAGACTGCTGGACAGCACTAACCACAGAGAGTTATGTGACAGTCACCTGCCACTGGACTGACAAGGACTGGCAGGTTAAATCAGCAGTACTCCTCACGAAAAGTATGCCAGGCAGACACACCGCCAACAACCTGGCTGCAACACTAAACGAAGCGGTAGATGCCTGGGGAATGACAGGGAAAGTGGTCGCATGTGTCCACGACAACGCGAACAACATAGTGGCTGCCAACATTCCTGAAAGGGTGGACTGGGTATCAGTTGCGTGTTTCGCCCATACACTACAACTGGCGATCAATGACGCATTTAAGCTGTTTGTGTATAAAGTTATATCTGCAGCCGGAAAACTAGTTCGCCATTTCAATCACAGCACGGTAGCCAGCAAAGCACTCGAGGCCAAACAAGAACAGATGCAGCTCCCCAAACACAAGCTCATCCAGTCCTGCAAAACTAGATGGAATTCGGTGTTCGACATGTTTGAGAGGCTTCTTGAACAGCGATGGGCAGTGACAGCCGTCTTGTCCGACCGCACCGTCACAAAGCTGCAGGATGCCAGAATTCTCGAGATCAAGGACGAATACTGGGCAATAATGGCTGATCTTAAACCTGTCCTGGAAACCCTCAAATGCGCAACCACTATCATGTCTTCTGAGAAGGCCGTGTCGATCTCCCACATCTACCCCATCACCTTCAGCATCATTAATAAGCACATGGCCATCGCTACCAATGACAGGCCTCGGGTAGCGGAGTTCAAGGCCACGGTTCGACAGTCATTGAGTGAACGCATGGAGGTAAGTTATAATTTTGTCTTTAGGAGTAATCGTTTTTTTATAATTCATTCAGGCCATCCTTAAAAATATTCTTGTTTGCCGTAACCCAACCGACCCTGTCAATTTAGGACCGACCGTCCGACCCAAATTTCTTTTCTCCCTTTTAGTCCGACCGACTTGCCGCTTGTTATAATAATACTTATGTGTTGTAACGAAAAAACGATTTAGTTTCATATTCATGTTTAAATAAAATATATATATTTTTTAAATTTCATGTTGATTATATGAAAAGTGAAAAGCATGAATAAGATAAGATGATCCCGAAAATATCGGGAGACAAATGGAGTGGGCAGACATGATTTTGACCACTTCATTAAGTCTGTTTTTGTAGAAAGCCTGTCTTTAAAGTGAATTTCGTTTTGTATTAATTGTATCTTAATTTTAATCAATGTTTCATCAACAAATTTCCTGGATTTAATAAGAGGTAGGCTAAAGCACGGAGTCGCCGGCGTGTGAACTGGAGCTGGTCTCTTAAATCAACCGAAACTCAGCGTATACTTGCCTCACAGACCTGAGACACACACACATATATAGATATATAAAGCATGAAATGTACACTTTTAAACAGAACAATTCAAAACAAAAGAAAACAGACTGCTCTCTGCTTACGTATTGTAATGAAATGTGCATTTCTCTCTGGCGCATTAACTGGTCATAAAGAGCCAAATTTTACTTTTTTTTTTTTTTACATTGAATCTCGAAAAAAAATATAGACCGACCTACCGACCCTTTTTTTTTTTTTTTTTTGGCTGTTGCGGCAAACCAAAATATTTTTAAAGATGGCCTCATAGTACACTGGGCTACACGTAGTCAGGCTATAGGCCTATTGGGCGTTAAATAGGCTACAATTCGAAATATCAAGTGTTATGAATTAATTAATTATAGACATTAATTCAGCTGTATTGTTCGTCACAGGTTGACTACAACGAACGCTTGGTTTCAATGCCAGCGGTGATCGCCTCTGCCCTGGATCCTCGACATAAACACCTCCCGTTTTTATCAAGAGAAAAAACAAAGGCAGTGCTTGATAAACTCAAGGAACTCTGTGCTGACATGGAGCATGCAGCTATTGAGGAGGAGGACATGGGTGAGGAAGAAGAGCCTGGTGCTGCAGGAGGAGATGATGATGCTGCTGTGACAGCGGGTCCATCCAGTGGAGCCAGCCACAAGGAGAATGCAATGAGTCTGCTACTGGGAGATGATTACAGCGCAGCCGATGCCACGGATCCACAGATGGAAGTGGATACGTATGTGAAAGATAGTCGCCCCTCACTAGAAAGCAATCCGCTTGATTGGTGGAGGGCAAACCAGACGCGCTTTCCCAGATTGGCAAGATTGGCGCAGCGCTACCTTTGCATCCCCGGGACTTCTGTTCCTTCAGAGAGGGTTTTCTCCGCTGCGGGACTTGTGGTTAATCGACTGCGTACCTGCTTGACCCCAGAGCACGTATACATGCTTGTGTTCTTGAATAAAAATAAGTGACTGACTCGGAGTGGGGTAGGCCAATATTTTCTGTTATGTAAGATTGGTTGGGGCCTAACCCTTGACATCTGAGAAAAATAAGGCGTTTTTTACGCATTCAGTCTATTTAGGCCACAGTATTCTCTATTTAACTTGTTTTTCGTTAATTTATTTTCCAAGAATAACTAATGGCCAAACCGTTGTGTTATGTTTTAATAATTAGCACCCTTAACACCTGTCTGTGAGCTGTTTGTTGGCTACAGTATTCTCATTCATAGATTCTAATAATTTTTCGTTTATTTAATGTTATTCTTAAGAATAGCTGTAGGTTTTTGTCTGTTATGGTTTAGGAGATGTTGCCCTTAACAGAAGTTGACACTTGTCTTTTTGAAAAATAAAAAAAATAATATTAATTATACAACAGAGTTGTCCTGTCCGTTATTAGAAGGCACACAGTGAGTTAGACCTGCCTTGGACGGTGCGTCTTTTACGCATTCTGAAGGTGCCTGTTTTATCCATTGGTTTTATCGTGTTGCAGTCTATTAGGCAACATTCCGCATAAGATGGGCTTAGATTTGGAAAAACATTACATCTACATTTCAGTGGTAACAGATAAGGTGATGATGATCATCATCTTTCTTTATTATGGTTAGCACTATCTCAACTAAAGCGGCGTCTCTTCGGAGCTGTCATTTTCTTAAATGAGCCGTGGCAATGTTTCAAATGAGCTTCTAACCTAGACAAACGCCTTTATTTTCAAAGCGATCACCTTGTACCCAAACCATTTGAAACTAAGGAGCCATTTGTCCTACGATTACATACAACAAGCTCCTCGGCGCCGCGTTTGCGGGACTCATGTTTCGCGCTGTAGGGGAATTTAAAAAAGTGACGTGAGTGGCAGTGTGTGTGTGTGTGCGGGAGGCAGAGCGGCAGAGAGATGCGACAGAGTTGCGAAATTGCAGGCGCGGCTCGAAATGGCTGTTATTTCAAATAGCGTAGCATATTTTAAACTAATCGGTTAACCGGTTTCAACCGGCTAATGAGGCTCGGTGGTCGGTCAAGAAAATGTTTAGTTTTCGCCATCCCTTATCCAGACTATCACTAAACACTGCAAGTAGATCATCTCCCAACAAATGCCAATATGCCTTATAAAAGTCAACAGGCAACCCATCCAATCCTGGTGCTTTACCATTCTTCATACTCTGCAAAGCTTTAAACAGTTCATCTATTGTTAAGGGACATATCAGTTCTGCAAATGAATCTTCATTTATTTTCGGTAGATTGGACACAAATTCAGCCATCAACTGGCCATCCACAACACTGTTAGAATACAGTTCCCTATAAAAACCGACAGCCATTTTTCGAATATCAGAATCCTCAGTCAAAACTTTTCCCTCTTCTGCCTGTAAACACTGAATACTTTTTCTTTGGCCATTTTTCCTTTCTAGACTGAAGAAGAACTTGGACGGGGCATCCATTTCAGAAAGACTCTTAAACCAACTGAGACCTTGTACCTAATAGATCTGCTAAGGCTACTTTTTTTTTTCCTTTAAGAGCCCGCAATTGGTTTTGATTTGCAGAGGCTCCATTTAGAGCCTGGAGTTCAACAATATCCATCTCTAAACTTCTCATGGATTGAACCATGTCTCTAGTAATGTTAAAAGTGTACTGATTACAAAGTTTTTGTACTTGCACTTTCCCAATCTCCCACCACTGTTGTATTGATGCAAAAGACGACTTTTTAGATTTCCACCCCAACCAAAAAAAAAGAAAAACATTTACAAAAGTGAGCATCTTCAAGTAAAGCACTATTAAAATGCCAGTAGGCAGTCTTATGTTTAACAGATTTAATAAAAACACATGCTACTACCATTGAGTGGTCAGAGAAACCAACAGGACAAATATCACACGATTTAAAATATTGTTTCTGATGTTTAAAATAGTGCTGCACGATTAATCGTATCGCAATCGCGATGTCAAGCCTACGCGATTATATGACGCAAAATGCTGCGATTTTATATTAAATAAACAAATTAGCGCTGTTAACGCACTTATTAATGCAAATGCTTTTAAACCATTCATCCGCGATAAGACATAATAGAACGAGCCGCCTGTGAATGTCCTCCTGACACACACACACACACACACACACACAGATAGACGCGCGCCAGTATCAAGTTCTCTTTCGCGGTAGAACGAACAACACACGTGTGCCAAAATGAACGCGCTGCCTGTGAATATCCTGACTGTGACAGACAGAAAGACTCGCGCTAATATCGTGCGTGCGCACAAAACAGCATGACAGAATACAGTTCTCTTTCGAGCTTGAACGAACAATAACACACACAATTATGCAAAAATGTCTTTTTGTCGAGTGTCTTCATAACATAAGAGTAGTCTTATGATGAACACGAAGAGTTCTGATAACTCGTGAAAGAATGAGGCGCGTGTGAGATCCGCGTCTCTGGCAGCGGCTGGTCTTAAAGGGACAGTACAGTAGCCACTAATTACATCTGTCGCTAAAGTTATTATTATTATTTTTTTTTTCTTTTTTATTTTTTTATTTTTTTTTCTTTAACCTAACATGTATGGTTATATGTACTCTTGTATGTAAATTATGTTTTGTTCTTGTTAAAATGCAAAATGCAAAATGCAAAAAAAAAAAAATCTGTCGCTAAAGTTAATCAAAGAACAAAGGGAACAGAGAAAAACACTCACTGCTCTTGACTAAAGAACTTTTTTCTTTAGGCTGATTATCACTAATCTGTCTGTGCATTTATTTTCCTTGAGAACCAAGCAAGTTGACTCATGAAACCATTTGTTTATTATATCGCATATCGCAATCGTAATCGCAATATTGACCTCAATTATCGCAATATGACATTTTCCCCAAATCGTGCAGCCCTAGTTTAAAACAATAAAAAAGATCCAATCTTGCTAAAGAAATGCAATTTTCTTTCACATGAGCCCATGTATACTGTCTTTCATCAGAATGAAAAATTCTCCACACATCACAGAGTTGACAAGTTTTAATCACATTTATTCATTTACTTCTTGAAGCCGCTCAATGTGATTTCTATCTAAATCATTACTTGTGCAATTAAAATCTCCACCCAGTACTAAAAAAATGTCTGTATTACATTGTTTTAGGCTATCGCATAAAGTTTCAAGAAACAACATTCTTTTATTTGGTTTTACAGGCGCATAGACATTTATGAATTCCACATTAACGTTTTCAAACTTTGCTATTATCTTAATGAATCTACCTTGTATTACTTCTGTAACATCATACGATAGTGGTAGACGAGTCTTTGAAAACAAAACAGCCACCCCAGCACTGAGAGCAGTCTTATGACTCAAAACAATGTTTCCTTCCCACTCTTTCATCCATCCCACTTCATTTTCCTTTGTACTGTGAGTTTCTTGCAAAAACATGACATCTATATTTTTTTATTTCATTAACTCTGCACCCCTCGCCCCATTTACATTCAGGGAAGATATTTTAAAATTGCTCATTATAAGGGATGAAAAAAGCACTAAAAGCCAGGCCCATATCACGCCGTTATTCTTGTGACATATCATTATTCGATGCTTGAGGACAAACTTTTTGTACAATCTTTTTTAGACGGTACACCTCAGGATTTGACAGACATCCTTCACCTTTTTGTTTCATTAAACTTTTTACTGAGTCAACAAGTAAGGAAAGATCAGGAAAATAGTCTATAACCTCAACATTCCTCATTCCCTTTGTGCGCTGGCGAAAATGTTTCATTCTTTCCAAACTGTAACCACTATAGTCTTGTCTCACCTCTTCCTCAACCTGAACTTCAGACAATTCTTGCTCACTTTCTGAACCAGACAAATCACTTGCATTCAACACCACCCCAGAACTTTTAGTAATGGTCTCATCTTGTGCTTTTTTCTTTAATGGAGTTACAATCTTCCCACGAATGAATGGTTTGCTCTAACTGTTGCGGGTCTTCATCAACAACACGCGCTTGCACCCCCTGCTGGTGAGGTCGACTAACAGCAGATGGAGAGTATGCTCGGTAATCTACTGCTTTTCCTGCAGTTCATGGAAGTCAATGTTGAATTTACTGTCGAATTTGAACCACTGAATTTGTGGAAGCGAATTTGCAAAGCGAAATAAAATGGACCGAAACATTGCCTGTTGAATATTATAGGTTGTATTTTTAAACAGTTTGAATATTTTGGAAGTGAAATATGAAAGGTGAATATGGATTATTGAATTTTTAATAATGAAAATGTGTTTGAAATGTTTTTAATTGAAATATTCACAGCTTAAATATTCAACCATGCTGAATTTCAGTCCATAAAAATGCAAGCCCTAAAAATACAATGCATTAAAATGCAAGCATGGTTAATGCAATGCCTCTTATTTTCAAGTAGTGCTATTCAACAGGCTTTTTATTTCAAAAACATTTGGCATTATTTTACTTCCATATGTTGGGCACTACGGCATATTAAATATATTATAAATAGTTTTTCTGCGTGAGAAATACAATGTGTGGCCGGGAGTGCGTGACAAAAGACCGAAATGAGTGACACTTGAGAGCCCTGTAGTCTATTTCATAACAATATATCAAAAAGATTACTCGTAACACGGCCGCCGTAGGAGTTAGAACGCCCTCGGAATGGGAGGGGCTGGAAAGTAATATTCAGTTGGTAGTCATATACAATTTCACCGCTAGATGGGAGAAAATCTCACACAGTGTAGCTTTAACAATGTAGATTGTTCCAAAGCAGCTTTACAGTGATAATAGGAAATTAAAGTAAAGTGTTTTGGCTTTATAGCAGCTCTAGAATAAAGTTATTGTCCAGCTAAAGTTAGTTTTAGATTGATTCACTTCCGTCGCAAAGATCATTAGTTATTAACTTAGGGGCCGCTAACACACACCGTTTTAACAGAAAACTCTTCAGGTCTCTCTGCGCAAACTTCAAAAACGCAAGTTCAGTCTATAGGTGTGTGTGTTTGAATATATGTGCCAGGCGTGTATGTGATATAGTGATTTTTATGTTTATTAATTTCTTCAAATGCATTATAGAATTGTTCATTGTTATATTCTTGATATTGCTAATATTGTTTAAATGTTTATTTGTGCCTTAGGTAAACGAAATGAGTAAGAGCGTTATGTGCATTAATCCTTTTAATTATTTTCATTTGGCATACCAGCGTGGTGACGTCATCGCACACTTAGGTATGTGGCGCGCGCCCATGATACGCTCCATTCAGAATCAATACACTGTTAAAGAAGCAATCACTGCAGCAGCGCTCTCTTTTATTTTATTCTTCTTTATTCTTCTTTAATCTTTTTGTACTTCTTCTTCAGTGGTACTACATGTAGTCCTTCCCTATACAAACCAACCCTCAACATACTACTTGTCTAGCCTAAACATTTATAATACAGAATTTTTATCGCTTTTCTTGTAGCCACGCGAACCAGAACTATTCCGACAACGCTTTATCTGTATTCTATAGCAGTATAAGTATATAATACAGTATAAAAGTGGTGTTTATGACTGGAAATCTGAAATAAAACGCAATTCCTCGAGTCTTATTGGTTTTGTTGAGATGCAAGGGTAACGAGAGTAACAAAACTGTTTTCATGTTTGTTGTTTTTTGGAATTGTCAAAATCTTTATCGAACACTAATTTAGTGAAGTAAATAATTTGCCTGTGTCTTACCATTAATTCAAAATTCGAAACCAAAAACATCAAAGTGGGTGAATGTGTAGAAACCTTGTCTGACTCCTATCATCAAGATATTCATTTCTGGAATTGCTTTTGTGATGCTTATCATCAAGATACATTTTTGGCATGACTCACCATCCCACCGCAAAGAGAAAACTGACCAAACCACATTCCACCGCTCTGTGTGTGTGTGTGTGTGTGTGTGTGTTACATAATTATAGGAAAATAGGAGCGGTTAAACCAACACAAGGGCAACAATATGTAAGTGAATGTACGGTGGTCGGGAGAGATCAACGCGCTGCAAATAGAAAAAAACACCCGCAAATTAGGAAAACATCTTCATCAGTTTCACAACACACGTGTGCTCCAAATGCTCACAACACAACCAACTACAGAAACACACTATAACACAGACCACATCGGACATGTTTCCAGGGGACCCAATGAGTGGCGGACCCGGCTGGGACGTGCTGACAGCTCAGAAGTCTACTTTATTTTATTATATTTTATTTTATTTTAACTTAAAAAAAAAAGCAAAACATACAGAGATTAGATTTTTATGACATACAACTTTGTATACAATATACAAAATGTATTAACAATATGTTCAATGTCATCAGAATACAAATGAGAAAAGAACAATGAGCTTAAAACTAAAATAAATAAATAAAAAAGATAGAGAAAAAGGACATGAGGGAAAGATATTCATCTATACATTAGTTACACTCTACACATTTTTTCATGTTATGTTTAAATTTTCATAAAGAAAAGTTTCATAAGAAATGTTAGGTAATGTAGGGTCCAGAGTTTTAAAGTTGAGACACTCACACAGATATATAATGCATATTTTAAAACCTTTTTTGTAAAAAAAAAAAAATGTATATATGTGTATATATATATATATATATATATATATATATATATATATATATTTGCAACCGTTATGTTAACAGCATCGTAAGAACAGCAGCTGATGGACACGGCGTTGTCATGGGAACATCCCAGGTGAAAATAATGAGGAAATGACGTTGTCTTTCGTTGCTCCCTTCATCAAGTGCGTTCCAAACGGCTCCATAATGGCCCACTAGTGCCCTGCTCAGTGTGTGTATCGAGCCGAAGAGAGCACACGTCACTCCTCTCCTCTTAAACCTGCACTGGTGGCCAGTTTCCGCTCGCATCAAATTCAAGTCACTGACGTTTGCCACAGAACAACCACTGGCTCTCCTTTTACCAACTCAATACTTCAGACTTATGTGCCATCCAGAACCTTGAATGTAGTCTTGTGGTGCATCATCTCAAAGAGGCACTAAATCTCTGTCTTGGTGTAATGATCTAACCCAACCAGAGCTGCTGAGTGCATTCTTACTAGTAAAAATTCAATTGTAGAGCTCCGTAATTAAAAATGAATGGAAGTCAATGGAGACTTATGACTAGTAAAAATTCATTTGTAGAGCTCTCTAATTGTAATTGCGACTAGTAAGAATTGAATTGTAGAGCTCTCAAATTGAATTCTTACAAGTAACAATGCAGTTACGACGAGTAACAATGGGTACAATTTAAGCTAAAACGGCTTGCCATTGTAACGTGATCAAACACAGATGGAGTAGCTCGAGTCCAACACCCCCACAGCTTCACAGTCGTTTTCTCTTCATGGGTTACGCTTAATTTCATTTGGAAACATTAAGCAGTTTTGATTTATAAGCTGTTTAATGTTTGATGATCATGTTATTTTACATTTGAGTGAGCAATCTTCTATCACTTGTTTCAGCTTCTTCTTCTCCTGTGTTTTAATCCGGAGATTCTGTACTAGAAGATGTGTCATATAGCACATCTACCATATAACAGTGAAAACATGGATAGCTGGAAAATTCAGTCAATGGTGGGAAAAAGTAGAATCAGAGTAAATTCCTATGTGCACTACCAGTGGACTAGCCTACACACAAATTCAGATACGCAGAATTACAAACATATCTGTTTTATATCAATATTTTCAAGCAATGTAAGTTTCATAAGACTGTGTGTGAAAAACTATGTAAAAAAAAAAGTATATTTAATAGGCTACTCGATCAAAAGAGTTAACACAACTACAAGCCAAGTATACTTTAAATAATTAAACTTTTAAGTATATCTCGATCAAAAGATTGAGTACAAGTATAGGCCAAATATACTTGGACTTTTCTCTCAGTATAAGTACACTTAAGTGTAATTAAGTATATTTCTGAGAAGTACATAAAGTATATTTTTGAGAAGTACATAAAATGTAGACTGAAAGTATGTTTTCTTCTTTTTAGTTGAAAAAAAGTATAGTAATAGAACACTTGAATAAACTTATTTTTCGTAAGGGAATTATTATCGCTGTGTACAAGATCAGGTTCAGGTCCATGCTTATTTTATTTACTCTATAAGCTATTCCACCCGAAAGCTTGTGACTATATAAACTTGAACATGTTAGTTTATAAGACAGTGTGTAATATTATGTTTGGTTTTTTTAAGTATTTAATAAGCTACTCAATTAAAATAGTAAACACAAGTACAAGCCAAGAATACTTAGTATACTTAATTATACCTTTAAGTATATCTCGATCAACAAGTAGAGGCCAAATATACTTACCCTTTTCTGTCAGTATAAGTCAAGTACACTTAAGTGGAATTTGAAGTATATTTCTGAGAAGTATATAAAAAGTAGACTGAAAGTATACTTTCTTATTTTTAGTTTAAAAGAAGTATACTAATAGCACACTTGAATAAACTTATTTTTCGTAAGGGGTGCTCTGATAATTACAGTCTGTTTCATAACTCAAACATCTTTATTAAATAACTCTATTAAACTGCATTCACCGTAGCCACTGTTGCTTCTCAACTCTGTTCCCCTCATTAAAGCTTCATCATTTACAACATTCAACACAATGACAAACATGATAATCACTATATGATAAACATTGATGAATTAAATACAACTAAAATGTCAATGAAAAATACCAATTTAAAAAGTACAGTAATAAATGAACACACAAATATTCATCCTGTTTGTTCTGTTCTATGTACTGAAACACATTCACACACACCCTGCATTTTAAACGTATTAATCACGAACTACAACAACAAAACACACAGAAGTTGGCACTGTCAGTGCATTCTGAGTACAAGTTAGTTCAGTCAGGCATCAGAACAAGCCGCTCGGCATTAAGCAGAATACATTCTCTTTCATAGTTAAAGAGGTGTGTATAAAAAGTAGTTGTCATCCAAGATTTGATTGCTGTCGTGGCATAAATACAGTAGGATGTGTAAATGTACAACCTTTGACAGCGTTTTGTGTTTCAGCCTCAATTATCACCCCTCAAGAACAATTGCAGTGCTTTACAACCATAGGTGAGGAAAAGCTAAATAAGCTTATTTCTGCATCTAAACCAACAACTTGTTTATTAGATCCAATATCCACTAAACTACTGATAGAGTAACTCGTCTTTATCTCTAGGTTATGTTCCAAGATTGTTCAAGCTGGCAGTTATTAAGCCACTCATTAAGAAATCACAATTAGATCCAAATGGGTTAACAGATTACAGACCGATTTCAAATATTCCATTTATGTCTAAAATACTAGAAAACGTTGTGTCAGCTCAATTAGGCTCTTTTTTTGCAAAATAAAGATATATATGAAAAATTTCAGTCTGGATTCAGGCCCATCATATTACAGAAACTGCACTCGTTAAAATAACAAATATGACTTACTTCTAGCTTCTGGCCAAAGCTATATCTCAATACTAGTTTTACTTGATCTTAGTGCTGCGTACGACACTATAGATCATAAAATACTCTTAGATCGATTACAAAAGTGCACTGGTATTCAGGGACAGGCATTGAGTTGGTTTAGATTGTATCTATCAGACCGTTACCATTTTGTCTGCTTAAATGGGGAAAAATCGTAGATAACGTCAGTAAACTATGGAGTGCCTCAAGGATCTGTGTTAGGCCCTCTGCTATTCTCAATATATATGCTGCCACTTGGCAATATTATAAGAAAACATGGAATTAATTTCCACTTTTATGCCGATGATACTCAGTTATATATCATATATAGTATATCATGACCAGATGAATTCTCTAAATTATCCAGGTTGACAAAATGTGTTAAAGATATAAAATATTGAATGACCTCTAATTTTCTTCTATTAAATTCAGCTAAGACAGAGGTATTACTCATTAGACCAAAAACCTGTACACAGAATCTCTTAGAATACAATTTGCATTTGGAAGGATGTACTGTAACTCCATCATCTACAGTTAAAGACCTGGGCATTATATTAGACAGCAACTTGACAGAAAATGTTACAAAAACAGCCTTTTTCCACCTCAGAAACATCAATATACTCCGGAACATGCTTCTGTTTCTGATGCAGAAAAGCTAGTTCATGCTTTCATGACCTCTAGACTAGATTACTGTAATGCTTTATTAGCTGGTTGTAACATTAACGAAAGTTGGTGTTCAGATGTAACAACGCTGAAGAAGATGTGCTCTCCTAATTGAGAGGCCCATTTCATAAACTGTAAACCTCGCTGCGGGAGTTTCCCTCTTTCATTAAATTGTATATTCCACCCCATACCCGCTACCAATTGAGAATCACTTTAAGCATGCAGACGCAGTTAAGACAATTTGATGTATTCCACTTAATACACAATAAAACAATATACAATAAGATTCGTTAACAACGTACCTCCTGGTGTTCTTCTAAAATGAGGGCGAGCCACAAATCCGTGAGTAGTTTACAAGATTGCAAAAACTGAAGGCATGGTTTACAAATCTGAGAGCGTGGATTATAAACTCGTGGGCACGATTTGTTAAACCGAGGGAACAGTTTGAGAGTTTGTGAGTACGGTTTATAAACTGAGCGGACGGATTGCAAAACTGTTGCCAGGGATTGTTTTTTTTTTCTCACACAGGTGACTTCCCGAGCTCCGTAGAAAAGCCCAGTCTCACACCACACACCCGCTCTGATCTGCACTACACACATTCACCATCATCTCCTGCACCAGTTCGGCCTTCAATACCATCATGCCTGATCTTCTCACAGCCAAACTGACCCAGCTCTCCATGCCATCCTCAATCTGTGAGTGAATCTCCAGCTTCCTGACGGACCGGCAGCAGCGAGTTAGACTGGGGAAACTCACATCCAGGACTCTCACAATCAGCACTGACGCCCCCCAGGGGTGCGTTCTCTCCCCGCTGCTCTTCTCCCTGTACACTAATGACTGCACTTCTAAAGACCCCTCTGTCAAGCTCCTGAAATTTGCTGACGACACCATTGTCATCGGCCTCATCCAAAATGGTGCTGAGGGCTTACAGCCTGGAGGTTGAACAGCTGACTGTCTGGTGCAGTTATAACAACCTTGAGCTGAACGCGCTCAAGTAGTATTAACATATAGTATGTGTCACTTTTGTGATGATTTATGACTAGTGAGTGACAGGGAATCCATGTGTCACTCAAACAGGGTCTCTGATTTACAGTGCCAGGCTGGTTGAGATTTGCGTCCTGATTGATGTGTGAATACTCGCACCTCACCACATGCCAATGAAGTTTTTATGATATGGTCCTCCCTGGTATGTCTTTTCACACCTACGTCACTACCTACACCATGGATTAATTAAGGTTAGGGGCTGCAGTGTTAGACACAGAAGACATTCTGCATCTTTTCCTGTTACAATGGCTGCTCCGGGAACTCCTAAAACCCCTTGAAAGGTTATGTGTATTTCGCCAACAAGAGGACCTGTTGAAATGAGAGAGGAACTAACATTTGCACCAAGGAAAAAGCAAAATGTTAGCTTGACAAAGTTTCTTCATGAAGACATAGCTAATGTGAAATGTGATTTCCCAATGTCTGGTAAACACATACTGAGATATGCGTTTGACAAGGTGCTGCGTATTGTGAAACTCTACACTGCTGATGTTGGAGACGAATTTACATGGCATAGTCCATGTCTGATTTTTCAAGACAGACTGGTTTCTGTTTTTCAACTACGTTTGGAGAGATTTGAACGACTGTGGTGACGATCCGTTATACGTCGCCGAGTGGGATGGATCAACTCCTAACACAAGTGTGGTCGGGGATCACAGTAAAAAGCTACCAGACGACTGTGTTTATATTTTTTGCTGCAACGACAAGACAAAGCTCAACGTATATACGTGGCCTATTCGAGAATCTGAGCATCACACGTGCTACGACATGAAATTTCTGTTTCAGTGGAGAGATGTTTGTATGCTTGACAATATATTTACAAGCATAGACAAGATGTTTAGATGGTGTGATATGTATGATCGTTACAGTTCTGTAAAGATGCAATTATTTCACCCTGAGAAGGGCGTTACCAACCCCGAAGACCGCCTCTTAAGCCCACCCACATATTACAGTCATTAAAAACGCGTTCGGATCGGTACAATCGCTACATTCATTCACCATGTCTCACGGATCTACACCTATCTACTGCTACAGCAACACCCCTGAGACTGCCCCAGCGATGCCTGATGACAATGCCACACCACTGGAACCCCACCCCCAAACCTGTGACAACAGTTGGTTGGATAAGTTTTGCATGGATCTAGGATATCACAACCTGACCTTCCTTACAACTCCATACGGCAACACCGGTGCAATAGCTGGAGCGGCGGCCTTAGCAGGAATTGACGACACAGACAGTTGTATCCGTTCTGATGGGTTCAAAATCATAAAAGCAACTGTTGTGGTCCTTCTGGAACACGTCATCAACAAAAAACTGAAAGAAATCTGTTTGGGTTGTGAAGTGGATCACCCCAGTCAGATTAGACATTCCTGTTTGTTTGAACCGGACCCCTATTTCTTTGACGCCTACTTTGAGGAACTGACACGTAATCTGGTGAGACCAGACCTTAAGCACATCGTTGCTCAAGCATTGAGTCGTTGTGGTTTAAGGGTTCACCCCCAGAGGATTCAGGGGTCAGTGGATGCTATTTTACATGAACTGCGTGACGAGGTTTTCAGCTGGAAAATGTATGGAAAGGTATTGTCCAAGTTGACTGTTTGTGACAACAGCATGGGGAACACTTGTTTTGCAACTGGACTGGCTAAGTGTCTACTTAGACAACGTATTTGATGTGAGATGACCACCTTGTTGTATAACTACATTAATGAATGTCCCAATGTATCGGTTACTGTAAACAGATGTGGTGTTGATGCCAAACGTTTTACAAACTTTAAGAAACAAATGTCTGTTGTGAGAAATGTGTCAAATGAATGGTCAGATATGATGCGATTATGCGTTAATGCTGGTGATCCAGTTTGTGTAACCATCAGAAAAGTTTTAGACCTGATGACTGAATGTGGTAGCTTTATTAGAATAGCTGATATATTATGCTTGTGTACATATGTATCGGATCTATGTGTGGACATGTTGACAAGAAACAATCAGACTGATGTATGTGAAATTGTTAAAACACTGGTTGATTACATTCTTGAGAAAAACATAGTGATGTGTATAAAATTTCTACACTACATTGATGCTGTATGATACCTTTTGTATCCTTTTAATGTTTAAGAAATAAAACCCGAACCACTTAAACCATCCGTGTTATTCTTTTGTGGAGCGTGAAGTGTCAATATGTCAGAAGAAATGAAAAAGATTTATTACACACCTTCTAACCCTGGTTCTTTAGGGGGTAAAAAACGTTTAAAAGAAGCTGTTTTAAAAGAGACGGGGATTCGTTTAACCAATAAAGAAGTTTCAGACTGGCTCGCTGGTGAGGACACTACACAGAAGTGCACCACTAAATATAAAAGGAATCGGGTTTTTGTCTATGGTGTTGATATGCAGTTCCAAGCCAATCTAGTAGATATGTCTGCATATGCCAAGGTAAATGACAACAATCACTTTCTGTTGACATGCATCGATTTGTTTAGTAAGCACGCATGGACGCGGGCATTAAAAAACAAGAGTGGTGTAGAGGTCTCTAAAGCTTTTGAATCCATACTGAAAGAGGGTCGTGTGCCACAGAAATTACAGACAGATAAAGGAAAGGAGTTTTTTAACAAACACTTTCAAAACGTGACAAAAAAGTACAATATTAACCATTTTGCAACAGACACAGAATTAAAGGCTTGTGTTATCGAGCGGTTTAATAGAACCTTAAAAGGAAGAATGTGGAGATTTTTAACAGCTATAAACTCCAAACGTTACATCGACATACTTCCAAGACATTACACAAGGATACAATGTGAGCTATCACAGAAGCATCAAGATGAGACCGATTGATGTGGGAAAAGAAAACGAATCTGTGGTGCTACATAACTTATATGGAGATACCAAACCTTACAATGTTAACCCCATATTTAAATACAAGATCGGTGACGTGGTTCGAATTTCTAAAGTCAGAGGCCCGTTTGCAAAAGGGTATGAGGAAAACTACACACAAGAGTATTTTACTGTATCAGCGCGTATTCCACGAGACCCCCCTGTTTACAGATTGAGTGATTATGATGGGGATGTTATCAATGGTGTTTTTTATGCTGAAGAATTGCAAAAAATATTTGTCAGTAAAAACAAGACATTTAAAGTTGAAAAGATTTTAGATAAGAAGACGAAGGGTCGCAAAACATTAGTACTGGTACAGTGGCTCGGATGGCCTGCAAAATTTGCATCATGGATCGATCAAAAAGAATTAGTCGATGTACAGGTGCCATAAAAACAAAGGACAAGCACAGACTGTCTGCAGTTGTATAAAAAACAAATATGGCAGAGGGTGGTTTTTATGTCACACTACCATGCAATGCTTCACTATCTGTATACCCTGATAAGACAATCTCTAATTATAGAACAAGACTGGCTACCCCTATAAATATAAAAGGAGAATGGGAGGTGGGCCTTGTTCAAATCGAATATCCTAGAAGTTGGTACACGTTTAACAGCAAAGATGCCATTTTTGAGATAAACATCGAACCCACCACTGTCGACGACGAAAAAAACACTAACAACATACGCCGTGGTGTAGATGTGAAGAAGACCGAATTATCGAGACAACGCATACCTATAAAAACAGGTTATTACGATAAGGTCCCATCCCTAGTTAATGTAATAAATGATTTACTAGCCCCTCACGGGTCATTCGGTTATGATGTTGTAAAAAACAAAGTATTTCTGAAAGCAAAACCTAACATTTCAATAACCTTCCATGGAAAACTAGCCATTATTTTAGGGTTGAAACCTGGTGTCCCAATAGGAGATTCTATGCGACAAAAAACAAACCCTGGAAAAACTAATTTTGAAAAAAAAATTCATTAAAATGGTATATTTCAACAATCACAATGTTGATCCCATGCGTTATGTGGCCTATTACCAGAATCAAGCGGGAAATGGACTTCCAGGGTATGCAGGAGGCGGAGTTATGTATGGCGCTGGTTTGGGCGGCCTTTTTAGGGGTCGCTTTAGAATGGCTATACCACTACTAAGACGAGGATTTAGCATAGCCAAGCCGCATCTTAAATCAGCAGCGAAAAACATACTAAGTGACGTTGTTAGTTATACGTTATCACAATCTTTTAATAACAATCACGATACTCAAGACGGATCTGGGTTAATGGTGATGGCGCGAAAAGTGTACCTAGGCTGCCGGGAGTGCGGAGGAGTGGCCAGAAGCAGAAGAAAACAAAACAGCCCCTCAAGAAAACATCAGTTGTAAAACGCAAGCGCAAGGAGACAGCTAAGAGCAGTGCTTCAAAAAGATCAAGGAATTCTGTTAAAACAATATTTTAGATCATGGCGTTACTACACAACATGTCAGATGAGTGTTTAAAAACTGAACTGGATCTGTTTACTGTACCACTGACACAAACCGCTATTGAAAAAAAACACTTATATAGAAATACCACCATTATCAGCGATATCTGACACATCCCCTCTGGAATTTTTTATTGCGGGGAATGGAGAGGATTACGTGGATCTAAACAACACATTGATGTTTATGCGTCTCAAAATCACTTATGCAGATGGAACGGATATTGCAGACGGAGATCCCGTAGGGCTTGTTAACTATCCGGGAGCCACTATTTTTTCACAAGTGGACGTATCGCTTGGAAATCGTGCACATATCCATACCGCTGTATGATAGAGTGCCTTACTAATTATGGTAAAGACACCCTTGAAACCCTCTTCTCAGCGGGGCTCTTTTACAAAGACAAGGCGGGGCACATGGATGTGTCGGACCCCGCCGGAGAAAATAGTGGCCTGACAAAGAGAGCAGCCTTTACCAATGCTAGTAACGTGGTCGAACTACTCGCACCAGTTCACAGTGACATCTTCTTTCAAAATAAACTTTTACTCAATGGATTGGACCTTAAAATTAGGATGACTAGAGGTAAAGATGAGTTCTGTCTGATGAGGAGCAATGACATAGCCTACAAACTGAACATCCAGACAGCATCGCTATTTGTGAAAAAAAGTGACAGTGTCACCAGCTGTGAGACTGGGTCATGCGCAAGCCCTACTCTCAACCACTGCCAAGTACCCCATCGACAGGTTATGTTTGAAAAACTTCTCAATACCAGCCGGATCACGGGGCTGTAATCAAGAGAACTTATTCTTAGGGCCTTTACCAAAATCTCTGGTTCTAGCAATGGTTGATAATGATGCATTTGTTGGGGCATATAATAAAAACCCTTTTGCATTTAAAAACTACGATTTAGAATTTTTAGCCATTTATCTGGATGGTCAACAATACCCCTCGAAGCCTCTGCAGCCTGAATATGAAAATGGTTCTGCAGTGCGGGAGTTTTACCAGTTAGCGTTAGCTTCTGGAAAGCATCTTAAAAACCAGGCTCTGTGTATCGATAGGGAGGATTTTCTGCATGGCTATACACTCTACGCGTTCAATTTTACACCAGACGAGGAGTGTGGACAGCATGTATCGCTTATCAAAAGTGGTAATATCAGACTAGAAGCCCGTTTTAGACAACCACTACCACAGACTGTTAACTTAATTGTTTATGCTTTATTTGACAGCATAATTGAAGTGTCAAATCGACGACAGGTCCATGTTGATTACTATTTAGGAGTTAAAATGAAGACCGTACAGCTTACGGGTGTCATGGATAAGATTTCGTGCAATACATATTTTCTTGGAGTACTACCGTGTGACTATCTACCGAAAACCCCTTTAAGAACATTACCATCAATGGTTTTAATCAATACAGACCCATCAGGACTCCCAGGCCAACATTGGTTGGCCATCTACATAAATGATGAGAGCGTAGGTTGTTTTTTCGATAGTTTTGGTAATAAACCAGATTACCAAGGCTTTCACCCTGTTATCAAAGACTTTTTAAATCTCAATTCTAGTGAAGTACAACATTCCACTGTGCAAGTCCAAGATTTTTCATCAGACACATGTGGTCAACACTGTGTGTTCTTTCTCTACCATATGTCAAAGGGGTTTGATTATGATTATGTGTTGAAATTGTATACCAATGATTTAATTAAAAATGATAAAATGGTGTCAACATTTGTGAAAAAACTAAAACATGTTCTATGTAATGAAAATGTTTTCAAATGTATTCAGTGTGTGCAACTGGGTGAAATGTACATGTATCATGCTTAATATTTTTAAATAAAACAACTTAAGAACAGATCTTTCTTTAAACTCTTTTTTATTACACATACACACATCATATTCAACAATACATGTCATAAGTTCTCAAAACAAACAAATAAAAGAGAGAACACAACAGGCTACACACAAACTGGGGGATTAAAAACTTAACCATCGACTCTGGTCTAGACTGGGTGATTTGAATATGAGGTCTTCTGGATGTTTTGAATGTATCGGTGTGCTCGGATGCACTTTCCGTTTTTTACTCTTCCTATGTAAATCGGTTACAGTTGGGGTCGATTTGTTTTTGAAAGAGTTAATTGCATGTCTGACATAGTGGTTTGGCACCACAGAGTGTGGCAAATTTAAACTAGCAAAAGCCTCCAGAAACTCGTGCCACCCACCAGGTCTCCGCTCATCAGCAATCTTCTATGGAGCCGTTACACTTTTAATTAAATCAAGCATGTGTGAACCAGGTATTGTTCTGCCTTTAAACACAAACTCTCCCGACTCAGTCCACGATGTAATATGCCTGGCAGAAGGGGTAGAGAGAAGTAAAATCGACATACTTAATACGCTCGCCCTCCGCGACTTTGTGGTACAGTTTTAACGCATTAGTTCGACCCCCAAATAAAGCTTCACGTGGTTTCAATCTTTCAGGGTGATTGTATGTAGCCATGAAGTCCATCACTGCTGTGTCGGTCTGTTTAGCACGGACCCAATCACACTCCCAAACAACCTCGACCTGAAGACCGTACGCCCGCTCCAAAATTTCAACCTTGTCATCACATTGGCCCTCATTTATCATTCTTGCGTAGAAACGGGCGTATATATTGGCGTAAGATTATGCTTACACTCCTCTCATCGCCTGATTTATGAAGCTGTGCGTACCTTTGAAATCCAGGTGTACGCAATACCTGCCCTTGATAAATGCTGCGGCTGAAAACGAGCGTCATTAGAATAACACGCCCCTATATATTCAAGTCTCCGCTCCCCCCACGCCCTCATTTTACGCCATGGACACACGGAAGACGGCAAAGAAGAGAAACTTCTTTGAGAAAGAGAAAGCGAAACCAGGGAAGTGGAAAGAAACAAAATTGATTTCTAGATTTTTATTATTAATGACGCTTATTGTTATTTAGAAGAAGAATGTCGTTATTATTATTATTATTATTATTATTATTTAAAAGAAGAAGAATGTCATTTTTATTATTTTGTCAGTCTGAATTTTTTTTTTTTTGGTCATTGAAAGCCTTTCATTACTAAACCCCGTGCACACCTGCCGGGCCTAACCCTGGCCTAACCATCGTTTCAAAGAATAGTACAACGGCGAGCGCGTCGAGTATAAACGCCTCGTCCGTTTGGGGAGGTGCGCGCGCAGTCTGCGGAGACTCGCGCTGCGGAGCCAGGCGAAAGTATAAACAAGGCTTGAAACGTCAGGTAAAGCGCACAGGCTCGCAACTTAAGGAATACATATGCCTACAATTCAAATGCTTTGGTAAAATCACACAAATTAAACATTGAAGTCCATGTTGCACAAAAATAAACACTTAAGTTTATAATTACTATGTTGTTGTTGTTGTTTTTTACAGTGGGTCATAATATATCATATCTTTTAGTTTGTCAGTGCGTTGTGTGGTATTAGAAATAGTTTTTCTGCGCATTCCCGCACTCGAAACGTGCGTACACCACCTCCTGAGCTGGCGTAGGATTTGAGCGTGCCGTACGCCAACGTCCATATTGATAAATCTCAAAGTCACCGTGGTTTTGGGTGTACGCCAGGTGTACGCTGGAAATTTGGTGTACGCACTTTTGATAAATGAGGGCCAATGTCTTTTCAGAATACCATAAGGTACTTTTGATAACGGATTGAGATCATTAGGGTTATAACAACGTTCGCAACCATGAAAAAAACACCCAAGAAATTCTAATGCTTTTTTCACGGTACCGTTGCCATAAAAACCATCCACATAGTATTTTCCAAATGACATCTCACCTCGGTTTAGAGCATGTTGAACATCTATGGACCGCGTTGTTCGGATATATTCAAGCCATTCAATTGAAATGTTTGAATACGTCTTGTTCTGGTTGATGTACGCATTGTTGCGTGTTAGCGCTATTGTGTCTTTAGGGATGAAGTGTGTTTTATACGTAGCCATACATGTGGCTGCCAACGTAGTCTAATTAAACGGATCAAGGCCTGCAAACAGAATGAATTCATCGCGATACTTCATACATACGTTCCTCAGCAGAACAACGTTGTTTTTACCATAAATCGCCAGTTCTTTTTTTAAATCGAACGTTTTGTCTGAAATGGTACTGTACCAGTTATCAAACGCCTCTCTGTCTTGGCTTGACATTGTCGTGTACCCGTACAATTTCTTGTCAGGGTACGGGCCTATGTAGTTGTCAGTCTCAACGCGGTTAAAGTGATGAGGGAAATATCCCTTTTCAGCATCAGTCAGATTAAATGCAACAGGTGTCTTGGCCAACCGCATGGGTATGAAGGAGTATGAATCAATAAACCGCTGTTTGAATGCAGCGTCATACATTAAGATTAGACGACAGCCTTGCATCGTAATTTTAGGGGCAAACCCCTTCTTAGTAAAGTATTCCAAAAGGATGAAATTATCAAACCCTAATGCGTTATGCGCAATTCATGTGTAATTACGGTAACGAGGGTGTCTGAATTTTTTAACGAGGCGATCCACACAATCTGGTCCTTCGGCCACGAATTCTTCGCCAGCAAACGTAATAGCGCATACTAAATTGGCGATGTGCCTTCCGTTTTCATAACGGGTCTCAAAATCGTAGAAAATGTAACGATCGTTTGGCATCTCCGCCTTAACTGGCTGGATAAAACATTGATGCACACCATCGGTAACCAAACTCTCACCACAGTGCACACAACGATCTGCAGGGCATTTATGGGGTGTGGTTTAGTGCCGCTGACATGCTAACGTCTATTACATTTTCCGCAATATTTGGTCACATGGCACTGTGCGTATTGCATACCTTGAGGTGGTTTTTTATGCATCTCAAAACAATAGTCAGACTTACAGTATCGCAGACAGTCGTCGCAATGTTTTGGCTTTTTGGGTTGTTTATGACATTCTGGGTCATTACAGACATCGCAGACGTACCGACATCTGTGATCTCTCCTACAGGTGAATCCCTGGTAGCAAAACTCACACACATATGGTGTGCCAATAAATGCGCGTAGATTTTTAATCATAAAATAATGACTTACTGTTTTAGGATGCGGATCGTCTGTGTTTGTATATTTCTCCAAAACACCCGTATCAGACCGATAGAAGACAACTATTTTAACATTCAGCATGCATTCAAACTGTCTGATGTCATTAAACGCTATCTTGTGTTGATCAGCATATCCAGCTGTCTTCTGCAATGAAGATGCAACAGACTCTAGCTCAGCGTGCGGTTTCTGAGGGTTTAGGAAATGTGCCAGGCAGATTGCAAAACAAAGGTTGTTTGAAACGTTCGTGGGGCAGAACAGATTAAGTCTGTTTTTGCCAATCACTTCATTGTGGGCAAGGTCACGTAACTTTCGATAAGCACCGCCACGTTTACTTCTTGCTATCGACACTCTTAAGTGATGCTGATTAAACTACCATCTCCACCTAACAGTCTGGAAAACGCCACTATTTCAGAAAGCGTGTCATGTAAAAACACGGTGTAGGCTGCTAAATCTGTAGAAGATATCTCCCGCAGATTTATAAGCCTGTGGATTTCCAGACCATTAAACCGAGTTTGTGGCAGCACAGTGTACCCACTCACATCACCACCCTCTCTTACAAGTGATTCTATATCATCATGTGTGAGACCCATGTTGGGTGCATCAGGATTGAGTGTGGGTTGTGACTGGGTACACACCCCTTCTCCTGACTGTTGGGGAGTTTCAAAATGTTCAAAATCAGAATTTGGTTCTGGAGTAGGTTCAGACACCTCTCCTACATGTTGGGTATTCACTAAATGTTCAAAATCAGAATTTAGTTCTGGATCATCATCTGACATCGAGCTCATAATGGTTAATAATTCTAGCAATGTATCTGTTGTAGACTTAGGCCTATTCATTCCATCCATTGTCTGTATTAAATAACGCAATGTTTCTGTGTTATTGCACTGCTCAAGGGGTACCATACTACCATCATCACGTCTAAACCTCGCTACCCGATCCTGATCAAAATCATCTGACTCCCGACAACGTTTGGCCATTTTAAAACAAAATTTTGTTTTGGTTTTTATTTAAACAATAGGTAGCTTGTACACTTGGAACTACAGAAAATAAAACCAGTCTGAAATTACACGAAACACCTTTTTTTTCAAAGAAAAAAACACACATTGTGTAAAAGAAAAAAAGGAAAACACGCAAAACTAAAATAAAAATAATACACAACTAATCACAACTCACCGGTGATTCTTTTTAAGCATGAACACGACCTGTTTTAACAAATCCACTGTCAGACTTTGATTTAGGGCTTCTTTTTGCTTATCACCCCTATGCAATCGTTGCGCAGCTAAGACTTGTTTAATCCAAATACCATGTTGTTGTAGCACTGCTTTCGTAGAACAATCACAAACATCATGCTTTTTCTCATAAGCATCTAAGCATCTCTCAAAACCATTAAGGCGTTCGTTAAGGGTTTTGTTTAAACGTACCTCGATGGTGTTCAATGTGGTCTTGACAGTCTCCTGTATCAGTCCGAATATGTGTTGAATGTCTATTTTGGGTTGTGATTCCCGTCTGAAAGCCTCCTGATTTGAAGGCTGCTGTTCGGGGTCGGATTCTTCCACAGCACGTTGGATGGAACAGGTCGCAGTGTTTCGGGTTCGGGTGTAAATACACAGTCATCCCACGATTCTATCAGACCATCACTCCAGCTCTAAACATCATTTATATCGGGAACTGCAATGTCATCCACGACCACATCTGTTGAGAAAAAAGATGGGAGAATATAAAAATGAGTATAATGTATGCATAAAAAAAAAATGAAATTATCATATTTTTATGTTTTTCAACAGGCCTATTTATAAAGGTGTTTGAGAAGAGATGTCTACACTTTTACACAGTGTTCTCCACTACAGACAGTTAAAAGCATACTCTAAGAGATATGCAAGTTTACGTTTTAAACATCATGCATGTCAACAACAGTTTTAAACTACCACAATAGACCTACACGTGTGTGCATGCGCACACACACACACACACACACACACACACGGGGTCTCTCTCTATTACATCCAAATAAAAACATTATCATACTCTTCTACATCATTTGCATCTGATTTAGTATAAACAGAAATCAATCCTTCAGTTTTGTTTGTTCACATACTTTTAGCAGCTGATCGTCTTGGCTTCTTCCGGGATGATGTCTGTGGTTTGAAACCAACTGGTACTTTTGCTTTTGGGGCGATCTCCACCGCAGCTTTACGTTTGAGTCTGTTTTTCGGTTTCGCCTCTATTCCACGCGAACTAGTCTTCACCGTATCATTAGTGGATTCAGACGCATCAATACGGTTCACAATGTTTGATAAGCCTTCTGGAAATACACATAAGGAAGTTTTAAACAAATCATCATGCCATAATAGCATATAGTATACTGGTTGATAATATCGAAATACAAACACTTACCAAGTGGCTCATTGGGTGTGCTATCTCGCGGAGGACCATGTACTATTGCAGTGATAGTTTTCCGTTTTGGCAGGGCTGTAAAAATTAAACAATAAAGAGTGGGATAGAGGAGAAACAAAGACGATAAGCTATTTTTACTTATGCACAACACCGTAAACACGAATGAAGCATATCACACACACACACACACTCACGCACGTACGCACACACATACACAACGCAAACGGTTCAGATTTAGGAAGTACATCAACACTTACGATGCATAAGTACATCCGGTGCCTGTACAGTGCTAGACCTCTGATTCGGATCTCCTGGTTAATTAAAAACAAAAAACGATTATGCATCACACACACACAATCACACACACACACACACACACACACACACAAACAATAGCAAGATTTAAACATAAAACGTAATTATTACGTACCGCTCGCTTGATTCAGGAAATTAAGCTTCTCAACAATATCGAAAAGACTCACTCCAGTTGCATCACCTGAAGCGCAGAGAAACCTGTTTAAGTAATGCAATAGAACAGTGACTCTCGTATAAATAAAGTTTCTTAACAACATTACTAAATAATAAAAACACTTACTGTTAAGACAGGCGTCCATCTTCTTGTGAAGTACGCACACGTTTCCAATAACGAAATGCAGCATGGAAAAATAGTAGTTTGAGAACGAGACAGAGACGCTGACACGACCTGCTTGCTTAGATTACTGATGAAGTGAACCCCAATTTTTATACAGGTAGCCTACCATTGAACGGTCAAAAGTGTTAAATGTAGGCTGTTCTCTTACAACGCCATTTACATACACACCTACCTAGTACCACAGATAATGGCACCATGCATATCCTGCATCCTGGCCAGAGAAACACCTTATCCCCATCAGACTGGAAGGAGCCAGTTACCCAGGACTCAACAAATGACCAGACAGACAGTTTGGCACTGTAAATCAGAGACATATCTGTTTGATCTGTTTTTGTCTTTTAAAATAGCCCCCACCGGACATCACCACGTGTGGACATGTGACAACGCGGTCACATGTCAATCAGGACGCAAATCTCAGCCAGCCTGGCACTGTAAATCAGAGACCCTGTTTGAGTGACACATGGATTCCCTGTCACTCACTAGTGACACATAGTATATGTTAATACTACTTGCTCAAAACAGTGGAGATGATAGTGGACTTCAGGAGGAGCAGCCCAGCACTCCCCCCACTCACCATCATGAACAGCACTGTGGAAGCAGTGGAGTCATTCAGGTTCCTGGGCACTACCATCTCTCAGGACCTGAAGTGGGACGATCACATTGACTCCGCTGTGAAAAAGGCCCAGCAGAGACTGTACTTCCATCACTGTCTGGTTTGGTTCAGCTACCAAATCAGACATCAGGAGACAACAGCAGACAGTCTGGACTGCGGAGAGGATTATTGGTGCCCCCCTGCCCACCCTCCAGGACCTGTACTCTTCCAGAGTGAGGAAGAGAGCAGGTAAAATCATCACAGACTCCATTCACCCTGGACACCACCTGTTTGAACTGTTACCATCAAGACAGCGACTCTGATCACTGGCTATAAGAACATCTAGGCACAGGAACAGTTTCTTTCCACAGGCCATTTCCCTTCTGAACAGTTAACATACCTCCCAAAGCTTATGCCTGTAAGTGCAATACTCCCATTGTTTGGTGCAAAATCTTCTAAACTCAGGTGATACTTATATTTACTCATACTATTCAAAATACTGTAAATATGTTCATAATCTGTAAATGTTTATTTTGACTAAACCCAACTGTGACCTTATACTTTTTTCATATTTTTATATTTATACTATTATTCCTAGAATTTTTATCACCATGTTTCTTGTTGTATTTGTATTTGTATATGTGCACTGGAAGCTTCAATACCAAGAAAAATTCCTTGTGTGTGCAAGCAAACTTGGCTATAAAGCTCTTTCTGATTCTGATTCTGCATCCTCAATAAACAAGCTAAAATTAGTCCAAAATGCAGCTGCTAGAGTCCTTACTAGGTCAAGAAAATATGATCATATAACACCAATTTTATCATCTCTACACTGGTTACTTATTAAGTTCTGTATCAATTATAAAGTATTGCTAATAGTCTCCATGATAATGTCCAAGGCTCAGACTCACTCTCCAAGTTTAAATCAAGATTAAAGACGCTCTTTCTTTAAACGACCCAACACCTGTGAAGAGATGACCCAACACCTGTGAAGAGACGACCCAACAGCTGTGAAGAGATGACCCAACACCTGTGAAGAGAAGACCCAACACCTGTGAAGAGACGACCCAACAACTGTGAAGAGACGACCCAACACCTGTGAAGAGATGACCCGACGCCTGTGAAGAGACGACCCAACACCTGTGACGAGATGACCCAACACCTGTGAAGAGATGACCCAACACCTGTGAAGAGATGACCCAACACCTGTGAAGAGACGACCCAACAGCTGTGAAGAGATGATCCAACACCTGTGAAGAGATGACCTAACACCTGTGTAAGACTGAAAATACTGGTTAAGGACCTGGTCTGAGACAAAGGGGTAATTACCATTTGACTCCCCCATACGACCTCACTTCCGCAAACTACTAAGAACTCATACAAGAATATGGTTTAATGTGAATGTTTATCATTGACTGTTATGTTTTTGGTGTCATTTGAGTGAGTCTGTGATGATGTCTCAAAGTGAGTGGTACAGATATCTCATATCCAGATAGATAAAATAAAAGGTAATAAGGTTTATAGAAGTTTAGAGAAAACTGGTTAAGCCATTTGAGGGTGGTTTTCCCCATCCCCCATATCACCTGGGCAAACAGGATAAAGGAAGGTGTGCGTGAGCTATCTGGGCTTTTCTTTGCTGGTCACGAATGGAATAGGTGGTCTCTCTCTCTCTCTCTCTCTCTCTCTCTCTCTCTCTCTCTCTCTCTCTCTCTCTCTCTCTCCCTCTCTCTCTCTCTTTCTCTTTCTTTCCCTTTCTCTCTCTCTATCTCAGGTTACAAGCTGGGTAAGATTCTTTGGTGTAACCAATGTATAATCATGTTCTAGATATTTGAATTGATTGTGGAATTGATCTCTGATATCTGAAATATTAAATTGTTACACGTGATTATTCTAACTGATTTTGACATTGTTCCTTTAATGGTACGATCCGGCCGATGAAGCTGACCGTTAAGCTGATAGACCTGGGAGTACCAACAACCACTTGTAATTGGATAACGGACAGGCCACAGGTGGTGAGGATTGGAAAGAAGGCCTCAGCTTACAGTGAGCACAGGAGCCCCACATACTCTTTTCACTGTATACACGTGACTGTGTCACCAACCAGGACAATTGTAATATCATCATTAAGTATGCAGATGATACAACTGTCCTTGGCCTCATCAGAGGGGGCGATGAGGCATCATACAGGGATAGGGTTCACAAGATCAGCGTCTATGGGGAGGACAATGATCTTGCTCTTAACATTGACAAAACCAAGGAACTCATCCTGGACTTTAGGAGGAGCGCTCCTCTCCTACAGCCTCTCACCACCCACGGGACTGAGGTGGAGCGGACTGACAGCTATAAGTTC
Organism: Rutilus rutilus; assembly: GCF_951802725.1. Taxonomy (NCBI): domain Eukaryota; kingdom Metazoa; phylum Chordata; class Actinopteri; order Cypriniformes; family Leuciscidae; genus Rutilus; species Rutilus rutilus. The sequence continues at coordinate 77,338,168 of NC_140209.1, forward strand.
TGAGGACTTCATATCTCAGAAAACCTCAGCTGGGCTAAAAACACTGTGGCAACAGTGAAAAGAGCTCAGCAGAGGCTGCATTTCATCAGAGTGTTGAAGAAGGCCGGACTTCAATGTCAACCCGTAACCCATGTGTACAGAGGCCTTGTTGAGAGCATCCTCACCAGCGGTATCACAGTGTGGTTCGGCAACACCACCCTGGCTGAGAGGAAATCACTGCAACGGGTCACAAAAACTGCAGAGAGGGTTGTCGGCTCTAACCTCCCCTCCATGGATTCTATATACACCCAGTGCTGTAGAAGGATCCTTAAGGACAACACCTGCCAGCTTATGCTTTGTTTAAGTGGGTGGACACAGGCTACAACCTGAGACACCGCTTCAGCACTCACAAGCCCTCTGTTTAACAGCTTCTTTCCAGACACTGTTAGGCTAGTGGCACAAAAGTACCCTACTCCATGTTTTTAATCATTGTAATGATTAGTGCAATAGTCATTTATTCTATTAAGAGTTTTTACAGCGTGCAATATTATTAACTAAATTGATCTTAAACTAGAAAGGTTATTTGCAGGGGCGTCATGCAAGCCAAAATTCTGGGGGGGGGGGGCACAATCTGAGACGTTGCAATTGTTTTCTGACGGGTGATATGGATCATGTTAGGAGGGCTCAGGAGCTTTCTCCCCCTGAAAATTTTTAAATTCTGGCTGCTAAACATACCATTTCAATGCAGTTTGGGAGGGACAGAAATACCTTAACGGAGCTAGCAGCAACCCTCCTCTATCTGAGGACTAAGTTAAAGTATCTATTTTGTAGGTTTATGTAAAAGACAGGTTGATGAAAGAACTGTAAGCTCAAACTCAAAAGCTTTTGAAGTCTACTTCATTAAAGCATGTTTACACACACACTTACTGTACACTTAGCACATGAGAGAGAGGCTGATTGCTACACTTTCGTGCACTCGAAGCCTACATCACGGTCATAGCGATCTGTATAACAACTATGCTGTAGCTTTCGAACGGGTAGCCTATCTTTTTTCACTGCATTTGAATTAGCTGCCTGATCCGTGAAGAACCGTGGATAACGGTGAACGTGATTTCACCAAGTACCACATGTTCCTGGATCAACATCTTTGTTGATCCTGGAACAACTTTCCAATCAACCAATCAGATTTGAGGGACAAGTTTACAGTTTATGTCAAGTTTAGGCTTAGAACCAGGGTGAGGTGCTTCGACATCAGTGTTATTCACCTATCATTTCCCCCTGATTTTAGGGAAAAGTTATGTGTAGGGTTAGGTTTAGGGGTAGGGATAGGGTAAGGACTAAATTTTGGGACAGGAATGTTATTCCAGGATCAACAAAATATGTTGATCCAGGAACATGTCTTACTTGTCAAAATCACGGTGAACGTGGATAACAGTCTATGGGAGAAACATCAAGTCGATGCCTTGATAACGTTAGGTTGGATTTTGCAGTTAGCCTACAACAAATTTAACACTCTCGTTTCTATGAAACTGAAAACAATTGAACCTGGAGACTTTGACACAAGACAAAACAGAACAGATGTTTCAAAACCGATCAGATAACGTTACTATGGCTTTGTATGGCAGTAACGTTAGCCAACTAGTTTACGGTTAGACTAGGCTAGCTATCGATAACGTTACACTGACACAACTTAAGTTAATGCTCTGAATTCGCAGCTAATATCAAATCCATAACTTTTTGATCAAGTTAAAATTTCCAGGTCAACTACAAATAATCCCACTACCTTTAAATATCATCATCCGATAACTAATTCAATGCTGATTTGTTGCTTTGCCCACTTACCACTTCAAGACCATCTGTAAAACATTGCCAGCTCAACGTGCGAGACGAGTGAGTTGCTTGAACATACACAGCAAAGATTAGCGCTCTAGATTTGATACACAGACAACATATTAGGAAAAAGGGCTGATGCTGACCGATTTATTACACATCCAGAAGAATACATTTGAGTCGTTATAGGCTCTGGTATATTATGGAGCATAATAGGAATAAAGTTGTGACAAAAAAATTATCAGGGAGGAAAAATCTGAATCACTTTGAATGGGCATGACGCCACTGGTTATTTGATATACAGTCTTTTTTTGCATTCTTTGCATTTTTAAAATGTTTTTGTCTTAAAATATATATATATATATATTTTTTTTTTTTATTAAAAAAACATTTATTTAATAGCTGACTCTGAGAAACGCACAAGAATTCCAATGTACCTGTACTAAAACGTACCTGTGCAAATGGCAATAAACTTTGAATTTGAATATGATCTTTGACAGTCATTCAGAAGGATAATGTCTTCTTCTCTTCCATTTATTGGCCCTCATCAGGCACTCAATATCGGTCTGAGTACAGATGATCTGTTCTGTTTTCATCCGTCCAGATGTTCTGGTACAGTACAGCGCTTTCACAGTTCACATTAGCTTTATTTAGTGGAAGAATCAAAGACTGTCAGACTGTGTTTCTGTCAGCTGATGAAGGGAATGACGGTTGTCAAACATGATTTACCCACAGAGAGAACAGGTTGATCCACACAATCTGAATTATGTATTTCTGTCATTTCAGAGGACTGATCATATTTCATGCCATTGCAATACCTTTGCATTACATATATACTTGTATGGCATGATTTATAATGTTTGAGGGTTTGACTGAAGCACGCCGTGTTGGTTCGTTGGCCAGAGGAGAACTGAGCGACTGAGTCTGGTTTCTCTCCAAGGGTTTTCCTTCATTTTCCTTTCCGTCACTGTCGTCTCTGGCTTCATTAGTTAGAGTCACTTAATATTCAAAAACATTATTGATCTGACTGTATGAGAACTGAACTGAGTGATGACATCACCATTTTCTGAAAAACTGAATGCATTTCATCTGTTGTTCAGCTGAAGTCAGTTATTTTCCAGTTTTCACTGTGAAGCTGCTTTGAAACAGTCTGTATTGTATAAAGCGCAATAGAAGTAAAGGCGACTGACTAAGGCTCAATCCCAATTCACCCCTTGCCCCTACCCCTTGGCCCTACCCCTCTGTTTTGCGCATTCCCGTGAAGGGGTAGGGTTGTCTCAATTCTCTTTTGGTTGGAGGGGTAGGGGTAAGGGGAAGGGCCAGATAGCCCTTGAAACGAAGATTTTTCGGGACCACACTTGTACCTGCATACACCGGCTACAGAGGCAACATGACTGCCAATAATCATTTTCTTTGTCACATTCAATCTTGTGTTCATATTTACGGTCATGTTCTTCAAACAAACGGTTGCAAAAAAAACGCTAAAGTTCGTTAACAATATGACGCGTGTAAAAAGCAGTTTGAAGCGAAGTGGACGTGCGAATGAGGCGAATTCGCGTCCACCGGCGCGGTGCTAAACGCCTCATTCGCGCCGCAAGACCTCCAGATGCGCTTAAACGCGTCTTAACATTGAAATCACTCGCGCCAGACGCTCTATTCGCGTTTGGTGTGAACGCGGCAGCATTAGGCGTAGAAGATATCATCATCTCCGTTGTTTTCTGCGAACTTCAGAAGAAAAATGTAAAAAATAGCTGTAACTCACGCAAGACTACAGCTGACGACGGCATCTTGGAAGTTTGTGATAAACATTGGCGCATCTCCTGTGACGTAGGCGCTATATATAGCGACGACGTATAATGAAACGGTGTAGTAGTGGTGTCCCATTTCTTAGGGGAATATTTTCACCCCTACGCCTTGACACTCTGTTTCAAGGGGCAAGGGTAAGGGGTAGGCGAAGGGTTAGGGGTAGGCGAAGGGGTATACAATAGAATTGGGATTGGGCCTAAAGCCTATCCCAAAGTTTTCCATGATCTTGATATCTGGATGATGGATCAGGACTGCCATGTGATCATCTGAAGCTGTGATATTTGCCCATGGGCATTGGTGTGTCACTGTGTGTCAGATGCTTATGAATATTTATACAAGGTTTCCTGCAAGCCAGACTTCATACCTGACAAACACGCACACAAAATAACACAGAAATCAGACCACACACTGGCTTACAGGTGAGAGATCTCGCCTCCAGCTCATTCACATCTCTGACTACGACTCCAAACAATACTGAAGGTGAAACTCTGCCGACAAAGATCTGGGGTATGTACAGGATTATACTTACAAGTTATTAAATACTGTAAATTGCATATGGCATAATTTCAATAACAGGAGTTCAGGATATACAGGAAATGTGTATACAGAGACCATAAATTGAACTGATTGAGTTATGACTATCGGCAGATATTTATTATGTCTTTGTCTACAGATCTTTTTTCGTCAGATATTAATTAACTAAGTGAGAAATAACACAGATGTTTCTGTAACATGAAGTTCACTAGCGATCATCATTCTGGTGTCAGGAAGATGTTGAGGTTTTTGAAAGAAGATTAATATGTTCACCAAGGGAGTGTTTCTTTGATTAGAAATCCACATTTTATTTCATTATTAACTTCCAATGACTGTTTTCTATTTGAATACATTTTAAAAAGACAAAATGTTAAAAAGCACAACCTTCATTTATAGAAATAGAAATCTTTTGTAACATCATAAATGTCTTTTTTTTTTTACAATTTGATGAGTCCTCGCTAAATAAGACAATTAATACAGTATATAGTATACTATATAGGAAAAGTGCATATTTCAAGATGCTTTAAATGGTCAACCTAACCTTAACCCTAAGAACATAGGAACTCCAAGGCACTCGAAGTAAGTAGAATTTTTTTTAAAAAGCCTTTATTTTATTCATGGCTTAAACATTAAAATTGGTGACAGATCCACCTACGCTTTGCGGCTTTACATGCCTTCGTCAGGGTGTGTGTAACAAACAACAATGCAAATTTGAAGTTAAGTTTAGATTTTTCATATACTCAGATTAATTTTTTAGACATCAACATTTTTAAAGGAAGTAATGGGGAGTTACATACCACCATTTTCAGGAAAGAAACTGACAGAAATACCATATTATGAGCAGATAGCTTTCATCCTAAATGGATGACTGAAAATATTCATTTTGGTCAGTTTCAGAGATTGAAAAGAATATGCGATAAGGAAGAAGATTTTAACATCAGGACACAAGATATGACTCAAAGATTTAAGGAACGAGGGTACAAAAATAGAGTGATTAACAAAGCATACGATAAAGTAAGAAACATTAGTAGAGATGAGCTATTACAACAAAAACGTGAATCACAATTGGGAAATAGTTATGAGTGATCCTTATCTAAGCGAAGTCATGCCAGAATCTCCTTCTATTGCGCTCCGGAAAGCACCTACAATTAAAGACTGGTGAGAAAATTGGTGAGAAGCCATCTTCCCTCTAAGAAATCAAATACCTGGTTAAGTTTAAGTGCAGGAAATTACAGGTGTGGCAACTGTAATCACTGTGACAATATGGTTAAGACTGACATGTCTATGTAACCTCTGGTTCTGAATTGAAAATAAGATCATTTATTAAGTGTAATACCTCATTTGTGGTGTATAGGTGTCCATGTGGCTGCTTTTATATAGGGATGACTTCAAGAAAATTAAAGATCAGATTATCAGAACATATAAATGCTATTCGAGTCTGTAACCCTTCATACCCCATGGCCCTACATTGTAGAGATACGAATCATGGTAGCCCAAGTACACTGAAGATAATCGGCATTGAACAAATCCCTAAGTCAATAAGAGGAGGAGATAGGGTTATGAGTCTTTTTGGCTCTATACACTGAAAACAACTACATTTCTGGGCTTGAACGGAGAATTAGACTTTGTGCCATTTTTGTAAAATAGTGGGGTTTTTTGTTTTTTAGAGGTGGGTTGCGCTGTGCATTGTATGATGTATACATTGTTTGATTTTTGTATTTCGACTTATGTAATTCGATTTACAAAAATCGTGCATTTTGACCTGCATATTTTATTGGTATTTATGATATTGGTATAGGTGTAGTTTTTTTTTTTTTTTTTTTTTTGCATATATATATATATATTTTTTTTTTTTGTTATTTGATTCGGCTGTGTATTGTGTTGGATTTGTTTTTTGTAGAAGCATTTTTTTTTTCTCTCTCTCTTTAGGTCTCTTTACACAGATTGACCAGGTGTTTGTAATTTGAGTAATTAACTGCTGATGTTGTTTGTTACACACACCCTGACGAAGGCATGTAAAGCCGCAACGCGTAGGTGGATCTGTCACCAATTTTAATGTTTAAGCCATGAATAAAATAAAGGCTTTTAAAAAAATTTCAACTTACTTCGACTGCCTTGGAGTTCCTATGTTCTTAGAGCTTAATTATCCCAAACAACCAAAGAGCACCGAGATTTTACACCCTGAGCGGCACTTCTATGGCACTCTTTGCTCTGATAACCTTAACCCTATTTCACTTAAATCTGATATAGTCCTGGTCTCCTTGTAAATCATGTAAAAATATTCCTACCCCCGGTAACTGCATGTTTGAGCTGTTTTAACTGAAAGCAGGTCTTTTAATATGTCAGTGCCATTGTTTTGTCTAAAGATGAACACCAGTTTGTGTTTTTTTCCTAAGACATGTTTATAAAAGATACTTAAATGTCCTAATTGAACTATGATCTAATCCTGGCTCAATCTAAACCCTGTCTGTGAAACCAGTCCTAGTATCTCAGATAACTCATGAAAGAATGAAAATATATTATACAAACTTTAGTGAACTGTTGTGTAGAACATATAATGACAGTAAAACATACTATACTTAATATGTTGACTGAACTTCTGCTGGTGTCATTCTAGATATAAACACTATGAAATAACACGATGACGCCAACAACGAGAAAAAAACTGCTCAGAAACGATGCTCTAATCCTGTTTGTTCTCTTCTGTGGTGAGTTACACTCAGTCACTCACTCACTCACTCACACACACACACACACACACACACGCACACACACGCACACACACACACACACACACACACACACACACACACACACACACACACACACACACACACACACACACACACACACACACACACACACACTCACTTACTCACTCACACACACACACACACACACACACTCAGCGCGCTCCAACAGGCCTCATGTCTGGCCTGTCTCACACACTAAAGTTCGTGTTCTTCTCCGCTCAGCTCTTCAGGAGCTCCATAGAAACTCAATCACAGATTTAATGAAACTCATCAACTACAGCAATGCATTCAGAAGATCCGCAAGATCTTCAGCCAAATCTCTTGTAATCACACACGTCTCCTCCCGTTTCATTAGATTCTCAAATCTATAAATTAATTTTTGATTAATTTCCTAAATTAACTATGACTTATTTCCACATTTTAAATGTGAACTGTTTTTTTAAAACTGAATCCAAGTCAACAATGACGTACATCTGATAACATTCCCTGTTCCCCTCATAATGAAAGCATTAGACAATCCTGTGGTTTCTGTGTGAGAGAGAGTTTGTTCATCAGTGCCCTCTGCTGGCGGGTTTGTTAGTGCGCTCTGATATTCTGTTCACCAGGAGTGTTTCCACTCTTTCAGCTGGTTCTTCTGCTGGTCCTTCAGCTGGTTCTTCTGCTGGTTCTTCTGCTGGGTCTTCTGCTGGTTCTTCTGCTGGTTTTTCAGCTGGTTCTTCAGCTGGGTCTTCTGCTGGTTCTTCTGCTGGTTCTTTAGCTGTTTTTTCCAGCTAGTTCTTTAGCTGGTTCTTCTGCTGGATCTTCTGCTGGTTCTTCAGCTGGTTTTCTGCTGGTTCTTCAACTGGTTCTTCTGCTGTTTTTTCAGCTGGTTCTTCTGGTGGTTCTTCAGCTGGTTATTCTGCTGGTTCTTCAGCTGGTTCTTCAGCTGGTTCTTCTGCTGGTTCTTCAACTGGTTCTTCTGATGGTTATATTGCTGGTTCTTCAACTGGTTCTTCTGATGGTTATACTGCTGGTTCTTCAACTGGTTTTTCTGCTGGTTCTTCAGCTGGTTCTTCAGCTGGTTCTTCTGCTGGGTCTTCTGCTGGTTCTTCAGTTGGTTCTTCGGCTGGTTCTTCAGCTGGTTCTTCTGCTGGTTATTCTGCTGGTTCTTCTGCTGGTCCTTCTGCTGGTCCTTCTGCTGGTTCTTCTGCTGGTTCTTCAACTGGTTCTTCTGATGGTTATATTGCTGGTTCTTCAACTGGTTCTTCTGATGGTTATACTGCTGGTTCTTCAACTGGTTTTTCTGCTGGTTCTTCAGCTGGTTCTTCTGCTGGTTCTTCAGCTGGTTCTTCTGCTGGTTCTTCAGCTGGGTCTTCTGCTGGTTCTTCAGTTGGTTCTTCGGCTGGTTCTTCAGCTGGTTCTTCTGCTGGTTCTTCTGCTGGTTCTTCTGCTGGTTCTTCAGCTGGTTCTTCTGCTGGTTCTTCAACTGGTTCTTCTGCGGGTTTTTCAGCTGGTTCTTTTGCTGGTTCTTCAGCTGGTTATTCTGCTGGTTCTTCAGCAGTTTTTTTCTGCTGGTTATACTGCTGGTTCTTCTGCTTGTTCTTCTGCTGGTTCTTCTGCTTGTTCTTCTGCTGGTTCTTCAGCTGGTTCTTCTGCTGGTTCTTCATCTGGTTCTTAAGCTGGTTCTTCTGGTGGTTCTTCAGCTGGTTATACTGCTGGTTCTTCTGCTTGTTCTTCTGCTGGTTCTTCTGCTGGTTCTTCAGCTGGTTCTTCTGCTGGTTCTTCAGCTGGTTCTTCAGCTGGTTATTCTGCTGGTTCTTCTGCTGGTCCTTCAGCTGGTTCTTCTGCTGGTTCTTCAGCTGGTTCTTCAGCTGGTTCTTCTGCTGGTCCTTCTGCTTGTTCTTCAGCTGGTTCTTCTGCTTGTTCTTAAACTGGTTCTTCTGCTGTTTTTTCAGCTGGTTCTTCTGCTGGTTCTTCAGCTGGTTTTTCAGCTGGTTCTTCTGGTGGTTCTTCTGCTGGTTATACTGCTGGTTCTTCTGCTTGTTCTTCTGCTGGTTATTCAGCTGGTTCTCCTGCTGGTTCTTCAGCTGGTTCTTCTGCTGGTTCTTCAGCTGGTCCTTCAGCTGGTTCTTCAGCTTGTTCTTCTGCTGGCCCTTCTGCTGGTTCTTCAGCTGGTTATTTTGTTGGTTCTTCAGCTTGTTCTTCTGCTGGCCCTTCTGCTGGTTCTTCAGCTGGTTATTTTGTTGGTTCTTCAGCTGTTTTTTCTGATGGTCCTTCTGCTGGTCCTTCTGCTTGTTCTTCTGCTGGTTCTTCAGCTGGTTCTTCTGCTGGTTCTTCAGCTGGTCCTTCTGCTTGTTCTTCTGCTGGTTCTTCTGCTGGTCCTTCTTCTGGTACTTCTGCTGGTTCTTCTGCTGGTCCTTCTGCTGGTTCTTCAACTGGTTCTTCAGCTGGTTCTTCAGATGGTTCTTCAACTGGTTCTTCAGCTGGTTCTTCTGCTGGTTCTTCTGCTGGTCCTTCAGCTGGTTCTTCTGCTGGTTCTTCAGCTGGTTCTTCAGCTGGTTCTTCTGCTGGTCCTTCTGCTTGTTCTTCTGCTGGTTCTTCTGCTGGTCCTTCTGCTGGCACTTCTGCTCGTTCTTCAGCTGGTTCTTCTGATGGTCCTTCTGCTTGTTCTTCTTGTTGTTCTTCTGCTGGTTCTTCAGCTGGTTCTTCTGATGATCCTTCTGATGATCCTTCAATTTGTTATTTTACTGGTCCTTCTGCTGGTTCTTCTGCTTGTTCTTCAGCTGGTCCTTCTGCTGGTTCTTCTGCTGGTCCTTCAGCTGGTTCTTCTGCTGGTTCTTTAGCTGGTTCCTCTGCTTTTCCTTCTGCTGGTTCTTTAGCTGGTTCCTCTGCTTTTCCTTCTGCTTGTTCTTCTTCTGGTTCTTCTGCTGGTCCTTTTTCTTGTTCTTCTGCTGGTTCTTCTGCTTTTTCTTCTGCTGGTTTTTCAGCTGGTTCTTCTGCTCATGCTTCTGTTGGTCCTTCTGCTGGTTCTTCTGATGGTCCTTCTGCTGGTTATTCTGCTGGTCCTTCTGCTGGTTCTTCTGATGGTTCTTCAGCTGGTTGTTCTGATGTTCTTCTGCTGGTTCTTCTGCTTGTTGTTCTGCTGGTTCTTCAGCTGGTTATTTTGCTGGTTCTTCAGCTGTTTCTTCTGCTGGTTCTTCAGCTGGTTATTTTGCTGGTTCTTCAGCTGTTTCGGTCCTTCTGCTGGTTCTTCAGCTTGTTCTTCTGCTGGCCCTTCTGCTGGTTATTTTGCTGGTTCTTCAGCTGGTTCTTCTGATGGTCCTTCTGCTGGTCCTTCTGCTTGTTCTTCTGATGGTTCTTCTGCTTGTTCTTCTGCTAGTTCTTCAGTTGGTTCTTCTGCTTTTTCTTCAGCTGGTTCTTCTGCTGGTTCTTCTGCTTTTTCTTCAGCTGGTTCTTCAACTGGTTATTTTGCTGGTTCTTCAGCTGGTTCTTCTGTTGGTCCTTCTGCTGGTTCTTAAGCTGGTTCGTCTGATGGTCCTTCTGCTGATCCTTCTGCTTGTTCTTCTTCTGGTTCTTCAGCTGGTTCTTCTGATGGTCCTTCTGCTTGTTCTTCTGATGGTTCTTCTGATGGTTCTTCAGCTGGTTCTTCTGATGTTCTTCTGCTGGTTCTTCAGCTGGTTCTTCTGATGGTCCTTCTGCTGGTCCTTCTGCTTGTTCTTCTGATGGTTCTTCTGCTGGTTCTTCTGATGGTTCTTCAGCTGGTTCTTCTGATGTTCTTCTGCTGGTTCTTCTGCTTGTTGTTCTGCTGGTTCTTCAGCTGGTTATTTTGCTGGTTCTTCAGCTGGTTCTTCTGCTGGTTCTTCAGCTGGTTATTTTGCTGGTTCTTCAGCTGTTTCGGTCCTTCTGCTGGTTCGTCAGCTTGTTCTTCTGCTGGCCCTTCTGCTGGTTATTTTGCTGGTTCTTCAGCTGGTTCTTCAGCTGGTTCTTCTGCTGGTTCTTCAGCAGGTTCTTCTGCTGGTTCTTCTGATGTTCTTCTGTTTGTTCTTCAGCTGGTTCTTCTGCTGGTTCTTCAGCAGATGAGTGAACTAGTCATATTAGTGAACTAGTTGTTGCCCCCCTGGACAATAACAACGACAACCTTTTCTTTTCTGTAGATTTATTTGCCCCGGTTGTTTTTCTCTTTTGTTTTTTTGCGACAGATTTTGGGGCTGAAAGTTTTAACATGAACAATGCATTAACTGCGCTTCTTCTCTCCCTTTTACTCACTAGTCTTTTCTTCTCATAGTGCCCCCCACAGTACACATATTCTCCGAGGCCCTCAATATTAATCCCCTTTACATTATATTAGTGCAAATTATCAACAATAAACAAAGACATAAACAAATTAAATAATTATTTTAGGTGATTACATAGTCATATTCAGTACAGCAGGATTTGAGTGAGATGATGTTAAACGAGGAAGTTAAAAGTACTGTTTTACTGATCTGCTAACAAAGTGCACAAAGAACATACTCAGATGTTACATATTTTGAATTAAGAAACATGCTGGCTTTGTCAGCTCTTACAGGAATAATTCACCCAAAATTAAAAAGTCTATGTGCCAGAATTCATGTTGTTAGATTAAATACAGCATATTTTGTAATGCTGTTTATCTCTTCATTGTTTGTAAAGAAACAAAAACAAAACATTTGTGGCATGGCTATATGAAAGATGCTCTTTAGTTCTCTGCATGAATGAACATGCATAAATGAAGAACCATGAGCTGTAATGAGGCTTTATACCAGCGACAGAATAAGATGAACAAAACCTTGTTTCTGCTGCAATAAAGAAAGAAATGAATGATTAATTTGATCTTTCCCTCAGGCTGCTTTACTTCAGTGCTGCATGGACAGGTGAGCAGAGCAAATGCATAATAACAATAATGATAATAATGATAATGAAATGTCTGAATCTTAGAACTGTGGAAACTTCTGCATGACGTGGGAAAACTGTCAAAAGATTGAGGCACATTTGCACAACATTTATGTGTAGTGAAGATGCTTTTAAAAGTCATGTGACTAATAAATAGTTTTTATTTGTCATTTAACTTCTGTTAACTAAATTCAGATTAAAGTCAGTTTGTAGGTCGGTTGTTCCAGAAGTCGCCACAGTTCTTCTATTGAATTATTATTTAATATAATATAATTTAATCTACTTTTCCCACATCTTTATATATAAGTTTCATTATTAACTTGTGCATTTACATAGAATATTTGATTTAGTGTTTTACATGAATAACTCGTATTTTTTCATTTATTCCTCCTGATAATAAACTGCACTGGATGATGCGGCATCATTCCAATATCCAAATGTGTTTTATCTTTAGAACGCCACACATCATTTAAACAGTAAGTTTTTTTATATTCATCTCAGTATCAAAGCAACAACATAATTGTGTTGTGACTGAAGAGAATAATTTGATCTGTACACTCTGTTTCCCAGCAGAATATGAGCCTCTCCTAGACAGGACTGTGAATGTGTCGATGCAAACCTGTGTTTCGGCGGAGGAGAACCAAACAACCTCAGCGGTGAGATAATTCATCACTAAAACACCTTACAAACACTGTGTTCATGTTAATGACGCAGATCAGCAGCTGATTCAGTGATATCACTGAGTCAGTGATAGTGACACTGGTATTCTCTGTCTCAGCTGATCAGTGATAGCAGAGATTGATTAAGAGAAATTAGACTCTGACTCTGATATATTAATGCTGGTTCCCTTTCGAGTCGGTCTCTCGACAACGCGTCACCATTAGGTGGCCCTACGGAGTTATCCTTCCTTCTTCGAATCTACTGAAGCCTTATGAAATCTCACGGGCGAGAATTGCCGCCAATAGTATTCGAGCGTGCGAATAGAGGCGGCTCCCCCGCACTATAGGGTAGAGCTGAGTGCCATTGCCTCAGAATCTTTTCCTTCACCTACGAGAAGCCAGCTCGCCGTTGACCCACGCGCTCCTCAGGGTCAGAGTCTCGAGAGGCTGGCAACTCGAGGAAGAATTTTTGGCAGCGTGGAGGCTACTGCCAAATGTTTCTCGTTGGGTCCTGCAGATCATAGAAAAGGGTTATAAAATACAGTTCAGGTCTCGCCCGCCCAGGTTTATGGGGGGTCCCATCCACTGTGGTGAGTCCCGAGCAGGTTCTGGTAATGGAACAAGAAGTGAAAACGCTGTTGGAGAAAGGGGCCATAGAACGTGTACCTCCCTCCAGCAGGGACACCGGGTTTTACAGTCGGGATTTCATTGTTCCTAAGAAGGATGGGGGGTTGCGTCCCATTTTGCATTTGCGAGTGCTGAACGAGTCAGTCATGCAGCCAAAATTCTAAATGTTAACCTTGAGACAAATCGTTCCACAGATCAGGTCCGAGGACTGGTTTGTCACGATAGATCTCAAGGACGCATACTTCCATATTTCCATCCTTCCATATCACAGGAGGTCCCTAAGGTTTGCTTTTGGGGACAAAGCATACCAATATCGAGTTTTTCCATTGCGTAGATGCAGCTCTGGCGCCTCTGCGTCTGCAGGGTATTCGCATCATGAACTACATCAACGATTGGTTGATTCTAGCTCAGTCACATCAGTTGACAGTTCGGCACTGAGATGTTGTTCTCGCCCACGTGAGAGAGTTGGGGTTACGGCTAAACGCCAAAAATAGTGTGCTTTCTCCACTAGAGAGAATAATTTTTCTAGGCGTGGTTTGGGACTCAATGTCGATGCAGGCACACCTCTCACCGGCACACATAGAGCCCATCCTGTCGCTTGTGAAAAGAATAACGCTAGGCAAATCACTCAATGTCAAACGGTTTTAGAGACTGTTGGGTCTGATGGCAGCAGCGTCCAATGTGATACCTTTTGGCCTGTTGTACATAAGACCCCTGCCATGGTGGCTCAGAACTAAAGGGTTTTCCCCGAGGGCCAGAAGGCCAACCCCTTTCGCATGATCAGGGTTGCGCGGCGATGCTTATGTGCCTTAGTTATGTGGAAGATGCCTTGGTTCTTGTCCCAGGGTCCTGTGCTGGGAGCTCATTGTCATTACTTAATGCATACGACGGATGCTTCCCTCACGGGCTCGGGAGGGATCATGGATGGTCGCTCCGTGCCCGTGGACGGGTCACCATCTCACCTGGCACTTAATCACCTGGTGATGATGGCTCAGTCTCTATATCCCTGAGCACCAGATTCAGGGAGGAGACACCCTGTCGAGGCAGGGGCTGAGGCCCAGGGAAGGGAGACTCCACCGCGGGGTGGTGGAGCTCATATGGAGGTGCAGACGTGGCTGTGCTGTGTCTGTACATGGATTCCCTGATTGTTCTACTTCCGGAAGTTCTTGAGAACAGAGTTATGGAAGTGTGGATTTGGCCTCTGAGGGGGCCAAACTCATAGATTCAGGTCTCTCAACTGAGGTTGTTGAGGCCACAATCACTCTAGAGCTCCCTGCACAGGAACAAACCGGTTTCCTCCGTGGTGCGTTGGAGCTAGATGAGTATGGTGGCTTTGTAGCTTTGTAATAAGGGTATCCCTACAAGAGGTGTGTGATGCTGTGGGCTGTTCCTTTCTGCACACACTCTTTGGGATTACAACCTAGTTTTGGGCTTCACTCCTGGGTCCCAGGTGATTCTGTCTTTGTTGTGCTCGCCTGATTTCACAGCAAACAGGCACTGGTCACTATGGTGGCATTGGTATAGATGTTCCCACAGCGTCATCTCGACGAAACGAGATGATCCCCTTGATAGGGAACGCCTCGGTTATGACTGTTACCTTGGTTCCCTGAAGAGGTAACGAGACATTGCGTCACCCTGCCTTACTTCCGGCGTGCCTGTGATCGACTTGCTTCAACCTATCAGAGGCTGACAATGTTTGGTATGGATGCGCTTTATTGCTTCCTGCCATGACGTCACCCGCCTATACGTCATTGGACTGATTTCACAAGTGCTTCACGACGCAATCACACAGTGCATTTCCACAGCATCAATCTCAACGCAACGTCTTGTTCCCTCTTCATGGAACCGAGGTTACAGTCAGAACCGAGGCGTTTTCTCTGTCTCATCTGATCAATGATATCTGTGATAGTAACGCTGGTTTTCCCTCGGGTGATCAGTGATCTTAATGATGTTTTCTCTTCTTCAGGTGATCAAAGCCGCGGGCCGCATGAGCTCTCAGGCGCTGTGTGTCGTGACGAGTGACAGAAACGTCTCCAGTGTTAAACTACAGCGGCTGCACACACACCTCACACACATCATCCAGTCAGTGCTGAGCTTATCCAGAGAGCTGGTCAGTAGCACACACACACACACACACACACACACACACACACACACCACACACTCACACACAACACACACACACACACACACACACACACACACACCTCACACAACACACACCACACACACACAGGTCCATCTCTCCTCTGTCTGCCTCTGAATCACTGCTCTTCTTCTCCTCCAGAACCCGCAGACTGACGTCAGTGTGGTCGATCTCTTCGCCTCTCTGGACGATCTCACAGAAACGAGCATCCTCAATCTGGCGTTTGTGGAGAACTGGCTCTATCTGAACTTTCTGCCAGTTCTGCCATATATGACTGAGGAGATCATGACACGACTGAGCCAGATGAGCTTCACCTGTCAATCCTTCCAGCTGATGTACATGACATTTCACACCAAACACACACACTGGCTGCAGATTGGAATATTTAAGATCTTACTGACCCCAAACTTTTGAATGGCAGTGTATGATGATCTCTACATTAACCTGAAGCAGCACAACTGTTTTCAACATTCATAATAATCATAAATGTTTCAAATCACCATAATAAATTACAATTTACAATACATTCATGTAGAAAAAAGCTGTAAATTACAGCTTTAAACTACATATTATATCTTTATTTAACATTACCACTGTATTTTTGATCAAATATATGCAGCCTTGGTGAGCAGAAAAGACTTCTTTCAGAAACATTAAAAAAAATCTTACCTATTCCAAACTTTATTTGGAATTATTTATCCAAACATCCATTATTTGTATCGTAATACGGTGAGTGCTAATGCAGTAATGTGTGTTTCTCTCTGAATGGACAGAGTGAAAGTCCTGAGCAGGGAGGAATCGCTGATCACAGACAGCCAGCAGAAACTGATCTTCACTCATCTCATTCACTCTTACCTGTCCAGGACAGACACAGCAGGTACTCACACATTAACACACAAGTGTGCTGGAGGGGTTTATGGAGGATTGCATGTCACTGTGCCAAATGTTCAATTTCAGATCCAGGCTGCTTTTCAAAGATCACCAGGATCAATGAATGGCTGCAGAGGAATTTTGGGATCTTCTCTAAATATGCAACTGCCAGTCAACTGCCAACGCTCTACAGCCATTTCACTGTGAGTGAGCTGAGTTCTGCAAACAACTGAAAATAACATCTGCTGTGATGCTCATGTGCTTTGGCTAATGACTCTTGTACTTTGCAGCTGGATTTGTTAAGGTTATTGAGTCCGTCTGAAGTGGCAGAGTTTGCTGTGACTTCTGGAGCGCTGAACAGCGTCAATCTGACCAACATCATATTTGACCGTCTAGAGGAAGGTGATGCTTTCCAGAATACTGATGCGTTTTTCTGGACACTAATTCAATCTGAGGTAAAAATCATCTCACTATAGTCCTACTTGGACAGAACGTCATTAATTCTGTTGATCGAACTTATTGCAGTATAATAAACTGGTACTGTTTTTTTATTTTATTTTCATTAATAGTATGATTATACTATAATGTGAGTCCATACAGGACACTTGACATGCATACATTCATGAACATATGAAAGCATATCATCTTGTTTATTCAGGGCCAGAACAAAACATCAAGGAACAACATACTTAATATGCATATGTATTATTTCATAATGTGCACTCAAATAATGCACATTTTTGAGTGGCCTTTTATTGTGGTCAGCCTAAGGCACACTTGTGCAATAATCATGCTGTCTAATCAGCATCTTGATATGCCACACCTGTGAGGTGGATGGATTATCTCGGTAAAGGAGAAGTGCTCACTAACACAGATTTAGACAGATTTGTGAACACTATGGGCCCTATCTTGCACCCAGCGCAATTGACTTTGTACACCGACGCATGTATCATTCCTATTTTGCACCCGTGCAAAGCGGACTTTTCCCTCCACAGAAGCACGTCGGTTAACTAAGAAATACTCTTGCGCTCCCCGGGGCGGTTCAGCGCAAAGAGGAGGCGTGTTCCGGCGCAAACGTTCCCTCATGCTATTTTACAGGTTTAGAAAACAATTGCGCCACTGACCGAAAAAAAAACAGTTTAAAGTCAGTGGCGCGTTGCGCATGTTATTAATATGCTATTTTAAGGGCGCATGCTTGGCCTTAATCAATGTAGCGTGTGCACAACGCGCATACACTTTGATTCTCTCATCTACACACAGACGCAGCAGTTATCATTTTTGATACATTATTCATACATTATTACGATAGATAGATGGATAGACAGACATTTTATTATAAAAGCATACATCTAGCTTACACATTTACCCAAATTATCATACGTCTGTTTAACCGAAGTTAATTTGGGTGTGTTTCTCCATCCCCAACGTCCCTGACGAGAACCATGGTCTCCTCGGCCTTGAACCGCTCCTGTCGTGCGCCTGGCAAATCCGCCGTTATAATAGGAATCCGCTTTAGAACAAGCGCCTGCTCTTAAAGGGAATGTGAGATGTCGCTCTGATTGGTTTATTTTACGTTACGCCCAAACCACACCTATGAATAATGAAGCTACTTCAGACCAACCCCTTTTAGATTTGCACCAGTCGCAAGAGTCATTTATCCCACCGGGAAAATAGCAACAGCGCCAAGACCCGCCCACAAAGTTACTTGCGCTTTGAGCTTTGACACTTGCGTTTCAGATCGTTAAAATAGGGCCCATAATCACACACTGCTGCAGAGTTATTAGAACAATTGTTTTAAACAAAGAAATTAATACAGATTTTCAGCTATAATGCATTATGTCTTCAACACAAACTATAATGCATGTCTGGTTGCTTTCCGCATGTCCTTAACATGTTTTTTAGAGGTTCAAATAAAATATTGCCATGTTGTCCGTAAAATTTCTATTTACAACAATTTTTGTAAGTCGGAAATATAATCATCAGTTCTATATTTAAAAAGTGGAACTGGCCAATAACAGGTTAGCTTATATCATCTAAAATCTTTGAATAATCAAAATTATTTTGATAACTTTTTGTCATGAGGTTCTGGGGATGATACAAGCCATGGTTTGTGGTAATCTGATGAAACGCCTATGAGTTCGAAACATTATTTTTTTAAACAAATTCGATTTGTTGACAAACTTTACAGATTATCATAGAAATAATATTTACTCTTCAACATGTTTAAAGCAAGGACTCCAAAGAAACAAGAGTTTTCATTCTATCACATGTTGCAGCCTTACTAACTAAAACAAAGTTGCCAATTATAACGCCACCTTATGGCAGATTTTCACAAAATTCAGCATACATATTCATTTTCACACAATGTACAAATACATTTGGTAAAAGTATGAAATTTGGATTTTATGTTATTAGCCACCAAAGAAAATGCATACCTACTTTGAACTTCATGGATCATAACATTATGAAGTTATGGGGCCCTATCATACACCTGGCCCAATGCAGCGCCAAGCGTGGTGCAAGTGTGTTTTGCTTGTTTCAGTCTGATGCAGTTATCATTTTCACATCCTGCGCCACGTTGTTTAAATAGCAAATGCATTTGCGCCCATCTGTGTGCCCATGGGCGTGCTGGTCTAAAATCGAGGTGTGTTCTGGCGCATTGTTGGCGTGTTGCTATTTTGAGGCAAATGAAATAGACTGCGCCATTGACCAACAAAAACCTGGTCTAAAGTCAATGGTGCAATATTATTTTTGTTATTTAAAGCAGAACTTGGCAACTCTAGCAAACTCTAGTCACTTCTTCGCTGATTTTCCCTTTTGTTGTTGCATGTTTTCCCCACGAGCTCCCCCTACAGCTGTGGGGCGTATATTTCACAACACTTTCGTAAAAAAACCCTCTCTACCGCTGCTCATGTGCGTTTGTTATGATCGGAGCAAGCCAACTGTATCGTGTGGAGCTATGTCTACCGAGGTGGGTAATACATCATACATGCGTGTGTGTTTATGTCGAATTGCCGTAAAGCAATTCGTGTTTCGTATTCGTTCTCGTTCTCGTTCTCGCTTCTCACGAGACTTCCAATTTCTATCTTGCCGGGACGGTAGTCCCCAAGTTGCAAGGTTGGTTTTCCGCCTGGGAACACTGGGGGGAGCGGGGAAAGTCACCAATATAACCAGAACAGGTTGTTTAACCATCCAAATGATTTCTAGACAGTTTTATTAAGTTAAAAAAAGTTACCAAGTTCTTCTTTAAAGAGCGCGTTAGTATTGTGCGCCAACAGGCGAGCTTCCACTCGGCTTATTAAACACACAGGGACGCACAGCAGCACACAAACATGCCAAATATTAAAAATAAAAGGATTAAAATGTGAAAGATTAATATTGTATACATAAAAAAACTGTGAAATCCGACTTATCCCGTAGATGGTCTGTTTGCACGCTTTAACCTTGCACACGAGCAGATCTGCTTTTTCCGCTTGCAAATTCCGTCATGTAAATAGCAAATCCGCCATGGTGCAAGCGCAACTGGCTTTTAAAGGAAATGGGAGATGAGTCTCTGGTTGGTTTATTTCACGTTACGTCCAAAACACAGCCATTACTTATTAAGAGAATGGGGACAACCCATTTATACCATGCGCTGGGCGCGCCGACCATTTTTCCTGTCGATAAACTAGCAAAAGTGGATTCGGACATGCCATAAGTGCACTTGAGCCTTGCGCTTTAGACCATGCGCTTAGATCGTTAAAATAGGGCCCACAGTGGTTTTTCAGTTATAGCACCCCCTATTGGTGGAATTTTACAAAACTAAGTGTGCATACTCAGAATGTCATGACTATGCGTCAAGTTTCGGTAAGCTTGGACATTGCACTCAGCAGAAATTGGACAGCTCACAAAAATGGGTGTTATCTGAACAATTAGTTAACTTCTGGAGTTCTTTTGCCGTTATCTTTGGGTTCTTTCAGCATTGCCTCTTGTTATTTTGGAGTGATCTCTGCAGCATGCCTGCACCGAATGAGAGCAGCCAACACTTCCGAATTTTTGACATTTGTAGCCTTGGTATCTCATCATGAATTTATGAACATCCAGGTCTTTTAGTAAGGAATGATAGTAAATAGAGATTCAAAACGGAAAGCTTTACAGAGCTTACAGACGCAAACCACATGGCAGCAAGACAGCGAGGAACAAGCTGACACTTCTGCAACCTCTAAAGCAATCAAAGTGTCATGTGCATGTCGTTTAACAGAGGAATAAACTCATCGACTGTAGCTACTAAAATATCTTCAAATATTAGGCTACTGGAAGTTAAAGTTTTCACTCACCTCTCATGTGATGCCACTTTTCAAATGCTATAATGCATTTATAAGGTCCTATAAAAACTACTGAGATCAAAGCATGTGTAAACACTAAATAGTCTTTCTTAAGAAGAACAGATTTGTCAGAAACTAAATGTTGTGTGGCTTTAATTAAAGGAAGGGCATCTGTGCAACACAACCATCAAATCTCATCACCATAACTGACGCCAATTAGCTTTTAGAGAAATTTTAACACAGGGGTTAACGTAATTTTTCCAGTTTAAAAGGTTTGAGATGGAATATTCCTTTCTATTTGCATCACTGGTATGTTTTCAACACTGAGTAGGCAAAAAAAAAGAGCCCCCAAAGGCTTTCGGGACGCAACGTCTGATGAAAATGTCCCTTTCTGTTTGTTTGTCATTTCCTCTAGGCCTTGGACATCGATCCTCTGGTGAGGGACATCATGATGACTCGAGCCTTCTCCATCATCAGCCTTCATTTTCATGAATTTGAAACCCACGACTGGGTTTCCTGGTTCACTGTGAAACTGACTCCTCTCCTGCCCGGCTTGACTGCAAAGATGCTACAGACAACAACATCATACGCAGACTGCAACGCATACCACGTCATGTACGTAGCCCTCCCCAAATGCTGCACAGCTCTGTGAGGCGGGCCTCATGGCATTGGCATTGAAAGCGCGAGGGCATTTTACTCGTGCTGGTTTAGTGAGTGGTGGCGAAACGACGTTAAAGAGGCATCACCCTTACCTTCCTTTTGATTTGATCTTTCCAATATAGCGTTGGGGCTCTGAGCAGCGTCTTTGACCAGATTGATTTGCCGAGACAACTCACCCCGGTCCTGGTGGACTACCTGAAGCAGACCAACGCAAACGGTAGGTCCAGTGAAGGCGGCCCTTTGCTCTTCATCTCTATGTGCTAGAAGACACAGCGCTGCTCTGTGTCTGTCAACATATGTCTCTCCTAACGAGTCTTTCCTGCTCGCTGTCATTTTAGACTCGAGCTGTGGGTCCAACACCGGCAGCCTCAGCACTTGGCTCGGGCAAAGCTTTGGCAAGTTCTCCATCTACGTGGATTATGAAGACCTGCGTGTGCTCAACGAGGGCTTTGGCAGCGTGAGTGGCCCGTCGCGCTATGCAGCCGTTCCCGTGAACGTTTTATTTTTGCAAGCATGTTGTTTCTACAAACGTTGTTATTGATCTTATCCCCTGCAGTTTGAGGCACTGGACATCCTGAGCGCTTCTCAGGTCGCTCAACTGACACTGACATCCGGCGCGCTGAACAACGTAGGTGTGATCAGCTTGGTCCTTGACCGCCTGGACGGCGTCAACGCTTTCCAGGACATTGACGAGTTCTTGACAGTTCTCAGCAGGACATCACAGGTATGTTCTCATCACTGAGGTGGCAGGCCTGAAGAAGTGTTATTCTCTGTGTGGCAAATATAAATACAAAAGAGCCCCCAAAGGCTTTCGGGACGCAACGTCTGATGGAAATGTCCCTTTCTGTTTGTTTGTCATTTCCTCTAGGCCTTGGACATCGATCCTCTGGTGAGGGACATCATGATGACTCGAGCCTTCTCCATCATCAGCCTTCATTTTGATGAATTTGAAACCCACGACTGGGTTTCCTGGTTCACTGTGAAACTGACTCCTCTCCTGCCCAGCTTGACTACAGGGATGCTACAGACAACAACATCATACGCAGACTGCAACGCATACCACGTCATGTACGTAGCCCTCCCCAAATGCTGCACAGCTCTGTGAAGCAGGCCTCATGGCATTGGCATTGAAAGCGCAAGGGCATTTTACTCGTGCTGGTTTAGTGAGTGGTGGCGAAACGACGTTAAAGAGGCATCACCCTTACCTTCCTTTTGATTTGATCTTTCCAATATAGCGTTGGGGCTCTGAGCAGCGTCTTTGACCAGATTGATTCGCCGAGACAACTCACCCCGGTCCTGGTGGACTACCTGAAGCAGACCAACGCAAACGGTAGGTCCAGTGAAGGCGGCCCTTTGCTCTTCATCTCTATGTGCTAGAAGACACAGCGCTGCTCTGTGTCTGTCAACATATGTCTCTCCTAACGAGTCTTTCCTGCTCGCTGTCATTTTAGGCTCGAGCTGTGGGTCCAACACCGGCAGCCTCAGCACTTGGCTCGGGCAAAGCTTTGGCAAGTTCTCCATCTACGTGGATTATGAAGACCTGCGTGATCTCAACGAGGGCTTTGGCAGCGTGAGTGGCCCGTCGCGCTATGCAGCTGTTCCCGTGAACGTTTTATTTTTGCAAGCATGTTGTTTCTACAAACGTTGTTATTGATCTTATCCCCTGCAGTTTGAGGCGCTGGACATCCTGAGCGCTTCTCAGGTCGCTCAACTGACACTGACATCCGGCGCGCTGAACAACGTAGGCGTGATCAGCTTGGTCCTTGACCGCCTGGACGGCGTCAATGCTTTCCAGGACATTGACGAGTTCTTGACAGTTCTCAGCAGGATATCACAGGTATGTTCTCATCACTGAGGTGGCAGGCCTGAAGAAGTGTTATTCTCTGTGTGGCAAATATAAATACAAAAGAGTCCCCAAAGGCTTTCGGGACGCAACGTCTGATGGAAATGTCCCTTTCTGTTTGTTTGTCATTTCCTCTAGGCCTTGGACATCGATCCTCTGGTGAGGGACATCATGATGACTCGAGCCTTCTCCATCATCAGCCTTCATTTTGATGAATTTGAAACCCACAAATGGGTTTCCTGGTTCACTGTGAAACTGACTCCTCTCCTGCCCAGCTTGACTGCAGGGATGCTACAGACAACAACATCATACGCAGACTGCAACGCATACCACGTCATGTACGTAGCCCTCCCCAAATGCTGCACAGCTCTGTGAAGCGGGCCTCATGGCATTGTCATTGAAAGCGCAGGGGCATTTTACTCGTGCTGGTTTAGTGAGTGGTGGCGAAACGACGTTAAAGAGGCATCACCCTTACCTTCCTTTTGATTTGATCTTTCCAATATAGCGTTGGGGCTCTGAGCAGCGTCTTTGACCAGATTGAATCGCCGAGACAACTCACCCCGGTCCTGGTGGACTACCTGAAGCAGACCAACGCAAACGGTAGGTCCAGTGAAGGCGGCCCTTTGCTCTTCATCTCTATGTGCTAGAAGACACAGCGCTGCTCTGTGTCTGTCAACATATGTCTCTCCTAACGAGTCTTTCCTGCTCGCTGTCATTTTAGACTCGAGCTGTGGGTCCAACACCGGCAGCCTCAGCACTTGGCTCGGGCAAAGCTTTGGCAAGTTCTCCATCTACGTGGATTATGAAGACCTGCGTGTGCTCAACGAGGGCTTTGGCAGCGTGAGTGGCCCGTCGCGCTATGCAGCCGCTCCCGTGAACGTTTTATTTTTGCAAGCATGTTGTTTCTACAAACGTTGTTGTTGATCTTATCCCCTGCAGTTTGAGGCGCTGGACATCCTGAGCGCTTCTCAGGTCGCTCAACTGACACTGACATCCGGCGCGCTGAACAACGTAGGCGTGATCAGCTTGGTCCTTGACCGCCTGGACGGCGTCAATGCTTTCCAGGACATTGACGAGTTCTTGACAGTTCTCAGCAGGACATCACAGGTATGTTCTCATCACTGAGGTGGCAGGCCTGAAGAAGTTTTATTCTCTGTGTGGCAAATATAAATACAAAAGAGCCCCCAAAGGCTTTCGGGACGCAACGTCTGATGGAAATGTCCCTTTCTGTTTGTTTGTCATTTCCTCTAGGCCTTGGACATCGATTCTCTGGTGAGGGACATCATGATGACTCGAGCCTTCTCCATCATCAGCCTTCATTTTGATGAATTTGAAACCCACGACTGGGTTTCCTGGTTCACTGTGAAACTGACTCCTCTCCTGCCCAGCTTGACTGCAGGGATGCTACAGACAACAACATCATACGCAGACTGCAACGCATACCACGTCATGTACGTAGCCCTCCCCAAATGCTGCACAGCTCTGTGAAGCGGGCCTCATGGCATTGGCATTGAAAGCGCGAGGGCATTTTACTCGTGCTGGTTTAGTGAGTGGTGGCGAAACGACGTTAAAGAGGCATCACCCTTACCTTCCTTTTGATTTGATCTTTCCAATATAGCGTTGGGGCTCTGAGCAGCGTCTTTGACCAGATTGATTCGCCGAGACAACTCACCCCGGTCCTGGTGGACTACCTGAAGCAGACCAACGCAAACGGTAGGTCCAGTGAAGGCGGCCCTTTGCTCTTCATCTCTATGTGCTAGAAGACACAGCGCTGCTCTGTGTCTGTCAACATATGTCTCTCCTAACGAGTCTTTCCTGCTCGCTATCATTTTAGACTCGAGCTGTGGGTCCAACACCGGCAGCCTCAGCACTTGGCTCGGGCAAAGCTTTGGCAAGTTCTCCATCTACGTGGATTATGAAGACCTGCGTGTGCTCAATGAGGGCTTTGGCAGCGTGAGTGGCCCGTCGCGCTATGCAGCCGTTCCCGTGAACGTTTTATTTTTGCAAGCATGTTGTTTCTACAAACGTTGTTATTGATCTTATCCCCTGCAGTTTGAGGCGCTGGACATCCTGAGCGCTTCTCAGGTCGCTCAACTGACACTGACATCCGGCGCGCTGAACAACGTAGGCGTGATCAGCTTGGTCCTTGACCGCCTGGACGGCGTCAATGCTTTCCAGGACATTGACGAGTTCTTGACAGTTCTCAGCAGGACATCACAGGTATGTTCTCATCACTGAGGTGGCAGGCCTGAAGAAGTGTTATTCTCTGTGTGGCAAATATAAATACAAAAGAGTCCCCAAAGGCTTTCGGGACGCAACGTCTGATGGAAATGTCCCTTTCTGTTTGTTTGTCATTTCCTCTAGGCCTTGGACATCGATCCTCTGGTGAGGGACATCATGATGACTCAAGCCTTCTCCATCATCAGCCTTCATTTTGATGAATTTGAAACCCACGACTGGGTTTCCTGGTTCACTGTGAAACTGACTCCTCTCCTGCCCAGCTTGACTGCAGGGATGCTACAGACAACAACATCATACGCAGACTGCAACGCATACCACGTCATGTACGTAGCCCTCCCCAAATGCTGCACAGCTCTGTGAAGCAGGCCTCATGGCATTGGCATTGAAAGCGCAAGGGCATTTTACTCGTGCTGGTTTAGTGAGTGGTGGCGAAACGACGTTAAAGAGGCATCACCCTTACCTTCCTTTTGATTTGATCTTTCCAATATAGCATTGGGGCTCTGAGCAGCGTCTTTGACCAGATTGATTCGCCGAGACAACTCACCGCGGTCCTGGTGGACTTCCTGAAGCAGACCAACGCAAACGGTAGGTCCAGTGAAGGCGGCCCTTTGCTCTTCATCTCTATGTGCTAGAAGACACAGCGCTGCTCTGTGTCTGTCAACATATGTCTCTCCTAACGAGTCTTTCCTGCTCGCTGTCATTTTAGGCTCGAGCTGTGGGTCCAACACCGGCAGCATCAGCACTTGGCTCGGGCAAAGCTTTGGCAAGTTCTCCATCTACGTGGATTATGAAGACCTGCGTGTGCTCAACGAGGGCTTTGGCAGCGTGAGTGGCCCGTCGCGCTATGCAGCTGTTCCCGTGAACGTTTTATTTTTGCAAGCATGTTGTTTCTACAAACGTTGTTATTGATCTTATCCCCTGCAGTTTGAGGCGCTGGACATCCTGAGCGCTTCTCAGGTCGCTCAACTGACACTGACATCCGGCGCGCTGAACAACGTAGGCGTGATCATCTTGGTCCTTGACCGCCTGGACGGCGTCAATGCTTTCCAGGACATTGACGAGTTCTTGACAGTTCTCAGCAGGACATCACAGGTATGTTCTCATCACTGAGGTGGCAGGCCTGAAGAAGTGTTATTCTCTGTGTGGCAAATATAAATACAAAAGAGCCCCCAAAGGCTTTCGGGACGCAACGTCTAATGGAAATGTCCCTTTCTGTTTGTTTGTCATTTCCTCTAGGCCTTGGACATCGATCCTCTGGTGAGGGACATCATGATGACTCGAGCCTTCTCCATCATCAGTCTTCATTTTGATGAATTTGAAACCCACGACTGGGTTTCCTGGTTCACTGTGAAACTGACTCCTCTCCTGCCCAGCTTGACTGCAGGGATGCTACAGACAACAACATCATACGCAGACTGCAACGCATACCACGTCATGTACGTAGCCCTCCCCAAATGCTGCACAGCTCTGTGAAGCAGGCCTCATGGCATTGGCATTGAAAGCGCAAGGGCATTTTACTCGTGCTGGTTTAGTGAGTGGTGGCGAAACGACGTTAAAGAGGCATCACCCTTACCTTCCTTTTGATTTGATCTTTCCAATATAGCATTGGGGCTCTGAGCAGCATCTTTGACCAGATTGATTCGCCGAGACAACTCACCCCGGTCCTGGTGGACTACCTGAAGCAGACCAACGCAAACGGTAGGTCCAGTGAAGGCGGCCCTTTGCTCTTCATCTCTATGTGCTAGAAGACACAGCGCTGCTCTGTGTCTGTCAACATATGTCTCCCCTAACGAGTCTTTCCTGCTCGCTGTCATTTTAGACTCGAGCTGTGGGTCCAACACCGGCAGCCTCAGCACTTGGCTCGGGCAAAGCTTTGGCAAGTTCTCCATCTACGTGGATTATGAAGACCTGCGTGTGCTCAACGAGGGCTTTGGCAGCGTGAGTGGCCCGTCGCGCTATGCAGCTGTTCCCGTGAACATTTTATTTTTGCAAGCATAATGTTTCTACAAACGTTGTTATTGATCTTATCCCCTGCAGTTTGAGGCGCTGGACATCCTGAGCGCTTCTCAGGTCGCTCAACTGACACTGACATCCGGCGCGCTGAACAACGTAGGCGTGATCATCTTGGTCCTTGACCGCCTGGACGGCGTCAATGCTTTCCAGGACATTGACGAGTTCTTGACAGTTCTCAGCAGGACATCACAGGTATGTTCTCATCACTGAGGTGGCAGGCCTGAAGAAGTGTTATTCTCTGTGTGGCAAATATAAATACAAAAGAGCCCCCAAAGGCTTTCGGGACGCAACGTCTGATGGAAATGTCCCTTTCTGTTTGTTTGTCATTTCCTCTAGGCCTTGGACATCGATCCTCTGGTGAGGGACATCATGATGACTCAAGCCTTCTCCATCATCAGCCTTCATTTTGATGAATTTGAAACCCACGACTGGGTTTCCTGGTTCACTGTGAAACTGACTCCTCTCCTGCCCAGCTTGACTGCAGGGATGCTACAGACAACAACATCATACGCAGACTGCAACGCATACCACGTCATGTACGTAGCCCTCCCCAAATGCTGCACAGCTCTGTGAAGCAGGCCTCATGGCATTGGCATTGAAAGCGCAAGGGCATTTTACTCGTGCTGGTTTAGTGAGTGGTGGCGAAACGACGTTAAAGAGGCATCACCCTTACCTTCCTTTTGATTTGATCTTTCCAATATAGCGTTGGGGCTCTGAGCAGCGTCTTTGACCAGATTGATTCGCCGAGACAACTCACCCCGGTCCTGGTGGACTACCTGAAGCAGACCAACGCAAACGGTAGGTCCAGTGAAGGCGGCCCTTTGCTCTTCATCTCTATGTGCTAGAAGACACAGCGCTGCTCTGTGTCTGTCAACATATGTCTCTCCTAACGAGTCTTTCCTGCTCGCTGTCATTTTAGGCTCGAGCTGTGGGTCCAACACCGGCAGCCTCAGCACTTGGCTCGGGCAAAGCTTTGGCAAGTTCTCCATCTACGTGGATTATGAAGACCTGCGTGTGCTCAACGAGGGCTTTGGCAGCGTGAGTGGCCCGTCGCGCTATGCAGCTGTTCCCGTGAACATTTTATTTTTGCAAGCAAAATGTTTCTACAAACGTTGTTATTGATCTTATCCCCTGCAGTTTGAGGCGCTGGACATCCTGAGCGCTTCTCAGGTCGCTCAACTGACACTGACATCCGGCGCGCTGAACAACGTAGGCGTGATCATCTTGGTCCTTGACCGCCTGGACGGCGTCAATGCTTTCCAGGACATTGACGAGTTCTTGACAGTTCTCAGCAGGACATCACAGGTATGTTCTCATCACTGAGGTGGCAGGCCTGAAGAAGTGTTATTCTCTGTGTGGCAAATATAAATACAAAAGAGCCCCCAAAGGCTTTCGGGACGCAACGTCTGATGGAAATGTCCCTTTCTGTTTGTTTGTCATTTCCTCTAGGCCTTGGACATCGATTCTCTGGTGAGGGACATCATGATGACTCGAGCCTTCTCCATCATCAGCCTTCATTTTGATGAATTTGAAACCCACGACTGGGTTTCCTGGTTCACTGTGAAACTGACTCCTCTCCTGCCCAGCTTGACTGCAGGGATGCTACAGACAACAACATCATACGCAGACTGCAACGCATACCACGTCATGTACGTAGCCCTCCCCAAATGCTGCACAGCTCTGTGAAGCGGGCCTCATGGCATTGGCATTGAAAGCGCAAGGGCATTTTACTCGTGCTGGTTTAGTGAGTGGTGGCGAAACGACGTTAAAGAGGCATCACCCTTACCTTCCTTTTGATTTGATCTTTCCAATATAGCGTTGGGGCTCTGAGCAGCGTCTTTGACCAGATTGATTCGCCGAGACAACTCACCCCGGTCCTGGTTGACTACCTGAAGCAGACCAACGCAAACGGTAGGTCCAGTGAAGGCGGCCCTTTGCTCTTCATCTCTATGTGCTAGAAGACACAGCGCTGCTCTGTGTCTGTCAACATATGTCTCTCCTAACGAGTCTTTCCTGCTCGCTATCATTTTAGACTCGAGCTGTGGGTCCAACACCGGCAGCCTCAGCACTTGGCTCGGGCAAAGCTTTGGCAAGTTCTCCATCTACGTGGATTATGAAGACCTGCGTGTGCTCAACGAGGGCTTTGGCAGCGTGAGTGGCCCGTCGTGCTATGCAGCCGTTCCCGTGAACGTTTTATTTTTGCAAGCATGTTGTTTCTACAAACGTTGTTATTGATCTTATCCCCTGCAGTTTGAGGCGCTGGACATCCTGAGCGCTTCTCAGGTCGCTCAACTGACACTGACATCCGGCGCGCTGAACAACGTAGGCGTGATCAGCTTGGTCCTTGACCGCCTGGACGGCGTCAATGCTTTCCAGGACATTGACGAGTTCTTGACAGTTCTCAGCAGGACATCACAGGTATGTTCTCATCACTGAGGTGGCAGGCCTGAAGAAGTGTTATTCTCTGTGTGGCAAATATAAATACAAAAGAGCCCCCAAAGGCTTTCGGGACGCAACGTCTGATGGAAATGTCCCTTTCTGTTTGTTTGTCATTTCCTCTAGGCCTTGGACATCGATCCTCTGGTGAGGGACATCATGATGACTCGAGCCTTCTCCATCATCAGCCTTCATTTTGATGAATTTGAAACCCACGACTGGGTTTCCTGGTTCACTGTGAAACTGACTCCTCTCCTGCCCGGCTTGACTGCAGGGATGCTACAGACAACAACATCATACGCAGACTGCAACGCATACCACGTCATGTACGTAGCCCTCCCTAAATGCTGCACAGCTCTGTGAAGCGGGCCTCATGGCATTGGCATTGAAAGCGCAGGGGCATTTTACTCGTGCTGGTTTAGTGAGTGGTGGCGAAACGACGTTAAAGAGGCATCACCCTTACCTTCCTTTTGATTTGATCTTTCCAATATAGCGTTGGGGCTCTGAGCAGCGTCTTTGACCAGATTGATTCGCCGAGACAACTCACCCCGGTCCTGGTGGACTACCTGAAGCAGACCAACGCAAACGGTAGGTCCAGTGAAGGCGGCCCTTTGCTCTTCATCTCTATGTGCTAGAAGACACAGCGCTGCTCTGTGTCTGTCAACATATGTCTCTCCTAACGAGTCTTTCCTGCTCGCTGTCATTTTAGGCTCGAGCTGTGGGTCCAACACCGGCAGCCTCAGCACTTGGCTCGGGCAAAGCTTTGGCAAGTTCTCCATCTACGTGGATTATGAAGACCTGCGTGTGCTCAACGAGGGCTTTGGCAGCGTGAGTGGCCCGTCGCGCTATGCAGCCGTTCCCGTGAACGTTTTATTTTTGCAAGCATGTTTTTTCTACAAATGTTGTTATTGATCTTATCCCCTGCAGTTTGAGGTGCTGGACATCCTGAGCGCTTCTCAGGTCGCTCAACTGACACTGACATCCGGCGCGCTGAACAACGTAGGCGTGATCAGCTTGGTCCTTGACCGCCTGGATGGCGTCAATGCTTTCCAGGACATTGACGAGTTCTTGACTTTTCTCAGCAGGACATCACAGGTATGTTCTCATCACTGAGGTGGCAGGCCTGAAGAAGTGTTATTCTCTGTGTGGCAAATATAAATACAAAAGAGCCCCCAAAGGCTTTCGGGACGCATTGTCTGATGGAAATGTCCCTTTCTGTTTGTTTGTCATTTCCTCTAGGCCTTGGACATCGATCCTCTGGTGAGGGACATCATGATGACTCGAGCCTTCTCCATCATCAGCCTTCATTTTGATGAATTTGAAACCAACAACTGGGTTTCCTGGTTCACTGTGAAACTGACTCCTCTCCTGCCCAGCTTGACTGCAGGGATGCTACAGACAACAACATCATACGCAGACTGCAACGCATACCACGTCATGTACGTAGCGCTCCCCAAATGCTGCACAGCTCTGTGAAGCGGGCCTCATGGCATTGTCATTGAAAGCGCGAGGGCATTTTACTCGTGCTGGTTTAGTGAGTGGTGGCGAAACGACGTTAAAGAGGCATCACCCTTACCTTCCTTTTGATTTGATCTTTCCAATATAGCGTTGGGGCTCTGAGCAGCGTCTTTGACCAGATTGATTCACCGAGACAACTCACCCCGGTCCTGGTGGACTACCTGAAGCAGACCAACGCAAACGGTAGGTCCAGTGAAGGCGGCCCTTTGCTCTTCATCTCTATGTGCTAGAAGACACAGCGCTGCTCTGTGTCTGTCAACATATGTCTCTCCTAACGAGTCTTTCCTGCTCGCTGTCATTTTAGACTCGAGCTGTGGGTCCAACACCGGCAGCCTCAGCACTTGGCTCGGGCAAAGCTTTGGCAAGTTCTCCATCTACGTGGATTATGAAGACCTGCGTGTGCTCAACGAGGGCTTTGGCAGCGTGAGTGGCCCGTCGCGCTATGCAGCCGCTCCCGTGAACGTTTTATTTTTGCAAGCATGTTGTTTCTACAAACGTTGTTGTTGATCTTATCCCCTGCAGTTTGAGGCGCTGGACATCCTGAGCGCTTCTCAGGTCGCTCAACTGACACTGACATCCGGCGCGCTGAACAACGTAGGCGTGATCAGCTTGGTCCTTGACCGCCTGGACGGCGTCAATGCTTTCCAGGACATTGACGAGTTCTTGACAGTTCTCAGCAGGACATCACAGGTATGTTCTCATCACTGAGGTGGCAGGCCTGAAGAAGTTTTATTCTCTGTGTGGCAAATATAAATACAAAAGAGCCCCCAAAGGCTTTCGGGACGCAACGTCTGATGGAAATGTCCCTTTCTGTTTGTTTGTCATTTCCTCTAGGCCTTGGACATCGATTCTCTGGTGAGGGACATCATGATGACTCGAGCCTTCTCCATCATCAGCCTTCATTTTGATGAATTTGAAACCCACGACTGGGTTTCCTGGTTCACTGTGAAACTGACTCCTCTCCTGCCCAGCTTGACTGCAGGGATGCTACAGACAACAACATCATACGCAGACTGCAACGCATACCACGTCATGTACGTAGCCCTCCCCAAATGCTGCACAGCTCTGTGAAGCGGGCCTCATGGCATTGGCATTGAAAGCGCGAGGGCATTTTACTCGTGCTGGTTTAGTGAGTGGTGGCGAAACGACGTTAAAGAGGCATCACCCTTACCTTCCTTTTGATTTGATCTTTCCAATATAGCGTTGGGGCTCTGAGCAGCGTCTTTGACCAGATTGATTCGCCGAGACAACTCACCCCGGTCCTGGTGGACTACCTGAAGCAGACCAACGCAAACGGTAGGTCCAGTGAAGGCGGCCCTTTGCTCTTCATCTCTATGTGCTAGAAGACACAGCGCTGCTCTGTGTCTGTCAACATATGTCTCTCCTAACGAGTCTTTCCTGCTCGCTATCATTTTAGACTCGAGCTGTGGGTCCAACACCGGCAGCCTCAGCACTTGGCTCGGGCAAAGCTTTGGCAAGTTCTCCATCTACGTGGATTATGAAGACCTGCGTGTGCTCAACGAGGGCTTTGGCAGCGTGAGTGGCCCGTCGCGCTATGCAGCCGTTCCCGTGAACGTTTTATTTTTGCAAGCATGTTGTTTCTACAAACGTTGTTATTGATCTTATCCCCTGCAGTTTGAGGCGCTGGACATCCTGAGCGCTTCTCAGGTCGCTCAACTGACACTGACATCCGGCGCGCTGAACAACGTAGGCGTGATCAGCTTGGTCCTTGACCGCCTGGACGGCGTCAATGCTTTCCAGGACATTGACGAGTTCTTGACAGTTCTCAGCAGGACATCACAGGTATGTTCTCATCACTGAGGTGGCAGGCCTGAAGAAGTGTTATTCTCTGTGTGGCAAATATAAATACAAAAGAGCCCCCAAAGGCTTTCGGGACGCAACGTCTGATGGAAATGTCCCTTTCTGTTTGTTTGTCATTTCCTCTAGGCCTTGGACATCGATCCTCTGGTGAGGGACATCATGATGACTCGAGCCTTCTCCATCATCAGCCTTCATTTTGATGAATTTGAAACCCACGACTGGGTTTCCTGGTTCACTGTGAAACTGACTCCTCTCCTGCCCAGCTTGACTGCAGGGATGCTACAGACAACAACATCATACGCAGACTGCAACGCATACCACGTCATGTACGTAGCCCTCCCCAAATGCTGCACAGCTCTGTGAAGCGGGCCTCATGGCATTGGCATTGAAAGCGCGAGGGCATTTTACTCGTGCTGGTTTAGTGAGTGGTGGCGAAACGACGTTAAAGAGGCATCACCCTTACCTTCCTTTTGATTTGATCTTTCCAATATAGCGTTGGGGCTCTGAGCAGCGTCTTTGACCAGATTGATTCGCCGAGACAACTCACCCCGGTCCTGGTGGACTACCTGAAGCAGACCAACGCAAACGGTAGGTCCAGTGAAGGCGGCCCTTTGCTCTTCATCTCTATGTGCTAGAAGACACAGCGCTGCTCTGTGTCTGTCAACATATGTCTCTCCTAACGAGTCTTTCCTGCTCGCTGTCATTTTAGGCTCGAGCTGTGGGTCCAACACCGGCAGCCTCAGCACTTGGCTCGGGCAAAGCTTTGGCAAGTTCTCCATCTACGTGGATTATGAAGACCTGCGTGTGCTCAACGAGGGCTTTGGCAGCGTGAGTGGCCCGTCGCGCTATGCAGCCGCTCCCGTGAACGTTTTATTTTTGCAAGCATGTTGTTTCTACAAACGTTGTTGTTGATCTTATCCCCTGCAGTTTGAGGCGCTGGACATCCTGAGCGCTTCTCAGGTCGCTCAACTGACACTGACATCCGGCGCGCTGAACAACGTAGGCGTGATCAGCTTGGTCCTTGACCGCCTGGACGGCGTCAATGCTTTCCAGGACATTGACGAGTTCTTGACAGTTCTCAGCAGGACATCACAGGTATGTTCTCATCACTGAGGTGGCAGGCCTGAAGAAGTTTTATTCTCTGTGTGGCAAATATAAATACAAAAGAGCCCCCAAAGGCTTTCGGGACGCAACGTCTGATGGAAATGTCCCTTTCTGTTTGTTTGTCATTTCCTCTAGGCCTTGGACATCGATTCTCTGGTGAGGGACATCATGATGACTCGAGCCTTCTCCATCATCAGCCTTCATTTTGATGAATTTGAAACCCACGACTGGGTTTCCTGGTTCACTGTGAAACTGACTCCTCTCCTGCCCAGCTTGACTGCAGGGATGCTACAGACAACAACATCATACGCAGACTGCAACGCATACCACGTCATGTACGTAGCCCTCCCCAAATGCTGCACAGCTCTGTGAAGCGGGCCTCATGGCATTGGCATTGAAAGCGCGAGGGCATTTTACTCGTGCTGGTTTAGTGAGTGGTGGCGAAACGACGTTAAAGAGGCATCACCCTTACCTTCCTTTTGATTTGATCTTTCCAATATAGCGTTGGGGCTCTGAGCAGCGTCTTTGACCAGATTGATTCGCCGAGACAACTCACCCCGGTCCTGGTGGACTACCTGAAGCAGACCAACGCAAACGGTAGGTCCAGTGAAGGCGGCCCTTTGCTCTTCATCTCTATGTGCTAGAAGACACAGCGCTGCTCTGTGTCTGTCAACATATGTCTCTCCTAACGAGTCTTTCCTGCTCGCTGTCATTTTAGGCTCGAGCTGTGGGTCCAACACCGGCAGCATCAGCACTTGGCTCGGGCAAAGCTTTGGCAAGTTCTCCATCTACGTGGATTATGAAGACCTGCGTGTGCTCAACGAGGGCTTTGGCAGCGTGAGTGGCCCGTCGCGCTATGCAGCTGTTCCCGTGAACGTTTTATTTTTGCAAGCATGTTGTTTCTACAAACGTTGTTATTGATCTTATCCCCTGCAGTTTGAGGCGCTGGACATCCTGAGCGCTTCTCAGGTCGCTCAACTGACACTGACATCCGGCGCGCTGAACAACGTAGGCGTGATCATCTTGGTCCTTGACCGCCTGGACGGCGTCAATGCTTTCCAGGACATTGACGAGTTCTTGACAGTTCTCAGCAGGACATCACAGGTATGTTCTCATCACTGAGGTGGCAGGCCTGAAGAAGTGTTATTCTCTGTGTGGCAAATATAAATACAAAAGAGCCCCCAAAGGCTTTCGGGACGCAACGTCTGATGGAAATGTCCCTTTCTGTTTGTTTGTCATTTCCTCTAGGCCTTGGACATCGATCCTCTGGTGAGGGACATCATGATGACTCGAGCCTTCTCCATCATCAGCCTTCATTTTGATGAATTTGAAACCCACGACTGGGTTTCCTGGTTCACTGTGAAACTGACTCCTCTCCTGCCCGGCTTGACTGCAGGGATGCTACAGACAACAACATCATACGCAGACTGCAACGCATACCACGTCATGTACGTAGCCCTCCCTAAATGCTGCACAGCTCTGTGAAGCGGGCCTCATGGCATTGGCATTGAAAGCGCAGGGGCATTTTACTCGTGCTGGTTTAGTGAGTGGTGGCGAAACGACGTTAAAGAGGCATCACCCTTACCTTCCTTTTGATTTGATCTTTCCAATATAGCGTTGGGGCTCTGAGCAGCGTCTTTGACCAGATTGATTCGCCGAGACAACTCACCCCGGTCCTGGTGGACTACCTGAAGCAGACCAACGCAAACGGTAGGTCCAGTGAAGGCGGCCCTTTGCTCTTCATCTCTATGTGCTAGAAGACACAGCGCTGCTCTGTGTCTGTCAACATATGTCTCTCCTAACGAGTCTTTCCTGCTCGCTGTCATTTTAGGCTCGAGCTGTGGGTCCAACACCGGCAGCATCAGCACTTGGCTCGGGCAAAGCTTTGGCAAGTTCTCCATCTACGTGGATTATGAAGACCTGCGTGTGCTCAACGAGGGCTTTGGCAGCGTGAGTGGCCCGTCGCGCTATGCAGCTGTTCCCGTGAACGTTTTATTTTTGCAAGCATGTTGTTTCTACAAACGTTGTTGTTGATCTTATCCCCTGCAGTTTGAGGCGCTGGACATCCTGAGCGCTTCTCAGGTCGCTCAACTGACACTGACATCCGGCGCGCTGAACAACGTAGGCGTGATCAGCTTGGTCCTTGACCGCCTGGACGGCGTCAATGCTTTCCAGGACATTGACGAGTTCTTGACAGTTCTCAGCAGGACATCACAGGTATGTTCTCATCACTGAGGTGGCAGGCCTGAAGAAGTTTTATTCTCTGTGTGGCAAATATAAATACAAAAGAGCCCCCAAAGGCTTTCGGGACGCAACGTCTGATGGAAATGTCCCTTTCTGTTTGTTTGTCATTTCCTCTAGGCCTTGGACATCGATTCTCTGGTGAGGGACATCATGATGACTCGAGCCTTCTCCATCATCAGCCTTCATTTTGATGAATTTGAAACCCACGACTGGGTTTCCTGGTTCACTGTGAAACTGACTCCTCTCCTGCCCAGCTTGACTGCAGGGATGCTACAGACAACAACATCATACGCAGACTGCAACGCATACCACGTCATGTACGTAGCCCTCCCCAAATGCTGCACAGCTCTGTGAAGCGGGCCTCATGGCATTGGCATTGAAAGCGCGAGGGCATTTTACTCGTGCTGGTTTAGTGAGTGGTGGCGAAACGACGTTAAAGAGGCATCACCCTTACCTTCCTTTTGATTTGATCTTTCCAATATAGCGTTGGGGCTCTGAGCAGCGTCTTTGACCAGATTGATTCGCCGAGACAACTCACCCCGGTCCTGGTGGACTACCTGAAGCAGACCAACGCAAACGGTAGGTCCAGTGAAGGCGGCCCTTTGCTCTTCATCTCTATGTGCTAGAAGACACAGCGCTGCTCTGTGTCTGTCAACATATGTCTCTCCTAACGAGTCTTTCCTGCTCGCTATCATTTTAGACTCGAGCTGTGGGTCCAACACCGGCAGCCTCAGCACTTGGCTCGGGCAAAGCTTTGGCAAGTTCTCCATCTACGTGGATTATGAAGACCTGCGTGTGCTCAACGAGGGCTTTGGCAGCGTGAGTGGCCCGTCGCGCTATGCAGCCGTTCCCGTGAACGTTTTATTTTTGCAAGCATGTTGTTTCTACAAACGTTGTTATTGATCTTATCCCCTGCAGTTTGAGGCGCTGGACATCCTGAGCGCTTCTCAGGTCGCTCAACTGACACTGACATCCGGCGCGCTGAACAACGTAGGCGTGATCAGCTTGGTCCTTGACCGCCTGGACGGCGTCAATGCTTTCCAGGACATTGACGAGTTCTTGACAGTTCTCAGCAGGACATCACAGGTATGTTCTCATCACTGAGGTGGCAGGCCTGAAGAAGTGTTATTCTCTGTGTGGCAAATATAAATACAAAAGAGCCCCCAAAGGCTTTCGGGACGCAACGTCTGATGGAAATGTCCCTTTCTGTTTGTTTGTCATTTCCTCTAGGCCTTGGACATCGATCCTCTGGTGAGGGACATCATGATGACTCGAGCCTTCTCCATCATCAGCCTTCATTTTGATGAATTTGAAACCCACGACTGGGTTTCCTGGTTCACTGTGAAACTGACTCCTCTCCTGCCCAGCTTGACTGCAGGGATGCTACAGACAACAACATCATACGCAGACTGCAACGCATACCACGTCATGTACGTAGCCCTCCCCAAATGCTGCACAGCTCTGTGAAGCGGGCCTCATGGCATTGGCATTGAAAGCGCGAGGGCATTTTACTCGTGCTGGTTTAGTGAGTGGTGGCGAAACGACGTTAAAGAGGCATCACCCTTACCTTCCTTTTGATTTGATCTTTCCAATATAGCGTTGGGGCTCTGAGCAGCGTCTTTGACCAGATTGATTCGCCGAGACAACTCACCCCGGTCCTGGTGGACTACCTGAAGCAGACCAACGCAAACGGTAGGTCCAGTGAAGGCGGCCCTTTACTCTTCATCTCTATGTGCTAGAAGACACAGCGCTGCTCTGTGTCTGTCAACATATGTCTCTCCTAACGAGTCTTTCCTGCTCGCTGTCATTTTAGGCTCGAGCTGTGGGTCCAACACCGGCAGCCTCAGCACTTGGCTCGGGCAAAGCTTTGGCAAGTTCTCCATCTACGTGGATTATGAAGACCTGCGTGTGCTCAACGAGGGCTTTGGCAGCGTGAGTGGCCCGTCGCGCTATGCAGCCGCTCCCGTGAACGTTTTATTTTTGCAAGCATGTTGTTTCTACAAACGTTGTTGTTGATCTTATCCCCTGCAGTTTGAGGCGCTGGACATCCTGAGCGCTTCTCAGGTCGCTCAACTGACACTGACATCCGGCGCGCTGAACAACGTAGGCGTGATCAGCTTGGTCCTTGACCGCCTGGACGGCGTCAATGCTTTCCAGGACATTGACGAGTTCTTGACAGTTCTCAGCAGGACATCACAGGTATGTTCTCATCACTGAGGTGGCAGGCCTGAAGAAGTTTTATTCTCTGTGTGGCAAATATAAATACAAAAGAGCCCCCAAAGGCTTTCGGGACGCAACGTCTGATGGAAATGTCCCTTTCTGTTTGTTTGTCATTTCCTCTAGGCCTTGGACATCGATTCTCTGGTGAGGGACATCATGATGACTCGAGCCTTCTCCATCATCAGCCTTCATTTTGATGAATTTGAAACCCACGACTGGGTTTCCTGGTTCACTGTGAAACTGACTCCTCTCCTGCCCAGCTTGACTGCAGGGATGCTACAGACAACAACATCATACGCAGACTGCAACGCATACCACGTCATGTACGTAGCCCTCCCCAAATGCTGCACAGCTCTGTGAAGCGGGCCTCATGGCATTGGCATTGAAAGCGCGAGGGCATTTTACTCGTGCTGGTTTAGTGAGTGGTGGCGAAACGACGTTAAAGAGGCATCACCCTTACCTTCCTTTTGATTTGATCTTTCCAACATAGCGTTGGGGCTCTGAGCAGCGTCTTTGACCAGATTGATTCGCCGAGACAACTCACCCCGGTCCTGGTGGACTACCTGAAGCAGACCAACGCAAACGGTAGGTCCAGTGAAGGCGGCCCTTTGCTCTTCATCTCTATGTGCTAGAAGACACAGCGCTGCTCTGTGTCTGTCAACATATGTCTCTCCTAACGAGTCTTTCCTGCTCGCTGTCATTTTAGGCTCGAGCTGTGGGTCCAACACCGGCAGCATCAGCACTTGGCTCGGGCAAAGCTTTGGCAAGTTCTCCATCTACGTGGATTATGAAGACCTGCGTGTGCTCAACGAGGGCTTTGGCAGCGTGAGTGGCCCGTCGCGCTATGCAGCTGTTCCCGTGAACGTTTTATTTTTGCAAGCATGTTGTTTCTACAAACGTTGTTATTGATCTTATCCCCTGCAGTTTGAGGCGCTGGACATCCTGAGCGCTTCTCAGGTCGCTCAACTGACACTGACATCCGGCGCGCTGAACAAAGTAGGCGTGATCATCTTGGTCCTTGACCGCCTGGACGGCGTCAATGCTTTCCAGGACATTGACGAGTTCTTGACAGTTCTCAGCAGGACATCACAGGTATGTTCTCATCACTGAGGTGGCAGGCCTGAAGAAGTGTTATTCTCTGTGTGGCAAATATAAATACAAAAGAGCCCCCAAAGGCTTTCGGGACGCAACGTCTAATGGAAATGTCCCTTTCTGTTTGTTTGTCATTTCCTCTAGGCCTTGGACATCGATCCTCTGGTGAGGGACATCATGATGACTCGAGCCTTCTCCATCATCAGTCTTCATTTTGATGAATTTGAAACCCACGACTGGGTTTCCTGGTTCACTGTGAAACTGACTCCTCTCCTGCCCAGCTTGACTGCAGGGATGCTACAGACAACAACATCATACGCAGACTGCAACGCATACCACGTCATGTACGTAGCCCTCCCCAAATGCTGCACAGCTCTGTGAAGCGGGCCTCATGGCATTGGCATTGAAAGCGCGAGGGCATTTTACTCGTGCTGGTTTAGTGAGTGGTGGCGAAACGACGTTAAAGAGGCATCACCCTTACCTTCCTTTTGATTTGATCTTTCCAATATAGCGTTGGGGCTCTGAGCAGCGTCTTTGACCAGATTGATTCGCCGAGACAACTCACCCCGGTCCTGGTGGACTACCTGAAGCAGACCAACGCAAACGGTAGGTCCAGTAAAGGCGGCCCTTTGCTCTTCATCTCTATGTGCTAGAAGACACAGCGCTGCTCTGTGTCTGTCAACATATGTCTCTCCTAACGAGTCTTTCCTGCTCGCTGTCATTTTAGGCTCGAGCTGTGGGTCCAACACCGGCAGCATCAGCACTTGGCTCGGGCAAAGCTTTGGCAAGTTCTCCATCTACGTGGATTATGAAGACCTGCGTGTGCTCAACGAGGGCTTTGGCAGCGTGAGTGGCCCGTCGCGCTATGCAGCTGTTCCCGTGAACGTTTTATTTTTGCAAGCATGTTGTTTCTACAAACGTTGTTATTGATCTTATCCCCTGCAGTTTGAGGCGCTGGACATCCTGAGCGCTTCTCAGGTCGCTCAACTGACACTGACATCCGGCGCGCTGAACAACGTAGGCGTGATCATCTTGGTCCTTGACCGCCTGGACGGCGTCAATGCTTTCCAGGACATTGACGAGTTCTTGACAGTTCTCAGCAGGACATCACAGGTATGTTCTCATCACTGAGGTGGCAGGCCTGAAGAAGTGTTATTCTCTGTGTGGCAAATATAAATACAAAAGAGCCCCCAAAGGCTTTCGGGACGCAACGTCTAATGGAAATGTCCCTTTCTGTTTGTTTGTCATTTCCTCTAGGCCTTGGACATCGATCCTCTGGTGAGGGACATCATGATGACTCGAGCCTTCTCCATCATCAGTCTTCATTTTGATGAATTTGAAACCCACGACTGGGTTTCCTGGTTCACTGTGAAACTGACTCCTCTCCTGCCCAGCTTGACTGCAGGGATGCTACAGACAACAACATCATACGCAGACTGCAACGCATACCACGTCATGTACGTAGCCCTCCCCAAATGCTGCACAGCTCTGTGAAGCAGGCCTCATGGCATTGGCATTGAAAGCGCAAGGGCATTTTACTCGTGCTGGTTTAGTGAGTGGTGGCGAAACGACGTTAAAGAGGCATCACCCTTACCTTCCTTTTGATTTGATCTTTCCAATATAGCATTGGGGCTCTGAGCAGCATCTTTGACCAGATTGATTCGCCGAGACAACTCACCCCGGTCCTGGTGGACTACCTGAAGCAGACCAACGCAAACGGTAGGTCCAGTGAAGGCGGCCCTTTGCTCTTCATCTCTATGTGCTAGAAGACACAGCGCTGCTCTGTGTCTGTCAACATATGTCTCTCCTAACGAGTCTTTCCTGCTCGCTGTCATTTTAGACTCGAGCTGTGGGTCCAACACCGGCAGCCTCAGCACTTGGCTCGGGCAAAGCTTTGGCAAGTTCTCCATCTACGTGGATTATGAAGACCTGCGTGTGCTCAACGAGGGCTTTGGCAGCGTGAGTGGCCCGTCGCGCTATGCAGCCGCTCCCGTGAACGTTTTATTTTTGCAAGCATGTTGTTTCTACAAACGTTGTTATTGATCTTATCCCCTGCAGTTTGAGGCGCTGGACATCCTGAGCGCTTCTCAGGTCGCTCAACTGACACTGACATCCGGCGCGCTGAACAACGTAGGCGTGATCAGCTTGGTCCTTGACCGCCTGGACGGCGTCAACGCTTTCCAGGACATTGACGAGTTCTTGACAGTTCTCAGCAGGACATCACAGGTATGTTCTCATCACTGAGGTGGCAGGCCTGAAGAAGTTTTATTCTCTGTGTGGCAAATATAAATACAAAAGAGCCCCCAAAGGCTTTCGGGACGCAACGTCTGATGGAAATGTCCCTTTCTGTTTGTTTGTCATTTCCTCTAGGCCTTGGACATCGATTCTCTGGTGAGGGACATCATGATGACTCGAGCCTTCTCCATCATCAGCCTTCATTTTGATGAATTTGAAACCCACGACTGGGTTTCCTGGTTCACTGTGAAACTGACTCCTCTCCTGCCCAGCTTGACTGCAGGGATGCTACAGACAACAACATCATACGCAGACTGCAACGCATACCACGTCATGTACGTAGCCCTCCCCAAATGCTGCACAGCTCTGTGAAGCGGGCCTCATGGCATTGGCATTGAAAGCGCGAGGGCATTTTACTCGTGCTGGTTTAGTGAGTGGTGGCGAAACGACGTTAAAGAGGCATCACCCTTACCTTCCTTTTGATTTGATCTTTCCAATATAGCGTTGGGGCTCTGAGCAGCGTCTTTGACCAGATTGATTCGCCGAGACAACTCACCCCGGTCCTGGTGGACTACCTGAAGCAGACCAACGCAAACGGTAGGTCCAGTGAAGGCGGCCCTTTGCTCTTCATCTCTATGTGCTAGAAGACACAGCGCTGCTCTGTGTCTGTCAACATATGTCTCTCCTAACGAGTCTTTCCTGCTCGCTGTCATTTTAGGCTCGAGCTGTGGGTCCAACACCGGCAGCATCAGCACTTGGCTCGGGCAAAGCTTTGGCAAGTTCTCCATCTACGTGGATTATGAAGACCTGCGTGTGCTCAACGAGGGCTTTGGCAGCGTGAGTGGCC
The DNA here is from genome assembly GCF_951802725.1 of Rutilus rutilus. Classification (NCBI taxonomy): domain Eukaryota; kingdom Metazoa; phylum Chordata; class Actinopteri; order Cypriniformes; family Leuciscidae; genus Rutilus; species Rutilus rutilus. The sequence continues at coordinate 77,380,840 of NC_140209.1, forward strand.
CGTCGCGCTATGCAGCCGTTCCCGTGAACGTTTTATTTTTGCAAGCATGTTGTTTCTACAAACGTTGTTATTGATCTTATCCCCTGCAGTTTGAGGCGCTGGACATCCTGAGCGCTTCTCAGGTCGCTCAACTGACACTGACATCCGGCGCGCTGAACAACGTAGGCGTGATCAGCTTGGTCCTTGACCGCCTGGACGGCGTCAATGCTTTCCAGGACATTGACGAGTTCTTGACAGTTCTCAGCAGGACATCACAGGTATGTTCTCATCACTGAGGTGGCAGGCCTGAAGAAGTTTTATTCTCTGTGTGGCAAATATAAATACAAAAGAGCCCCCAAAGGCTTTCGGGACGCAACGTCTGATGGAAATGTCCCTTTCTGTTTGTTTGTCATTTCCTCTAGGCCTTGGACATCGATTCTCTGGTGAGGGACATCATGATGACTCGAGCCTTCTCCATCATCAGCCTTCATTTTGATGAATTTGAAACCCACGACTGGGTTTCCTGGTTCACTGTGAAACTGACTCCTCTCCTGCCCAGCTTGACTGCAGGGATGCTACAGACAACAACATCATACGCAGACTGCAACGCATACCACGTCATGTACGTAGCCCTCCCCAAATGCTGCACAGCTCTGTGAAGCAGGCCTCATGGCATTGGCATTGAAAGCGCAAGGGCATTTTACTCGTGCTGGTTTAGTGAGTGGTGGCGAAACGACGTTAAAGAGGCATCACCCTTACCTTCCTTTTGATTTGATCTTTCCAATATAGCATTGGGGCTCTGAGCAGCATCTTTGACCAGATTGATTCGCCGAGACAACTCACCCCGGTCCTGGTGGACTACCTGAAGCAGACCAACGCAAACGGTAGGTCCAGTGAAGGCGGCCCTTTGCTCTTCATCTCTATGTGCTAGAAGACACAGCGCTGCTCTGTGTCTGTCAACATATGTCTCTCCTAACGAGTCTTTCCTGCTCGCTGTCATTTTAGGCTCGAGCTGTGGGTCCAACACCGGCAGCCTCAGCACTTGGCTCGGGCAAAGCTTTGGCAAGTTCTCCATCTACGTGGATTATGAAGACCTGCGTGTGCTCAACGAGGGCTTTGGCAGCGTGAGTGGCCCGTCGCGCTATGCAGCCGCTCCCGTGAACGTTTTATTTTTGCAAGCATGTTGTTTCTACAAACGTTGTTGTTGATCTTATCCCCTGCAGTTTGAGGCGCTGGACATCCTGAGCGCTTCTCAGGTCGCTCAACTGACACTGACATCCGGCGCGCTGAACAACGTAGGCGTGATCAGCTTGGTCCTTGACCGCCTGGACGGCGTCAACGCTTTCCAGGACATTGACGAGTTCTTGACAGTTCTCAGCAGGACATCACAGGTATGTTCTCATCACTGAGGTGGCAGGCCTGAAGAAGTTTTATTCTCTGTGTGGCAAATATAAATACAAAAGAGCCCCCAAAGGCTTTCGGGACGCAACGTCTGATGGAAATGTCCCTTTCTGTTTGTTTGTCATTTCCTCTAGGCCTTGGACATCGATTCTCTGGTGAGGGACATCATGATGACTCGAGCCTTCTCCATCATCAGCCTTCATTTTGATGAATTTGAAACCCACGACTGGGTTTCCTGGTTCACTGTGAAACTGACTCCTCTCCTGCCCAGCTTGACTGCAGGGATGCTACAGACAACAACATCATACGCAGACTGCAACGCATACCACGTCATGTACGTAGCCCTCCCCAAATGCTGCACAGCTCTGTGAAGCGGGCCTCATGGCATTGGCATTGAAAGCGCGAGGGCATTTTACTCGTGCTGGTTTAGTGAGTGGTGGCGAAACGACGTTAAAGAGGCATCACCCTTACCTTCCTTTTGATTTGATCTTTCCAATATAGCGTTGGGGCTCTGAGCAGCGTCTTTGACCAGATTGATTCGCCGAGACAACTCACCCCGGTCCTGGTGGACTACCTGAAGCAGACCAACGCAAACGGTAGGTCCAGTGAAGGCGGCCCTTTGCTCTTCATCTCTATGTGCTAGAAGACACAGCGCTGCTCTGTGTCTGTCAACATATGTCTCTCCTAACGAGTCTTTCCTGCTCGCTATCATTTTAGACTCGAGCTGTGGGTCCAACACCGGCAGCCTCAGCACTTGGCTCGGGCAAAGCTTTGGCAAGTTCTCCATCTACGTGGATTATGAAGACCTGCGTGTGCTCAATGAGGGCTTTGGCAGCGTGAGTGGCCCGTCGCGCTATGCAGCCGTTCCCGTGAACATTTTATTTTTGCAAGCATGTTGTTTCTACAAACGTTGTTATTGATCTTATCCCCTGCAGTTTGAGGCGCTGGACATCCTGAGCGCTTCTCAGGTCGCTCAACTGACACTGACATCCGGCGCGCTGAACAACGTAGGCGTGATCAGCTTGGTCCTTGACCGCCTGGACGGCGTCAATGCTTTCCAGGACATTGACGAGTTCTTGACAGTTCTCAGCAGGACATCACAGGTATGTTCTCATCACTGAGGTGGCAGGCCTGAAGAAGTGTTATTCTCTGTGTGGCAAATATAAATACAAAAGAGTCCCCAAAGGCTTTCGGGACGCAACGTCTGATGGAAATGTCCCTTTCTGTTTGTTTGTCATTTCCTCTAGGCCTTGGACATCGATCCTCTGGTGAGGGACATCATGATGACTCAAGCCTTCTCCATCATCAGCCTTCATTTTGATGAATTTGAAACCCACGACTGGGTTTCCTGGTTCACTGTGAAACTGACTCCTCTCCTGCCCAGCTTGACTGCAGGGATGCTACAGACAACAACATCATACGCAGACTGCAACGCATACCACGTCATGTACGTAGCCCTCCCCAAATGCTGCACAGCTCTGTGAAGCAGGCCTCATGGCATTGGCATTGAAAGCGCAAGGGCATTTTACTCGTGCTGGTTTAGTGAGTGGTGGCGAAACGACGTTAAAGAGGCATCACCCTTACCTTCCTTTTGATTTGATCTTTCCAATATAGCATTGGGGCTCTGAGCAGCGTCTTTGACCAGATTGATTCGCCGAGACAACTCACCGCGGTCCTGGTGGACTTCCTGAAGCAGACCAACGCAAACGGTAGGTCCAGTGAAGGCGGCCCTTTGCTCTTCATCTCTATGTGCTAGAAGACACAGCGCTGCTCTGTGTCTGTCAACATATGTCTCTCCTAACGAGTCTTTCCTGCTCGCTGTCATTTTAGGCTCGAGCTGTGGGTCCAACACCGGCAGCATCAGCACTTGGCTCGGGCAAAGCTTTGGCAAGTTCTCCATCTACGTGGATTATGAAGACCTGCGTGTGCTCAACGAGGGCTTTGGCAGCGTGAGTGGCCCGTCGCGCTATGCAGCTGTTCCCGTGAACGTTTTATTTTTGCAAGCATGTTGTTTCTACAAACGTTGTTATTGATCTTATCCCCTGCAGTTTGAGGCGCTGGACATCCTGAGCGCTTCTCAGGTCGCTCAACTGACACTGACATCCGGCGCGCTGAACAACGTAGGCGTGATCATCTTGGTCCTTGACCGCCTGGACGGCGTCAATGCTTTCCAGGACATTGACGAGTTCTTGACAGTTCTCAGCAGGACATCACAGGTATGTTCTCATCACTGAGGTGGCAGGCCTGAAGAAGTTTTATTCTCTGTGTGGCAAATATAAATACAAAAGAGCCCCCAAAGGCTTTCGGGACGCAACGTCTGATGGAAATGTCCCTTTCTGTTTGTTTGTCATTTCCTCTAGGCCTTGGACATCGATCCTCTGGTGAGGGACATCATGATGACTCGAGCCTTCTCCATCATCAGCCTTCATTTTGATGAATTTGAAACCCACGACTGGGTTTCCTGGTTCACTGTGAAACTGACTCCTCTTCTGCCCAGCTTGACTGCAGGGATGCTACAGACAACAACATCATACGCAGACTGCAACGTATACCACGTCATGTACGTAGCCCTCCCCAAATGCTGCACAGCTCTGTGAAGCAAGCCTCATGGCATTGGCATTGAAAGCGCAAGGGCATTTTACTCGTGCTGGTTTAGTGAGTGGTGGCGAAACGACGTTAAAGAGGCATCACCCTTACCTTCCTTTTGATTTGATCTTTCCAATATAGCGTTGGGGCTCTGAGCAGCGTCTTTGACCAGATTGATTCGCCGAGACAACTCACCCCGGTCCTGGTGGACTACCTGAAGCAGACCAACGCAAACGGTAGGTCCAGTGAAGGCGGCCCTTTGCTCTTCATCTCTATGTGCTAGAAGACACAGCGCTGCTCTGTGTCTGTCAACATATGTCTCTCCTAACGAGTCTTTCCTGCTCGCTGTCATTTTAGGCTCGAGCTGTGGGTCCAACACCGGCAGCCTCAGCACTTGGCTCGGGCAAAGCTTTGGCAAGTTCTCCATCTACGTGGATTATGAAGACCTGCGTGTGCTCAACGAGGGCTTTGGCAGCGTGAGTGGCCCGTCGCGCTATGCAGCTGTTCCCGTGAACATTTTATTTTTGCAAGCATAATGTTTCTACAAACGTTGTTATTGATCTTATCCCCTGCAGTTTGAGGCGCTGGACATCCTGAGTGCTTCTCAGGTCGCTCAACTGACACTGACATCCGGCCCGCTGAACAACGTAGGCGTGATCATCTTGGTCCTTGACCGCCTGGACGGCGTCAATGCTTTCCAGGACATTGACGAGTTCTTGACAGTTCTCAGCAGGACATCACAGGTATGTTCTCATCAGTGAGGTGGCAGGCCTGAAGAAGTGTTATTCTCTGTGTGGCAAATATAAATACAAAAGAGCCCCCAAAAAGCCTTTCGGGACGCAACGTCTGATGGAAATGTCCCTTTCTGTTTGTTTGTCATTTCCTCTAGGCCTTGGACATCGATCCTCTGGTGAGGGACATCATGATGACTCAAGCCTTCTCCATCATCAACCTTCATTTTGATGAATTTGAAACCCACGACTGGGTTTCCTGGTTCACTGTGAAACTGACTCCTCTCCTGCCCAGCTTGACTGCAGGGATGCTACAGACAACAACATCATACGCAGACTGCAACGCATACCACGTCATGTACGTAGCCCTCCCCAAATGCTGCACAGCTCTGTGAAGCAGGCCTCATGGCATTGGCATTGAAAGCGCAAGGGCATTTTACTCGTGCTGGTTTAGTGAGTGGTGGCGAAACGACGTTAAAGAGGCATCACCCTTACCTTCCTTTTGATTTGATCTTTCCAATATAGCGTTGGGGCTCTGAGCAGCGTCTTTGACCAGATTGATTCGCCGAGACAACTCACCCCGGTCCTGGTGGACTACCTGAAGCAGACCAACGCAAACGGTAGGTGCAGTGAAGGCGGCCCTTTGCTCTTCATCTCTATGTGCTAGAAGACACAGCGCTGCTCTGTGTCTGTCAACATATGTCTCTCCTAACGAGTCTTTCCTGCTCGCTGTCATTTTAGGCTCGAGCTGTGGGTCCAACACCGGCAGCCTCAGCACTTGGCTCGGGCAAAGCTTTGGCAAGTTCTCCATCTACGTGGATTATGAAGACCTGCGTGTGCTCAACGAGGGCTTTGGCAGCGTGAGTGGCCCGTCGCGCTATGCAGCTGTTCCCGTGAACATTTTATTTTTGCAAGCATAATGTTTCTACAAACGTTGTTATTGATCTTATCCCCTGCAGTTTGAGGCGCTGGACATCCTGAGCGCTTCTCAGGTCGCTCAACTGACACTGACATCCGGCGCGCTGAACAACGTAGGCGTGATCATCTTGGTCCTTGACCGCCTGGACGGCGTCAATGCTTTCCAGGACATTGACGAGTTCTTGACAGTTCTCAGCAGGACATCACAGGTATGTTCTCATCACTGAGGTGGCAGGCCTGAAGAAGTGTTATTCTCTGTGTGGCAAATATAAATACAAAAGAGCCCCCAAAGGCTTTCGGGACGCAACGTCTGATGGAAATGTCCCTTTCTGTTTGTTTGTCATTTCCTCTAGGCCTTGGACATCGATTCTCTGGTGAGGGACATCATGATGACTCGAGCCTTCTCCATCATCAGCCTTCATTTTGATGAATTTGAAACCCACGACTGGGTTTCCTGGTTCACTGTGAAACTGACTCCTCTCCTGCCCAGCTTGACTGCAGGGATGCTACAGACAACAACATCATACGCAGACTGCAACGCATACCACGTCATGTACGTAGCCCTCCCCAAATGCTGCACAGCTCTGTGAAGCGGGCCTCATGGCATTGGCATTGAAAGCGCGAGGGCATTTTACTCGTGCTGGTTTAGTGAGTGGTGGCGAAACGACGTTAAAGAGGCATCACCCTTACCTTCCTTTTGATTTGATCTTTCCAATATAGCGTTGGGGCTCTGAGCAGCGTCTTTGACCAGATTGATTCGCCGAGACAACTCACCCCGGTCCTGGTGGACTACCTGAAGCAGACCAACGCAAACGGTAGGTCCAGTGAAGGCGGCCCTTTGCTCTTCATCTCTATGTGCTAGAAGACACAGCGCTGCTCTGTGTCTGTCAACATATGTCTCTCCTAACGAGTCTTTCCTGCTCGCTGTCATTTTAGGCTCGAGCTGTGGGTCCAACACCGGCAGCATCAGCACTTGGCTCGGGCAAAGCTTTGGCAAGTTCTCCATCTACGTGGATTATGAAGACCTGCGTGTGCTCAACGAGGGCTTTGGCAGCGTGAGTGGCCCGTCGCGCTATGCAGCTGTTCCCGTGAACGTTTTATTTTTGCAAGCATGTTGTTTCTACAAACGTTGTTATTGATCTCATCCCCTGCAGTTTGAGGCGCTGGACATCCTGAGCGCTTCTCAGGTCGCTCAACTGACACTGACATCCGGCGCGCTGAACAACGTAGGCGTGATCATCTTGGTCCTTGACCGCCTGGACGGCGTCAATGCTTTCCAGGACATTGACGAGTTCTTGACAGTTCTCAGCAGGACATCACAGGTATGTTCTCATCACTGAGGTGGCAGGCCTGAAGAAGTGTTATTCTCTGTGTGGCAAATATAAATACAAAAGAGCCCCCAAAGGCTTTCGGGACGCAACGTCTAATGGAAATGTCCCTTTCTGTTTGTTTGTCATTTCCTCTAGGCCTTGGACATCGATCCTCTGGTGAGGGACATCATGATGACTCGAGCCTTCTCCATCATCAGTCTTCATTTTGATGAATTTGAAACCCACGACTGGGTTTCCTGGTTCACTGTGAAACTGACTCCTCTCCTGCCCAACTTGACTGCAGGGATGCTACAGACAACAACATCATACGCAGACTGCAACGCATACCACGTCATGTACGTAGCCCTCCCCAAATGCTGCACAGCTCTGTGAAGCGGGCCTCATGGCATTGGCATTGAAAGCGCGAGGGCATTTTACTCGTGCTGGTTTAGTGAGTGGTGGCGAAACGACGTTAAAGAGGCATCACCCTTACCTTCCTTTTGATTTGATCTTTCCAATATAGCGTTGGGGCTCTGAGCAGCGTCTTTGACCAGATTGATTCGCCGAGACAACTCACCCCGGTCCTGGTGGACTACCTGAAGCAGACCAACGCAAACGGTAGGTGCAGTGAAGGCGGCCCTTTGCTCTTCATCTCTATGTGCTAGAAGACACAGCGCTGCTCTGTGTCTGTCAACATATGTCTCTCCTAACGAGTCTTTCCTGCTCGCTGTCATTTTAGGCTCGAGCTGTGGGTCCAACACCGGCAGCCTCAGCACTTGGCTCGGGCAAAGCTTTGGCAAGTTCTCCATCTACGTGGATTATGAAGACCTGCGTGTGCTCAACGAGGGCTTTGGCAGCGTGAGTGGCCCGTCGCGCTATGCAGCTGTTCCCGTGAACATTTTATTTTTGCAAGCATAATGTTTCTACAAACGTTGTTATTGATCTTATCCCCTGCAGTTTGAGGCGCTGGACATCCTGAGCGCTTCTCAGGTCGCTCAACTGACACTGACATCCGGCGCGCTGAACAACGTAGGCGTGATCATCTTGGTCCTTGACCGCCTGGACGGCGTCAATGCTTTCCAGGACATTGACGAGTTCTTGACAGTTCTCAGCAGGACATCACAGGTATGTTCTCATCACTGAGGTGGCAGGCCTGAAGAAGTGTTATTCTCTGTGTGGCAAATATAAATACAAAAGAGCCCCCAAAGGCTTTCGGGACGCAACGTCTGATGGAAATGTCCCTTTCTGTTTGTTTGTCATTTCCTCTAGGCCTTGGACATCGATTCTCTGGTGAGGGACATCATGATGACTCGAGCCTTCTCCATCATCAGCCTTCATTTTGATGAATTTGAAACCCACGACTGGGTTTCCTGGTTCACTGTGAAACTGACTCCTCTCCTGCCCAGCTTGACTGCAGGGATGCTACAGACAACAACATCATACGCAGACTGCAACGCATACCACGTCATGTACGTAGCCCTCCCCAAATGCTGCACAGCTCTGTGAAGCGGGCCTCATGGCATTGGCATTGAAAGCGCGAGGGCATTTTACTCGTGCTGGTTTAGTGAGTGGTGGCGAAACGACGTTAAAGAGGCATCACCCTTACCTTCCTTTTGATTTGATCTTTCCAATATAGCGTTGGGGCTCTGAGCAGCGTCTTTGACCAGATTGATTCGCCGAGACAACTCACCCCGGTCCTGGTGGACTACCTGAAGCAGACCAACGCAAACGGTAGGTCCAGTGAAGGCGGCCCTTTGCTCTTCATCTCTATGTGCTAGAAGACACAGCGCTGCTCTGTGTCTGTCAACATATGTCTCTCCTAACGAGTCTTTCCTGCTCGCTGTCATTTTAGGCTCGAGCTGTGGGTCCAACACTGGCAGCATCAGCACTTGGCTCGGGCAAAGCTTTGGCAAGTTCTCCATCTACGTGGATTATGAAGACCTGCGTGTGCTCAACGAGGGCTTTGGCAGCGTGAGTGGCCCGTCGCGCTATGCAGCTGTTCCCGTGAACGTTTTATTTTTGCAAGCATGTTGTTTCTACAAACGTTGTTATTGATCTTATCCCCTGCAGTTTGAGGCGCTGGACATCCTGAGCGCTTCTCAGGTCGCTCAACTGACACTGACATCCGGCGCGCTGAACAACGTAGGCGTGATCATCTTGGTCCTTGACCGCCTGGACGGCGTCAATGCTTTCCAGGACATTGACGAGTTCTTGACAGTTCTCAGCAGGACATCACAGGTATGTTCTCATCACTGAGGTGGCAGGCCTGAAGAAGTGTTATTCTCTGTGTGGCAAATATAAATACAAAAGAGCCCCCAAAGGCTTTCGGGACGCAACGTCTAATGGAAATGTCCCTTTCTGTTTGTTTGTCATTTCCTCTAGGCCTTGGACATCGATCCTCTGGTGAGGGACATCATGATGACTCGAGCCTTCTCCATCATCAGTCTTCATTTTGATGAATTTGAAACCCACGACTGGGTTTCCTGGTTCACTGTGAAACTGACTCCTCTCCTGCCCAGCTTGACTGCAGGGATGCTACAGACAACAACATCATACGCAGACTGCAACGCATACCACGTCATGTACGTAGCCCTCCCCAAATGCTGCACAGCTCTGTGAAGCAGGCCTCATGGCATTGGCATTGAAAGCGCAAGGGCATTTTACTCGTGCTGGTTTAGTGAGTGGTGGCGAAACGACGTTAAAGAGGCATCACCCTTACCTTCCTTTTGATTTGATCTTTCCAATATAGCATTGGGGCTCTGAGCAGCATCTTTGACCAGATTGATTCGCCGAGACAACTCACCCCGGTCCTGGTGGACTACCTGAAGCAGACCAACGCAAACGGTAGGTCCAGTGAAGGCGGCCCTTTGCTCTTCATCTCTATGTGCTAGAAGACACAGCGCTGCTCTGTGTCTGTCAACATATGTCTCTCCTAACGAGTCTTTCCTGCTCGCTGTCATTTTAGACTCGAGCTGTGGGTCCAACACCGGCAGCCTCAGCACTTGGCTCGGGCAAAGCTTTGGCAAGTTCTCCATCTACGTGGATTATGAAGACCTGCGTGTGCTCAACGAGGGCTTTGGCAGCGTGAGTGGCCCGTCGCGCTATGCAGCCGCTCCCGTGAACGTTTTATTTTTGCAAGCATGTTGTTTCTACAAACGTTGTTATTGATCTTATCCCCTGCAGTTTGAGGCGCTGGACATCCTGAGCGCTTCTCAGGTCGCTCAACTGACACTGACATCCGGCGCGCTGAACAACGTAGGCGTGATCAGCTTGGTCCTTGACCGCCTGGACGGCGTCAACGCTTTCCAGGACATTGACGAGTTCTTGACAGTTCTCAGCAGGACATCACAGGTATGTTCTCATCACTGAGGTGGCAGGCCTGAAGAAGTTTTATTCTCTGTGTGGCAAATATAAATACAAAAGAGCCCCCAAAGGCTTTCGGGACGCAACGTCTGATGGAAATGTCCCTTTCTGTTTGTTTGTCATTTCCTCTAGGCCTTGGACATCGATCCTCTGGTGAGGGACATCATGATGACTCGAGCCTTCTCCATCATCAGCCTTCATTTTGATGAATTTGAAACCCACGACTGGGTTTCCTGGTTCACTGTGAAACTGACTCCTCTTCTGCCCAGCTTGACTGCAGGGATGCTACAGACAACAACATCATACGCAGACTGCAACGCATACCACGTCATGTACGTAGCCCTCCCTAAATGCTGCACAGCTCTGTGAAGCGGGCCTCATGGCATTGGCATTGAAAGCGCAGGGGCATTTTACTCGTGCTGGTTTAGTGAGTGGTGGCGAAACGACGTTAAAGAGGCATCACCCTTACCTTCCTTTTGATTTGATCTTTCCAATATAGCGTTGGGGCTCTGAGCAGCGTCTTTGACCAGATTGATTCGCCGAGACAACTCACCCCGGTCCTGGTGGACTACCTGAAGCAGACCAACGCAAACGGTAGGTCCAGTGAAGGCGGCCCTTTGCTCTTCATCTCTATGTGCTAGAAGACACAGCGCTGCTCTGTGTCTGTCAACATATGTCTCTCCTAACGAGTCTTTCCTGCTCGCTGTCATTTTAGGCTCGAGCTGTGGGTCCAACACCGGCAGCCTCAGCACTTGGCTCGGGCAAAGCTTTGGCAAGTTCTCCATCTACGTGGATTATGAAGACCTGCGTGTGCTCAACGAGGGCTTTGGCAGCGTGAGTGGCCCGTCGCGCTATGCAGCCGCTCCCGTGAACGTTTTATTTTTGCAAGCATGTTGTTTCTACAAACGTTGTTGTTGATCTTATCCCCTGCAGTTTGAGGTGCTGGACATCCTGAGCGCTTCTCAGGTCGCTCAACTGACACTGACATCCGGCGCGCTGAACAACGTAGGCGTGATCAGCTTGGTCCTTGACCGCCTGGACGGCGTCAATGCTTTCCAGGACATTGACGAGTTCTTGACAGTTCTCAGCAGGACATCACAGGTATGTTCTCATCACTGAGGTGGCAGGCCTGAAGAAGTTTTATTCTCTGTGTGGCAAATATAAATACAAAAGAGCCCCCAAAGGCTTTCGGGACGCAACGTCTGATGGAAATGTCCCTTTCTGTTTGTTTGTCATTTCCTCTAGGCCTTGGACATCGATTCTCTGGTGAGGGACATCATGATGACTCGAGCCTTCTCCATCATCAGCCTTCATTTTGATGAATTTGAAACCCACGACTGGGTTTCCTGGTTCACTGTGAAACTGACTCCTCTCCTGCCCAGCTTGACTGCAGGGATGCTACAGACAACAACATCATACGCAGACTGCAACGCATACCACGTCATGTACGTAGCCCTCCCCAAATGCTGCACAGCTCTGTGAAGCGGGCCTCATGGCATTGGCATTGAAAGCGCGAGGGCATTTTACTCGTGCTGGTTTAGTGAGTGGTGGCGAAACGACGTTAAAGAGGCATCACCCTTACCTTCCTTTTGATTTGATCTTTCCAATATAGCGTTGGGGCTCTGAGCAGCGTCTTTGACCAGATTGATTCGCCGAGACAACTCACCCCGGTCCTGGTGGACTACCTGAAGCAGACCAACGCAAACGGTAGGTCCAGTGAAGGCGGCCCTTTGCTCTTCATCTCTATGTGCTAGAAGACACAGCGCTGCTCTGTGTCTGTCAACATATGTCTCTCCTAACGAGTCTTTCCTGCTCGCTATCATTTTAGACTCGAGCTGTGGGTCCAACACCGGCAGCCTCAGCACTTGGCTCGGGCAAAGCTTTGGCAAGTTCTCCATCTACGTGGATTATGAAGACCTGCGTGTGCTCAATGAGGGCTTTGGCAGCGTGAGTGGCCCGTCGCGCTATGCAGCCGTTCCCGTGAACATTTTATTTTTGCAAGCATGTTGTTTCTACAAACGTTGTTATTGATCTTATCCCCTGCAGTTTGAGGCGCTGGACATCCTGAGCGCTTCTCAGGTCGCTCAACTGACACTGACATCCGGCGCGCTGAACAACGTAGGCGTGATCAGCTTGGTCCTTGACCGCCTGGACGGCGTCAATGCTTTCCAGGACATTGACGAGTTCTTGACAGTTCTCAGCAGGACATCACAGGTATGTTCTCATCACTGAGGTGGCAGGCCTGAAGAAGTGTTATTCTCTGTGTGGGAAATATAAATACAAAAGAGTCCCCAAAGGCTTTCGGGACGCAACGTCTGATGGAAATGTCCCTTTCTGTTTGTTTGTCATTTCCTCTAGGCCTTGGACATCGATCCTCTGGTGAGGGACATCATGATGACTCAAGCCTTCTCCATCATCAGCCTTCATTTTGATGAATTTGAAACCCACGACTGGGTTTCCTGGTTCACTGTGAAACTGACTCCTCTCCTGCCCAGCTTGACTGCAGGGATGCTAGAGACAACAACATCATACGCAGACTGCAACGCATACCACGTCATGTACGTAGCCCTCCCCAAATGCTGCACAGCTCTGTGAAGCAGGCCTCATGGCATTGGCATTGAAAGCGCAAGGGCATTTTACTCGTGCTGGTTTAGTGAGTGGTGGCGAAACGACGTTAAAGAGGCATCACCCTTACCTTCCTTTTGATTTGATCTTTCCAATATAGCATTGGGGCTCTGAGCAGCGTCTTTGACCAGATTGATTCGCCGAGACAACTCACCGCGGTCCTGGTGGACTTCCTGAAGCAGACCAACGCAAACGGTAGGTCCAGTGAAGGCGGCCCTTTGCTCTTCATCTCTATGTGCTAGAAGACACAGCGCTGCTCTGTGTCTGTCAACATATGTCTCTCCTAACGAGTCTTTCCTGCTCGCTGTCATTTTAGGCTCGAGCTGTGGGTCCAACACCGGCAGCATCAGCACTTGGCTCGGGCAAAGCTTTGGCAAGTTCTCCATCTACGTGGATTATGAAGACCTGCGTGTGCTCAACGAGGGCTTTGGCAGCGTGAGTGGCCCGTCGCACTATGCAGCTGTTCCCGTGAACGTTTTATTTTTGCAAGCATGTTGTTTCTACAAACGTTGTTATTGATCTTATCCCCTGCAGTTTGAGGCGCTGGACATCCTGAGCGCTTCTCAGGTCGCTCAACTGACACTGACATCCGGCGCGCTGAACAACGTAGGCGTGATCATCTTGGTCCTTGACCGCCTGGACGGCGTCAATGCTTTCCAGGACATTGACGAGTTCTTGACAGTTCTCAGCAGGACATCACAGGTATGTTCTCATCACTGAGGTGGCAGGCCTGAAGAAGTTTTATTCTCTGTGTGGCAAATATAAATACAAAAGAGCCCCCAAAGGCTTTCGGGACGCAACGTCTGATGGAAATGTCCCTTTCTGTTTGTTTGTCATTTCCTCTAGGCCTTGGACATCGATCCTCTGGTGAGGGACATCATGATGACTCGAGCCTTCTCCATCATCAGCCTTCATTTTGATGAATTTGAAACCCACGACTGGGTTTCCTGGTTCACTGTGAAACTGACTCCTCTTCTGCCCAGCTTGACTGCAGGGATGCTACAGACAACAACATCATACGCAGACTGCAACGTATACCACGTCATGTACGTAGCCCTCCCCAAATGCTGCACAGCTCTGTGAAGCAAGCCTCATGGCATTGGCATTGAAAGCGCAAGGGCATTTTACTCGTGCTGGTTTAGTGAGTGGTGGCGAAACGACGTTAAAGAGGCATCACCCTTACCTTCCTTTTGATTTGATCTTTCCAATATAGCGTTGGGGCTCTGAGCAGCGTCTTTGACCAGATTGATTCGCCGAGACAACTCACCCCGGTCCTGGTGGACTACCTGAAGCAGACCAACGCAAACGGTAGGTCCAGTGAAGGCGGCCCTTTGCTCTTCATCTCTATGTGCTAGAAGACACAGCGCTGCTCTGTGTCTGTCAACATATGTCTCTCCTAACGAGTCTTTCCTGCTCGCTGTCATTTTAGGCTCGAGCTGTGGGTCCAACACCGGCAGCCTCAGCACTTGGCTCGGGCAAAGCTTTGGCAAGTTCTCCATCTACGTGGATTATGAAGACCTGCGTGTGCTCAACGAGGGCTTTGGCAGCGTGAGTGGCCCGTCGCGCTATGCAGCTGTTCCCGTGAACATTTTATTTTTGCAAGCATAATGTTTCTACAAACGTTGTTATTGATCTTATCCCCTGCAGTTTGAGGCGCTGGACATCCTGAGCGCTTCTCAGGTCGCTCAACTGACACTGACATCCGGCGCGCTGAACAACGTAGGCGTGATCATCTTGGTCCTTGACCGCCTGGACGGCGTCAATGCTTTCCAGGACATTGACGAGTTCTTGACAGTTCTCAGCAGGACATCACAGGTATGTTCTCATCAGTGAGGTGGCAGGCCTGAAGAAGTGTTATTCTCTGTGTGGCAAATATAAATACAAAAGAGCCCCCAAAAAGCCTTTCGGGACGCAACGTCTGATGGAAATGTCCCTTTCTGTTTGTTTGTCATTTCCTCTAGGCCTTGGACATCGATCCTCTGGTGAGGGACATCATGATGACTCAAGCCTTCTCCATCATCAACCTTCATTTTGATGAATTTGAAACCCACGACTGGGTTTCCTGGTTCACTGTGAAACTGACTCCTCTCCTGCCCAGCTTGACTGCAGGGATGCTACAGACAACAACATCATACGCAGACTGCAACGCATACCACGTCATGTACGTAGCCCTCCCTAAATGCTGCACAGCTCTGTGAAGCGGGCCTCATGGCATTGGCATTGAAAGCGCAGGGGCATTTTACTCGTGCTGGTTTAGTGAGTGGTGGCGAAACGACGTTAAAGAGGCATCACCCTTACCTTCCTTTTGATTTGATCTTTCCAATATAGCGTTGGGGCTCTGAGCAGCGTCTTTGACCAGATTGATTCGCAGAGACAACTCACCCCGGTCCTGGTGGACTACCTGAAGCAGACCAACGCAAACGGTAGGTCCAGTGAAGGCGGCCCTTTGCTCTTCATCTCTATGTGCTAGAAGACACAGCGCTGCTCTGTGTCTGTCAACATATGTCTCTCCTAACGAGTCTTTCCTGCTCGCTGTCATTTTAGGCTCGAGCTGTGGGTCCAACACCGGCAGCCTCAGCACTTGGCTTGAGCAAAGCTTTGGCAAGTTCTCCATCTACGTGGATTATGAAGACCTGCGTGTGCTCAACGAGGGCTTTGGCAGCGTGAGTGGCCCGTCGCGCTATGCAGCCGTTCCCGTGAACGTTTTATTTTTGCAAGCATGTTTTTTCTACAAATGTTGTTATTGATCTTATCCCCTGCAGTTTGAGGTGCTGGACATCCTGAGCGCTTCTCAGGTCGCTCAACTGACACTGACATCCGGCGCGCTGAACAACGTAGGCGTGATCAGCTTGGTCCTTGACCGCCTGGATGGCGTCAATGCTTTCCAGGACATTGACGAGTTCTTGACAGTTCTCAGCAGGACATCACAGGTATGTTCTCATCACTGAGGTGGCAGGCCTGAAGAAGTGTTATTCTCTGTGTGGCAAATATAAATACAAAAGAGCCCCCAAAGGCTTTCGGGACGCAACGTCTGATGGAAATGTCCCTTTCTGTTTGTTTGTCATTTCCTCTAGGCCTTGGACATCGATCCTCTGGTGAGGGACATCATGATGACTCGAGCCTTCTCCATCATCAGCCTTCATTTTGATGAATTTGAAACCAACAACTGGGTTTCCTGGTTCACTGTGAAACTGACTCCTCTCCTGCCCAGCTTGACTGCAGGGATGCTACAGACAACAACATCATACGCAGACTGCAACGCATACCACGTCATGTACGTAGCCCTCCCCAAATGCTGCACAGCTCTGTGAAGCGGGCCTCATGGCATTGTCATTGAAAGCGCGAGGGCATTTTACTCGTGCTGGTTTAGTGAGTGGTGGCGAAACGACGTTAAAGAGGCATCACCCTTACCTTCCTTTTGATTTGATCTTTCCAATATAGCGTTGGGGCTCTGAGCAGCGTCTTTGACCAGATTGATTCGCCGAGACAACTCACCCCGGTCCTGGTGGACTACCTGAAGCAGACCAACGCAAACGGTAGGTCCAGTGAAGGCGGCCCTTTGCTCTTCATCTCTATGTGCTAGAAGACACAGCGCTGCTCTGTGTCTGTCAACATATGTCTCTCCTAACGAGTCTTTCCTGCTCGCTGTCATTTTAGACTCGAGCTGTGGGTCCAACACCGGCAGCCTCAGCACTTGGCTCGGGCAAAGCTTTGGCAAGTTCTCCATCTACGTGGATTATGAAGACCTGCGTGTGCTCAACGAGGGCTTTGGCAGCGTGAGTGGCCCGTCGCGCTATGCAGCCGCTCCCGTGAACGTTTTATTTTTGCAAGCATGTTGTTTCTACAAACGTTGTTGTTGATCTTATCCCCTGCAGTTTGAGGCGCTGGACATCCTGAGCGCTTCTCAGGTCGCTCAACTGACACTGACATCCGGCGCGCTGAACAACGTAGGCGTGATCAGCTTGGTCCTTGACCGCCTGGACGGCGTCAATGCTTTCCAGGACATTGACGAGTTCTTGACAGTTCTCAGCAGGACATCACAGGTATGTTCTCATCACTGAGGTGGCAGGCCTGAAGAAGTTTTATTCTCTGTGTGGCAAATATAAATACAAAAGAGCCCCCAAAGGCTTTCGGGACGCAACGTCTGATGGAAATGTCCCTTTCTGTTTGTTTGTCATTTCCTCTAGGCCTTGGACATCGATTCTCTGGTGAGGGACATCATGATGACTCGAGCCTTCTCCATCATCAGCCTTCATTTTGATGAATTTGAAACCCACGACTGGGTTTCCTGGTTCACTGTGAAACTGACTCCTCTCCTGCCCAGCTTGACTGCAGGGATGCTACAGACAACAACATCATACGCAGACTGCAACGCATACCACGTCATGTACGTAGCCCTCCCCAAATGCTGCACAGCTCTGTGAAGCAGGCCTCATGGCATTGGCATTGAAAGCGCAAGGGCATTTTACTCGTGCTGGTTTAGTGAGTGGTGGCGAAACGACGTTAAAGAGGCATCACCCTTACCTTCCTTTTGATTTGATCTTTCCAATATAGCATTGGGGCTCTGAGCAGCATCTTTGACCAGATTGATTCGCCGAGACAACTCACCCCGGTCCTGGTGGACTACCTGAAGCAGACCAACGCAAACGGTAGGTCCAGTGAAGGCGGCCCTTTGCTCTTCATCTCTATGTGCTAGAAGACACAGCGCTGCTCTGTGTCTGTCAACATATGTCTCTCCTAACGAGTCTTTCCTGCTCGCTGTCATTTTAGACTCGAGCTGTGGGTCCAACACCGGCAGCCTCAGCACTTGGCTCGGGCAAAGCTTTGGCAAGTTCTCCATCTACGTGGATTATGAAGACCTGCGTGTGCTCAACGAGGGCTTTGGCAGCGTGAGTGGCCCGTCGCGCTATGCAGCCGCTCCCGTGAACGTTTTATTTTTGCAAGCATGTTGTTTCTACAAACGTTGTTATTGATCTTATCCCCTGCAGTTTGAGGCGCTGGACATCCTGAGCGCTTCTCAGGTCGCTCAACTGACACTGACATCCGGCGCGCTGAACAACGTAGGCGTGATCAGCTTGGTCCTTGACCGCCTGGACGGCGTCAACGCTTTCCAGGACATTGACGAGTTCTTGACAGTTCTCAGCAGGACATCACAGGTATGTTCTCATCACTGAGGTGGCAGGCCTGAAGAAGTTTTATTCTCTGTGTGGCAAATATAAATACAAAAGAGCCCCCAAAGGCTTTCGGGACGCAACGTCTGATGGAAATGTCCCTTTCTGTTTGTTTGTCATTTCCTCTAGGCCTTGGACATCGATCCTCTGGTGAGGGACATCATGATGACTCGAGCCTTCTCCATCATCAGCCTTCATTTTGATGAATTTGAAACCCACGACTGGGTTTCCTGGTTCACTGTGAAACTGACTCCTCTTCTGCCCAGCTTGACTGCAGGGATGCTACAGACAACAACATCATACGGAGACTGCAACGTATACCACGTCATGTACGTAGCCCTCCCCAAATGCTGCACAGCTCTGTGAAGCAAGCCTCATGGCATTGGCATTGAAAGCGCAAGGGCATTTTACTCGTGCTGGTTTAGTGAGTGGTGGCGAAACGACGTTAAAGAGGCATCACCCTTACCTTCCTTTTGATTTGATCTTTCCAATATAGCGTTGGGGCTCTGAGCAGCGTCTTTGACCAGATTGATTCGCCGAGACAACTCACCCCGGTCCTGGTGGACTACCTGAAGCAGACCAACGCAAACGGTAGGTCCAGTGAAGGCGGCCCTTTGCTCTTCATCTCTATGTGCTAGAAGACACAGCGCTGCTCTGTGTCTGTCAACATATGTCTCTCCTAACGAGTCTTTCCTGCTCGCTGTCATTTTAGGCTCGAGCTGTGGGTCCAACACCGGCAGCATCAGCACTTGGCTCGGGCAAAGCTTTGGCAAGTTCTCCATCTACGTGGATTATGAAGACCTGCGTGTGCTCAACGAGGGCTTTGGCAGCGTGAGTGGCCCGTCGCGCTATGCAGCTGTTCCCGTGAACGTTTTATTTTTGCAAGCATGTTGTTTCTACAAACGTTGTTATTGATCTTATCCCCTGCAGTTTGAGGCGCTGGACATCCTGAGCGCTTCTCAGGTCGCTCAACTGACACTGACATCCGGCGCGCTGAACAACGTAGGCGTGATCATCTTGGTCCTTGACCGCCTGGACGGCGTCAATGCTTTCCAGGACATTGACGAGTTCTTGACAGTTCTCAGCAGGACATCACAGGTAGGTTCTCATCACTGAGGTGGCAGGCCTGAAGAAGTTTTATTCTCTGTGTGGCAAATATAAATACAAAAGAGCCCCCAAAGGCTTTCGGGACGCAACGTCTAATGGAAATGTCCCTTTCTGTTTGTTTGTCATTTCCTCTAGGCCTTGGACATCGATCCTCTGGTGAGGGACATCATGATGACTCGAGCCTTCTCCATCATCAGTCTTCATTTTGATGAATTTGAAACCCACGACTGGGTTTCCTGGTTCACTGTGAAACTGACTCCTCTCCTGCCCAGCTTGACTGCAGGGATGCTACAGACAACAACATCATACGCAGACTGCAACGCATACCACGTCATGTACGTAGCCCTCCCCAAATGCTGCACAGCTCTGTGAAGCGGGCCTCATGGCATTGGCATTGAAAGCGCGAGGGCATTTTACTCGTGCTGGTTTAGTGAGTGGTGGCGAAACGACGTTAAAGAGGCATCACCCTTACCTTCCTTTTGATTTGATCTTTCCAATATAGCGTTGGGGCTCTGAGCAGCGTCTTTGACCAGATTGATTCGCCGAGACAACTCACCCCGGTCCTGGTGGACTACCTGAAGCAGACCAACGCAAACGGTAGGTCCAGTGAAGGCGGCCCTTTGCTCTTCATCTCTATGTGCTAGAAGACACAGCGCTGCTCTGTGTCTGTCAACATATGTCTCTCCTAACGAGTCTTTCCTGCTCGCTATCATTTTAGACTCGAGCTGTGGGTCCAACACCGGCAGCCTCAGCACTTGGCTCGGGCAAAGCTTTGGCAAGTTCTCCATCTACGTGGATTATGAAGACCTGCGTGTGCTCAATGAGGGCTTTGGCAGCGTGAGTGGCCCGTCGCGCTATGCAGCCGTTCCCGTGAACGTTTTATTTTTGCAAGCATGTTGTTTCTACAAACGTTGTTATTGATCTTATCCCCTGCAGTTTGAGGCGCTGGACATCCTGAGCGCTTCTCAGGTCGCTCAACTGACACTGACATCCGGCGCGCTGAACAACGTAGGCGTGATCAGCTTGGTCCTTGACCGCCTGGACGGCGTCAATGCTTTCCAGGACATTGACGAGTTCTTGACAGTTCTCAGCAGGACATCACAGGTAGGTTCTCATCACTGAGGTGGCAGGCCTGAAGAAGTGTTATTCTCTGTGTGGCAAATATAAATACAAAAGAGCCCCCAAAGGCTTTCGGGACGCAACGTCTAATGGAAATGTCCCTTTCTGTTTGTTTGTCATTTCCTCTAGGCCTTGGACATCGATCCTCTGGTGAGGGACATCATGATGACTCGAGCCTTCTCCATCATCAGTCTTCATTTTGATGAATTTGAAACCCACGACTGGGTTTCCTGGTTCACTGTGAAACTGACTCCTCTCCTGCCCAGCTTGACTGCAGGGATGCTACAGACAACAACATCATACGCAGACTGCAACGCATACCACGTCATGTACGTAGCCCTCCCCAAATGCTGCACAGCTCTGTGAAGCAGGCCTCATGGCATTGGCATTGAAAGCGCAAGGGCATTTTACTCGTGCTGGTTTAGTGAGTGGTGGCGAAACGACGTTAAAGAGGCATCACCCTTACCTTCCTTTTGATTTGATCTTTCCAATATAGCATTGGGGCTCTGAGCAGCATCTTTGACCAGATTGATTCGCCGAGACAACTCACCCCGGTCCTGGTGGACTACCTGAAGCAGACCAACGCAAACGGTAGGTCCAGTGAAGGCGGCCCTTTGCTCTTCATCTCTATGTGCTAGAAGACACAGCGCTGCTCTGTGTCTGTCAACATATGTCTCTCCTAACGAGTCTTTCCTGCTCGCTATCATTTTAGACTCGAGCTGTGGGTCCAACACCGGCAGCCTCAGCACTTGGCTCGGGCAAAGCTTTGGCAAGTTCTCCATCTACGTGGATTATGAAGACCTGCGTGTGCTCAACGAGGGCTTTGGCAGCGTGAGTGGCCCGTTGCGCTATGCAGCCGCTCCCGTGAACGTTTTATTTTTGCAAGCATGTTGTTTCTACAAACGTTGTTATTGATCTTATCCCCTGCAGTTTGAGGCGCTGGACATCCTGAGCGCTTCTCAGGTCGCTCAACTGACACTGACATCCGGCGCGCTGAACAACGTAGGCGTGATCAGCTTGGTCCTTGACCGCCTGGACGGCGTCAACGCTTTCCAGGACATTGACGAGTTCTTGACAGTTCTCAGCAGGACATCACAGGTATGTTCTCATCACTGAGGTGGCAGGCCTGAAGAAGTTTTATTCTCTGTGTGGCAAATATAAATACAAAAGAGCCCCCAAAGGCTTTCGGGACGCAACGTCTGATGGAAATGTCCCTTTCTGTTTGTTTGTCATTTCCTCTAGGCCTTGGACATCGATTCTCTGGTGAGGGACATCATGATGACTCGAGCCTTCTCCATCATCAGCCTTCATTTTGATGAATTTGAAACCCACGACTGGGTTTCCTGGTTCACTGTGAAACTGACTCCTCTCCTGCCCAGCTTGACTGCAGGGATGCTACAGACAACAACATCATACGCAGACTGCAACGCATACCACGTCATGTACGTAGCCCTCCCCAAATGCTGCACAGCTCTGTGAAGCGGGCCTCATGGCATTGGCATTGAAAGCGCGAGGGCATTTTACTCGTGCTGGTTTAATGAGTGGTGGCGAAACGACGTTAAAGAGGCATCACCCTTACCTTCCTTTTGATTTGATCTTTCCAATATAGCGTTGGGGCTCTGAGCAGCGTCTTTGACCAGATTGATTCGCCGAGACAACTCACCCCGGTCCTGGTGGACTACCTGAAGCAGACCAACGCAAACGGTAGGTCCAGTGAAGGCGGCCCTTTGCTCTTCATCTCTATGTGCTAGAAGACACAGCGCTGCTCTGTGTCTGTCAACATATGTCTCTCCTAACGAGTCTTTCCTGCTCGCTATCATTTTAGACTCGAGCTGTGGGTCCAACACCGGCAGCCTCAGCACTTGGCTCGGGCAAAGCTTTGGCAAGTTCTCCATCTACGTGGATTATGAAGACCTGCGTGTGCTCAATGAGGGCTTTGGCAGCGTGAGTGGCCCGTCGCGCTATGCAGCCGTTCCCGTGAACGTTTTATTTTTGCAAGCATGTTGTTTCTACAAACGTTGTTATTGATCTTATCCCCTGCAGTTTGAGGCGCTGGACATCCTGAGCGCTTCTCAGGTCGCTCAACTGACACTGACATCCGGCGCGCTGAACAACGTAGGCGTGATCAGCTTGGTCCTTGACCGCCTGGACGGCGTCAATGCTTTCCAGGACATTGACGAGTTCTTGACAGTTCTCAGCAGGACATCACAGGTATGTTCTCATCACTGAGGTGGCAGGCCTGAAGAAGTGTTATTCTCTGTGTGGCAAATATAAATACAAAAGAGTCCCCAAAGGCTTTCGGGACGCAACGTCTGATGGAAATGTCCCTTTCTGTTTGTTTGTCATTTCCTCTAGGCCTTGGACATCGATCCTCTGGTGAGGGACATCATGATGACTCAAGCCTTCTCCATCATCAGCCTTCATTTTGATGAATTTGAAACCCACGACTGGGTTTCCTGGTTCACTGTGAAACTGACTCCTCTCCTGCCCAGCTTGACTGCAGGGATGCTACAGACAACAACATCATACGCAGACTGCAACGCATACCACGTCATGTACGTAGCCCTCCCCAAATGCTGCACAGCTCTGTGAAGCAGGCCTCATGGCATTGGCATTGAAAGCGCAAGGGCATTTTACTCGTGCTGGTTTAGTGAGTGGTGGCGAAACGACGTTAAAGAGGCATCACCCTTACCTTCCTTTTGATTTGATCTTTCCAATATAGCGTTGGGGCTCTGAGCAGCGTCTTTGACCAGATTGATTCGCCGAGACAACTCACCGCGGTCCTGGTGGACTTCCTGAAGCAGACCAACGCAAACGGTAGGTCCAGTGAAGGCGGCCCTTTGCTCTTCATCTCTATGTGCTAGAAGACACAGCGCTGCTCTGTGTCTGTCAACATATGTCTCTCCTAACGAGTCTTTCCTGCTCGCTGTCATTTTAGGCTCGAGCTGTGGGTCCAACATCGGCAGCATCAGCACTTGGCTCGGGCAAAGCTTTGGCAAGTTCTCCATCTACGTGGATTATGAAGACCTGCGTGTGCTCAACGAGGGCTTTGGCAGCGTGAGTGGCCCGTCGCGCTATGCAGCTGTTCCCGTGAACGTTTTATTTTTGCAAGCATGTTGTTTCTACAAACGTTGTTATTGATCTTATCCCCTGCAGTTTGAGGCGCTGGACATCCTGAGCGCTTCTCAGGTCGCTCAACTGACACTGACATCCGGCGCGCTGAACAACGTAGGCGTGATCAGCTTGGTCCTTGACCGCCTGGACGGCGTCAATGCTTTCCAGGACATTGACGAGTTCTTGACAGTTCTCAGCAGGACATCACAGGTATGTTCTCATCACTGAGGTGGCAGGCCTGAAGAAGTTTTATTCTCTGTGTGGCAAATATAAATACAAAAGAGCCCCCAAAGGCTTTCGGGACGCAACGTCTGATGGAAATGTCCCTTTCTGTTTGTTTGTCATTTCCTCTAGGCCTTGGACATCGATTCTCTGGTGAGGGACATCATGATGACTCGAGCCTTCTCCATCATCAGCCTTCATTTTGATGAATTTGAAACCCACGACTGGGTTTCCTGGTTCACTGTGAAACTGACTCCTCTCCTGCCCAGCTTGACTGCAGGGATGCTACAGACAACAACATCATACGCAGACTGCAACGCATACCACGTCATGTACGTAGCCCTCCCCAAATGCTGCACAGCTCTGTGAAGCAGGCCTCATGGCATTGGCATTGAAAGCGCAAGGGCATTTTACTCGTGCTGGTTTAGTGAGTGGTGGCGAAACGACGTTAAAGAGGCATCACCCTTACCTTCCTTTTGATTTGATCTTTCCAATATAGCATTGGGGCTCTGAGCAGCATCTTTGACCAGATTGATTCGCCGAGACAACTCACCCCGGTCCTGGTGGACTACCTGAAGCAGACCAACGCAAACGGTAGGTCCAGTGAAGGCGGCCCTTTGCTCTTCATCTCTATGTGCTAGAAGACACAGCGCTGCTCTGTGTCTGTCAACATATGTCTCTCCTAACGAGTCTTTCCTGCTCGCTGTCATTTTAGACTCGAGCTGTGGGTCCAACACCGGCAGCCTCAGCACTTGGCTCGGGCAAAGCTTTGGCAAGTTCTCCATCTACGTGGATTATGAAGACCTGCGTGTGCTCAACGAGGGCTTTGGCAGCGTGAGTGGCCCGTCGCGCTATGCAGCCGCTCCCGTGAACGTTTTATTTTTGCAAGCATGTTGTTTCTACAAACGTTGTTATTGATCTTATCCCCTGCAGTTTGAGGCGCTGGACATCCTGAGCGCTTCTCAGGTCGCTCAACTGACACTGACATCCGGCGCGCTGAACAACGTAGGCGTGATCAGCTTGGTCCTTGACCGCCTGGACGGCGTCAACGCTTTCCAGGACATTGACGAGTTCTTGACAGTTCTCAGCAGGACATCACAGGTATGTTCTCATCACTGAGGTGGCAGGCCTGAAGAAGTGTTATTCTCTGTGTGGCAAATATAAATACAAAAGAGCCCCCAAAGGCTTTCGGGACGCAACGTCTGATGGAAATGTCCCTTTCTGTTTGTTTGTCATTTCCTCTAGGCCTTGGACATCGATCCTCTGGTGAGGGACATCATGATGACTCGAGCCTTCTCCATCATCAGCCTTCATTTTGATGAATTTGAAACCAACAACTGGGTTTCCTGGTTCACTGTGAAACTGACTCCTCTCCTGCCCAGCTTGACTGCAGGGATGCTACAGACAACAACATCATACGCAGACTGCAACGCATACCACGTCATGTACGTAGCCCTCCCCAAATGCTGCACAGCTCTGTGAAGCGGGCCTCATGGCATTGGCATTGAAAGCGCGAGGGCATTTTACTCGTGCTGGTTTAGTGAGTGGTGGCGAAACGACGTTAAAGAGGCATCACCCTTACCTTCCTTTTGATTTGATCTTTCCAATATAGCGTTGGGGCTCTGAGCAGCGTCTTTGACCAGATTGATTCGCCGAGACAACTCACCCCGGTCCTGGTGGACTACCTGAAGCAGACCAACGCAAACGGTAGGTCCAGTGAAGGCGGCCCTTTGCTCTTCATCTCTATGTGCTAGAAGACACAGCGCTGCTCTGTGTCTGTCAACATATGTCTCTCCTAACGAGTCTTTCCTGCTCGCTATCATTTTAGACTCGAGCTGTGGGTCCAACACCGGCAGCCTCAGCACTTGGCTCGGGCAAAGCTTTGGCAAGTTCTCCATCTACGTGGATTATGAAGACCTGCGTGTGCTCAATGAGGGCTTTGGCAGCGTGAGTGGCCCGTCGCGCTATGCAGCCGTTCCCGTGAACGTTTTATTTTTGCAAGCATGTTGTTTCTACAAACGTTGTTATTGATCTTATCCCCTGCAGTTTGAGGCGCTGGACATCCTGAGCGCTTCTCAGGTCGCTCAACTGACACTGACATCCGGCGCGCTGAACAACGTAGGCGTGATCAGCTTGGTCCTTGACCGCCTGGACGGCGTCAATGCTTTCCAGGACATTGACGAGTTCTTGACAGTTCTCAGCAGGACATCACAGGTATGTTCTCATCACTGAGGTGGCAGGCCTGAAGAAGTGTTATTCTCTGTGTGGCAAATATAAATACAAAAGAGTCCCCAAAGGCTTTCGGGACGCAACGTCTGATGGAAATGTCCCTTTCTGTTTGTTTGTCATTTCCTCTAGGCCTTGGACATCGATCCTCTGGTGAGGGACATCATGATGACTCAAGCCTTCTCCATCATCAGCCTTCATTTTGATGAATTTGAAACCCACGACTGGGTTTCCTGGTTCACTGTGAAACTGACTCCTCTCCTGCCCAGCTTGACTGCAGGGATGCTACAGACAACAACATCATACGCAGACTGCAACGCATACCACGTCATGTACGTAGCCCTCCCCAAATGCTGCACAGCTCTGTGAAGCAGGCCTCATGGCATTGGCATTGAAAGCGCAAGGGCATTTTACTCGTGCTGGTTTAGTGAGTGGTGGCGAAACGACGTTAAAGAGGCATCACCCTTACCTTCCTTTTGATTTGATCTTTCCAATATAGCGTTGGGGCTCTGAGCAGCGTCTTTGACCAGATTGATTCGCCGAGACAACTCACCCCGGTCCTGGTGGACTACCTGAAGCAGACCAACGCAAACGGTAGGTCCAGTGAAGGCGGCCCTTTGCTCTTCATCTCTATGTGCTAGAAGACACAGCGCTGCTCTGTGTCTGTCAACATATGTCTCTCCTAACGAGTCTTTCCTGCTCGCTGTCATTTTAGACTCGAGCTGTGGGTCCAACACCGGCAGCCTCAGCACTTGGCTCGGGCAAAGCTTTGGCAAGTTCTCCATCTACGTGGATTATGAAGACCTGCGTGTGCTCAACGAGGGCTTTGGCAGCGTGAGTGGCCCGTCGCGCTATGCAGCCGCTCCCGTGAACGTTTTATTTTTGCAAGCATGTTGTTTCTACAAACGTTGTTATTGATCTTATCCCCTGCAGTTTGAGGCGCTGGACATCCTGAGCGCTTCTCAGGTCGCTCAACTGACACTGACATCCGGCGCGCTGAACAACGTAGGCGTGATCAGCTTGGTCCTTGACCGCCTGGACGGCGTCAACGCTTTCCAGGACATTGACGAGTTCTTGACAGTTCTCAGCAGGACATCACAGGTATGTTCTCATCACTGAGGTGGCAGGCCTGAAGAAGTTTTATTCTCTGTGTGGCAAATATAAATACAAAAGAGCCCCCAAAGGCTTTCGGGACGCAACGTCTGATGGAAATGTCCCTTTCTGTTTGTTTGTCATTTCCTCTAGGCCTTGGACATCGATCCTCTGGTGAGGGACATCATGATGACTCGAGCCTTCTCCATCATCAGCCTTCATTTTGATGAATTTGAAACCCACGACTGGGTTTCCTGGTTCACTGTGAAACTGACTCCTCTTCTGCCCAGCTTGACTGCAGGGATGCTACAGACAACAACATCATACGGAGACTGCAACGTATACCACGTCATGTACGTAGCCCTCCCCAAATGCTGCACAGCTCTGTGAAGCAAGCCTCATGGCATTGGCATTGAAAGCGCAAGGGCATTTTACTCGTGCTGGTTTAGTGAGTGGTGGCGAAACGACGTTAAAGAGGCATCACCCTTACCTTCCTTTTGATTTGATCTTTCCAATATAGCGTTGGGGCTCTGAGCAGCGTCTTTGACCAGATTGATTCGCCGAGACAACTCACCCCGGTCCTGGTGGACTACCTGAAGCAGACCAACGCAAACGGTAGGTCCAGTGAAGGCGGCCCTTTGCTCTTCATCTCTATGTGCTAGAAGACACAGCGCTGCTCTGTGTCTGTCAACATATGTCTCTCCTAACGAGTCTTTCCTGCTCGCTGTCATTTTAGGCTCGAGCTGTGGGTCCAACACCGGCAGCATCAGCACTTGGCTCGGGCAAAGCTTTGGCAAGTTCTCCATCTACGTGGATTATGAAGACCTGCGTGTGCTCAACGAGGGCTTTGGCAGCGTGAGTGGCCCGTCGCGCTATGCAGCTGTTCCCGTGAACGTTTTATTTTTGCAAGCATGTTGTTTCTACAAACGTTGTTATTGATCTTATCCCCTGCAGTTTGAGGCGCTGGACATCCTGAGCGCTTCTCAGGTCGCTCAACTGACACTGACATCCGGCGCGCTGAACAACGTAGGCGTGATCATCTTGGTCCTTGACCGCCTGGACGGCGTCAATGCTTTCCAGGACATTGACGAGTTCTTGACAGTTCTCAGCAGGACATCACAGGTAGGTTCTCATCACTGAGGTGGCAGGCCTGAAGAAGTTTTATTCTCTGTGTGGCAAATATAAATACAAAAGAGCCCCCAAAGGCTTTCGGGACGCAACGTCTAATGGAAATGTCCCTTTCTGTTTGTTTGTCATTTCCTCTAGGCCTTGGACATCGATCCTCTGGTGAGGGACATCATGATGACTCGAGCCTTCTCCATCATCAGTCTTCATTTTGATGAATTTGAAACCCACGACTGGGTTTCCTGGTTCACTGTGAAACTGACTCCTCTCCTGCCCAGCTTGACTGCAGGGATGCTACAGACAACAACATCATACGCAGACTGCAACGCATACCACGTCATGTACGTAGCCCTCCCCAAATGCTGCACAGCTCTGTGAAGCGGGCCTCATGGCATTGGCATTGAAAGCGCGAGGGCATTTTACTCGTGCTGGTTTAGTGAGTGGTGGCGAAACGACGTTAAAGAGGCATCACCCTTACCTTCCTTTTGATTTGATCTTTCCAATATAGCGTTGGGGCTCTGAGCAGCGTCTTTGACCAGATTGATTCGCCGAGACAACTCACCCCGGTCCTGGTGGACTACCTGAAGCAGACCAACGCAAACGGTAGGTCCAGTGAAGGCGGCCCTTTGCTCTTCATCTCTATGTGCTAGAAGACACAGCGCTGCTCTGTGTCTGTCAACATATGTCTCTCCTAACGAGTCTTTCCTGCTCGCTATCATTTTAGACTCGAGCTGTGGGTCCAACACCGGCAGCCTCAGCACTTGGCTCGGGCAAAGCTTTGGCAAGTTCTCCATCTACGTGGATTATGAAGACCTGCGTGTGCTCAATGAGGGCTTTGGCAGCGTGAGTGGCCCGTCGCGCTATGCAGCCGTTCCCGTGAACGTTTTATTTTTGCAAGCATGTTGTTTCTACAAACGTTGTTATTGATCTTATCCCCTGCAGTTTGAGGCGCTGGACATCCTGAGCGCTTCTCAGGTCGCTCAACTGACACTGACATCCGGCGCGCTGAACAACGTAGGCGTGATCAGCTTGGTCCTTGACCGCCTGGACGGCGTCAATGCTTTCCAGGACATTGACGAGTTCTTGACAGTTCTCAGCAGGACATCACAGGTAGGTTCTCATCACTGAGGTGGCAGGCCTGAAGAAGTGTTATTCTCTGTGTGGCAAATATAAATACAAAAGAGCCCCCAAAGGCTTTCGGGACGCAACGTCTAATGGAAATGTCCCTTTCTGTTTGTTTGTCATTTCCTCTAGGCCTTGGACATCGATCCTCTGGTGAGGGACATCATGATGACTCGAGCCTTCTCCATCATCAGTCTTCATTTTGATGAATTTGAAACCCACGACTGGGTTTCCTGGTTCACTGTGAAACTGACTCCTCTCCTGCCCAGCTTGACTGCAGGGATGCTACAGACAACAACATCATACGCAGACTGCAACGCATACCACGTCATGTACGTAGCCCTCCCCAAATGCTGCACAGCTCTGTGAAGCAGGCCTCATGGCATTGGCATTGAAAGCGCAAGGGCATTTTACTCGTGCTGGTTTAGTGAGTGGTGGCGAAACGACGTTAAAGAGGCATCACCCTTACCTTCCTTTTGATTTGATCTTTCCAATATAGCATTGGGGCTCTGAGCAGCATCTTTGACCAGATTGATTCGCCGAGACAACTCACCCCGGTCCTGGTGGACTACCTGAAGCAGACCAACGCAAACGGTAGGTCCAGTGAAGGCGGCCCTTTGCTCTTCATCTCTATGTGCTAGAAGACACAGCGCTGCTCTGTGTCTGTCAACATATGTCTCTCCTAACGAGTCTTTCCTGCTCGCTATCATTTTAGACTCGAGCTGTGGGTCCAACACCGGCAGCCTCAGCACTTGGCTCGGGCAAAGCTTTGGCAAGTTCTCCATCTACGTGGATTATGAAGACCTGCGTGTGCTCAACGAGGGCTTTGGCAGCGTGAGTGGCCCGTTGCGCTATGCAGCCGCTCCCGTGAACGTTTTATTTTTGCAAGCATGTTGTTTCTACAAACGTTGTTATTGATCTTATCCCCTGCAGTTTGAGGCGCTGGACATCCTGAGCGCTTCTCAGGTCGCTCAACTGACACTGACATCCGGCGCGCTGAACAACGTAGGCGTGATCAGCTTGGTCCTTGACCGCCTGGACGGCGTCAACGCTTTCCAGGACATTGACGAGTTCTTGACAGTTCTCAGCAGGACATCACAGGTATGTTCTCATCACTGAGGTGGCAGGCCTGAAGAAGTTTTATTCTCTGTGTGGCAAATATAAATACAAAAGAGCCCCCAAAGGCTTTCGGGACGCAACGTCTGATGGAAATGTCCCTTTCTGTTTGTTTGTCATTTCCTCTAGGCCTTGGACATCGATTCTCTGGTGAGGGACATCATGATGACTCGAGCCTTCTCCATCATCAGCCTTCATTTTGATGAATTTGAAACCCACGACTGGGTTTCCTGGTTCACTGTGAAACTGACTCCTCTCCTGCCCAGCTTGACTGCAGGGATGCTACAGACAACAACATCATACGCAGACTGCAACGCATACCACGTCATGTACGTAGCCCTCCCCAAATGCTGCACAGCTCTGTGAAGCGGGCCTCATGGCATTGGCATTGAAAGCGCGAGGGCATTTTACTCGTGCTGGTTTAATGAGTGGTGGCGAAACGACGTTAAAGAGGCATCACCCTTACCTTCCTTTTGATTTGATCTTTCCAATATAGCGTTGGGGCTCTGAGCAGCGTCTTTGACCAGATTGATTCGCCGAGACAACTCACCCCGGTCCTGGTGGACTACCTGAAGCAGACCAACGCAAACGGTAGGTCCAGTGAAGGCGGCCCTTTGCTCTTCATCTCTATGTGCTAGAAGACACAGCGCTGCTCTGTGTCTGTCAACATATGTCTCTCCTAACGAGTCTTTCCTGCTCGCTATCATTTTAGACTCGAGCTGTGGGTCCAACACCGGCAGCCTCAGCACTTGGCTCGGGCAAAGCTTTGGCAAGTTCTCCATCTACGTGGATTATGAAGACCTGCGTGTGCTCAATGAGGGCTTTGGCAGCGTGAGTGGCCCGTCGCGCTATGCAGCCGTTCCCGTGAACGTTTTATTTTTGCAAGCATGTTGTTTCTACAAACGTTGTTATTGATCTTATCCCCTGCAGTTTGAGGCGCTGGACATCCTGAGCGCTTCTCAGGTCGCTCAACTGACACTGACATCCGGCGCGCTGAACAACGTAGGCGTGATCAGCTTGGTCCTTGACCGCCTGGACGGCGTCAATGCTTTCCAGGACATTGACGAGTTCTTGACAGTTCTCAGCAGGACATCACAGGTATGTTCTCATCACTGAGGTGGCAGGCCTGAAGAAGTGTTATTCTCTGTGTGGCAAATATAAATACAAAAGAGTCCCCAAAGGCTTTCGGGACGCAACGTCTGATGGAAATGTCCCTTTCTGTTTGTTTGTCATTTCCTCTAGGCCTTGGACATCGATCCTCTGGTGAGGGACATCATGATGACTCAAGCCTTCTCCATCATCAGCCTTCATTTTGATGAATTTGAAACCCACGACTGGGTTTCCTGGTTCACTGTGAAACTGACTCCTCTCCTGCCCAGCTTGACTGCAGGGATGCTACAGACAACAACATCATACGCAGACTGCAACGCATACCACGTCATGTACGTAGCCCTCCCCAAATGCTGCACAGCTCTGTGAAGCAGGCCTCATGGCATTGGCATTGAAAGCGCAAGGGCATTTTACTCGTGCTGGTTTAGTGAGTGGTGGCGAAACGACGTTAAAGAGGCATCACCCTTACCTTCCTTTTGATTTGATCTTTCCAATATAGCGTTGGGGCTCTGAGCAGCGTCTTTGACCAGATTGATTCGCCGAGACAACTCACCGCGGTCCTGGTGGACTTCCTGAAGCAGACCAACGCAAACGGTAGGTCCAGTGAAGGCGGCCCTTTGCTCTTCATCTCTATGTGCTAGAAGACACAGCGCTGCTCTGTGTCTGTCAACATATGTCTCTCCTAACGAGTCTTTCCTGCTCGCTGTCATTTTAGGCTCGAGCTGTGGGTCCAACATCGGCAGCATCAGCACTTGGCTCGGGCAAAGCTTTGGCAAGTTCTCCATCTACGTGGATTATGAAGACCTGCGTGTGCTCAACGAGGGCTTTGGCAGCGTGAGTGGCCCGTCGCGCTATGCAGCTGTTCCCGTGAACGTTTTATTTTTGCAAGCATGTTGTTTCTACAAACGTTGTTATTGATCTTATCCCCTGCAGTTTGAGGCGCTGGACATCCTGAGCGCTTCTCAGGTCGCTCAACTGACACTGACATCCGGCGCGCTGAACAACGTAGGCGTGATCAGCTTGGTCCTTGACCGCCTGGACGGCGTCAATGCTTTCCAGGACATTGACGAGTTCTTGACAGTTCTCAGCAGGACATCACAGGTATGTTCTCATCACTGAGGTGGCAGGCCTGAAGAAGTTTTATTCTCTGTGTGGCAAATATAAATACAAAAGAGCCCCCAAAGGCTTTCGGGACGCAACGTCTGATGGAAATGTCCCTTTCTGTTTGTTTGTCATTTCCTCTAGGCCTTGGACATCGATTCTCTGGTGAGGGACATCATGATGACTCGAGCCTTCTCCATCATCAGCCTTCATTTTGATGAATTTGAAACCCACGACTGGGTTTCCTGGTTCACTGTGAAACTGACTCCTCTCCTGCCCAGCTTGACTGCAGGGATGCTACAGACAACAACATCATACGCAGACTGCAACGCATACCACGTCATGTACGTAGCCCTCCCCAAATGCTGCACAGCTCTGTGAAGCAGGCCTCATGGCATTGGCATTGAAAGCGCAAGGGCATTTTACTCGTGCTGGTTTAGTGAGTGGTGGCGAAACGACGTTAAAGAGGCATCACCCTTACCTTCCTTTTGATTTGATCTTTCCAATATAGCATTGGGGCTCTGAGCAGCATCTTTGACCAGATTGATTCGCCGAGACAACTCACCCCGGTCCTGGTGGACTACCTGAAGCAGACCAACGCAAACGGTAGGTCCAGTGAAGGCGGCCCTTTGCTCTTCATCTCTATGTGCTAGAAGACACAGCGCTGCTCTGTGTCTGTCAACATATGTCTCTCCTAACGAGTCTTTCCTGCTCGCTGTCATTTTAGACTCGAGCTGTGGGTCCAACACCGGCAGCCTCAGCACTTGGCTCGGGCAAAGCTTTGGCAAGTTCTCCATCTACGTGGATTATGAAGACCTGCGTGTGCTCAACGAGGGCTTTGGCAGCGTGAGTGGCCCGTCGCGCTATGCAGCCGCTCCCGTGAACGTTTTATTTTTGCAAGCATGTTGTTTCTACAAACGTTGTTATTGATCTTATCCCCTGCAGTTTGAGGCGCTGGACATCCTGAGCGCTTCTCAGGTCGCTCAACTGACACTGACATCCGGCGCGCTGAACAACGTAGGCGTGATCAGCTTGGTCCTTGACCGCCTGGACGGCGTCAACGCTTTCCAGGACATTGACGAGTTCTTGACAGTTCTCAGCAGGACATCACAGGTATGTTCTCATCACTGAGGTGGCAGGCCTGAAGAAGTGTTATTCTCTGTGTGGCAAATATAAATACAAAAGAGCCCCCAAAGGCTTTCGGGACGCAACGTCTGATGGAAATGTCCCTTTCTGTTTGTTTGTCATTTCCTCTAGGCCTTGGACATCGATCCTCTGGTGAGGGACATCATGATGACTCGAGCCTTCTCCATCATCAGCCTTCATTTTGATGAATTTGAAACCAACAACTGGGTTTCCTGGTTCACTGTGAAACTGACTCCTCTCCTGCCCAGCTTGACTGCAGGGATGCTACAGACAACAACATCATACGCAGACTGCAACGCATACCACGTCATGTACGTAGCCCTCCCCAAATGCTGCACAGCTCTGTGAAGCGGGCCTCATGGCATTGGCATTGAAAGCGCGAGGGCATTTTACTCGTGCTGGTTTAGTGAGTGGTGGCGAAACGACGTTAAAGAGGCATCACCCTTACCTTCCTTTTGATTTGATCTTTCCAATATAGCGTTGGGGCTCTGAGCAGCGTCTTTGACCAGATTGATTCGCCGAGACAACTCACCCCGGTCCTGGTGGACTACCTGAAGCAGACCAACGCAAACGGTAGGTCCAGTGAAGGCGGCCCTTTGCTCTTCATCTCTATGTGCTAGAAGACACAGCGCTGCTCTGTGTCTGTCAACATATGTCTCTCCTAACGAGTCTTTCCTGCTCGCTATCATTTTAGACTCGAGCTGTGGGTCCAACACCGGCAGCCTCAGCACTTGGCTCGGGCAAAGCTTTGGCAAGTTCTCCATCTACGTGGATTATGAAGACCTGCGTGTGCTCAATGAGGGCTTTGGCAGCGTGAGTGGCCCGTCGCGCTATGCAGCCGTTCCCGTGAACGTTTTATTTTTGCAAGCATGTTGTTTCTACAAACGTTGTTATTGATCTTATCCCCTGCAGTTTGAGGCGCTGGACATCCTGAGCGCTTCTCAGGTCGCTCAACTGACACTGACATCCGGCGCGCTGAACAACGTAGGCGTGATCAGCTTGGTCCTTGACCGCCTGGACGGCGTCAATGCTTTCCAGGACATTGACGAGTTCTTGACAGTTCTCAGCAGGACATCACAGGTATGTTCTCATCACTGAGGTGGCAGGCCTGAAGAAGTGTTATTCTCTGTGTGGCAAATATAAATACAAAAGAGTCCCCAAAGGCTTTCGGGACGCAACGTCTGATGGAAATGTCCCTTTCTGTTTGTTTGTCATTTCCTCTAGGCCTTGGACATCGATCCTCTGGTGAGGGACATCATGATGACTCAAGCCTTCTCCATCATCAGCCTTCATTTTGATGAATTTGAAACCCACGACTGGGTTTCCTGGTTCACTGTGAAACTGACTCCTCTCCTGCCCAGCTTGACTGCAGGGATGCTACAGACAACAACATCATACGCAGACTGCAACGCATACCACGTCATGTACGTAGCCCTCCCCAAATGCTGCACAGCTCTGTGAAGCAGGCCTCATGGCATTGGCATTGAAAGCGCAAGGGCATTTTACTCGTGCTGGTTTAGTGAGTGGTGGCGAAACGACGTTAAAGAGGCATCACCCTTACCTTCCTTTTGATTTGATCTTTCCAATATAGCGTTGGGGCTCTGAGCAGCGTCTTTGACCAGATTGATTCGCCGAGACAACTCACCGCGGTCCTGGTGGACTTCCTGAAGCAGACCAACGCAAACGGTAGGTCCAGTGAAGGCGGCCCTTTGCTCTTCATCTCTATGTGCTAGAAGACACAGCGCTGCTCTGTGTCTGTCAACATATGTCTCTCCTAACGAGTCTTTCCTGCTCGCTGTCATTTTAGGCTCGAGCTGTGGGTCCAACACCGGCAGCATCAGCACTTGGCTCGGGCAAAGCTTTGGCAAGTTCTCCATCTACGTGGATTATGAAGACCTGCGTGTGCTCAACGAGGGCTTTGGCAGCGTGAGTGGCCCGTCGCGCTATGCAGCTGTTCCCGTGAACGTTTTATTTTTGCAAGCATGTTGTTTCTACAAACGTTGTTATTGATCTTATCCCCTGCAGTTTGAGGCGCTGGACATCCTGAGCGCTTCTCAGGTCGCTCAACTGACACTGACATCCGGCGCGCTGAACAACGTAGGCGTGATCATCTTGGTCCTTGACCGCCTGGACGGCGTCAATGCTTTCCAGGACATTGACGAGTTCTTGACAGTTCTCAGCAGGACATCACAGGTATGTTCTCATCACTGAGGTGGCAGGCCTGAAGAAGTGTTATTCTCTGTGTGGCAAATATAAATACAAAAGAGCCCCCAAAGGCTTTCGGGACGCAACGTCTGATGGAAATGTCCCTTTCTGTTTGTTTGTCATTTCCTCTAGGCCTTGGACATCGATTCTCTGGTGAGGGACATCATGATGACTCGAGCCTTCTCCATCATCAGCCTTCATTTTGATGAATTTGAAACCCACGACTGGGTTTCCTGGTTCACTGTGAAACTGACTCCTCTCCTGCCCGGCTTGACTGCAGGGATGCTACAGACAACAACATCATACGCAGACTGCAACGCATACCACGTCATGTACGTAGCCCTCCCTAAATGCTGCACAGCTCTGTGAAGCGGGCCTCATGGCATTGGCATTGAAAGCGCAAGGGCATTTTACTCGTGCTGGTTTAGTGAGTGGTGGCGAAACGACGTTAAAGAGGCATCACCCTTACCTTCCTTTTGATTTGATCTTTCCAATATAGCGTTGGGGCTCTGAGCAGCGTCTTTGACCAGATTGATTCGCCGAGACAACTCACCCCAGTCTTGGTGGACTACCTGAAGCAGACCAACGCAAACGGTAGGTCCAGTGAAGGCGGCCCTTTGCTCTTCATCTCTATGTGCTAGAAGACACAGCGCTGCTCTGTGTCTGTCAACATATGTCTCTCCTAACGAGTCTTTCCTGCTCGCTGTCATTTTAGGCTCGAGCTGTGGGTCCAACACCGGCAGCCTCAGCACTTGGCTCGGGCAAAGCTTTGGCAAGTTCTCCATCTACGTGGATTATGAAGACCTGCGTGTGCTCAACGAGGGCTTTGGCAGCGTGAGTGGCCCGTCGCGCTATGCAGCCGTTCCCGTGAACGTTTTATTTTTGCAAGCATGTTTTTTCTACAAATGTTGTTATTGATCTTATCCCCTGCAGTTTGAGGCGCTGGACATCCTGAGCGCTTCTCAGGTCGCTCAACTGACACTGACATCCGGCGCGCTGAACAACGTAGGCGTGATCAGCTTGGTCCTTGACCGCCTGGATGGCGTCAATGCTTTCCAGGACATTGACGAGTTCTTGACAGTTCTCAGCAGGACATCACAGGTATGTTCTCATCACTGAGGTGGCAGGCCTGAAGAAGTGTTATTCTCTGTGTGGCAAATATAAATACAAAAGAGCCCCCAAAGGCTTTCGGGACGCAACGTCTGATGGAAATGTCCCTTTCTGTTTGTTTGTCATTTCCTCTAGGCCTTGGACATCGATCCTCTGGTGAGGGACATCATGATGACTCGAGCCTTCTCCATCATCAGCCTTCATTTTGATGAATTTGAAACCAACAACTGGGTTTCCTGGTTCACTGTGAAACTGACTCCTCTCCTGCCCAGCTTGACTGCAGGGATGCTACAGACAACAACATCATACGCAGACTGCAACGCATACCACGTCATGTACGTAGCCCTCCCCAAATGCTGCACAGCTCTGTGAAGCGGGCCTCATGGCATTGTCATTGAAAGCGCGAGGGCATTTTACTCGTGCTGGTTTAGTGAGTGGTGGCGAAACGACGTTAAAGAGGCATCACCCTTACCTTCCTTTTGATTTGATCTTTCCAATATAGCGTTGGGGCTCTGAGCAGCGTCTTTGACCAGATTGATTCGCCGAGACAACTCACCCCGGTCCTGGTGGACTACCTGAAGCAGACCAACGCAAACGGTAGGTCCAGTGAAGGCGGCCCTTTGCTCTTCATCTCTATGTGCTAGAAGACACAGCGCTGCTCTGTGTCTGTCAACATATGTCTCTCCTAACGAGTCTTTCCTGCTCGCTGTCATTTTAGACTCGAGCTGTGGGTCCAACACCGGCAGCCTCAGCACTTGGCTCGGGCAAAGCTTTGGCAAGTTCTCCATCTACGTGGATTATGAAGACCTGCGTGTGCTCAACGAGGGCTTTGGCAGCGTGAGTGGCCCGTCGCGCTATGCAGCCGCTCCCGTGAACGTTTTATTTTTGCAAGCATGTTGTTTCTACAAACGTTGTTGTTGATCTTATCCCCTGCAGTTTGAGGCGCTGGACATCCTGAGCGCTTCTCAGGTCGCTCAACTGACACTGACATCCGGCGCGCTGAACAACGTAGGCGTGATCAGCTTGGTCCTTGACCGCCTGGACGGCGTCAATGCTTTCCAGGACATTGACGAGTTCTTGACAGTTCTCAGCAGGACATCACAGGTATGTTCTCATCACTGAGGTGGCAGGCCTGAAGAAGTTTTATTCTCTGTGTGGCAAATATAAATACAAAAGAGCCCCCAAAGGCTTTCGGGACGCAACGTCTGATGGAAATGTCCCTTTCTGTTTGTTTGTCATTTCCTCTAGGCCTTGGACATCGATTCTCTGGTGAGGGACATCATGATGACTCGAGCCTTCTCCATCATCAGCCTTCATTTTGATGAATTTGAAACCCACGACTGGGTTTCCTGGTTCACTGTGAAACTGACTCCTCTCCTGCCCAGCTTGACTGCAGGGATGCTACAGACAACAACATCATACGCAGACTGCAACGCATACCACGTCATGTACGTAGCCCTCCCCAAATGCTGCACAGCTCTGTGAAGCAGGCCTCATGGCATTGGCATTGAAAGCGCAAGGGCATTTTACTCGTGCTGGTTTAGTGAGTGGTGGCGAAACGACGTTAAAGAGGCATCACCCTTACCTTCCTTTTGATTTGATCTTTCCAATATAGCGTTGGGGCTCTGAGCAGCGTCTTTGACCAGATTGATTCGCCGAGACAACTCACCGCGGTCCTGGTGGACTTCCTGAAGCAGACCAACGCAAACGGTAGGTCCAGTGAAGGCGGCCCTTTGCTCTTCATCTCTATGTGCTAGAAGACACAGCGCTGCTCTGTGTCTGTCAACATATGTCTCTCCTAACGAGTCTTTCCTGCTCGCTGTCATTTTAGGCTCGAGCTGTGGGTCCAACACCGGCAGCATCAGCACTTGGCTCGGGCAAAGCTTTGGCAAGTTCTCCATCTACGTGGATTATGAAGACCTGCGTGTGCTCAACGAGGGCTTTGGCAGCGTGAGTGGCCCGTCGCGCTATGCAGCTGTTCCCGTGAACGTTTTATTTTTGCAAGCATGTTGTTTCTACAAACGTTGTTATTGATCTTATCCCCTGCAGTTTGAGGCGCTGGACATCCTGAGCGCTTCTCAGGTCGCTCAACTGACACTGACATCCGGCGCGCTGAACAACGTAGGCGTGATCATCTTGGTCCTTGACCGCCTGGACGGCGTCAATGCTTTCCAGGACATTGACGAGTTCTTGACAGTTCTCAGCAGGACATCACAGGTATGTTCTCATCACTGAGGTGGCAGGCCTGAAGAAGTGTTATTCTCTGTGTGGCAAATATAAATACAAAAGAGCCCCCAAAGGCTTTCGGGACGCAACGTCTGATGGAAATGTCCCTTTCTGTTTGTTTGTCATTTCCTCTAGGCCTTGGACATCGATTCTCTGGTGAGGGACATCATGATGACTCGAGCCTTCTCCATCATCAGCCTTCATTTTGATGAATTTGAAACCCACGACTGGGTTTCCTGGTTCACTGTGAAACTGACTCCTCTCCTGCCCGGCTTGACTGCAGGGATGCTACAGACAACAACATCATACGCAGACTGCAACGCATACCACGTCATGTACGTAGCCCTCCCTAAATGCTGCACAGCTCTGTGAAGCGGGCCTCATGGCATTGGCATTGAAAGCGCAAGGGCATTTTACTCGTGCTGGTTTAGTGAGTGGTGGCGAAACGACGTTAAAGAGGCATCACCCTTACCTTCCTTTTGATTTGATCTTTCCAATATAGCGTTGGGGCTCTGAGCAGCGTCTTTGACCAGATTGATTCGCCGAGACAACTCACCCCAGTCTTGGTGGACTACCTGAAGCAGACCAACGCAAACGGTAGGTCCAGTGAAGGCGGCCCTTTGCTCTTCATCTCTATGTGCTAGAAGACACAGCGCTGCTCTGTGTCTGTCAACATATGTCTCTCCTAACGAGTCTTTCCTGCTCGCTGTCATTTTAGGCTCGAGCTGTGGGTCCAACACCGGCAGCCTCAGCACTTGGCTCGGGCAAAGCTTTGGCAAGTTCTCCATCTACGTGGATTATGAAGACCTGCGTGTGCTCAACGAGGGCTTTGGCAGCGTGAGTGGCCCGTCGCGCTATGCAGCCGTTCCCGTGAACGTTTTATTTTTGCAAGCATGTTTTTTCTACAAATGTTGTTATTGATCTTATCCCCTGCAGTTTGAGGCGCTGGACATCCTGAGCGCTTCTCAGGTCGCTCAACTGACACTGACATCCGGCGCGCTGAACAACGTAGGCGTGATCAGCTTGGTCCTTGACCGCCTGGATGGCGTCAATGCTTTCCAGGACATTGACGAGTTCTTGACAGTTCTCAGCAGGACATCACAGGTATGTTCTCATCACTGAGGTGGCAGGCCTGAAGAAGTGTTATTCTCTGTGTGGCAAATATAAATACAAAAGAGCCCCCAAAGGCTTTCGGGACGCAACGTCTGATGGAAATGTCCCTTTCTGTTTGTTTGTCATTTCCTCTAGGCCTTGGACATCGATCCTCTGGTGAGGGACATCATGATGACTCGAGCCTTCTCCATCATCAGCCTTCATTTTGATGAATTTGAAACCAACAACTGGGTTTCCTGGTTCACTGTGAAACTGACTCCTCTCCTGCCCAGCTTGACTGCAGGGATGCTACAGACAACAACATCATACGCAGACTGCAACGCATACCACGTCATGTACGTAGCCCTCCCCAAATGCTGCACAGCTCTGTGAAGCGGGCCTCATGGCATTGTCATTGAAAGCGCGAGGGCATTTTACTCGTGCTGGTTTAGTGAGTGGTGGCGAAACGACGTTAAAGAGGCATCACCCTTACCTTCCTTTTGATTTGATCTTTCCAATATAGCGTTGGGGCTCTGAGCAGCGTCTTTGACCAGATTGATTCGCCGAGACAACTCACCCCGGTCCTGGTGGACTACCTGAAGCAGACCAACGCAAACGGTAGGTCCAGTGAAGGCGGCCCTTTGCTCTTCATCTCTATGTGCTAGAAGACACAGCGCTGCTCTGTGTCTGTCAACATATGTCTCTCCTAACGAGTCTTTCCTGCTCGCTGTCATTTTAGACTCGAGCTGTGGGTCCAACACCGGCAGCCTCAGCACTTGGCTCGGGCAAAGCTTTGGCAAGTTCTCCATCTACGTGGATTATGAAGACCTGCGTGTGCTCAACGAGGGCTTTGGCAGCGTGAGTGGCCCGTCGCGCTATGCAGCCGCTCCCGTGAACGTTTTATTTTTGCAAGCATGTTGTTTCTACAAACGTTGTTGTTGATCTTATCCCCTGCAGTTTGAGGCGCTGGACATCCTGAGCGCTTCTCAGGTCGCTCAACTGACACTGACATCCGGCGCGCTGAACAACGTAGGCGTGATCAGCTTGGTCCTTGACCGCCTGGACGGCGTCAATGCTTTCCAGGACATTGACGAGTTCTTGACAGTTCTCAGCAGGACATCACAGGTATGTTCTCATCACTGAGGTGGCAGGCCTGAAGAAGTTTTATTCTCTGTGTGGCAAATATAAATACAAAAGAGCCCCCAAAGGCTTTCGGGACGCAACGTCTGATGGAAATGTCCCTTTCTGTTTGTTTGTCATTTCCTCTAGGCCTTGGACATCGATTCTCTGGTGAGGGACATCATGATGACTCGAGCCTTCTCCATCATCAGCCTTCATTTTGATGAATTTGAAACCCACGACTGGGTTTCCTGGTTCACTGTGAAACTGACTCCTCTCCTGCCCAGCTTGACTGCAGGGATGCTACAGACAACAACATCATACGCAGACTGCAACGCATACCACGTCATGTACGTAGCCCTCCACAAATGCTGCACAGCTCTGTGAAGCGGGCCTCATGGCATTGTCATTGAAAGCGCGAGGGCATTTTACTCGTGCTGGTTTAGTGAGTGGTGGCGAAACGACGTTAAAGAGGCATCACCCTTACCTTCCTTTTGATTTGATCTTTCCAATATAGCGTTGGGGCTCTGAGCAGCGTCTTTGACCAGATTGATTCGCCGAGACAACTCACCGCGGTCCTGGTGGACTTCCTGAAGCAGACCAACGCAAACGGTAGGTCCAGTGAAGGCGGCCCTTTGCTCTTCATCTCTATGTGCTAGAAGACACAGCGCTGCTCTGTGTCTGTCAACATATGTCTCTCCTAACGAGTCTTTCCTGCTCGCTGTCATTTTAGGCTCGAGCTGTGGGTCCAACACCGGCAGCATCAGCACTTGGCTCGGGCAAAGCTTTGGCAAGTTCTCCATCTACGTGGATTATGAAGACCTGCGTGTGCTCAACGAGGGCTTTGGCAGCGTGAGTGGCCCGTCGCGCTATGCAGCTGTTCCCGTGAACGTTTTATTTTTGCAAGCATGTTGTTTCTACAAACGTTGTTATTGATCTTATCCCCTGCAGTTTGAGGCGCTGGACATCCTGAGCGCTTCTCAGGTCGCTCAACTGACACTGACATCCGGCGCGCTGAACAACGTAGGCGTGATCATCTTGGTCCTTGACCGCCTGGACGGCGTCAATGCTTTCCAGGACATTGACGAGTTCTTGACAGTTCTCAGCAGGACATCACAGGTATGTTCTCATCACTGAGGTGGCAGGCCTGAAGAAGTGTTATTCTCTGTGTGGCAAATATAAATACAAAAGAGCCCCCAAAGGCTTTCGGGACGCAACGTCTGATGGAAATGTCCCTTTTTGTTTGTTTGTCATTTCCTCTAGGCCTTGGACATCGATTCTCTGGTGAGGGACATCATGATGACTCGAGCCTTCTCCATCATCAGCCTTCATTTTGATGAATTTGAAACCCACGACTGGGTTTCCTGGTTCACTGTGAAACTGACTCCTCTCCTGCCCGGCTTGACTGCAGGGATGCTACAGACAACAACATCATACGCAGACTGCAACGCATACCACGTCATGTACGTAGCCCTCCCTAAATGCTGCACAGCTCTGTGAAGCGGGCCTCATGGCATTGGCATTGAAAGCGCAGGGGCATTTTACTCGTGCTGGTTTAGTGAGTGGTGGCGAAACGACGTTAAAGAGGCATCACCCTTACCTTCCTTTTGATTTGATCTTTCCAATATAGCGTTGGGGCTCTGAGCAGCGTCTTTGACCAGATTGATTCGCCGAGACAACTCACCCCGGTCTTGGTGGACTACCTGAAGCAGACCAACGCAAACGGTAGGTCCAGTGAAGGCGGCCCTTTGCTCTTCATCTCTATGTGCTAGAAGACACAGCGCTGCTCTGTGTCTGTCAACATATGTCTCTCCTAACGAGTCTTTCCTGCTCGCTGTCATTTTAGGCTCGAGCTGTGGGTCCAACACCGGCAGCCTCAGCACTTGGCTCGGGCAAAGCTTTGGCAAGTTCTCCATCTACGTGGATTATGAAGACCTGCGTGTGCTCAACGAGGGCTTTGGCAGCGTGAGTGGCCCGTCGCGCTATGCAGCCGTTCCCGTGAACGTTTTATTTTTGCAAGCATGTTTTTTCTACAAATGTTGTTATTGATCTTATCCCCTGCAGTTTGAGGCGCTGGACATCCTGAGCGCTTCTCAGGTCGCTCAACTGACACTGACATCCGGCGCGCTGAACAACGTAGGCGTGATCAGCTTGGTCCTTGACCGCCTGGATGGCGTCAATGCTTTCCAGGACATTGACGAGTTCTTGACAGTTCTCAGCAGGACATCACAGGTATGTTCTCATCACTGAGGTGGCAGGCCTGAAGAAGTGTTATTCTCTGTGTGGCAAATATAAATA
Organism: Rutilus rutilus; assembly: GCF_951802725.1. Classification (NCBI taxonomy): domain Eukaryota; kingdom Metazoa; phylum Chordata; class Actinopteri; order Cypriniformes; family Leuciscidae; genus Rutilus; species Rutilus rutilus. The sequence continues at coordinate 77,424,574 of NC_140209.1, forward strand.
CAAAAGAGCCCCCAAAGGCTTTCGGGACGCAACGTCTGATGGAAATGTCCCTTTCTGTTTGTTTGTCATTTCCTCTAGGCCTTGGACATCGATCCTCTGGTGAGGGACATCATGATGACTCGAGCCTTCTCCATCATCAGCCTTCATTTTGATGAATTTGAAACCAACAACTGGGTTTCCTGGTTCACTGTGAAACTGACTCCTCTCCTGCCCAGCTTGACTGCAGGGATGCTACAGACAACAACATCATACGCAGACTGCAACGCATACCACGTCATGTACGTAGCCCTCCCCAAATGCTGCACAGCTCTGTGAAGCGGGCCTCATGGCATTGGCATTGAAAGCGCGAGGGCATTTTACTCGTGCTGGTTTAGTGAGTGGTGGCGAAACGACGTTAAAGAGGCATCACCCTTACCTTCCTTTTGATTTGATCTTTCCAATATAGCGTTGGGGCTCTGAGCAGCGTCTTTGACCAGATTGATTCGCCGAGACAACTCACCCCGGTCCTGGTGGACTACCTGAAGCAGACCAACGCAAACGGTAGGTCCAGTGAAGGCGGCCCTTTGCTCTTCATCTCTATGTGCTAGAAGACACAGCGCTGCTCTGTGTCTGTCAACATATGTCTCTCCTAACGAGTCTTTCCTGCTCGCTATCATTTTAGACTCGAGCTGTGGGTCCAACACCGGCAGCCTCAGCACTTGGCTCGGGCAAAGCTTTGGCAAGTTCTCCATCTACGTGGATTATGAAGACCTGCGTGTGCTCAATGAGGGCTTTGGCAGCGTGAGTGGCCCGTCGCGCTATGCAGCCGTTCCCGTGAACGTTTTATTTTTGCAAGCATGTTGTTTCTACAAACGTTGTTATTGATCTTATCCCCTGCAGTTTGAGGCGCTGGACATCCTGAGCGCTTCTCAGGTCGCTCAACTGACACTGACATCCGGCGCGCTGAACAACGTAGGCGTGATCAGCTTGGTCCTTGACCGCCTGGACGGCGTCAATGCTTTCCAGGACATTGACGAGTTCTTGACAGTTCTCAGCAGGACATCACAGGTATGTTCTCATCACTGAGGTGGCAGGCCTGAAGAAGTGTTATTCTCTGTGTGGCAAATATAAATACAAAAGAGTCCCCAAAGGCTTTCGGGACGCAACGTCTGATGGAAATGTCCCTTTCTGTTTGTTTGTCATTTCCTCTAGGCCTTGGACATCGATCCTCTGGTGAGGGACATCATGATGACTCAAGCCTTCTCCATCATCAGCCTTCATTTTGATGAATTTGAAACCCACGACTGGGTTTCCTGGTTCACTGTGAAACTGACTCCTCTCCTGCCCAGCTTGACTGCAGGGATGCTACAGACAACAACATCATACGCAGACTGCAACGCATACCACGTCATGTACGTAGCCCTCCCCAAATGCTGCACAGCTCTGTGAAGCAGGCCTCATGGCATTGGCATTGAAAGCGCAAGGGCATTTTACTCGTGCTGGTTTAGTGAGTGGTGGCGAAACGACGTTAAAGAGGCATCACCCTTACCTTCCTTTTGATTTGATCTTTCCAATATAGCGTTGGGGCTCTGAGCAGCGTCTTTGACCAGATTGATTCGCCGAGACAACTCACCGCGGTCCTGGTGGACTTCCTGAAGCAGACCAACGCAAACGGTAGGTCCAGTGAAGGCGGCCCTTTGCTCTTCATCTCTATGTGCTAGAAGACACAGCGCTGCTCTGTGTCTGTCAACATATGTCTCTCCTAACGAGTCTTTCCTGCTCGCTGTCATTTTAGGCTCGAGCTGTGGGTCCAACACCGGCAGCATCAGCACTTGGCTCGGGCAAAGCTTTGGCAAGTTCTCCATCTACGTGGATTATGAAGACCTGCGTGTGCTCAACGAGGGCTTTGGCAGCGTGAGTGGCCCGTCGCGCTATGCAGCTGTTCCCGTGAACGTTTTATTTTTGCAAGCATGTTGTTTCTACAAACGTTGTTATTGATCTTATCCCCTGCAGTTTGAGGCGCTGGACATCCTGAGCGCTTCTCAGGTCGCTCAACTGACACTGACATCCGGCGCGCTGAACAACGTAGGCGTGATCATCTTGGTCCTTGACCGCCTGGACGGCGTCAATGCTTTCCAGGACATTGACGAGTTCTTGACAGTTCTCAGCAGGACATCACAGGTATGTTCTCATCACTGAGGTGGCAGGCCTGAAGAAGTGTTATTCTCTGTGTGGCAAATATAAATACAAAAGAGCCCCCAAAGGCTTTCGGGACGCAACGTCTGATGGAAATGTCCCTTTCTGTTTGTTTGTCATTTCCTCTAGGCCTTGGACATCGATTCTCTGGTGAGGGACATCATGATGACTCGAGCCTTCTCCATCATCAGCCTTCATTTTGATGAATTTGAAACCCACGACTGGGTTTCCTGGTTCACTGTGAAACTGACTCCTCTCCTGCCCGGCTTGACTGCAGGGATGCTACAGACAACAACATCATACGCAGACTGCAACGCATACCACGTCATGTACGTAGCCCTCCCTAAATGCTGCACAGCTCTGTGAAGCGGGCCTCATGGCATTGGCATTGAAAGCGCAGGGGCATTTTACTCGTGCTGGTTTAGTGAGTGGTGGCGAAACGACGTTAAAGAGGCATCACCCTTACCTTCCTTTTGATTTGATCTTTCCAATATAGCGTTGGGGCTCTGAGCAGCGTCTTTGACCAGATTGATTCGCCGAGACAACTCACCCCAGTCTTGGTGGACTACCTGAAGCAGACCAACGCAAACGGTAGGTCCAGTGAAGGCGGCCCTTTGCTCTTCATCTCTATGTGCTAGAAGACACAGCGCTGCTCTGTGTCTGTCAACATATGTCTCTCCTAACGAGTCTTTCCTGCTCGCTGTCATTTTAGGCTCGAGCTGTGGGTCCAACACCGGCAGCCTCAGCACTTGGCTCGGGCAAAGCTTTGGCAAGTTCTCCATCTACGTGGATTATGAAGACCTGCGTGTGCTCAACGAGGGCTTTGGCAGCGTGAGTGGCCCGTCGCGCTATGCAGCCGTTCCCGTGAACGTTTTATTTTTGCAAGCATGTTTTTTCTACAAATGTTGTTATTGATCTTATCCCCTGCAGTTTGAGGCGCTGGACATCCTGAGCGCTTCTCAGGTCGCTCAACTGACACTGACATCCGGCGCGCTGAACAACGTAGGCGTGATCAGCTTGGTCCTTGACCGCCTGGATGGCGTCAATGCTTTCCAGGACATTGACGAGTTCTTGACAGTTCTCAGCAGGACATCACAGGTATGTTCTCATCACTGAGGTGGCAGGCCTGAAGAAGTGTTATTCTCTGTGTGGCAAATATAAATACAAAAGAGTCCCCAAAGGCTTTCGGGACGCAACGTCTGATGGAAATGTCCCTTTCTGTTTGTTTGTCATTTCCTCTAGGCCTTGGACATCGATCCTCTGGTGAGGGACATCATGATGACTCAAGCCTTCTCCATCATCAGCCTTCATTTTGATGAATTTGAAACCCACGACTGGGTTTCCTGGTTCACTGTGAAACTGACTCCTCTCCTGCCCAGCTTGACTGCAGGGATGCTACAGACAACAACATCATACGCAGACTGCAACGCATACCACGTCATGTACGTAGCCCTCCCCAAATGCTGCATAGCTCTGTGAAGCAGGCCTCATGGCATTGGCATTGAAAGCGCAAGGGCATTTTACTCGTGCTGGTTTAGTGAGTGGTGGCGAAACGACGTTAAAGAGGCATCACCCTTACCTTCCTTTTGATTTGATCTTTCCAATATAGCATTGGGGCTCTGAGCAGCGTCTTTGACCAGATTGATTCGCCGAGACAACTCACCGCGGTCCTGGTGGACTTCCTGAAGCAGACCAACGCAAACGGTAGGTCCAGTGAAGGCGGCCCTTTGCTCTTCATCTCTATGTGCTAGAAGACACAGCGCTGCTCTGTGTCTGTCAACATATGTCTCTCCTAACGAGTCTTTCCTGCTCGCTGTCATTTTAGGCTCGAGCTGTGGGTCCAACACCGGCAGCATCAGCACTTGGCTCGGGCAAAGCTTTGGCAAGTTCTCCATCTACGTGGATTATGAAGACCTGCGTGTGCTCAACGAGGGCTTTGGCAGCGTGAGTGGCCCGTCGCGCTATGCAGCTGTTCCCGTGAACATTTTATTTTTGCAAGCATGTTGTTTCTACAAACGTTGTTATTGATCTTATCCCCTGCAGTTTGAGGCGCTGGACATCCTGAGCGCTTCTCAGGTCGCTCAACTGACACTGACATCCGGCGCGCTGAACAACGTAGGCGTGATCATCTTGGTCCTTGACCGCCTGGACGGCGTCAATGCTTTCCAGGACATTGACGAGTTCTTGACAGTTCTCAGCAGGACATCACAGGTATGTTCTCATCACTGAGGTGGCAGGCCTGAAGAAGTGTTATTCTCTGTGTGGCAAATATAAATACAAAAGAGCCCCCAAAGGCTTTCGGGACGCAACGTCTGATGGAAATGTCCCTTTCTGTTTGTTTGTCATTTCCTCTAGGCCTTGGACATCGATCCTCTGGTGAGGGACATCATGATGACTCGAGCCTTCTCCATCATCAGCCTTCATTTTGATGAATTTGAAACCCACGACTGGGTTTCCTGGTTCACTGTGAAACTGACTCCTCTCCTGCCCGGCTTGACTGCAGGGATGCTACAGACAACAACATCATACGCAGACTGCAACGCATACCACGTCATGTACGTAGCCCTCCCTAAATGCTGCACAGCTCTGTGAAGCGGGCCTCATGGCATTGGCATTGAAAGCGCAGGGGCATTTTACTCGTGCTGGTTTAGTGAGTGGTGGCGAAACGACGTTAAAGAGGCATCACCCTTACCTTCCTTTTGATTTGATCTTTCCAATATAGCGTTGGGGCTCTGAGCAGCGTCTTTGACCAGATTGATTCGCCGAGACAACTCACCCCGGTCCTGGTGGACTACCTGAAGCAGACCAACGCAAACGGTAGGTCCAGTGAAGGCGGCCCTTTGCTCTTCATCTCTATGTGCTAGAAGACACAGCGCTGCTCTGTGTCTGTCAACATATGTCTCTCCTAACGAGTCTTTCCTGCTCGCTGTCATTTTAGGCTCGAGCTGTGGGTCCAACACCGGCAGCCTCAGCACTTGGCTCGGGCAAAGCTTTGGCAAGTTCTCCATCTACGTGGATTATGAAGACCTGCGTGTGCTCAACGAGGGCTTTGGCAGCGTGAGTGGCCCGTCGCGCTATGCAGCCGCTCCCGTGAACGTTTTATTTTTGCAAGCATGTTGTTTCTACAAACGTTGTTGTTGATCTTATCCCCTGCAGTTTGAGGCGCTGGACATCCTGAGCGCTTCTCAGGTCGCTCAACTGACACTGACATCCGGCGCGCTGAACAACGTAGGCGTGATCAGCTTGGTCCTTGACCGCCTGGACGGCGTCAATGCTTTCCAGGACATTGACGAGTTCTTGACAGTTCTCAGCAGGACATCACAGGTATGTTCTCATCACTGAGGTGGCAGGCCTGAAGAAGTTTTATTCTCTGTGTGGCAAATATAAATACAAAAGAGCCCCCAAAGGCTTTCGGGACGCAACGTCTGATGGAAATGTCCCTTTCTGTTTGTTTGTCATTTCCTCTAGGCCTTGGACATCGATCCTCTGGTGAGGGACATCATGATGATTCGAGCCCTCTCCATCATCAGCCTTCATTTTGATGAATTTGAAACCCACGACTGGGTTTCCTGGTTCACTGTGAAACTGACTCCTCTCCTGCCCAGCTTGACTGCAGGGATGCTACAGACAACAACATCATACGCAGACTGCAACGCATACCACGTCATGTACGTAGCCCTCCCCAAATGCTGCACAGCTCTGTGAAGCAGGCCTCATGGCATTGGCATTGAAAGCGCAAGGGCATTTTACTCGTGCTGGTTTAGTGAGTGGTGGCGAAACGACGTTAAAGAGGCATCACCCTTACCTTCCTTTTGATTTGATATTTCCAATATAGCGTTGGGGCTCTGAGCAGCGTCTTTGACCAGATTGATTCGCCGAGACAACTCACCCCGGTCCTGGTGGACTACCTGAAGCAGACCAACGCAAACGGTAGGTCCAGTGAAGGCGGCCCTTTGCTCTTCATCTCTATGTGCTAGAAGACACAGCGCTGCTCTGTGTCTGTCAACATATGTCTCTCCTAACGAGTCTTTCCTGCTCGCTGTCATTTTAGACTCGAGCTGTGGGTCCAACACCGGCAGCCTCAGCACTTGGCTCGGGCAAAGCTTTGGCAAGTTCTCCATCTACGTGGATTATGAAGACCTGCGTGTGCTCAACGAGGGCTTTGGCAGCGTGAGTGGCCCGTCGCGCTATGCAGCTGTTCCCGTGAACGTTTTATTTTTGCAAGCATGTTGTTTCTACAAACGTTGTTATTGATCTTATCCCCTGCAGTTTGAGGCGCTGGACATCCTGAGCGCTTCTCAGGTCGCTCAACTGACACTGACATCCGGCGCGCTGAACAACGTAGGCGTGATCATCTTGGTCCTTGACCGCCTGGACGGCGTCAATGCTTTCCAGGACATTGACGAGTTCTTGACAGTTCTCAGCAGGACATCACAGGTATGTTCTCATCACTGAGGTGGCAGGCCTGAAGAAGTGTTATTCTCTGTGTGGCAAATATAAATACAAAAGAGCCCCCAAAGGCTTTCGGGACGCAACGTCTAATGGAAATGTCCCTTTCTGTTTGTTTGTCATTTCCTCTAGGCCTTGGACATCGATCCTCTGGTGAGGGACATCATGATGACTCGAGCCTTCTCCATCATCAGTCTTCATTTTGATGAATTTGAAACCCACGACTGGGTTTCCTGGTTCACTGTGAAACTGACTCCTCTCCTGCCCAGCTTGACTGCAGGGATGCTACAGACAACAACATCATACGCAGACTGCAACGCATACCACGTCATGTACGTAGCCCTCCCCAAATGCTGCACAGCTCTGTGAAGCAGGCCTCATGGCATTGGCATTGAAAGCGCAAGGGCATTTTACTCGTGCTGGTTTAGTGAGTGGTGGCGAAACGACGTTAAAGAGGCATCACCCTTACCTTCCTTTTGATTTGATCTTTCCAATATAGCATTGGGGCTCTGAGCAGCATCTTTGACCAGATTGATTCGCCGAGACAACTCACCCCGGTCCTGGTGGACTACCTGAAGCAGACCAACGCAAACGGTAGGTCCAGTGAAGGCGGCCCTTTGCTCTTCATCTCTATGTGCTAGAAGACACAGCGCTGCTCTGTGTCTGTCAACATATGTCTCTCCTAACGAGTCTTTCCTGCTCGCTGTCATTTTAGACTCGAGCTGTGGGTCCAACACCGGCAGCCTCAGCACTTGGCTCGGGCAAAGCTTTGGCAAGTTCTCCATCTACGTGGATTATGAAGACCTGCGTGTGCTCAACGAGGGCTTTGGCAGCGTGAGTGGCCCGTCGCGCTATGCAGCCGCTCCCGTGAACGTTTTATTTTTGCAAGCATGTTGTTTCTACAAACGTTGTTATTGATCTTATCCCCTGCAGTTTGAGGCGCTGGACATCCTGAGCGCTTCTCAGGTCGCTCAACTGACACTGACATCCGGCGCGCTGAACAACGTAGGCGTGATCAGCTTGGTCCTTGACCGCCTGGACGGCGTCAACGCTTTCCAGGACATTGACGAGTTCTTGACAGTTCTCAGCAGGACATCACAGGTATGTTCTCATCACTGAGGTGGCAGGCCTGAAGAAGTTTTATTCTCTGTGTGGCAAATATAAATACAAAAGAGCCCCCAAAGGCTTTCGGGACGCAACGTCTGATGGAAATGTCCCTTTCTGTTTGTTTGTCATTTCCTCTAGGCCTTGGACATCGATCCTCTGGTGAGGGACATCATGATGACTCGAGCCTTCTCCATCATCAGCCTTCATTTTGATGAATTTGAAACCCACGACTGGGTTTCCTGGTTCACTGTGAAACTGACTCCTCTCCTGCCCAGCTTGACTGCAGGGATGCTACAGACAACAACATCATACGCAGACTGCAACGCATACCACGTCATGTACGTAGCCCTCCCCAAATGCTGCACAGCTCTGTGAAGCGGGCCTCATGGCATTGGCATTGAAAGCGCGAGGGCATTTTACTCGTGCTGGTTTAGTGAGTGGTGGCGAAACGACGTTAAAGAGGCATCACCCTTACCTTCCTTTTGATTTGATCTTTCCAATATAGCGTTGGGGCTCTGAGCAGCGTCTTTGACCAGATTGATTCGCCGAGACAACTCACCCCGGTCCTGGTGGACTACCTGAAGCAGACCAACGCAAACGGTAGGTCCAGTGAAGGCGGCCCTTTGCTCTTCATCTCTATGTGCTAGAAGACACAGCGCTGCTCTGTGTCTGTCAACATATGTCTCTCCTAACGAGTCTTTCCTGCTCGCTATCATTTTAGACTCGAGCTGTGGGTCCAACACCGGCAGCCTCAGCACTTGGCTCGGGCAAAGCTTTGGCAAGTTCTCCATCTACGTGGATTATGAAGACCTGCGTGTGCTCAATGAGGGCTTTGGCAGCGTGAGTGGCCCGTCGCGCTATGCAGCCGTTCCCGTGAACATTTTATTTTTGCAAGCATGTTGTTTCTACAAACGTTGTTATTGATCTTATCCCCTGCAGTTTGAGGCGCTGGACATCCTGAGCGCTTCTCAGGTCGCTCAACTGACACTGACATCCGGCGCGCTGAACAACGTAGGCGTGATCAGCTTGGTCCTTGACCGCCTGGACGGCGTCAATGCTTTCCAGGACATTGACGAGTTCTTGACAGTTCTCAGCAGGACATCACAGGTATGTTCTCATCACTGAGGTGGCAGGCCTGAAGAAGTGTTATTCTCTGTGTGGCAAATATAAATACAAAAGAGTCCCCAAAGGCTTTCGGGACGCAACGTCTGATGGAAATGTCCCTTTCTGTTTGTTTGTCATTTCCTCTAGGCCTTGGACATCGATCCTCTGGTGAGGGACATCATGATGACTCAAGCCTTCTCCATCATCAGCCTTCATTTTGATGAATTTGAAACCCACGACTGGGTTTCCTGGTTCACTGTGAAACTGACTCCTCTCCTGCCCAGCTTGACTGCAGGGATGCTACAGACAACAACATCATACGCAGACTGCAACGCATACCACGTCATGTACGTAGCCCTCCCCAAATGCTGCACAGCTCTGTGAAGCAGGCCTCATGGCATTGGCATTGAAAGCGCAAGGGCATTTTACTCGTGCTGGTTTAGTGAGTGGTGGCGAAACGACGTTAAAGAGGCATCACCCTTACCTTCCTTTTGATTTGATCTTTCCAATATAGCGTTGGGGCTCTGAGCAGCGTCTTTGACCAGATTGATTCGCCGAGACAACTCACCGCGGTCCTGGTGGACTTCCTGAAGCAGACCAACGCAAACGGTAGGTCCAGTGAAGGCGGCCCTTTGCTCTTAATCTCTATGTGCTAGAAGACACAGCGCTGCTCTGTGTCTGTCAACATATGTCTCTCCTAACGAGTCTTTCCTGCTCGCTGTCATTTTAGGCTCGAGCTGTGGGTCCAACACCGGCAGCATCAGCACTTGGCTCGGGCAAAGCTTTGGCAAGTTCTCCATCTACGTGGATTATGAAGACCTGCGTGTGCTCAACGAGGGCTTTGGCAGCGTGAGTGGCCCGTCGCGCTATGCAGCTGTTCCCGTGAATGTTTTATTTTTGCAAGCATGTTGTTTCTACAAACGTTGTTATTGATCTTATCCCCTGCAGTTTGAGGCGCTGGACATCCTGAGCGCTTCTCAGGTCGCTCAACTGACACTGACATCCGGCGCGCTGAACAACGTAGGCGTGATCATCTTGGTCCTTGACCGCCTGGACGGCGTCAATGCTTTCCAGGACATTGACGAGTTCTTGACAGTTCTCAGCAGGACATCACAGGTATGTTCTCATCACTGAGGTGGCAGGCCTGAAGAAGTGTTATTCTCTGTGTGGCAAATATAAATACAAAAGAGCCCCCAAAGGCTTTCGGGACGCAACGTCTGATGGAAATGTCCCTTTCTGTTTGTTTGTCATTTCCTCTAGGCCTTGGACATCGATTCTCTGGTGAGGGACATCATGATGACTCGAGCCTTCTCCATCATCAGCCTTCATTTTGATGAATTTGAAACCCACGACTGGGTTTCCTGGTTCACTGTGAAACTGACTCCTCTCCTGCCCGGCTTGACTGCAGGGATGCTACAGACAACAACATCATACGCAGACTGCAACGCATACCACGTCATGTACGTAGCCCTCCCTAAATGCTGCACAGCTCTGTGAAGCGGGCCTCATGGCATTGGCATTGAAAGCGCAGGGGCATTTTACTCGTGCTGGTTTAGTGAGTGGTGGCGAAACGACGTTAAAGAGGCATCACCCTTACCTTCCTTTTGATTTGATCTTTCCAATATAGCGTTGGGGCTCTGAGCAGCGTCTTTGACCAGATTGATTCGCCGAGACAACTCACCCCGGTCCTGGTGGACTACCTGAAGCAGACCAACGCAAACGGTAGGTCCAGTGAAGGCGGCCCTTTGCTCTTCATCTCTATGTGCTAGAAGACACAGCGCTGCTCTGTGTCTGTCAACATATGTCTCTCCTAACGAGTCTTTCCTGCTCGCTATCATTTTAGACTCGAGCTGTGGGTCCAACACCGGCAGCCTCAGCACTTGGCTCGGGCAAAGCTTTGGCAAGTTCTCCATCTACGTGGATTATGAAGACCTGCGTGTGCTCAATGAGGGCTTTGGCAGCGTGAGTGGCCCGTCGCGCTATGCAGCCGTTCCCGTGAACGTTTTATTTTTGCAAGCATGTTGTTTCTACAAACGTTGTTATTGATCTTATCCCCTGCAGTTTGAGGCGCTGGACATCCTGAGCGCTTCTCAGGTCGCTCAACTGACACTGACATCCGGCGCGCTGAACAACGTAGGCGTGATCAGCTTGGTCCTTGACCGCCTGGACGGCGTCAATGCTTTCCAGGACATTGACGAGTTCTTGACAGTTCTCAGCAGGACATCACAGGTATGTTCTCATCACTGAGGTGGCAGGCCTGAAGAAGTGTTATTCTCTGTGTGGCAAATATAAATACAAAAGAGTCCCCAAAGGCTTTCGGGACGCAACGTCTGATGGAAATGTCCCTTTCTGTTTGTTTGTCATTTCCTCTAGGCCTTGGACATCGATCCTCTGGTGAGGGACATCATGATGACTCAAGCCTTCTCCATCATCAGCCTTCATTTTGATGAATTTGAAACCCACGACTGGGTTTCCTGGTTCACTGTGAAACTGACTCCTCTCCTGCCCAGCTTGACTGCAGGGATGCTACAGACAACAACATCATACGCAGACTGCAACGCATACCACGTCATGTACGTAGCCCTCCCCAAATGCTGCACAGCTCTGTGAAGCAGGCCTCATGGCATTGGCATTGAAAGCGCAAGGGCATTTTACTCGTGCTGGTTTAGTGAGTGGTGGCGAAACGACGTTAAAGAGGCATCACCCTTACCTTCCTTTTGATTTGATCTTTCCAATATAGCGTTGGGGCTCTGAGCAGCGTCTTTGACCAGATTGATTCGCCGAGACAACTCACCGCGGTCCTGGTGGACTTCCTGAAGCAGACCAACGCAAACGGTAGGTCCAGTGAAGGCGGCCCTTTGCTCTTCATCTCTATGTGCTAGAAGACACAGCGCTGCTCTGTGTCTGTCAACATATGTCTCTCCTAACGAGTCTTTCCTGCTCGCTGTCATTTTAGGCTCGAGCTGTGGGTCCAACACCGGCAGCATCAGCACTTGGCTCGGGCAAAGCTTTGGCAAGTTCTCCATCTACGTGGATTATGAAGACCTGCGTGTGCTCAACGAGGGCTTTGGCAGCGTGAGTGGCCCGTCGCGCTATGCAGCTGTTCCCGTGAACGTTTTATTTTTGCAAGCATGTTGTTTCTACAAACGTTGTTATTGATCTTATCCCCTGCAGTTTGAGGCGCTGGACATCCTGAGCGCTTCTCAGGTCGCTCAACTGACACTGACATCCGGCGCGCTGAACAACGTAGGCGTGATCATCTTGGTCCTTGACCGCCTGGACGGCGTCAATGCTTTCCAGGACATTGACGAGTTCTTGACAGTTCTCAGCAGGACATCACAGGTATGTTCTCATCACTGAGGTGGCAGGCCTGAAGAAGTGTTATTCTCTGTGTGGCAAATATAAATACAAAAGAGCCCCCAAAGGCTTTCGGGACGCAACGTCTGATGGAAATGTCCCTTTCTGTTTGTTTGTCATTTCCTCTAGGCCTTGGACATCGATTCTCTGGTGAGGGACATCATGATGACTCGAGCCTTCTCCATCATCAGCCTTCATTTTGATGAATTTGAAACCCACGACTGGGTTTCCTGGTTCACTGTGAAACTGACTCCTCTCCTGCCCGGCTTGACTGCAGGGATGCTACAGACAACAACATCATACGCAGACTGCAACGCATACCACGTCATGTACGTAGCCCTCCCTAAATGCTGCACAGCTCTGTGAAGCGGGCCTCATGGCATTGGCATTGAAAGCGCAGGGGCATTTTACTCGTGCTGGTTTAGTGAGTGGTGGCGAAACGACGTTAAAGAGGCATCACCCTTACCTTCCTTTTGATTTGATCTTTCCAATATAGCGTTGGGGCTCTGAGCAGCGTCTTTGACCAGATTGATTCGCCGAGACAACTCACCCCAGTCTTGGTGGACTACCTGAAGCAGACCAACGCAAACGGTAGGTCCAGTGAAGGCGGCCCTTTGCTCTTCATCTCTATGTGCTAGAAGACACAGCGCTGCTCTGTGTCTGTCAACATATGTCTCTCCTAACGAGTCTTTCCTGCTCGCTGTCATTTTAGGCTCGAGCTGTGGGTCCAACACCGGCAGCCTCAGCACTTGGCTCGGGCAAAGCTTTGGCAAGTTCTCCATCTACGTGGATTATGAAGACCTGCGTGTGCTCAACGAGGGCTTTGGCAGCGTGAGTGGCCCGTCGCGCTATGCAGCCGTTCCCGTGAACGTTTTATTTTTGCAAGCATGTTTTTTCTACAAATGTTGTTATTGATCTTATCCCCTGCAGTTTGAGGCGCTGGACATCCTGAGCGCTTCTCAGGTCGCTCAACTGACACTGACATCCGGCGCGCTGAACAACGTAGGCGTGATCAGCTTGGTCCTTGACCGCCTGGATGGCGTCAATGCTTTCCAGGACATTGACGAGTTCTTGACAGTTCTCAGCAGGACATCACAGGTATGTTCTCATCACTGAGGTGGCAGGCCTGAAGAAGTGTTATTCTCTGTGTGGCAAATATAAATACAAAAGAGTCCCCAAAGGCTTTCGGGACGCAACGTCTGATGGAAATGTCCCTTTCTGTTTGTTTGTCATTTCCTCTAGGCCTTGGACATCGATCCTCTGGTGAGGGACATCATGATGACTCAAGCCTTCTCCATCATCAGCCTTCATTTTGATGAATTTGAAACCCACGACTGGGTTTCCTGGTTCACTGTGAAACTGACTCCTCTCCTGCCCAGCTTGACTGCAGGGATGCTACAGACAACAACATCATACGCAGACTGCAACGCATACCACGTCATGTACGTAGCCCTCCCCAAATGCTGCATAGCTCTGTGAAGCAGGCCTCATGGCATTGGCATTGAAAGCGCAAGGGCATTTTACTCGTGCTGGTTTAGTGAGTGGTGGCGAAACGACGTTAAAGAGGCATCACCCTTACCTTCCTTTTGATTTGATCTTTCCAATATAGCATTGGGGCTCTGAGCAGCGTCTTTGACCAGATTGATTCGCCGAGACAACTCACCGCGGTCCTGGTGGACTTCCTGAAGCAGACCAACGCAAACGGTAGGTCCAGTGAAGGCGGCCCTTTGCTCTTCATCTCTATGTGCTAGAAGACACAGCGCTGCTCTGTGTCTGTCAACATATGTCTCTCCTAACGAGTCTTTCCTGCTCGCTGTCATTTTAGGCTCGAGCTGTGGGTCCAACACCGGCAGCATCAGCACTTGGCTCGGGCAAAGCTTTGGCAAGTTCTCCATCTACGTGGATTATGAAGACCTGCGTGTGCTCAACGAGGGCTTTGGCAGCGTGAGTGGCCCGTCGCGCTATGCAGCTGTTCCCGTGAACATTTTATTTTTGCAAGCATGTTGTTTCTACAAACGTTGTTATTGATCTTATCCCCTGCAGTTTGAGGCGCTGGACATCCTGAGCGCTTCTCAGGTCGCTCAACTGACACTGACATCCGGCGCGCTGAACAACGTAGGCGTGATCATCTTGGTCCTTGACCGCCTGGACGGCGTCAATGCTTTCCAGGACATTGACGAGTTCTTGACAGTTCTCAGCAGGACATCACAGGTATGTTCTCATCACTGAGGTGGCAGGCCTGAAGAAGTGTTATTCTCTGTGTGGCAAATATAAATACAAAAGAGCCCCCAAAGGCTTTCGGGACGCAACGTCTGATGGAAATGTCCCTTTCTGTTTGTTTGTCATTTCCTCTAGGCCTTGGACATCGATCCTCTGGTGAGGGACATCATGATGACTCGAGCCTTCTCCATCATCAGCCTTCATTTTGATGAATTTGAAACCCACGACTGGGTTTCCTGGTTCACTGTGAAACTGACTCCTCTCCTGCCCGGCTTGACTGCAGGGATGCTACAGACAACAACATCATACGCAGACTGCAACGCATACCACGTCATGTACGTAGCCCTCCCTAAATGCTGCACAGCTCTGTGAAGCGGGCCTCATGGCATTGGCATTGAAAGCGCAGGGGCATTTTACTCGTGCTGGTTTAGTGAGTGGTGGCGAAACGACGTTAAAGAGGCATCACCCTTACCTTCCTTTTGATTTGATCTTTCCAATATAGCGTTGGGGCTCTGAGCAGCGTCTTTGACCAGATTGATTCGCCGAGACAACTCACCCCGGTCCTGGTGGACTACCTGAAGCAGACCAACGCAAACGGTAGGTCCAGTGAAGGCGGCCCTTTGCTCTTCATCTCTATGTGCTAGAAGACACAGCGCTGCTCTGTGTCTGTCAACATATGTCTCTCCTAACGAGTCTTTCCTGCTCGCTGTCATTTTAGGCTCGAGCTGTGGGTCCAACACCGGCAGCCTCAGCACTTGGCTCGGGCAAAGCTTTGGCAAGTTCTCCATCTACGTGGATTATGAAGACCTGCGTGTGCTCAACGAGGGCTTTGGCAGCGTGAGTGGCCCGTCGCGCTATGCAGCCGCTCCCGTGAACGTTTTATTTTTGCAAGCATGTTGTTTCTACAAACGTTGTTGTTGATCTTATCCCCTGCAGTTTGAGGCGCTGGACATCCTGAGCGCTTCTCAGGTCGCTCAACTGACACTGACATCCGGCGCGCTGAACAACGTAGGCGTGATCAGCTTGGTCCTTGACCGCCTGGACGGCGTCAATGCTTTCCAGGACATTGACGAGTTCTTGACAGTTCTCAGCAGGACATCACAGGTATGTTCTCATCACTGAGGTGGCAGGCCTGAAGAAGTTTTATTCTCTGTGTGGCAAATATAAATACAAAAGAGCCCCCAAAGGCTTTCGGGACGCAACGTCTGATGGAAATGTCCCTTTCTGTTTGTTTGTCATTTCCTCTAGGCCTTGGACATCGATCCTCTGGTGAGGGACATCATGATGATTCGAGCCCTCTCCATCATCAGCCTTCATTTTGATGAATTTGAAACCCACGACTGGGTTTCCTGGTTCACTGTGAAACTGACTCCTCTCCTGCCCAGCTTGACTGCAGGGATGCTACAGACAACAACATCATACGCAGACTGCAACGCATACCACGTCATGTACGTAGCCCTCCCCAAATGCTGCACAGCTCTGTGAAGCAGGCCTCATGGCATTGGCATTGAAAGCGCAAGGGCATTTTACTCGTGCTGGTTTAGTGAGTGGTGGCGAAACGACGTTAAAGAGGCATCACCCTTACCTTCCTTTTGATTTGATATTTCCAATATAGCGTTGGGGCTCTGAGCAGCGTCTTTGACCAGATTGATTCGCCGAGACAACTCACCCCGGTCCTGGTGGACTACCTGAAGCAGACCAACGCAAACGGTAGGTCCAGTGAAGGCGGCCCTTTGCTCTTCATCTCTATGTGCTAGAAGACACAGCGCTGCTCTGTGTCTGTCAACATATGTCTCTCCTAACGAGTCTTTCCTGCTCGCTGTCATTTTAGACTCGAGCTGTGGGTCCAACACCGGCAGCCTCAGCACTTGGCTCGGGCAAAGCTTTGGCAAGTTCTCCATCTACGTGGATTATGAAGACCTGCGTGTGCTCAACGAGGGCTTTGGCAGCGTGAGTGGCCCGTCGCGCTATGCAGCTGTTCCCGTGAACGTTTTATTTTTGCAAGCATGTTGTTTCTACAAACGTTGTTATTGATCTTATCCCCTGCAGTTTGAGGCGCTGGACATCCTGAGCGCTTCTCAGGTCGCTCAACTGACACTGACATCCGGCGCGCTGAACAACGTAGGCGTGATCATCTTGGTCCTTGACCGCCTGGACGGCGTCAATGCTTTCCAGGACATTGACGAGTTCTTGACAGTTCTCAGCAGGACATCACAGGTATGTTCTCATCACTGAGGTGGCAGGCCTGAAGAAGTGTTATTCTCTGTGTGGCAAATATAAATACAAAAGAGCCCCCAAAGGCTTTCGGGACGCAACGTCTAATGGAAATGTCCCTTTCTGTTTGTTTGTCATTTCCTCTAGGCCTTGGACATCGATCCTCTGGTGAGGGACATCATGATGACTCGAGCCTTCTCCATCATCAGTCTTCATTTTGATGAATTTGAAACCCACGACTGGGTTTCCTGGTTCACTGTGAAACTGACTCCTCTCCTGCCCAGCTTGACTGCAGGGATGCTACAGACAACAACATCATACGCAGACTGCAACGCATACCACGTCATGTACGTAGCCCTCCCCAAATGCTGCACAGCTCTGTGAAGCAGGCCTCATGGCATTGGCATTGAAAGCGCAAGGGCATTTTACTCGTGCTGGTTTAGTGAGTGGTGGCGAAACGACGTTAAAGAGGCATCACCCTTACCTTCCTTTTGATTTGATCTTTCCAATATAGCATTGGGGCTCTGAGCAGCATCTTTGACCAGATTGATTCGCCGAGACAACTCACCCCGGTCCTGGTGGACTACCTGAAGCAGACCAACGCAAACGGTAGGTCCAGTGAAGGCGGCCCTTTGCTCTTCATCTCTATGTGCTAGAAGACACAGCGCTGCTCTGTGTCTGTCAACATATGTCTCTCCTAACGAGTCTTTCCTGCTCGCTGTCATTTTAGACTCGAGCTGTGGGTCCAACACCGGCAGCCTCAGCACTTGGCTCGGGCAAAGCTTTGGCAAGTTCTCCATCTACGTGGATTATGAAGACCTGCGTGTGCTCAACGAGGGCTTTGGCAGCGTGAGTGGCCCGTCGCGCTATGCAGCCGCTCCCGTGAACGTTTTATTTTTGCAAGCATGTTGTTTCTACAAACGTTGTTATTGATCTTATCCCCTGCAGTTTGAGGCGCTGGACATCCTGAGCGCTTCTCAGGTCGCTCAACTGACACTGACATCCGGCGCGCTGAACAACGTAGGCGTGATCAGCTTGGTCCTTGACCGCCTGGACGGCGTCAACGCTTTCCAGGACATTGACGAGTTCTTGACAGTTCTCAGCAGGACATCACAGGTATGTTCTCATCACTGAGGTGGCAGGCCTGAAGAAGTTTTATTCTCTGTGTGGCAAATATAAATACAAAAGAGCCCCCAAAGGCTTTCGGGACGCAACGTCTGATGGAAATGTCCCTTTCTGTTTGTTTGTCATTTCCTCTAGGCCTTGGACATCGATCCTCTGGTGAGGGACATCATGATGACTCGAGCCTTCTCCATCATCAGCCTTCATTTTGATGAATTTGAAACCCACGACTGGGTTTCCTGGTTCACTGTGAAACTGACTCCTCTTCTGCCCAGCTTGACTGCAGGGATGCTACAGACAACAACATCATACGCAGACTGCAACGCATACCACGTCATGTACGTAGCCCTCCCTAAATGCTGCACAGCTCTGTGAAGCGGGCCTCATGGCATTGGCATTGAAAGCGCAGGGGCATTTTACTCGTGCTGGTTTAGTGAGTGGTGGCGAAACGACGTTAAAGAGGCATCACCCTTACCTTCCTTTTGATTTGATCTTTCCAATATAGCGTTGGGGCTCTGAGCAGCGTCTTTGACCAGATTGATTCGCCGAGACAACTCACCCCGGTCCTGTTGGACTACCTGAAGCAGACCAACGCAAACGGTAGGTCCAGTGAAGGCGGCCCTTTGCTCTTCATCTCTATGTGCTAGAAGACACAGCGCTGCTCTGTGTCTGTCAACATATGTCTCTCCTAACGAGTCTTTCCTGCTCGCTGTCATTTTAGGCTCGAGCTGTGGGTCCAACACCGGCAGCCTCAGCACTTGGCTCGGGCAAAGCTTTGGCAAGTTCTCCATCTACGTGGATTATGAAGACCTGCGTGTGCTCAACGAGGGCTTTGGCAGCGTGAGTGGCCCGTCGCGCTATGCAGCCGCTCCCGTGAACGTTTTATTTTTGCAAGCATGTTGTTTCTACAAACGTTGTTGTTGATCTTATCCCCTGCAGTTTGAGGCGCTGGACATCCTGAGCGCTTCTCAGGTCGCTCAACTGACACTGACATCCGGCGCGCTGAACAACGTAGGCGTGATCAGCTTGGTCCTTGACCGCCTGGACGGCGTCAATGCTTTCCAGGACATTGACGAGTTCTTGACAGTTCTCAGCAGGACATCACAGGTATGTTCTCATCACTGAGGTGGCAGGCCTGAAGAAGTTTTATTCTCTGTGTGGCAAATATAAATACAAAAGAGCCCCCAAAGGCTTTCGGGACGCAACGTCTGATGGAAATGTCCCTTTCTGTTTGTTTGTCATTTCCTCTAGGCCTTGGACATCGATTCTCTGGTGAGGGACATCATGATGACTCGAGCCTTCTCCATCATCAGCCTTCATTTTGATGAATTTGAAACCCACGACTGGGTTTCCTGGTTCACTGTGAAACTGACTCCTCTCCTGCCCAGCTTGACTGCAGGGATGCTACAGACAACAACATCATACGCAGACTGCAACGCATACCACGTCATGTACGTAGCCCTCCCCAAATGCTGCACAGCTCTGTGAAGCGGGCCTCATGGCATTGGCATTGAAAGCGCGAGGGCATTTTACTCGTGCTGGTTTAGTGAGTGGTGGCGAAACGACGTTAAAGAGGCATCACCCTTACCTTCCTTTTGATTTGATCTTTCCAATATAGCGTTGGGGCTCTGAGCAGCGTCTTTGACCAGATTGATTCGCCGAGACAACTCACCCCGGTCCTGGTGGACTACCTGAAGCAGACCAACGCAAACGGTAGGTCCAGTGAAGGCGGCCCTTTGCTCTTCATCTCTATGTGCTAGAAGACACAGCGCTGCTCTGTGTCTGTCAACATATGTCTCTCCTAACGAGTCTTTCCTGCTCGCTATCATTTTAGACTCGAGCTGTGGGTCCAACACCGGCAGCCTCAGCACTTGGCTCGGGCAAAGCTTTGGCAAGTTCTCCATCTACGTGGATTATGAAGACCTGCGTGTGCTCAATGAGGGCTTTGGCAGCGTGAGTGGCCCGTCGCGCTATGCAGCCGTTCCCGTGAACATTTTATTTTTGCAAGCATGTTGTTTCTACAAACGTTGTTATTGATCTTATCCCCTGCAGTTTGAGGCGCTGGACATCCTGAGCGCTTCTCAGGTCGCTCAACTGACACTGACATCCGGCGCGCTGAACAACGTAGGCGTGATCAGCTTGGTCCTTGACCGCCTGGACGGCGTCAATGCTTTCCAGGACATTGACGAGTTCTTGACAGTTCTCAGCAGGACATCACAGGTATGTTCTCATCACTGAGGTGGCAGGCCTGAAGAAGTGTTATTCTCTGTGTGGCAAATATAAATACAAAAGAGTCCCCAAAGGCTTTCGGGACGCAACGTCTGATGGAAATGTCCCTTTCTGTTTGTTTGTCATTTCCTCTAGGCCTTGGACATCGATCCTCTGGTGAGGGACATCATGATGACTCAAGCCTTCTCCATCATCAGCCTTCATTTTGATGAATTTGAAACCCACGACTGGGTTTCCTGGTTCACTGTGAAACTGACTCCTCTCCTGCCCAGCTTGACTGCAGGGATGCTACAGACAACAACATCATACGCAGACTGCAACGCATACCACGTCATGTACGTAGCCCTCCCCAAATGCTGCACAGCTCTGTGAAGCAGGCCTCATGGCATTGGCATTGAAAGCGCAAGGGCATTTTACTCGTGCTGGTTTAGTGAGTGGTGGCGAAACGACGTTAAAGAGGCATCACCCTTACCTTCCTTTTGATTTGATCTTTCCAATATAGCGTTGGGGCTCTGAGCAGCGTCTTTGACCAGATTGATTCGCCGAGACAACTCACCGCGGTCCTGGTGGACTTCCTGAAGCAGACCAACGCAAACGGTAGGTCCAGTGAAGGCGGCCCTTTGCTCTTAATCTCTATGTGCTAGAAGACACAGCGCTGCTCTGTGTCTGTCAACATATGTCTCTCCTAACGAGTCTTTCCTGCTCGCTGTCATTTTAGGCTCGAGCTGTGGGTCCAACACCGGCAGCATCAGCACTTGGCTCGGGCAAAGCTTTGGCAAGTTCTCCATCTACGTGGATTATGAAGACCTGCGTGTGCTCAACGAGGGCTTTGGCAGCGTGAGTGGCCCGTCGCGCTATGCAGCTGTTCCCGTGAACGTTTTATTTTTGCAAGCATGTTGTTTCTACAAACGTTGTTATTGATCTTATCCCCTGCAGTTTGAGGCGCTGGACATCCTGAGCGCTTCTCAGGTCGCTCAACTGACACTGACATCCGGCGCGCTGAACAACGTAGGCGTGATCATCTTGGTCCTTGACCGCCTGGACGGCGTCAATGCTTTCCAGGACATTGACGAGTTCTTGACAGTTCTCAGCAGGACATCACAGGTATGTTCTCATCACTGAGGTGGCAGGCCTGAAGAAGTGTTATTCTCTGTGTGGCAAATATAAATACAAAAGAGCCCCCAAAGGCTTTCGGGACGCAACGTCTGATGGAAATGTCCCTTTCTGTTTGTTTGTCATTTCCTCTAGGCCTTGGACATCGATTCTCTGGTGAGGGACATCATGATGACTCGAGCCTTCTCCATCATCAGCCTTCATTTTGATGAATTTGAAACCCACGACTGGGTTTCCTGGTTCACTGTGAAACTGACTCCTCTCCTGCCCGGCTTGACTGCAGGGATGCTACAGACAACAACATCATACGCAGACTGCAACGCATACCACGTCATGTACGTAGCCCTCCCTAAATGCTGCACAGCTCTGTGAAGCGGGCCTCATGGCATTGGCATTGAAAGCGCAGGGGCATTTTACTCGTGCTGGTTTAGTGAGTGGTGGCGAAACGACGTTAAAGAGGCATCACCCTTACCTTCCTTTTGATTTGATCTTTCCAATATAGCGTTGGGGCTCTGAGCAGCGTCTTTGACCAGATTGATTCGCCGAGACAACTCACCCCGGTCTTGGTGGACTACCTGAAGCAGACCAACGCAAACGGTAGGTCCAGTGAAGGCGGCCCTTTGCTCTTCATCTCTATGTGCTAGAAGACACAGCGCTGCTCTGTGTCTGTCAACATATGTCTCTCCTAACGAGTCTTTCCTGCTCGCTGTCATTTTAGGCTCGAGCTGTGGGTCCAACACCGGCAGCCTCAGCACTTGGCTCGGGCAAAGCTTTGGCAAGTTCTCCATCTACGTGGATTATGAAGACCTGCGTGTGCTCAACGAGGGCTTTGGCAGCGTGAGTGGCCCGTCGCGCTATGCAGCCGTTCCCGTGAACGTTTTATTTTTGCAAGCATGTTTTTTCTACAAATGTTGTTATTGATCTTATCCCCTGCAGTTTGAGGCGCTGGACATCCTGAGCGCTTCTCAGGTCGCTCAACTGACACTGACATCCGGCGCGCTGAACAACGTAGGCGTGATCAGCTTGGTCCTTGACCGCCTGGATGGCGTCAATGCTTTCCAGGACATTGACGAGTTCTTGACAGTTCTCAGCAGGACATCACAGGTATGTTCTCATCACTGAGGTGGCAGGCCTGAAGAAGTGTTATTCTCTGTGTGGCAAATATAAATACAAAAGAGCCCCCAAAGGCTTTCGGGACGCAACGTCTGATGGAAATGTCCCTTTCTGTTTGTTTGTCATTTCCTCTAGGCCTTGGACATCGATTCTCTGGTGAGGGACATCATGATGACTCGAGCCTTCTCCATCATCAGCCTTCATTTTGATGAATTTGAAACCAACAACTGGGTTTCCTGGTTCACTGTGAAACTGACTCCTCTCCTGCCCAGCTTGACTGCAGGGATGCTACAGACAACAACATCATACGCAGACTGCAACGCATACCACGTCATGTACGTAGCCCTCCCCAAATGCTGCACAGCTCTGTGAAGCGGGCCTCATGGCATTGGCATTGAAAGCACGAGGGCATTTTACTCGTGCTGGTTTAGTGAGTGGTGGCGAAACGACGTTAAAGAGGCATCACCCTTACCTTCCTTTTGATTTGATCTTTCCAATATAGCGTTGGGGCTCTGAGCAGCGTCTTTGACCAGATTGATTCGCCGAGACAACTCACCCCGGTCCTGGTGGACTACCTGAAGCAGACCAACGCAAACGGTAGGTCCAGTGAAGGCGGCCCTTTGCTCTTCATCTCTATGTGCTAGAAGACACAGCGCTGCTCTGTGTCTGTCAACATATGTCTCTCCTAACGAGTCTTTCCTGCTCGCTATCATTTTAGACTCGAGCTGTGGGTCCAACACCGGCAGCCTCAGCACTTGGCTCGGGCAAAGCTTTGGCAAGTTCTCCATCTACGTGGATTATGAAGACCTGCGTGTGCTCAATGAGGGCTTTGGCAGCGTGAGTGGCCCGTCGCGCTATGCAGCCGTTCCCGTGAACGTTTTATTTTTGCAAGCATGTTGTTTCTACAAACGTTGTTATTGATCTTATCCCCTGCAGTTTGAGGCGCTGGACATCCTGAGCGCTTCTCAGGTCGCTCAACTGACACTGACATCCGGCGCGCTGAACAACGTAGGCGTGATCAGCTTGGTCCTTGACCGCCTGGACGGCGTCAATGCTTTCCAGGACATTGACGAGTTCTTGACAGTTCTCAGCAGGACATCACAGGTATGTTCTCATCACTGAGGTGGCAGGCCTGAAGAAGTGTTATTCTCTGTGTGGCAAATATAAATACAAAAGAGTCCCCAAAGGCTTTCGGGACGCAACGTCTGATGGAAATGTCCCTTTCTGTTTGTTTGTCATTTCCTCTAGGCCTTGGACATCGATCCTCTGGTGAGGGACATCATGATGACTCAAGCCTTCTCCATCATCAGCCTTCATTTTGATGAATTTGAAACCCACGACTGGGTTTCCTGGTTCACTGTGAAACTGACTCCTCTCCTGCCCAGCTTGACTGCAGGGATGCTACAGACAACAACATCATACGCAGACTGCAACGCATACCACGTCATGTACGTAGCCCTCCCCAAATGCTGCACAGCTCTGTGAAGCAGGCCTCATGGCATTGGCATTGAAAGCGCAAGGGCATTTTACTCGTGCTGGTTTAGTGAGTGGTGGCGAAACGACGTTAAAGAGGCATCACCCTTACCTTCCTTTTGATTTGATCTTTCCAATATAGCGTTGGGGCTCTGAGCAGCGTCTTTGACCAGATTGATTCGCCGAGACAACTCACCGCGGTCCTGGTGGACTTCCTGAAGCAGACCAACGCAAACGGTAGGTCCAGTGAAGGCGGGCCTTTGCTCTTCATCTCTATGTGCTAGAAGACACAGCGCTGCTCTGTGTCTGTCAACATATGTCTCTCCTAACGAGTCTTTCCTGCTCGCTGTCATTTTAGGCTCGAGCTGTGGGTCCAACACCGGCAGCATCAGCACTTGGCTCGGGCAAAGCTTTGGCAAGTTCTCCATCTACGTGGATTATGAAGACCTGCGTGTGCTCAACGAGGGCTTTGGCAGCGTGAGTGGCCCGTCGCGCTATGCAGCTGTTCCCGTGAACGTTTTATTTTTGCAAGCATGTTGTTTCTACAAACGTTGTTATTGATCTTATCCCCTGCAGTTTGAGGCGCTGGACATCCTGAGCGCTTCTCAGGTCGCTCAACTGACACTGACATCCGGCGCGCTGAACAACGTAGGCGTGATCATCTTGGTCCTTGACCGCCTGGACGGCGTCAATGCTTTCCAGGACATTGACGAGTTCTTGACAGTTCTCAGCAGGACATCACAGGTATGTTCTCATCACTGAGGTGGCAGGCCTGAAGAAGTGTTATTCTCTGTGTGGCAAATATAAATACAAAAGAGCCCCCAAAGGCTTTCGGGACGCAACGTCTGATGGAAATGTCCCTTTCTGTTTGTTTGTCATTTCCTCTAGGCCTTGGACATCGATTCTCTGGTGAGGGACATCATGATGACTCGAGCCTTCTCCATCATCAGCCTTCATTTTGATGAATTTGAAACCCACGACTGGGTTTCCTGGTTCACTGTGAAACTGACTCCTCTCCTGCCCGGCTTGACTGCAGGGATGCTACAGACAACAACATCATACGCAGACTGCAACGCATACCACGTCATGTACGTAGCCCTCCCTAAATGCTGCACAGCTCTGTGAAGCGGGCCTCATGGCATTGGCATTGAAAGCGCAGGGGCATTTTACTCGTGCTGGTTTAGTGAGTGGTGGCGAAACGACGTTAAAGAGGCATCACCCTTACCTTCCTTTTGATTTGATCTTTCCAATATAGCGTTGGGGCTCTGAGCAGCGTCTTTGACCAGATTGATTCGCCGAGACAACTCACCCCAGTCTTGGTGGACTACCTGAAGCAGACCAACGCAAACGGTAGGTCCAGTGAAGGCGGCCCTTTGCTCTTCATCTCTATGTGCTAGAAGACACAGCGCTGCTCTGTGTCTGTCAACATATGTCTCTCCTAACGAGTCTTTCCTGCTCGCTGTCATTTTAGGCTCGAGCTGTGGGTCCAACACCGGCAGCCTCAGCACTTGGCTCGGGCAAAGCTTTGGCAAGTTCTCCATCTACGTGGATTATGAAGACCTGCGTGTGCTCAACGAGGGCTTTGGCAGCGTGAGTGGCCCGTCGCGCTATGCAGCCGTTCCCGTGAACGTTTTATTTTTGCAAGCATGTTTTTTCTACAAATGTTGTTATTGATCTTATCCCCTGCAGTTTGAGGCGCTGGACATCCTGAGCGCTTCTCAGGTCGCTCAACTGACACTGACATCCGGCGCGCTGAACAACGTAGGCGTGATCAGCTTGGTCCTTGACCGCCTGGATGGCGTCAATGCTTTCCAGGACATTGACGAGTTCTTGACAGTTCTCAGCAGGACATCACAGGTATGTTCTCATCACTGAGGTGGCAGGCCTGAAGAAGTGTTATTCTCTGTGTGGCAAATATAAATACAAAAGAGCCCCCAAAGGCTTTCGGGACGCAACGTCTGATGGAAATGTCCCTTTCTGTTTGTTTGTCATTTCCTCTAGGCCTTGGACATCGATCCTCTGGTGAGGGACATCATGATGACTCGAGCCTTCTCCATCATCAGCCTTCATTTTGATGAATTTGAAACCAACAACTGGGTTTCCTGGTTCACTGTGAAACTGACTCCTCTCCTGCCCAGCTTGACTGCAGGGATGCTACAGACAACAACATCATACGCAGACTGCAACGCATACCACGTCATGTACGTAGCCCTCCCCAAATGCTGCACAGCTCTGTGAAGCGGGCCTCATGGCATTGTCATTGAAAGCGCGAGGGCATTTTACTCGTGCTGGTTTAGTGAGTGGTGGCGAAACGACGTTAAAGAGGCATCACCCTTACCTTCCTTTTGATTTGATCTTTCCAATATAGCGTTGGGGCTCTGAGCAGCGTCTTTGACCAGATTGATTCGCCGAGACAACTCACCCCGGTCCTGGTGGACTACCTGAAGCAGACCAACGCAAACGGTAGGTCCAGTGAAGGCGGCCCTTTGCTCTTCATCTCTATGTGCTAGAAGACACAGCGCTGCTCTGTGTCTGTCAACATATGTCTCTCCTAACGAGTCTTTCCTGCTCGCTATCATTTTAGACTCGAGCTGTGGGTCCAACACCGGCAGCCTCAGCACTTGGCTCGGGCAAAGCTTTGGCAAGTTCTCCATCTACGTGGATTATGAAGACCTGCGTGTGCTCAATGAGGGCTTTGGCAGCGTGAGTGGCCCGTCGCGCTATGCAGCCGTTCCCGTGAACGTTTTATTTTTGCAAGCATGTTGTTTCTACAAACGTTGTTATTGATCTTATCCCCTGCAGTTTGAGGCGCTGGACATCCTGAGCGCTTCTCAGGTCGCTCAACTGACACTGACATCCGGCGCGCTGAACAACGTAGGCGTGATCAGCTTGGTCCTTGACCGCCTGGACGGCGTCAATGCTTTCCAGGACATTGACGAGTTCTTGACAGTTCTCAGCAGGACATCACAGGTATGTTCTCATCACTGAGGTGGCAGGCCTGAAGAAGTGTTATTCTCTGTGTGGCAAATATAAATACAAAAGAGTCCCCAAAGGCTTTCGGGACGCAACGTCTGATGGAAATGTCCCTTTCTGTTTGTTTGTCATTTCCTCTAGGCCTTGGACATCGATCCTCTGGTGAGGGACATCATGATGACTCAAGCCTTCTCCATCATCAGCCTTCATTTTGATGAATTTGAAACCCACGACTGGGTTTCCTGGTTCACTGTGAAACTGACTCCTCTCCTGCCCAGCTTGACTGCAGGGATGCTACAGACAACAACATCATACGCAGACTGCAACGCATACCACGTCATGTACGTAGCCCTCCCCAAATGCTGCACAGCTCTGTGAAGCAGGCCTCATGGCATTGGCATTGAAAGCGCAAGGGCATTTTACTCGTGCTGGTTTAGTGAGTGGTGGCGAAACGACGTTAAAGAGGCATCACCCTTACCTTCCTTTTGATTTGATCTTTCCAATATAGCGTTGGGGCTCTGAGCAGCGTCTTTGACCAGATTGA
Organism: Rutilus rutilus; assembly: GCF_951802725.1. Lineage (NCBI taxonomy): Eukaryota > Metazoa > Chordata > Actinopteri > Cypriniformes > Leuciscidae > Rutilus > Rutilus rutilus. Next base: position 77,451,767 of record NC_140209.1, read on the forward strand.
TTCGCCGAGACAACTCACCGCGGTCCTGGTGGACTTCCTGAAGCAGACCAACGCAAACGGTAGGTCCAGTGAAGGCGGCCCTTTGCTCTTCATCTCTATGTGCTAGAAGACACAGCGCTGCTCTGTGTCTGTCAACATATGTCTCTCCTAACGAGTCTTTCCTGCTCGCTGTCATTTTAGGCTCGAGCTGTGGGTCCAACACCGGCAGCATCAGCACTTGGCTCGGGCAAAGCTTTGGCAAGTTCTCCATCTACGTGGATTATGAAGACCTGCGTGTGCTCAACGAGGGCTTTGGCAGCGTGAGTGGCCCGTCGCGCTATGCAGCTGTTCCCGTGAACGTTTTATTTTTGCAAGCATGTTGTTTCTACAAACGTTGTTATTGATCTTATCCCCTGCAGTTTGAGGCGCTGGACATCCTGAGCGCTTCTCAGGTCGCTCAACTGACACTGACATCCGGCGCGCTGAACAACGTAGGCGTGATCATCTTGGTCCTTGACCGCCTGGACGGCGTCAATGCTTTCCAGGACATTGACGAGTTCTTGACAGTTCTCACCAGGACATCACAGGTATGTTCTCATCACTGAGGTGGCAGGCCTGAAGAAGTGTTATTCTCTGTGTGGCAAATATAAATACAAAAGAGCCCCCAAAGGCTTTCGGGACGCAACGTCTGATGGAAATGTCCCTTTCTGTTTGTTTGTCATTTCCTCTAGGCCTTGGACATCGATTCTCTGGTGAGGGACATCATGATGACTCGAGCCTTCTCCATCATCAGCCTTCATTTTGATGAATTTGAAACCCACGACTGGGTTTCCTGGTTCACTGTGAAACTGACTCCTCTCCTGCCCGGCTTGACTGCAGGGATGCTACAGACAACAACATCATACGCAGACTGCAACGCATACCACGTCATGTACGTAGCCCTCCCTAAATGCTGCACAGCTCTGTGAAGCGGGCCTCATGGCATTGGCATTGAAAGCGCAGGGGCATTTTACTCGTGCTGGTTTAGTGAGTGGTGGCGAAACGACGTTAAAGAGGCATCACCCTTACCTTCCTTTTGATTTGATCTTTCCAATATAGCGTTGGGGCTCTGAGCAGCGTCTTTGACCAGATTGATTCGCCGAGACAACTCACCCCAGTCTTGGTGGACTACCTGAAGCAGACCAACGCAAACGGTAGGTCCAGTGAAGGCGGCCCTTTGCTCTTCATCTCTATGTGCTAGAAGACACAGCGCTGCTCTGTGTCTGTCAACATATGTCTCTCCTAACGAGTCTTTCCTGCTCGCTGTCATTTTAGGCTCGAGCTGTGGGTCCAACACCGGCAGCCTCAGCACTTGGCTCGGGCAAAGCTTTGGCAAGTTCTCCATCTACGTGGATTATGAAGACCTGCGTGTGCTCAACGAGGGCTTTGGCAGCGTGAGTGGCCCGTCGCGCTATGCAGCCGTTCCCGTGAACGTTTTATTTTTGCAAGCATGTTTTTTCTACAAATGTTGTTATTGATCTTATCCCCTGCAGTTTGAGGCGCTGGACATCCTGAGCGCTTCTCAGGTCGCTCAACTGACACTGACATCCGGCGCGCTGAACAACGTAGGCGTGATCAGCTTGGTCCTTGACCGCCTGGATGGCGTCAATGCTTTCCAGGACATTGACGAGTTCTTGACAGTTCTCAGCAGGACATCACAGGTATGTTCTCATCACTGAGGTGGCAGGCCTGAAGAAGTGTTATTCTCTGTGTGGCAAATATAAATACAAAAGAGCCCCCAAAGGCTTTCGGGACGCAACGTCTGATGGAAATGTCCCTTTCTGTTTGTTTGTCATTTCCTCTAGGCCTTGGACATCGATCCTCTGGTGAGGGACATCATGATGACTCGAGCCTTCTCCATCATCAGCCTTCATTTTGATGAATTTGAAACCAACAACTGGGTTTCCTGGTTCACTGTGAAACTGACTCCTCTCCTGCCCAGCTTGACTGCAGGGATGCTACAGACAACAACATCATACGCAGACTGCAACGCATACCACGTCATGTACGTAGCCCTCCCCAAATGCTGCACAGCTCTGTGAAGCGGGCCTCATGGCATTGTCATTGAAAGCGCGAGGGCATTTTACTCGTGCTGGTTTAGTGAGTGGTGGCGAAACGACGTTAAAGAGGCATCACCCTTACCTTCCTTTTGATTTGATCTTTCCAATATAGCGTTGGGGCTCTGAGCAGCGTCTTTGACCAGATTGATTCGCCGAGACAACTCACCCCGGTCCTGGTGGACTACCTGAAGCAGACCAACGCAAACGGTAGGTCCAGTGAAGGCGGCCCTTTGCTCTTCATCTCTATGTGCTAGAAGACACAGCGCTGCTCTGTGTCTGTCAACATATGTCTCTCCTAACGAGTCTTTCCTGCTCGCTGTCATTTTAGACTCGAGCTGTGGGTCCAACACCGGCAGCCTCAGCACTTGGCTCGGGCAAAGCTTTGGCAAGTTCTCCATCTACGTGGATTATGAAGACCTGCGTGTGCTCAACGAGGGCTTTGGCAGCGTGAGTGGCCCGTCGCGCTATGCAGCCGCTCCCGTGAACGTTTTATTTTTGCAAGCATGTTGTTTCTACAAACGTTGTTGTTGATCTTATCCCCTGCAGTTTGAGGCGCTGGACATCCTGAGCGCTTCTCAGGTCGCTCAACTGACACTGACATCCGGCGCGCTGAACAACGTAGGCGTGATCAGCTTGGTCCTTGACCGCCTGGACGGCGTCAATGCTTTCCAGGACATTGACGAGTTCTTGACAGTTCTCAGCAGGACATCACAGGTATGTTCTCATCACTGAGGTGGCAGGCCTGAAGAAGTTTTATTCTCTGTGTGGCAAATATAAATACAAAAGAGCCCCCAAAGGCTTTCGGGACGCAACGTCTGATGGAAATGTCCCTTTCTGTTTGTTTGTCATTTCCTCTAGGCCTTGGACATCGATTCTCTGGTGAGGGACATCATGATGACTCGAGCCTTCTCCATCATCAGCCTTCATTTTGATGAATTTGAAACCCACGACTGGGTTTCCTGGTTCACTGTGAAACTGACTCCTCTCCTGCCCAGCTTGACTGCAGGGATGCTACAGACAACAACATCATACGCAGACTGCAACGCATACCACGTCATGTACGTAGCCCTCCCCAAATGCTGCACAGCTCTGTGAAGCGGGCCTCATGGCATTGGCATTGAAAGCGCGACGGCATTTTACTCGTGCTGGTTTAGTGAGTGGTGGCGAAACGACGTTAAAGAGGCATCACCCTTACCTTCCTTTTGATTTGATCTTTCCAATATAGCGTTGGGGCTCTGAGCAGCGTCTTTGACCAGATTGATTCGCCGAGACAACTCACCCCGGTCCTGGTGGACTACCTGAAGCAGACCAACGCAAACGGTAGGTCCAGTGAAGGCGGCCCTTTGCTCTTCATCTCTATGTGCTAGAAGACACAGCGCTGCTCTGTGTCTGTCAACATATGTCTCTCCTAACGAGTCTTTCCTGCTCGCTGTCATTTTAGGCTCGAGCTGTGGGTCCAACACCGGCAGCATCAGCACTTGGCTCGGGCAAAGCTTTGGCAAGTTCTCCATCTACGTGGATTATGAAGACCTGCGTGTGCTCAACGAGGGCTTTGGCAGCGTGAGTGGCCCGTCGCGCTATGCAGCTGTTCCCGTGAACATTTTATTTTTGCAAGCATGTTGTTTCTACAAACGTTGTTATTGATCTTATCCCCTGCAGTTTGAGGCGCTGGACATCCTGAGCGCTTCTCAGGTCGCTCAACTGACACTGACATCCGGCGCGCTGAACAACGTAGGCGTGATCATCTTGGTCCTTGACCGCCTGGACGGCGTCAATGCTTTCCAGGACATTGACGAGTTCTTGACAGTTCTCAGCAGGACATCACAGGTATGTTCTCATCACTGAGGTGGCAGGCCTGAAGAAGTGTTATTCTCTGTGTGGCAAATATAAATACAAAAGAGCCCCCAAAGGCTTTCGGGACGCAACGTCTGATGGAAATGTCCCTTTCTGTTTGTTTGTCATTTCCTCTAGGCCTTGGACATCGATCCTCTGGTGAGGGACATCATGATGACTCGAGCCTTCTCCATCATCAGCCTTCATTTTGATGAATTTGAAACCCACGACTGGGTTTCCTGGTTCACTGTGAAACTGACTCCTCTCCTGCCCGGCTTGACTGCAGGGATGCTACAGACAACAACATCATACGCAGACTGCAACGCATACCACGTCATGTACGTAGCCCTCCCTAAATGCTGCACAGCTCTGTGAAGCGGGCCTCATGGCATTGGCATTGAAAGCGCAGGGGCATTTTACTCGTGCTGGTTTAGTGAGTGGTGGCGAAACGACGTTAAAGAGGCATCACCCTTACCTTCCTTTTGATTTGATCTTTCCAATATAGCGTTGGGGCTCTGAGCAGCGTCTTTGACCAGATTGATTCGCCGAGACAACTCACCCCGGTCCTGGTGGACTACCTGAAGCAGACCAACGCAAACGGTAGGTCCAGTGAAGGCGGCCCTTTGCTCTTCATCTCTATGTGCTAGAAGACACAGCGCTGCTCTGTGTCTGTCAACATATGTCTCTCCTAACGAGTCTTTCCTGCTCGCTGTCATTTTAGGCTCGAGCTGTGGGTCCAACACCGGCAGCCTCAGCACTTGGCTCGGGCAAAGCTTTGGCAAGTTCTCCATCTACGTGGATTATGAAGACCTGCGTGTGCTCAACGAGGGCTTTGGCAGCGTGAGTGGCCCGTCGCGCTATGCAGCCGCTCCCGTGAACGTTTTATTTTTGCAAGCATGTTGTTTCTACAAACGTTGTTGTTGATCTTATCCCCTGCAGTTTGAGGCGCTGGACATCCTGAGCGCTTCTCAGGTCGCTCAACTGACACTGACATCCGGCGCGCTGAACAACGTAGGCGTGATCAGCTTGGTCCTTGACCGCCTGGACGGCGTCAATGCTTTCCAGGACATTGACGAGTTCTTGACAGTTCTCAGCAGGACATCACAGGTATGTTCTCATCACTGAGGTGGCAGGCCTGAAGAAGTTTTATTCTCTGTGTGGCAAATATAAATACAAAAGAGCCCCCAAAGGCTTTCGGGACGCAACGTCTGATGGAAATGTCCCTTTCTGTTTGTTTGTCATTTCCTCTAGGCCTTGGACATCGATCCTCTGGTGAGGGACATCATGATGATTCGAGCCCTCTCCATCATCAGCCTTCATTTTGATGAATTTGAAACCCACGACTGGGTTTCCTGGTTCACTGTGAAACTGACTCCTCTCCTGCCCAGCTTGACTGCAGGGATGCTACAGACAACAACATCATACGCAGACTGCAACGCATACCACGTCATGTACGTAGCCCTCCCCAAATGCTGCACAGCTCTGTGAAGCAGGCCTCATGGCATTGGCATTGAAAGCGCAAGGGCATTTTACTCGTGCTGGTTTAGTGAGTGGTGGCGAAACGACGTTAAAGAGGCATCACCCTTACCTTCCTTTTGATTTGATATTTCCAATATAGCGTTGGGGCTCTGAGCAGCGTCTTTGACCAGATTGATTCGCCGAGACAACTCACCCCGGTCCTGGTGGACTACCTGAAGCAGACCAACGCAAACGGTAGGTCCAGTGAAGGCGGCCCTTTGCTCTTCATCTCTATGTGCTAGAAGACACAGCGCTGCTCTGTGTCTGTCAACATATGTCTCTCCTAACGAGTCTTTCCTGCTCGCTGTCATTTTAGACTCGAGCTGTGGGTCCAACACCGGCAGCCTCAGCACTTGGCTCGGGCAAAGCTTTGGCAAGTTCTCCATCTACGTGGATTATGAAGACCTGCGTGTGCTCAACGAGGGCTTTGGCAGCGTGAGTGGCCCGTCGCGCTATGCAGCCGCTCCCGTGAACGTTTTATTTTTGCAAGCATGTTGTTTCTACAAACGTTGTTGTTGATCTTATCCCCTGCAGTTTGAGGTGCTGGACATCCTGAGCGCTTCTCAGGTCGCTCAACTGACACTGACATCCGGCGCGCTGAACAACGTAGGCGTGATCAGCTTGGTCCTTGACCGCCTGGACGGCGTCAACGCTTTCCAGGACATTGACGAGTTCTTGACAGTTCTCAGCAGGACATCACAGGTATGTTCTCATCACTGAGGTGGCAGGCCTGAAGAAGTGTTATTCTCTGTGTGGCAAATATAAATACAAAAGAGTCCCCAAAGGCTTTCGGGACGCAACGTCTGATGGAAATGTCCCTTTCTGTTTGTTTGTCATTTCCTCTAGGCCTTGGACATCGATCCTCTGGTGAGGGACATCATGATGACTCAAGCCTTCTCCATCATCAGCCTTCATTTTGATGAATTTGAAACCCACGACTGGGTTTCCTGGTTCACTGTGAAACTGACTCCTCTCCTGCCCAGCTTGACTGCAGGGATGCTACAGACAACAACATCATACGCAGACTGCAACGCATACCACGTCATGTACGTAGCCCTCCCCAAATGCTGCACAGCTCTGTGAAGCAGGCCTCATGGCATTGGCATTGAAAGCGCAAGGGCATTTTACTCGTGCTGGTTTAGTGAGTGGTGGCGAAACGACGTTAAAGAGGCATCACCCTTACCTTCCTTTTGATTTGATCTTTCCAATATAGCGTTGGGGCTCTGAGCAGCGTCTTTGACCAGATTGATTCGCCGAGACAACTCACCGCGGTCCTGGTGGACTTCCTGAAGCAGACCAACGCAAACGGTAGGTCCAGTGAAGGCGGCCCTTTGCTCTTCATCTCTATGTGCTAGAAGACACAGCGCTGCTCTGTGTCTGTCAACATATGTCTCTCCTAACGAGTCTTTCCTGCTCGCTGTCATTTTAGGCTCGAGCTGTGGGTCCAACACCGGCAGCATCAGCACTTGGCTCGGGCAAAGCTTTGGCAAGTTCTCCATCTACGTGGATTATGAAGACCTGCGTGTGCTCAACGAGGGCTTTGGCAGCGTGAGTGGCCCGTCGCGCTATGCAGCCGTTCCCGTGAACGTTTTATTTTTGCAAGCATGTTGTTTCTACAAACGTTGTTATTGATCTTATCCCCTGCAGTTTGAGGCGCTGGACATCCTGAGCGCTTCTCAGGTCGCTCAACTGACACTGACATCCGGCGCGCTGAACAACGTAGGCGTGATCATCTTGGTCCTTGACCGCCTGGACGGCGTCAATGCTTTCCAGGACATTGACGAGTTCTTGACAGTTCTCAGCAGGACATCACAGGTATGTTCTCATCACTGAGGTGGCAGGCCTGAAGAAGTGTTATTCTCTGTGTGGCAAATATAAATACAAAAGAGCCCCCAAAGGCTTTCGGGACGCAACGTCTGATGGAAATGTCCCTTTCTGTTTGTTTGTCATTTCCTCTAGGCCTTGGACATCGATTCTCTGGTGAGGGACATCATGATGACTCGAGCCTTCTCCATCATCAGCCTTCATTTTGATGAATTTGAAACCCTCGACTGGGTTTCCTGGTTCACTGTGAAACTGACTCCTCTCCTGCCCGGCTTGACTGCAGGGATGCTACAGACAACAACATCATACGCAGACTGCAACGCATACCACGTCATGTACGTAGCCCTCCCTAAATGCTGCACAGCTCTGTGAAGCGGGCCTCATGGCATTGGCATTGAAAGCGCAGGGGCATTTTACTCGTGCTGGTTTAGTGAGTGGTGGCGAAACGACGTTAAAGAGGCATCACCCTTACCTTCCTTTTGATTTGATCTTTCCAATATAGCGTTGGGGCTCTGAGCAGCGTCTTTGACCAGATTGATTCGCCGAGACAACTCACCCCAGTCTTGGTGGACTACCTGAAGCAGACCAACGCAAACGGTAGGTCCAGTGAAGGCGGCCCTTTGCTCTTCATCTCTATGTGCTAGAAGACACAGCGCTGCTCTGTGTCTGTCAACATATGTCTCTCCTAACGAGTCTTTCCTGCTCGCTGTCATTTTAGGCTCGAGCTGTGGGTCCAACACCGGCAGCCTCAGCACTTGGCTCGGGCAAAGCTTTGGCAAGTTCTCCATCTACGTGGATTATGAAGACCTGCGTGTGCTCAACGAGGGCTTTGGCAGCGTGAGTGGCCCGTCGCGCTATGCAGCCGTTCCCGTGAACGTTTTATTTTTGCAAGCATGTTTTTTCTACAAATGTTGTTATTGATCTTATCCCCTGCAGTTTGAGGCGCTGGACATCCTGAGCGCTTCTCAGGTCGCTCAACTGACACTGACATCCGGCGCGCTGAACAACGTAGGCGTGATCAGCTTGGTCCTTGACCGCCTGGATGGCGTCAATGCTTTCCAGGACATTGACGAGTTCTTGACAGTTCTCAGCAGGACATCACAGGTATGTTCTCATCACTGAGGTGGCAGGCCTGAAGAAGTGTTATTCTCTGTGTGGCAAATATAAATACAAAAGAGCCCCCAAAGGCTTTCGGGACGCAACGTCTGATGGAAATGTCCCTTTCTGTTTGTTTGTCATTTCCTCTAGGCCTTGGACATCGATCCTCTGGTGAGGGACATCATGATGACTCGAGCCTTCTCCATCATCAGCCTTCATTTTGATGAATTTGAAACCAACAACTGGGTTTCCTGGTTCACTGTGAAACTGACTCCTCTCCTGCCCAGCTTGACTGCAGGGATGCTACAGACAACAACATCATACGCAGACTGCAACGCATACCACGTCATGTACGTAGCCCTCCCCAAATGCTGCACAGCTCTGTGAAGCGGGCCTCATGGCATTGTCATTGAAAGCGCGAGGGCATTTTACTCGTGCTGGTTTAGTGAGTGGTGGCGAAACGACGTTAAAGAGGCATCACCCTTACCTTCCTTTTGATTTGATCTTTCCAATATAGCGTTGGGGCTCTGAGCAGCGTCTTTGACCAGATTGATTCGCCGAGACAACTCACCCCGGTCCTGGTGGACTACCTGAAGCAGACCAACGCAAACGGTAGGTCCAGTGAAGGCGGCCCTTTGCTCTTCATCTCTATGTGCTAGAAGACACAGCGCTGCTCTGTGTCTGTCAACATATGTCTCTCCTAACGAGTCTTTCCTGCTCGCTGTCATTTTAGACTCGAGCTGTGGGTCCAACACCGGCAGCCTCAGCACTTGGCTCGGGCAAAGCTTTGGCAAGTTCTCCATCTACGTGGATTATGAAGACCTGCGTGTGCTCAACGAGGGCTTTGGCAGCGTGAGTGGCCCGTCGCGCTATGCAGCCGCTCCCGTGAACGTTTTATTTTTGCAAGCATGTTGTTTCTACAAACGTTGTTGTTGATCTTATCCCCTGCAGTTTGAGGCGCTGGACATCCTGAGCGCTTCTCAGGTCGCTCAACTGACACTGACATCCGGCGCGCTGAACAACGTAGGCGTGATCAGCTTGGTCCTTGACCGCCTGGACGGCGTCAATGCTTTCCAGGACATTGACGAGTTCTTGACAGTTCTCAGCAGGACATCACAGGTATGTTCTCATCACTGAGGTGGCAGGCCTGAAGAAGTTTTATTCTCTGTGTGGCAAATATAAATACAAAAGAGCCCCCAAAGGCTTTCGGGACGCAACGTCTGATGGAAATGTCCCTTTCTGTTTGTTTGTCATTTCCTCTAGGCCTTGGACATCGATTCTCTGGTGAGGGACATCATGATGACTCGAGCCTTCTCCATCATCAGCCTTCATTTTGATGAATTTGAAACCCACGACTGGGTTTCCTGGTTCACTGTGAAACTGACTCCTCTCCTGCCCAGCTTGACTGCAGGGATGCTACAGACAACAACATCATACGCAGACTGCAACGCATACCACGTCATGTACGTAGCCCTCCCCAAATGCTGCACAGCTCTGTGAAGCGGGCCTCATGGCATTGGCATTGAAAGCGCGACGGCATTTTACTCGTGCTGGTTTAGTGAGTGGTGGCGAAACGACGTTAAAGAGGCATCACCCTTACCTTCCTTTTGATTTGATCTTTCCAATATAGCGTTGGGGCTCTGAGCAGCGTCTTTGACCAGATTGATTCGCCGAGACAACTCACCCCGGTCCTGGTGGACTACCTGAAGCAGACCAACGCAAACGGTAGGTCCAGTGAAGGCGGCCCTTTGCTCTTCATCTCTATGTGCTAGAAGACACAGCGCTGCTCTGTGTCTGTCAACATATGTCTCTCCTAACGAGTCTTTCCTGCTCGCTATCATTTTAGACTCGAGCTGTGGGTCCAACACCGGCAGCCTCAGCACTTGGCTCGGGCAAAGCTTTGGCAAGTTCTCCATCTACGTGGATTATGAAGACCTGCGTGTGCTCAATGAGGGCTTTGGCAGCGTGAGTGGCCCGTCGCGCTATGCAGCCGTTCCCGTGAACGTTTTATTTTTGCAAGCATGTTGTTTCTACAAACGTTGTTATTGATCTTATCCCCTGCAGTTTGAGGCGCTGGACATCCTGAGCGCTTCTCAGGTCGCTCAACTGACACTGACATCCGGCGCGCTGAACAACGTAGGCGTGATCATCTTGGTCCTTGACCGCCTGGACGGCGTCAATGCTTTCCAGGACATTGACGAGTTCTTGACAGTTCTCAGCAGGACATCACAGGTATGTTCTCATCACTGAGGTGGCAGGCCTGAAGAAGTGTTATTCTCTGTGTGGCAAATATAAATACAAAAGAGCCCCCAAAGGCTTTCGGGACGCAACGTCTGATGGAAATGTCCCTTTCTGTTTGTTTGTCATTTCCTCTAGGCCTTGGACATCGATCCTCTGGTGAGGGACATCATGATGACTCGAGCCTTCTCCATCATCAGCCTTCATTTTGATGAATTTGAAACCCACGACTGGGTTTCCTGGTTCACTGTGAAACTGACTCCTCTCCTGCCCGGCTTGACTGCAGGGATGCTACAGACAACAACATCATACGCAGACTGCAACGCATACCACGTCATGTACGTAGCCCTCCCTAAATGCTGCACAGCTCTGTGAAGCGGGCCTCATGGCATTGGCATTGAAAGCGCAGGGGCATTTTACTCGTGCTGGTTTAGTGAGTGGTGGCGAAACGACGTTAAAGAGGCATCACCCTTACCTTCCTTTTGATTTGATCTTTCCAATATAGCGTTGGGGCTCTGAGCAGCGTCTTTGACCAGATTGATTCGCCGAGACAACTCACCCCGGTCCTGGTGGACTACCTGAAGCAGACCAACGCAAACGGTAGGTCCAGTGAAGGCGGCCCTTTGCTCTTCATCTCTATGTGCTAGAAGACACAGCGCTGCTCTGTGTCTGTCAACATATGTCTCTCCTAACGAGTCTTTCCTGCTCGCTGTCATTTTAGGCTCGAGCTGTGGGTCCAACACCGGCAGCCTCAGCACTTGGCTCGGGCAAAGCTTTGGCAAGTTCTCCATCTACGTGGATTATGAAGACCTGCGTGTGCTCAACGAGGGCTTTGGCAGCGTGAGTGGCCCGTCGCGCTATGCAGCCGCTCCCGTGAACGTTTTATTTTTGCAAGCATGTTGTTTCTACAAACGTTGTTGTTGATCTTATCCCCTGCAGTTTGAGGCGCTGGACATCCTGAGCGCTTCTCAGGTCGCTCAACTGACACTGACATCCGGCGCGCTGAACAACGTAGGCGTGATCAGCTTGGTCCTTGACCGCCTGGACGGCGTCAATGCTTTCCAGGACATTGACGAGTTCTTGACAGTTCTCAGCAGGACATCACAGGTATGTTCTCATCACTGAGGTGGCAGGCCTGAAGAAGTTTTATTCTCTGTGTGGCAAATATAAATACAAAAGAGCCCCCAAAGGCTTTCGGGACGCAACGTCTGATGGAAATGTCCCTTTCTGTTTGTTTGTCATTTCCTCTAGGCCTTGGACATCGATCCTCTGGTGAGGGACATCATGATGATTCGAGCCCTCTCCATCATCAGCCTTCATTTTGATGAATTTGAAACCCACGACTGGGTTTCCTGGTTCACTGTGAAACTGACTCCTCTCCTGCCCAGCTTGACTGCAGGGATGCTACAGACAACAACATCATACGCAGACTGCAACGCATACCACGTCATGTACGTAGCCCTCCCCAAATGCTGCACAGCTCTGTGAAGCAGGCCTCATGGCATTGGCATTGAAAGCGCAAGGGCATTTTACTCGTGCTGGTTTAGTGAGTGGTGGCGAAACGACGTTAAAGAGGCATCACCCTTACCTTCCTTTTGATTTGATATTTCCAATATAGCGTTGGGGCTCTGAGCAGCGTCTTTGACCAGATTGATTCGCCGAGACAACTCACCCCGGTCCTGGTGGACTACCTGAAGCAGACCAACGCAAACGGTAGGTCCAGTGAAGGCGGCCCTTTGCTCTTCATCTCTATGTGCTAGAAGACACAGCGCTGCTCTGTGTCTGTCAACATATGTCTCTCCTAACGAGTCTTTCCTGCTCGCTGTCATTTTAGACTCGAGCTGTGGGTCCAACACCGGCAGCCTCAGCACTTGGCTCGGGCAAAGCTTTGGCAAGTTCTCCATCTACGTGGATTATGAAGACCTGCGTGTGCTCAACGAGGGCTTTGGCAGCGTGAGTGGCCCGTCGCGCTATGCAGCCGCTCCCGTGAACGTTTTATTTTTGCAAGCATGTTGTTTCTACAAACGTTGTTGTTGATCTTATCCCCTGCAGTTTGAGGTGCTGGACATCCTGAGCGCTTCTCAGGTCGCTCAACTGACACTGACATCCGGCGCGCTGAACAACGTAGGCGTGATCAGCTTGGTCCTTGACCGCCTGGACGGCGTCAACGCTTTCCAGGACATTGACGAGTTCTTGACAGTTCTCAGCAGGACATCACAGGTATGTTTTCATCACTGAGGTGGCAGGCCTGAAGAAGTTTTATTCTCTGTGTGGCAAATATAAATACAAAAGAGCCCCCAAAGGCTTTCGGGACGCAACGTCTGATGGAAATGTCCCTTTCTGTTTGTTTGTCATTTCCTCTAGGCCTTGGACATCGATCCTCTGGTGAGGGACATCATGATGAATCGAGCCTTCTCCATCATCAGCCTTCATTTTGATGAATTTGAAACCCACGACTGGGTTTCCTGGTTCACTGTGAAACTGACTCCTCTCCTGCCCAGCTTGACTGCAGGGATGCTACAGACAACAACATCATACGCAGACTGCAACGCATACCACGTCATGTACGTAGCCCTCCCCAAATGCTGCACAGCTCTGTGAAGCAGGCCTCATGGCATTGGCATTGAAAGCGCGAGGGCATTTTACTCGTGCTGGTTTAGTGAGTGGTGGCGAAACGACGTTAAAGAGGCATCACCCTTACCTTCCTTTTGATTTGATCTTTCCAATATAGCGTTGGGGCTCTGAGCAGCGTCTTTGACCAGATTGATTCGCCGAGACAACTCACCCCGGTCCTGGTGGACTACCTGAAGCAGACCAACGCAAACGGTAGGTCCAGTGAAGGCGGCCCTTTGCTCTTCATCTCTATGTGCTAGAAGACACAGCGCTGCTCTGTGTCTGTCAACATATGTCTCTCCTAACGAGTCTTTCCTGCTCGCTGTCATTTTAGACTCGAGCTGTGGGTCCAACACCGGCAGCCTCAGCACTTGGCTCGGGCAAAGCTTTGGCAAGTTCTCCATCTACGTGGATTATGAAGACCTGCGTGTGCTCAACGAGGGCTTTGGCAGCGTGAGTGGCCCGTCGCGCTATGCAGCCGTTCCCGTGAACGTTTTATTTTTGCAAGCATGTTGTTTCTACAAACGTTGTTATTGATCTTATCCCCTGCAGTTTGAGGCGCTGAACATCCTGAGCGCTTCTCAGGTCGCTCAACTGACACTGACATCCGGCGCGCTGAACAACGTAGGCGTGATCAGCTTGGTCCTTGACCGCCTGGACGGCGTCAATGCTTTCCAGGACATTGACGAGTTCTTGACAGTTCTCAGCAGGACATCACAGGTATGTTCTCATCACTGAGGTGGCAGGCCTGAAGAAGTGTTATTCTCTGTGTGGCAAATATAAATACAAAAGAGTCCCCAAAGGCTTTCGGGACGCAACGTCTGATGGAAATGTCCCTTTCTGTTTGTTTGTCATTTCCTCTAGGCCTTGGACATCGATCCTCTGGTGAGGGACATCATGATGACTCAAGCCTTCTCCATCATCAGCCTTCATTTTGATGAATTTGAAACCCACGACTGGGTTTCCTGGTTCACTGTGAAACTGACTCCTCTCCTGCCCAGCTTGACTGCAGGGATGCTACAGACAACAACATCATACGCAGACTGCAACGCATACCACGTCATGTACGTAGCCCTCCCCAAATGCTGCACAGCTCTGTGAAGCGGGCCTCATGGCATTGTCATTGAAAGCGCGAGGGCATTTTACTCGTGCTGGTTTAGTGAGTGGTGGCGAAACGACGTTAAAGAGGCATCACCCTTACCTTCCTTTTGATTTGATCTTTCCAATATAGCGTTGGGGCTCTGAGCAGCGTCTTTGACCAGATTGATTCGCCGAGAGAACTCACCCCGGTCCTGGTGGACTACCTGAAGCAGACCAACGCAAACGGTAGGTCCAGTGAAGGCGGCCCTTTGCTCTTCATCTCTATGTGCTAGAAGACACAGCGCTGCTCTGTGTCTGTCAACATCTGTCTCTCCTAACGAGTCTTTCCTGCTCGCTGTCATTTCAGGGTCGAGCTGTGGGTCCAACACCGGCAGCCTCAGCACTTGGCTTGAGCAAAGCTTTGGCAAGTTCTCCATCTACGTGGATTATGAAGACCTGCGTGATCTCAACGAGGGCTTTGGCAGCGTGAGTGGCCCGCCGCGCAATGCAGCCGTTCCCGTGAACATTTTATCTGTGCAAGCATGTCGTTTCTACAAACGTTGTTGTTGATCTTATCCCCTGCAGTTTGAGGCGCTGGACATCCTGAGCGCTTCTCAGGTCGCTCAACTGACACTGACATCCGGCGCGCTGAACAACGTAGACCTGATCAGCTTGGTCTTTGACCGCCTGGACGGCGACAACGCTTTCCAGGACATTGACGAGTTCTTGACAGTTCTCAGCAGCACATCGCAGGTATGTTCTCATCACTGAGGCGGCAAGCGTGAAGAAGTGCTGTTCTCTGTGTGGCAAATTAAAAAAAATAAATAAATCAAAAGAGCCCCCCAATTCTCTCGGGACGCAATGTCTGACAGAAATGTCCCTTTCTGTTTGTTTGTCATTTCCTCTAGGCCTTGGAGATCAATCCTTTGGTGAGGGACATCATGATGAATCGAGCCTTCTCCATCATCAGCCTTCATTTTGAAGGCTTTGAAACCCCCGACTGGGTTTCCTGGTTCACTGTGAAACTGACTCCTCTCCTGCCCAGCTTGACTGCAGGGATGCTACAGACAACAACATCACACACAGACTGCAACGCATACCACGTCATGTACGTAGCGCTACCCAAATGCTGCACAGCTCTGTGAAGCGGGCCTCATGGCATTGAAAGAGCTAGGGCATTTTACTCGTTCTGGTTTAGTGAGACGACGTTAAAGAGGCATCACCCTTACCTTCCTTTTGATTTGATCTTTCCAATATTTATTTTTGTAGTGCTTTATACAATATAGATAGTTTTCTAGAGATAAACAGGAAAATAATGATCAATGATATAAGAAGAATTCAATTCACTTATAAGCAGCTCTACAGAAGACGATAGTTTAATAATACGCTTTGTATCATTTTAATGTTTTTTACATTTTGTTCAATATCTATGAGTTCATTTGCAAGCACATGCAATGATAATGGGATTTTGACAATATTGCTATTAAACTTTACCTCATGTAATCGCAATACTTCGATTGAAGTAATGTGATGAAGCTCATAATCATATTAACGATCATCGCATTAAACTATGCGGCATGTGCCGATTTTAATTTCAGTAAACAGGTATTTAAACACTTTAATCGCATTATTACCTTTCTGACCAAAGTCTGCATGTGCTCGGTTCTACATGGGTGCCATAGTGTGTTTTTCAGGTAACTTCATGAATGAACTCTGTGACATTATTTTGACAGTTTTTTTCTCCAAATCACTACACTGTCAAAACAAGTTCTCCTCTGTCCTGATGAACAAACATGGTGTGAATATGATTCCAGGTTGCATCACAAAATGAAAAAGCGTGTCTCATGGCAATATTAATGAAAATACAAGAGCAATTTTTCTATGCTCTATATATTTTAAACTATGCTAAAGTTGCATTATCCTTATCTTTCAATTGGATCTTCCCTCTGTAGCACTGGGGCCCTGAGCAGCGTCTTTGACCAGATGACCTCACTGAGACAGCAGGAGATCACAGCTTTTCTGGTGGACAACTTAAAACAGAGTAATGTATCGGGTAGGTCTTGTAGAGAGTTGAAAATTTGTTAAGTATGAGTTGAAAAGTATTTTATCAGGTTAACTTAAATGTACCTGTTTATTATATTTTTCTATGTACTATAGGTTGTGCTGTTCCCATACCAATGATGACCACAAATGCTGATTTCATAACCTCGACTGTTCCTGCTGATTCCTCAACAACTGAAGCTGATCTATCAACTAGTGCAGTCCCTGATCCTCTTTCAAGCAAAACTGTTTCTTCAGAATTTTCAACCTCTGTCTTTAGTAATGATCAGATGAGCATAACTGTTTCCAGCGGTACCTCAACAAAGGAAGTTTCTTTTGATCAAACAAGCACAGCAGTTCCTAATGGTTTTTCAAGTATTACAGTCCATTCTGATCCCTCAAGCACAGATATCAATAATGGTCCTTCAAGCACCACAGGCCATCCTGATCCATCAAGCACAGATGCGAATAATGGTCCCTCAAGTACTATAGGCCATTCTGATACATCAAGCACAGATGCCAATAATGGTCCTTCAAGCACCACAGGCCATGCTGATCCATCAAGCACAGATGCCAATAATGGTCCTTCAAGCACTATAGGCCATTCTGATACATCAAGCACAGATGCCAATAATGGTCCTTCAAGCACCACAGGCCATGCTGAGCTTGCAGTTCCAACTAATCAGACAAGCCCAACTGTTCATTCAAGCACAGGAGTTCCTACTGGCCCATTGAACACAGCCACTGCAGCTCATTCTGATTCATCAAGTGTACCTGTTTTTGATTCCTCTGCCACTTCAGTATCTGTATCCAATCTTACTGCAACCACATCTTCACTGCCAGCCACTCATCTATCAACTAAAGCCTCCACAGGTTCAGCAGTGCCAGGCGAGGGATTCGTTATTCTGCAGATCCGTTTACAGATAACATATATTGATGCTTACAATAATCCTGCTTCAACAGAGTATCAGACTCTGTCCAGGAACGTAACTACAGAGGTACTCAGTTAAAAGAAATATATTGATTTTTGCTAATGTTATATTAAATAATTTTTCTGAATTCTGTCCAAACTATGCTTAAAGTGAGTTGTTTTTGTTAACCATAACTTACATTTATGGGTTTTTTGTTTTGTTTGTTTGTTTTGTTTTGTAGCTGAATCAATTCTACTGGAAATTGTATGAGGATAGCTTTCTCAGATGCTTCTTGCTGAGATTCTGGTACAAGACTTTCATATATATTACCTTTCCATTATTTTCCTTTCCTTTGTTCTTTATTTCTGTTTTTACCTATTAAATAAATCAGCCCCATAGCCAACTACTAGCACAACATGAAGTATAGCGAAAGGATAATGCAGGCTGAAAGGGTTATCACTACAACTACATCACTGCAGCATGACAGTAGAAGTAGGCCAAGAATGAAGGAGACAAATAACAACAGAAATCCTTGTTTTAAATCCCAGAAGTGTTTGATTGTAAGATATTAAGCAGTGGTTAAACTTGGTCTGGTAATCCAGACCGAAAATTCTTCATTCCACTGCACCATGTACACGGTTTGATTTGCTTTGTTTTTGTATTTTGGCTGAAAGCATAGTCCTTATTTAACTAATATTTTCCATTCAAAGGCCAATAGAGGAGTTTATTTACAATTTAGCTATTGTTTCTAATTTGGGAAAATGTTGAGGAGATATTTTGTTGTTATTCTGCAATTTGTTCCATATTGTTCACATCTTAAATTTCTTTGCACACTGCTAAGGTATCAACTGCTCAGGACATTTCCTCTATTCCACTGCTCTGTATTGATATTGTCTTAGAGTAAAATGGTCATTGTCAAGATTTTATTACTTAAGATTGGGTGATGCATGATTACAATTGTTGTTGATTGATTTTTTTTATTTTTTATGTCTAACCCTTAAGTTAAATATCTTTCTCTCTAGGCGTGGCTCAGTGGGTGTGGATACACAACTTATTTTTAAAAATGAGAATGTGCTTCCAAATTCAACAAGCATTGAAGAAGATCTTGAGTTTGCAATTGATAATTCAACTGTGTTTCTTGGTGTGATTCCTAACAGTATCACTGTTGGTGAGTTCCTTATTCTCTCAAGATGATTTCAAATATGTATAACATTTTTGGTGTAATCTTTTCTTTGTTGGCTGATGTTGGCTTGTTTTTGTGTTGTTTCAGTGAATGAAGACTCAACTTTGACTACTGCTCCTAATGGTCCTGCCACCACTAAAGATCCTTCAGATTCATCAAAGACATCTGTTCCTGTTGGTTCCACAACTGTTGTAGTTCCTACTGATCAGTCAAGCACAACTGCTACTAATGGTCCTGTTACCACTAAAGATCCTTCTGATTCATCAAAGACATCTGTTCCTGTTGGTTCCACAACTGTTGTAGTTCCTACTGATCAGTCAAGCACAACTGCTCCTAATGGTCCTGCCACCACTAAAGATCCTTCAGATTCATCAAAGACATCTGTTCCTGTTGGTTCCACAACTGTTGTAGTTCCTACTGATCCGTCAAGCACAACTGCTCCTAATGGTCCTGCCACCACTAAAGATCCTTCAGATTCATCAAAGACATCTGTTCCTGTTGGTTCCACAACTGTTGTAGTTCCTACTGATCCGTCAAGCACAACTGCTCCTAATGGTCCTGCCACCACTAAAGATCCTTCAGATACATCAGAGATATCTGTTCCTGTTGTTTCCACAACTGTTGTAGTTCCTACTGATCCGTCAAGCACAACTGCTCCTAATGGTCCTGCCACCACTAAAGATCCTTCAGATTCATCAAAGACATCTGTTCCTGTTGGTTCCACAACTGTTGTAGTTCCTACTGATCCGTCAAGCACAACTGCTCCTAATGGTCCTGCCACCACTAAAGATCCTTCAGATTCATCAAAGACATCTGTTCCTGTTGGTTCCACAACTGTTGTAGTTCCTACTGATCCGTCAAGCACAACTGCCACTAATGGTCCTGCCACCACTAAAGATCCTTCAGATTCATCAAAGACATCTGTTCCTGATGGTTCCACAACTGTTGTAGTTCCTACTGATCCGTCAAGCACAACTGCTCCTAATGGTCCTGCCACCACTAAAGATCCTTCAGATACATCAGAGACATCTGTTCCTGTTGGTTCCACAACTGTTGTAGTTCCTACTGATCCGTCAAGCACAACTGCTCCTAATGGTCCTGCCACCACTAAAGATCCTTCAGATACATCAGAGACATCTGTTCCTGTTGGTTCCACAACTGTTGTAGTTCCTACTGATCAGTCAAGCACAGATGCCAATAATGGTCCTTCAAGCACCACAGACCATCCTGATACATCAAGCACAGATGCCAATAATGGTCCTTCAAGCACCACAGGCCATGCTGAGCTTGCAGTTCCAACTAATCAGACAAGCCCAACTGTTCATTCAAGCACAGGAGTTCCTACTGGCCCATTGAACACAACCACTGCAGCTCATTCTGATTCATCAAGTGTACCTGTTTTTGATTCCTCTGCCACTTCAGTATCTGTATCCAATCTTACTGCAACCACATCTTCACTGCCAGCCACTCATCTATCAACTAAAGCCTCCACAGGTTCAGCAGTGCCAGGCGAGGGATTCGTTATTCTGCAGATCCGTTTACAGATAACATATATTGATGCTTACAATAATCCTGCTTCAACAGAGTATCAGACTCTGTCCAGGAACGTAACTACAGAGGTACTCAGTTAAAAGAAATATATTGATTTTTGCTAATGTTATATTAAATAATTTTTCTGAATTCTGTCCAAACTATGCTTAAAGTGAGTTGTTTTTGTTAACCATAACTTACATTTATGGGTTTTTTGTTTTTTTTTGTTTTGTTTTGTAGCTGAATCAATTCTACTGGAAATTGTATGGGGATAGCTTTCTCAGATGCTTCTTGCTGAGATTCTGGTACAAGACTTTCATATATATTACCTTTCCATTATTTTCCTTTCCTTTGTTCTTTATTTCTGTTTTTACCTATTAAATAAATCAACACCATAGCCAACTACTAGCACAACATGAAGTATAGCGAAAGGATAATGCAGGCTGAAAGGGTTATCACTACAACAGCAGCATGACAGTAGAAGTAGGCCAAGAATGAAGGAGACAAATAACAACAGAAATCTTTGTTTTAAATCCCAGAAGTGTTTGATTGTAAGATATTAAGCAGTGGTTAAACTTGGTCTGGTAATCCAGACCGAAAATTCTTCATTCCACTGCACCATGTACACGGTTTGATTTGCTTTGTTTTTGTATTTTGGCTGAAAGCATAGTCCTTATTTAACTAATATTTTCCATTCAAAGGCCAATAGAGGAGTTTATTTACAATTTAGGTATTGTTTCTAATTTGGAAAAATGTTCAGGAGATATTTTGTTGTTATTCTGCAATTTGTTCCATATTGTTCACATCTTAAATTTCTTTGCACACTGCTGAGGTATCAACTGCTCAGGACATTTCCTCTATTCCACTGCTCTGTATTGATATTGTCTTAGAGTAAAATGGTCATTGTCAAGATTTTATTACTTAAGATTGGGTGATGCATGATTACAATTGTTGTTGATTGATTTTTTTTTTTTTTATGTCTAACCCTTAAGTTAAATATCTTTCTCTCTAGGCGTGGCTCAGTGGGTGTGGATACACAACTTATTTTTAAAAATGAGACTGTGCTTCCAAATTCAACAAGCATTGAAGAAGATCTTAAGATTGCAATTGATAAATCAACTGTGTTTCTTGGTGTGATTCCTAACAGTATCACTGTTGGTGAGTTCCTTATTCTCTCAAGATGATTTCAAATATGTATAACATTTTTGGTGTAATCTTTTCTTTGTTGGCTGATGTTGGCTTGTTTTTGTGTTGTTTCAGTGAATGAAGACTCGGCTTTGACTACTGCTCCTAATGGTCCTGTTACCACTAAAGATCCTTCAGATTCATCAAAGACATCTGTTCCTGTTGGTTCCACAACTGTTGTAGTTCCTACTGATCCGTCAAGCACAACTGCTCCTAATGGTCCTGCCACCACTAAAGATCCTTCAGATTCATCAAAGACATCTGTTCCTGTTGGTTCCACAACTGTTGTAGTTCCTACTGATCAGTCAAGCACAACTGCTCCTAATGGTCCTGCCACCACTAAAGATCCTTCAGATTCATCAAAGACATCTGTTCCTGATGGTTCCACAACTGTTGTAGTTCCTACTGATCCGTCAAGCACAACTGCTCCTAATGGTCCTGCCACCACTAAAGATCCTTCAGATTCATCAAAGACATCTGTTCCTGTTGGTTCCACAACTGTTGTAGTTCCTACTGATCAGTCAAGCACAACTGCTCCTAATGGTCCTGCCACCACTAAAGATCCTTCAGATTCATCAAAGACATCTGTTCCTGTTGGTTCCACAACTGTTGTAGTTCCTATTGATCCGTCAAGCACAACTGCTCCTAATGGTCCTGTTACCACTAAAGATCCTTCAGATTTATCAAAGACATCTGTTCCTGTTGGTTCCACAACTGTTGTAGTTCCTACTGATCCGTCAAGCACAACTGCTCCTAATGGTCCTGCCACCACTAAAGATCCTTCAGATTCATCAAAGACATCTGTTCCTGTTGGTTCCACAACTGTTGTAGTTCCTACTGATCCGTCAAGCACAACTGCTACTAATGGTCCTGCCACCACTAAAGATCCTTCAGATTCATCAAAGACATCTGTTCCTGATGGTTCCACAACTGTTGTAGTTCCTACTGATCCGTCAAGCACAACTGCTACTAATGGTCCTGCCACCACTAAAGATCCTTCAGATTCATCAAAGACATCTGTTCCTGATGGTTCCACAACTGTTGTAGTTCCTACTGATCCGTCAAGCACAACTGCTCCTAATGGTCCTGCCACCACTAAAGATCCTTCAGATACATCAGAGACATCTGTTCCTGTTGGTTCCACAACTGTTGTAGTTCCTACTGATCCGTCAAGCACAACTTCTCCTAATGTTCCTGCCACCACTAAAGATCCTTCAGATACATCAGAGACATCTGTTCCTGTTGGTTCCACAACTGTTGTAGTTCCTACTGATCAGTCAAGCACAGATGCCAATAATGGTCCTTCAAGCACCACAGACCATCCTGATACATCAAGCACAGATGCCAATAATGGTCCTTCAAGCACCACAGGCCATGCTGAGCTTGCAGTTCCAACTAATCAGACAAGCCCAACTGTTCATTCAAGCACAGGAGTTCCTACTGGCCCATTGAACACAGCCACTGCAGCTCATTCTGATTCATCAAGTGTACCTGTTTTTGATTCCTCTGCCACTTCAGTATCTGTATCCAATCTTACTGCAACCACATCTTCACTGCCAGCCACTCATCTATCAACTAAAGCCTCCACAGGTTCAGCAGTGCCAGGCGAGGGATTCGTTATTCTGCAGATCCGTTTACAGATAACATATATTGATGCTTACAATAATCCTGCTTCAACAGAGTATCAGACTCTGTCCAGGAACGTAACTACAGAGGTACTCAGTTAAAAGAAATATATTGATTTTTGCTAATGTTATATTAAATATTTTTTCTGAATTCTGTCCAAACTATGCTTAAAGTGAGTTGTTTTTGTTAACCATAACTTACATTTATGGGTTTTTTGTTTTTTTTTGTTTTGTTTTGTAGCTGAATCAATTCTACTGGAAATTGTATGGGGATAGCTTTCTCAGATGCTTCTTGCTGAGATTCTGGTACAAGACTTTCATATATATTACCTTTCCATTATTTTCCTTTCCTTTGTTCTTTATTTCTGTTTTTACCTATTAAATAAATCAACACCATAGCCAACTACTAGCACAACATGAAGTATAGCGAAAGGATAATGCAGGCTGAAAGGGTTATCACTACAACAGCAGCATGACAGTAGAAGTAGGCCAAGAATGAAGGAGACAAATAACAACAGAAATCTTTGTTTTAAATCCCAGAAGTGTTTGATTGTAAGATATTAAGCAGTGGTTAAACTTGGTCTGGTAATCCAGACCGAAAATTCTTCATTCCACTGCACCATGTACACGGTTTGATTTGCTTTGTTTTTGTATTTTGGCTGAAAGCATAGTCCTTATTTAACTAATATTTTCCATTCAAAGGCCAATAGAGGAGTTTATTTACAATTTAGGTATTGTTTCTAATTTGGAAAAATGTTCAGGAGATATTTTGTTGTTATTCTGCAATTTGTTCCATATTGTTCACATCTTAAATTTCTTTGCACACTGCTGAGGTATCAACTGCTCAGGACATTTCCTCTATTCCACTGCTCTGTATTGATATTGTCTTAGAGTAAAATGGTCATTGTCAAGATTTTATTACTTAAGATTGGGTGATGCATGATTACAATTGTTGTTGATTGATTTTTTTTTTTTTTATGTCTAACCCTTAAGTTAAATATCTTTCTCTCTAGGCGTGGCTCAGTGGGTGTGGATACACAACTTATTTTTAAAAATGAGACTGTGCTTCCAAATTCAACAAGCATTGAAGAAGATCTTAAGATTGCAATTGATAAATCAACTGTGTTTCTTGGTGTGATTCCTAACAGTATCACTGTTGGTGAGTTCCTTATTCTCTCAAGATGATTTCAAATATGTATAACATTTTTGGTGTAATCTTTTCTTTGTTGGCTGATGTTGGCTTGTTTTTGTGTTGTTTCAGTGAATGAAGACTCGGCTTTGACTACTGCTCCTAATGGTCCTGTTACCACTAAAGATCCTTCAGATTCATCAAAGACATCTGTTCCTGTTGGTTCCACAACTGTTGTAGTTCCTACTGATCCGTCAAGCACAACTGCTCCTAATGGTCCTGCCACCACTAAAGATCCTTCAGATTCATCAAAGACATCTGTTCCTGTTGGTTCCACAACTGTTGTAGTTCCTACTGATCAGTCAAGCACAACTGCTCCTAATGGTCCTGCCACCACTAAAGATCCTTCAGATTCATCAAAGACATCTGTTCCTGATGGTTCCACAACTGTTGTAGTTCCTACTGATCCGTCAAGCACAACTGCTCCTAATGGTCCTGCCACCACTAAAGATCCTTCAGATTCATCAAAGACATCTGTTCCTGTTGGTTCCACAACTGTTGTAGTTCCTACTGATCAGTCAAGCACAACTGCTCCTAATGGTCCTGCCACCACTAAAGATCCTTCAGATTCATCAAAGACATCTGTTCCTGTTGGTTCCACAACTGTTGTAGTTCCTATTGATCCGTCAAGCACAACTGCTCCTAATGGTCCTGTTACCACTAAAGATCCTTCAGATTTATCAAAGACATCTGTTCCTGTTGGTTCCACAACTGTTGTAGTTCCTACTGATCCGTCAAGCACAACTGCTCCTAATGGTCCTGCCACCACTAAAGATCCTTCAGATTCATCAAAGACATCTGTTCCTGTTGGTTCCACAACTGTTGTAGTTCCTACTGATCCGTCAAGCACAACTGCTACTAATGGTCCTGCCACCACTAAAGATCCTTCAGATTCATCAAAGACATCTGTTCCTGATGGTTCCACAACTGTTGTAGTTCCTACTGATCCGTCAAGCACAACTGCTACTAATGGTCCTGCCACCACTAAAGATCCTTCAGATTCATCAAAGACATCTGTTCCTGATGGTTCCACAACTGTTGTAGTTCCTACTGATCCGTCAAGCACAACTGCTCCTAATGGTCCTGCCACCACTAAAGATCCTTCAGATACATCAGAGACATCTGTTCCTGTTGGTTCCACAACTGTTGTAGTTCCTACTGATCCGTCAAGCACAACTTCTCCTAATGTTCCTGCCACCACTAAAGATCCTTCAGATACATCAGAGACATCTGTTCCTGTTGGTTCCACAACTGTTGTAGTTCCTACTGATCAGTCAAGCACAGATGCCAATAATGGTCCTTCAAGCACCACAGACCATCCTGATACATCAAGCACAGATGCCAATAATGGTCCTTCAAGCACCACAGGCCATGCTGAGCTTGCAGTTCCAACTAATCAGACAAGCCCAACTGTTCATTCAAGCACAGGAGTTCCTACTGGCCCATTGAACACAGCCACTGCAGCTCATTCTGATTCATCAAGTGTACCTGTTTTTGATTCCTCTGCCACTTCAGTATCTGTATCCAATCTTACTGCAACCACATCTTCACTGCCAGCCACTCATCTATCAACTAAAGCCTCCACAGGTTCAGCAGTGCCAGGCGAGGGATTCGTTATTCTGCAGATCCGTTTACAGATAACATATATTGATGCTTACAATAATCCTGCTTCAACAGAGTATCAGACTCTGTCCAGGAACGTAACTACAGAGGTACTCAGTTAAAAGAAATATATTGATTTTTGCTAATGTTATATTAAATATTTTTTCTGAATTCTGTCCAAACTATGCTTAAAGTGAGTTGTTTTTGTTAACCATAACTTACATTTATGGGTTTTTTGTTTTTTTTTGTTTTGTTTTGTAGCTGAATCAATTCTACTGGAAATTGTATGGGGATAGCTTTCTCAGATGCTTCTTGCTGAGATTCTGGTACAAGACTTTCATATATATTACCTTTCCATTATTTTCCTTTCCTTTGTTCTTTATTTCTGTTTTTACCTATTAAATAAATCAACACCATAGCCAACTACTAGCACAACATGAAGTATAGCGAAAGGATAATGCAGGCTGAAAGGGTTATCACTACAACAGCAGCATGACAGTAGAAGTAGGCCAAGAATGAAGGAGACAAATAACAACAGAAATCTTTGTTTTAAATCCCAGAAGTGTTTGATTGTAAGATATTAAGCAGTGGTTAAACTTGGTCTGGTAATCCAGACCGAAAATTCTTCATTCCACTGCACCATGTACACGGTTTGATTTGCTTTGTTTTTGTATTTTGGCTGAAAGCATAGTCCTTATTTAACTAATATTTTCCATTCAAAGGCCAATAGAGGAGTTTATTTACAATTTAGGTATTGTTTCTAATTTGGAAAAATGTTCAGGAGATATTTTGTTGTTATTCTGCAATTTGTTCCATATTGTTCACATCTTAAATTTCTTTGCACACTGCTGAGGTATCAACTGCTCAGGACATTTCCTCTATTCCACTGCTCTGTATTGATATTGTCTTAGAGTAAAATGGTCATTGTCAAGATTTTATTACTTAAGATTGGGTGATGCATGATTACAATTGTTGTTGATTGATTTTTTTTTTTTTTTATGTCTAACCCTTAAGTTAAATATCTTTCTCTCTAGGCGTGGCTCAGTGGGTGTGGATACACAACTTATTTTTAAAAATGAGACTGTGCTTCCAAATTCAACAAGCATTGAAAAAGATCTTAAGATTGCAATTGATAAATCAACTGTGTTTCTTGGTGTGATTCCTAACAGTATCACTGTTGGTGAGTTCCTTATTCTCTCAAGATGATTTCAAATATGTATAACATTTTTGGTGTAATCTTTTCTTTGTTGGCTGATGTTGGCTTGTTTTTGTGTTGTTTCAGTGAATGAAGACTCGGCTTTGACTACTGCTCCTAATGGTCCTGTTACCACTAAAGATCCTTCAGATTCATCAAAGACATCTGTTCCTGATGGTTCCACAACTGTTGTAGTTCCTACTGATCCGTCAAGCACAACTGCTCCTAATGGTCCTGCCACCACTAAAGATCCTTCAGATTCATCAAAGACATCTGTTCCTGTTGGTTCCACAACTGTTGTAGTTCCTACTGATCAGTCAAGCACAACTGCTCCTAATGGTCCTGCCACCACTAAAGATCCTTCAGATTCATCAAAGACATCTGTTCCTGTTGGTTCCACAACTGTTGTAGTTCCTATTGATCCGTCAAGCACAACTGCTCCTAATGGTCCTGTTACCACTAAAGATCCTTCAGATTTATCAAAGACATCTGTTCCTGTTGGTTCCACAACTGTTGTAGTTCCTATTGATCCGTCAAGCACAACTGCTACTAATGGTCCTGCCACCACTAAAGACCCTTTAGATTCATCAAAGACATCTGTTCCTGTTGGTTCCACAACTGTTGTAGTTCCTACTGATCCGTCAAGCACAACTGCTCCTAATGGTCCTGCCACCACTAAAGATCCTTCAGATTCATCAAAGACATCTGTTCCTGTTGGTTCCACAACTGTTGTAGTTCCTACTGATCCGTCAAGCACAACTGCTACTAATGGTCCTGCCACCACTAAAGACCCTTTAGATTCATCAAAGACATCTGTTCCTGTTGGTTCCACAACTGTTGTAGTTCCTACTGATCAGTCAAGCACAACTGCTCCTAATGGTCCTGCCACCACTAAAGATCCTTCAGATTCATCAAAGACATCTGTTCCTGATGGTTCCACAACTGTTGTAGTTCCTACTGATCCGTCAAGCACAACTGCTCCTAATGGTCCTGCCACCACTAAAGATCCTTCAGATTCATCAAAGACATCTGTTCCTGATGGTTCCACAACTGTTGTAGTTCCTACTGATCAGTCAAGCACAACTGCTCCTAATGGTCCTGCCACCACTAAAGATCCTTCAGATTCATCAAAGACATCTGTTCCTGATGGTTCCACAACTGTTGTAGTTCCTACTGATCAGTCAAGCACAACTGCTCCTAATGGTCCTGCCACCACTAAAGATCCTTCAGATTCATCAAAGACATCTGTTCCTGATGGTTCCACAACTGTTGTAGTTCCTACTGATCAGTCAAGCACAACTGCTCCTAATGGTCCTGCCACCACTAAAGATCCTTCAGATTCATCAAAGACATCTGTTCCTGTTGGTTCCACAACTGTTGTAGTTCCTACTGATCCGTCAAGCACAACTGCTCCTAATGGTCCTGCCACCACTAAAGATCCTTCAGATTCATCAAATACATCTGTTCCTGTTGGTTCCACAACTGTTGTAGCCAGTGCTGCTGCTAATAAGATCACCACATCCATATTATTTGTGAACTCAACACACTCTAAAAGTGTCACCACCTCAACCACATCTTCACTGCCAACCACAGGTTCAGCAGTGCCAGGCGAGGGATTCGTTATTCTGCAGATTCGTTTACAGATAACATATATTGATGCTTACAATAACCCTGCATCGATGGAGTACCAGATTCTGTCCTTAAACATCACTATTGAGGTGATTTAAGAAATATTTTCATAGTTTTTCATAGTTTTTAATAATTCGGTCCAGACTACATTTATAATGAGTTTAACTTATAGCTTAAGTCTGTGTGTTTCTATGCTTTTCTGTAGCTGAATCGAGTGTACCGGGAAATTTTTGGGACCAATTTCCTCAGATGCTACGTCAATAAATTCTGGTATGTTACAAGGCTCTCCTTTCTTACCCTTTCTTTCTTTCTTTCTTTCTTTCTTTCTTTCTTTCTTTCTTTCTTTCTTTCTTTCTTTCTTTCTTTCTTTCTTTCTTTCTTTCTTTCCCTCCCTCATATACCCAGACCAAGACCAGAACAAAAGGCTTGTACAAATATTTTTTAGAGTTGTTTTGGGTCTGATCATGTACTGCAGGGGGTAACACCTGGTTTCGGGGAGAGGAGAGAATTATCAGATATATTGAAGAGACACCACCCAAAGAGGAGAACAGGATTCTTCTAAGTGTTCAATCTTTCTCATAATACCAATGACTGCAATGAAATTAAGACCATTTTACCAATCACACTGCGATATTTAAAATGGTACCAAACATAAAAGGGAAACAACAATAGATTCAAAAGATACATAATATGCAGTATGTAGATCCTCTCAGTGAACTTTTACTGACTTGACTCAGGGGGAGAGGAAGGGAGGAGGGAGAGGGGGATGCAGAGATAAGGAAGGAGGAAAGTTTGGACAAGACAATGTCCTGTGCTCTTTTTTTAAGGTCTTCTCTCCAGGGTGCGTTTTATTGTTTTATTGTAGGGTGAGTTTTATCTCAGCTTTTGTCTTAGCAGGAAAATCAAGTCTTACTCTTTCTTACTCTTCTTTAAGTCACCTTTATTTATATAGTGCTTTATACAATACAGATGGTTTCAAAGCAGCTTAACAGTAATAAACAGTAATGTAATGATCAATTATGCTAACAGAATTCAATTATGCTATAAAGCAGCTCTAAAAAGACAATAGTGTCATTGTTCAGCTGAAGTCAGTTCAATGTTGATTCAGGGCACTCATTTATAAAACGTGCATACGCACAGATTTGATCTTAGAGTGTGTGTATGCTAAAATCCAGTCTTACTCTTTCTTACTCTTCTTTAAGTCACCTTTATTTATATAGTGCTTTATACAATACAGATGGTTTCAAAGCAGCTTAACAGTAATAAACAGTAATGTAATGATCAATTATGCTAACAGAATTCAATTATGCTATAAAGCAGCTCTAAAAAGACAATAGTGTCATTGTTCAGCTGAAGTCAGTTCAATGTTGATTCAGGGCACTCATTTATAAAATGTGCATACGCACAGATTTGATCTTAGAGTGTGTGTATGCTAAAATCCATTCTTATGGAAAGCTGTGTTTTAATATTATAACTACAGCAAGGATTGCTTGGCGCATGAATAGCAGAAATACACAACTAAATAGCAGAACTGGTGTTCTGAAAAAATATTTTTGCGTGAATAATGATCAATGATGCACACTAACTCCGTCTAAGCAGATGGCTTAGCAACACACACAGTATAATGACAGACACAGAAGGACTCTCTCAGTGATCAAACCACCATTGGCTGATTTTATGATGTCCGATGACACTGTACTGTACAACCCCCCCCCCCCCCCTCACACACACACACACACACACACACACACAATCACACCTCTGTTTTAATGTAATATTACTTTATTTTAGCTAAGTGTACGTATGAAACCATGGCATGACCGAACCAAAGCTACAACAACAGAAGTGATATTGGTCAGTTTATATCTGTAGTAGTGGTCATGACCTTTGACTGGACAGAAGGTTATTTTAATTCAAGAGTTTACAGATCCATGGGGGCTATATAAAATATATTAGATAGAGTAAGTGTGGATGCGACCATCTAAGATCCAAGCCAATTACCTCTGTTTAGTGACCAAAAACTGACGAGTTTGTGATCATGAGACCCGCATTAAACGGTCGGCGCGAGGACCTCAAAGCGACATAGAGTTGGATGTGAATGGTATGAGAGGTGTCTTTCGTTCCAGCAGACCTAAATAACGTTGCATTACCATGAGCTGTGAGGTATGCATGAATTAAATAGGTGTATGATTGAATAAAAAAATAGATCTTTATTCTAGACTTAAACTGAGAGATTGTCTCGAACAGTGCTAGGAAGCCTATTCCATAGTTGAATTGTAGTCTCTGTGCTATGATAGGGCCTAATTCCTCACTGAAACTCCTTTGATAACTACCAAATTAAACATTTTTTTGAGATGTGTCCTTGGGAAATGGTAAAGTAATAACGTTCAGGAGATGTTCTGAGATTAAAGGTAACTCTTTTTTATTAGCTTAGTGGGTATAGGACATCCAGCACACATGTTGTTGGTTTTGATGCTGTATGTTCTTGTTGACATTCTGTTCCTTGTCAATCTGGCCACTGTACTAAATAAATACCTGGGATTGTCTCTATTGCCCTGAAATATGCAGATCTCAGAGCTTTCAGATAAAAACACCATCCCAACATTTCACCAGATTTGTAATGAAAAGCATTCATCAATTATTTGAGACTTAAAGCTCTCTCTGCACACTGTAAAAAAATGCTGTAAAAAACGGCCAAATTTTACAGTAACATGATGTTTTCCATTAAAACAGCAATATACTGTAGGAAAAATGCATTCTGGGTGATATTTGTCGTTTTTGAGAAAGTAGCCTACAGGAATATACTGTGAATTAACAGCAGTCAAACTCGACACTCAGAGGCCGTGTTCCAATCACACCCTATACCCTCATTCACTATTCCCTATAGTGGGGAAAAAAAAAAAGCTTCGTGTAGAGTCTGTTTACCGTTACCTACCGTTACCGGGGCTCCCTCTGTCCACTGTTGTTACAACGACTTATTTGTTACCTCGTTTTAATAAATCTTGGATACGTTTAATTAATTCCATCCCTCATTTTGATTTAACAAATTACAACGTGGCCACAATAAAGTAAAACTAGGGAACAAATTAGTAAAACGTTCTGAGGTATTATTAATTCATGGCCACGAAACAATATTCACCTGAATATTCACCAATTCACAAAAATATTGGTCTATAGGTCTTCACTATTTAATTAATAGTATCAAACTGTTTTTCTTATCTGTGAAGATAGCTCTTCAGTGAGGGCCGACTAGTGTTCTCATACAGCTTTGTATTCCTTTTGCAAAGAAATTGGCGGGGGTTTTTTTTTTAATAAGGAGGAAAAATTTTCGACTTTAAACAAATACCCATTTAAATGCTTAGGATGTTTGCGTTGTAAGAATGTACATGGATACTTTAGATTTAAAAACGGTGTCTCGTTAGGCAATGTTTTCTCAGTCAAATCAAACAATTTCCTATTGATTAAATAGAACGCCTGAGCTCACGAGGGAATACCAATATGGCGGCGTGGTGGCTTTACCGTTTATGACGTCATGAGCTATCCAGTCGTTGTAGATCAGTGACTGGGAGCCCACTATTGCTATAATAGTAACAAACTACAACTTTACCTACATCTTAATGACAGATAAATCATGTGATCTTATTTCACTGTTGTTGAGGTTTTTCCAGCTTTGTACAAAGTTTGCTTCGTACATTTAGTTTAACTGTATTGTTAAAGAGGGCGAGCTTTACCTTTCAATTGAACTGTGTCCATGCTTTCAAGACACATTGTTTTTGCTCCGTCCATGCAGTAACTGTGTCCATGTTATGAGCCATTTACTTCAAATGCTCAGTGCTCTGGTATTATCAATGGGATGACCCATTTCAGGGGTTGCCATAATTCAAATAAAAAAATCAGAATATGAGCATAGCTCATTTACATTCACTAAAATAATGAAACGTTAGCGATACTGATTTAAAACACGAGCGCCAGTGACTAGCCACGAGCAGGTTGGTTTTGCACCCGAGTCAGTTATTGGCTGAAGCGCATCAGACCTGTCTGTGATTGGCTGAAGCGATTCAGACCTGTCTGTTATTGGCTGAAGCGATTCAGACCTGTCTGTTATTGGCTGAAGTGCATCAGACCTGTCTGTGATTGGCTGAAGCGATTCAGACCTGTCTGTTATTGGCTGAAGCGTTTCAGACCTGTCTGTTATTGGCTGAAGTGCATCAGACCTGTCTGTGATTGGCTGAAGCGCTTCAGAACTGTCTGTGATTGGCTGAAGCGCTTCAGACCTGTCTGTGATTGGCTGAAGCGCTTCAGATCTGTCTGTGATTGGCTGAAGTGCATCAGACCTGTCTGTGATTGGCTGAAGCGCATCAGACCTGTCTGTGATTGGCTGAAGCGCTTCAGATCTGTCTGTGATTGGCTGAAGTGCATCAGACCTGTCTGTTATTGGCTGAAGCGCATCAGATCTGTCTGTTATTGGCTGAAGCGCTTCAGATCTGTCTGTGATTGGCTGAAGTGCATCAGACCTGGGGCATGTTCAAGTTCAAAACGGTGCGCAACGTTTTGCTACGGTTTCCGGGTTGAACGTCATGTTTCCTGGAAACGGCGTGCACCGGTGTGCAACGGGGTTTGAGATGCGTTTTCTCTTGTTTGGTGGGTGTGTCAGAACTGCAGTCCAATCAGCAGCAACATGTATATAAAGAACGTGGTATTAAAGTGAACTCGCACAATGGGTTCAAGGAAAGTAATTTACAAATGTGTTCGATGCAGCTCGGTATACGCAACAACTGAGGATATTAGAAGACACGTTTGTCGTAAGTTTTATTGTAAAAAATATAGGATATCAACATAATGATGTAGTTGTTTATATTTTTAGCTTCATTGCAAGTGTATTGGTATAGACATAAACAATGGTAATTTTGTAAAGAAAATACAGGGTATTAAAACAGTATGAACTACAAATAAAGTCAGTATGTGAGGCTAAATAAATGTGTTTTAGTCTGAATTAGGTAAGATGTGTGCTTCCATTTCAGTTCGCACAAATCCCTTCACTCGATTGGGATGTTCTCTTTTGTTCTGGGCGGCAAGTGCAGTAACTGTAACATCGGGCATATTTTGTAGTATTAAACACATATTTATACCGACTTCATCAGGCTCAGAAAATTCTTCACAAAGAACACAAAGAATGGCCTTCTCAGCTTCCATAGTTGCAACTCTTGCGTCATCAGAACAGTGTGTTCAACGCATCACCGTTTCTGTTTAAAAAACGTTGTGCAACGTTTTGTCGGGGCTGAACGCAGCCCTGTCTGTTATTGGCTGAAGCGCTTCAGAACTGTCTGTTATTGGCTGAAGTGCATCAGATCTGTCTGTTATTGGCTGAAGCGCTTCAGACCTGTCTGTGATTGGCTGAATCGCATCAGACCTGTCTGTGATTGGCTTCAGACCTGTCTGTGATTGGCTGAAGCGCTTCTGATCTGTCTGTGATTGGCTGAAGCGCATCAGACCTGTCTGTGATTGGCTGAAGCGCTTCAGAACTGTCTGTTATTGGCTGAAGCGCATCAGACCTGTCTGTGATTGGCTGAAGCGCTTCAGAACTGTCTGTTATTGGCTGAAGCGCATCAGACCTGTCTGTTATTGGCTGAAGCGCTTCAGAACTGTCTGTTATTGGCTGAAGCGCATCAGACCTGTCTGTTATTGGCTGAAGCGCTTCAGAACTGTCTGTTATTGGCTGAAGCGCATCAGATCTGTCTGTGATTGGCTGAAGCGCTTCAGACCTGTCTGTGATTGGCTGAAGTGCATCAGATCTGTTTGTGATTGGCTGAAGTGCAGGGCACCACCGCAGTAGTTTGAAAAGTGTCTGTCAGAGGTCAGCTCGCCCTCTTGCTCCGTTGGCACCTTTGTCAAAGTACTTTGTACTTTTGGTGAAAAATAAATGTAGCGAAGTTGAAAACTTTTTTTTATTCTACTCAAGTAACCCTAACCCTAAGTACCACAATTTAATTATACTCAAGAAAGTAGAAAAAAGTAAAAAATTTACTCAAGTACTGTAACAAAAGTATTTTTAATTAAACTTAAAAATTAAGCTGTATTAAAACAACACATTTTTGATAAGGGATTAGACACGGGATGAGATCGGTGATCTAAACATTATGTGATGAGATCATAATCAGCAACACCTGATCTCATTTTTGTTTGCTTTGTTTCTGCCTCAACAAATGTGTCTCAAAAACACACAGTTACAGCAGCCAAAGAAAAGCTAGTGTTAAAGTCAAGGGTCAAGAGCCCAACTAAAGCAAACACTGATCTCCATAATGGTAATGTCAAATGAAACAAAATGACATCTAAACCTAAATTAAACTTGTTTAATCCTCCTTTGCTGAGATCTTCAGAGATTTAATGTCTTCTCTGGCTGAAGTCAGCTGTAGTTCTTGAGTTTCGCTTATTTATCTTCTTGTTGTTCCTCTGTCCTTCAGTGATTCTGCTTGTTAACATCAGGTGTTCATCACTAATACTCAATCATCAGTTAATTAATCACTGAATTATATCATTAGCTGATATACTCCAACACTCTGTAGTGTGGACACACAAGTGTTCATTTAAAACTGAAGATTTTGTAGTGGAGTTAAAAGGGTTAAAAGTGTTAACCCAAGGAAAAATGTGACCCGTCACGGAAACCAGTGACACAAGTCGGCAGCACAACTTTCGAGCAAAATGAGAAAGAAGCGTTTTTTTTTTTCAAAATTGGTGATTTTCTTTTTTTTGCAGAATCTGTTAGTTGAGATCACGAAGAAGCCTCTCCATGTTTGAGATAGCAGTATTGGTATATTTAAAAGCGTACATTTTGAGGTTGAAATCGGCATGTTTTTCGGAGATTCTAGCACGCAGTAGGGGCGTGTCATTGTCGGTGCGTATTTCCATACTGAATAAGCCGGCTTTTGTTTCTTTTGTTATTGCCCCCGCCCTCCAAGGGAACAGCGTGGCTACTTAGGCTATTATGCAGCGCTCTGACCGGCTCTATCTGATTTCAAAATTCAATGAAGATGGACGCCAATAACATTACGATGTCCAGCAATCGATTTTAAATAGTAGGTTACATGGGGTTTAATTTGTTGTTTATTGAGATATAGCCTAATACATGTTGTCAGTGCCAATACATAGATCTGCCAAATTTAACAACATGTATCTTAATGGTCCAGTGGTAGTGCTTTTGCCAATGGTGTCAGAGGTTTGTGGTTCTAACCCGCCCTCGTGTAGAGTTTTTTTCTCTCATCAAACGATTATGTTCATCAGTGGTTGTATATCAAGCAGGGACACGCAAACGTTTGCATTATGTTTTGTGGTTTCACCAGAACGAATAGAGAGTATCTGCAAAGCAACGGATTGAAGCGCGCGTCCGAGTGAAGACAGTGCGGCGTGTGCACGAGAAAACACTGTATCCGCGCCACAAATCGCAGCGGCAACGAGCACTTTGATCACTTGATTTAAAAAACACATTTCAGCGCTAGTCTCTTATTTAAAAAACGAACGAAATGAATGCTCTGCCAGTTAACTGGAGATGTTTTATTTGTTTGTGGAATTGGTACATTCGTGCCGCGGGTGGGAACATGTCCCATCCGCAAATTATGCCTATGCCATTAGCACACCGAAGAAAATTCCTAGTCTGTGAAACCTTTCGTTGACAATGGCAATAAAATCTATTCTGATTCATACTTGGATTCATACTTATACTATATATATATATATATATATATATATAGCCTATATCACATAGCACATCCTGTTTTTGATTTAAACATTGTCTAGAGTTTATCTTATTTTTTATTCAGTGTACATAAGAGTTGCCTATACAGTGTTATCGGTAGATGCTAAGAGACATTTATTTATATATTACCTGTTTGCAAACTTTTTTTTTTTTTTTGATGGCACATTTTCCTGACCTTTTTGCTCAGGGAGCTTTACAGGGGTATGGCTTATCTAAATGATATGTAAATGAGCCCTATTGTCACTCCCAGCAGGAGAGAGAGGTGAGAACTGCACAATCTTTAGAGTCCGTTTTCTTCCCTTTGGGCTTTTTTGAGTGCCTACATTCAAATGGCCACAACTTCTCCAAATATTATCAGATTTCCATGTGTCACACATCGTTGGAAAGCTTGGAGAATACACTTTCAGAATCTGTGAATAACTCAAAATACCCCAGAACCGACTTGTGTCCCTACTTTCCGTGATCGGTCACAAATTTGTAATATACTGTAAAATGCAACCGTCAGATTTATTAAACGAAAGAAGTTAATTTCACTAGCCTGGTTGACACCAGACCCTTCTCAGTCGTAACTGAGAGTGGGTCTGGGGAAGCTTCATTCACATCCCATTTCCAAAGGGGCGTCACCAACGGACGTCGCTCAAATGCCTCTAGACACAATTGGATAGACCTAAAACCAATCAGAGCGATCGTCATTGTGTAAAGCCCGTCTCAACGTTTGTGATTGGTGCCAAGATTTGGAAAGATTGGAAATGGGCTAGAATGGGCTCTTGGCCAGACTGACTCGCAGAGCAAATCTAAATTTGCCGGAAGTTCGCCTGGGTTTTCCCAGGCTATAATTTCACTGAAATATAAGTAAAAGTTCATAGAAAAAAGTAATGCAAAGTCAATAACTGATAAGGAGAGTAAATATTAAACTGAAGTGTTTTATGTGTTTTGCACAAGATGATATAAGAGAGATCTGTTAATTTTAATTATCAGTTTAATTCATTAGTTTTGTGGGTCACCTTTGTGCTGGAGAGTAGAGCCTGTGCTTCAGTCAAAGATGAGCAGAGAAACACTGATGTTATGCTGCCGGTTGCTTTATTTAAAAGCATTAACTGTGTAGTTGCTGATGCACTGGCGATCTCCTTGCTAAGTACTTTAGCACATACATGTGTGCTATTGTTCACTAAATACGAACTGCAAAATTTTTATTTAAAGTCATGTTTTTAATGAATTCACTATTACACATTAGTTGTTTGCAATTCTATATTAAGAGAAGTTCACAGTACTATCAGTATAAATACTATTTTTCGAACTCGAACTGTTTGAAGCAATCGGGTTCCCAAATGATACGAGTTACGTATCATTGGTAATGGTATTTTTATATTTTTAAATACATGGTATTTTTAAGGTAACATACCGTAAAAAAGGAGAGCTGTAAATGAACAGTACATTGTTGGCAACCACAGCTGCCAGTAGATTACTGTTATTGGACCGCGCAATTTTTTACAGTTTTCTGTCATTTTTTTCACTTTCCACTTTCATTCTGAGTGCAGCTACAGTTAATGCAGAGCTTTTTGTTTTTTACTTTCAATCTATTCACTGACAGGACTGTTTCTTAGTTGCTTTTTAAGGATGTTCATACTTAGCTTCACTATTTCTATTTCTATTTCTATTTCAGAAGTTGTTTCTTTTTACCTAGATGTCTCAGCAGAAATTTGAGACATTTTCAAATGAAATTAAATCATATCACATTTCAAATTACAACTTTTTTTTTTTTGCCAAATCGTGCAGCCCTAATTCAAACGTAAAGTAAATAGTAGTAATTTAAAAATAACCTAAAATAACATTAAAATGCCTTAGTTACTGTAATGCATTACATATTTTTACTCTCTAAGTAAATATTGAAATCCAATAAAAAAACAAGACAGTGAGCAAAACCACATATTGTAATTCTACAACACACCACTTTCACTGTAGTAATTTAGGTATTTTCATATCTAATGTTTTTATTTATTTTTGTCCTCCAGGCCTGGGTCAGTCGGTGTGGATACAGAACTTATTTTTAAAAACCAGACTGTGCTTCCAAATGCAACAAGCGTTCAAGACACTCTTAAAACAGCAATTGATGATTCAAAAGTGTTCCTTGTTTCCGTGATTCCTTCGAGCATCTCTGTTGGTGAGTTCCTCATTTGTCCCGAACTGTTTTTGAAAGTATATAATGATTTGCTGGAATTGTCTCTTCAGTCTTTGGCTCATTCTTGTTTCCCTTTACTTTCAGTGGAACAGCAAGACTCAACCACCAGACAAACACAGACATCACAAAGTGTTCCTACAACACAAGCATCCTCTGCTGTGGCGCCGGTTCTGTCTAGTGTGCTGTTCATGCTTTTGCTTCTGCTATGGAATCAAACACTGTAACTGCAGCATTTTTCTTCATGTCATATTCAAACCTACAATTAAGATTATGAAAACTCTTTTATCTGGTATTGTGGAACATTACTATTACTCTTGGTTTTCTTATGGAAAAATTGTGACATGCAATCATTAAAAAAACTGTCCTTTCAGGCATTTCTTGGGACAACTGTGGAATTTCAGTGCTTCTTGTGATGAACAATTACAATATCTATAATGTTTGAGTTGATTATTGCTTTTTATTTCCAAAGATGTTACAATAAATTGAAGTGCAATATTACATTTATTAAATTCTCAGATGCTTTATCTAAAGTGACATGAAAGGTGAGGTGTGTGTATATATATATATATATATTGAACCTATGACTGGCTTTGCTATCACTGTGTTTGAGCAACAGGAACACATTGCTGTTGAATATCACTTTTCTTAAATAGATCATGACCTCCCATCACCATTACTCAAATCGGCCTTGCCCATTATGAGGACGACGCACCATCCAATAAGTCTCCATCACTGCTTCAACCACTTGGACTCTTCTCTAATTACTGTGCAGCTTTATCAGAATTGTCTCCCTGCAGAAGTTTCAGAGAGAAGTTTCTCTCTGCATTGATGCTTAATAGCAGCCAGCAGAAAGTCACTTGTGAAGCAGCAAAGTGACCCAACAAACCATTTGATATTTAACTCTTAAGAAACTCTTAAGGATGCATGTCAGTTTGATTGGTTACACTCAGCTCTCTACTAAGCATATACCCCTGTGTTAATTACATTGAAATAAGAGTTTCACTATTCCTTAAACTTTCATTACCACTCATTTAAAGGAAATATTTAATTCTCAATTAAAAATCTCATGTCGTAATTTAGATATATTTTAAATTAAGGACAACGGTCTTAGTACTAAGCCTTGTGGTACGCCATACTGAACTTTTGATCGATGAGACATCTCTTCATTTACTGCTACAAACTGATAACGGTCAGATAAGTATGATTTAAACCATGCTAGTGCAATTCCACAGATGCCAACATAATTTCCGAGTCTATTCAAAAGAATGTTGTGGTCAATAGTATGAAATGCAGTAACACTAATAGAGAGACACAACCACGATTGGATGATAAGAGCAAATCATTTGCGACTCTAATGAAAGCTGTTTCAGTACTATGGTACGGTCTAAATCCTGACTGGAAATCCTCACAGATATAATTTCTTTCTAAAAAGGAACACAGTTGTGAGGATACTGCCTTTTCTAGTATCTTTGACAGAAAAGGTAGATTCGAGATTGGCCTGTAATTGACTAATTCTGTAGGATCAAGTTGCGTTTTTTTAATAATAGCCAACTTAAAAGTTTTCGGTACGTATCCTAGTGACAAAGATAAATTAACGATATTAAGAAGAGGATCTAAAACCTCTGGAAGCATCTCTTTCAGTAGCTTAGTCGGTATAGGATCTAACATACATGTTGTCGATTTAGATGATTCAATGAGTTTAGACAATTCTCCCTCTCCTATAGCAATGAATGAATTAAATGTTTCCTTAGGGAGACGACAGTGCACTGCCTGATGCGATACTTTAGTAAACGGTTGCATAGTTATCAGTTTCTCTCTAATACTTTCAATCTTGTAAGTAAAGAAGTTCATAAAGTCATTACTGCTGTGCTGTTTGGAAACGTCCAGTGTTGAAGCTTTATTTTTTGTTAGTTTAGCCAAGGTTTCGAATAAATACCTAGGGTTGTGTTTGTTTTCTTGTAAAAGTGTTGAAAAATAAGCAGATCTAGCAGTTTTTAAAGCCTTTCTGTACGCAATCGTGCTCTCTCTCCACAAAATGCATAAAACTTCGCTAAGCTCCATTTTTCTGGCTGCTCTCTTAAGGGCCCGAGTGTTCTCGTTGTACTACAGCGTTGGACTATTTTCTTTAATCTTCTTTAAGCGCAACGGAGCAACTGTGTCTGAAGTCCTGGAAAAGAGAGAGTTAAAAGTTTCTGTCGCAATATCGAGTTCTTCTAAGCTATCTGG
This sequence comes from Rutilus rutilus, assembly GCF_951802725.1. Classification (NCBI taxonomy): domain Eukaryota; kingdom Metazoa; phylum Chordata; class Actinopteri; order Cypriniformes; family Leuciscidae; genus Rutilus; species Rutilus rutilus. The sequence continues at coordinate 77,492,293 of NC_140209.1, forward strand.
GATGCTGAGATGATGAAACTGATCAGGAAGATTATTAATAAAGCAATCTTTAGTGGCAGAAGTGATAGGTCTAACATATTTGTAACACAGAGTCAACTTTACAGCCTTGGCTAAATGTAATTTACACAAGACTAGATAATGATCTGAGATGTCATCGCTCTGCTGCAAAATTTCAACGGCATCAACATTGATTCCATGTGATAATATTAGATCTAGAGTATGATTACCACAATGAGTAGGTCCTGACACGTGTTGTCTAACTCCAGTAGAGTTCAGAATGTCTATAAATGCCAATCCCAATGCATCTTTTTCATTATATACATGGATATTAAAATCACCAACAATTATGACTTTATCTGCAGCCAGTACTAACTCTGATAGAAAGTCAGCAAATTCTTTGATAAAGTCTGTATGGTGCCCTGGTGGTCTGTATACAGTAGCCAGCACAGATGTCAAACGGGATTTATCACTTACGCAAGATAACGTTACGAGCACCATCACTTCAAAAGAATTATATTTGAAACTAGACTTCTTAGTAATACTGAAGATATTGCTATAAATTACAGCAACACCCCCTAATAGGGTCTATGAACCCTATATTATTTTGCGGACACCACTTAGATAACCAGCCATTGAGTGAGGACAATCTAGTAAGTATCTCATCACTCCTGCGAACAGGAAGGGGACTGAAGCAAATTACAGTGCCTGACATTTTACTTGCGAGTTCACACACCTCTTTAACATAAATTTTTTGTGATCTCCGACTGGCAGAGTCGAACATCATTAGTGCCGACGTGAATAATAATCTTAGAGAATTTACGATTAGCATTAGCCAGCACTTTTAAATTTGCTTTGATATCAGGCGCTCTGGCTCCCGGCAAACATGTGACTATGGTGGCTGGTGTCTCTATTTTCATGTTCCGTGTGATCGAATCGCCAATAACTAGAGCACAATCAACAGGATTCTCAGTGGGTGTTTCACTGAGTGGGGAGAATCTGTTTGATGTTGTAATCGGAACGGAAGAGCAGTCAAACGCAAACACGGATGGCAGATAAAAAGGCTTTAACTTGAAGAGGCACGAGAGAAAAAAGACGACAAACACGTGTAGCGAAGTCAGATCAATTTGACAGACAAAATTAGATAATATCAGATATCTTGTTGATGAGTATGATATGTTTAGTGATATAAACAACAATAAATTATAGTAAATAGAGATTCAAAACGGAAAACTATATGGAGCTTACAGACGCAAACCACAGGGCAGCAAGAGAGCGAGGCAGACCAGAGCAATCGAGCCAAACCAGAGCAAATCAGTGTCTGAAAGTACCAGGCCAAAACACTAAAAGAGCAGCACAAGGGTAGATCTGAGCCAGGGTTGATGCAGGAACTGTAGTACAGTCACAATGCTTTGCCAGACAATGTCCACCTAGGTGGAATGGACTGGGGAGCTATATGCAACTGGCACGTAGTCTCGGGCTCCTGGACAGGACCTTGACTGCAGTGACATATCAACTGCCTCGTGTTGCCAGCAGTTCCCTTTCGTAAAGGGAACTCCCGCTGCATCGATACTCGATACTTTGGGGAATGCCTTCGGCATGAAGCGTCTGAAGTCTACTATACAACTATTCCAATCTGGATTGGTGCAACGTCATTACATCACCCGTGACGTCGCATGTGACGGTGATCCGGAAGCTATAAAACGGTCACAGGAACCAGGAAATGTTAGCTTCTGGTCTTCAGCAAGCGCTCTATGTACAACTTGTCAGTCTTATTTGGTGTTGTTTGTCCCGTGGAAAGAGTTATTTATGATGGCCAGTGAGAAACAATTCAGGCAGTGTGTGTCCCCTTGCCCACGCTTTTTAGCTGAGGGTGACACACCCTCGCTTTGTGTTGTTTGTCTGGGAGTGGAGCATGCACAGGCAGCGCTCGAGGGTGCTGTCTGTGGTAACTGTGAAATCATGCCCCTAAGAACGCTCCGCTCCCGGTGATCTATGTTTAATGAGGCTGGCCAGCCCCGCGATCCTCGTGGATCAGGTCCCGCGTCTGTCGAGGCAGCGCGGCGTCTGCATTCATGGGGATCGCAGAGGGATCTAGCTGATAATGTTGAGACGGCTTCGGCCCTTTCTCAGCATTCTGAAGCTAGTTCCCGTAGTTCCTCTCAGGGTGCGGAAGCCCGCGCTGCGGCTTCTTCCGCCCCTGTAGAGGAACCGATGCTCGAATTATCTGGTTCCGAGGAGCTAGATAATTTGGGCATCGAGGCAGGGGAATGTGAAAGATCGCCACCCCATTCCCCTGCCTTTGAGGAGCTGCTAGAGGTTGTGACTCGAGCAGTGGTCAAATTAAATATCGATTGGCCCTCTGAGGTGCAGGAAGCGACGGCAAAAAGCAAACTCGATGAGCGCTTCCTGCAGACTCAGTCACAGCCTCTACGCCGGAGTCTGCCCTTTTTTCCCGATCTCCACACTAAGGTGTCGAGATCGTGGAATAAGCCCTTCTCCTCTAGAATATCTGGCCCCAATGTCCATATCCAACATTATGGGTGCTAAGGAGGAGGGCTATGGGATGATGCCCAGGGTTGAAGAGTCTTTCGCAACACATCTCTCCCCTGACGCTACATCATCCCTGCGGGCTTCGGCGCTTCCCAACAAGCCCTGCCGTACAACATCAGCCTTGGTCGGGAAGGCATATATGGTGGCAGGTCGGGCTGGTAGTTGCCTGCATACTATGGGGCTATTGCAGGCATACCAGGCCGACCTCCTCAAAGAGGTGGACGACAGCGGGGAGGTCGCTTTTGACGACATCAGGGAGATGCGTCGAGTGGTCGACTTGTCTCTCCGTGCTACCAAGGAGACGGCCCGCGCCATCGGCCGCTCCATGGCAGCACTGGTAGCCACGGAGAGACACTTGTGGCTGAATCTGTCGGGCATCGGGGACAAGGACAGGGCTTGTCTCCTCGATGCCCCAGTTTCACCTTCTGGCCTCTTCAGCGACAGCGTCAACAATGTCGTCGAGAGGTTTCAGGAGGCGAAACGACAGTCAGCCGCATTCAAAGAGTGCATCCCCCGCCGTCGTTCCAGGTCTCGTGGGTCTGCTGCCAGGGGGCAGTCCCACGAGGCCGCCGCCAGCTCCTCACACCTGCTTAGGCAGAAGGAGAGTGTTGCTTCTCGCGCTCCCCCCCAAGGGGCCTGGAGACAGATGCAACACCCTCAGCCGAAGCCTTCCAAGCCGAAAACAGATCTGAGGACTGTTATTCAGGCGAGGAAGGCTTCGGCAAAAAAACCATGATGGGACGTCCAGGTCTCTGAGGGCATCCCCCTCCGTGTGGGCTTTTTAAAACTTCGCTCCGCGGAGCCCTCAGGAAATCGATGTTGCTTTCCGCCGCCAAGTGCGCTTCGGGAGGCATCGACTTCCAGCGAATATGTCACAAAGAATGTTCCTATAAAATCTATGGTTCTGAAACGTTCGCTACCTCTCAAGAGACCTGGAGAAGAAGTGATTCGGTTAGCTCCTGCCAAAAGATTGCTTCAGGGCACCGAAAATAAAAGTAAAAATAAATATGATAATGATGTTGTGAATCTTACACCTGAGGTCAGTCCTGAGAGACTGATTCCCTTAGTAGATTATTTAGACACCTGGAAAGGTCTTCAAAATATATCTCAGTGGGACCTGAATACAGTCGAGAAAGGATATAGAATCCAGTTCCAGTATAGACCACCTAGATTTAATGGTGTCATTCATACGCTGGTATCTCCTGATCAGGCTCAGGTGATGGAAGATGAAGTTCAGACTCTCCTAGCTAAGGAGGCCATAGAATATGTGCCCTTAGAGCAGAGGGATTCCGGGTTCTACAGCCGGTACTTCATAGTTCCAAAAAAGGATGGTGGGCTGCGTCCTATTATAGATCTTAGGGTTTTGAATAAATCTTTGAGGAGGTTTAAGTTCAAAATGTTAACTATACCTATGATCGTTCAGCAAATCAGATCTGAGGACTGGTTTGTGACAATAGATCTAAAAGATGCATATTTCCATATTTCCATCATCCCACAACATAGGACGTTCCTTAGATTCGCTTTTGGGGGAAAAGCTTATCAATATAGGGATCGAGATGTTGTTTTGCATCATTTGAGGTGCTTGGGGTTGAGACTCAATGTGAGGAAAAGTTCCTTAACTCCTCTTCAGAGGACTATGTTCCTGGGAGTAGAGTGGGACTCAGTCACGATGCGGGCACAATTGTCTCCTGCTCGTATTAATACTATTTTACACAGAATGAAGAGTATTAGGTTAGGCCAGGCTATCACTGTCAAACATTTTCAAAGAATTTTGGGTCTTATGGCTGCAGCTTCCACGGTAATTTCCTTTGGTCTGCTCCATATGAGGGCCTTGCAGTGGTGGCTCAGGAACAAGGGATTTTCTCCTCTGGGAAACCCTTTTCGCACGATCAGAGTTACGCACAGATGCCTTCGTTCTCTTGTCGTATGGAAGAAACCATGGTTCCTGTCTCAGGGCCCGGTTTTGGGAGCACCATGTGAGAGAAAAACTCTGATCACGGATGCGTCCCTCACGGGCTGGGGTGAGGTTATGGAGGGCCGTTACACCCGAGGTACTTGGAAGGACCATCATCTCACATTACATATTAATCGCTTGGAGATGTTGGCCGTATTTTTTGCCCTGAGGCACTTCCTTGTAGACCTCAGCGGCCATCATGTTCTTGTTAGGACAAACAATATGTCGGTGGTCTCTTATATCAACCGCCAAGGAGGTTTGAGATCTCGTCCTCTTTGTAGACTGGCGCATCAAATTCTTCTTTGGTCCCAGGACAAATTTCTCTCTGTCAGATCTATTTATATTCCTGGGGTTGAAAATATGGGAGCAGACATCCTGTCGAGGCAGGGGCTGAGGCCCGGAGAATGGCGGCTCCACCCTTAAGTGGTTGAGCTTATATGGAGAGAGTTTGGCCGGGCAGAGGTTGACCTGTTCGCTTCTCATGAGAACTCTCATTGCCCGCTCTGGGTCTCTCTCACTTTAGGCCAAGGCCGCCGGTCGGGGGTCCGCAAAGATTCTGCTAGGCGCTACGTGGTAGGAGGTCAGTGGACCTGAGCTCTCTCGCAATCTGGGGGGCGACCTCCCGACCACCGGCAATCGTTTCGACGTGCACCGAACAGGTTGCAGGCAGGCGTCCATGGAGCACCCGAGCCTCCCCCTGACCGCCTTTCCGCGAATTTCCCTGACCACCCCCACCGACCACGAACAGCCTGTTCGTCCCCCTGACCGCCTGCGACTGCCCCCTGACGCGAACGGCCTATTCGTCCCCCTGACCGCCCGTGACCACCCACTGATGCCCCGGGGCCCGCCCACTGACCACCTGTGACTGCCCCCTGATGCCCCGGGACCCCGCCCTCTGACCACCTGTGACCGCCCCCTGACACCCCCGGGGCCCCGCCCACTGACCACCTGTGACCGCCCCTGAACACGCCCACTGACGCGAACAGCCTATTTGTCCCCCTAACCGCTTGCGCGACCGCAAAAGGTGACCTGACCGTATAACAGTAGCTGAGCAGGAATTGCCTTGCCTTGCCTTGTCTTGCCTATGTGACCACGAATGGCCTATGTGTCCCATCAGCAGAACTATGCATCATTAGACTTAAAATGACATGTCCGTGGAAAAGCTTACAGGAACCCTGTCAAATAAGTTACAGGTGGGCGCAGGAAGGGCCCCATTTGTAACTTATTTGACAGGGTCCCTATAAGCTCTCCTTGCTCAATGCATTAATAGGTCATCATAATTAATAATTATACAAGTTTTGTTGCTTAAAAAATGCAGTAAAGTGCACAGGAAAGACAATCAAACATGTTGGGGTACTTTACATCTCATAACTGTGCACCATTAGCCCTAAAATGACATGTCTGCAGACAGCCTACAGGGACCATGTCAAATAAGTTACAGGTGGGCCCTTCCTGTGCCCACCTGTAACTTATTTGATGGGACCTCTGTTGGCTGTTTGTGGTCAATGCATTAATAGGTCATAATTCATGATTCTAAATGTTTTATTACTTAAAACATGCAGTACAGTGCACAGGAAAGACAATCAAACATGTTGGGATACTTTACAGTTCATAATTATGCATAATTAGCCTTAAAATGACTTGTCCACTGACAGCCTACAGGGACCCTGTCAAATAAGTTACAGGTGAGCACAGGAAGCTGAAACTCGGTATGTGTACTAACTGGGCCACGCGCAGTCGAATGGGCTCGGTCTCGTCTCTCTAGTGCCATCAAGCGCCGAGATATGGTAGTGCACCACCCTTTTTTTTGCCCCTATTGAGCTCAAGTCTTGTGGGCATAGCAAAACTGGTCGGTTGAACTTGGTCCCGTGTCTCTAGCGCCACCAGGCGCTGAGATATGGCCAGGTGAGTTGTTGGAGAGATACGGGTGAGTTGTTGGAAAGATACGGGTGAGTGGCCCCCCCCCCTGAGTTGAGCCCCCCAATATCTTGAGTTCCATAGGTCCACTTGTGCTGAATTGTACCCTGAAACAGCTGAAAATTTCTAAGTCGAAAACAGCATCCCACCTGTGATCTATTTGACGGGGTCCCTGTAAGCTGTGCGTGGTCAATGCATTAATAGGTCATATTTCATCATTATAAATGTTTTTTTTGCTTAAATCATAGAGTACAGTGCACAGGGAACACAATCAAACATGATGGGATACTTTACAGCTCATAATTATGCATAGTTAGCCTTAAAATAACATGTCCATTGACAGCTTACAGGAACCCTGTCGTTACAGGTGGGCACTTCCTGTAAGACCACAGGAAGTGCCCACCTGTAACTTATTTGATGTGATCTGCGTAGTCTGTCTGTGGTCAATACATTAATAGGTCATAATTCATAATTACAGTTTTATTAGGTAAAACCTATTGTAAACCACACAGGGAACACAATTTAACTGTTTCATGTACATGTCAGCTCATAAAAATGATGAATATGCATAAAAATGCTTTGTCCACAGAAACCCTATCTTGGTCATGTCCAGGTTTAATGAAATTGATGGCATATAGTACAAATGTTATACTTTATGAAGAGTCCTGAAACAAACAGTGAGACAGAAGAGAGCAAACGCTGTAAGCAGCTGTGCTCTGAAGCTCTGACTTCAAAGAAATGTGGAGAAATTATTAAGTAAATGGTAGTCAGGGTTTTGATTGTGTTTGGAAATTTAAACAACAACTTGACTGGCTGAACAAAGAAAGAAACTGAAAATTGTTCATTTTTAGCCTTGTATTGCTTCCGATGATTACAAAAAGCAAGTAAATATAATTATGGATTTTCCGTGCAGCTTATGAAAATGAATGTGCTGCCAATGATAATGATGAAGATTATGATTTGTCTGTTGCCATTGAATCCACCACTGGTGGACTGTAAAAGAATACAGAGAACTGCTTATCAGTGGCTGTGTTTACATTCCTGATTGGGACACACTACTTCAAGCTCACAGTGTGTTGCTGTAGTTGAGGCTGATACACAAACCCATCAGATGACAGAGAGAGTTTTAATTGTGGTCAGGGTCATTTAGCCCGTAATTGTAAATGCCCACTCAGAAGGTGAGAAAATGTGAAAGTAACAGAATTTTTTGGTATTAATGTGGGTTTGAAAGTAGATCAGTGTTTAAATGACGATATCAAAGTTTTCGTCTGAGAAAGAATAAGAGATAAAAACAAGGTCAAAAGATTGAATTCTGAAGGGAATCATTTTGAAGGAAAGATCTATAATAATATTCTTTATAAGTGAATTGATGAATACAGGTTGATGTAAGATAATGACTAAAATATGAGTTGCAGAAATACATAAAAGTAACTAAAGGGATGATTGTGTTTTAATGGAACACTTTTTAAAGGGTTTAGAGTATATGAGAGACTAATCTCACGGATGATTCACAATAGTAACTGCAAAAGATGCATCACAAGCGGAGAGTGCTAGCCTCCTCAAAGTTAGTGTGAATCCTAATTGAAGATTGATAAACTCCTAGGAAAGAACATTGAAGTAATTGAGAACTTGACGACTAAAACTGAGATGAAATGTGATCAAATAAGCAGAAGCAGTATTACGGGATTAACAGTTGCTAAATGTAAAAAATGTAGAAAGGCATCTGATTAAACAAACAGCTTGTTAGTGTTTTAAAAGTGGATGAATAGTGTTGACCATGAAAGAACTAGGAGCTGATGTTTTGCTTTCAAAGTATAAGCGTGTGATTGGCTGAAACAGTTTGCTTATCTGAATCTGGTGTGTGCTGTGGCTGAAACGGCCAGTGCGACAGAGACACAATCTGAGTGGAAATTTGTAATGTCTAAATTCCCTGATGTGGGCAAAAGACAAATATAAAATATGGTTGTTTGAAAATGCATGTCATTTCTGGTAAAAATGCCTTAAGTTTGGCTAGAGTTAAAAGATGGTAGATAAAGTTTGATTTTAGAAGTTTATGAGAGTGCAGTGTACCAGTCCTCCTGAATGCCTCAGAGTCTCTCTCATTCAATGTCAACTAAAAGCTGTAATCTACTTTACTATAAATAGCTTATTATCACTTATGACACAGGCTCACAGTAAAACTGAATGACTTTAAAGAAGTCTTAAACAATAAAAGTGATGTTTTTGATTAGTTTATTTTAGGACCAGTAACTTCTTTGTCTGATCTTAGCCTCCACCGTGAAACAGGGCCGATGGCTCCGGCTACAGACGTAGATGTACACTGAATGGACGGTTGATCTAAATTCACTGAGTATAAGCTCAGTATTGCGATTTTGCTGATTTGAAGATGTTTAATGGATTTTAGTGATTAAATACTGTTATTATTATCCTGTCTGCCTGTGTTAACACTATTAGGCAGTCCAGAGTGCTCTGGTGACTCTTGAATGTGCCTTTCCTAAGCTCCGGAAAACAACTGAGTCTGTTGAAGAAGACTGATTTTGTTATGGGGAAGAGCGGTTACCAGTGTGCACAAAGTGACTACTCAAATACGGGTAAGAACCTTTGGCCAGAGGTCAACCTAAGGCAGGGGGTCACGCTAACACTGGGCATCTCCTGAATGGAGATGTTTAATGTGAGATGGGTATGAGAGTGCAGCGGATGACTGAGGCCAGCAGCATCAGCAGATCATTAAGGGGAGATGAGCTGTGAGGAGTTATGGCAGTCTGACCCAGAAAATGTGAGTTCCTCTATACCACTTCACCAGAAACCGCATTCATTGTATGGCTTGTTTTTCATTGTGACAAGTGCAACTGTACCAGGGGGCAACACCCTGATGGAGATTAAAGATAAAGAGCTAACAGGAATGGGCTTTCAAGAGCCAGTTGAGACTGTGAGGTGATTGTAATTTTTTTGTTGTGGAGACAGTAACAAAACTTAATTTATATCAGGAACATGATGCTGGTTGCCTTATGGGCAAGAGAAATTTATTGTGATAAAAGTGTTGATATTGAAATAATATGTCAATAAGATAGTTTTAACTCCTGAAGTTCGTTAGACATGGTGGTGGCTAAAGATGAAGACAGCTTTTATAGATTCAAGAAAAAGTCTGGATAACTTTAAAGGTTAGGTGAATTGAGTATTTAAAATAAAGATAACCTTAGAAATGCTCATAGCATAATGTATTTTAGATTGTTGTAATGGTTCTAATTTGAGTTAAACAATTGTATTTTAACATTTGTGAACTATTAAGGGTTCTAGGCTATGATTCATTTAGCTACAGTCTTAGGAGGCTGTTGAAAAGATTATTTGTTTAATATGATATTTAATATAATGATAGAGACTGTTGAGTAATGTTATCGGCCTGCTAAAGCAAGCTGAAGCAAAATAATGATAATGAACCAAAACAACTCAGCTGACTTTTCTAAGAGAAAATGAATAATGAACAGACGTGCTTTGAAACTGGTTAAGAGACTATGTAAAATTAGATAAAAGATACAGGAAAATGAGAAGTTTAAAATCTTATTTGAAATTTAAATATGTTTAGAGTAAACAGCAAAAGATATGAATATGAGAGGTTCATAGTCGGGTATGAGTGTGTGTGTTTGATGGTGACAGCACTGTATATTTTATGAGTGTTGATTCATGTTTGGTATGTGTTAGTTTAGGGGAGCTATTTTGTCTCCATAGTGTGTATATTGTGTCATTAACCTCTGGAATAAGTTTTATCATTACAGATGGGTTAAGGCAAATGACAAATTTGAAAGAAGCAAAAATCTGCTGAAAAGATAAGACAGAACACGGGGCAAGTTTTAAGTTGATTAGTCATCAAGCTCTGTCTGGCAGTAATTAATTTTGTCATTTGTGGTGTTGATTTGAATTACTTTCTGGATCAGTTTAAGTATTATGTAAATTGGAATCGTTGTAGATCGTCATCCATCGTGGGTTGATATAAACGAAAATGTTATAGATTTGATGGAAACAACTAAGTGACACATTGGCTTTGTCAATATCAAATTATCTAGAGAGCCACTCACATTTATGATTATTGTGAACAAAGGAGGAGAATGTTGTTTGACTGACACTGACGATTAAGTCTGTACAGCACGACCTGACCTGATAGAAACAATTGATGACTTTGACATTGAAAAATGTTTGTAGATGACTGACTTGAGAGACTAAATAAAAGGCCTGAAAAGCAGTAAGACTCAGGGCCAGTGCCCTTCAAATTATTAGATAAGAAGATGAGATTGTGGCTTACGTAATACTTTGTTTCAGAGGCAAAAAAGATGTCTGGAGGAAATTTGGTTGAAGGACAACATTTGGGTTAGTGTTGTAAACTTTGTTAACCCAAACAGTTAAGTTGATGCACAAGTTGGATCATAAATCATAAAGGGGGATGGTAACAAAAATCCCCCATTGCTCATGTGGGACAATAAATGTTGGGAGGACACTGGGTTTAATTGGGTAAAAAGCCCTGCAAGAAGTCATTCTTCTCCCTAACAAAATTGCTGTCTGTAAGTGTGCTAATAACAAGGACTGTTTCGACAGGAAACGCCAAGGCAGATTCGGCAGCGAAGGACGCAGCAGCACAGCAGACAAAAGAAACTATGTGTACTTCACTATCTGACAATAACCTCGACATTTTGTTTTCTTTACAGAGCATGCAGACTTTTGATACAGGGCAGACTGTGCCCAGTAAAATAATGGCTATGGATGAATTTGGCTAACTATCCTGGCCTGGGTTATTAGTGTGGCAGAAAGTAACAGTGCCACACCTGCGCAAGCGCATAACTTAAAATTTTCCCTTTGCAGAATGTCAGGATGGATTGTGTCGAACAGGAAATGGTTCAGTCCAGTGGGGGTGCGGTCGTGATCTAAAAAATCTTGTAATGATCAGAAAATGGTTGGAGAGGGTAACACCTGGGTCCAAGCCTCTCACCTAGTACTACACCGACAAGCCTCAACCATCCCATAGAGCAGAGTACAAAGTGAGGGATCAAGCTAGTAACGTACCTCCCTTGCCAGCGAGGGAAAGCCCATTGCAACGACTCGCAAAGAGTCACCCTGGTGAAGACGGAATGTCCATGGGGCGAACGAGATGATCAACACACCTGGAGGAGGATGTGGACCAACTAATGGTTTAAGTTTAGCAGAATAATTTGTTTTGTGACGATTTTGATGATTTTATTTGATTGAATCAAACTAGGGCTTAGAATTGATATAGATCTAATTATTTGATTGGTGCAACTGTTTTCAGGCAAAGTAGAAAATCTATTCAATGATGTGAAGTACGGTCATAAGCAAAAAAGACGGTCGGTCTGTAATGGAAAAGTCAGAGTTAATTTTTAACAACCACATTGGATGAATGGATAAAATCATAAGACTCTTCTGGTTAGATTTGATTAAATAGGGTATTAAATAGAGCTTACTAAGAAAAACCATTGCCCGATTGAATTAAAAGTTAACAAAAAATGGTTAGGAGATTGGTTAGGAAATATGTGGATGGGTGTGGATTAATGGAAAAGGCTGAATGTATAGGAGTTATGATTGTATGTGTTATTCTGATAATTTTGTTATTCATGGGTGAATACGAGTGCAGGAATGAATGTTCAGTTGGTGAAGATGACAGTCGATTCTGATGATGAAACTGGTGAACAAAAATGTGAATGTGATTGTGAATGTGATACAAGTAGCGGAAGCAACAGTGAAATGTGGTAAATTGGGGTATGTTTTTCTTTTCTTCTTTTTGCTTTCTGAGGACGATGATATGTAAAGAGGGTTAAAAGCAGCAGTCATCCGTGGTACGAGGTGGCGTACAAGGACAGGGTTTGAAATGAGGGATTTTTTATCTACTTTTTATCCTTCTTTATTTTTATGGCTTGTTGAATTAACCAGGGGTGTTGAATTGATGTTTTTTCCTACTAAATATAATCTACACTATTTCTTGTTTATATTGAGGTGACTGAGGGTCCGATCTATAGTGTTGGGGGTGCAATAACAGTGCTTGTTCACCTAGCCCGGCCTTATATAAACCTTTACTTGCTTGCTATAAAATTAAGAGCCTATCCTTACAAAACAGCCTAAGCTTATTTCATTTTTATCTTTTTCTGTTCCTGCAAGTTTAAGAAGAGTGATCAGAGTTGCAGTATTAGTATTATTGTTTTGTTTATCAGTGAATGATAAAAAGGGGGAATTGTAATGGAAATTTTTGATTTTCATTGATTGCAGTATGAATCTCCATTTGCAGTTAGACTTTGAAATAATATTATAGCTGACTTGTGTTTCTGAACTAATGTGAACACAGTGAGACAAAGGGGGAGACAGCTGAAAAGGGAACCTCTGACCCCTTGGGATCAGAGGTGGTCCCATTTGGGACTTCTGAGTTTGTAGGAATAAACTCAGAAGAATTAGATCACTAGAAAACCTGTCCTTCTATAGATAAGAGCCGGCCTGTAAGAGACCTTGTAAAAGATATAAGGGCTCTGTTTCATCCTCCCTCGTTGTCGCACTTGTTTCACAGACTGTACTGGTGACTTCTGTGTGGCAACTGGGCCTTCTTGCAAGAATAAAATACTTTTTAATGATCATTTGAATTTCAGAGTGTCTCTTACACAGTGATGATTGTTTAATGAGAATTTTTGCCACAACACCAGTCTTATCTGTAGTTTGAACATAGGTGCAAGGGTGGATAGTGATGAATTAGAAGGTTGTCCAACGCTTTGTAACGACACTGACAGTCTATCCGACAGATGTTCTGAAGTAACGAATCCTGATTGTTCTTCTCATGCTGACTGAATATGAACACATACATGTTCAAATTCAGAAAGCCCTAATTGACTGGCTTGGTGCCACAATGGCTACAAGTGTCTACAAGCAGGCCGCTGGTTAATGTTTTACGACGACTTGATTAAATCAACAACAGGCCCCTGTTGTTCTCCAACTATCACATGCTGCGCCAGAACAACCCCCTTTGCTGTGTCTAACGTTTGTTCTTTGTGAACCGAAGGCAAATTACAAGACTGGTTCCATTCAGTGTCTAGGACTATCTGCTTCCCTCAGCAAAATTATACGACGCCTCAGGCTGTTAAGTGACTTTGCCACAGAACTACCTTTGTCTTTGCTGAGTGCCATTTTCAAATCAAACCCCCAAACCCTCACGTGGTATGCGCACCACGAGATGCAACAGATGCCGACCTCACAGATACACACAGACACGCACATTGCCATATATGGACTTCCACTAGTAAAATTTCATTTTACCAACTATTACAAATGTATAAAGAGTGTTCCGGGTGATTTGCATGTTCCCCAGTGTGATATTAGAATAGTTGTGTTTTTGAATTACAGTATATGTAATCTTAAAGTGCCTTTGTTCAACAAAAGAATGTATCTCTATGTTTCTATCTTTGTCAATATTCGTCCTTAGTATTGTTTTAATCCCCTTTGCACGACAAAGGAGATTTTTGATAAGAGATTGTGTTTCACGTTATGGTTCTATGCGTTTTAATTCCCCGAGTATAATATCACATTTTCTCTCCTTGTGATTCCACCCGAGAGTGGGTGTGTCTAACAGGACAAAGGAAAATCTTCCGCTCGGAATGCTCTAAGATGATTCGTCCTCCACGAAAAAGGGGGGGACGCGGGACACTGTACACGGGACACTGATAAAAGTCCAAACCTTCAGTCCTTGCTCTCTCTCTTCCCCCTCCTTCGGAAAACTTTGGAAACCCAAGTCCGGACCGGCTTCGGCCTGCTTCTCTTCTCTTTTATTTCTTTTTATGTTTTCTATAGTCTAGTTTCGTTTTCCTATTCGCCTCTGTTCATTCACGAGCTGAATGAACTTAGCCTGATTCATTCCCGGCAACTTCACCTCAAAGAAAGGAACTCGTTGAATTTCCCGCGACCTCGCTCGCCCGGGAGAGATGGGAACACACGCACGTAGAGCCCTGCACGGGCCTCAAATCTAGGCCCGAGCCCGGCCCTGGCCCGAGACGCTCAGGCCCTAGCCCGACCCGTGTCCGACAGCTCATCAGAATTATCAGCCCGAGTCCGACCCGAGCCCGTTTTTTTTTTTTTTTTTTTTTTTACAGCGGCAGCCTGCCCTATTTGCAGCCATTAAAATATGTCCGTTTTGTTAGTTATGTTTCTTTTCTTTTCATTTCTTTATTAAGTTAATTTAGACAAATGTTTGGAGCATTTAAAAAAAAAAAAAAAAAAGTAATAAAAACTCAGTGAGTGTTTTAGCGCAATTTTCTGACGTCATGGGATCACAACACTAAGAGATAGTAAATCTTTTCCTGAATTTTTTTTGTGCGTTCCCGAGATTAGACCTTCCTTAACATAATGCCGAAAACCCGAAGTCTCTAGGTGGTCTGGTTGAGGAGTAGATAGAAGTGCAAGATTGGTGCGCACAGACAGAACAGAAATCATGAGTTAACAATCGCAATTTTGTCCGGTGGAAAATTGCGCTAAAAATTACGAGCAAGCAGCCGAGCCAACAGCGAGTAAAACATGTTTGATCAATTTAGCCTCTCAAATCAACGCTAATACTTTACTTGGCTACAATAAAATCCATAGATATAAAACACTTCAAGCATATCACAGACAGTTAGTTTAATGTTTATTTATTAAACCACAGTGAGTAATTTTTTTTTTGAAATACTGAGGCAGGCTCAGGCTGCTCGCAACAGCCCTCGCAAACGAAATGAGCAATAGAGCAAATTAAAAAAAATAAAAAAAAAAAACTTGCAGGTTTTCTTACCTCAAAAATGCACCACAGAACATGGCCATTCTTTTTTCCAGTAATTTCCAACAGTTAAACGAAAATAAAGTCCAATCAAACGAAAAACGAAAAACATCAGTAGCCTAGTTTCCAACAGTTAAATGAAAATAAAGTCCAATCAAACGAAAAGTTAGAACAGTCTCTTACAGAGCATCGTGGAGAAAAAGAATAGCATCCACAGTGGGAGATTTTAACCCAGTCCTCTCTTCTATCACTCTGCGATTTTTCTCTTAATATTCTGCATTATTTGCAAGTGAGGTGAATCGTTGGTTGCGCTGACGGGAAACCTTCTGTTTGTGCGCGTGCTTGCGTGCGTGAAACTGTCATGTCAATCATATGTCAGTGTAATTATTAGATTATGAAAGTTATGAGGTTATTAAATGTCTTTCTATGTTTGTTCTTCTATCGTCGACGTCAACTTCTCATATTTTTTTAATTAATGTCTAAAAATATAAAAAGAAGGATAACCCAAAAAAGGCCCGAGGCCCGGCCCGCATGTGAACTATGACGTGAAAATTGGCCCGAAGCCCGGCCCTAGGGGCGTAAAAAAGTCGGGGCCCGTCGGGCTCGGGCTGAAATACAGGGCTCTACACGCACGCTGCTCTTAAGGACACCCGCAGGAAACTGCTTTCCTCAACCAACACAAGAGAACCATTTTGCAAGATAAGTTTACTGAACTTTTAATGTGATCTGATTTCCTTGTTGGCTCTCAAGGTCCACTTTGTTTGTGATTTTGGCATAACCTAAAGAGATCATTCCAGAGGATTGCAATTATTAAAAATACATTATATTCTTGATTGATTCTGTCTATATTCCCCACATTACGAGTCCCTGAAGTGTTGGATCTAGCTACAAGCTTTACAATTTGATTACGGTTTTAATAACCTAAATTTATAAGGACAGGAGAATAGTTTTCATGGCCAGAAAACTGATCTTCCTGGAATTATAAGAAGTGATAACTTTTATGGGAAGTTGATAAGTTAATCTTACGGTCATTTGCTGGACAAATAACTGTTCGATGATTACATTATTCCATTCTTCAGATCAATTATCCTGATATCTTTTACTGGAAATTATTGATATATTCAATTTATCTATTTTTCAGCTTCAATAATTTTAATGTAACTATAATATGCAATATATATTAATCATATTCCTGATTAATTATTAAAATTCCCTGTATACAGGCCCAGACTGGCCATCGGGAGCACCGGGAGAATTCCCGGTGGCCTGGCGACTAATTTGGCCTGAATTTTAATTACTACTACCTTTACCAGTGATCATTTTCGAATTCGTTATTCAATAAAATTATTATTATAAAATAAAATCATGAATCTGTTAGTCTTAACTGGCTACGATTCGACTTTAAGCCTCAGCCAAACGGTTAAACAGAAAATGCGAGCATCACCCGATGATGGAGAGAAAACGGCCAGGTGGAGCAGAGAGGGAAAGGACAACGAAAAAGAAAGCACTCCAAGAACAAGCAGCAAAATGTTGCAAAATTACTGACCGGTTCAGGGCTTCAAGTGCAGGTCAGTTTCATCTGTAAATACTGTACTTTTTTCTTCGTTAACTTAGTATTGAAATGCTAGCAAATGTAAGCGGTATAGCGCCCCTATTACTATCGTCACTCAAAATACTGTATGCTAAAGGAGATTAATATTATGTAGTAGTGTAAAGTTACATTAGTAATTTAGCAGACAAATATTAACATTTATTAACAAAAAATAATGCAATATCATTTTATTACACAATTTAGAAAATTATGTCTGCCCATTTGTGAGGTTTAAAACTTTTTTCCTTTCCTTTTGTTCCTTTATTTATTTTATTTTTTTTAATTAAATGAAGGTGGAGACAGTCAACCTAGCACTAGCTGTGGTGCAATGATCACACATTCAGCCAGGGAGTGAGATGACATGTAGAAGCAAAATAAGATATATATTTTTTATGAAGTATAGTGTTGCTAAATGTTGGATATTTAAGTAATTTTAAGATAAAAACAACAACATTTTGTCATAAATATAATACTTAGATTTTTTACTAAAATAAATGTAGATTCTGGGCAAACAAATTACAATAAGGTGGTTTGTTTTACACCAAGGTGGAGACAGTTCTGTTTGTAACATGAGGCCAGAACAAGTGACAGGTGAAGAAGTGACAGGTGAAGAAGTGACAGGTGAAGAAGAGACAGGTACAAGAAAAATACGCACACTTCATATATACACACACACACACACACACACACATATATATATATATATATATATATATATATATATATATACAGGCACGTGCAGAGGGGGGGGCGTTGGGTGCTCGAGCACCTGCCCCTTTGCCCCTTGGTGCCCAAAGTGCCCTTTTGTCAAGGCAAAATTTCCTCTCCTTTTTTGTAATTAAAGGCCCTTTTGTGGATGCCTGCCCAACCTAACTATTAGTAAAATTAATAAATAATAATTTAGCCGTAAATGAAATGATCCACATGATGACCTTTCACCTGACGAACTCATCCGGAACGATTCCTCACGCTGTACGCACATTCTTTAATTTCGCGCGGCTACGCGCACTACCAGAAGATATCTTAAAATCTGCGGCTGCTGGTAAGTGGCGTTTCATTTTCAGCGAAGTGATTTTGATGTTTGTTTACTTATTATTATTATTATTTTACAAGGACGACGTGAAGAGAGCATGCAGAGATGTTGTTTATTGCAGTGTGTAGGCTGTAGAAGTAACTGTTTTCCTGAATGCCATCAAGATTAAAACCGAGACTGATTTCATAACAGGTCAATAAACAAATAGTTAAAATTAAGTCACTTACATTTTAGACGCAATGACTGTTTTTGTTCTGTTTCAGCAGCGAAAATAGTTCCAAACAAATATCACCGCAGTCAAAGATTCAATTACCCATTCACAAACTGCCTCATTCTGAATAAATCAGCCGATTGAACGAATCGTTTAATGAATGACTCAATGACTCGCTCATTAAAACGGTCGCCTGCCGCCTCCTACTGGCGGTTTAGTTTCATAAAGTATCATCTTTTCAACATTCCTTATTTTTTTATATTCAAAAATATTTAAAATAATATAATTTAATACAGTTATAATTTTTCAATGTAAATTATTTAATGTGATTGGTAACTATAATATAATAACTATAATATATTGATCAAATTTAAGAATTTGAAATGAAAGTTGGAGCATACATTTAATAAAATTAGGGGAAAGATGCCCTTTATAAAAGATACAAAAAATTAGAGATTTCAAACAGTGATGTAATGAAACATTGACAATTTAAGTTTGAAGGGAGAAAAGCCTCTGTTTAGGCTATTAAGGAAATGTAATTTTGCCGAAAGAAGAACTTTTATTGTATATAAATGTTCATTTTAAATCAGCCTACTTAAGTGTGATATGTTACCATACTGTCATGCTTAACACTAAGAATTTGAATAATTGTAATGTGATGATCAGATGCAGATATCTAAATCAAAGAATATGGGCGGTTTGCGGGTGGATTATTTATTTTTAACAGTGGATTCGGGCAGATTCGGGTGACTCAAAGTGCACCAGATTAATGAATTTATCTTTAAAATGTACAAAATTTTCTTACGGGGGGGCATGCCCCCGGACCCCCCTAGAGGTACCAAGCTCCACCCACAAAAATGATGTGGGAAACACATTAGGCTATATGATGATCTACAAAAAAAATACACATTTTATTATCTTATTATTAAAATACATTATTAGGATTTTACCACATCCGCCTCATTTTAAGCCAGGAAAAACACAGCCCCCATTTAAAGCCTTGTTCCATGTGCCCCCCTTTTATACTTTGAGCACCTGCCCCTCCAGAGGTCTCTGCACGGCCCTGTATATATATATATATATATATATATATATATATATGTATGTATATATGAAGTGTGCGTATTTTTCTTGTACCTGGCTCTTCTTCAGGTACTGGTGGAAGGGAGAGACAGAGAGATATTAGGGCAAATGAAGAGAAGGAAAAGGGAAGTGAGGATACCGTTCAAGAGAAAGCCTTTAATTATTTTACACGCCCCCAGCCTAAGGATTTAGACCAATAAATGTAATTTAGGAAAAAATAGGGTTGTCCGTGTTTCTAAATTTTATTTGGGTGCATAGGATGGCCTGGGTGGGTATAGGATTTCCCGGCCTGAAATTGTGTCCCAGTCCGGCCCTGCCTGTATATCATTTGAGCTAAAGCGTTTAAGCTACAGTATATTGGTGGACGAATTTTGGGGCATTTCAAACTTTCGTTTTGTGGGAAATTCAGTTTTAATCCGTTTATTTGGTTTTTAATCATTGTTGTGCACACGCGTTATGAAATTATGGAATTGTGAGATGTCGCAAGACGCAAACTCACTCCTAACTGACTGAGGCAAAAAGCCGATCAGTCAGCACATTCTAACAGTGCTAAAATATGCCTCGACAATTTTTGTCAGTGTTAAATGCTGAGTACACTGCAGTATTAATATTACAAATGTCCTGTTAGAGACGAAAGAATCTCTCTGCAGTTGATTCATTTGTTTTAAATCGCTGTGAACGAAGAATTCTCACATGCGTAGGCTATTACCGGTATTTTTATTAATAAATATGAACGCTCTTAGATTTAGAATCACATTGAAGGGGTTGTAATTCCACTGACTAAACACCAGAGGGCATCCTTTCAGTGTTTGGCAGTCTCAAATTACTCCCCGCCTTCTGATTTCAGCCTGCATGAGTGCAATTACGCCATCTCGTGGCCGTTTCAGATAATGCTCTCTTACTGCTAATTTTCTATTTCCCTGTGATTATTGAATTAGCCGTCTAAATTCTCAACAATTATTTGCATTTACAGCTTTGCTCGTGCGAATATTATTTCATGTTAGACACATTTTTCCTGCCTTTGACTTTTCACACTTACTTTGAGTTTGTTTCCAAACATGATTTGAGCACAATTATTTTCTTTTAATTGTTATTTTAAATTCTCATTCATTTTTATGATTTGTGATTTTAAGGGCTTTTTTCTCTTAGATTGTTTTCTCATTTCTGTGAATTTCTGTGTATGAAATGTGATATAAATAAACTTGCCTTGCCTACATGTAATTGCATAGATCCTCACACAGATAAACGTTGTTGTTACAGGTTCAGTGCTTGGTGTGTGATCAGCAGTTGGCGTATAATAATAATACGTCTTCCATGCTGAGGCATTGTAGGGCTAAGCATGAGCAGTCTGGAGGGTCAATGGAAAACTTCAACTGTCAAGGTAACTCATTTATGGAAGTTTTCAACTGTTACAGTATGAATAAACTTTACTTAAAGTTTTACATGTATTTGCACATTTTCTGTCCAGTGAACCGCAAACAACAGCTTGATGAAGCTCTAGTGGACATGATTGTGGAGGATTCACAGCCTTTCTCTATTGTGGATGACAGTGGCTTTAAAGCATTTGTGGCTAAGCTTGACCCCACTTACGCACTACCATCCAGGCAGGCTCTGAAGATCATGGTGGACCACAAATATGAGGAGCAGAAGCAGAAGGCCATGGCTGAGCTACAGAAAACTGAGGGTCTGAGCCTAACTGCAGATATGTGGACCTCTATTAATATGGATGCATATCTGGCCGTTACATGCCATTATGTAGACGACAAGGATAAGCTTGCCACAGTACTTCTGGGGGTACGGTCATTTCCAAAAGCTCCCAAAAGCTGTTGATACACGCTGGAATAGTACCTATTTAATGCTTCAGCGTATATATGAAGAGAGAGAACCAGTGGGTGCGGCACTGGCTACACTGAGAACTGATGTGGCTCCTCTGACATCAGAAGAATATCAGGCAATATCTGAGTGCATGAAAGTGCTAGCCCCATTCCAGGTGGCCACCGTTGAACTTTCTGAGGAGAAGAGAGTATCTGGCTCTAAGGTCATTCCCATGATGAATATGTTGCGATACACAATTAATGAAACCCTCAAAAACATTACCAACGACACTGCAATCCATCTGGGACAGAATCAAGAAGATTAGCAGATACGTTTTCAGCTCTTGAAGTGTTTTGACATTAGCTACACTACTAGATCCACAATTTAGAACATTTGGGTTTCATAATCATATACAGGCCCAGACGGCAATTGGACGACTAACATCTGAATGCACAGCGTTAATCAAAGATACAGCTCATCAAACACCCAGCCACTCAGCACAGCCAGATACAGCTCAAAATCTTGAAACTACAGGTCAAGGTAAAGTAAAAATCCTAGAAGGTTACTTAAAACTATTCATTACTCATAACATGGTTTTGTTTATCATTTCCCTTGCAGATGAGGTGAATCTTTGGGAGCTGCTGGACAACGATGCAAGTAATGCAAGGAGGAACAAAAGTGCAACATCAGATGCAACCATAGAGGTCCAGCGCTACATGACCGATCCCCCACTGCAGCGTTCTGCTGACCCTCTTGCCTACTGGTCCACCCACCAAAGCAATATATCCTCATTTATACCAGCTTTCTAAACTGTTTTTGTGTACTCCTGCATCATCTGTTCCATGCGAGAGGATATTCTCTAAAGCTGGTGAAATTGTTTAAAAAAAAAAAGAAATCGCCTTTCACCAAAGACTGTGGAGAAAATAATATTTCTGAATAAAAACCATACCATTTAATGAACACTTTGTCTAAGCCTTCTGCATGTACCCAAAGCACACCCTCTGCCACATTTTTTTTTTTTTTTTATCTATTGGATTTAATGGTTTTCATGGGAATTTTATTGGTTGTAATGGGAATTATAGTGGTCTCTGTGGGTCTCTACTGATATGTGTTGGGTTCCATTGGTGGGGGCATTAACCCTCTGGGGTCGAGAAACGCGCCCGCGCGTTTTGCTGGATTTTTTTCACATAGCAGCAACATAGACTTAAAATACGCCGTCATTTATGGTCATATAAATAAAATAAATACATGATTATAAACTATAGACTGTCTTCTTTTATTTGTGTACACTCACATTAACATCAAAACCTTGTTTTGTTTTTTAAATAAATAAAGTAAACAGGGTGCGCTTTCAGCTCACTCTGTCTCCGCAAAAATCTTTCTGAAACAAGTCTGGAAAATGAACTGAAAGTCAGCTAATACTTAACACACAAACATGAAACATGCATCTAAAGAAAGCTTTAAATTTCTACTTTTAAACAAAACAATTCAAATTTAAAACAAATACTCTCCTGCAATGTAATCTGTATGAAACTAAAGAGAAGTACAGTTTCTCCCATCTCAGCTAATTATCTGTAATGAGTTCACACCCACTCGCAGAGCACGCTATTCATAAGGTAATGTGCTGAGGTGATCTATGCAAAATAGGCAAACGCCCCCAGGCAAATGCCTTACCAGCAAGTTTCATTCATTTACTTTCCTGGCGCTTGGAAGATGACACGATACACCGGTGAGGAAGCCCTTCAGCTCGTCCTGGATAGTGACGAAGAGTTCACTTTTTCCTCAGAAGAAGAGCGGGACTCTGACGACGAACATTTGCATTTTGAAGAGCGACTTGATCCAGCCGTGGATAAAATTTCGGATGAGTAAGTCTTTTTAAATTTACTTGCATTAGTTGACAAGCTATTTTATATAAACGTACATATTTTACTGGTTGGACCATTTCCATACTTGCAATTCAGAGTAGCCTATTGACATTTAAAATATATCTTAATAGGCAGGTTTTAGTTATATTTAAATGGTCTAGGTGTAGCAAGTGTGCTTTAAGAATAATTTGTGATTCCACTTGTCATGACCATTTTTGGGTCTTCCTTTCCGTCCGCCATGCTGATCTGGGGGTGACGCACTTTATTTCTTCCCAGTCTGCATGAGAAATCATAGCGGTAGGTCACGCAAGTTTATGTGCTGATTAAACAAGGCCGTATTTCTTGTAACTGATTGTTTTATATGTAATACTTGTATAATCGTGACTTTAACCCCCGCTGTAGTGGACACACATATGTTTTATTTATTATTTTTATTTCTATATTAATTTTATCCTTTATTAATTACAGTGTGTCGTGCATTGCTGCCGCACGCTGCTCTAAAGTGCTGAACAAGTCCTCATATACTGTTCTGTTACTGCAGGTACATGAATTATTGTTGTATGTTCTGAAAATGTGTTTTGTAAAAGTTTATGCCCAGTCTGCATGAGAAATCATAGCGTGTGTCGTGCATTGCTGCCGCACGCTGCTCTAAAGTGCTGAACAAGTCCTCATATACTGTTCTGTTACTGCAGATCAAATATAGAGAATTGAGAGACGAACTACAGCGTTCATGAGTATTACTTGAAGCCTAACACAACGCAGATAACACACCGCTACAACTGGTGCCGTGATCGTTGCTTCACTTTTCGTGGGACCAGGCTGGTACAGACGTGAGTGAAGGAGTTGCCGGGGTGATGGGCGAACGAGCGCCGCTGCAACGTGACTGAGCGCTGCACGTGACTGAGTGGATGAGAGGTTCGCCTTTGGTATATGAGATGTGAACTGAACGATCTGATTCCAGGAAACTTTTGAAGTGTCAAAGGGGACTGAAATATTTTGATGATTGAAGTTAATTATAGCCTATTGTAATTTTTTATTTTTATTTGGTAATTACAAAAAAAAAAAAAAAAAAAAAAGGAAAACAATCAGAAGTAGTATTTTAATTTGATTGTCAGAGACTAATATGGAGGGTTTTAATGGACAGATGAATGTGGGCAGAGGGAGAGGTGTACTGAGGTTCATGCAAGCCCATCAGACAGGTGGGGCTGATAAAATAAGTCCACTTTCATCAACCCCTATTAACACAAGACATGCTAATATGCCGACGCCCACTGTGTCTCAGTCTTGTGCCATTTCAGATGATTCTGTACAGTTCTCTGATGTAACCACTGTACCAGTAACTCTGATAAATGACATAGTAAAACAAATAGGTAGCAGCATTGGGCAGAACATCCTTTCCTGTCTTGAATCTGGGGGTTTTGGCCAAAACAGGCAAAGTGATTCAACTATTAATGTAAGTGACTTGTCAAAAGTCAGCTTAGTTGTTAAGCAAGATGTAAATGAGCCCCCGTTTTTCAGAGGTGATGGGGAAGAGAAAATTTGTGTTGACGAGTGGGTGGAGACCGTAAAAATATGTTTGAGAAAACATGCAGTTCCCTTGAAAGACCAAGCCGAAGAGGTACTGACAAAGCTAAAGGACACTGTAAAAAATCCAACTTGCAAATTGTTAACTCAGTTTAAAATTTTAAGTTGAGTGGGCAAATTTTTTACTGCAATGTTGAGTTTACTTATAAAAACTATTTAACTGCAAGTGCACTACTATTTTGTCCAATGAACACAAACAATTAAGTTGAGAAAACTTAATATTTTGATTTCATAGTTCGAACGTTTAACTTCCCGTCATCGCGCATGCGCAGTCTGTCTCGCTGTACGTTACTTGGGGTTTCCTCCTCCAACCACGCTATCGAAGGGACTGGATTTCATCTGATTGCGGTAAGTTTTCTTTAAGATTTATGAATGAAAATAGGCTATAAATTGCACACATATGTTGATAAAATATAGTATTATGTTAAAAGATATATTTCGTGGTGACGATAAGTTTCTATTGTTAGAGATTATCCACGTAGCACATTGCTACTTAACGTGCTAACGTTACCCAGACTAACGTTAGAGTGAGAAAACATGCTTGAAAAAGAAGGACAAGGACGTGCATGGTGTTTAAAAGATGTTAAAAATGTTAAGCTCAGTAAGTCGTGAATAAAGACTTAAATGCGGTGCTTGCGCTGATTGAGAGACAGAAAGCCGCTTCTCTCGGACAGAATCTGAGTGCGAATTCAGCTATCTTTCGTGGCGTATTGCGATTTAATAATGACACATACAATTATGTCAATAACAAAAAAACAAAACAAAAAAAGTATTCAAGTAAACACAGTCGGCAATGTCTTAAGTGAACATAACCAATTTGGTGAAACCTAGATGTTTCAGTATTAGATCCATGAGCTCTTAAAGTGACCGCAGTCCGTTCAATTTAATTTCAAGTTTATTTGTCACGTATACAAATTTCAGTTACAATTTGTACATGCTTAGGTTGAGGCTCAGTCATTCTACAGTAGTGCAATATAATTAAATACAATACAATTTAGAGGAAAAATTTAATAATAGAAGCCTATGCAAAACTAATGTGTTATGTTAAAAACATGTATGTTAGCTTTGCATATCAAATAATAGAATGGGTAGTATGTGTGCGGTATGTTTTAAAGTGAATAGGATAAAAATATTGTGTATCCTTAAATATTAGGCTAAATCCTTAATGTTAATCAATTAACAAAAGACAAAATCGCTGTAAATACAGTGAAACCTATGCATTGATTCTTTTTCACATTTGATATTCATTTTCTGTATTATTTTTGCTACATGTTAAATTAACCTACTGTAACTGATTTTTTTGTTGTTTTGTTTAATAAAATTATGTATCTTTGTTCTGTTGTATTTGTCCTTTTTAGACTAAAGAACATCAGTACAGTGACAAGATCCTTGGATGTGCTAAAACAGTGGCCTTTATTTTTTAAAAGATCAGGTGAGTTGAACTGAATTTACTTACTGTTTCTTACTGTTTCAACAATGTTTTTTTTTTTTTTTTTTCAGGGTCTCTGCTGAGTATTACAGTATCACACAAACTGATCCGAAGAGCACCTTTTTCTCTTAGTTAAATGAATACACATCTAGTTGTACAGAGCAAGTGGTGGAGATGAAGATCCTTACTTGATCATCAAGTAATTATTTTGCATGTGATCATATCTCTCTGGTTAAAGACTGAATGGTGCCATCTCTTTTTCAAGGTAATTCCCATGCTTCACTTTGTATATAACTTGTTCCGTATTTGTTTTTCTGTCTTTCAGACACAGAAACTCCAATGTGCTTCCTCAAAGAAAGTCTACAACTCTTAAAGGTCTGCCTTTGTTTATGAGGGAAAAGTCTGGAAACATCCTGAAGACTTGCCTGGTAAGAAGATCATCAGCATATACACTCACACCTGATATATTTCACGTATTTACCAGATGCTGTTAAGAGATAGGTTTTGTGTGATATACAAAACTTATCATCAACAGACAAAGTCATGGTAAAAATTACTTTATTAAATAATTGTAGTTGAAACTTTCTCAGTGATCAGTTTGACTTCATCTGATAGCACAAATTCAACAAGTTGTTATTTTACCAAAGCAAAGACAGTGGAAAATTACTGCTTCACAACACTGTCCGGAGACATTCCCTCTGATATCTAACCTGTTAAAACAATACAGTGCACAATCATAAGGTTAAACAGTAATGTAGCAATAGCAGAGTAAATAAAATTAATATAATATGAAAGAATATGAATATAGGAGATATAAACAAGAAAAGGCAGCATGAAAGTAATCCATGTGACTCTAGTGATTTAAACCAATCTTCACTGATGCAATATGACCAGTTTTGGGTGATGAACAGAATGTGTGCCTTAATACATGTACGATTTTGGGTGACCTAAAATAACTAAACTAAAACTAAAAAAAGCATTAAATCAGAATGGCCGTGGATTCTGCTGTGGACGAGTGCCACAGGCAATCACATCAATGCTGATATGGCATTGTTTGGAGTTGGGAAAATGTTTTCCGTTTATCAGTTTTAGCTCTATGGCTGAATTTGAACATGCTTAAAAAACATGACCACCTTTACTTTTCAAGTGAAGTTACATGAGCAGACCTTTAGGAACACTCTGTGGTCTAACATAATTCAATACAATAAAAAAATGACCCTAATTTTATGCTGATTTATTTTCTACTGCAGGACACAGAGCCAGAAGACATTCACAAGGGGAGAAGATGAGGACCTTAACTATCGTTGAAGATGATGTTGCCACTGTCCACTCAAACCCAAATATAAGGTGCCTCTCTGTAGTACTATAAGAGCAGTTTGGGCCAGATAATGTGCAAGACCTTTGCCACAGTTGTTACTCTCCTCTTTGGCTTGATTTATGGCCCCAATGTTAATTATTCTAAAGCATTAAAATACACCAGTAGTAACTGGTTAAGAAAAAAATTGTTTAGTTTGTTTAGAAAAAAAAACGTTTATTTATCTTGACCTAAAGTGCTCCGCAAGGCTGATTATTTTTTTTTGCATAGTCCTTCAAAAGATTGTCCAAGTAGCTGCAATCCATATGGATAATTGTAAGGTTGAGCATTTATTTATTCCAGTTTGTACTCTAATTTTGTGCATAGTGTTTTTTTTTTTTTTTTTAAATAAATCTTGAAGAGTGGAATAGAACTTCATCACCTTAAAATATGTGTACCTAATGCAAATAGAAAATGTGTTGTTTTGCAGAATATTTGTCAATAAATAAGTTCTGTAATGATAGCAATGTCTTTTGTATTGTGTTGTATTTACAGTATGGTTTACTCCCTGCATTTGGATTCTTAATGTGAAGGCTGTACAAGTATCTGGGTGAGATATTTGAAAAAGTTGAATCAACTTAAAAAAGTAAAAAAGTTGAATCAACTTAAAAAAGTTAAAAATTGAATCAACTTAAAGTGAAGCAACCAGCTGCAAAGCTTTTTTGAGTTTACTGAACTTCAGGACCTCTGTAGTTGTGCTTACTCGTTTCTTTGAGTTGGACTGGTAGTTGGATGAACTTCGACCACTGAAGTTGAGTAAACTCAAAAATGCTTTGCAGCTGGTTGCTTCACTTTTTTAAGTTTACTCAACTTTTTATTTTTTACAGTGGACAAGGCACGTGATGTAGTTAAAGTAGGGCTGAGAAGTAACCCACTGATTGACCTCAGTAATGGTCCAAAGCCAATTTTTGACCTGCTAAAACAACACTGCAGTGATACTGTATATTCATGCATGCCGTTGGCAGATTTTTACGCCACTCTGCCTTTAAAAAATGAGAATCCATTCGATTACTGGATTAGGCTGCATAATGCGATCGACATTGCTGGGGAAGGACTGAAAAGACAAGGAAAAACTCTTGATGACCCCTTGCGTGAGGTCACTGTAATGTTTATTCGGAACTGCCCTGATCCAGAGCTGGCTCTGATATTTAAGTGTAAGCCACTGGATGAATGGAATGCAGCTGATGTGCAGATTAGACTGGATGAGTATCAGAGGGAGAAGAAGCTAAAAGAACGCAAGTCTAACGTGCATGTGAGTAACATTGCGTGTCATGCCCAGTCAACCAATGCTTTGTATGCTCAAGGTATGGAGAAAAGTGCAGCAGTAGCTCCAACTCAGGATACCGAGCGCAGTAGTCAGGATCAGTCTTTGAGTCACATGATCAGACTGTTGGAACGAGTTTTGGACCAGAGTTCTTACCAGCAGCCGACTAGAGTGAACAGACCTCAACATAAAGTACGAAGTAGTGTAAACAAACAAAATGTTGCATGCGAAGTATGTGGGGATGCAAGTCACGATACTTTTTCACACTGTCGAATTAACCGCTTGTGCTTTAACTGCCATGCCCCTGGCCACAGAGCATCATCCTGTTCCGCCGGGACCGGCCCTAAACCAAATGTTCAACAAAGCGGTCCTGACTCAGCTCAGTTGGGAAACTAGATGGCCCACATGCGGAGGGGACTAGCGGTGGGCCGTGCATAATGTCCCCTGATAATGAGGATATCGATTTAGCATCTATATATTCTGAGTTTTGCAGTACTGTTGACGACAAGACTAAAGTGATTTTTCAAAATGTTCAGAGACTTAACACAAATGATGATCTGTTCTTTACTGATGTTTTAATACAGGATGTTATTTTGCTTCGAGCCATGCTTGACAGTGGGTCTATGGCCTGTACAGTTAGTACTCAAGCTCTGTCCAAACTCATAGAAGCAAAAGTACTTACCCCAGATGACATATCTCCAACAATACACACACTGATTGGCTGTGGTGGTCAGAAAACGAGCCCACTGGGAGTGTGTGATGTACAGATGAAAGTGTTCGACTGCTCCTTTTCTGTACCTGCTTTAATTGTTGAGGGGCAGAATGCTGACTTAATTTTGGGGAGTAATGTCATAAAACATATCATTCACGACATGAAAATCTCTAGTGATTTCTGGGGGAGGGTATTTGAATCACAGAGCAAGGACTCTGATACAAAAGCTTTGATTCAACTTTTGAGCAATGTTGAGTCATGGAAAGGGGCAGAGCCATAAAGTAGGAACTGTAAAGCTGAAACATGCTGTCACTCTTGAGCCCATGAAAGAACATATAGTGTGGGGAAAATTAATTAGTGACAAAACCCTATCAGCAGGCAGTACAATTGTTGTGGAGCCCAGCACAGCGCGCACTGCACCGAGAAATGTGCTGGTGGGCAGGATAGTTGTGTCCTTATGGGGGGATGGTAGTACGCCAGTCAAAGTTATTAACCCATCGGACAAACCTGTCTGTCTGAAACGCAACTGCAAGTTGGCTGATGTGTACACCTGTATGGCTCTTGAGGACTTTGATGTCGACTATCTTTGCATGTCTGATCAACCGATGAAAAATTTGGAGTGTAATGGATTAGAGACTGACAGCCAAATAAAATGCAGTACTGTGAAATGTGAGACAGGGAGTCAACACTGTGCGCCACATGGGCTCGCTGGCTCAACGCTGTCTAGCCTGGGACTCCATGACGTTGACATAAGCTCAAATTGTTTGTCGCCTTACTGGAGAACGAGGTTGGCTGAACTATTGATCAAGTACGAGTCGGTATTTTCACGTCATGGGCTAGACTGTGGTAGGGCCAAAGGCTTTGTTCACAAAATCTGTCTAAGTGATACTAAGCCTTTCAGGCTCCCTTATAGAAGGTTGTCACCATCTCACTATGAGAAGTTACGAGAGGCATTGAGCGACATGGAGGAGCGTGACATAATCAGAAAGTCAACAAGTGATTATGCATCGCCCTTGGTGTTAGTCTGGAAGAGGAATGGTGATTTGAGACTGTGCACGGACTTTCGCTGGCTGAATGCGCGCACCGTCAAAGATGCACATCCTCTTCCGCATCAAGCAGATGCACTTGCGGCTCTCGGTGGTAATGCATTCTTTTCCACAATGGACTTAACATCAGGCTATTATAACGTAGAAGTGCATGAGAGCGACAGAAAATTCACAGCATTTACTACTCCATTTGGTCTTTACGAATATAACAGGCTTCCGCAGGGCCTATGTAATAGTCCTGCGACATTCATGAGGATGATGATGAGCATATTTGGTGATCAGAACTTCATGAGCATGTTGTGCTATCTTGATGACATCCTCGTTTTTGCTCCTGATGAACAGCTTGCTTTGGAACGACTAGAGATGGTATTCCACAGACTTCAAACTCACAATCTGAAGCTGTCTCAGAAGAAGTGTCATTTCTTGAAACCTTCAGTTAAATTTCTTGGCCACATTGTGAGTAGTGAAGGAGTGACTACTGATCCTGAAAAGGTCAAAGCTATTGTAGACATCACAGAACAGGATCTTATGGAAGATGGCACCGACATTCCATCACAAACAAAACTAAGGTCATTCTTGGGGATGGTAGTTTTCTACCAGCAGTATATCGAAGGCTGTTCTCGCATTGGTAGACCCCTCTTTGCATTAACATCGGGCATGAGGAAACCAAGGCACACCAAAGGACAGAAACGTGTGATGGCAGGCAGAAAACTTACCTCTTCTGACTGGACCCAGGAATGTCAAGATGCATTTAACTCACTGAAGCAGGCTTTACTTGAAAGAGTCACTTTGGCGCACCCAGATTTTAGCAAACCTTTCTTGCTGTCTATTGATGCGTCCAGTAATGGGCTTGGTGCAGTTCTTTCTCAAGTGGTGGCGGGTGGGGAGGTTGCTCGTCCCATAGCCTTTGCTAGCAAGTCACTTAATTATGCCCAATCAAGGTATCCAGCACACAGGCTAGAGTTTTTTGCTCTGAAATGGGCAGTCTGTGACAAATTTAGTCACTGGCTCAGGGGTCAACAGTTCTCCATATGCAACATGACATCATGACTTTGCGTAAACATACACGCCACTTTCAAATCAAGTGGCGTGTTATCTATACGCATTTTGAGCTATCCGCGTGTATGTCCACGCCGTCATCTTCCGCGTGTATGTCTACGCCGTTAAATGTCCGAGTGATGGCGTGTATGTCTACGCCGTTAAATGTCCGAGCGAAACGAAGCAAAATGTAAATCTACATCTGGGGAGCGATATTTTTTTACTAGGATGGTAGGGGAAGACTCATAAATGGTATTAACCCCAGTGACGGGTAGGTTTAGGGACGGGGTTGGGGTAAGTCATATAGAGAGTAATGTAACGTTAAGTCAACGGCGTTGATAAACACGCTGAAAAGCGATTATGCGTGTTGATAGCACGCCAAAAATGGAAATACGAATTGGCGTGTCATACATACGCCATTTCATGAGATCAGTCTGCCATATGGACAGACAACAACCCGCTGACCTACATTCTTACGAAACCCAAGTTGGATGCTTGTGAGCAAAGATGGGTCGCGAAGCTCGCACCATATAATTTTGACATCAAATACATCCCTGGGCCAAAGAATGTAGTCGCTGATGCCCTCAGCCGTGAACCATTTGTGCGACCCAGTGTGTTCCACCGACTTACCAGAGTTCCCTATGATGCTCTCTTGGAGGAGTCTCGTGCAGTGAATACAGACAATGTGCAAGATGTGTTTCGCTGGTCATGTCATCCCTTTGAGAGGCAAGCACAAGACAAGCCCTGTTCAGATGTTGAGATGAACAATGCTGCTTTGTCAAGTCAGCTGGTATTTCTCAAGAAGACATTTCGGCCATTCTGCAAAGCAGTAGACAACAAGAAAATCATGTTCAGCCATATGCTTACCTGCTTCCACAGCTACTTGAGTCAATCATTCCATCTCGGTTGTCAGATGATCCATTGCTGTCAAAACAGGAGATGATGGACTTACAACATGCTGATCCTCACCTGAACAGAGTGCTTTTCTTTGTGGAGCGCAAACGTAGGCCGTCTAGGAGGGAAAGGAACAAGGAAGCACCTAGTGTTCTTCGGTTTTTGAGAAACTGGAACAAACTGTCAGTAAGAACAGGCTTATTATATCGTGTCTCCAAAGATGTCGTCACACGAAAGAAGACTTTTCAGTTTATTGTGCCTGCTGCTCTCCGTGATGTAGTCCTCAAGGGAGTACATGATGAAGCTGGACACCAGGGACAACACAGAACTCTCTACCTAACCAGATGTCGGTTCTACTGGCAAGGGTTGGAAAAAGATGTAAAGGAGTATGTGAGATGTTGCAAAAGATGTGTTGTCAGCAAGTCACCAGAGCCTGAGGCCAGAGCTCCACTGGAAAGTGTCAAAACATCAAGACCACTTGAGCTGGTTTGTGTGGATTTTTGGTCAGCTGAAGACTCGTCCAATAAGTCTCTGGATGTATTAGTCTTGACTGACCATTTCACTAAGCTGGCTCAGGCTTACCTTTGTCCTAATCAATCAGCGAAAGTAGTTGCGAAGCAGCTATGGGACAATTTCTTCTGCATCTACGGCTTTCCTGAACGAATTCATTCAGATCAGGGAGCAAGTTTTGAAAGTAGCCTGATTTCTGAGATGCTTCAGCTTGCTGGTGTTCGTAAATCACATACGACTCCATACCACCCAATGGGAAATGGGAGTGTCGAGAGGTTCAATCGAACATTGGGGAACATGATCCGTGCCTTACCACCTAAAGCAAAGCACAGATGGCCTCAAATGTTGAAGTCTCTCACTTTCTGCTATAATGCAACAATACACGAGACAACCAATTTCCCGCCATTCCAGCTGATGTTTGGTAGAACTCCTAGGTTGCCAATCGATATGATGTTTGACTCTGTGCTGCTTGATGACCAGGTGGTTGATTACAACCAGTATGTGCAGTCTTTCCGAGATGATCTTGCACAAGCAATGAAAGTGGCCCAATGTTCAGCTTCAAAACAACAACAGAGGCAAGCCAATCTCTACAACAAGAAGCAGAAAGGTGAGCGTGGCAAGAGGAAAACCGCTGATAGATGGGAGAGTCACATCTACATAGTGACAGAAATGAACAATGAGGTCCACACGTTCCGTATCAGAAATCGTGAGACGGGAACTGAGAAAGTTGTTCATAGAAATCTCATCATGCCAGTGAACTTCCTACCTCTTCAGAATGAAATGTCAGAAGATGATTCTTCCATGAATGTTGCCTCGAGCAGATCAAGTCTGTCTGTGAGCGAAAATGCAGAGTTGAGATTACCTGTCAATGAATCAGAAGAAAGAACTGTGGCGTGGGTATCGGAACTCCCAGGTTCCGAAGTTGCTCGTTCTGAGTCTGATTCTGTCCAGTTGATTGCAGATGAACGGTCTACTGTCCTGTCGGCACCTAATTCTACAAGCCTCAGTGGTCGAATGACATACAGATCTTTGACAGGTGAACCTGATGTTGATAGGTGCAGTAATCAGGCAGAGGCTGATGTCGATACTGCCGTATCCACTGACCATTTACTGGAGTGTTCCAGCGTACCTGCAACTCAGGGCGGGTCATTAACTGTCAAAACCAGATGTGGGAGAGTGGTTAAACCAGTCATTAGACTGATCCAGAATATGCACCAGAAGGTTATGTCTGGGTTATAGATTTTTTTTTTCTTTTTTTTTTTTCTCCTGTTTATAGAGGTATCATATATGTGAATAATTAAATACTGTGATTAAAATTCACGTATCTGTGTTTGTAGTACCTTGAAAGAAGGGAATTTGCGAATAATCTAAAGTAGATAGAAATGTATAAAGTGCTGTACTAAAATGACCACTAGAAGTATGTAATATGTAACAGGCATATTATTCCTTTGGGTGTTACGAGGCTTTGCAACCCTCTTACATTACTAATTCTGATAAGAATAGTCTTATGACTGGAGTTTAGTGTGTCACTTGATTTACAGTATTTTCTCTTGGTGCTATGAAATGATTTTGTTTCTCTTAGGGTCCTCTATTATGTGCTTATATGTACCTGTTTTGTTTTGAGTGACTTGGTAGCATATTGTGTTATTTTGTTTTGTCATGTACAAGTGGAAGTCAGCAGGGGGGAATGTAGCAAGTGTGCTTTAAGAATAATTTGTGATTCCACTTGTCATGACCATTTTTGGGTCTTCCTTTCCGTCCGCCATGCTGATCTGGGGGTGACGCACTTTATTTCTTCCCAGTCTGCATGAGAAATCATAGCGGTAGGTCACGCAAGTTTATGTGCTGATTAAACAAGGCCGTATTTCTTGTAACTGATTGTTTTATATGTAATACTTGTATAATCGTGACTTTAACCCCCGCTGTAGTGGACACACATATGTTTTATTTATTATTTTTATTTCTATATTAATTTTATCCTTTATTAATTACAGTGTGTCGTGCATTGCTGCCGCACGCTGCTCTAAAGTGCTGAACAAGTCCTCATATACTGTTCTGTTACTGCAGGTACATGAATTATTGTTGTATGTTCTGAAAATGTGTTTTGTAAAAGTTTATGCCCAGTCTGCATGAGAAATCATAGCGTGTGTCGTGCATTGCTGCCGCACGCTGCTCTAAAGTGCTGAACAAGTCCTCATATACTGTTCTGTTACTGCAGATCAAATAAAGAGAATTGAGAGACGAACTACAGCGTTCATGAGTATTACTTGAAGCCTAACACAACGCAGATAACACACCGCTATAGGCTATGCTGTATAATATGTAAAATGATATGTTTAGATCATAGGCCTAGTATGTATGAAAGTTACAATTTGGAAATTAATTTAGAAAATATTATGTATGTTTAGATTATATTTTGACTATAGTGTTTATGCTGCCTTATTATCATCAACGAAGAGTGCTTGCAAATATCTGTTGCAAATATGTGTAAATATGCCCAGCTGATGAATTGCAAATGTGTTAATGTTTGCGTTGTGCCAGTAATGGCCCATTGACACGCAATATAGGCATACAGCACGTGTCTACAATTATTCGCATCAGTTATTCATATAGACTAATGGTACTATACTTACGTAATGTAATGAAATATTTATGTAATAATAGTGTTCAACTTTTTTTTAAAAAGGAATGTAGCTGCATCACCCTCACCTGCAACTCGGAGGGCGCGCACTCCGCGCAGCAACAAAGTCGAAAATCAGAAAGAGTAAGTACATATTTACCCA
Source organism: Rutilus rutilus (assembly GCF_951802725.1). NCBI lineage: Eukaryota > Metazoa > Chordata > Actinopteri > Cypriniformes > Leuciscidae > Rutilus > Rutilus rutilus. The sequence continues at coordinate 77,527,711 of NC_140209.1, forward strand.
TGTTAGTTAAATTTTGTTTATATACTTAGATAATACAATATGAGCCTGTATGACTTTATTATTTATTTTTGGAGGTTGGTTGATAATGTTACATAATGTGTTATCAGCATGATAATGCCCATCAGTTGTGCATGTGCTGGAATAGTACTCTGTAAAATATATGATAATAATAGTTTTTAACTTTTTTTGAAAGGAATGTAGGTTGGTCACTCTCACCTCTCACTGCAACTCGCACTAAGAGGGCATGCAGCAACACAGACAGAAATCAGAAAGAGTAAGTACATATATTTACCCACTATTTTACAGATGTTAGTTCAATTTTGTTTATATACTTAGTGATGATACAAATGTACATGTGAAAACACAAAAATTGTGGTGTTATGTATGCACAATATTACAATTAGTGATTGGTAATGTTAACATAAAAGAGCTTATTTTTGTTGTTTTATCAACATGCTGATTGCCCATCAGTTATGCATGTGCTGGCATAGTACAGTACTTTGTTAAACCTTTATAATTTTTATAGGAATGTGGTAGCATCACTCTCACCTTCACCTGCAACTCGCACTGGGAGGGCACACGACAGGTGTCGTTCAGTTTTGAGAACAACTGAAAAGTAAGTACACTTATTCCCTTTCTTTCAGATATTAGTATAATTCTGTTTACATATTCCAATTTTACATAGTCCATACAAACAATGTGTCTGTATGGCTTATCAAAAAAATAAAAAAAAAATCCATCCATCCATATCTTTTCAATATCTGGGCAATATTACTTTTAGTGATTGAAATACAGCTGTTGTATTTTGTGTAATAAACATGCTCACAGTTGTTTGTTTGTTTTACAGCTATAAAGATGATGCTGATCATCTGTCTCTCTCTGTGTGCACTGAACACTTTAAGTATTTTTATTTCATTTTGCACTGTCTCTGTTTGCACTTTTGGCCCGAATGTTTCTTTTGAACTGTCTTTTTAAAATAAATACAGCCTTGGTGAGCAGCCTTGGTGAGTAAAGTTTTTATGTAAAGAAAATGTACAGTCAGATTACTACTTTTAACTTAAACTTGCTCTTTTGAATAAACTTCAAACGATACATTCAATCATTAAGTCTCCTCACATTCATTCTCTATAGTTCCCTCTGTCACGTTCCTCATTGATATTCCTAGGGGAGGGGCTTTGTCTCCTCAGGTGTAAATCACTGCATTATTCATGAAGTTTCACGCCCCTCCGCATACAGCCATTCTGACACTAAAAGTGTCTTACAAAAGTTAAAGGTGCTGTATGTAGTTTTTAGCGGCCTCTAGCGGTGATGTTTCAGATTGCAACCAATAAGTTTACAAGCGCGTGCTCTTACGCATGCTCGAATTTATGAGCGAGCACTGTGGGTACCGGCCAGACTGACACGCAACCTATGGACGCAACACACAAAGCATCCCACAACATGCTGGAAACTCAGGTAAACTCCCACTGCAACGTTAAAATAATAGGCTACTTTTATCAGCTTGACGTTGAACTAATGCTCCATGCTCGTACCATGATAAGTATGGAACCCTATCAACCGTGCCGAATTTTGCTACTGCAAGCACCACTTCACATTTTCTTCAGGAAATGTACATTCTAGGTTTGTAGATAAGGTTTCTCCATTATTCCAATGCCCTGCCGATGTTGATCCGTGTTTTTTACCCGAAGTTCATCCGATTCACGTCTGGCTTTACGAGCTTCAGCAGAATTTTTTTGTTTTTTTTGTGTTTATCAATATGTGGAGTTTGTGTTGGAGTCTGTGTTTTGCTGGGCGCAGGTCGTTTCTTAGTGTTATCAGACATGTCATAAGTCCATGTCATAAGTTGCAGTGTCGTCGCTGTTGAGTGCAAAGTCAGTAAGCTAGACGAGGCGAGAGGCTCGGGAGCGCGCATGCAGGTCACGTCACTGGCGGTAAATCCGACCCGGGACCTTCACATAAAAATAAGAATACTTGCTTTCAGAGGTAATAGCAAAACCCGCAAAGTGGATAATTTTAATGTGGGATTACAACCCCTTCACACACAGGCAATAAAAAAAGGATTCGTTTTGGTAGAAAATCTACATACAGCACCTTTAAATGACTATATTGTTTTGTATGAGTGAGTGATCAGGATAATTTTCACATCATTTTGAAGAAAAAACTCTGGGCTACAATATGCCATTCTGAAAAGTCTTGTGAACAAATGTTTACTATGTGTTATATGGCCTTATTTCAGTGATTTATGTTACGAACCCCGTTATTAAAGTGCTCGTTATAAGGGGTAAGCAACATAAATGACAGGCGATAACAAAATAGCAATTTGAAATAGTTTATTATGGAATCAAAACTCACGTATCAGCAGGCAACTGATAAAGAACAAAGATAGACAGACGTAGACCAACGCAACATATAAACAAACAACATTCAAACACAGCTGAACAGCGGCTGGCGGAAACCTCATGACGCACACAGGACTCCTCGTCAATCCTCTCAAGCCCTTCTCCCTCAGTGAACGTCAAGCTCTTCACAGAGCTAAAACAGTGATCGCAACGATCACGCCGCTGTGGAAGACAAACGTATCCATTCAATTCCGCACCCTTCTCTCTTCACTCCGATGTTAAATAGGCTATCCAGCCCAAATACAAAACCGGCTGCAGGTGCGCAGGGGCGAAGCCTATTAGGAAAGAGAGAACCGGATCAACGAAAAAGACACACACAAACAAACATAACTCTGGCCGTAACACTTCCCCCCTGAAAACAGAAACAGTTTTTTTCATTCTCCCTTTCCTCATACTTGAGATAAGTGAGAAACTTGTAGGTGATAAGTGAAAAACTGATTCTGGAAATCAGAGAGAAGTATATAGCCCTACACCCTCGACAACGCATCGGCCACTACATTCTCAGATCCTTTCTTGTAACGGATCTCTAAGTGATATGGTTGCACAATAAGTGCCCATCGCATCAGACGTTCATATAAACACATCATATAGCGTCGACAGATGTTCAGCCCATGTAGATGAGTAAATAACTACATCATCCAAATAGACGTTACAATTAGAAACATCACCTAAAACCATGGACATCAATCTCTGAAACGTTGCTGGGGCGTTCCGGAGACCAAACGCCATACGTGTATACTGAAGAAAAGAATCAGGAGTTACAAACGCAGAAATCTCAGAAGCGCGTTCGGTTAAAGGCACCTGCCAGTAACCCTTCAGCAGATCTAACTTCGTAATGTATTTTGCTGCCCCAAGAGTGTCAATACAGTCATCGATACGTGGAAGAGGAAAAGCGTCGGGTACAGTAACGGAATTAACTTTCCTAAAATCAGTGCAAAAACGAGAAGATCCATCCGCCTTTGGTACTAAAATACATGGTGAGCTCCATGGGCTACCACTCGGAACAGCAAATCGGTTTTTCAGTATACTCTACTTCAAGTTTCATTGCCTCTCTCTTACTCACCGGGCAGCAATATGCATGCTGCTTTATGGGCCGTGCATTGCCGACATCAATGTCATGTCGAATGACAGAAGTACCAGGAGGGACATCCCTGAAAAGACTCGGGAAACTAACAGTTTCCTTATATCCTTCAGCTGTTCGCTAGACAAATATGACAGTTGAGAGGAAAGAGTTGACAACACCTCAGAGTTCTTCAAACAACCGCCATTTAAAACCTCCATAGATACGTTTAACCCATCATCCACATCGGTAGGCAAAGTATAAGTAAGCAATGAAACTCGCTCTTCCACCGGCACCACTGTTTCAGGAACGTTAACGATCTCGTCTTTATGATCACGATTTAAATATGACTTCAGCATGTTTACGTGACATCGCCTCCGTTCTGGAGTATGTATAATGTAGTTTGTGTCGCTCACAGGCCCGGATTGGCTAATCGGGAGCACCGGGAAAATTCCCGGTGGGCCGGTCTGTTTTATTGGCCAGGAGGGCCGGTGTTGTCATGGCACTGGGTTGAATGCTTTCCTTATGGCTCCAGTCATAGCGCAGCCCTACTATTTTTTTTTTTTATTATTATTTTATCGCAGCCCCACAAAAAAATAAAAATAAAGTCACTTTGTTAGTGATGTGCGAACAAAAAATAAGACATACAAAACATGGATATAGCCTATAGGCGCAAAGGCGGCGCTGAAAAGGCCAGAATAAAATATCTCTAGAAACTCAATCGGCCAAATAGCCTACGAGTCAGGGCCGTACCGACCATTGAGGTCTCCGAGGTCCGGACCTCAGTAATTTTTCCTGAGTGTATAATGAACGTTGTGAAATAATTGCCTAATATTACCTGCTGAAATGATTCGCATATCGCGACGATAACCGACCTCATCATCTGAGCTGCTTCAGCACTCAAACACCGCTCGTCGGCAATGGCAAAATGTTTGAGATGACCGATCAAAGCAAGCGGGATTTAAGTTCACAGAAGCGCGAGACGCGGCCGCGTGCGAATCTCAACGCGACGCTTCACGAGATAAGGTGCGTGGCTAAACTAAACGGCTGTTTTACAATAGAAATTTTACACGACCGACATAAATAATCACTTTACAAAGACTGTATCAATCTAAGCTCATCTTCAGGAAGGGGAGATTTAGCCTACAGGTAAATATAAAGAGACTGAGAGAAGAAGATCGAGAGAAGGAGATGGAGATGAGAGAGGAGAGCAGGTAGAGCAAGTAGAGCAATAGCCTATTGCATAATAATGAGAATAACTGTATTACAATGGATTCCTATTTAACACAGTCAGATGTTTATGAAAGCTGGTTTCCGCCACAAAATAATAATAAAAAAATTATAATTGCGACTTTTTATCTCACAATTGCGAGTTTACATCTCGCAATTCTGACTTTATTTCTCAGAATTGCAAGATACAAAGTCAGAATTGCGTGAAATAAAGTCGCAATTGCGTGTTATAAAGTCAGAATTGCGAGATATAAAGTCAGAATTGCGTGAAATAAAATCGCAATTGCGTGTTATAAAGTCAGAATTGCGAGATATAAAGTCAGAATTGCGTGAAATAAAGTCACAATTGCGTGTTATAAAGTCAGAATTCTGACTTTTTTCCTCGCAATTGTGACTTTATATCACGCAACTCTGACTTTATAACACGCAATTGGGAGATATAAAGTTGCAATTGCGTGTTCTAAAGTCAGAATTGTGAGATAAACTATTCTGAGAAAAAAAAAAAGTCTGTCTTTTTTTCCCCCTTAGAATAGGAATTTATATCTCACAATTGTGAGTTTATATCTCACAATTCTGAGAAAATATGTCAGAATTGCGTGTTATAAAGTCAGAATTGCGTGATTTAAAGTCGCAATTGCGAGAAAAAAAGTCAGAATTCTGACTTTATAAGCTATAAAGCTTGTTTCCGCAATTAAACTCGTGAGATAAAAAGTCGCAATTATCATTTATTTATTTTTATTTTGTGGCGGAAACAAGCTTCCATATTGGGGGAAGTGCCAGATAGCCCTTGAAAGATTGGGCCTTATATACTGAGGGTTTAATTACATTATTTTAATAGTCAGTCGGGAACTAAAGTGGGCCGGTCTAAGGCATGAAACTCCAGGGCTGAAAATGAGTCCCAATCCGGCCCTGGTCGCTCACCTTGTTTTGAACTAGATAAGGACCGGAAAAACGTGCAGAAAGAGCAGATCCAGGGTTAGGAATCAATACTAAAACTTTTTCCCCAGGTAAAAAATTGCACACAACTGCCTTCTTATCAAAACCGCGTTTCATTTTCTCCTGTGAAAGAGAAAGAGCTTCTTTTGCTACTGCGCAAGCATTTTGTAAACGTTCATGAGAGCGAGAGATAAAATCAAGAGTGTTGGTCTTCTCAGAAGGACCTGAATCAAGAAATTCTTCCTTCAGCATTTTTAAAGGTCCTCGAACATTGTGACCAAACACCAACTCTGAAGGGCTAAAACCAAGCGACTCCTGTCGCGCCTCACGCAACGCGAATAAAACTAGAGGAACTCCTTCATCCCACTTGTTCGCAGTCTCAACACAGTACTTGCGCAGTGAAGATTTTAAGGTCTGGTGCCAGCGCTCCAACACTCCTTGAGACTAGGGGTGAAAAGCACTTGACACTACATGTGAAACTTTGAGAGCCTTTAATGAATTACGAAATACTCGAATAAAAAATTTGATCCCTGGTCTGTTTGGACCGTCTTCGGTAAGCCGAAAGTCGTAAAAAATTTCGTAAGCACTTTTGTCACAGTTTAAGCAGTTATATTCCTTAATGGAATAGCTTCTGGATATCGAGTAGCAACGCACATTATCGTCAGTAAATACTGACAACCAGATTTTGCGCGAGGAAGTGGACCCACACAATCCACGAGAACACGTTCAAACGGTTCACCTACCGCAGGTATCGGGCAAAGCGGAGCAGGCGGCACGAGCTGGTTAGGTTTTCCACCCACCTGACAGAGGTGGCATGTTTTACAGTACCTACACTGTAAAAAATAAAATCGTAAAAAAACAGTCATTGACTTTCAGCTACGGCTGCCAAACAAAAACCGTAAAAATAAAGTAAAATATCCTAATTTAAATTAAGTGCAAAAAACTTTTACAGAAATTTTCCTTAAATGTTTTACGGAAAAACTGTGTTTTTTTACAGCTATTTCCTGAATTATTACGATCAAACACCTTCATTGTAAAAAAATCCCATAAAAAACAGTCAAATGACTGTCAAAAAAATTAATGTAAAATATCCTAATTTAAATAAGTGGAAAATACTTTTACAGAAATCTTCATTAATCTTTTTTAACAGAAACACACAGTTAAAACACAGTTAATTCACATTTTTTCTGATTTTTTACTGAAAAACATGCAGTTAATTATATGCATGATTTGCTATGACTATACGTCACTACATCAGCAACTACACAGTTACTGTCAGTTAAATAAAGCAATATGCAGCATATCATCAGTGTTTCTCTGCTCATCCTGGACTGAAGCTCAGGCTCTACTCTTCAACACAATGGTGACACACAAAACACACCATACAGAAACACTTTAAACCCCAACAGAACATTAAACACTACCAGATCTCTCAGGATCTCAGCATCTTCACTTATTACAATCCAGACTTTATTTCTTTCATACTAACATTCTTATTGAGAATTAACAGAGGTTTAGAAGTTGAAGTTTTATTGAAAAGAATAAAGTTTGATGTCACCATGATGGAGATTAGTGTTTGTTTTAGTTGGACTCTTGACCTTTTAGTGTTTAACTTAAAATTTTCTCTGGCTGCTTTAACTGTGTGTCTTTGATGCATATTTGTTATGGTAGGAATCCAAGAGAAACTCAGATCAGATGATGTTGGTCTCTTTTTAGTGATAATAGTCATCATGTAGTGTCCTGCTTCATTGATACCACCTGAAGTGTAATATCTGATTAAGTAATTAAATATTTGTTGTTAATTTTTGCATGATAAAACTGCTATATAAGATCCTGCAGTGCTGTGATACTCAGATTTTATAATGTCATTATACAGAAAATGTTTTGACAGGATTATATAGACTCACTCAGACATCAATAATCAGCGTATGAATCTCAACAATGGTGACAACGAAAAAAAATCTGAACTACTATAAAGTCACAAAAAGGCTTTGTTGGTTGTCACCATTGTTGAGATTCATATGTTGATTCTTGATGTCTATACTACAAAAAAAAAAAAAAAATAACCAGCTCAAAACTTTTTCCATATAATACATATCTTTTTAAATTTCAGATTATTACAATATTGTTGCCAAGGATCATGTGAGAAATTATCATTATAGATAATAATGTAAAATATAATAAAAATCATTATAGACTTTGTATACAGCTAAATTCAATCTACATATTATGTAATCTAAACTAATATATTCAGAGATTTGACTGTCATATCAGTGAATCAGATCATCACGATGACTGTAACATCACTGATGAATGACCAAGATCATCTGATATTTCTCCTGCATTTATTGCTATAACAAAGGTGTATTAAATACACAGTTAAAGCAGCCAGAGAAAACTAATGTTAAAAACTCACGGGTCATGAGCCCAACTAAAGCAGACACTGATCTCAATCATGGTGATATCAAATTTATTTTAAAGCTGTCAGCTGCGGCTGTCAAACAAAAACCGTAAAAATAAAGTAAAATATCCTATTTTAGAAGTGCAAAAAACTTTTACAGAAATTTTCCTTAAATGTTTTACAGAAAAACACTTATTTTACAGCTATTTCCTGAATTATTACGATTTAAAAAACTTATATGCATGTGAGAAATTATGACATTATAGACTTTGTATAAAGCTAAATTCCATCTACATGTAATCTAAGCTAATATATTCATATTTTTGACTGTCATATCAGAGAATCAAGTCATCATATGATGACATCATCAAAGAATGACCAAAATCATCTGAAAATTTCTCCAGCATTTATTGCTATAACAAATGTGCATGAAATACACAGTTAAAGCAGCCAAAGAAAAACATAAGTTAAAAATTGAAGTCATGAGCCCAACTAAAGCAGACACTAATCTCAATCATGGTGACATCAAATTTATTTTAAAGTTTTTTACAATTTATTTAAATTAGCATATTTTACTTTAATTTTAGGGTTTTTGTTTGGCAGCCGCAGCTGCCAGTCATTTGACCCTTTTTTAAAGATTTTTTTACAATGAAGGTATTTGATTATAATAATGCAGGAAATACATGTGAAATAACAGTGCTTTTTCGGTTTATTTAAATTACCATATTTGACTTTAATTTTAAGGTTTTTGTTTGGCAGCCGCAGCTGCCAGTCATTTGACCCTTTTTTTACGATTTTTTTTACAATGAAGGTTTTTGATCGTGATTATTCAGGAAATACCTGTAAAATAACAGTGTTTTTCAATTTATTTAATTTAGGATGTTTTACAGTTTTTTGGGGAGCTGACAGTCATTTGACCATTTTATCATTTAACTGTTTTCTTTCTGTTAAATTACAGATTATATTTGTAATTTTACATACATTTTTATGTAATTTAAGAAAACAGAAAAAATACTGTATGAAAAATACAACAAATGTTCTGTATAAAAAATGTGAATTACTGTAATTTGTCATTAATGTCACAATACCTAAAATAACAGCTGAATTTTTATTTTACAGATATTTTTTGTAATTTTACAGTGTTTTGAGTACAATTTAAAATGAAAGAAAATGATCGTAAAAAAATCACAGTTATTTTCTGTAAAATTAGGATTTTTTTTTACAGTGTAGAGACATCAGTTTTTAACCCTGGCCAGAAAAAATGCTGGAGTACCCGGTCATAAGTCTTGTTTATCCCAAGGTGTCCAGACCAAGAATGGTCATGGGCTAAACTCAAAACATGTTGTCGAAATTGTAAAGGCACCACTATCTGCTGCACCACATTCCAATCCTCTACCTGCTCAACATTTATAGTTCTACTCCACTTGCGCATCAAAACATTGTCATTCCAGTAAAACTGTTGATTACGCGAAGACGACAAACCACTCTCAGCACTCACGCAACATTTTTCTAACGTCTGGTCATTCTTCTGAGCGTCAATTAAAGTCTCCCGTGAAATGGATATATCTGAAACGAGATCAAAACAAACAGGTAACCTCGCAATCATTTCAGCATCATTCAAAGACTCCGGAAACGTATTGTCTCTCAAGATTTCTGAGAAAACAGAATCACTGAGGTTATTCTCTTGCATCTCACGTTCTTCTTGTGCTCGTGTAGTAACAGCGCTAGCTGAAAACACATCTGGAAAACTATTCATTAGTACATCAGAATGCGGCTCAATGTGCGGATCATCGGTCACATGCACGACCGGCATTACCTTACCACCAGCAATATCGTTCCCCATTATAAAATCAATACCTGTCACTGGTAGAGAAGGACGAACTGCTACTTCAAAACACCCAGATGCCAGATCAGACGTAACCCATACGCGATGAAGAGGAACGGTTAAAAACCCCATCTCAATGCCTTGTACAATCGTACTGGTGTTACACGCAGAATCGGCGCAAAAATCTAAAGCGTCTGATAAAATAAAGGATTGAGATCCTCCGGTGTCACGCAAAATTCGTACTGGTTTGCGATTTTCAACACCCTCATTCAAAGACACAAATCCGTCGAACACAAACGGTTGGAAACATACATCAGGTGCGGTAGAAGAAATAACAGTTGGCAAAGATAAAGTTTTGACCAAAGCAGTCCCTCGAGGCTGAATAGAAGACTCATGTCGCTCTTGCTTTCGTTTAAGTACATGACACTCAGTCATTACATGTCCCAATTTATGACAGTAACTACATTCCTTGCGAGTTTTTGAGCTAAACGGAACCCATTTGTTTTTAAATTCAGAGATATTCTCATTCTCTTTACGTACAGGGCCTCCAAAATCACTTGAAGGTTTAACAAACACTGTTTTGTGCATCAAAGCATACTCATCTGCTAATACCGCAGCCTGCTGCACTGCACTGACTTTTTGTTCGTTTAAATACAGAGCAGTACGCTCAGGAACACAGTTCTTAAACTCTTCAATCAACATGAGCTCACGCAAAGAATTATAATCTGTCACTTTACACGCTTTAATCCATCGATCAAACAATATGCCTTTCTCACGAGCAAACTCGACATAGGTTTGAGACGCAGGTTTTTTCGTAGTACGAAACCGCTGTCTGTAATGCTCATGGACTAATTCATACGCTCGAAGAATCGCAATTTTCACAGCATCATACTGCACACTTTCTTCCAACGAAAGCGATGCACACACTTCTTGCGCCTTGCCGACTAATTTACACTGCAACATTAACGCCCAAACTTCAGTTGGCCATCTTAAACATCTATCCATCTATCCATCTATCTATCTATCTATCTATCTATCTATCTATCTATCTATCTATCTATCTATCTATCTATCTATCACATTAAACCATTTCAGCTACTTTAAACTTCAAACTACTTTAGTTTAAAGTAGTTTGAAGTTTAAAGTAGTTTAAAGTAGTTTGAAGTTTAAAGTAGTTTAATTTAAACTTCAAACACATAAAAAACTTCCTAAATTTAAAGCTCCAGAAATAGAAATTACAAATTTAAAGCTCCCAGCTCCCAAGCAACTCCATAGCAACCAAACTTGAGTACCCTAGCAACCGTTTTACAATACCTATATCTCTGCATCAGAACAACGTATAGAGATGAGATTACTAATTACTACTTCATTTAAACTTGTGTGTGTGTTTGTGTTAGTGAGCGTGTCTCTGTGTGTGTGTAAGTGAGTGAGTGTGTCTGAATGTGTGTGTGGATCAAGAAAGACAAAATCAAGTAATTATGCTTCAAAATTATTTTATTTTGTTAATGCCCATTTGGATCGCACTTAGTCTGGAACCTCATCCTTAAGCAAGTCAAACTGGAGTAAAAAGCTCCAGAATTACTCACTCTTGGGATCACTGGGACACACAAGCCTTTGTAACGGTGGCAGGCCCAAACAAAATGTAAATCAACAAATGAAAGATATATGTATAAAAAAAACAATTAGTTCGGGCGCCAGACAAGCTCAATCTTGTCAAATGTTTTTCCTCAGAATAGCTCTTTAAGCCACCAGTTACGAATAAACATGAATCAGAGATCACACAAAGAAAGTTCAGTTTCACAGTTATATTTTCATAATTTTCAAAGAAATCAGACAAAAATCTCAGTTTCACCATAAGCAAAGAATCAAAACAAACTAAATACACACCAAATAACTTTGGTTCAAGTTCAAAATCCTACAGTATTTACACCACTGGTTTTTGTATTGGAGAAAAAATAAATAAAAAAGAAAATACAATAAATCAAACTGACAATGAAATCAACCGTTTAAACATAACGGAACACTTCACTGTATTACACAGATACGAAATACGTGGCGAAAGTGGTTGCGTGAATGTTTGGTTTGCTTGAAGCCGGTGGTGCATGCGTGTGCGTGCAGGCATGTGTGTGTGTGAAAGTGCGTTGGCCGATAACGGCAGGAAGGAAAGTTTTCGAAGTGAGGGTAAAACAAGGAATAACCTGGAGAACTTGCTCACTCGTCAGCCTCAAAGACAAGCTTCGCTGTGCAGCCGGTGTCCAGAGGTGCAGCGCACCCTCAGTGCCATTCGCTAGGCAACTCACGCTCACTCTAGATCCACGCACAGGCCAAACACAGCGTCTCGCGTCTCACTGACTGTGGATTCGTCTCAGGTAACCCGTTCCTTTTTTTTTCTTTTCCCTTCCCTCTCTTACAACTCCACCTTAAATACTCATTTCCTCACTTCCGGATAATTGATTTCCCTCCTCCATCCAGTCACGCAACTTACGTTTTTTTTCCGTACCGCCACACCTTCCCACCACGTCAAGGTGGCGATCCTCGGAAAGGACATTCACACTCCATCCATTCCTTATCTAACAAACAAACAAACACACAGTCTATATGTAACACATTCACACACACATGCACACAAGAAGTAGACAATGTGAACAGTTTTGTGGTATACATTTATTTGTTTTAGTTTTTTTTTTCTTAAAATAAAGATGTTATCTTACAGCAGGGTTGAATGTGTGATGCAGATTAGTGATGATATTTTTGATGTATCTACTCTAAAACACAATAGACAGGATCATGATAGCTGTAATACGTCTGTAGAACTCCTGCTCTGACGTTTGAGTGTGCGCCGCTTATGAACACAGGATCTAGAAGAGTGTTTTTTTCTGTTGTCCCGGTGCTGATTAACTGTGTGTATCCTTTATCTTCAAACAAATTGAGAATAGGTTTGTTGCAACGAGAAAGCTGATCTTCATTGAAGTCGCCACAGACGATTAGAGGCCTGAAATCGATGATCTCCAGAGATGTCAAGAGGGCGTTCAGATGTGCCAAAAACTCTGCCAAATTATAACTTGGTGGTCTGTAGATCACTGCAAGAAGTGCTTGTTTGGGGGCTTCTATCTTCAAAACCAAATATTCCAAGTCAGTAACATTCTGTATGTACATCAGAGGACAAACCTGAAAGCTGTTCTTCACATAAATGGCCACTCCACCACCATTCTTGTTTGCCAAATGTGCATAGTTTGTGTAGGATGCATGCCTGTTGCGTTTGTACATGGTGTATCCATCCAGATGTAGATGAGCAGGAACAGCTGAGCCTGACAGGTGTGTTTCAGTGAGGCACAAAACATCAGCCAAGAGAAGCTCATGGTGGCATTTTAAATCCTCCATATGACACTCCAGTCCCTCTGTGTTATGATGAATGATTTTAAGAGCTGAGTTCAGGTTGGAATCCTGTACAATATGTAGGATGGGCTGGATACTGTGAAAATCTGCTTTTGTCATGTTCTCCAAGGAGGCACTTATTTCTGGATCACAGAAGATTTTCTTTTCTTCGAAGTCATTAATGTGCAATCCACTGAGTGATGTTGTTCTGCTGAGTGCAACGTATGCCATGCCTGATTCGAATATGTGCTTCAGAGATACAACAGCGCGATCAGTTGTCATTCCTTGCACTTTATGGATGGTACATGCGAAAGCAAGCTTCATGGGAAATTGTCTTCGAATTGTTCCTTTTCTTTTCAGTGGTTCCTCTGACCTCTCAATATAGACAATGTTGTCATCCCCATCAGGTGCTTTGTTGCGATGTTTTTGTCCAGCAGTCACATTATCTAAATGAAGACCAATTAATTGAACATATCCATCTCGGGTCTGAACTGTTATTTTTGCCACCTTGCCAAAAGTGCCATTTACCAATCCATCGCCCACATCAATATTTCTGGTTAGCATCACTCGTGCACCAATAGCAATCTGTAGTGTGTCAATAAGGTCACGATTGTCTCCTTTAAATGGTGCCGCTTGTCTTTTCATTTCTCCTGTTCGGGGATCTTTTTTGTAATCATGTGCATCGATGTTAATGATATTTGAAAAGCGGGAGGATATGGCTTCACTGTTGTGATTGTCTACCTCTTTATTGGTTGCATAGATGTGTAATGCATCAGCTGGACACTCTTCAGGGGAGGATCTTATCTTTTTTACTCTCAGTCTGTTGAGCAGCTCAGCATATGCAAGATCATCTCTCGGTCTCATGATCTGTGTCATAGTTGTCATTTGAAAATGATCTGCCCAGAAGTCCAGCACATGGTCCTCATACACACAGAGTGGTTTGCTCTTCCCACAGGTGGTAATTGATAATAATCTCCCACAGCTAATACAGATAAACCACCAAAAGGTTTCTTGTTTCCTTTAATCTGTTGCAGTCTCCAGTTCACATAGGCAAACAACTGTTTTGACACCATTGATATTTCATCGATAATTAAAATGTGTGCATTAGAAAGGTCTGCCCTGATTTCATCCAAGCTGTTTCCCAGGCCTTGGTATGGAGGCTTCAAGCTTCTTGGGAGTTTCAGAAGACAGTGCAGTGTTTTACCTGAGATGTTAAAGGCTGCGGTTCCTGTGAATGCTGTTAAAAGAACGGTTGGCTTGGAAATGTTAGTATGCTCTCGTATGCATGGAAGCCTGCGCAAAATCGTAGTTGCTTCAGCATAAATAGATTTGATAACGTGTGATTTACCAACTCCTGCTCCTCCATTCAAAAAATACAGAAATTGTTGTGGGTTTTCACCAGAGACACATCTTTTGCACCAGTCTCGGACTGCATAAAATATGGAAGCTTGTGTTTGATTCAAACTCTGGTACATTTTGCGAATTTGTGCAGGATTCAGTTGGGCAGCTTCCACGAGTGGCATAGCTGTGTTACTGACAGAGGCAGATGCTGTGTATTCAGGAATATCCTCCTGCTCGTTCACGTCATTAGGATCAGTGGGTTCACGTTCTGATATGCTCTCCAAACGGATCAGTTCATTTGCTGGAGCCAATGTAGTCCATGCATCTTCAACGGCACCATTCTGTTCAAAATCCTCAATTGCCTTTTCTATAGCCTCGTTATGCTTTTCATATTTCTCACGTTTTTCGTTCACAATATTGTGCACACGCTGCAGTTCATCAGTTCCTGGTAGTTTTACTGAAGCGAATGCATAAAATGATTCATATGTCGGAAATCTAGTGGACTTCAGCTGCTCATCTGAGCGAAATGGCAGGTAAAGCTTTAGAAAAGTTCCATAGAATTTTTCTGGGTTTTTCTGCTGTGAAAAGGGGGCAAATCTGATGACAGCAGGTTTTCCCCTCGTTCTTTTCTGTATGTGTCCCAAGTTTTTTTGAAGTGGCAAAACATTTTTACCCTTTGTCTTTCCTGCATAAACAATGCGGTATTCACTTGCAAATTCAGCCATGCACATGTTCTCAAATTCAGGTCTGTTTGGTCTGGCCTTGTACTTTTCTGGCAATCCTGTCATCCACACATTCTCTATGTCATCATCCATGGTCTGCAAGCGGCCCATCGGTAAACTCATCTTTACAGCGTTGTCATCAGTAGGTATGAATATAACAGCACGTGATGATGATTTTAATTTCAGACTGCATGTGCGAGCGACTGCCTCCTGAGCACTGACTTCTCTGTTCTTTGCATAGGCATTCATGATCTGCTTCATGCACTCACGTTCAGACAGGTTATCATGGCTTGAGTCTTTTATCACTTTTTTAAGATAATCACTCATCTCATGCTCAGCTTTTGAAATGTACGAGACAATATACATGATACAGCTGTAGGGGTTCAGAATGAACTGGATGTCCATGTTTGCATCCCAGGCTCTTAACAGCATTGGATTATAGCCGTTCACCCAGCAGTCCTGTGGTCGTCTCTCCATAAATATTGAACTTGATGTAGAAATAGCATCAATATGTTTCTCATACTCTTCATAAGTCATGTTTGCTTTATGAAGAAGCTGTGTTATGCTATCAAAACTCTGAGTTGAGTCATTCAGTAGATCCCACACCTTCTGTAGCTGTTCTTTTGCGAAACTGGCATAATTTCTTTCCTCTGATTCATTCCCTTCATCAGACTGATCTACAGGAGGAGGCCTGGGGCGTGATATCATGGTTCTGTTAATGGGTGGTTTAGGAAATCCAAACCGGCAGTGCTTCTTGTTCTTTCTACAAGATTTTGAGTGGTTACGACTGTGCATCTGCACTTCACTTACAATTTTATGTAGTTCTGGGTCTCTGTTTGGGTCTGGTAATTTACATGAGATGTATTTATCAATGAAATCACACACATCCTGATCTTGATCTTTTTTAAACTCTGGAGCATCTTTCACCCAAAATAAGCAGTGAATGTGCAGAGAGCCACGTAGCTGGAACTCTACTCTGTAAAAGAAGTCAATTACCTCACCGATAGGTCGAGCAGGTGAATTTATCAAATCTCTCATCAAGGCTTCAACTCGTTTCTCAAACATCCGCATAGCTGTCACAGGGTTACTTCTGAGGATTTCACATTTTTCGGACCAGTCTAATTCAGCAAAGTTCACAGTTTCACCTTGTTGTGCTTTAATAGCAGTAATCACATCAGGCCATCTCATCTCAGCAGCACTAAACGTACAGAAAAATGTAGGAGTGCCCAGCTGTCTCAGCATAGCAAACAAATCACGGAGAGATTTCTCCCAGTATGCTGGAGTCCCTCTTAATGGTTGCATGAATCGTGTAGCTTCCTTATTTATTACAAGATTTTCTAACTCTTGTTTGTCCTGCAGCATTGAACAGTTTATTCTGCGTCCATCACGGGTCATGGGTTTTCCTTTCCTCAGCTGGATAGACATACTAGATGTAGCCATGTTCATTTCAGTCACAAACTGCGCAAAGAAGATATAGTTGGTATCCTTCGCACAAAGATTGTCAATAGAGAATAGTCTAGAGTTAAAGTATCTACTGGGGGAAACATGTTTTGCTCTACCAGGCTCATCAAGTGTGTTCTTGCCATCTGGAAACTGCACTGGAAACGCCATAGACTCAAGTTTAGGAATTTTGAAAGTGTTTACAGGAGTGTTTCTATCTGCTGGGGCAATGCAAAATATTCCATCATCATAAGACAACAGCTGCTGGCCGAGATCTGGGGGCTGAAGACATGTGTCTAAGGCAAGGCCTCTCGATTGCTCTTCTGCAGTGTCATCATTAGAATCATTGTGTTCATTCTCATTGCTCTGTTCTTCAGTGTTCTCACTTTGTCTGGTGTTCTCAATATCCATTTCCTCATCAGGAGCATTGATGTCATTTGTACACTGTTCATGCTCATTAAACATTTCTTCTTCAGAGAGTTCTGCATTAATGAAGATATCTTTATATTCTGAATGGAGATCTTTTAGCTTCCTTAAAGCAGACAAAACCTTTTGCATGTTCATAGTCTGAAACTGATAGTGGCCTTTGTAACACAGACGTCTTTTGAGTTTCACTGTAAGCAGTTGTGATTCACTTCTTGGTCTGGGTAAAGAATTTACAGTCGTTTCTACTTCAGATGCAACAGAAATCACGGCACCTTTAATAGCTCTTTGCTGGCCTTTCGGTAGTGTAATAATCTTAGCAAAAGGAATGTACTTTGCAATAACGTGTCTTTCAAGAACATTCAAATCGCAGAGTTCTGGAGGAATGGGAGCGAACTGAAGATTATTGGCTAAAGCAATGTCTGGCATCAGACCTCTCAATAGTGTATTATGGCAGCAGTGACAGATCCACTCTGTTTTCCTGTTCTCCAAGGGACATTGATCAGGGCAGTCTGAGCAGACGTGAACATAATTTCCAGTCAAGCAAACTGAAGCAACTGTTGGGTTCTTCTGATAGCGCTCATGATCACATGATTTCACTTGATTTGAGAAGAGCGCTCTGGCACAGCATGTGCAGACATAAGTTGGCCCCTGTTTTATAACATCTCTGAAAACATTTAAGGCTCTTAACCCTCTGGGGTCTGAGCTGTTTTCTGGGCCCTGGAGGTGTTCTGACATTTTTTTATTAGTAATTTAGTAGTAACTAAATTCAGCACAAACTCTGCTACAATAATATATCAACAGCATGTATGTAAAAGTTTGTAGTTTTGAGATAATGACATTTATGCGTGGTTTGTGAAAATACAAAAATAAATTCTCACTGAAATAAGGTCATAAAACCCATACTGATTATTTCTTCACAAGACTTTTGAAAATTGTATGACGTAGCCTAGAATATTTGCTCTAAAACTATGTGAAAATCACCCTGACTGCTCATTCAGAGAAGACAATATATTGATTTAAAAATTTTACGACGTGTTTTGTGTGAGAAAGCAATATGCGAAGGGGCGGATCATCTCATTAATATGTAAGCTTTCCACACCTGAGAAAGACAAAGACACTCCCTAATGGCCCTATTAGGAGCTTATCAGGGCCCATCATTCTGACCAATCTTGCACAAAGAATGAGGAGATTTAAAAAAGAATGGCTTTTAAAATTGTTTGGATTTATTTACAACATAATCCAAAGATACACAACAAAAAAGCACTTATTGATAACAATGATCCAAAGAAAGAGACCTTTGTGCCATTCCTAAAAACATTGTACATACCTTTCATTTCCAAGGTGTTTGATTTTCACTTTACCATGTTCATGTACAGAGACATGTACTGTGAATGTTGAAGTGAGCAGGACTCAGTGGCATCTGGGCCCTGAAAACAAAACAAAAAAGTGAACATACTGATATCAAGAGAAAGGCCGGCACGATTTTAGGAATACATTTGAGATTTTTCTGGTTAAAATTGCTTTTTAAAATTCACAGAATGCACACACACACTCACACAAATGTTTCCAACAATATATTATATAATGAACACCAGGTTTGTTGTGCCTTGTAGGTATAGGCTATGCACAGTGCTGCATAAAATAATAACAATATAGCAGCCTATACACATTTTCAAAAAGATTTCAGTAACAACTAAGCTAGAGAAAAATATATTGATTATCATGTTACTTCAAATGTTTCCATTCGTTATGATGATATGAAATGAGATAATAGTAAAAACATGAAGCCGTTTGGAGCGTTTTGCTTTTCCAAAATATGATGCATTCAAACGCGATCGCGATCAAAATATGATGCATTCAAACGCGATCGCGATCAAAATATGATACATTCAAACGCGATCGCGATCAAATATAAAATATTATGGTTAGGCCTACCAAGGCTACCATATACATATCTACGTTTGAGCAGATATCCACAAACACAGTAACAGTAAACACGAATCTAAATATTATAATATTCACCATATATCTAGCAACAGTTCAACTGCAATGTGAAATTTATGCAACGATAACAAACTAATATGTAAGAATTTCTTACCTTATCTTTCTTGTCTTCAAATCGCGTTCTTCTTCTGGGGTAAAGCCAATGTAAGCTCACGTCTTTCAAACTCGACGAAAAGCAGAGACTGATGAAGTGTTTTGTTTTTGAGGTAATGAGCGCGTTCGCGTTTCATGTGGAGATTTGCATGTGAATCTCTTTTGCGCGAGTGGGCGTGTTCAAATTAAAAGTAATTAGGAAGCGTTTGAGAAGCTGGACATCTTGTTGGTTTTATACAAATTACTTAAACAGAGAATATTTGTTTTCAGTTTGAATCCGATCATTTAAAAGTACACACTTAAATGTTTATAAAGGTATATGGCTCATAAATGTGTGACAAGTATTCGCTGAGTTTTGTTTCAGTTTATAGACGTGCTCAAGAAAAAAAAGTTCACCGCGACGGAGAGGCAGAACGCACACCCTGTTTATTTTCTTTATTTTACAAAAGCACAATGTTTTGATTTGATTGTAAGTGGACACATACAAAAGTAGAAATATCACAGATTCTTTTTTTATATTTCTTTTTTCTGTATGACCATAAATGACGGAGTAATTTAAATTTAAAGTGCTACAATGTAAAAAAAATCCAGCAAAACGCGGGGGCGCGTTTGCCGACCTCAGAGGGTTAACACAGTCGGATCTTGTACTATGTCAGGCTGGGTATTTTGCAATGTGTCATGTTTTTGTATTTGTGCTGTATGTCTTGTGCACAGCGTACTGTGTGAAGTACCTTGAGTGCAGATATTTTGTTTTTAGATTTGAATAAATTATATTGTTTCTGACGAGCCCTAAAATGTGCATCACAGTGATAACGTTGTTTATAAATGTTCTTCCTTTCTTCAAAGAAGTTAGGATCATTTTTGCATCGGTTTGTATAATGATCCATTTGCCTTTGCCTAAAAATTGGATCTTTTAAATATCTATCAACAAGATATTGCATATGCTGTTCCTTGTATTTAGGATTGTTCCTATAATTTCTCAATATATAGTTCTTTTGTCTCTCTCTGAATTGTTCATCATTCTTGTAATTTTGAATTATATAATTCTTTTGTCTCTCCCTAAATTGTTCATCATTCCTGTAGTTTAAGGTTATTTTACTCTTTTTTCTCCCTCTGTATTGATCATTATTTCTGTACTTGCTAGTTACATAAGCCTTTTTTCTCTCTGCATTCATTAATATTTGTATAATTGTTTTTCATTGCTTGTTTGTGTTCTTCTCTGTAAATGCTATTATTCCAATACTTGTTCTTCATGGCTTGGTTATGTCTTTGCCTGTATTCACTACTTGTTTTATAATCATAGACTTTACGTACAGCCTGTTTTTTGTCATAAACGCCTTGCCTCTGAACCATTTCTTTGCGCCTTTTTTTATGATAAGCCTTTAGCTTTTGAGTCTTCTTCAGTTTTTCTGTCTGCTTGATTGTCGATTGTGAATATTGGTGATTTGGAGCTGACACTGGCAATTGATCCTGTGGCAGCATGCCATGAGAAAGTTCACTGAATGACACATTTTTATATTGGCCTTGATTCTGAGTGACGGTAGTTAGAACGTCCACTTTATCTTGCAAAGTCAAGTGGGCTTGATCATTAGTTGATGTGGCTCCATTAATGTTAGTCTCAGATGGCTGTTCAACCGGATCTTGGATACACTGTTGTGAGACATCAGCAGACCTGCATTGTTCATTGTTTGACAGAGCTTTGTTCTCAAAAGAGACAGATGGTTGTACATCACGTTCAAGCTCACAGCAGTTCAGGGAGACTTCAGGACGTACACTTCTTTCAGTGTTTCGGTTAAAGAACAATACAGGCAGCAGATCAAATTGTTGCTGGTCTCTCAAATCGAAACACCATTGAAACAATAGCATCAGCCTCTCGATCATGTCTTCTAAACGGAAGAAGGTCAACATCACAGCCGTACCAGTGCTTTCTTCCTCAGGCATTCCATATGCTGATCTGCAGTGAGAATCAAAATAACCAAACCTCCCTGAGCGATCTCTGAATACGGCGATACACGTGCATCCACACATCAGCAACGCGTCACTCACATCAGCTCTGAGGCATTGCAGAGTATTCTCTAGGTTTTCATACTCGCCTAGGACAGGTGAATCTTTTAGGAATCCAACTCTCTGAGGATGTTTCAGGATGTTGTAGCAGGCAGAGTTGGTCTTAACTGTGCTCGGCAGCTCATCCAAGTTTAAAAAATTTGCCACAAATTGTCTTTTGCTCCACAGTGTTTTTTTGACACTAGTGTAAAGTGCATCACCTTTCTGTAAAATGCGGTCTAAATCAAAACTGAGTAGCTCATTACGTTCATTATGGACAGCTAGGAACATTAAGGCATTGCAAGTACACTGACGGCCTCTGGAGTAAATCTTGTACCTAGAATTGCTTTGACAGTGAGATGCTGTAACAGACAGAACATACGGGTTTACACCAACCATACCTGTTCCAGAAGTACTGATACTGGTGCCACATGAAGCTTTTAGGTTTCTGCGCTGTTTCTGAGATTCACTCCTGTTTCCTTTTCTTGGCATGGTGATGTTTGAGCACTGGCAATCAAGCAAATGTGTTTTAGAAATGTAAGCTTAGCGTTAAGTTCTGCCAGGAAGACTCAATCAGCGCGTTATGAATTAACTCACTTCTAACCAATCATGTGTTAACACTCTCAGTATAAAAGAATGGTACTTACATCCGTCTGAGTTCGCAGATACTGACGGCGCCAATTACCTCCATCCTCCCCAACCACCTCCAAGATGGTCCTTTCCCTCCATCCTCCCCACCACCACCAGGATGGTCCCTTCCTTTACCTCCAGGGGGTCGGCTGCGCCCCTGCCTTCATCTTCAGGCGGGATTTGCAGATTCCGTTACCCTCGCATTGCTTGCTAAGGACGGGGCCTACGCCAAAGACTATGCTTGCTGAGCTATTAATAAATTTACTCTTGTTATATCATTTTATCTCCCGAGTCTTTCTGGTAGAAATGGATAAAAATGTTTATATTTACTGATACTTGAAGTAGAACACAAAGCTAATGCCTTTTATGTAACTTGATACACAAAAAGGTTAAATATTGTATATACAACAAGACAATGAATTAAATAATGTGAAGTTTATTAAACAATTAGTTGATATTCCAACATCAATTCCGACAATTTTCTCTCAATGTATCTTCAAGCGAGATAATGTTTGAGTGAAAATGGATATAAAGGCATAGATAGGACAGCACAGTAAAGGACACGCACAGAGAGAGAGACACACACACAGAAGAAAACAAGTTAATTACATTCTTTACAGAAAACAGGAATACAAATGTGAACTTAAAACTTCACTGATCAGAAAATTGTGATAATATAATAATAATAATAATAATAAAACAATTATATTAAAATAATTATTAAATGATTACTTACTGTAAAGAGGGGAGACAATGTAATCACAAATAAATACAAAATACAGTAATCAACATATTTTCAACATATTACTGAACTACATTTATGCAAAATTAACTGAATGTTTGGGTGATGATGCTACCCCAATACATTTTTAAATTGTTCTTACGTAGATGTAAAACAAAGATGTCCAATCTACGGGGGGGGGGGGGGGGGGGGGGGTAAACAAATCTCACACAAATCAAGCTGTTCATGTTCAGTTTTGTTACAACAATAAATGAATTAACCTTCACTCTAATTTCTACTAATGTGCAAATGTGTAAAATATCACAAAGTTATTTACATTAAATACTAAGACAGCAATGTGTATTTGAACCCTACAGGACCTGTATAATTGTGTATAAATAAATAACAAGATATGATTAATGTGTCGGATTAACATGTTGTGTGTGTGTGTGTGTGTGTGTTACTTGCATTGACAGTCAAAGCAGCCTCAACCCTATGGATGAATGAAAATAAAAACAGCTATTGATCATAAAAACAGCTACTGAATCATATCAAAAACAAAAAGAAAACAAACCATGCAAGAGAGACATTGCTTATTTGTATCAGTGCAGTGAATGTGAATAAGTGAATTACCTTGAAATGAAGGTGCTGATGGCAGTTGGCAATGGGTAGTGGAGATAGTGGAGGAGATACGAAATCTAATAAGTAAATTAAATAAGTAATTTTGATCCCAAAAATGTTATTCAAATCTTAAATGCTTAATAAAAGAGGTTATTAATATTCTGAAACATGCTGATGTAGATTGCCATTCCTTATCTATTGTAAATGCAAATACTGAATGTGACAGTCAGTTAAAAAGATTACTTACCGCAATGGATGCAATGAACTGGCAAGATTTTTACAGACATGTGTTCAGTCACATAAAAGAAACGGAGAAATAGGTCAGATAATACACACATGTATGGATGGATGGACGGACTGATATGTTTCTATTAATAAAAGTAACGTTAGCATTATTAGTTTGGCTTTGGTGACTTTTGCAGTCAAAAGTGCATGTTTTCTCATCATGACTTAAGCATCAACATGACAATAAGATGAATACAATGGCGTTTTTTTTCTTTTTACCAAAACTCACTTTAAAACGCCATTGATAAAATAACATTTTTTATCGATCCCAGATGCTTCTTATCACAGAACGAGGCAGAAAATACATAACGTTAGTATTATACACAGTGATAAACGCTAGGCTATGTCGATTCGCATTGCATTTAATATACATTATTCTTAAGAAAATACGAGATGACAAAGTATATTCTGTCACCATCGTGTTTATTGTTTTCATGTTTCATCAGTCATAAGTCATAAGTCTCTATCAACTTTTTATTCAGCGTTAGCTTTATTGGAACGATTCGTGACTGATTCATGTGTTTTATGACTGACTTTAGTCTAACTTGTGGACTTTGAGCGCCCCCCGGCGTCGAGTATGAATGAAACTGATATTAACGTTACGTTTACCAAAAGCGTATCTGACGGCGTCCGCATTTCATATAAACAGGAACAAAAAGTCCAATTTAATATCAAAATAACGAATACTAGGGATATAAGTGAATGTTTTTAACATAACGAACAGATTAGACGGAAGACAGAAATCGTTACACAATCTTCCTCACGACGAGAGACATAATTAGCGTAATGCTTAATGGAAATAAATTATTATTCGTGTTTCAGCAGTTATACACATTTATAATCCAATACGTTTAACTGCATTCAAATCGTTGACCCACACACATTTTAATGACATATTTTCTTACTCACCCAACACAAACAGCAGGCCTGGAAAATTCCAGAATGATCGCTCATTAGTTATGCAGCATTCAACAGTCTAATTGGCCAGCCGTTACATTCGTTTAAATACTAAAACCTAATACCCTTATAATCAAGTTTAATGAGTCAAATTACATTTAATAGGGATTTATTTTAAATATAAAATATTAGAATAAATAAAATTAATTAGGAGTTAAAAATATTGATAAGAACGCGCGCGTGCACACATAACAGGAGATGCCAGCTGCAGCCAGAGTCCATTAAAAGCCTCGCACAGCCTTTTATTTTAAATAAAATTAATTACAAGTTAAAAAATATTCATTACAATAAATTAAATTACAAGTTAAAAAATATTAATCAAAACGACACAGAATTTTTTGCAACCCTTTAAAGCCACTGGGCATAACAAATGGGGGTTCGTCCGTAATAAAACACAGGAAGGTTTAATAGGCCTATTAATAAATTAGGCAACAACTAGACAGGTTAGAAGTCAGCAAAAGGGTAATAGGAAATCCATGTAGATCGGTTTTAATCATCCGTAATTAATTTAATTAAAAGCAGGCAAAATAGATTTAATAGGGATTTATTTTACATAAAAGTCATTACAAGTTAAAAATATTAAACAAAGCGTGCTCACACACAGAGAGCAGGAGATGCGCGCAGCCAGAGTCCGTTAAAAGCTGCGCACAGCCACAGTAACAAATGGAGGCTCGCTCGTCCGTAATAAAAATCGGAAAGGTTTAATTTGGCAAAAATTAGACAAGTTAGAAGTCAGCAAAAAGGGTAATAGGAAATCCGTGAAGATCGGTTTTAATCATCCGTAATTAATTTAATACAAAAATTGCAAATTTAATACAAATTATTTTAAATTAAAGTCATTACAAGTTAAAAATATTTATTACAATAAATAAAAATAACTAGCCTACCAGTTAAACATATGTATCAAAACGCGCCGGAACACACAGACCGCGCAGGAAATGCGCGCACCCAGAGTCCATTAAAAGTGCACAGCCACAGTAACAATGGGGGCTCATCCATAATAAAAAACGGAAATGTTTAATTAGGAAACAATTAGACAAGTTAGAAGTCAGCAAAAAGGGTAATAGGAAATCCGTGTAGATCGGTTTTAATCATCCGTAATTAATTTAATTAAAAGCAGGCAAAATAGATTTAATAGAGATTTATTTTAAATAAAAGTCATTACAAGTTAAAATATTTATTACAATAAATAAGAATTAATCAAGTTAAAAATATGAATAACAATAAAATTAATTATAAGTTAAAAATATTAATCAAAGTGTGCACTCCGGTGCACACACACACAGAGCAGATGCGCTCAGCCAGAGTCTGTTAAAAGCTGTGCAAAGCCTTTTATTTTAAATAAATTAATTTCAAGTTACAAATATTCATTACAATACATATACATACAATTAATTACAAATTACAAATATTTATTACAATAAATACAAATAATTACAAGTTAAAAACACATATTTATCAAAACGCGCCCGCGCACTCACAGACCGCACAGGAGATGCGCGCACCCAGAGTCCGTTAAAAGGTCGTACCATCACAGTCCACTTCATTGCGCAGGAGGACTCCGGAGACCGCTCACACAAAACCAACTACAGATAGAGGTGAGATGGAAAGATATAGAATGTATGATTGTTGAGTTAATTTCACATTAAATTATATTAAATTAATTTTAAAATATTAAGACATTCCAATAATGTAAGTTTTACACTGATAGGAAAGTCTCTGACAGGGAAATATGTGTTACCCTGATAGGACAGTCGTTGCCAGGGGAATATGTGTTTTATTTCAATACTGTATTAACATTTCAAAAAGAAAACTAACAAAAAAAAAAAAAAAAAAAACCATTTCCAAGTTAAAAAAGAAATCCCTGTACTGTCAGAATCTTTACTTCACAATAAATGTTATCAATGACTTTCAAATAAGAAATTATTTATTTATTAATGTTATTTATTTACTTATTCATTGAAAGTCATTGAGAAAATGTTTTGTAGAGTAAAGATTTACCTCAAAAAATGAAAAACTGTCCTGTCAGACAGTGAGAAAAAGTCCTCTGACAGTACAAGAACTTTTGGAACTTGGAAATGTTTTGTTGTTGTTGTTTTCTTGCACTTGTGTAGTATTTACATGTATTTTATAAGGGTTTTCACTACATTAAGGTGTTATAATGAGTATATTGAAGTAAATTAAGCTGCATTTAAATTCTGGGTGACAGTTGAGAGCTTGAGTTGCCGTGGCAACTCTGGCATGAAGATGGGCCGGGGTTTGCCACGGCAACTCAAGCTCTCAACTGTCACCCAGAATTTAAATGCAGCTTAATTCATTTAAATTCTGGGTGTGTCAAAGTAGCACGGAACAGGCAGGTAAGTTGTAAAGATATTTATTTACACAGTTGAACAGACACGGCAGGTGAGTGTGAAGAGATATGAATATAAGTTGCAGAGTTTATGGATGCGGTGGATCTGACAAAGTCTCTTATCTGTTTCAGGTTGTAGATGACTGGATGAGGTTTGACGATCGGGAGCGGGATAGCTGAAGCAGATGGAGGATCCGGAGAACAGGCTGACGGCAGGTAAGTAGCTGAAGAAGGTAAGTAGCGTATTTGAGTTTGCATGAGAGAGTCAGAATGTTGAGTAGGTTTCAACGAGACCTGACGAGTGACTGAGGGAACTGGTGGTGAATATAAGGGGTGCGGGAAGTGGCAGGAGATTGATGACAGGTGGTGAAGGCAGGTGCAGGTGATTAGTATACCGGGGATGCTGATCGGGTAGGCGGAGTGTAGTGCAAACAAGACGAAGACAGACGGTGAATGTGACATAACTCCCCCCTCCCGCAAGGCGAGTCCCGCGCCAAATAAGGCAGCATACGGGAGGGAGGGTGGGCATCCTGGAGTCCGTGATGGAAAGGTGGAACCGGTTCAGAAATACGGACTCCAGGATGGTGGCAGGACAAACAGAGAAGGAGGTGACCAAGACAGTGCAGACAGACCAGGGGACCAAGGAGGTGCGGGCAGATCATGTGACCATGGCGGAGGAGGCCCCTCGGGCTCGGTGCTGGGCAGATCCAGCGGTGAGAGTTTTGTGCTGCACAGGACCAGCGGTGAAGGCTCTGTGCTGGGCGGGACCAGCGGTGAAGGCTCTGTGCTGGGCGGGACCAGCGGTGAAGGCTCTGTGCTGGGCGGGACCAGCGGTGAAGGCTCTGTGCTGGGCGGGACCAGCGGTGAAGGCTCTGTGCTGGGCGGGACCAGCGGTGAAGGCTCTGTCCTGGGCGGGACCAGCGGTGAAGGCTCTGTGCTGGGCGGGACCAGCGGTGAAGGCTCTGTGCTGGGCGGGACCAGCGGTGAAGGCTCTGTCCTGGGCGGGACCAGCGGTGAAGGCTCTGTGCTGGGCGGGACCAGCGGTGAAGGCTCTGTGCTGGGCGGGACCAGCGGTGAAGGCTCTGTCCTGGGCGGGACCAGCGGTGAAGGCTCTGTGCTGGGCGGGACCAGCGGTGAAGGCTCTGTGCTGGGCGGGACCAGCGGTGAAGGCTCTGTGCTGGGCGGGACCAGCGGTGAAGGCTCTGTGCTGGGCGGGACCAGCGGTGAAGGCTCTGTGCTGGACGGGACCAGCGGTGAAGGCTCTGTGCTGGACGGGACCAGCGATGAGGGCTTTGAAAACTCTGGCTCGGGGAGTACGACGCTCACAGACTCTGGCGGGCAGGCGACTGGCTCTGGCGGGCAGGCGACTGGCTCTGGCGGGCAGGCGACGCTGTCAGTCACAGGCGCGGCGGGCATGACGCTCATAGACTCAGGGGCGGCGGGCACGACGCCTACTGCCTTGGTCTCGGCAGCTCTGGCGTGAAGTGCGGGCTAGGCTGGACTGGCGTGAAGTGCAGGCTCGGCTGGACTGGCGTCAAGTGCAGGCTCGCTAGTGCTGGTGACTGAATTCCGGATGATGATGGGTGGCATGGTGAAGATGGCTGGTGTGTGTGGTTGCTTGATGAAGACATCCTGGAACGTCCGGTAGAAGGCAGGGATTTCATGGTGTTGCTCCGTGGCTGGATTTTCGATGGAGGTCGAACACATAGGAATTTCCCGAACTGAAGAAGATGAGTGACAAAGTTTCTTGACTTGGGTCAGACAGTTGGAAAAGCAGCTGCTTCCCCATTGACAAACCTCTCCCGTAGACCAGCAGATGTTCGGGGAATGCAGTTCCAGCCACGGGCGTCCCAGGATGATTTCTGCCGTAGAGCCCTCCAGCACTAAAAATGACAACTCCTCTTGATGAAGACACCCAATATTCATAGTGATGGTTGGACTTCTGTGATAGATCTTCCCATGACCGAGCGGTTTCCCAAGGATGGATTGGACCTGTAGAGTCTGTGGAATGGATCGCTTACGGGTTTGAAGTTTTTGAAGAGTGGAGAGAGAGATAAAGTTTCCAGCGGACCCAGAATCAATTAAAGCTTGCGCTGAAAGAGATCGTTTGAGGTAGGTGATCTGAACTGTAGTACATTTCATTTGTGAAATGGAAGAATGCAGACGTACTGTACACACCACCGGTCGTGAGGGTCGAACTGGACAGGTGATGAGCAGATGACCCGTGGACCCACAGTAGAGACATAGATTGTCCATGCGACGCTTACGTTCAACAGATGATAGATGTGCAGAACTGATATCCATGGCTTCCGGTGCTGAAGGACTGGCAGATGATGCAGGTCGAGGATGAGGAAGTGCAGGGAGGTCGATATCCATGGCTTCTGGTGCTGAAGGGCTGGCAGATGATGCAGGTCGAGGAAGAGGAAGTGCAGATAGGTCAAGCTGACATGCGGTGCGACGTTGATCCACCCGGATGGAACGTTGAATGAGATCTTCTAACCCAATGATGTCATCATGAATGGTCAATTGCAAACGAATCTCGGGCTCTAATCCTTGACGGTAAGCGGTTATGAGAGCCGGCTCATTCCAGCCACTGGAAGCTGCCAGTGTGCGAAATTGAAGTGCATATGAAGAAACAGAGGATTTGCCTTGTCTTAAACGGAACAACTGATAATGAATGGTTAGGGCACAGAAGACTGGAGAAAATACTTCCCGGAAATGGCTGATGAACTTATTGAGTGTTTGAGTTACCGTACCTTTTGCATCCCAAAGCGCCCGTGCCCAAAGCAGAGCTCGTCCAGTGAGGAGAGATATGAGAAAAGCAACCTTCGCTCTCTCAGTGGGGAATTGTGAAGCATTCACTTCCATGTACAGCTCAAATTGAAGTAAAAATCCGCTGCACTCCCCCTCCTCGCCTGAGAAGGGCGCTGGCCGGGCCATGGGACAGACAGAGGCAGATGAAGAAGAATGGATGATGGGTGATGGTGGAATGACATGTGAAACACTGGCGTTCTGAATGGGGATTTCCTCTTCGCCGTGATCTGTTGGTTCGTGCATGTTGGTCAGGTCTTCTGTCACAAAGTAGCACGGAACAGGCAGGTAAGTTGTAAAGATATTTATTTACACAGTTGAACAGACAAGGCAGGTGAATGTGAAGAGATATAAAGCTAGCGCAAGTTCTGCCAGGGAGACTCAATCATTTACGTCACTAATTGCCTCTTCAACTACCCATTCATTTTCTTGCTGTAGCATAAAAGGGCAGCACTTACTCATATCTGAGTCCGCAGATGCTGTTGCTCCAGCCAATCCAGTTGTTAGCACCAGCAGCAGACCTAACCATGTCTCAAGACACGCAATCCATTTGCAATTACTCTGATTCAGATGATGCCGTTCAGCCATCCCCTTCAGTTACACGCCGCAGTACCCGTATTCAAAGCCGATCTTCTGCTTGGACCAGCCGGCCTTCTGAATACATCTTTAACGCTCTAGGAGACGCGGGCATTCCCGTAAGCGATGATATCCAAAGGGAGGATCTATTACTGTTGGCCCAGAACACGCTGGGTAACCCAACAACTTCCACTCCTCCACACTCCAACATCGCCCCAGCTCCTGCACAACCGAAGAAAGCCGGCAGGAAAAGAGCAGCAAAATCTTCACCTCGCCCAGCCAAAAGAACACCGGCACCGACAACACCTCCTACACAACTTGCCGATCCTTCGGACACTTCTCAGCTGCTCTTCTCTGCAGTCCAAAATCTAACCCAGACCGTTCAAGGATTACAGGCTAAAATGACGAAAATCGAAAACTCTTTCGTCAACCCCAACTCCAGCTCAGATCACTTCTCAGCTCAACATTCCACCACTAGTAATTTTCCAGCGAACTTACCTTCTACTTCAACCTCATTGCCAGTCTCCACGCTGATGTCTCAGTCACCATTTCAAAGTGTCCCCGCTCCACCGGCTTCTCCTATCTTTAACCTCACCACGGCAACACCAGCTCAAGCATTCGGTAGGCGTTTTGTTCCACCCGCCGCAGCTACAGTATCGCCACATCTCAGATCTAATATTATTCAAGGTAAGGACATTAACCTGGTTTCCTTACTCCTCCCTTCACCGGCCGCCGATAGGAAAATGGTGGATTGTGGTGACGTGGCGGTCCTACTCAAAACTTCAGACCCACGCCTGCTTCGCAGTCTTTCGTTCGGCGAGTTCGTTATCGCATTTAGCGTTTATAGGGACACGCTATGCCAAGTTTTTCCAGAAAGGAGGGAAGAACTAGACCTCTATCTTTCAATGATGGCAGACTTTAATCAAAGGTATGGGGGAACCTTATTTTATGAGTATCACAAATCCTTCTCAGCTAAAGCAGCGTCTTACATCACTCTCTATAATTCAAGACTGGACTGGGCTGTCACTGATACCGAACTGTTAGTTCGTCATTTCGGTGGACAAAGAAGCCTGTCGTGTTCTATCTGCAGCGCTCACGGACATTCAGCTGCTTTCTGCCCGAAAGCTTTCTCTAGCAACAGCTCGGGTGCTGTCCGCGGTCCTGAAAATGTAAGACGGAGCTCCTACAGCAGAGGTCGCCCCGCCGCAGAACTTAACGAAAGTCCTATTTGCAATTTGTTTAATGAAGCTGTATGTACTATTAATAATTGCCGTTTTGCTCACATTTGTAGCTTGTGCAAGGATCCACACCCAAAATCAGTCTGCCCACGCCGGTACAAATTTCAAACCAAAAGGAAAGTCCCTTTTCAGAGGAAATTCTCAGCAAACATCCATCTACTCCCATCAACATTTCAAACCTATCCAGCTACCTCTCTTCTCACCCCGATCCATCATTTGTTGACTATCTAATCACCGGCTTGTCCCAAGGGTTTCGGGTGGGGATACTTTCGCACCTTACTTCATCCTTCTCAGCAAAAAACCTGCAATCAGCCATGATCGAACCCGACGTTGTCTCATTACTGCTTGAGAAAGAAGTTAATAAAGGCTATGTTATCGGACCCTTCGCTTCCCCCCCTTTCTCTCCTTTTAGGATTAACTCTATCGGAGTTGCTACTCGTAAATACTCCGGCAAAAAACGCCTGATATTCGACATGTCCTCTCCCCATTCAAGTAAAATAGCAAGCGTTAATGAAAGCATTCCGCTCGAACCTTTTTCCCTTCATTACGCTTCGGTAGACAACGCTATTCATTTAATCAAACTCGCAGGTCAAGGAGCTTGGCTGGCTAAAGCGGATATAACTGACGCGTTCAAAACCATGCCAATTCACCCTACCGACTGGCCACTTTTTGGCGTTAAATGGGATTCACAATACTATTTTGCAGTGAGGCTCACCTTCGGGTGTAGAAGCAGCCCCCATATTTTCAACAATCTCTCGGAATCTCTGTGCTGGATCCTGCTGAACGTCTGCAAGCTTCCATTCGTTTTGCACTTACTCGATGATTTCTTATTAATCGATTTTCCTTCACCCCATTCCCCCGTCCTCGACATATTAAAACAGGTCTTTAACGACGTCGGCGTTCCCCTCTCCCATGAGAAAACTCTCGGCCCCTCCACTAATCTCGAATTCTTAGGTATCTCCCTCGATACGGTCAAAATGCAGGCCTCTCTTCCGCTCGAAAAGCTCATTAGAATCCGATCTTTTCTGGATAATTTTTCCTCAATTCATGTCGTTTCTAAGCGCGATTTATTGTCTCTGCTGGGCCACCAAAATTTCGCTATGAGCATCATCCCGCAAGGCAGAGCTTTCATATCTCGTCTCCTTACGTCGGCTCATTCTGTGCCCGATTTATGTAATCCGGTCCAGTTAGACGAAGGCTGTTGGTCTGACATTTCGTTTTGGTCTCGCTTACTAAATGATTGGAACGGTATTTCTTTCTTTTATAACGAGGCTTTCGAATCTTCCGCCGATTTACAATTATTCACTGACGCAGCTCCGTCCGTTGGCTTCGGGGGTTATTTCCAAGGGCACTGGTTCGCAGAAAGATGGTCGAGCGAATTTCCTAAATCAACATCTAAATCGCTCTCTTCAGCGCTATATGAACTCTATCCCCTAGTCGTCGCTAGTGTAATCTGGGGTCCAGATTGGTCGAGGAAATGCATTCTCATGTTCTGCGACAACGAAGCCGTCGTAGCTATTATTAATAAAGGCAGATCATCTTGCCCAATGATTATGCCTTTTTTGCCTCGGCTAATCTGGCAATCCGTCACCCACAACTTCATCATTAAAGCTGCTCACATTCCGGGGCACTACAATGTTATTGCTGACGCACTCTCTCGCTTTCGCTTTCAGACATTCAGACGGCTCTGCCCAACAGCCGACAAGGATTCAACGCCCTGCCCCCCCCTGTCAGCCACAACTTTATACTAGGAGATTTACTTCGTTCAGCCAGATATTACATGTCTAAAGGCGTTGCTTCATCCACTCTTAAAGCTTATACGTCTGCCTGGTATTCATTTTCAATGTTTTGTTTTTCTTTACAAATTCCGTTATTTCCTATTTTAATTTCGACCGTTTGCTCGTTTCTCGTTTTTAATTATGACAAACGTCATCAAAAAATTTCTTCAATTCGTAGACTGCTCGCAGGCATTCAGTTTTATGCCAAATATCACAACCCCGATTTCCCTAGCCTATTCTCCGCTTCTCCTATTCGATTAATGATCAAAGGTATAGCTAAATCCTCCGTAGCGGTCCCCGACAAAAGGCTGCCTTTGACGCTACCCTTAATTCATAGGCTAATCATTTCTGTTCGCAATGGCCTTTTTTCCACGTATGTTAACACCCTGCTAGAAGCAGTATTTTTAACAGCTTTCTACGGTTTCATGCGCCCAGGAGAATTCACCTCTCCAACATGCCAATTTGATCCAGTCTTTCCTTTTCAGACGTAAATTTTTTTCCAAAATTCTTCACTCTTTTTCTCAAACATTCTAAGAACGACTCCAAAGGATCCGGTACTACCTTGACTATTTCAAAAATTAATAGCGATTTTTGCCCATTTTCCTCTATGCTCAATTTTCTTAAAATTCGCCCTAGACTCCCCGCTATTTCTCCCCTTTTCATCCTTCCAAACGGAGCACCTATCTCCCAAACCTGGTTCAGGTCTCATCTCACTTCCGCTCTTAAAAGCTGCAGCCTATCTCCCTCTCAGTTCACTGGGCATTCCTTCAGGATAGGAGCCGCTACCACAGCGGCCGAGCGAGGTATCTCTCCAGCAGCCATCAAAATCCTGGGCAGATGGTCCTCTTCAGCATTCGAGTCCTACATAAGACCAGATCTTAAATTCATCCTCGAAGCTCAGCAAGCTCTCCAGTAACTGTTAAGGTAAAATCCTTATCTAACTTCTGGTGGTGGTGTTGTTGCCTCATGGCTTGATACATCTAAATAGCATAATCTCGTTTATAGCCAGATGGCTAAGTGTCTGCCAAATGCAGGCGTTGTATGCTGTAAATTTAAGTAGATACAGCCCAAACCGCCCGTCCCGCCAAAGCGCTATCAAAGATTACCATAGGCTTCTGTTCCGCTAAAGATGGCCTGTGGCCTATATGTCTGCATTAAAAGATGGCCTGTGGCATGTGTCCGTATCAAAAGATGGCCTGTGGCCCATGTGTCCGTATCAAAAGATGGCCTGTGGCCCATGTGTCCGTATCAAAAGATGGCCTGTGGCCCTCGCGTCCATATCAAAAGATGGCCTGTGGCCCATGTGTCCGTATCAAAAGATGGCCTGTGGCCCATGTGTCCGTATCAAAAGATGGCCTGTGGCCCATGTGTCCGTATTATAAGATGTTCTGCGGCCTATATAACTATAAGCGACGGTAGCCATAAACCTTACGTCCAAATTCGCGATAGCTGATGGTCCGTTCACGTTTCTGCCCAAATAGTTCGGTCTTAAATTCTAATTCTTTTTCTTTTTCTCTTCTCTGTTCATTAGGAATTTCAGGATTCAGGACTGGTAAGTCACCTCATCAAACCGTTTTTGGGGGGCCCCGTTCTGACGGATCCTCCATCTACCTATTTTTGGGGGTGAGCGGCGCCCCTGCCTTCATCTTCAGTCAGCAGTCGCTGATTCAATACCCCTGGAATTCGAGTCATGAACGGGGCCTCCGCCAAAGAATTTGATTGCTTGCTGAGCTCATTAATAAATGTCTATGCTACAGCATTAATTCTCCCGAGTCTTTCTGGCAGAAATAAAGCTAGCGCAAGTTCTGCCAGGGAGACTCAATCATTTACGTCACTAATTGCCTCTTCAACTACCCATTCATTTTCTTGCTGTAGCATAAAAGGGCAGCACTTACTCATATCTGAGTCCGCAGATGCTGTTGCTCCAGCCACCACCTTCCTCCCCACCACCACTAAGACGGATCTTCTCCTCCATCTCCCCCATCACGACCACCCAGGTGTCCACCATCACCATCCCCAACATCACTAAATGGGCTCTCCTCTCCAACCTGAAGTCTTCAAGACGCCCTCCCTTCCATCCACCCCACCACCACCAGATGGCCCCCTTCATCGCCTCGGGGGGTGAGCGGCGCCCCTGCCTTCATCTTCAGTCAGCAGTCGCTGATTCAATACCCCTGGAATTCGAGTCATGAACGGGGCCTCCGCCAAAGAATTTGATTGCTTGCTGAGCTCATTAATAAATGTCTATGCTACAGCATTAATTCTCCCGAGTCTTTCTGGCAGAAATGAATATAAGTTGCAGAGTTTATGGATGCGGTGGATCTGACAAAGTCTCTTATCTGTTTCAGGTTGTAGATGACTGGATGAGGTTTGACGATCGGGAGCGGGATAGCTGAAGCAGATGGAGGATCCGGAGAACAGGCTGACGGCAGGTAAGTAGCTGAAGAAGGTAAGTAGCGTATTTGAGTTTGCATGAGAGAGTCAGAATGTTGAGTAGGTTTCAACGAGACCTGACGAGTGACTGAGGGAACTGGTGGTGAATATAAGGGGTGCGGGAAGTGGCAGGAGATTGATGACAGGTGGTGAAGGCAGGTGCAGGTGATTAGTATACCGGGGATGCTGATCGGGTAGGCGGAGTGTAGTGCAAACAAGACGAAGACAGACGGTGAATGTGACAGGGTGACAGTTGAGAGCTTGAGTTGTGAATTTTTTTTAATAGATAATCTTTATTACAACAAGTATTCTTAAGTATTTTGTGTACTTTTCTCTTACCCTTTAGATGGCAACACAGAGCCCATACAGTCAACCAGCACCAATCCACTGCAAATGCGTTAGTACAAGAAAAACATGCAGAGCAGTTTCATTTTCAGCTGTTGGGAAAAAAATTCAAATAGAATCGCTTAAGGCGAGATCAAGTAGCGCCTTAAGCGATGGGAAAACCATATATATTTCTTCAAACAACAATGAGACACCCGATTTCGAAGAGGGGGTGACATACTTTTTAAAAAACATAACAATTGGCAACCGGTATGGGCGACAAAATGTATATTTCGGCCGGGGATCCACCAAATTCAGGGCAGCACCACTCCTTATCAGCGAGGAACAGGAAAAGGCTGCCAAAGACGCCCTATATCCTCCATCAGTCCAAGTCACAGGAGAGGAAGAGGACATCTTTTCCCGGGGAGACTTTCTAAGTCTTCAAGGGCAGGTGGAAAAAGTGAGTTATTTAAATGCCATTACTGAATATCTTCTGCATTCCTCTGATGCTTACATGAATATGAAAATAAAGTATAAGGTTTATTTACTCACCCTCATGAAGTTGAAAACATAAAAGCAAATGACATATTAATATATTTTTAAAGGCATCACAGCAAAGTTGGAGATTCCATTAATGTGACAACATTAATCAAGATAACTGAGAATCTTTACAAAAAGGTTTAATTTTTCCATTGGCTAGAAACAATATTAAATTAGTAAAAAAATAATAATACAAAAATACAGCTGAACCATAAAAATAATACTCACACAACCATCTAGACAACTCAGCCACGGTCCCAAAGCTGAATGAGGGTAATTTGACCTGAATTACTTACCCCTAACACAACAGAACTATTGGGCTATTGTTCTGCAGATACAAGCGCTGAGGATGGCAGAGGTCCAGGGAAGCCCGGTGCCCGTTCTGGATCTGTCCCTTAGATGTGGCCAGAAGCTCCTGGACATTTCACTGTGGAGGGAGGAAGCCTTGTGTGAGCTCTACCTCGGAGATGAGGTAGAGCTCACACATCTCAAGGTGTTTGTCTGGGACAGCGGAAATGGGAAGATGAATTCTTCGAACTACACCACTGTGAAGGTACACAATACAAAACACATTAGCTGCTTCTCTAGAACTGGGGATACACAATATTGTTTTTTTGCCAATATCCAACATTTAAAAAAAAAAAAAAAAAAAATTGCCAATAGTCAATGCTGTTATACATCTCTCCTTTTTTATATATATTAATTTACAAGTGTTATGTTTCAGAGTCAGACCATTAAGTCAAATCAGACTTGTGACTTTATGACATCAATTACAGCTTAATTAATTCTTAAACATGCATACTGTAACTTAATGTTACTTATAGTCTAACAAGAACAGCACCCCTAAATAAAGCACTAGGACCCAGGGGAAGCTCTTGCTGGATCACACACCTGTTAAGCACCCAATAAAAAATTGATATTCTTATAATTGTAGCATTAACCATTCTCATTGCTGGTTACATGGTTGCTATAATTTTCCTATAGCAATATGTCATTTTTCTAGTATAGGGTGCAATATCACTGATGTATAGCATTTAATTAATACATTCATTTTGCTTTTAAGGAGATCTAAACCTGAATGTAAATTGTATTTTTGTTAACATCCAGACCGTTGAGAGGAAGGAGGAGACAGCTGAGGTGCAGGTGGTAGGGGTCTCAGAGGAAGACGGCAGCATAACACTGCTCTGTGAGGACTTCACAGAGTTCGCTGTCCCAGCTGACCTCTACCATGGCAGTGTGGAGGATCTCATTGACAAGCTGCCGTTGCACCTAAAAATAAATCACGTAAAAAAACGTGTAACATCAGTTCATTTCATGGATGAAGAGTAAAATCAATTTAATCAGTGTTAGTTTGTTTAGTTTATTAATTTTTTGTTCAACTTATTAGTTAAATCAGTTTTTATTAAATAGTAGTAGTTCAGTTAGTTAGTAGTTCAGTTAGTTTTCATTTAGTTGTAGTAGTTCAGTAGTATGTTAATAAGTTAGTTTAGTAATAATAAGTTAGTTTAGTGTTTATTTGAAAGTGTTTTTGTTTTTATCGTGTTTGTTTTATTTTTAACTTTTGTAAATGTTTGTTTCGTCATGTTTTAAATTTTATAAACTATTTTGTGTTCAAAAAGTTGTTTGTGTGATATTTTTTAAACATATGCTTTTTAAAAATTACCTCAATAATTAGTCATGTCCAGCTGTGGAGCACATGCTAGCTTTAGCACTAACATCCTCAGCCTTTCACAAAAGAGGAAACAAAAGCCCTGTATATTTTTCATAATCAACATTCATATATGTAATTTATTTTTCTCTTTCCCTCAGGATGGAAACAAAACATTAACACTGTTAACATACTGTAATGTCCTTCGCTGTGACTAATTTTCCAGATACAGTATAGATACACAAATATAAAACTTAACACAATAGCTGAGATTATATAAGTTCATGCATTCAAAAGCACATAATGTCGTTTGTCAAGTTTTGGTTAAAATCGACATTTCTTAAAAGATCAATAATGACTGAATTTTCTGACATGGGTGTTACATTACTGAACGAATCAATCAGCTTTTCGAATCAATTGTTTGATGATTGAATCAATGACTCGCTGTTTCGTTAATGAATAAACTGTTTGAATGAATCTGTTGAATCTCAATGACTCACTCAATAAGAGTGACTTGCTGCCACCTAGTGGCAGTTTTAATTTCACATTTAAAGTATAGTTTAAATTATTTAAAAACTGAATTTTTCGACGTTATGTTTAAAACAAAGCATTATTAATGAATTATTAATAGCTATTAATTAAGTCATTATTACTATCTAACTGAAAAAACATCATTATTGCCGATTATTGCTCTGGATATTGTAATAATGAATAAAGTCGATTAAAACAATATTAAACGTTTTTTTTTTTTTGTGAGGGGGAAATTTCATTCTTGTATGACAAGAACAAGACCAGACATTGTTATTTTAGTAGCATGAAAAAACAAAATAATTATTAATTCATATCTTACTTACATATTACTTGCACTTTTCCATGAGCGAATTGACGGTATCCAGTCGGAGCGTGTCTGACTGACTGACTGACTGGCTGAGGTGCAGCACTGGTCGTGAATGCGGCAAAAACTCCCGTGAATCCAAAAATTTTTTCTTCATCGATAACTAATCTAAACTCATCTGATTGGGCATTGCATCATTTGATCAACAGAGTCGTGTGTGATTGGTTGTAATGCTCAACGCTGGGGAAAAAAGTATAATAAAAAGTAATATTGCGTGAGCATCTAAAACGGTTACTGTAATGGCGCAACACTTTTCATTTATTTTCACATTTCACTTAAAAAGTGACAATCGTAATAGATTAATTTAAACTTCAAACTACTAAATTTACTTCATTTAACTTATAAACTCTAAACTCATACACTTAGGCCTGGTTTCACAGACAGGGCTTAGATTAAGCCAGGATTAGGTCATAGTTCAATTAGGCGTTTAAGTAATTTTTATAAACATGCCTTAGAAAAAGGCATTACTGGTGTGCATCTTAAGACAAAACAAACGCACTGACATATTTTAAGATCAGTCAGTGCAAGTTTCTTTCAGTTGAAATAGCTCAGATTTACATTTTAGTCTAGGACTAGACTTAAGCCTTGTCTGTGAAACCAGGGGTTAAACTAATTAACTTAACTCATGAATTCATAGACTTATGAACTCTTAAACTCATAAATTAATAAACTCTGAACTCTTAAACTCATTTAAACTTATAAACTCTAAACTCATTTAAACTTATAAACTAAATTAAACTTCAAACTACTTTAATCTTTAAACTACTTTAAACTAATTTAAACTTTAAACTAAATTAAACTTTAAACTAAATTAAACTTCAAACTACTTTAAACTTCAAACTTTCTGGTCCAAACTTTCTCAAGCCAACTTAAAGTTTGTCTCGACGAACTTTTTAATCTAGTTCTACTATGAATTTGTCCATGACAGGGTGGACATATTTTATGGTTTGCTCGTATATCAGCTTGCAGTTAATTTATAAAAAGTGCTGGAGCTTGACCAATATGCATTTCGAACAGCCTAATGTCTCCTTAATACAACACATATGACGTTAAATGGAAAATCTCAGATTTTTGGGGGGAAATTGTGAAGTCTCAAAGGCACTTTATGGTGATTTTGACCCATTAGCGGACCAAATGTCTTGATGTTCTACAGAACGAGTTAGGATCCCGCTTATTACATTGCTACCTACCAAATAAAACAATAATTTGACACAAAATTATGATTTAAAAGTTTATTGATTTAAAAACGATTGTATTGCTTCCGCTAAAGAAAATAGTGCGCTCCGTTTCTATGGTTAGAAATCTGTGTGTTCATGGCAACGCTCTGTTTTTCATGGCAACGGTGTGTTATAGTTAGCAGCAATCTGTTATCAAGAAATAAAATAGTGTGTGCATAGAAAGAATTCATCCACACACCGCTCAAAAAAAAAAAAAAAAAAAAAAAAAATCCTGAGCGCAACAAGTCCACCGTCTAGGCAGGCTTTTTGTGTTAAATTATATTTCCTGTCGCTGCGCAGGCTTTTATTGTACATGACAGCTTATGTCCCGATGAACGGTCCGTTGCATTACGATTAAAAGCAGTATCAATAAAGTAAAAAATGTGATGTGCAGTCAAGCTCGAGTCCTAAATCAGAAATTGTAAACCAGACACGACATTTGCATTCAACAAAAATAATTCAACAAGTGTATTTTGTCAGGTAATTATGACATTTAACCAATGTTTGAGATATGTGAAACACTTTTTTTACTGAAATGTTTATCAGTAATAATCTCAGTAATAATGTGTTATTTTAAAAAAAGACTAACATTTTTTTGACTAAAATATATTGAGTTCTTTTTTGACTAAAACTAGACTAAAATTAAAAGACTTTTAGTCGACTAAAACTTGACTAAGATACCTTGAGTTTTCTTTTGACTAAAACTAGACTAAAATGATGAGACTTTTAGTCGACTAAAACTTGACTAACAAAAAAAGATATGTAAATGACTAAATATGACTAAAACTAACAAGGACATTTGGCACAAGAAGACTAAGACTAAATTAAAAATAGGTGACGAAATTAACACTAGAAATAGGCCTAATTATTTTTTCAGTTGGCATAGTTTGCGCATGGGGTGAAAAAGAGTAGTGCATTCCAGATTCACATTCATATTCAGCCTGCCAGTTTTATATTCTTATTCAACATTCAGCTTTCAATATGTTGGTTCCATCTACAGTCATTGGTTCCAAATTGATAGGCTAGATAATGTAGAGGGAGGTTCAAGTATTAGCCTACTTAAATTTCTTTTAGATGCTTTGTTCAGGACTGTGGAGAGAAGCTCCTCAGCCTCTCTTTAATTTCTGTTCATTTCTTTCAGTAATGTAGCCATTGTTAAATGTCTGTTTTATCAGCTGCATCAGCTGCATACTAGAAGAAAGGTTGCAGTTTAACATGTAGCTGAATTTATACATGAATGTAATCTTTAAGTTTTTTTCTTCTTATTTTCCAAAAGGAGGCATTGCATCATTTGGACCGCAGCAGGCTGATTTCAGTGTCCATGGATGGACCAAATGTGAATTTTAAGCTTTTGGACCTACTCCAACAGGACCATGCAGAGAAGTAAGGGGGTGCACAACTGGTGTCCGTCGGCAGCTGTGGACTCCACACACTTCATAACTCCTTCAAGGTGGGATTTTTGTTGTGGAATGTGGATAAAATTTTAAAGGCCATGCACACTCTTTTCCAGAACGTTCCTGCAAGGAGGGAGGACTACGAAAAAGTCACAAAATCTACACTGTTTCCCAAGCCATTTTGTGGCCACAGGTGGCTTGAAAATCTCCCAGTTGTTGAACGGGCGCTGGAAGTCTGGCCATCTCTCATGCTGTATGTGGACGCTGTGCACAAAAAACAGCTCCCAAATCCCAAAACAGCATCTTTTGACACCATCGAAGCAGCCATTAAGGATCCCCTTATGACAGCGAAGATGCACTTTTTCATGACTCTGGCCAGGACCTTCCATCCGTTCATGAAGAAATACCAGACCGATGAACCTGTGATGCCTTTCTTTGGCAAAGATCTGGCTGAGTTAATTAAGGTAATTATTTATGGTATATGGTTATGATTAGTTGGCATGGGCATTTTATTTGTTTATTTATTCATCTGTGATGCTTTTGTCCAAAATAACAAAGTATTTGTCACATTTTGGGGATTGCAAATAAAATGTTGTAGGGCCAGTCTCCTATTACATGTATGCCTGTAGTGGCATTTATGTCGAAAAATGTGCTATATAAATCAAATTTACTTACTTACTATTGTAAGCCCAGGTAAGTGCCTTCTTAAATTAATGAAATCCTAATGAATTAGATGAGAGAATTAGGATGTCATTGTGTGCAATATAAAAGGAAATTAAATGGGCTAATGGTACTTTTGCCTACTGACAGAGTCTACTGAGACGCTGTATGAAGAGAGAGGTCCTCCAGGACATCACTCCTCTTCAGCTCACCAAGCTTGATACGTCCGACAAGACCTTGCTCCTCCTCCCCCAGAAGATTGATATTGGCTTGGGTGCTGAGGCAGCAGTCAAGGTATCGTGTTTGGTAGTTTTGGATATTTATTATGATCAGTATGTACGCTGAAAGTATAATTTTGCTAAGCATACTAAACGTATTTGTGAACTGTATGAGGTTTGATATGCTGTGCATTTCCAAGGTTGTGCATGCGTTCAGACAATATTGAACCTATGTTTTTGCCTGCTTTCTCCTTTAAAGCAATGTATGACCCCATTGCATAAAGTCACATAATTGGCCTATGCTATGACTTCATGCCATGTGGTACTTAAAACTCCATTTTGATATTACTGACATGTATTGTTGTATTGTCCAGGACAGTAAAAGTGCAGAGCTAAGGATCCTTGAATTTAGGAGGGATTGTATGCAGGGCCTCTTAAACATTGTCAGAAAAGCACAGGAGAAGAGGGCTAAATCTAGGGCTTCAAATCCAATACTGATTTTCCATTATATCCTTCATACTGTGAATTTGGCATTACATTATTTTCTAAGTGGTATTAAAAAGGTCTTACAAAGTCATACATTTTACTTGGGGAACCCTGCCAGTACACTGTCATGGTTCGTTCTTTTTTTGTCACAAAAAAACTTTTTTAGAGACCAGATGAAAAGGAGTCAACCTCTATTAACAAGCTCTGGAGTCAGGCGGAGGGCCCGTTTTTCACTCGAAAAACGACTCCATGAAATTGCTGAAGACCGTCAGTTAACATCAGAGCAGACAGTAGCAAACAAAGCAGACACCTGTCACAACACCAATGACAACGATAGCAACAACGACTGTCACACCACCAGTGAGGCTGATGGCAACAACAACTGTGACTCAAGTGACTCTGACAATTCAGATGGCCACACAGACATAGAATGGGCAGAGGGAGAACTTGTTTCAGAGTCTGATGCAGAAGAATTAAATGAGCATGTGAGCTTGGCTAGTTGGGCTATCCAGTTCAGTGTTTCTTTAGTAGCGCTCACAGCTCTTCTTAGTTTGTTGAGGGTGTACCACTCAGAACTGCCCAAAGATGCTAGGACTATTCTCAAAACCAAAATGGACTATAGAATCCAAGAAAAATGTGGTGGGTTGTATCATTATAGAGGTATCTTGAAAGCGCTTCATAACACCTTAACTCAACTGATTGTCAGTGTTGCTGATGGCTTTACATTTAGGCTGCAGGTTAATATTGATGGGTTACCACTTTTTAAAAGCACAAATATGCAGTTGTGGCCTATTTTAGGACTTCTTTTAAGCGTTCCAATGAAGGAACCTGTTGTTATTGGCATTTTTTGTGGTGTAAAAAAACCAAATGCTGCCAATGAATTTTTGCAAGACTTCACACATGAGCTACAGCAGCTGCAGAGAGGATTTGATTTCAAAGGGAAAAAGGTGTTCATCAAACTGGATTCTGTGGTGTGTGATACACC
This sequence comes from Rutilus rutilus, assembly GCF_951802725.1. NCBI lineage: Eukaryota > Metazoa > Chordata > Actinopteri > Cypriniformes > Leuciscidae > Rutilus > Rutilus rutilus. Next base: position 77,571,773 of record NC_140209.1, read on the forward strand.
TGCTAGGGCATTTGTAAAAAACACAAAGGCTCACAATGGATACCATGGATGTGATAAATGTTGCCAGCCAGGTCTTTACATTAACAAGCGAATGACATACCCCATTAATGATTACATGTTACGGACTGACTCATCATTTTCAGAGAGGGCTGATGAGGGCCATCATCATAGAGGACCACATGGATTTTCTGACTTAGATGTTAGTATGGTAACTCAGTTCCCCCTAGATTACATGCACCTTGCATGTTTAGGTGTAATGCGTCGATTGTTAAACATTTGGATGAGGGGCCCTTTGAAGTTTCGTTTGTCCTCTAGTCTTGTTGACAGGATTTCAGAAAGTCTAACTCAAATACGTTCGTATATTCCAGCAGAGTTTGCAAGGAAACCAAGATCCCTCAGAGAGCTAGATCGTTGGAAAGCAACTGAGTTAAGACAATTTCTCTTGTATACAGGCCCTTGTCAGTACAAAGCTCTGCTTGGTGTATAGTAATTATGCAAACACTTTGCTCACCATGTTTGTAAGTCACTTTGGGGAGCTGTACGGCAGAGATGCATTTGTGTATAATGTGCATGCTTTGGTCCACTTATCTGCAGATGTACAACTACATGGTTGTTTGGACTCTATCTCTGCCTTTCCGTATGAGAATTACCTCCATAAACTGAAGAGGTTTGTAAGAAAGCCGGAATTTCCACTTGCTCAGATAATAAGAAGGTTATCAGAAGCTCAAAATATTTGCAGCATTGAGTTGCCTTGTAAGGGTTTAAAAAAGCAACATTATGTTGGACCTGTTCCTGATGGCCTTCAGGCAGAAGCACAGTACAGAGAGCTACACAGAAAAATGGCAAATGAAAGTTTCCACAGGTGACAATGTTTTTGCTATAGGCAAAGATATATGTGGTACTGTATATATAACATCATTCAAACAGCAGAAGAAATTCATGTAGTATTTAAAGTTTTCACAAACATGGGAAATTTCTTCAGCTATCCCCTGAGTTCAGATTTTCTCAAAATATTTATTGTCTCTCAACCAACAGGGCCATTTAAGGTGGCCAAAGCATCAGAGATATCTCATAAGTGTGTGCTCCTACCTTATAAAGATAGGTTTGTTGTCATGCCCTTTTTGCATAGTCATAGTGATAGGGCATAGGTGTGGTGGTGGCTTAGAAGTGAGTTTGAGGAGCTGAGTAGTGGGAGACAAAAAGACTTAAGACTGACTTAGCACTAACACACAAACGGACATTAAGAAGAGCAACCTACTCCACAATTGAAATGATGTGAGTATCCCTAACGAATATCTAAAAATTCAGAGCCTCTAACCGACGTAATTTCCGCATGTCTGTTATTTTGGTTATTTAACCCTGGTAATATTGTGTGTGTTTATGTACTTTCCCCTTAAAAAACTGCGTGTGTAGTGACGTGACTCCGCCCTGACTGGAGTCTGAAGGTCAGGGAGATGTTAGCTAGTGCTAACCGCCTTCACTTTGCAGTAGTTGTGGAAACAACAGACAGACTTTTAATAACAGACACACTGTGACCTACTCTGTACATTTACTTCCAGACTGACAACTTATTACTCGCTTTCCGCATCATTTGTTAAAATAACAAAATAAACTTAAGGATAATAACATAAATCTGCATCATTTTCCTTTTCAGATGTATATAGTTGCAGAATTTACAGAGTCCAAGACTGTAAATATTATATCAGACTCGTGGTTTGAAGATGGTGCGACTTTCTGGCCAAACTATAAAAGCGATGAACGCATCAACAGAGCTGTTCGAAAACATGAGGTGCCAGGATCAGAGTCAGACTGGAACATGTATGACGTTCGAGTCCTCTCAAGAGCTGGTAAGGATGCACTAAAATGTACCTATTCCACAACTTTTCTACCTATTAAGTATTAAATTGTCAAATACTTGCTAACTGGGTTTGTATATGTGTGTAACTGTAAACTGAAGTTAGAGCCTGTCATAGTGATGGGTATTTGTTAGGATTTTATTGATACTGATTAGGGCTGGGCGATATGGCCTAAAAATAAAATCTCAGATTTTATTTTTTTTAATTCGATTTACGATTTTTTTTCCGATTTTCCCCCTTATTAAGGAAAGCAATAAGTAGCCTACAAACGGCAGACAACTTAAAGCAAATTTTAGCTGTATTTAAATTTAAAGCAATACAGTTAGCTGTTTTTTAGCTAAGGTTTGTTGGTCACTGCATGCGGTTTTGTTCGTCTCGGAGAGACTGGCATTTTTCATATTCGGCTGGATGCAGGGCTCGAAATTGACTTTTTTACTTGGTAGCACTGGTGCTCCCAACTTCAAAAATTAAGGAGCACCACAACTACAAATTATATATGAACAGATTTCATTTCACTGGGGCTTTACAGACACATCCTGTGGCCAAGATTTGAAATTTAGTCCTCTGGCTCTATATCATCTCAACCCGATGATAATGGCACATGATTTGTCATTTGCATACGTCATGTTAATCGCAATTCCGTTCTTTTTCCATGAGCTGCAACATAGGTTTAAATTTAGTGAAGGCAAGCTCTTCTTTGGCGATGGTGTATGCGGTGTAATATTTGACGTATAATTAGCTCTGCCAGTAGACCGAAACGACCAGCAGCATTTGCCGATTAAAAGCCTTAATAATCAAACCTGATGAACCTGATTTGTTTGCCACACACCTGTCCCTGCATTTTTTGCTTGGCACTTTATTGCTATTAATATGCTGTATTAATCTTTGTTAATCTTAGTTAATAAAATACAGCTGTTTATTATTCGTTCATGTTACTTCACAGTGCATTAACTATGTTAACAAATAAAAGAAAGAAAAAAACACTTCAATAGCCTAATGTAGGCTATTAGTAGCCTAGCCTAAATGTTGAAATTAACATTAACAATGGGTAACAAATTAACAAAGTACAGTTTATTAATAGTACATGTTAACTAATTTAGTTAACTAGAATTGAATAAATGGAATATTATTGTAAAGTGTTACCGATTTGTTATACACCGATTCAGAGTCTCGTGAGTTCAGTGTTGGACAGATCAGTTGTTTTAACCATTCATTCAAGTGAATCGGTTCAAATGAGTCATTAGTTCGCGAATCGGACATGTCGGTTGCCAACCGCCAATAAACACCAAATAAAAAGAAGAAGAATCGGACGTGTCATGTGGACGTGTAGGGTAGCCTAAGGCACGCGTTGTGTGATCCCGGCAGTTTAATTTTTAGCACAATTCACACTCCGCTGTAATTCAGGAGAAAAAAAATCTCCGAACGCTTCACGTGAAACTTCGGTCTTCCGCCCTTTTTCTATCGTGTCAATTGATTTTGATTAGGCTAATATGCGCGAGGGAGGGAGAGAGAGCAAGAACAAGCTCGTGTTGTTTGAAGACGTGAGAGTGCGCGCGCGCGACCGGGGCTCTCTCTCGGCACATAAGGTACACACTGTGAAGTAATTTGCAAACGTTTTGTTTTAGAGAAATTAAAACAGGTCGCACCACAACCATTATTTGCACTCGCACAAATGCTCCCAAATATATATTTTAGGTCGCACATATTAAATTTCAGGAGCATATGCGACCAAAATGATAATTACACAAAAACTCGATTTACTTCTTTTTTTTAATCGCCCGCAACAAAAAAATCGAATTAATTCATTCAATCGATTTTTCGCCCAGGCCTAATACTGATAGGCTACTGCTTGTCAATACTGATAGTAATCAATACTACTCTTTATAATTTGGTGCAAAAAGTAAAGAAGTGAAAACAGAAGTATTTTTATTTTTTTGCAGAAATAACTTCCTGAGTTTTCTAGTGACAATTGCTACAAATGTCTGGTCTAACAACTATAAGCAATAGTTCTCTCTGGTTGTCAGGACAGCTCCCATTAAGTTCAGCTGAGCATAACTCGAGGGAGCTGCCTATCACTAAAATGAGAATAGCTGATCGACCTTAAAGATCAGCACACCTTAAGTTAATGAGCCTGGGCCACTTTAGCTTGTTGCTAACATCAGGATTCAGGACTTAAATCAGCTTGGCTTGAGTCTTGAGTTGGGGCATTTATTCACTGACACATAGCCTAAACTTTACACACACTACACAGCTATAACTTTACTGCTTAACTCTCACCGTTACACTCACACATACATTGCTACGTTCACAGCTAACTGCCAACTTCACACTCACTGTCACACACACATTCTCTGTATCATTTTGTCTTTACTGCTCACTTGGGTTAAATGTATATATTTATTTTAGTTTTTAATATATTTTTATTTTTTAACACAAACACGCACGCTGTTTTATTTATTTATTTATTAATGCACTTTATTGTTAACAGTGATTTTGGACACAGCACCAATTTCTGAGGTGTGAGTTTCCAGAGATAAACTAATATTTAATCTCTTTTCAATTCTGATCAGGTGATTATCAAATAGCCAGAGAAAAGCTGAGGGCTTCGCTGACCTGTAACACATCGGCGTTACAAACAGATGGCGAACAAGAAGTAGTAGTAGCTAGGTCGGAAAAGAAAAATTAAGCCAAGGTTTGGTATTTGCACGTATACATTATTTAAAAACAAAAGACCATTTACTGCAGTCAGATACAATTATTCAGAGATCTCACAAAGAAGTATTGCAAGACAACATTTTGTCTTTTGCTGATATAGCTATATAGCTATACTTCTTCATTCCACTGGTATGTTCTTGTACTGCAGTAGTATCATTCAACCCCTGGTTATGAAGTATCATTTACATTTATTCATTTAGCTGACGCTTTTATCCAAAGCGACTTACAATTGATATACACTCACCTAAAGGATTATTAGGAACACCTGTTCAATTTCTCATTAATGCAATGATCTAATCAACCAATCACATGGCAGTTGCTTCAATGCATTTAGGGGTGTGGTCCTGGTCAAGACAATCTCCTGAACTCCAAACTGAATGTCAGAATGGGAAAGAAAGGTGATTTAAGCAATTCTGAGCGTGGCATGGTTGTTGGTGCCAGACGGGCCGGTCTGAGTATTTCACAATCTGCTCAGTTACTGGGATTTTCACGCGCAACCATTTCTAGGGTTTACAAAGAATGGTGTGAAAAGGGAAAAACATCCAGTATGCATCAGTCCTGTGGGCGAAAATGCCTTGTTGATGCTAGAGGTCAGAGGAGAATGGGCCGACTGATTCAAGCTGATAGAAGAGCAACTTTGACTAGAACGATATCAAGAGTTCGATAAATGTTCGATAATATTTAAAAAGAAATTAATTTTCCAATAAAGATATTAATTTTGTTAAGGAAAAATGACAAATGTTTGAATTTTCTACCTCAGATTTGGTAAATGTTCTCCTGTTTGGCAAGTGTTTGTCATGATATGTTCTGACACTATAGAGTAGTTTAAAACCACAATTAACGCTCTGGTTTCTACAATTTTCAGTTAGGAGCAAAACTCTGCCTTTAAACTTGAAAGAAATAAAGATTTGACATTTATCGTGATAATTATGGATAAATATACGTGAGAATTGTTAAGTGTTGTTCCTGTGTTATTGATACTTAGGAAAAGGGAGCCTTCAGTTTGTTACTCTTAAGAAAATGGAATCTTTAAATAATGAAACTTATTACTTTTAATGAAAGTCAATAAAAAAAAGACTTTTGAAAGGAAGTTATTTTTCGTAATTCGTGTAGGTCATAAATTTAAATCATAATGGTCATAAAAAGGTCTTAAAAGGTCTTAAATTTGACTGACTAAACCCTGCAGAAATCCTGAGTAACACCTTTTCTTACACCTACTTTCTACTTTCTTCTATTACGTTCATTGATCTGCCTCTGAATGTCTCTTTTTTTCTTCAAATATACGTATGCTGCAAATTTTCTTCTATAAGATAACAAGGGCTGTTTTAAAATCTGTTGTCAGTGCTTGGACCCTAATAATGAAATTGTCAAATGCCTTCTCCTCAGCGGCTGCACCACTTGTTCCCATCCCTCTACCTTGCATGCCTTCAAGTCCTCCATGCCAGATTTCTGCTGGACCTCTGCCTGATCTGAGGCAATGTGATCGTGGTAGTTACACAGGTACCACAATAGAGTATTTTTGTTAAGCTTTTCTTATCAAAGTACTCACCTGTTAGCAAAAATAATATGTTCAATCTTCCTCTCCTCAGCTCCAGTGGCACTTGTTCCTACCCCTACGTCTCTCATGCCCTCACGTCCTAGGCGCCGGATCACTGCCACTCCTCCCACAAATGACTATCAAGGCCATTGTTTTGTCCCCACTTTTTAGACTGGGGAGGACTGGCACTGGACCTGTTCCTTGCTCTGGTAAAATATATATATTTTTTAACTCTGTGACCGTATACATGGTTTAAATAAGAGCTATTAAAAAAAATACTTATAGAAGGATACGATATATACTCTGTGTGTCTGTGTGTGTGTGTGTGTGTGTGTGTGTGTGTGTGTGTGTATTAGAGCCGACCGATTTGAGCTAATTTCATTAACATCGGCCGTTTATAACGGCAGATATATGACTATTAAAAGAGAAACAGACTCAGATCATTCACTCACGTCATGGGTGTTGCATAGTTTGCCCACCAGAGGCAAACAGCAGTTTAATGTTACGGTAGCTGGGTGTTTAAAGCTAGCTGCTGACAGACGTAAATTAACTGTAGATTTAATCTGAAACAGTGTGGTAGTTCTAGTGAATGGTCCCCATTTGTCCCTATCATTTCTAAATATTCTCTACAATCAGATAATGTTACAGCAGGTAGCTGCCCGTTGCTAAATGAGCCACAAAGCTAATGCCGTGTTTATCAGTGCTAACGGTAGTGAGCCATTAAACTGATTGTTTCTGATGTATTCTAAATATTTCTGCCAGCCGCCTGTCTGCAGTTATAGTCTGCGTGTCTGAAATGATTAAACCAGAGCGGACATGTAAATAAACGTGAGCTGAACAAGACTCTAACACGGCTTCCTGTAGCTCCTCTTTGTGTGACGTTGTAGATGTGAAATGCTGTAGTCAGAGCCGTACCGGCTGTAAGTGCTGTTACATGAAAAAACATATCTTTCATGTAACAGCACTTTTAATATAATTGTTTCTTAACTCCTTTTGTAGCGGCTGAGCTGCACATTCTAACTTTGCTGGGACATATCAAGGAGCAGCAAATGCAGCTGGCTGCTGCTGTAAATAACATTGCTGCAAGAATGGGGACGGAAACTCCTATGGCTGAGATGCCTCAAAATGTCAGCGTTCCGCTGGCCACCATGTCTGAAGTGGAGGAGTTGGAGGAGTGGCTTAAAGATGCAAGAAACTCGCATGCTAAGCAAAACATGGTATGGTAATAGGGCCAGGTGGTATATCGACTTTAAATCGATTTTATTTTAAAACAAGAAAAAAGAAAATTTTGTTTGTATTGATAGAGTTTAATGTTGTAACCCATTTTTTCAAAGCTAAACTGTTGTTTACTGTACTGTTTGTTTCATGATTTAGTAAACCGACATACAAGTTGCGCAATTGTCTCTGTTGATCTGAAATGCTTTTCTGTATTGTCAGATTTCGGCTCTAGGTGCTGTAGGAGGACAGAACGCCAAAAGAGTAACTTGGAATATACTTTCAAGGATTTTCTCAAACACAGTGGCCAAACAGATTAATTGAAAAGGAGTAAACGGGAAAAGAGGTTTTAAAGAAATGCTGACACAAACTCTGTTGATCAGTAAGTATTTTAGTATACGTATTGTAGTATATGTGGAGGTGACTAGTAGATGAGAACAATAAAAAAAAAAAATATATATATATATATATATATATAAAACTCTCTACGCTGCAGGATTCCTGTACTTTACATCTTTGGCAGATTAATAACATAGCAACGGTAAAAATTGTGGTTTTGTAACCTTTACTTTTTCATACCGTGGGAAACCTCGAAACCGGTACCCGCCAATGCCTATCCATGACCTGATACAGAATCCACACAGATAAATTTAGAATAAGATGCACTGAGATTTAAGGATGATCCAATACAATCTACAATGTGATTAGTTATTCATTTGTTTTGAGTTACTAAATGAAATGCTACAGAAAATTAGGTCTACTGCCACACCAACAATAGTAATTATGGGCAACATATAAAGCATTTCTCAAAACAGTGGGTTATTGGCTTGACTTAGAGGTAATTTTCAGAATTTCTGTTAATGACGGCTCATCAACCAATTGACTTTCTCTCTTAACAGAGGCTGTACGGAAGAACCAAGCTGCTAGCAGCGCATCGGACAACGAGATTAACCAGCACGCCATCCGCTGGTTCAACCTGGCCTCTGACCGTGGAGGTGGCCGCAAAGAACGTGCCATGGCCAGAGAGGCCATTCATTAACCGTGGTAAGAGACTTGCTTGCTGGCGGGGCTGTGGTCCGCTGGCAGAACACCGGGTGCTTTCTGATCAGGTGCCGTCGGGATGTTGCCGAGGCGACATAAATTTTGTTTTACGGTGGACGGACTGCAACATTACTGAGTTGTTTTCTTTTAGCTTGAAATAATCCCATACTTTAGACACTTTCTTCTACGCCCCTCCCTATTTTCTCTCTCTTCCTCCACTTTGCAAACAGCGCCATCATAATTACGTTGTGTTCACAGCATAAGCGCGATGTGCGACAGTAATAAATGTCCATGCAAAACAGTGATATGGATTAAACGAAGCTTTGCATGGATGCAATTTAGTATTCAATTCAATACTAAATTGAATTGTTCGAGCCCTTGTTAAGTGAATGCCAAATTAATCAGAGCACATATGTGACTGGGTGCTGACAAGCAATGTAGCATTTAAAAACAGCATCACTGATCTTTTTTAACTGAACATTCTTTTATACTTTGCAGAAATGAACGCATCGGCCATCCCGCACTCTTCCACCACTGATGATTTGTTGGGTGTTATGTGAGGGTTGTGGCATTCCCACTTCACTTGCCTCATCAGTGTTTCCTGTAAAGCCACCAAAGAACACGTATGATCATTTTGCAGGTTTTTCTGGGTTTCATATGACTAGAGTTGGATATTGTATTTTGGCTATAAAACCTTTGTTATTTATACCATGGTCATGGAAAATGGTTAAAATCTAAATGGCTGGCAGGTATTATCTATTAAGACAAACTTATCGCTAATTAAAACGTTACATCTTGTGTGTTTAGGCCGTAGAATCTCGTTTCTCTGCTGGCTTTAGCTTTTTTTTCTGCTTTAATTTTAAAAAATAACAAAAAAAATAACACCTGTGTCATAGGTATGTGGTAGTAAAGAAGTTTCTTATTCCTACAGTTGTTAAAGACAGAAATGAGCTGTAAAATGTGTTTATTAGATTGATTGTTAGTTTGGCAATTATCTACTTTGTTTTACGTTTCTGTCCTGTCTTTTTATCTCAGACATTTTAAATAAAATTTAAAATGTGTATTTTAAATAAAATTTAAAATGTGTCACTCATCTGTTCTATCAAAACAAGAAGTCTTAAGATGGTGGGGGAAGGGGATTACGGTAGTAATATTTACTCATTACCATTGACGGCAACGTTGCCCAGTACGATTGCTCTAAAAGTTGCTCCGTGTATCATCAGCTTTAGTGTACCTTGGTAAATACAAGTCATAATATTTGTTATACATTAGTTAATAGAAACAAAAATCAACAGATTAATTGAGAATGAAAGTAACTGTTAGTAGCAGACTTCCATCCTATAATTGTAACGGTGCATTAGCGCCTGCCATAAGTTCTGTGGTTGAAACTATCCCAGTAACCCTTTGGCTTCTCAGACAGAAATGGTATACCTTCACTGATATCTATTACTAGGACCCATAGCACAAGCTGAATCATGCACAACATCTAAAAAAAATTAAACTATCCCTTTAACTGAAAAAAAATATGTATTTTTGTATATGGTTTGTTTTGTGGTATTATGAGGCCAGAGGTGGTGTGAATCCGGGCCAGAACTAATAAATGGAGCTGGCCCAGTGCCAGTCCAGATGTGGCCCAGAGTATCTTGGAGACTCGGATCCAGTATCTGGCCCACCTTTGGGCCAAATGACTATAAAATAATTCTCATCCGTTCTGGAGCTGGGCCAGTGCCGGCCCAGATGTGAAAACCGGATCCGCACCGGCATTGGCCCGTTGTGCTAAAGGACACCGGCCCAGGTCCGTTTTACAGATCTGGCCCAGAACTTATGAAGGATCTGGGCCAGATCTGGGCCGCATGATTTTTGTTATCTGGGAGGCGAGTATACCTGTGACAGGTCGCGGGACAGGCGAGTATACCCGTGACAGGTCGCGAGACAGTCGCAAATACCCGTGACAGGTCGCGGGACAGCCGCGTATAGCAGTGACAGGCGCGTATAGCCGTGACAGGTCGAGTGACAGGCGCGTATAGCCGTGACAGGTCGAGTGACAGGCGCGTATAGCCGTGACAGGTCGAGTGACAGGCGCGTATAGCCGTGACAGGTCGAGTGACAGGCGCGTATAGCCGTGACAGGTCGAGTGACAGGCGCGTATAGCCGTGACAGGTCGAGTGACAGGCGCGTATAGCAGTGGCAGGTCGAGTGACAGGCGCGTATAGCCGTGACAGGTCGAGTGACAGGCGCGTATAGCCGTGACAGGTCGAGTGACAGGCGCGTATAGCCGTGACAGGTCGAGTGACAGGCGCGTATAGCGGTGGCAGGTCGAGTGACAGGCGCGTATAGCCGTGGCAGGTCGAGTGACAGGCGCGTATAGCCGTGACAGGACGAGTGACAGGCGCGTATAGCCGTGACAGGTCGAGTGACAGGCGCGTATAGCGGTGGCAGGTCGAGTGACAGGCGCGTATAGCCGTGACAGGTCGAGTGACAGGCGCGTATAGCGGTGGCAGGTCGAGTGACAGGCGCGTATAGCCGTGACAGGTCGAGTGACAGGCGCGTATAGCGGTGGCAGGTCGAGTGACAGGCGCGTATAGCGGTGGCAGGTCGAGTGACAGGCGCGTATAGCGGTGGCAGGTCGAGTGACAGGCGCGTATAGCCGTGACAGGTCGAGTGACAGGCGCGTATAGCGGTGGCAGGTCGAGTGACAGGCGCGTATAGCCGTGACAGGTCGAGTGACAGGCGCGTATAGCGGTGGCAGGTCGAGTGACAGGCGCGTATAGCGGTGGCAGGTCGAGTGACAGGCGTGTATAGCGGTGGCAGGTCGAGTGACAGGCGCGTATAGCCGTGACAGGTCGAGTGACAGGCGCGTATAGCGGTGGCAGGTCGAGTGACAGGCGCGTATAGCGATGGCAGGTCGAGTGACAGGCGCCGGTGGCAGCTGCCCCTGCCACGGAAAGATTTTACCCTTACTGCACAAATGACATTATTACTGGATTGGATAAAAAATAAATAATTTGTTGCACTTTTTATTGATTTATCCAAAGCATTTGATTCTGTGGATCATGATCTTCTCTTGCAAAGGCTTAAGCCGCTATAGTCAAAAAATCCTAAAGGATTCCAATAAGAAAATTGTACAGGATTCTAGTTAGAATTTTTTTTTTTATTATTATTATTATTTTATTTATCAGGGACAATGCAGCGCACATTATTACATACATAATTATCATAGGCAAAGCCATAACAAAATGTGTAAATGTGTTGCATAAAAGGTTTCTAGCCAATAGGCTAATTTGCAACCCCAGTCCCTGGTCAGGCCTTTCAAAAAACATATACCAAATATATAATTTGTAAAAAACTACATAGTGTAAATTACACAATCATGCAACAAATACCTTATAAACACTAACATTAACATTTTACACAATCCCGACCACATTACACAACACAACACATCACATCCAACACAGACAATACATTACAACAAAAATGACTCAATGTCCACATATTTGATTTTCTTTCAGCCAGTGTTTCACCTTTCTATTAAATGTTTTCAGGTTGGTTTCTGTTTTTATTTCCGTTGGTAAATCATTCCAAAAATGGGTCCCTATCACTGAAAAACTTGACTGGCCAAAAGTGGTTTTGCGCCCCTCTGCTATGCAGTTGCCACCCACTGCTCTCCTAGTGGCAACTCTCCTTGTGTTTATTTTTGTCACAAAAGGACAGAGTACGGCTGGAGCTAGATTATTTATGCATTTAAAAATCAGCTTAAGAAAAAAGAACTTAATAAAACTGTCAAAATTTAAAAGCTTGTATTTCTGTACAATCAAACAGTGATGCCACATAATTGGTTTCTGATCCATTATTTTCAGTGCTTGTTTATATAATGACATGATGGGTTTGACTGTTGTCTGGGAGGCTTGGCCCCATACAGTAACACAATAAGATAAATGAGAAAGTATCATAGCATGAAAAAACAGCAAAGCTGCCTTGACAGGTATATGATGCCTAATCATTCTAAAACAGTTTAGGTTTGTCCGAACAGTCTTACAGAGTTTGTTAATGTGTGTATTAAATTTGAGTTGGGAATCCAGAATAATACCTAAAAATTTAAATTCCTCAACTTCCTCTATGGCTTCTTGATCTATTTTAATAGTACATTTAGCTTTTCCTCTAATTGAGAAGCACATAGATACCGTCTTTTTGACGTTAAGCGTCAGATGATTTTCTTTAAGCCACTGGGATATACCCTCCATTTCCTTGGTCAGGGTCTCTGCTACTATAGTTGGTGTCCTAGCTGAAGCATAAATTACTGTATCGTCAGCATACATTTGGCAGTTGGCTGACTGACAGCATGTAGGTAAGTCGTTTATATATAGACTAAAGAGCAGAGGCCCCAAAATGGAGCCCTGTGGAATACCCATTGTGGATTGTAATGATGTTGAGAGTTCAGTGTTTATTTTAACACGTTGCTCTCTATGCTCCAAATATGATGCAAACCAGCCGATAGCATGTTCAGAGAAGTTGAAGGTGGTAAGTTTATTCAAGAGTATGTTGTGGTTCATGGTGTCAAAGGCCTTTTTTAGGTCTATAAACACAGCTCCCACAACATTACCCTTGTCCAACTTACTCTTAATGTTCTCGGTAAGGTAGCAATTAGCCATTTCTGTAGAATACCCTGCTCTGAATCCAAACTGTTTAGAATTGATAAGTTTGTTACCTTCAAGATGTTCTACTAACTGTTCTATGATAATTTTCTCTAAAATTTTGGAGAAAGCCGGCAGTATTGAGATTGGCCTGTAGTTGCTTGCTTGATTCTTTGCGCCAGCCTTGAAAATCGGTGTAATGATGGCTTGTTTCCAACTTTGTGGGAATTTGCCCACTCTGATGGAAAGGTTTACAAGGTGGGTTACAGGTTTAATCAAGGCAGAGCAGTGAGTTGTAATAAAGACAGTGTCCAACCCAAATACATCCTTTGCCTTAGATTTATTTAATTTATTGATAATTTGATGTACTTTTTCCTGACTAACCTCTTTAATTTGAAAAAGATCTGATTTGTCAGACTTTATAGTCTGTGATAGGGTTGCTGGTTCAAAAGTCTCAGCAAGCTCCTCAACAGACTGAATAAAGAAATTATTAAATTCATTTGCAATAGCTGAATTGTTAGTGCTGATAACTCCATTCACTTCCAACTCAGCTATTGTTTTTTGTTGACTAGGCTTAAGTTTAGTAAGGCTATTGAGGTGCTTCCAAAGGGATGCACTATTTCCTTCCGATTCCTCAATCAATTGCATAAAATAAGCTGTCTTTGCTTTACGCAGTTCTCTAACTACTGCATTTCTCAATCCTTTAAAGATGAGAAAATCGGTATTTGTTTTGGAGAGCAGCGCTTTTTTCAATGCATAGTCTCTTTTTTTCATTAGCTGACGAGTGTCATTGTTCAGCCATGGTAAGGAGGCTTTTCGTTGCGTGCCTTTGAATGTTTTACTATATTTCCCAATCAGATTTGTGAGGTTTTTCATCAAGGAGTTACAACAATTTTCTAAATCATTCGATTGTAAAACATTATTCCAATCCAAATTATCTAAATCATTTTTAACTTGTGTCAACTTATTTTTGGGGATACCCAAGTTCCCTTGTTTACTTTCGTTCGTAAATTTGGGTAAACGCTGTTTAGTGAGTTTCCGTACAACCATGGTCATATTGTGATCAGAGAGCCCTGTTAGTAAATTATAAGTTCTAATGATTCTCTGTGGTCTGTTAGTAACTATCAGATCGATCATAGTTTTACTCGCTCGTGTGATCCTTGTTGGACCTTTAATCATCTGATGAAGACTGTGCTTTAACAACAGTCTCTTTAATTTTTTTCTACGGCTTTTCTCTAGCCAATTAATATTAAAATCACCAAGAAAAACAGATTCGGTGCGAGTATTTACATATTTAAAAATTTTGTCTAAATTCTCATAAAATGAAACATCATGTGATGGTGGGTTATACAGCACTATAATGTTAAAATTCATCTTAGGGGATAATACAACATTTAAAGCCAAACATTCTAATGGTGTATCCAGTTTGATTTCATTACATTTCAGAGTGTCTCTAACATAATAGTACTCCCCCCCCCCACCTTTTTTAGATGTTCTATCCTTTCTATGACAAATGTAACCAGGGACATCAATCATACTGGTCTGGATATTACTGTTCAGCCACGTTTCGCTCAACGCTAAAAAATCTAAATTAGAGTCAGTTAACAGATGTTGGATCTGATCCCGTTTAGGCAATATACTCCGAATATTCAAATGTCCACCTAGAATACCCTTAGGTTTAGACATAGGCTCCCATATTACCCGTGCGTGATTTACAGTCTGAAAAAATCTGAATTCTTGTTGCTTCCTTACTGATTGGATACTGTCACCGTATGGAGTTCCTGTTACCTCGGGGAAGACGTCCGTCCGTCCGGAGGTCAGCCGCTGCACGCGCAATCCACCCGCCGGTGCACCCTCCGGGGAAAGGCCAACAGCAAATGGGCCTGGATTCAATTGTACGTCCCCAGACAGCAAAATCAAAGTCAAGAGAACACCGAAATCACGCCAATTGCATCCTCTCTGGTAATCCCGCTTTCTCAGCGTGCCGCGATGGGTGAGTTCAATTTGTTTGATGTTCGAGCAAATGGCAATGTTTTGTTTACTCGGCGTGCCGCGACGGGGGTGATCAGATTGTTTGGTGATCGAGTAGATGACAAGGTATCCATGTCCAAAGAAGTTTAATCTCGGTAATCCAATCGTATTTACTGACTGATGGTTGTCAGCCTGGGACAACTGTTTGTTTGCGCTTAGGTGTTGTCCAAGTGGCAACAACAGAAGCCAACAGCAAAGCAGAAATACGCAAACATTTCCTTCATCTCTATAATTAATATTTAACTGGTTTCTTTGTTTTGTTCTTAAACCAGTAAATATTTGAAAAAACAAGTTAGCAGAAAGTATTGGAGTGGAGCCTGACAAACCACCCAACACATCTGCCGCCATTTTCCTGGGTTATTATGTGTTATAATACATATTATTAATATTTCTATCATATTTTGGAACCATTCCTATAGGACTATACTAAAATATAAATATAAATAATAAATATCCTATAGGATTCCGATAGAAATTGTCTTATAGGACAATGCATAAATATCCTGTGGGATTTTCTATAGGATTTTAATGTGATCCAATTGGGTCACTACTCCGGTTTAGATGGGATTTCCTTTTTTTTTGAGAGAGAGAGAGAATTTTTAAGAATCCTAAAGGTGCACTTTTCCAATGTTTTTCTTTTACTAATAGCAGTTTTTTGATTGTGTCTTGCAGTTTGCTTAAACTCACCTCAATGTAGACATTGTTCACTGTTTAATGTATGTTGTTCAACCTGCAGTCACATTATAAACAACATGGCAGGTGATTTGGGCAACACAGTATTAGTGCACACATTTCTAAGGCACTGTTAATGGATTGATGAAATAAAAAAAACAAATCAACAAATGCATTTTCTGTTATTTTAATTTCATTAGTATTTTATTTTCATAACTAATTAATTTTTTTTTTTTTTTTTTTTACAGATTATATTCATTACAGACTTACACACACATACACTCAAACACACACAACGATAACTGAAATACAACATTAGACATATCCTGAACAAATAAGTCTGATTCAAACAAACTCACACACGCGCACGCACACACTCATACAAACCAAAACCAACTGTGAAATACAATATTAAACATCCTGAACAAATCAGTCTGATTCAAACAAACTCACACACAATCATTGTGGCGCCTTTTTGACATCTTGCATTCATCTGCACATTTCTGGGAGATGGCCTTCTTAATTATACT
Source organism: Rutilus rutilus (assembly GCF_951802725.1). NCBI lineage: Eukaryota > Metazoa > Chordata > Actinopteri > Cypriniformes > Leuciscidae > Rutilus > Rutilus rutilus. Next base: position 77,588,004 of record NC_140209.1, read on the forward strand.
TGCTTCAATATTGAATTTATTTTTTAATGTAGCCTGTAAGGAAAGAAATAAACAGAACATACGTTTAAAAAAAAAATCATAATCAGCTTTTGATAGAAACTTGGTGCTTCAAATAACACATTTATTGCTTACATTGTTTACAAGTGACTGTTAAAAAAATAATTTGTTATTGAATCATTTATTCAAGAGAATGTAGTACTGTATGATGCTTCTGAAATAAAAGTCAGAAATGATTTGTTTTTGTAAATATGAGTCATCTTATACATCATGTACAGTCTGTATAAGTGTATGATTTAACTTTTTTGATGGTCTAGTGTTACAAAAATTGCAATATATTGCAATATTGAATCGCAATACTTGTAGAATCGCAATTTAAAAAAAAAAAAAAAACCCGCAATACATGTCGTATCGGCACACAAGTATCGCGATAGTATCGAATCGGGAGATAGGTGTATCGTCCCAACCCTACTAGGGAGAGGCATTTTTGTCAATTTCTCTTTTCGCTAATTGACAGGTCCCAAGAAAACGAATACTCGAGTACTTAATGATCTCCATTAAAATCAAGCCTGTTTTATGACACATCCGGTATGACATATTCGGTCTGGCAAGCTTTAAATGGTAGCATACCACCTCTGCTGAGGGTCCAAGCGCACCGTACCGATACTAAAATGTGACGTGAAAACACTACAGATCACTGATTGGTCAGAGGATTTACACACACGAGACACCAAACCGCTAGATTTTAATAGTCAGCAACAGCCACTGCAGTTTTATTTGTTCGCACAATTTTTATTAAACGACTTGCTTGAAAAAAATAGAAATTTAATTACATCTATTTTTATATCCTATTGTTTTATGTATCAAATAATATGACAATCCTGCCAAAACTTGTTTTCAGGAAAATGAATTACTCACCAATTATGTCAGACACTTTTTGAGCCTCCAGTTGTGGCTTTGCTTCTTTGTCTTTGAAGGCATTGGAACTTTTTCCTGTGTAGCAGTGTGTTGCCAGTGTTGCTCTTCCAAAGACAGCCACCAGGAGGTCTTTTGCTGCTTTTTTTGCATCTGTCCATTTCATGTGGCCAAACTGTTCGGCACCGATGGACGTGTTGGGGCCAATTCTAACCTGAAAACAAGTGATCAGACAATAGCTGGGTTTCAGTCACGTGATTATGATGACGCATGAAGGCGGGGCTACTTCAGATGGAGGGCAGGAAGTAAACATGGAGAATACGTCTATGGAGGAAACCGTTGCGGAGTGTCCGTATTGTACCTTTATCCGATTTTTTGACCGTCCGTTCTTTCAACTGTGACCCATATCCGATTCATGTGTTTACACTTGCCATACTATCTGATACGTTGCGCATGCTTAAAGGGTTAAATTATCTTGCACAGATGGGCGGACGCGAAATATGGTTGATGCTAGCTCTGAGATATATGCGAAGTTCGCCAAACATCACCATGATTTTGAGGCGAAGGAGGACGAAAAGTGCCATCATTGCACATATGCTTCAGTTATTGTGTGTGAGAGAGATCTCAGGACTGGTGGGAGCATATTGTTTAAATATTGGCTTTAACCGCGGAGACGTTGCTAATGCCTCAGAAAATCCAATCTGCCTGTTTACATGACAGTCGCATTGGCACATAAATGATTTATTTCTACATATGAAATGAGGCCTGAAACCTATCTCGTTTTTTTCCTGTTTACACTGTCATAGAACACATCCGATCTGTGTCACATATGAGCAAAAAATCAGAATTGGGTCACATTTCACTGACAGTGTAAACTAGACCTAAGTAAATGAGCATTTAACGTCAACCTAATGCTATATAAACACAGACACAAAAAACACGTTGGCTAGCTAACATAGGCTACCTCTGACGAAGTGGTCGCTGCAGACACGGTCATAACAGACTCTGCTCCTCCTGACCACAGACGTAAATAAAAATCCACTTTTTGTCTGAGCTTTTTACATTTCTCACCTTTATGAGTGACAATCTTCGGTACTCTATAAAAACCCTTTCCCTTTTCTCGATGAGAACGATTGGAGTAGCCATAAACTACACAAAACATTGGCATTTTTTCAGACGGCAGATCCTCAGCTATTTCACTTCCTGCCCTCCATCTTGAATTTCGCGCTCTCGCGTCATGTGAAACCAACCTATGAAACAGTAACAGAGTTAAAAAGTGAACTTAATAATATTTTGTTTGTTATGATGAAACCTATGAGCGTAGATTCAGAATCATCCAAGAGCAAAAGTTACTGATGCCATTGTAGAAAGCAAAAAAAATATTTCAGCCATGATTAATTCATTCTGTGAGTGGACGCAATTATGACAAGACACCCCAGGTGAATAGGGTAAAAAAAGAAATCGCTAATAAATATAGAGGGAATATCATACTCCCTCAGCCGGACTGAGTGGCAGACGAGCTGCTGTGTGACTGGATTTAATAGGAGAAACCTATGATGCCGCTTTTTGCCACTTAGATGGCACAGTCAATCCAGCCGACGGTGACGTCACACACATACCCAATATTGACATACTTCTTCAATTGATTGATTACATTACTTGATTGCAAACATTTTTGTAATACATGTTTTCTGAAATGTTATGTTTAAATAAACAGGTACCACAGGCGAAGACTCTGGGGCTGGCAAATCCGAAGTGGGTCCAGGGAGAGGCTGGACTGGTGCAGTCATTAATGGAGTGCATCCTAGAACAAAATAGGTTTTTATATCTTTTGACGCAATCACTTAGACATTTTTTTTACTTTTCATAGGGTTACCTTTTTTTAAAAGTGTTAGAGTTGCAACAAGAACACTCTTAATCTCTTTTAATTCAGCCAAAATCTGTTGATTGACTCCACTGTCATTGCTTGTCCTTGTTGATGTTGTTGCCTCCCTGCTTGATTCCTAGAATTGTAAAACATTTGTTAATACAGTTTGTATTTTGTTCAGGGCAAAAAAAAAAATTTGCTGAAAATGTACTCAACACCAAACCATCCAAGATGTAGATGAGTTTGTTTCATAATTTGTAACAGGTTTGGAGAAATGTAGCATTACATCATTTACTCACCAATGGATCCTCTGCAGTGAATTGAGCGCTGTGAAAATAAGAGTCTTGTGAGAACTTTGATAAGAATCAATGTATAATTTATACTGTAAAGTCTATGTAGTCTTTTATTTTTTATATTTGTTCATTTAATTTATTTCTTGTATGCTCCAGTTAAATACATCTAGAATGAGTCTAGAGCCCTGATGTAACTTTGTTGAAATAATCTTACTTTTTCTAGATTATACTGCTGCAGAAAGGATCTGGCTCTTATCCTTTTTACGCTCTTTTCAGAAACTTGTTTACTGACCGACTGTAAATAAAAAAGAATTAGATAATTACAAATATAACCTTCAAATTAGCTGAAAGTGGCAATCATCTGGGTCTAACTTACCTCATATTCTTCACTGCTTTCTGATTCAGAAAGTATTCTGCTGTATTTCTGGCGCTGCCCTCTCCCTAATTCTTCATTCCCTTCAGGTCTGCTGCTTAAGCATGGCAGATCTAGTTCCTGAAATGATAAATAATAATTATCACAACATGAATCAATTTTATCACAGTAATGTACAGACATATTACAAAAACATACTTACCAACGTTTAAGATTTTTGCAGGGCTGGATTCTTCTTTGTACTGTACATCACACAAACCACCAATTTCACCCCGTCCATTCATAATTTTTTCCGTAGGAAGCACATCCCATGTTGGGGGATCTTCAATCCATTGGATTAACATAAACCTCATTTTCTAAATAGGATAAAGATTAAAAAAAGACAATATTCAGTCAATCATAATGCTCTTGATGTGTGGGCAAAACAAAGAGTGTTTCTCCTAATATTATATGCTTTGATGTTTAATGTAAAAATACATGAATGTTTTATAGGGTGTATTAATCTTGGTTGAGGTTTTGTTAGATCTGGACCTCAATTCAGACATAGCTTCATAGCTGGATCTAGCTGTGTTACTGTAGTTGCGTGCCTGTATGAGTCTTGTACATTATGACAGCCTGTTGCTTGCTTTCTCTCAGGAGAGATATATGAGGATATATCAAACTTCATTCACGCACACATATATGAAACACGCTTGCAAACACATATACTAAGTAGTCACACATACATGTATACTGCTGAATGCTCAAACTAATACATATGAATTGCACAACGTCACACCTGAAGTCGCTTACGCACACAGGCAAACTCGACACACACGAGACACGCGGAACTCTCCACGCACATACTCATATGAGACGCGAGCACACACACACACACACACAAACTCGCGCACATACTCTTATGAGACGCGAGCACACACACACAAACTCGCGCACATACTCGTATGAGAGGCGAGCACACACGCACACAAACTCGCGCACATACTCATATGAGATGCGAGCACACACAGTACATGATGCATATGATTTTCAGTGTGAACGGAAGGCATTTCAGTGTGAACGGAAGGTAAGCTGGGGCATGTTCAAGTTCAAACCGGTGCGCAACGTTTTGCTACGGTTTCCGGGTTGAACGTCATGTTTCCTGGAGACGGCGTGCACCGGTGTGCAACGGGGTTTGAGATACGTTTTCTCTTGTTTGGTGGGTGTGTCAGAACTGCAGTCCAATCAGCAGCAACATTTATATAAAGCACGTGGTATTAAAGTGAACTCGCACAATGGGTTCAAGGAAAGTAATTAAGTTGGCTTGAGAAAGCCAACTTACTGAAATCCTATTTAAACTTATTATTAAGTGTGCTTGCTGAAAGCAGCACACTTACTGTTCTTCTTAAGTTTTCTTCTTCTTATTAAGTGTGCTTGCTGAAAGCAGCACACTTATAATTCTTCTTAAGTTTTCTTATTATTATTATTATTATTATTCCCGGGAGAAAAATTTTGGCCAGCTCCTGCACCTAGGCCCTTTGAGACAGAGACACCGTTCCAACTTTAAAACGTACGGTCAGTACCGGTTTAAGTTGCTCGCGAAGATGACATCACGAGTCCATGTCGTTTGTCCGCCACACTGGATTGAACAGAAAGCGAAACAAAATTTTCACAGGTCACAAATTTGGTCCGAACTTCACGAAACTGGACGTACATGATCCTTGGACCAAGCCTCACAAAAGTTACTAGAAGGATTTTTGATTTTCGGAAGCGTTTGCCCGTCACAGCCAAACGAAATCGGCGGTGTAGTCGCCAAAACAGGAAGTAGGTCATATCTCAGGAACTCTGTCACGTATCGAAACCAAACTTTATACATGAACTCGGGACTCCAATGTGAGGAAGCACAAGATCTGGATTTTTTTTTATTTTTTTTATTTAAGGCTAATAGACAAACCCATTTACCTATGTCTATGCAAGAGTTTCACCTCACACCTTTTAATGTTAATGCATTTAGACAGTAGGTGGCACTGTTGTATTACATTTCACAGAGCTGCCAAGTCAGTGTATACTGCATTCGTTTTTACTAGGTTTGTCTTAATAAATGCAGGCATGAATTTCGTTTTTTGCATTGGTCTAATTTAATCATCATCTGTATATTAATACAGATCTGTATGCATGAATTGTGCATTTCCAGTTCTCAAAGCAGTTAATAAAAAATAAAAAATAAACTTTATACAAAATACATCATGCTCTTCTTCGCTAACCGAACAAACAATTCATTGTCTGTGGCTGTGTTTGTGCGCACAGGAAATATGTTGCGCATAACAATAGAAAACAAGGAGAAATGCGCAGTCACATGCTCAAACAATCAACAGGTGCGTTCCATTTGACCATAAGTGGACTGCGAAGTGGACTTCACAGGGTTTTCTGCCATCTTAAGTTAGATTCTAATCCGAAGGGAGCGAACATGTTTAGTTCGAAGGGCACTGCGCACGGCATAGGGAATAAGGGAACATCGATACATCACTTCACAGGAAGTGGAGAGCGATGATCATCACCATGATCACGTCATTTCGCGCACCACGTCATCACCAGTCAGAACGGCCATAACTAACGATGGAGGAGTTTATGTATGTGTGTAAGTATTCATACATTTCGCCATTGTTATACAAATGACAGTATTTTTAATGGTTATTGTTGTGAATATTACATACTATTTTTGATGATTATAATTTACCTCAGTGAATGCAGCCAGCTTAGCTAGTTTGTGAGGTAAAGTGATTTTATTTTAGGTAGTTGTAAAATAGTGCAATATAATTGTAAATATATAAAAAATAAAATATGAATGTAGTCCTATATTTATGTTATATGATAATCTGCGCGACTCCGTCGTTGACTTTCTTTGATAACATTTGCAGGGCGTTTCAAATGAGCGGGTATTGTCAGTGAAGTCCACTTCAACTGATATACTGTGCTCAGGGGGTAGGGGAGCAGTGAACACTGCATATGGACCCTGTCGAATGGAACGCACATTAGATGTGTAAAAACAAGTGGAAAGCGCGAGCGCGCCGCTGTCTCCTTTCCACAAGCGCTTGTTCTCCTGTGGCGTCTGTCGTTGCTATGCAACCGTGAACTGCGCTCTCCATGATGACAAGAGCTGTGTCTGAAATCGCTCCCTATCAACTATATAGTGCACTATTTAGGGTGTCGGCCATTTTGTAGTGGTGTCCGAATTCTGAGTGAACGACATCATTCCCTACATTCTTCACTACTTTTACCCACAATCCTCTCTGAATTCGAGTGTACATACGATGTACACTTGCTGAGACACTATTTCCCACAATCCAACTCAATAAGGCGATAGAGCGCGAATGAAAAATAAACAAAAATGTCACCATGGCAACGGTGCACGCGAGTTAGAAAACAATCATTTATAAGACCAGACGCCTGGTTATTTATTTATATATACCGTTATATCTATATTTGAATAAACAAATGTGTTGTGTAGTGTTTTGTTCTCTTTTATTTTCACATATAAATGTAAAAAGTAAATAAATATGACAAGCAAGTGTTTTTATTATCTTTTTTTTTTATCAAATAACGCAATAAACGTGAAAAATACATACATACAATTGTTACATACAATTCATACAGCCAAAAAAAGGAAATATTAAAGATGGGTAGGTAATGTTTATGACAAATTGTCTGAGCTCTCTGGCGCGTGATAATTATGTCAGCGTCCGAATTCTTTGCTGATGTAGTGCACTCAACTGCCATTCATTATGAAGGGATTAGTGAACGAGTGAGCGGTTTCAGACACAGCTAAGGAAGTATCAGCAAAAGATTAATAGATTTCTAGCCCTTGCATTAGCTTTACTACTAGATATATTTATGGAGATGGAAAATAATAAGGCGCCCTGTACAGCTATGATCAGCTGTTCGGCCGAGCATTCAATGTTGTTACGCTGCAAGCTGATGGTTTGTTGCTGCCGCGCTCTATCACTCGCACACCATAAAGAGCAAATTGTTTTTTAATGTTTCAATTTGGTGATTAAAATGACATAATTTGGAAGAGGATAATTTCTTCACAAACAGCTCATTATGACTCAATGTTAGAATGCTGCACCTACACTCGATAGTGTGAATAAGATCAGCGCAACGCAGACCACTGCATTGACAGCGTGAAACATATGATCTGTCTACGGCCAGGGCTCAGCGGAAGACAGAACATGCCGGTCCAGCGCTGATTGAGGAATTAAATTCAAAAATAAAAGGCAGTTTTACATCTTTTTTTTCGCATTCTCGCATTTTTTCTCGCATCTCGCATCTATCCACTACCTGCTAACGTTAGTGCACTGCACCCGAGCAAGCACACTTTGCAGTTCCTCCGGAAATGCATTTTTCTAGTTATTATTATTATTCCCGGGAGATAAAATTTGGCCAGCTCCTGCGCCTAGGCCCTTTGAGACAGAGACACCGTTCCAACTTTAAAACGTCCGGTCAGTACCGGTGTAAGTTGCTCGCGAAGATGACATCACGAGTCCATGTCGTTCGTCCGCCATATTGGATTGAACAGAAAGCGAAACAAAATTTTCACAGGTCACAAATTTGTTCCGAACTTCACGAAACTGGACGCGCATGATCCTTGGACCAAGCCTCACAAAAGTTACTAGAAGGATTTTTGATTTTCGGAAGCGTTTGCAAGTCACAGCCAAACGAAATCGGCGGCGTAGTCGCCAAACAGGAAGTCGTCCGTATCTCAGGAACTCTGTCACGTGTCGAAACCAAACTTTGGGGGAGAATAACTTTTGACGCATCGGTCTAATTTAATCATCTTCATTTATTAATATCTACAGATTTGTATGCATGAATTGTGCATTTCCAGTTCTCAAAACAGTTAATAACAAAACAAAAAAAACTTGATACAAAATACATCATGCTCTTCTTCGCTAACCGAACAATTCATTGTCTGTGGCTGTGTTTGTGCGCGCGGGAAATATGCTGCGCATAACAATAGAAAACATAGAGAAACGCGCAGTCACATGCTCAAACAATCAACGTCGCTCTAGATGTGTAAAAACAAGTGGAAAGCGCGGGTGCGCCACTGTCTCCTTTCCACAAGCGCTTGCGCTCCCGTGGCGTCTGTCGTTGCTATGCAACCATGAAATGCGCTCTCCATGATGACAAGGAAGTATCAGCAAAAGATTAATTGATTTCTAGCCCTTGCATTAGCTTTACTACTAGATATATTTATGGAGATGAAAAATAATAAGGTGCCCTGTACAGCTATGATCAGCTGTTCGGCCGAGCATTCAGTGTTGTTACGCTGCATGCTGATCAGTTGGTTTGTTGCTGCCGCGCTCTATCACTCGCACACCATAAAGAGCAAAATGGTTTTTAATGTTTCAATTTCGTGATTAAAATGACATAATTTGGAAGAGGATAATTTCTTCACAAACAGCTCATTATGACTCAATGTTAGAATGCTGCACCTACACTCGATAGTGTGAATAAGATCAGCACAACGCAGACCACTGCATTGACAGCGTGAAACATATGATCTGTCTACGGCTAGGGCTCAGCGGGAGACAGAGATGCCGGTCAAGTGCTGATTGAGGAATTAAATTCGAAACAAAGACAGTTTGACACATTTTTTCTCGCATCTGTGAATTTATTTTTGAATCATTTGCTCTGAGATGAAGCAAATATATTTGTGCGAGAATTTCTCACTATAAAAGCTAACCTTGCGGGAATGGTTTAAATTATGCGCAATCCCCACATTCCCGCACTGAAATTCAAGCCCTGAACTGATAGCGTTTTTCATTTAATTACAATATGAGGACTGACGGTATAGGATATAAAAATCAGCGTTTCTGTGTAGGTGATGACAACCATCTTGACAGCAGCAATCAAAGCATCGCTAATTACGGTAGACCTTAATTTGAGATAGTAAATTTGTTCCTAATCAAAGGGAACACTCAACCACAGAACAGCTGGGTGAGTTTTGTATTGGCTTATTGGATACAGTAAATGAAGACTGTCAACTTCTTTTCAATACTATTTCATCACCCAAAACACTCCCACTCTCTGCTGCTGTATATTCATAACCAAATATTTCAAAACCTACAACCAAGCCACATAAACAATGCCATTGGCACTAGTCTACATTGCAGACATGTACTCTTAATGCACATAACTTTTCACCTTTTTGCCCAATCTTGAAAAAAGTACTATTGTTGAAATTCTCAGATCAAGCAAACTTCAACGCACCCTTATCCACTACCTGCTCACGTTAGTGAACCGCACCCGAGCAAGCACACTTCGCAGTTTAGATTAGATTAGATTAGATTCAACTTTATTGTCATTACACAAGTACAGGTACAAGGCAACGAAATGCAGTTTAGGTCTAACCAGAAGTGCAATAGCAGCAAGTGCAGGATATACAGTGGTTCCATAAGTGCAGAACATGAATATGTACTGAATAAATATAGAGTTGAATACTATTATAAACAAAAATTTACAGATAGATTGTCCTATGAATATAATATACAGATAACTATTACTGTGAACAGAGTTTACAGCTAGATATGTACTGAATATAATAATATACAGATGGCTATTACTATAAACAGAATGTTTACAGATAGATATGTACTGAATATAATATACAGATGGCTGTTACTATAAACAGAATTTTACAGATAGATATGTACTATGAATATATATACAGATGGCTGTTACTATAAACAGTTCCTCCTGAAATGCATTCTAGTTACTTTTAATGCCCCGTGGAAACCCTGATAAAATCGACTTGATATTAATAATATAATTATGAACATGTCTGATAGTATATTCACAGCTTAATAAATGCTGTAAAAATGGTTGCTAAGGTTAACTGATATTACTGAAGTAATATACGTTAGTTTTCTTCAACTGCTTACACACATTATCAAGACTTTACACACAAATCCAAGAACTGAACAAACAAAATGCAAAATGCCTCACATCTCTAGCAAAAATATCACAAGCACATCTCAAAAGCAAACTTTTGCCTTACGTTACAAACACCTTTGCCCTAATATTCTATTTTGGTTATATAATATACACACAGTTATTCAAAACCTAAAGCTCATATGTACATTTCTGTACAAGAGGAAAAGTAATTGGTGTTGAACAATTCACCATAAACACGAAAGCAAGATTGAAACCAAACTATTTATTCTGTTACTGTAAGTGTTTGTGGTCTGAAAAACCTATAACCTGACCTTTTATAGGCCTATTCTAAAGCCCTGATCGGTTGGTGTTCAGTAAAGTAATGAGTGTTTGCAGTGGAGAGTGTGTGTGTGTGTGTGTGTGTGTGTGTGTGTGTGTGTGTGTGTGTGTGTGTGTGTGTGTGTGTGTGTGTGTGTGAGGCTGAATTACTCTGTGTGTTACATAGAGAATGGTGTGTTGTGGTTTACAAAAAGTGATTTATAACATTGAAAACTGAGTCGAAGGCTGAGAATTAGTGTATGGTTTAGCAGATCTGGTGTGTGTGTGTGTGTGTGTGTGTGTGTGTGTGTGTGTGTGTGTGTGTGTGTGTGTGTGTGTGTGTGTGTGTGTGTGTGTGTTTCTGGTTTTTGGGTGACAGCTTTCAGAAATTGTGAGGATTCTGTGTGAGCAGTTGAGAAAAACTGTAATACTATTATAATACTACCGTAAGTTGTTTTTAAAGTACTCTTGCACTACCTCACTTTACAACAACACTACTCTGTGTATTGTCTATATATTATTTTATTCTACTAGTTATTTATTATTACTCGTTTTTCTTTTTGTTGGTGTGCTACTGTGTGCATGCAAATGACAATAAATATTCTTATCTCATATGAATAAACCTGTTTGTAAAGTGTAATATGATATGTATCACACCCACTTCTACTGTATTCAGTGACTACAATGAGTTTTTAGCATGCCAGACGATCACTTAGGCCTACTCAAATTCTTCAACAAAGTGCAAGGTGTCATTTTCAATCCAGCACAACATTCTTTGCACACTCCAAACCTCTTCAAAGGTTTCCAATTTTCTCATATGAGAATAAAAAATAAAATCATGTTTTATTCTTGCTTTTATGAGCCCCTTAAAAAACAATTCAACATTTTTACTACTGCCAGCAATTTCATATTTCCTACTAATATAAACTGCCATTTTGGCTTGACCCAAGATCAAATTTAACAACCGCCCTTTCTTCATTTTTCCTTTACAATATATAAAACAAAAAATAAACACAATCATTGTAAACATTTTATTAACATTAGTAAATAAAACCTCCAATAAACCAAATAAAGGTCTTAGTCTCTCACAGTGCATAAAACAATGAAATATGGTTTCTCTTTCACCACAAAAATTCTCCATTGAAGATCACCCACATTTTTAGTCAATGGTGGTTTGTAACAAGAGCCCCAACCAGGTTTGACATCAAAATCAACACTTAAATGATCTCTCCATGGGGTATCCATACGTTTTAATTTCTCTTTATTTATCACCTTTACACAAACTTTATATAAACTCTTTCCCCCCATTATATCAAACATTATGTGTCTCAAATTCTCTGGGGTCATTACAACATTTTCATTTTCTATTACACTTTTAGATATCACCATACAAGGAAAATGATCCGTTTTATGAGGAAGAGCTTGACTTGACCAAAAGTTCCAGTCTTCTTCACTCAACCTTTCTCGGCACTTCTTTAATAAGAAATAGACGGTCCTTGTTCATTTCATTTCAAGTCTCTGTGCGAGTGCATCAGCATTGTCCAACGCGATGCCAGCAACTCCTATTAAGTCTTTCATTTGAACAATTTTGGCTTTTGTTAAAATTGGCATCAACCACAAAGTTGTATTTCCACATAAATCGAGTCGAGCACCATTAATCAATGGCTCTTCCAAAAACCAATACAGAGACTGATATGACAATGATCTTTTGACCTGTACCATACTCCATGCTTTTCTTAAGCTTTCATAAAAGGTAGAAATAAACTTAGATTAAAACTCCTACAATCTGTCCAAAAGATATTTCTTCTAAAACCCCACCCTCCAACCTTACTTAAAAGGCAACAGGCTGGTGCAAACCATGAAACACTAGGACTGTATAAAAACTTTTGAACAAACTGTAGCCTAAAAGCTACTTTCCTGCTTACAAGGTCAACAACCCCTTGACCACCTTCTTCCTTTGGAAGGTACAGAACATTCCGTGGTAACCAATGTAATCTTTCCCAAAAGAAATTGATCATCTTGACCTGTATTTTTCCAAGAACCCCTTCAGGAGGCTCTAAAACTGTTAATCTGTGCCATAATGAGGAGGCTACTAAATTATTAATAATCAATGCTCTCCCCTTAAAGGACATTTTAGCTAAAAGCCATTTCCACCTTTCAAATCTTCCATCTTCATTTTCAAGAATATTTTCCCAGTTTCTTTGCATTATTATTTCATCACCCAAAAATATTCCAAGATATTTCAGACCTCTTTGTGACCAAACCATTTCACCTGGTAATACCAGTTCTCCTTCATTCCATCTTCCAACTCTATACTTTTGGCCCAATTTAATTTTGCAGATGAGATTTTTGCATACATGGTAACAATATCAACCAGCTTGTCAATATCATCCTGTCCACTGGTTAAAACTAAAACATCATCTCCATATATGCTGATAGCTTTATAGGTGGAAAGGTACTCTCAAATGTAAAATCATCTAAATGAGTCCTAATTTGATTTAACATAGGTTCTCTTGCTATTGAGTAAAGCATACCTGACAAGGTGCAACCTTGTCTAATCCCCCTTTGTATTTTAAAAGGGCAACTCAAACCACCACTGATTTTCAGTACACTTTCAATATTTTCATAAAGCACTTTAATCAAGGCAGTGAAAGCAGGTGGAAAACCAAAGGTTTCTAACGTGTACCACAAAAACTGATGATCCATCCGATCAAACGCCTTCTCTTGATCTTGGAAAATTAGGCCACATTTTTTCCCAAACAGTCTAGAGACTTCCAAAACATCTCGAATTAGAGATATATTATCCACAATTGATCTATTAGGTACACAATAGGATTGGTCTAAATGTATAACCTGTCCAATTACTTTCTTCAGTCTATTTGCCAAAACTTTTGATAAAATCTTATAATCAGTGCATAATAAAGAAACCGGCCTCCAGTTTTTTTTATCTCTTTGAGATCACCTTTTTTAGGGAGCAACGTTAAAACAGCTCTTCTGCAGCTTAGTGGCAGTTGTCCCTTATCCAGACTATCACTAAACACTGCAAGTAGATCATCTCCCAACAAATGCCAATATGCCTTATAAAAGTCAACAGGCAACCCATCCAATCCTGGTGCTTTACCATTCTTCATACTCTGCAAAGCTTTAAACAGTTCATCTATTGTTAAGGGACATATCAGTTCTGCAAATGAATCTTCATTTATTTTCGGTAGATTGGACACAAATTCAGCCATCAACTGGCCATCCACAACACTGTTAGAATACAGTTCCTTATAAAAACCGACAGCCATTTTTCGATTATCTGAATCCTCAGTCAGAACTTTTCCATCTTCTGCCTGTAAACACTGAATACTTTTTCTTTGGCCATTTTTCCTTTCTAGACTGAAGAGGAACTTGGACGGGGCATCCATTTCAGAAAGACTCTGAAACCAACTGAGACCTTGTACCTAATAGATCTGCAAAGGCTACTTTTTTTCCTTTAAGAGCCCGCAATTGGTTTTGATTTGCAGAGGCTCCATTTAGAGCCTGGAGTTCAACAATATCCATCTCTAAACTTCTCATGGATTGAACCATGTCTCTAGTAACGTTAAAAGTGTACTGATTACAAAGTTTTTGTACTTGCACTTTCCCAATCTCCCACCACTGTTGTATTAGGGCTGGGCAAAAAATCGATTTAATCGATTTATCGATTTTGTAGTTTAAAACGATTTTTATTTTGCAAACTCGAGTTTTTTGCCACAATAGTTTTTTCGGACTTTTCCGCGTTTCGTCCTTGTGCGTTACCGTAGCGCGATATGAGCCAGCCCCCGCCCCGCGTAACCATAGAGACAGTAAAAGAAGCGCGTAACACAGTCAAAACAACATGGCAGCGTGTAGCACTAGCAGAGAACTACTTCCAAAGAAAGGCACAGGTAATTCCGTAATTTGGAACTGGTTTGGTTTTGATGCAGCAGACAAAACACAGATGAAGCCTTGCTGCAAAATATGTTTCAAGGCTGTTGCTACTGGAAGCAGCAGTACAACAAATCTTTTCCAGCACCTGAGGAATAAACATTGCGAAGAATGGGAGAAGTGCAGCCGGCTCCGTAGCGAAAACGGCTCCTCTAGCACACCTGCTAAAAAGCAAACTACACTTCCTGAGAGCTTTACAAACTGTGTGCCTTATGATAAGAACGGAGCGCGATGGAAAGCGATTACAGAGGCGATCACGTTTTATATTGCCACAGACATGCTGCCAATTTATTCTGTCGAAAAGCGAGGTTTTAATCACATGCTGAAAGTATTAGATGCGAGGTACGTTGTCCCCAGTCGCAAGTATTTCGCCAATGTAGCGCTGCCTCACCTGTACAATACAACTCGGGAAAAGATCCGCAGTGAGCTGGAGGAGATGCAGTTTTACTCAGCCACAACGGACCTGTGGTCCAGCCGGACGATGCAGCCATATCTGAGTCTGACGGTTCACTACATCAACACTAGTTGGACTCTGCGCAGCATCTGCCTTCAGACAGCGTATTTCCCCGACAACCACACTGGTGACATAATTGCCCATGGCTTAAAAGACGCTCTCAGCTCCTGGGAACTTTCGGAGGAACGACTCGTCTGCATGACAACTGATAGTGGCACCAACATCATAAAAGCCCTTAAGGACAACAACTGGCCCAGCTTGCAGTGTTTTGGCCACAGACTCCACAACGCTATAGGTAAGAGTTGGTGTAAGAATAAATAGGTGCACATACTTGCACATTAATAATAATAATTCGTTACATTTATATAGCGCTTTTCTAGGCACTCAAAGCGCTTTACAAGGAAGGGGGAATCTCCTCAACCACCACCAATGTGCAGCATCCACCTGGATGATGCGACGGCAGCCATATTGCGCCAGAACGCCCACCACACACCAGCTTACTGGTGGAGAGGAGACAGTGATGAAGCCAATCAGTATATGGGGATGATTAGGAGGCCATGATGGACAGAGGCCAAGGGGCAAATTTGGCCAGGATGCCGGGGTTACACCCCTACTCTTTTTCGAAGGACATCCTGGGATTTTTAATGACCACAGAGAGTCAGGACCTCGGTTTAACGTCTCATCCGAAGGACATTGTAAAGTACTGTTTGCTCATAATTTAATAGCCAGAACATGGTATATATTTCAACTGGTTTACACACATAGACTGGGTTACATAAATAAACCTGACTTTTCCTTAACCCTTGTATGGTGTTCGGGTCTGTTGGAAAAATGATACAATGAATTATTATTTCAAACTGAGACTTATTGGCCTTGGCTCATTTTCTGTGAGGAATACATATCAGAACACATTTTCAATGAAAACACACTGTACACCCCCCCTACACATTTATATTACACACAGGATGTTCGGGTCCACTGGACCCGGGGCTAATAAAAGTGTGGAAATTGTAGGTCCTGTGTACCTTTAATCTGTCCTCCTCCTGTCAGGGCCTGCTGTTTGTGTGTGTATGTTCTTGCATATGGTTTATGAGGACACAAATGTGTATAATGACATGGGTATTACAACGTAAACATGGTTTATGACGACATCTGTGTCCTCATACTAAAACATACTAAATGGTGTTTTTTGAAATTCAAAAAATGCCAAAAGTTTTCTGTGATTGATGGGTTTAGGGGTAGTGTTAGTGTAGGGGGGATAGATTATACAGTTTGTACATTAGAAAAACCATTATGCCTATGGAGAGTGACCGTACACCACATATCCAAGTGTGTGTGTGTGTGTGTGTGTGTGTGTGTGTGTGTGTGTGTGTGTGTGCGTGCATGTGTGTGTGTGTGTGTGTTTTGTGTGTGTCTGTGTGTTGTGGGTGTGTGTGTTGTGGGTGTGTGTATGTGTGTGCATGAGTGTGTGTGTGCGTGTGAGAGAGAGGTTGTGTGTAAGTGTGAAAGAGTGCAAGAGTGAGTTTTGTGTTTCTACTCCTGCCATTCCCACACAAGGTTGCAATTCTTGAATGTGATCTAACAAAGGTAAAGAGAAAATATTAACCATATATGCTGTTTATATTGCTTGTAATTGGGATGAAGTAAACATCTGTTGAGTATTTTAACATAACATTTTTGATTGTGTTGAATTAAAAACCCAAAAATGCGGCGGGTCCACCAGACCCACGAACACTGGCTGAGTAACAAAAATATGAACACCACACAAGGGTTAATCTGCATTCATTATACATTATGTATTAAACTGTGTTACAGCTATTAAAATTGTGATAAAAGTACAAAACAATTTTGAAAACTCACGTAATCAAATATATAGTTTGGAGTGACAAAAAAATATACTAAATATCTTTTCACATTTATTACAGAGAATGGTGTAAAGGATCCAAGGATCGATCGGGCCATAGGGGTCTGCAAAAAAGCTGTATCAGCCTTCTCCTACAGCTGGAAAAAAAGGCGAGACATGACAGAGGTGCAGGCTGAGCTTGGACTTCCCCAGCATCTTTTGATCTCAGAATCCCCAACACGTTGGGGGTCTCGTCAGAAGATGATTGAGCGCTTTCTTGTGCAAGAGAAGGCAATAACTCGTGTCCTGGGTGCGGACAAGAAAACGCGTCATCTTGTTCCCACGTGGCAAGATTTGGAAGTATTAGAAGCCACCAACAAAGCAGTGAAACCTCTCCAGGACTTCACTGATGCACTGTCAGGGGAATCATATGTCAGTGTGTCATGCATCAAACCAGTGCTGCACTTGTTTAAAACAAGTCTCCTCCTGCCAGAGGAGGAAGATTTGGAGCTAACAACAACAATCAAAGCTAACATCATGCATTACCTCGAAAGTAAATACTGTGATTTGGAGAAAGAGGAACTTTTGGACATGGCCACACTTTTAGACCCGAGGTTCCGTACAACCTACATTGATGCTAGCAAACTGGAAGTTGTCAAAAAAAGAGCGGTGTCTGAGATCTCTGCTCTCTGCAACTCTACCACAGAGGAAGCTGGTCCCTCAGCTGTTCAAGAGAACACCCCACCAAAAAGGAAAATGACTCTGGGTGCCTTCTTTAAAAACAGTGCACCATCCACCACGCCACACCCACAATCTGAGAAAACAAAAATTGAGACTGAGCTTGCAACGTATTTCCTTATTCCAGACATAGAGCCAGACACAGATCCTCTTGAATGGTGGAAGCTGCATCAGCCCAACTTTCCAAGGTTAAGCTTACTGGCTAAAAAATATCTTTCTATTCCAGCCACTAGTGCCCCCTCAGAGAGGGTATTTAGTGTGGGTGGGGGAATAGTTACCTGCAACCGGGCCTGCCTTAAGCCAGAGGTTGTGGACAGGCTCATCTTTCTTGCAAAAAATGTTTAGAATGAGCATGCACAATGTTTAAGAGATCTAACAAGCACGTGTTTTGTTGTTATAGATAAAAGTTTACATTTGTTCACTCTTTGAGCAGGCTATATGTCTGCCACAGGCATGTTTTATTTTTTATATACACAATATTGAGAAGAGTTTATTTTTTTAATTGTAATGTTATATGTTACAAAATTTGTAATTATCTGATTTCTTGAACAGAAAATTTAAGCTACTGTGAAGTTGTTGCACTTTTACTTAAATCTGGGTTAGGCTAAAGCTTGAAATTGTTGAATGACAGAGCCTCATTTACTTTTTGTTTTGGGATTCTACGCATTTTAACTCTTGAGGACAATCATAGCAATAAAGTTGCACTTTTTACACTATATCTGATGTCTGCAGTAATTTTTTAAGTGCATTGGAAAAAAAAAAATCTAAAATCGAATCGAAACTCGAATTTTTCTTTAAAAATCGAAGATTTTTTTTTTAGGCAAAATCGCCCAGCCCTATGTTGTATTGATGCAAAAGAAGACTTTTTAGATTTCCACCCCAACCAAAAAAAAGAAAAACATTTACAAAAGTGAGCATCTTCAAGTAAAGCACTATTAAAATGCCAGTAGGCAGTCTTATGTTTAACAGATTTAATAAAAACACATGCTACTACCATTGAGTGGTCAGAGAAACCAACAGGACAAATATCACACGATTTAAAATATTGTTTCTGATGTTTAAAACAATAAAAAAGATCCAATCTTGCTAAAGAAATGCAATTTTCTTTCACATGAGCCCATGTATACTGTCTTTCATCAGAATGAAAAATTCTCCACACATCACAAAGTTGACAAGTTTTAATCACATTTATTAATTTACTTCTTGAAGCCGCTCAATGTGATTTCTATCTAAATCATTACTTGTGCAATTAAAATCTCCACCCATTACTAAAAAAAATGTCTGTATTACATTGTTTTAGGCTATCGCATAAAGTTTCAAGAAACAACATTCTTTTATTTGGTTTTACAGGCGCATAGACATTTATGAATTCCACATTAACGTTTTCAAACTTTGCTATTATCTTAATGAATCTACCTTGTATTACTTCTGTAACATCATACGATAGTGGTAGACGAGTCTTTGAAAACAAAACAGCCACCCCAGCACTGAGAGCAGTCTCATGACTCAAAACAATGTTTCCTTCCCACTCTTTCATCCATCCCACTTCATTTTCCTTTGTACTGTGAGTTTCTTGCAAAAACATGACATCTATATTTTTTTATTTCATTAACTCTGCACCCCTCGCCCCATTTACATTCAGGGAAGATATTTTAAAATTGCTCATTATAAGGGATGAAAAAAGCACTAAAAGCCAAAATTCTAAGAAAATTCTTAGAAATGTGGGCGTTTACTCTTAAAATTAAAGAAAAACTCCTAGTAAAGAAAAAAGTCATTCAGAAAGCATCTTAACCCTTAAAAGAGGTCTTAAGGTCAAAATTGTTAGGAGCACGGACGAGGACTTTTAAGAGGCTTAAGAGTTTCTTTAGCAGAGGAGAAAATGGCAGAAAGATGAAGAGGGAGAAGAAATGTGTTGCAGACAATGGATGACAGTGAGTTAATAAGACGCTATAGATTAGATCGTGCAGGGATCATGTTTGTGACTGATCTTTTTAGAGACACGCTTATACAGGGTTCTCAAGTTTTATCAAAAGCTTGGAGTGAGATCACATGCGGTTAGGGGAGGAGCCCTAATGGAGCCCCGCCCCCGCCCGTCCGTCCCCGCCCCCCAATTTTACCCATTGTTCATAATTAACCAGCACAAATTGAAATTATAACAATTGGTAAATCTGATAAATGACAGAGCAATTAATCACATCAAATATACTCTTAAATGTTATATTTCAAAATTACAAATATACAAAAATATAACAAATTGCTCCAAACAGTTTGCAAAAACAAATCTTTTTGCATTTTGAATGTGTCTAGTTGTAATGGTATAATGATTTATTGTGTGGTGGGACATTTTGAACAAATGACATAGTATTAAGGTGTGTGTGTGTAAGTATGGCCTGGTAAACCTAACATTATGGGGACAAAATGTTCCCACAAGGATGGCAATATCCGAAATCCTTGTTCGTGTGGGGACATTTTTTGGTCCCCATGAGGAAAACGGCTTATAAATCAAAAAAGTTATGTTTTTTTGAAAATGTGAAATTGCAGAAAGTTTTCTGTGATGGGTAGGTTTAGGGGTAGGGTTAGTGTAAGGGAATAGAATATACAGTTTGTACAGTATAAAAATCATTATGTCTATGGAAAGTCCCCATAAAAAATTAAAACACTACGTGTGTGTGTGTGTGTGTGTGTGTGTGTGTGTGTGTGTGTGTGTGTGTGTGTGTGTGTGCACAAGAGTACACACTGCAGCTTATGAAATGTGTTTTGTGTTGTAAGTGTTTGTTGCACATTTTGACGCCTTGATAACATTGATATATTTAATGTTCTGGCCTAAAAATGTTAGACGAGCTTTCTTAATTCCAACTTACCTTCTCCATCACGACGTGTGTTCGCGTGATGTTGTTGGTTAATTAGTAACGAACGTACGGCGGCCGAGAATTTTCCGTCAACTTCCGTGTGTTCGCGCCTATGGTTCGCGCATCTATGTAACGAACGCAATCTGGCCGAGATACGTGCTGGCGGCAGGAAACTTCACTTTGTGTGCCTGCGCCTCGTATACAACGTTATATATAAAGCTTGCAGGACAACTTGGTTGGCATTGCCTTTTCAGCGTGAGAAATACACGGTGTGGCGTGTGAGCGTGTGAACTGGTTGAATTGCGTGTGTCTCACGGCCAATGCGTGAGACTTGAGAACCCTGCGCTAATATCTCCGACACAGCGCAGAAATGCCATAGCGCCTGAAATGAAAGTAATCACTACATTACGATATTTGGCAACTGGGAAAATTCCATGTTTGATACATTAAAACCAACATTCAAACCACCGCTTAAATAGACATGCCAGCAATCAGTGTAACTGGAAAGAGTGGAACAATTTTTATCATTCTAAGCAATCAAATACCTTATAGGAAATCAACAGCATGGTAAATAAAAAAAGGATTTATATACACATATATAATGTGTGTGTGTGTGTGAGAGAACGATCAAATAGGAAAAATTACACATGTAAGTTCAAAGTGGAGGCTTAGAATAGGCCCTATACTTAAAATCACTTTTTTTTTTCTTCTTGGACAACCAACCAATCACAGTCGTCAAAAGATTGTGTCATACATAGCAACGGGGTCAACCCCGCCTCCTCACTAAGATAAAAGTTTTTGTCTTTTCCTTACTCAGAGTTGCTCTCAGATCGGTCCCGAATCGCTCTTAAGCTAAGACTCCTACATAAAAGTTTTTAAGCTAAATTAAGAGTTTTCTGAGAGGATTCTTAGAATCTTTATGAATACGGGCCCAGGCCCATATCACGCCGTTATTCTTGTAACATATCATTATTCGATGCTTGAGGACAAACTTTTTGTACAATCTTTTTTAGACGATACTCCTCAGGATTTGACAGACATCCTTCACCTTTTTGTTTCATTAAACTTTTTACTGAGTCAACAAGTAAGGAAAGATCAGGGGCCGTATTCACAAAGCATTTTATCTTACCACTAGGAGTACTCCTAAATCGCACTAAAAGATTTTAGCTAGGAGTTTTCTCTTAGAAGTTATTCACAACGCCTTTCAGACCTACTCTTAGTAAAGAAAAATGACAACTCCTAAACTAAGAGTGAGTCTTCGTTGCTATGGATGACGTCATTACTCATGCACGAGCTTGACTGAAGTGACCACCTTGATTGGCTGATGATTGTAACGCGGGAATGATTCCAAACCCCTCCCCTACGATGATGAGTGACAGGTCTGAGAATGCGTGCGCTACACAAGTATTGCGAAGGACGGAAGATGATGAATAACTGAATAAATAGCCTAAATGAATAAAGAGTAAGGCAAAACAAATAGCCTAGTAGCCTAATGAAACATATGGATTGATGCAATATCTTTGCAACATTATTGAATTAATCTGTCACTGCCTACGTTTGCAAAGAGAAGAACATTTTAATTTGATTCACAATGAAACGTTACAAATAGTTTACATGCAATGAGTAGCCTATAGTTTTGGTTGTTGTTGGTGGTGTTATTGCAGCCCTAGTTATGCCTACAATGCAAAATTATTCCCTCGCGATTGGAAGCTCCTGTAGCCGCCGCGTACGCATTTCAAAACATCGCAAGGTGAAATGCCACAAAAAGCGGTTTGTGAATAGATCTTAGTGAGTTAGGAGTCCTCTCGACTTCTTTTAAGCTGTCCCAGGCTTAGGTGCTACTTTTAGGGCTAAACGCTTCGTGAATTACTCTTAGTCAAAAAATATTAAGAGTCCTAAAATTAGGACTGCAGTAGTGTGGGTAGGCCATTTGGTCTATGAACGAGTCATAGATCTCCAAAATCAGTTTTAAATTCATAATTTAATATTAATGAGATTTTTATTTAAGTAATGTTCTAATTCTAGATGTTTGTAAATGCTGCATGATTTTGACGTGGTTTAATCAATGGCCGTGCGCGTGAACTTTGAACTTTCATGTCGCTTTCAAACACTGGAGCGGCCGCGCCGCAGAGTTGCCATGGAAACGGCGCTGGACCACTGCGACTGGTAAGCAGGAAATTTCCCTCTCTCGCTGTTGTTTTCACTACTTTCAGGTGATATTAGTGTCTAAAATCACAAGAATAATACACACAACTGTTCTTGACACTTCTCTTACTTGTACAGTAATTGATACGCTTCTGTTGAATATTTACTTTTATAGACATGGTTTTGTGTCAAAAAGTCCGTTAGCATCTCAACCGTTTTCAGCAGAGGTAGCAGCTAACGTTAACTTAAACTAACGTTAAGTTAACGTTAACTCGGTTGAGCTTTTGTTTATGAAAGTTTGGGCTTTTAATCACCTCTTATGTGTATATGTTTTCCTTGGAAGTGAGCTAATTTATTTTACACAAAGTAACTTTAAACATAACGTATGTAATCGGTGACGTCACTTACATTTAGTGAGAAAATTGTTTGAAACTACGTTAGCTCAGTGGTAATAAACATGTTTAATATTTGCAAATATTGATAAAAAAAAATGTTCTGTGATTTCAGCAGCAACAAAATAACCCATAACAGAGGGAAAGCTCCACGACTTCAACATTTCTAAAAAAAGATGCTGCTGGAGAAGTAGGAAATACTGGTAGGAAATCCAAAACTAAAGAATTAATTATTGATTTTAGGAAACAGAGCCCCCCTCTTCCCCTCACTATCATTGATGGCCAACCTATTGAGATAGTACAAGAATACAAGTACCTTGGCACAATTGATAGTAAGCTATGTTTTGAATCACACACTGTATACTATTTATTTAATTGTCAGAGCATTTAATTTATAATCAGTCCTCTTCTATCATGCCAACAAAGACATCGACAGCATGGCAGCATTTTTTTTTTTAAATAGTCAATGGGGAAAAAGTCAAATGCAAATTTATATTTGATATGATATTGCGCAGGTGCACGTGATGCAACGCTGTCAGAAATTTCAGGACTTCAGTCGACCAAGATTTTCTTTTGTTGATTACAGCCCTACTGTTTTGTCTGTCTGTCTTCTTGTTGGTTTCTTGTGAGTAGGCTAACATACATTCTTCTGTGCTTTTTAAATGCTGTATGCAGTCTTCCAGAACACAGCTGCCTGTGGATGACCGTTCTGTCTGTCTGGTAAGTTATATTCACTAATAACAGAAGTATACTATAAAGTGGGACCAGGGAACTTCTGCAAATAGAAATCTGAGATAAATAGGAAGATAACAAAATTATTTTAGTTGTGCCCTTTGAACCCCAACACGACTATTTCATAACAAGCTTTTGGTAATATGACCCAATGTGATACCAATTTATGTTCTTAGGATATTCCACAGGCAATCAGGGACCGCTGCAACAAGGTCACACCAGCCAAATATACAAACGATCTGATGGCATCTCACAGTGTGACTGGGCTTGGGTCATCATGCAAGGGGGAGACACGACCATCACACCCCACTGAAGATGTTAAAAAGATTGTTGGTAAGTATTTGTTCTTCAGTGACAGTCAGTAATGTACCGTCCGTAAAGAGTGACAAATGCCTGCCGCACAGTGTAGTGTTGTATCATTTCACAACATTAGAAAACATTGAGTGAGCCATACAGACTTAAGAAATTAAGGTAACCAGGTATTTTGCAAAGCAGGCGTGGGTATGTGTTGCCCTTACTGTTACTCTTTCACTCTCAATAGTTTGTCATTGTATCTGTAATATCTGTGTATGTATATGTCACGGGGTGACAAATAAGCCCGGGACTATCCCCGCCAGAGAAATGCCCTTGTTGAGATCCGGGAAGTGAAACACCATTCCAAAGCCAGGGTGAGTGCCTGTCGCTATGGTAACCGAGTGGCGGATTGATAGCAGGTGTGGGTAATTTGCGCTGAGCGTTTGAATGGGGCCACGCTAGCTCATGAGAGTATAAAAAGTCAGAAGAAGAGAAAGCAGTTGTTGTTGTTGTTCCTCTCCTGCTTGTGGTGCTTTTGTTCTCGTTTGGATGTGGCTGGCTCCTGTTGGGAAGTGTTCTCTGAAGTGTGTCGTTGAGGGCTCGTTGTGAGGAAAAAGGAACGTCGTGTGTATGAGGAATTGAAGACGGAGGGAGAGAGGATTTAAAGAGGGAAGTGCATCGTCGGGATGAAAGAATGAAGATAAGTAACTGATTATTGAATCTCCTACCACACGTTTGATACTGAGATAGATGTGGGTTGAAGTGCTTGGAGTGTACTGTATGGATATCACTGAGTGAATTAAACTGATTCTCTGCCATTCTTATCTCCTCTTCCCGTTCGGATGGTGAAACGAATCCAGTTTATGCCTATGAAGTGTTTAAATTCTCCTTCCTCTCACTGCCGATCCTTTGCGTTTTGAACCGAGACCCAGGGTGAGTGCTGGCCTTAAGTATACTTGATGAGTGGATTTGCAGTGTTTGAATTGACGTTCCGTCTCTTCCCCCGTGTGGTATATTGGAGTGGAAATTCTGTGTGTGTGAAGGTCTGCTTTTAACTGCCGTGTGCTCGCCCAAGAGGCAGGCTGGTATATTGTACATCTTCAGAGCTTGGAGAGATCGAGTACGTCCAACTGCGGAAAGGCTTGGGAAGGACAGCTGGAGTGACGTTTCTGTCTTCCCCACGACACTTGTTAGAACACTATATTGCTGTGTGAAGTATTGACTCTGTCTGCCCTAGAGAAAGCCCAGCCCAGTCTGTGACTGTGAGTGTGCTGTAGCCCTGAAGCCCACCTGTATGGAGTGAAGTTCCTGGTTTCTCCGCGACACATGTGAGAACATTATATTGCTGTGTGAAGTATTGACTCTGTCTGTTCCAGAGAAAGCCCAGCCCAGTCTGTGACTGTGAGTGTGCTGTAGCCCTGAAGCCCACCTGTATGGAGTAAAGTTCCTGTTTTCTCCGCGACACATGTGAGAACACTATATTGCTGTGTGAAGTATTGACTCTGTCTGCCCTAGAGAAAGCCCAGCCCAGTCTGTGACTGTGAGTGTGCTGTAGCCCCGAAGCCCACCTGTATGGAGTGAAGTTCCTGGTTTCTCCGCGACACCTGTGAGAACATTATATTGCTGTGTGAAGTTATGATTCTGTCTGTTCCAGAGAAAGCCCAGTTCAGTCTGTGACTGTGAGTTCACTACAGCTTGAAGCCCACCTGTACGGTGTGAAGTTCCTGTCTTCCCCACGACACCTGTGAGAACATTATATTGCTGTGTGAAGTTATGATTCTGTCTGTTCCAGAGAAAGCCCAGTTCAGTCTGTGACTGTGAGTTCACTACAGCTTGAAGCCCACCTGTACGGTGTGAAGTTCCTGTCTTCCCCACGACACCTGTGAGAACATTATATTGCTGTGTGAAGTTATGATTCTGTCTGTTCCAGAGAAAGCCCAGTTCAGTCTGTGACTGTGAGTTCACTACAGCTTGAAGCCCACCTGTACGGTGTGAAGTTCCTGTCTTCCCCACGACACCTGTGAGAACATTATATTGCTGTGTGAAGTTATGATTCTGTCCGTCCTAGAGAAAGCCCAGTTCAGGCTGTGACTAAAGCCCAGCTTGGCCTGTGACCGTGAGTCCGCTACAGCCCTGAAGCCATCGGTACGGTGTGAAGTCCCTGTCTTTCTTGCGACACACGGGAGCCATTCTACCTGTGACCGTGAGTCCGCTACAGCCCTGAAGTTCATCTGTAGGGTGCGAAGTACTCACCCGTCCAAGACACCCGTGAGAGTTGTGCACCGCTCTTGAGCTTGCCCCCTCCTGCCCTAGGGGAAGTCTCGTATGGTGTTTACGGAGGACCTGCTGCAGTCTACCTGTCCATTCTTTACCGTTGTAATTGCCCTTGGTGTAGAAGGAGCCTGGTCGACCTACTTACCGTAAGATACCTTACCTACACATTATTGACTGCTGTGAACTGTTCCCCACGTGGAAGAGGAGAGGAAGCTTTGACCATCTGCTCATTGGAAAACTCACCCGTTTCACCTCCTCCCATTGTGAACCTGATACCAGCGTGGAAGAAGGAGCGCGGTCAATCTATCTACCGTAAGATACTTACCTGCCCATCATCGACTGCTGTGAACTGTCCCCTACGTGAAAGAGGAGAGGAAGCTTTGACCATCCGCTCATCGGAGAACTCACCTGTCCATTACCCCCCACCGTGCACCTGATACCAGCCTGGGAGAAGGAACGTCGACAACCTACTTACCGTAAGATACTTACCTGTCCATTATTGACTGCTGGGAACTGTTCCCCTCACGTGCAAGAGGAAAGGAAACTTGGATCATCTACCCACCTGTGAGGAACTCACCTGTCCAATACTTACCTGTCCAGCACTCCTCACTGGGAATCGCCGCCCGTGGGGAAGGGTGTGTCTGCTTGACCCGCTTGGAATCCTCCCTGGACGAGGGAGAGAAGAAGACTTTTAGATTAGGATTATAAATTATTTTACTCTCAATAAAATTGTTACTTTTATCCTCCGTCTCTGGTCTCGTCTCTGGCACGCTCCTCAAAGTGTTCTTGGTCTAGGGGTGGGTGTAGTCTGGTTCGGCCCATCCCGACCTGTGACATATATGTACCTGTTTGTACTTAATGTCTATGCATCTATCTGTAACGTGTCTGTTCCCCTTTCCTTCCCTTCTTTTCTCTCTTTAGGTGAAGTTAAATCTGTCTTCCCAGAAAAGTCGGATGCTGAAATTAAGGGATTCATTCCCCAGAAGTTGTCAAATGCGGCCAAGATCATAAAAAGACAATCATGCTAAATCTATGGAAAATAAATAAATAAAATGGGAAAAACTATTTTTAGTTTACTGTCTTTTTATTTGCCTGAGCTAAATATTTAAATTCATGTACATTTGACAGTTGTAGTTATGGTACAAATACCATGGTACACGTCCCATTGTACTATTAAAAATACCATGGTTTATGTACCATGGTGCCATCAATATACCATGGTACATGCACCATGGTACATACATACCATGGTACACGTCCCATTGTACTATTAAAAATACCATGGTTTATGTACCATGGTGCCATCAATATACCATGGTGCATGTACCATGGTACTGTCAAAAATACCGGGGTACTAGTACCATGGTAAAATTTCTTATGGGTTGTCTGGACAAGCGCGTACCAAGTGCCCCACTTTCCCGCATCCAAAGCATTTCATACTCTCAGTTGTTGCAAAAATTACATAATCAAAGCTATCAACTTTGAATTTAAAAGCAATATTCAATTCATCAATATCACTCCTCAAAATCATATATACTTGTCTGCGGAAAGACACAACGTGCTTCAACAACGGGGATTTGCAGCCTAACGGAATTTTCTTAATCGCCGAAACCAACTGTCGAGCTAACTCACGTCGCAGCTCTTCGTCACTAATAAATGGAGGCACATTGGAAAGCAAAACCTTTCTCGCTGGATTAACAAGAGGAAAGATCTTTATCAAACTATCACTGAGGACTATTCCATTTTCAACTGCTGAGTTCACTATTTCAATTTTGTCTAAAAATAACACCACAGCACCATTCATTCTCGACGCCGAGCGAACACTACTGTGACCAACCACCGCTCCCATCGCTAACATTCTTCGACTGAGCACTCAACTCCAACCGGCACTTTTATTCCATGCTGCCGGGTGAGTAACTCGCTGTCTCCGCGTTCGCCATGGTAGCCAGTTTAAAAACTGTTTAAAAACTGGCTAACCCAACCTCCCCGTTCTCACCACAATATTCCCAGTGCTTTGTGACCATACACAGTAAAAACAGTGAGAGAAACAACACTTAAATAAACAGACCTTTGAAAATGAAGAAAGGACTCCACAGTCGCGCTCCGGTACAGGGGCAGAGAGTCATCGTGTGATAATGAAATATGACTAGCCTAGAACATTTGTTATGAGCAGGCTGTGAAACTGCTGGCTAAGTTAAAGACAATCAGGGACGCGGGAAGTGGGGGTGCTGGGGGTGCTGCAGCACCCCCTATTTTCACAGAATTGTAAATGCAACGCATATGTTAGTTCATTAAAATTTATAAATTTTTAGCATTTAGTCATTTATTTGTAATAAACACTTTAAGTGGACTATTTAAAAATTGTTATATATGTTAAATTATGTTTTTAAAACATAAGCGCAGAGTGTAGGCTATTGTGTGTGTGTCGAAAGAATTTGTCCGCAGCTGCAAAAAAAAAAAAAAAAAAAAAAAACGTCAAAAACCCCACTGTTAGTGTTTTGTAAGGAACAGGCAAATATGTAAAATATAGCAGGAGACATTTTAACTGTTTACTAATAAAACAGTTATTTTTTTATGTCAGTGTCGGCTAGACAGATGAAGTTGACGACTCGCGATCTTCGCAGCGCCAGAGAGAAATGCACATTTCATACGAATTAGGCCTACATAAGCAGCGCAGTCTGTTTTCTTTCGTTTTGAATTGTTCTGCTTAAAAGTAGACATTTCAAGCTATCTATATGTCTCAGGTCTGTGAGGCAATAGCCCTACGCCGAGTTTCGGTTCATTTATGAGACCAGCTCCAGGTTCGCCAGCGCCTCCGTGTCCTGATTATCTATTTTCTAATAGCCTTCTTATTTATTAAACCCAGACATATTTTTGATGAAACATCGATTAAAATTAAGATACAATTACGAAATTAAATTTAAAGACAGGCTTTATGCTTTCAGTTTGAGGTCTCTGTGAAAGTTTTAAAACATTCGTTTAGTGCCGCTTTAGAGCGCTCACGTCCGTAGCAGAGAACTGTCTGTAACATTTTTTTTCTTTTTTTTTTGTGTGAAATAAATGTAAAAAAAAATGCGACTTAGTCCAGTGCGACTTAAGCTATAGGCCTATATGTTTTTTCTTCCTCGTGACGCATTTTTTGACTGATATGCGACTCTGGAGCGACTTATAAAATAGGCTATGGTAAGTTATTTATTATTTTTGTGCAAATGTCCCATAAAGTCCCATAAGGATTAATTTATGTCCCGTTGACCGGTCCATTGCGTTATGAATAAAAGCAGAATCAAAGTAAAAAATGTGATGTGCAGTCAGGTTTGAGTGTGCGCTATTTGAACAAGTGTTCTCACTGATACGCTTGTTGTGATTCGCGGAGATTTGAAGAGTGTTATAGTCTTGATATTGTTTCTTATTAAAAAGTGGTGACGCCCCCCCCCAAAAAAAAAATCAGCACCCCCAACCTAAAATCTCTTCCCGCGCCCCTGAAGACACTCATGAAAAACTGATGCTAATTATCTGGGAAACATTCTCTAACAGCAGTCAAGTTGTCACTGTTTGTGTCAAACAAGTTGTGAATTTGTTGTAACATTAAAACAGGAGATCATGACTTACTCTGTTCTCAAGGTGATGCTCGGGGCTGTTGGTGAACTACACCTTCGGGAGACTGTAGCAGAATCAGGTGAACAATTCCAGGATATGCTTTTTTTTCATTGGTTGTTGCATTAAATCTTACCCAGATACAGTAGTGCTATTTACTGATTGGCTATTGTGTAGCCCCTTTCTTTTCTTTTTTTTTGATTGGCTGATGAGTGACAGGCTGGACTAAGAGCTCCAGGGGAGACGCGCTTGATTCCTGCCGGTTCCACAGTGAGAGCGGCCAGAGAAGTGTTGGGCACTACGGCATATTAAATATATTATAAACAGTTTTTCTGCGTGAGAAATACAATGTGTGGCGGGAGTGCGTGACAAAAGACCGAAATGAGTGACACTTGAGAGCCCTGTAGTCTATTTCATAACAATATATCAAAAAGCAGCACGTCAAATGAGTAGGAGACCGTATGAAACAGAACGCAGACAATACAGCATCTGAAATCAATCCCATAATGCCTCAGTGGCAGAGAGAACTGTCAAGCGTTTACGACTGCTTTTCACAGAGTTTCTGGTTCTAGTCTAGTCAAGTCACCTTCATTTATAAGCTACACTGTAATTTTTTAAGTTGACTCTTAGCAAAAAAACACTTTGTTCTTTCAAAAGTATATGTGCTCATTCATGTGTAACTACTTTCACCAACTAATCAAGTATTCTCGTAAGTGTAGAATCTGCCATTCAGAATACATGAGAGCGAGTCGCTCGAATGGCGGCAGCCATGTTGCGCCTCCATCTTGAAAATACATTAGCCAAAGAGGGACATACCTGTAAATTCAAGCTTTGCCTCTCGCGCTTTTACTCAGTGGCACCGTGACGAATGCGCTGTAGTCTATTTCATAACAATATATCAAAAAGATTACTCGTAACACGACCGCCGTAGGAGTTAGAATGCCCTCGAAATGGGAGGGGCTGGAAAGTAATATTCAGTTGGTAGTCATATACAATTTCACCGCTAGATGGGAGAAAATCTCACACAGTGTAGCTTTAACAATGTAGATTGTTCCAAAGCAGCTTTACAGTGATAATAGGAAATTAAAGTAAAGTGTTTTGGCTTTATAGCAGCTCTAGAATAAAGTTATTGTCCAGCTAAAGTTAGTTTTAGATTGATTCACTTCCGTCGCAAAGATCATTAGTTATTAACTTAGGGGCCGCTAACACACACCGTTTTAACAGAAAACTCTTCAGTTCTCTCTGCGCAAACTTCAAAAACGCAAGTTCAGTCTATAGGTGTGTGTGTTTGAATATATGTGCCAGGCGTGTATGTGATATAGTGATTTTTATGTTTATTAATTTCTTCAAATGCATTATAGAATTGTTCATTGTTATATTCTTGATATTGCTAATATTGTTTAAATGTTTATTTGTGCTTTAGGTAAACGAAATGAGTAAGAGCGTTATGTGCATTAATCCTTTTAATTATTTTCATTTGGCATACCAGCGTGGTGACGTCATCGCACACTTCGGTATGTGGCGCGCGCCCATGATACGCTCCATTCAGAATCAATACACTGTTAAAGAAGCAATCACTGCAGCAGCGCTCTCTTTTATTTTATTCTTCTTTATTCTTCTTTAATCTTTTTGTACTTCTTCTTCAGGTAACTTAAACATTTCGGTCTTGAGTAGTAACATTGTTTAATGCAACACTGATGAGTTGTACGGATTGAAAGTAGTTTATTTTAGTTTAGTGATAGTGTGTCATGTGTTAGCATTTCTGAGCACATGGTTAGCATGGATGCCTCGCGATCAGCGCGTTAGGCCGTTATACGAGAGAGAGAGTCATGTATGTCAACGTTGTTTGAATATATAAGAGTTTATGATGTTGTTTCAGTTTTATGAGTTATCTGAAACGTGCACATTTGGGTAATTAACTCCTTCATGTCTGTGAATTGAGTTAAGTTATGCATTTCCATAGTTTTCATCAATCTTGTAAGTGACTTTATTGTAGTAAATACATTGGACACGATGGAGTGAACATTAGTTAGACATGAGCATGTAATTGATATCTCAGCTGCATTGTTGTCATCAATTTCATACTGTCATTTAGTGGGTCCAGGTAAATATTTAGTCTGAAAATGTGTTTTCTCTTTGTAAAGAACAAGTGTCACTGTGTCAGTTGTAAATGCCACACGTTTCTAGTGGGATGAGACATGCTTGAAGTTACTTATTTACAGCTAGTCATTACTTTGTAAGAAAAAGTGATATATGCACTGATAATGTAATGTACTGAGCATTTGTTATTCATGTATGCTTTTATTATTGCGATTCAGAATCAATACACTGTTAAAGAAGCAATCACTGCAGCAGCGCTCTCTTTTATTTTATTCTTCTTTATTCTTCTTTAATCTTTTTGTACTTCTTCTTCAGAGGTACTACAATTTTGGAGGCCCCGCTGGGATAGATGTCAGACGGTTTATCCACCTTGATCGGCAGGGAACCGCCTAGCGACATTCATCCTTTAACTACCCAGATGTATATCAGTTGAGTAAAGTGACAAGGCAGAACTGATTGAACGGAGCATGCACTTGAGGTACAGAGGCAGCTGAGTTAAATCAGATAAGTCAAAGTTCACGTGCGAAACTGTGAAACACTGCAGCAACGATGGATGACTTGCAAAGTCAGGAAGAAATCGGTGAGAGATTGTGTACATTGCCAAGAGGAAAATTAATTGAACTGAGTCAGTTCCTTGAAATTCATTTAGAAGCAAATGTCACACGCCTTTCTCTCGTTAGTCTTCTCAGTAATCATCTGCTACGAAGTGAGTTGGAGGAACTTGAGGATGGAGGCATGGCTGAACTGTTAAGCATAAATGATAAATTGAGTGAAATAATGCTAACTGATGTAAACGTGAGTGAACCAAGCCCAGAGCTGGGACAGGTAGAGGAAAGAGAAAAGGTAGTACAAAGACAACCAGGAGAAATTAAGCACACAACTGATCTGCTTCCTGCTGTGCAAACACATCCAACCGTTTCACAGAGCATGAGGCTGAGGCCAGCATCAGCAGACAGTGTAGCAGTTAACTCTTCGCTGCCTCCACAGGGACAAATGATACCAACTGTATGGCACAGGGAGTTTAAGATTTCTGGTTTTATCGGAGAGCCTGGCCAAAGAGACAGATTAAGCGGATTAAATAAGGGCTACCCAGAGCACGAGATTGTTGATTCAGTTATTCGAGCCATTACACCAGGCCTTCAATTACATAGCTACTTAGAAGGGAAAACTGATTTGACCATACCAATGTTGAGACGAATTCTTCGGTCCCATTACCAAGAGAAAAACGCCACTGAATTGTACAAGCAACTTACTGCAGAATCACAACGTGCAAAAGAAACACCTCAAAGTTTCCTCATACGTGTGCTTGACTTGAGGCAGAAAATTCTCTTTGCGTCACAAGAAGACGAGTCGGGGTTGAAATATGACCCAGCACTCGTGCAAAATATGTTTCTTCACACTGTGTTAACAGGTCTACAAAACGACCGTATCCAGAGTGATCTCCAACCGTACCTGACAGACACCACAGTCACAGATGAGACACTGCTGGAAAAGTTGAATGTTGCATGCTCCCACGAGGCTGAGAGACAGAGTAAACGGAAAAGTGAACGCAGCGCCACTGTGAATGTTACTCAGTTAAGTGAACCAACTCTGCATTTGAAAGCAAACAAAAGCAGCCAAAATCTGATTTGATGTCACAGTTGAAAAGTTTAAGTGAAGAAGTTAAGCAGATCAAGGAATCCATGCAGCAACAATGATGTCTCAACTTTAAGAACAGTCCATCAATCCATCTCAGAGGAGAATCAGGTGCCACAGAGCCAGGCATGGAGGCAGAGTCAAAATGGAGGTGAGCAACAACAGCAGTACCCATTTCAAGTTTCTCATTTCACACCACAACCATATCAACGGCGGATGAGTCCAATGCCAGTGCAGTATTTCCAACCAACTCGTTCATCTCAGTATGCAGCTCAAGGGTTCAATCCACAGCAGTCTCACGCACAGTCACAGCCATACGTCGCAATGCCACAATCACAGTATTTCCAGCCATACCGACAGTCACACCCCCGAGGTCAAGACAGTGTTTTCATTGTCAGCAAGCGAGATCGATGGAACTGTGCACCCATTGTTACCGCTGTGGCAGCAATGAACATTTCCTGGCGGGCTGCAAAGAGAGAGGTACCCGAACACAGCGTAGAGTTCAGTTAAACGAGGACGGGTTACCACTGCGGGACAGGGAGTGACCCATCAAGTGAAATTGTCCCCTACGTATCCAAAGCAGCAAGTGGAAAGAGTGGGATTGGAGCCAGAGATCATCCCTTATGAGTGCAATCTAATTTCTGAGTGTCAAGTCAACAAACATTCGCCTGTGACTTCCTTGGTTGGTAAACAATGCTTAGTGACATGTTATCTGAATGGACACAAAATAGAGGCATTGTGGGACACAGGATCCCAAGTGTGCATTGTAGATCGACAGTGGAAGGATCAGTACATACCTGGAGTAAAGATACGAGAAGTTTCCGAAGCGACAGAGGCCACAGATAACTTGCATCTTGTCGCAGCCAATGGTTCCATCATGCCCTATGAAGGATGGGTAGAAATCACGTTCAACTTGGCTCCCCCTGCAAACAAAATGAAAGAATTAGTCATCCCTGTACTCGTTTTAAGAGGCCAGCAGTTGTCCAAGCCAATCATTGGTTACAATGTAATTGAGCAGGTCATGAAACAGAGTGAAGCGAGTGGGCAGGGTGATGTGAGCAAAGGACTGTTGAATAAGACTGTTAGATGTGCCTTTCCGAGTTTGAGGAGAAGTAAAGTCCAAACATTCATTAACCTTGTGACAGCTGAAAGGTCAAGTGAGTATTTAGTTAAGACGACAAGAGACCATGTGACTGTGCCAAAACATGCTATCATGCAGGTCAAGTGTCAAGTAAAAGCGTCATGTATGAAGCAGGATAGTGTCATGTTGTTTGAACCATCTGTCAATCTACAGTACCCTGATGGACTGGAACCCATTGAAACACTCTTGACTCTGAAAAAGGGGAGCCGACCTGTGATCCAAATCAGTGTCCAGAATGTGACCGAACACGATATCCTTCTGGTAGGAAAGACTGAGCTTGGGACAGTACAAACAATAAAGTCAGTGTTACCAGCGAAAGCGTCATCTGGCGTAACAACAGCCAGTGTTAATGAAAGTGCGAAGCCAACAAGTGAGTGTGAGACTAATGGTGAAGGTGTGTGGGACCCACCTGTGGACGTCAGTTATTTGTCTCTGGAGCAGCAACAGAAAGTCAGGCAAATGCTGCGAGAGGAGTGTCATTCCTTCTCAAAATCAGATGAGGACATCGGGTGTGTCAAAGACCTACAATTGAGCATCAGTGTAACAGATCAGACACCTGTTGTGCGAATGTATACATCTGTTCCAAAACCGCTGTACCAAGAAATGAAAGACTATCTTCATGATTTGATCGCCCAGGGGTGGATTGAAAAATCTCATTCGCCTTATTCATCTCCAATTGTATGTGTCAGAAAAAAAGATGGCAGTCTGAGGTTGTGTATTTATTACAGGGACCTTAACCGGAAAACAGTGCCTGACCGTCAACCGATTCCCAGAGTACAGGACATACTGGATGGCTTGGGAGGAAATAGATGTTTCTCTTTACTGGACCAAGGAAAGGCGTACCATCAAGGTTTTATGACACCAGCAAGTAGACCGTTGACAGCCTTTTGTACACCGTGGGGGTTATATGAATGGGTCCGTATTCCCTTCAGGCTCATGAATGCTCCTGCTGCATTCCAGCAGTTCATGGAAGGATGCCTGGAAGGACTACGAGATGACATTTGTGTACCTTACCTCGACGGCATCTTAGTCTTCACTAAATCCTTTGATGAGCACGTTGAGGCGGTAAGAAAAGTCTTACAGCGGCTGCGGTCACATGGGGTGAAATTGAAGCCAAAGAAATGTGAGTTGTTCAAAGATGAGGTCCGCTACTTGGGAAGGATAGTTTCAAAAGAAGGGAGCAGGATGGATCCAGCAGATACTGTAGCAGTGACAGCCCTGAAGGAAAAGAGACCCACCACAGTTGGAGAATTGAGGAAGGTTTTAGGATTGTTAAGTTACTACCGGCCTTACATTAAAGACTTCTCGAGGATTGCTTGCCCCCTGTATGGCCTGCTGAAAAGTGACAATAACAAGGTACAAACAAAAGGTAAAGGGAAAAGAGGGACTTACCTCAAGAGTCATGTGGTTCCATCAAGTCAGTTGGTTGAATGGACGGAGCAACATCAGGAAACACTCGAAAACCTTATTGATTGTCTAGTTAAGCCGCCTGTGCTGGGGTTCCCAGACTTTACAAAGCCGTTTGTACTGCACACCGATGCATCAAATCAGGGACTAGGAGCTGTCCTGTATCAACACCAGGAAGAGAAATTAAGAGTGATTGCTTATGGATCGAGGACATTAACAGCAGAACAGAATTACCATTTGCACAGTGGTAAATTGGAGTTCTTGGCTCTCAAATGGGCTATCACTGAAAAATTCAGAGATTATCTTTATTATGCGCCCACATTTACAGCGTACAGTGACAATAATCCCCTCACCTACGTTTTGACATCCGCCAAGTTGAACGCAACGGGATGCCGATGGGTCGCAGAGCTTGCTGATTTCCACTTCACTATCCAATATCGGCCTGGAAAGGAAAACATTGATGCTTCTTTTGGCCCCATATGCAGCGTGACATTGAGCATTATGTGTTGAGGACCTGCTCCTGCATTAAGCAAAAGAAACCGTGCAGAGAAATAAGAGCACCCCTGAAACCCATCACGACGACTTGCCCATTCGAACTTGTGTCAGTGGACTTCCTTCACTTAAAAAAATGCAGAGGAGGATATGAATATATCCTTGTCTTTGTCGATCATTTCACACGATTCGCACAGGCATATGCGACAACGTCAAAATCTGGCAAGACTGTGGCAGACAGACTCTTTAACGATTTCGCTCTCAAGTTTGGATTTCCGTTGAGGATACACCATGATCAGGGGGGAGAATTTGAAAATCAGCTGTTTGGGCACTTGCAAAAGTATAGTGGGATCACTGGTTCAAGAACTACTCCCTATCACCCCCAAGGAAACGGGCAAGTTGAGAGATTTAATCGGACGTTGTTGCAAATGTTGAAAACTCTCACTGAAAAACAGAAATCAAGTTGGAAAGACTCATTGAACAAGTTGATCTATGCCTACAATTGCACAAAAAGTGAAGTGACTGGTTTCTCCCCATTTCACCTCTTGTTTGGTCGTTCCCCGAGACTGCCCATTGATGTTCTCTTCGGGCTTAATGCAGACAGCCTGCCCACAAACAAAAGTGAGTACCTGGAGACTTGGAAACAAGGGATGAAAGAAGCACAAGAGATCGCTAGAGAACATGCAAAAAAGGCAAGCGAGCGTAATAAAAGAAATTATGATCAGAAAGTGAGATACACAGACCTTGACTCAGGAAGTCGAGTCCTTGTAAGAAATCTGACTCCGAGGGGGGGACCGGGTAAACTTCGGAACTACTGGGAAGAACAAGTTCATGTTGTTGTACGCCGAGTTGCTGAGGATGTGCTGATTTATGAAATAAAGCCTGAGTGAGGAAAAGGGAGGTCACGAGTATTACACCGAAACTTGCTGATGCCATGTGATTACTTACCTCTTGAAGTCGATCCAACGCCGCAACCCAAATCACAGCGGAGACAGCCACAGGGGAACTCCAGCATACCTGTAAACCGAATGGAAGAAAGTGAGTTGGAAAGTGAAAGTGACTCTGAGTATTACATACCAGTTGAGCCTTGCCAAGTGAGAAAGCAGCCTAGTGGTTATGATCAGAGACGAGAGGAAGCACTAATACAGTTTTTACCTCCTGAGTTACCTGCTCATCAGAGTGCATCAGATAGTTCTCCACTGAATCAGCTTGAACTAGAACCGTTGCCTACAGCTGAAGCGGAACAAGATGTTCCCACACCTGCTCATGTACCTGTGAAAGAGAACAGATTTGAACTGCTTGGAAGACAAATTGAAAATGAGCCAGCGAGTGCACATGAAAACTTACCTGCGAAAGAACCAGAGGAAATTGAGTCAAGTGACAGACCTGTTGAGGTGCAAAGAGAATACCAGTACTCAGGGAGGCAACGACGTCCACCAAAGAAGTTCACCTATGATAGTTTAGGGACTCCTACCTGTTACAAAGTGCAAGTAACTGGTTCTGGATATGATCCACACTTTCCTAACATGTGGACACCTACATTTACGCCTTGGGTGCCAACAGCATTTCCCTACCCGAGACCACCATCTGTGTATTAAACGTGAACTGAAACTGAAACAGAAATTGAGAGCACACACTAATTGTTCTTACCAACTAGTACACACACTAATTGTTCATATGGACTGTGAAAGAACTTTTGAAAAACAAAGAACTGTTGCCCACATATGCACGTATACATAAACGGGACTGTTTCTAGGCCAAAGGGACATGGACTGTTTTGCAAGGCCTATAAAAACATTGAGTGAACACTTTGGAAAAAAGTTTTTGAAACATTTTTGCACAGACTTTGAATCAGTATTTTTGCAATTCTCTACATGGCATTCAGCCTGGGACTTCAAAGTATTTTTGTGCACTGAAATGGACTTTTGTGTTTTTTTTTTCCCTTTTGGACACTGGATGAAATCCCTGAACTTGAAATTATTTTGAGATGGGGTACGATCTATTACATTTGAGTACAAAAAGACTTAATCGGTTGACAAGGATTATTGACAAATGTGAACTAAAAGTGTCATTATAGAGGAAAAAATGTAATATGTCATGGTTATGAATAGAAATAGAAAGTTATTAGGGCATTGGTAGATGTCGGGACGACATCTTATCCTGTAGGGGAGTTGTGTGATATAGTGATTTTTATGTTTATTAATTTCTTCAAATGCATTATAGAATTGTTCATTGTTATATTCTTGATATTGCTAATATTGTTTAAATGTTTATTTGTGCTTTAGGTAAACGAAATGAGTAAGAGCGTTATGTGCATTAATCCATTTAATTATTTTCATTTGGCATACCAGCGTGGTGACGTCATTGCACACTTAGGTATGTGGCGCGCGCCCGTGATACGCTCCATTCAGAATCAATACACTGTTAAAGAAGCAATCACTGCAGCAGCGCTCTCTTTTATTTTATTCTTCTTTATTCTTCTTTAATCTTTTTGTACTTCTTCTTCAGAGGTACTACATGTAGTCCTTCCCTATACAAACCAACCCTCAACATACTACTTGTCTAGCCTAAACATTTATAATACAGAATTTTTATCGCTTTCTTGTAGCCACGCGAACCAGAACTATTCCGACAACGCTTTATCTGTATTCTATAGCAGTATAAGTATATAATACAGTATAAAAGTGGTGTTTATGACTGGAAATCTGAAATAAAACGCAATTCCTCGAGTCTTATTGGTTTTGTTGAGATGCAAGGGTAACGAGAGTAACAAAACTGTTTTCATGTTTGTTGTTTTTTGGAATTGGCAAAATCTTTATCGAACACTAATTTAGTGAAGTAAATAATTTGCCTGTGCCTCACCATTAATTCAAAATTCGAAACCAAAAACATCAAAGTGGGTGAATGTGTACAGTAGAAACCTTGTCTGACTCCTATCATCAAGATATTCATTTCTGGAATTGCTTTTGTGATGCTTATCATCAAGATAAATTTTTGGCATGACTCACCATCCCACCGCAAAGAGAAAACTGACCAAACCACATTCCACCGCTCTGTGTGTGTGTGTGTGTGTGTGTGTGTGTGTGTGTTACATAATTATAGGAAAATAGGAGCAGTTAAACCAACACAAGGGCAACAATATGTAAGTGAATGTACGGTGGTCGGGAGAGATCAACGCGCTGCAAATAGAAAAAAACACCCGCAAATTAAGAAAACATCTTCATCAGTTTCACAACACACGTGTGCTCCAAATGCTCACAACACAACCAACTACAGAAACACACTATAACACAGACCACATCGGACATGTTTCCAGGGGACCCAATGAGTGGCGGACCCGGCTGGGACGTGCTGACAGCTCAGAAGTCTACTTTATTTTATAATATTTTATTATATTTTATTTTGTTTCTTTTAACTTTTTTAAAAAAAAAGCAAAACATACAGAGATTAGATTTTTATGACATACAACTTTGTATACAATATACAAAATGTATTAACAATATGTTCAATGTCATCAGAATACAAATGAGAAAAGAACAATGAGCTTAAAACTAAAATAAATAAATAAATAAAAAGATAGAGAAAAAGGACATGAGGGAAAGATATTCATCTACAGTATACATTAGTTACACTCTACACATTTTTTTCATGTTATGTTTAAATTTTCATAAAGAAAAGTTTCATAAGAAATGTTAGGTAATGTAGGGTCCAGAGTTTTAAAGTTGAGACACTCACACAGATATATAATGCATATTTTAAAACCTTTTTTGTAAAAAAAAAAAATTATATATGTGTATATATACATATATTTGCAACCGTTATGTTAACAGCATCGTAAGAACAGCATCATATAGCACATCTACCATATAACAGTGAAAACATGGATAGCTGGAAAATTCAGTCAATGGTGGGAAAAAAATAGAATCAGAGTAAATTCCTATGTGCACTACCAGTGGACTAGCCTACACACAAATTCAGATACGCAGAATTACAAACATATCTGTTTTATATCAATATTTTCAAGCAATGTAAGTTTCATAAGACTGTGTATGAAAAACTATGTAAAAAAAAAGTATATTTAATAGGCTACTCGATCAAAAGAGTTAACACAACTACAAGCCAAGTATACTTTAAATAATTAAACTTTTAAGTATATCTCGATCAAAAGATTGAGTACAAGTATAGGCCAAATATACTTGGACTTTTCTCTCAGTATAAGTACACTTAAGTGTAATTAAGTATATTTCTGAGAAGTACATAAAGTATATTTTTGAGAAGTACATAAAATGTAGACTGAAAGTATGTTTTCTTCTTTTTAGTTGAAAAAAAGTATAGTAATATAACACTTGAATAAACGTATTTTCGTAAGGGAATTATTATCGCTGTGTACAAGATCAGGTTCAGGTCCATGCTTATTTTATTTACTCTATAAGCTATTCCACCCGAAAGCTTGTGACTATATAAACTTGAACATGTTAGTTTATAAG
Organism: Rutilus rutilus; assembly: GCF_951802725.1. Classification (NCBI taxonomy): domain Eukaryota; kingdom Metazoa; phylum Chordata; class Actinopteri; order Cypriniformes; family Leuciscidae; genus Rutilus; species Rutilus rutilus. The sequence continues at coordinate 77,629,207 of NC_140209.1, forward strand.
ACAGTGTGTAATATTATGTTTGGTTTTTTTAAGTATTTAATAAGCTACTCAATTAAAATAGTAAACACAAGTACAAGCCAAGAATACTTAGTATACTTAATTATACCTTTAAGTATATCTCGATCAACAAGTAGAGGCCAAATATACTTACCCTTTTCTGTCAGTATAAGTCAAGTACACTTAAGTGGAATTTGAAGTATATTTCTGAGAAGTATATAAAATGTAGACTGAAAGTATACTTTCTTATTTTTAGTTTAAAAGAAGTATACTAATAGTACACTTGAATAAACTTATTTTTCGTAAGGGGTGCTCTGATAATTACAGTCTGTTTCATAACTCAAACATCTTTATTAAATAACTCTATTAAACTGCATTCACCGTAGCCACTGTTGCTTCTCAACTCTGTTCCCCTCATTAAAGCTTCATCATTTACAACATTCAACACAATGACAAACATGATAATCACTATATGATAAACATTGATGAATTAAATACAACTAAAATGTCAATGAAAAATACCAATTTAAAAAGTACAGTAATAAATGAACACACAAATATTCATCCTGTTTGTTCTGTTCTATGTACTGAAACACATTCACACACACCCTGCATTTTAAACGTATTAATCACGAACTACAACAACAAAACACACAGAAGTTGGCACTGTCAGTGCATTCTGAGTACAAGTTTGTTCAGTCAGGCATCAGAACAAGCCGCTCGGCATTGAGCAGAATACATTCTCTTTCATAGTTAAAGAGGTGTGTATAAAAAGTAGTTGTCATCCAAGATTTGATTGCTGTCGTGGCATAAATATAGTAGGATGTGTAAATGTGCAACCTTTGACAGCGTTTTGTGTTTCAGCCTCAATTATCGCCCCCCAAGAACAATTGCAGTGCTTTACAACCATAGGTGAGGAAAAGCTAAATAAGCTTATTTCTGCATCTAAACCAACAACATGTTTCTGAAGACAAGAATTCCAAGGCACTCGAATGTTAGTGAAAAAAGTTAAAAAGTATTTATTTTATTCCTGGCTTACTTAAAAAATTGTTGAGAAGTACACCTACGCGTTAACGGCTACATGCCTTCATCAGGGTGTCAACAACATGTTTATTAGATCCAATATCCACTAAACTACTGATAGAGTAACTCGTCTTTATCTCTAGGTTATGTTCCAAGATTGTTCAAGCTGGCAGTTATTAAGCCTCTCATCAAATCTTCCATTTATGTCTAAAATACTAGAAAACGTTGTGTCAGCTCAATTAGGCTCTTTTTTTGCAAAATAAAGATATATATGAAAAATTTCAGTCTGGATTCAGGCCCATCACATTACAGAAACTGCACTCGTTAAAATAACAAATATGACTTACTTCTAGCTTCTGGCCAAAGCTATATCTCAATACTAGTTTTACTTGATCTTAGTGCTGCGTACGACACTATAGATCATAAAATACTCTTAGATCGATTACAAAAGTACACTGGTATTCAGGGACAGGCATTGAGTTGGTTTAGATTGTATCTATCAGACCGTTACCATTTTGTCTGCTTAAATGGGGAAAAATCGAAGATAACGTCAGTAAACTATGGAGTGCCGCAAGGATCTGTGTTAGGCCCTCTGCTATTCTCAATATATATGCTGCCACTTGGCAATATTATAAGAAAACATGGAATTAATTTCCACTGTTATGCCGATGATACTCAGTTATATATCATATATAGTATATCATGACCAAATGAATTCTCTAAATTATCCAGGTTGACAAAATGTGTTAAAGATATAAAATATTGAATGACCTCTAATTTTCTTCTATTAAATTCAGCAGAGACACAGGTATTACTCATTAGACCAAAAACCTGTACACAGAATCTCTTAGAATACAATTTGCATTTGGAAGGATGTACTGTAACTCCATCATCTACAGTTAAAGACCTGGACATTATATTAGACAGCAACTTGACAGAAAATGTTACAAAAACAGCCTTTTTCCACCTCAGAAACATCAAAGATTGCAAAAACTGAAGGCATGGTTTACAAATCTGAGAGCGCGGATTATAAACTCGTGGGCACGATTTGTTAAACCGAGGGAACAGTTTGAGAGTTTGTGAGTACGGTTTATAAACTGAGCGGACGGATTGCAAAACTGTTGCCACGGATTGTTTTGTTTTTTTACACAGGTGACTTCCCGAGCTCCGTAGAAAAGCCCAGTCTCACACCACACACCCGCTCTGATCTGCACTACACACATTCACCATCATCTCCTGCACCAGTTCGGCCTTCAATACCATCATGCCTGATCTTCTCACAGCCAAACTGACCCAGCTCTCCATGCCATCCTCAATCTGTGAGTGGATCTCCAGCTTCCTGACGGACCGGCAGCAGCGAGTGAGACTGGGGAAACTCACATCCAGGACTCTCACAATCAGCACTGACGCCCCCCAGGGGTGCGTTCTCTCCCCACTGCTCTTCTCCCTGTACACTAATGACTGCACTTCTAAAGACCCCTCTGTCAAACTCCTGAATTAGCTGACGACACCACTGTCATCGGCCTCATCCAAAATGGTGATGAGTGCTTACAGCCTGGAGGTTGAACAGCTGGCTGTCTGGTGCAGTTATAACAACCTTGAGCTGAACACGCTCAAAACAGTGGAGATGATAGTGGACTTCAGGAGGAGCAGCCCAGCACTCCCCCACTCACCATCATGAACAGCACTGTGGAAGCAGTGGAGTCATTCAGGTTCCTGGGCTCTACCATCTCTCAGGACCTGAAGTGGGACGATCACATTGACTCCGCTGTGAAAAAGGCCCAGCAGAGACTCTACTTCCTTCGCTAGCTGAGGAAGTTCAACCTGCCACAGGAGCTGCTGATTCAGTTCTACTCAGCCGTCATTGAGTCTGTTTTATGTACTTCCATCACTGTCTGGTTTGGTTCAGCTACCAAATCGGACATCAGGAGACAACAACGGACAGTCTGGACTGTAGAGAGGATTATTGGTGCCCCCCTGCCCACCCTCCAGGACCTGTACTCTTCCAGAGTGAGGAAGAGAGCAGGTAAAATCATCACAGACTCCATTCACCCTGGACACCACCTGTTTGAACTGTTACCATCAAGACAGCGACTCTGATCACTGGCCATAAGAACATCTAGGCACAGGAACAGTTTCTTTCCACAGGCCATTTCCCTTCTGAACAGTTAACATACCTCCCAAAGCGTATGCCTGTAAGTGCAATACTCCCATTGTTTGGTGCAAAATCTTCTAAACTCAGGTGATACTTATATTTACTCATACTATTCAAAATACTGTAAATATGTTCATAATCTGTAAATGTTTATTTTGACTAAACCCAACTGTGACCTTATACTTTTTTCATATTTTTATATTTATACTCTTATTCCTAGAATTTTTATCACCATGTTTCTTGTTGTATTTGTATTTGTATATGTGCACTGGAAGCTTCAGTACCAAGAAAATTCCTTGTGTGTGCAAGCAAACTTGGCTATAAAGCTCTTTCTGATTCTGATTCTGCATCCTCAATAAACAAGCTAAAATTAGTCCAAAATGCAGCTGCTAGAGTCCTTACTAGGTCAAGAAAATATGATCATATAACACCAATTTTATCATCTCTACACTGGTTACTTATTAAGTTCTGTATCAATTATAAAGTATTGCTAATAGTCTCCATGATAATGTCCAAGGCTCAGACTCATTCTTCAAGTTTAAATCAAGATTAAAGACGCTCTTTCTTTAAACGACCCAACACCTGTGAAGAGATGACCCAACACCTGTGAAGAGACGACCCAACAGCTGTGAAGAGATGACCCAACACCTGTGAAGAGAAGACCCAACACCTGTGAAGAGACGACCCAACACCTGTGAAGAGACGACCCAACACCTGTGAAGAGACAACCCAATACCTGTGAAGAGAAGACCCAACACCTGTGAAGAGACGACCCAACACCAGTGAAGAGAAGACCCAACACCTGTGAAGAGAAGACCCAACAGCTGTGAAGAGATGATCCAACAGCTGTGAAGAGATGACCCAACACCTGTGAAGAGAAGACCCAACACCTGTGAAGAGATGATCCAACACCTGTGAAGAGATGACCCAACAGCTGTGAAGAGATGATCCAACACCTGTGAAAGGATGATCCAACAGCTGTGAAGAGATGACCCAACACCTGTGAAGAGACGACCCAACAGCTGTGAAGAGATGATCCAACACCTGTGAAGAGATGACCCAACAGCTGTGAAGAGACGACCCAACACCTGTGAAGAGACAACCCAACACCTGTGAAGAGACGACCCAACAGCTGTGAAGAGATGACCCAACACCTGTGAAGAGATCACTGTTTCTGCCTTAAATTATTACATTGTTTAAATTAATACACTTTAGCTTACTATGTGATTTGTATATGTACATTTCTGAAATACATAACTTGGACAGTGACCTCTGATAACAGATCACTCTAAATTGTAATGTGGACTCATGCATTTTCTGTAAAGCTGCTTTGAATCGATATGTATAGTAAAAAGCACTATACAAATAAATGTGAATTGAATGTTCAAAAGGATTGTGAACACGATCATTCTGTCATCATTTACACTCTCCTGAGAATCATAAAAGAAGATATTCTGAAGAACATTTCTGAAAATATCATTGCAGCTTTGCAGAATAAAAACAGAGTTTTTAGAGCAAATGATGGAATGATCATGTTTCCCTTTAGGGTTTTCAGCATTACAGAGCAGTGAGAGCTGATGTCATGATGTCAGTTTGTGTTGATTTCTGTTCTCGTCTGTGTTTGGTTAATCTGTTCTCGTCTGTGTTTGGTTAATCTGTTCTCGTCTGTGTTTGGTTAATCTGTTCATTAGTTCAGGGCTGCGTTCAGCCCCGACAAAACGTTGCACAACGTTTTTTAAACAGAAACGGTGATGCGTTGAACACACTGTTCTGATGACGCAAGAGTTGCAACTATGGAAGCTGAGAAGGCCATTCTTTGTGTTCTTTGTGAAGAATTTTCTGAGCCTGATGAAGTCGGTATAAATATGTGTTTAATACTACAAAATATGCCCGATGTTACAGTTACTGCACTTGCCGCCCAGAACAAAAGAGAACATCCCAATCGAGTGAAGGGATTGCTAAACTGAAACTGAAGCACACATCTTACCTAATTCAGACTAAAACACATTTATTTAGCCTCACATACTGACTTTATTTGTAGGTCATACTGTTTTAATACCCTGTATTTTCTTTCTCATTTTTAGGAAAAGCACTTAATTACCATTGTTTATGTCTATACCAATACACTTGCAATGAAGCTAAAAATATAAACAACTACATCATTGTGTTGATATCCTATATTTTTACAATAAAACTTGTTGCGTATACCGAGCTGCATCGAACACATTTGTAAATTACTTTCCTTGAACCCATTGTGCGAGTTCACTTTAATACCACGTGCTTTATATACATGTTGCTGCTGATTGGACTGCAGTTCTGACACACCCACCAAACAAGAGAAAACATATCTTAAACCCCGTTGCACACCGGTGCACGCCGTTTCCAGGAAACATGACGTTCAACCCGGAAACCGTAGCAAAACGTTGCGCACCGTTTTGAACTTGAACATGCCCCAGTTCAGTCTTCCTCCTCCCCCGGCCTGTTTGTTTCCATGGTTACTGATTTGATTTGAGTTTCAGTTCAGGTGTGTCTCAGTCTTGTTAGTTCCTCTGTTTGCTGTCTATTTAAGCCTTGTGTTTCTTTCAGTTCTTTGTCAGTTATACATCATTACTAGATTGGTTGTTCCTGAGAGTCTGTTTTGTAAAGAATTGAGTTTTGTAAATAAAGGCTTCTGCACTGAGATCCTGCTTTATCTCTGCTGAAACCAACCATAAGAGCTGAAATAAAGCCCTGAGGAACATGCAAACACATCTGTGTGTCCAACCTTCTGAATGAAAAAGTGTGTTTAAGGGCTTGTTTTGTGAAACACGAGTGAAAATACAACATTTTATATACACATCATTGAGTGACCTACAAGAAACAGTCCCACGTATCTTTAAGTCCTCTATTATAGTGCCGGTTACGAAAAGAACAAACACAATTACAATGAATGATTTTAGACCAGTGGCACTTACATCGGTTGCCCCATGAAGTGTCTGGAGAAGCTGGTCCTACAACATATCAATTCTGTGGTTCCAGACACAGTAGACCTCTTCAGTTCAGGTCAGTGGATGATGCGGTGGCACTGGCACTTCACTATATCTTGCAGCACCTAGACACTCACAATACATGTGTACGGCTATTGTTTCTAGATTTACAGCTCCGCCTTCAATACGATCCGGCCGATGAAGCTGACCGGTAAGCTGATAGACTTGGGAGTACCAACAACCACTTGTAATTGGATAACGGACAGGCCACAGGTGGTGAGGATGGGAAAGAAGGCCTCAGCTTACAGTGAGCACAGGAGCCCCACAGGACTGCTGTCTCAGCCCCATACTCTTTTCACTGTATACACGTGACTGTGTCACCAACCAGGACAATTGTAATATCATCATTAAGTATGCAGATGATACAACTGTCCTTGGCCTCATCAGAGGGGGCGATGAGGCATCATACAGGGATAGGGTTCACAAGATCAGCGTCTATGGGGAGGACAATGATCTTGCTCTTAACATTGACAAAACCAAGGAACTCATCCTGGACTTTAGGAGGAGCGCTCCCCTCCTACAGCCTCTCACCACCCACGGGACTGAGGTGGAGCGGACTGACAGCTATAAGTTCTGAGGACTTCATATCTCAGAAAACCTCAGCTGGGCTAAAAACACTGTGGCAACAGTGAAAAGAGCTCAGCAGAGGCTGCATTTCATCAGAGTGTTGAAGAAGGCCGGACTTCAATGTCAACCCGTAACCCATGTGTACAGAGGCCTTGTTGAGAGCATCCTCACCAGCGGTATCACAGTGTGGTTCGGCAACACCACCCTGGCTGAGAGGAAATCACTGCAATGGGTCACAAAAACTGCAGAGAGGGTTGTCGGCTCTAACCTCCCCTCCATGGATACTATATACACCCAGTGCTGTAGAAGGATCCTTAAGGACAACACCTGCCAGCTTATGCTTTGTTTAAGTGGGTGGACACAGGCTACAACCTGAGACACCGCTTCAGCACTCACAAGCCCTCTGTTTAACAGCTTCTTTCCAGCCACTGTTAGGCTAGTGGCACAAAAGTACCCTACTCCATGTTTTTAATCATTGTAATGATTAGTGTAATAGTCATTTATTCTATTAAGAGTTTTTACAGCGTGCAATATTATTAACTAAATTGATCTTAAACTAGAAAGGTTATTTGATATACAGTCTTTTTTTGCATTCTTTGCATTTTTAAAATGTTTTGTTGTTCTCTGCTCTACCTTAATATATATATATATTATTTTATTTTTTTTATTAAAAAAAACATTTATTTAATAGCTGACTCTGAGAAACGCACAAGAATTCCAATGTACCTGTACTAAAACGTACCTGTGCAAATGGCAATAAACTCTGAATTTGAATATGATCTTTGACAGTCATTCAGAAGGATAATGTCTTCTTCTCTTCCATTTATTGGCCCTCATCAGGCACTCAATATCGGTCTGAGTACAGATGATCTGTTCTGTTTTCATCCGTCCAGATGTTCTGGTACAGTACAGCGCTTTCACGGTTCACATTAGCTTTATTTAGTGGAAGAATCAAAGACTGTCAGACTGTGTTTCTGTCAGCTGATGAAGGGAATGACGGGTGTCAAACATGATTTACCCACAGAGAGAACAGGTTGATCCACACAATCTGAATTATGTATTTCTGTCATTTCAGAGGACTGATCATATTTCATGCCATTGCAATACCTTTGCATTACATATATACTTGTATGGCATGATTTATAATGTTTGAGGGTTTGACTGAAGCACGCCGTGTTGGTTCGTTGGCCAGAGGAGAACTGAGCGACTGAGTCTGGTTTCTCTCCAAGGGTTTTCCTTCATTTTCCTTTCCGTCACTGTCGTCTCTGGCTTCATTAGTTAGAGTCACTTAATATTCAAAAACATTATTGATCTGACTGTATGAGAACTGAACTGAGTGATGACATCACCATTTTCTGAAAAACTGAATGCATTTCATCTGTTGTTCAGCTGAAGTCACTAATTTTCCAGTTTTCACTGTGAAGCTGCTTTGAAACAGTCTGTATTGTATAAAGCGCAATAGAAGTAAAGGCGACTGACTAAAGCCTATCCCAAAGTTTTCCATGATCTTGATATCTGGAGGATGGATCAGGACTGCCATGTGATCATCTGAAGCTGTGATATTTGCCCATGGGCATTGGTGTGTCACTGTGTGTCAGATGCTTATGAATATTTATTCAAGGATTCCTGCAAGCCAGACTTCATACCTAACAAACACGCACACAAAATAACACAGAAATCAAGCCACACACTGACTTACAGATCTCGCCTCCAGCTCATTCACATCTCTGACTACGACTCCAAACAATACTGAAGGTGAAACTCTGCCGACAAAGATCTGGGGTATGTACAGGATTATACTTACAAGTTATTAAATATTGTAAATTGCATATGGCATAATTTCAATAACAGGAGTTCAGGATATACAGGAAATGTGTATACAGAGAGCATACATTGAACTGATTGAGTTATGATTATCGGCATATATTTATTATGTCTTTGTCTACAGATCTTTTTTCATCAGATATTAATTAACTAAGTGAGAAATAACACAGATGTTTCTGTAACATGAAGTTCACTAGCGATCATCATTCTGGTGTCAGGAAGATGTTGAGGTTTTTGAAAGAAGATTAATATGTTCACCAAGGGAGCGTTTCTTTGATTAGAAATCCACATTTTATTTCATTATTAACTTCCAATGACTGTTTTCTATTTGAATAAATTTTAAAAAGACGAATAATGTTAAAAAGCACAGCCTTAATTTATAGAAATAGAAATCTTTTGTAACATCATAAATGTCTTTTTTTTACAATTTGATGAGTCCTCGCTAAATAAGACAATTAATACAGTATATAGTATATATAGGAAAAGTGCATATTTCAAGATGCTTTAAATGGTCAACCTAACCTTAACCCTAAGAACATAGGAACTCCAAGGCACTCAAAGTAAGTAGAATTTTTTTTAAAAAGCCTTTATTTTATTCATGGCTTAAACATTAAAATTGGTGACAGATCCACCTACGCTTTGCGGCTTTACATGCCTTCGTCAGGGTGTGTGTAACAAACAACAATGCAAATTTGAAGTTAAGTTTAGATTTTTCATATACTCAGATTAATTTTTTAGACATCAACATTTTTAAAGGAAGTAATGGGGAGTTACATACCACCATTTTCAGGAAAGAAACTGACAGAAATACCATATTATGAGCAGATAGCTTTCATCCTAAATGGATGACTGAAAATATTCATTTTGGTCAGTTTCAGAGATTGAAAAGAATATGCGATAAGGAAGAAGATTTTAACATCAGGACACAAGATATGACTCAAAGATTTAAGGAACGAGGGTACAAAAATAGAGTGATTAACAAAGCATACGATAAAGTAAGAAACATTAGTAGAGATGAGCTATTACAACAAAAACGTGAATCACAATTGGGAAATAGTTATGAGTGATCCTTATCTAAGCGAAGTCATGCCAGAATCTCCTTCTATTGCGCTCCGGAAAGCACCTACAATTAAAGACTGGTGAGAAAATTGGTGAGAAGCCATCTTCCCTCTAAGAAATCAAATACCTGGTTAAGTTTAAGTGCAGGAAATTACAGGTGTGGCAACTGTAATCACTGTGACAATATGGTTAAGACTGACATGTCTATGTAACCTCTGGTTCTGAATTGAAAATAAGATCATTTATTAAGTGTAATACCTCATTTGTGGTGTATAGGTGTCCATGTGGCTGCTTTTATATAGGGATGACTTCAAGAAAATTAAAGATCAGATTATCAGAACATATAAATGCTATTCGAGTCTGTAACCCTTCATACCCCATGGCCCTACATTGTAGAGATACGAATCATGGTAGCCCAAGTACACTGAAGATAATCGGCATTGAACAAATCCCTAAGTCAATAAGAGGAGGAGATAGGGTTATGAGTCTTTTTGGCTCTATACACTGAAAGCAACTACATTTCTGGGCTTGAACGGAGAATTAGACTTTGTGCCATTTTTGTAAAATAGTGGGGGTTTTTTGTTTTTGTTTTTTAGAGGTGGGTTGCGCTGTGCATTGTATGATGTATACATTGTTTGATTTTTGTATTTCGACTTAAGTAATTCAATTTACAAAAAATATTATTTTGTGCATTTTGACCTGCATATTTTATTGGTATTTATGATATTGGTATAGGTGTAGTGTTTTTTTTTTATTTTATTTTTTATTATTATTATTTTTTTTTTTTATTTTTTTTTGCATATATATATATATATATATATATATATATATTTTTTGTTATTTGATTCGGCTGTGTATTGTGTTGGATTTGTTTTTTGTAGAAGCATTTTTTTTTCTTTTTTTTTTTCTTTCTCTTTTTAGGTCTCTTTACACAGAGTGACCAGGTGTTTGTAATTTGAGTAATTAACTGCTGATGTTGTTTGTTACACACACCCTGACGAAGTCAAGTCAAGTCAAGTATATTTGTATAGCGCTTTTACAAATATAGATTACAATACAGATTGTATCAAAGCAGCTTCACAGTATTAAATTAAAATAATACAACAAGGTTTGTTTCTAGTGGAATTTATTGATTGATAAAATCAAATTAGATATCCCCAGAATATCCCCAACTGAGCAAGCCAAAGGCAACAGTGGCAAGGAACCGAAAAACTCCATCAAGTGACCTAATGGTGTCCTAAAACTCCATCAGGTGACCCAATGGAGAAAAAAAAACCTTGGGAGAACCCAGGCTCAGTCGGGGGCCAGTTCTCCTCTGGCATTTATTAACTAGAGGCCGGATTGTAATTTGAACTTTAAGATTAAAAATATTATAAGAATGCCTGGCTAAAGAGATGCGACTTTAATCTAGTTTTAAACTGGGAGAGCGAGTCTGAGCAACGAACACTATCAGGAAGACTATTCCAGAGTTTTGGAGCTAAATGTGAAAATGCTCTCCCTCCTTTGGTGGTTCTGGATATCCTAGGTATGACCAAAAGCCTTGAATTTAGTGATCTTAAAGAGCTCGATGGATTATAGGGCGATAGAAGATCCGTTAAATAGACTGGAGCTAAGCCGTTTAGGGCTTTATAAGTAAGTAGCAGTACCTTGTAATTAATACGGAACTTTATAGGTAACCAATGCAGTGATGATAAAATTGGTGTTATATGATCATATTTTCTTGATCTAGTAAGAACTCTAGCGGCGGCATTCTGGACTAACTGTAGCTTGTTAATTGAGGATGCAGGACAACCGGCTAATAAAGCATTACAGTAATCTAGTCTCGAGGTCATGAATGCATGAACTAACTTTTCTGCATCAGAAACTGATAGCATATTACGTAGCTTAGCAATGTTTCTAAGGTGGAAAAAGGCGTTTTTTGTAACATACGAAATATGATTTTCGAAAAACAGGTTGCAATCGAGTATAACACCCAGGTCTTTTACTGTAGAGGATAAAGTAACAGGACATCCTACTATATTAAAGTTGTATTGCGAGAGGTTTTGTGGGCGGTTTTTTGAGCCGATGATTAGTACCTCTGTTTTGTCTGGATTTAATAAAAGAAAATTACGCGTCATCCAATCTTTTATATCTTTAACACACTCTGTCAATTTGGATAATTTAGCGTTTTCATCTGGCCGTGATGAAATATATATTAGAGTGTCATCAGCATAACAATGGAAACTAATTCCATGTTTCCTTATAATATTTCCAAGTGGCATCATATATACTGAGAATAATAGAGGGCCTAACACAGATCCCTGTGGCACTCCATAGTTTACTGGAGTTATGATCGATTTTTCTCCATTTAAATAGACAAAATGGTAGCGGTCAGATAAGTATGATCTGAACCAGCTTAATGCTTGTCCTTGAACACCAGTATAATTTTGTAGTCGATCTAAGAGTATTGTGTGATCTATAGTATCGAACGCAGCGCTAAGATCAAGTAAAACTAGTATTGAGATACAGCCTTGGTCAGAAGCTAAAAGTAAATCATTTGTGATTTTAACGAGCGCAGTTTCAGTGCTATGGTGCGGCCTGAAACCAGACTGAAACTTTTCATAGATATCATTTTCTTGCAAGAAAGAACACAATTGAGCGGACACCACTTTTTCTAATATTTTAGACATAAATGGAAGATTTGAAATGGGTCTATAATTTGCTAGGTTATTATGATCTAATTGTGGTTTCTTAATGAGAGGTTTTATAACTGCCAGTTTAAATGTTCTTGGAACATGACCTAAAGATAAAGACGAGTTAATAATATTGAGGAGAGGCTCTTCCACTACAGGTAACACTTCTTTCAGTAGTTTAGTTGGTATAGGATCTAATAAACATGATGTAGTTTTAGATGAAGTGATAAGTTTATTTAACTCTCTTTGTTCTATAGTTGTAAAGCACTGTAATTGTTCTTGCGGGGTGATAATTGAGGCTGAATTATAAGGCGCAATTGAAGATTGAACGTTTACAATTGTGGTTCTGATGCTTTCTATTTTCTCAGTGAAGAACTTCATAAAATCATTACTACTAAACTGTAACGGGATATTTTGTTTCGGGTGACGTCTGTTTATTTGTTAGTCTAGCCACGGTGTTAAATAAAAACCTTGGATTATTTTGGTTATTTTCTATTATTTTGCGGAGGTGCTCAGCCCTGGCTGCTTTTAGGGCCTTTTTATAACGTGACATACTGTCTTTCCATGCGATTCTAAAGACCTCTAGATTAGTTTGTTTCCATTTACGCTCTAAAATACAGGTTTCTCTCTTTAGAACATGCGTAGTATTGTTGTACCACGGTGCTTTAATTTTCTCTCTGACCTTTTTTAATCTAATAGGTGCAACTACATCCAATGTTCTAGAGAGAATAGTGCTCACAGTGCTAGTTAGTTCTTCTAGTTCATCTGTTTGTTTGGGTTCAGGCAGCAGCTGAGACAGATCAGATAAGCAATTTGAGAAATTATCTATGGTGGATGGAAGGATTGTTCTGCCTGGTCGATAACGCGGCGCCGCATGACATATTACAGCAGTACGTAATATGCAAGTTATCATGTAATGGTCAGTGACTTCATCACTTTGCGGTATAATATCTATATCGGTTGGATCGGTTCCATGTGATATAATTAAATCGAGTGTATGATTAAGACGATGAGTTGGTCCGGTGACGTTTTGCTTGACCCCAAATGAATTTAATAAATCTGTAAACGCAGCCCCTAACGCATCATTTGGGTTATCTACGTGTATGTTAAAATCTCCAACAATTAATGCTTTATCGACATTGACTAATAGGTCTGAGAGAAAATCTGCAAACTCTTTTAGGAAATCAGCGTAAGGCCCAGGCGGTCTATATACAGTAGCCAAGGCTAGAGATAATAGGGATGTTTTTCTAACATCTAAGAGCGTAACATTTAGTACAAGTACTTCAAACGAAATAAACTTATAACCCGCTTTCTGAGTAACATTGAGAATATCTCTATAGATTGTTGCAACACCGCCGCCACGACCAATCAGACGGGGCTCATGCTTATAGGAGTATCCAGGAGGAGCAGACTCATTTAGACCGAAATAATCATTTGGTTTAAGCCAGGTTTCAGTAAGGCAAAGTACATCGAAGCTATTATCTGTGACTATTTCATTTACAATAACTGCCTTAGGTGTGAGTGATCTAATGTTTAGAAGACCTAGCTTTAGAAATTGTTTTTGTTTACTAATAGCAACATTTTCTGTTTTAATAACAATTAGATTTTTCCTAGATCCTGCAGTAGATTTATTATTTGATCTCACTAAACGAGGAATAGACACGGTTTCTATGCAATGTTCTACACTAGTATTTATATCAGTTAAATTGGTGCAGCAGAGACTATGATTTGGACTTTTGGTTACTAGTCAAAAGGTATTTAACATTTTGGAGATGTGTCCGACCGAAGATCTGCTCCGAATCTGCTTGGGTGTAAGCCATCAGCACGGAAAAGCCCAGGACGCTCCCAAAACAGATTCCAATTATTTACAAAGAGCAGTTTCTGCTCATTGCACCATGACATTAACCATTCATTTAGCGTAAATAATCTGCTAAACTTTTCATGTCCTAGTCGGTACGTGGGAAGCGGTCCTGACACTATGATCGTTGTTTCAGGCGATGTGCTGCGTACCGTATCGATCAGATTCCTGAAGTCTTTCTTCAGAACCTCAGTCTGGCGCAGCCTGATGTCGTTCACTCCCGCATGCAGGACCACAGTTCCGACGCGCTCGTCACCGTTCAGAATCTCGGGAACGTGAGTAGCGATTTCGGAAACACGAGCACCAGGAAAGTAGTGACTGTGCACCTTACTTTTACCTAACGTTGCGCGTACGTGCCGAATGATGATCACAGCATCGCGTTCTGTTTCGCGAAGAGGGGAGAAGCGGTTTTGTGTGGATAACTCGAAAACCGGGAGGGTCGGAGAGAGTCTTGGTCTAGACCTGACTCGCGTCTTCCGCTGCGGAACCATCCAGGCTTCGTGGTGGCGTGTTGGAGCCGGAGTGAACGAGACCATGGTTGATCGCGACCTCGGCGCGCGGGACCGATGTTGAGAAACGCACGGAGTAGACGAAGTTGGAGTCAGCGGGTTAGTAACGTTAATCACTGATTTGTGTGCATCGGCGCGGGATGTTTCAAGAGCTAACCGCCGGTCTATCAGCTCGGCTTGTCTCAATAAAAGGTCGTGGATCTGTTTCTCAACAGCTTCCAGCTCAGACTGCAGTGCGTGCAGCTCAAATGTGTCCTCACCTGCACCAAAAGGTAGACTACTTACATCTGATATATTCGCCATTTTAACAGATGGACAGTAAGTTAGCAACGAAGCTACCAGTGATGCTATCAATATTAATACTAATTTATGACTGACGTCTTAGATATAATCCGTCTTTTTAGTGGTACGGGTGTAGAGTAGACGCACGATAGGCGAAAAATGTTTGTAAGTGAGTGTTGAGAAGACGCGTTCAGCCGTGATCCACGGACGTAACCTATAGGAGTATCCAGCATTGGATTACTAATAAGCTTGAGACGCGTCTGCTCAACAGTCCGCATTGTAATTTATGATTGAAGTCTTAGATATAATCCGTCTTTTTAGTGGTACGGGTGTAGAGTAGACGCACGATAGGCGAAAAATGTTTGTAAGTGAGTGTTGAGAAGACGCGTTCAGCCGTGATCCACGGACGTAACCTATAGGAGTATCCAGCATTGGATCACTAATAGGCTTGAGACGCGTCTGCTCAACAGTCCGCGTTGTAACTATGAGGGTTGAGCAGTAGTGCTTCTCAGTGAGGTTAAGTAGAAAATGTTTGTTGTAAGTAAGTTTAAAGAGTAAAATCAAGATTTATAAATCAAATCGATGGAGCTCCAAAGACAACAACGCGTTCAGACGCGACGCATGCGCATTCGAAAACAGGAAGTGTTCATGTTGAAGGCATGTAAAGTTGCAACGCGTAGGTGGATCTGTCACCAATTTTAATGTTTAAGCCATGAATAAAATAAAGGCTTTTAAAAAAAATTCAACTTACTTCGACTGCCTTGGAGTTCCTATGTTCTTAGAGCTATGTTCCTATGTTCTCAATTATCCCAAACAACCAAAGAGCACCGAGATTTTACACCCTGAGCGGCACTTCTATGGCACTCTTTGCTCTGATAACCTTAACCCTATTTCACTTAAATCTGATATATAATAAATATTCCTGGTCTCCTAGTAAATCATGTAAAAATATTCCTACCCCGTTTCACAGACCAGGCTTAATCTAGTCCAGACTAAACTGCATGTTTGAGCTGTTTTAACTGAAAGCAGGTCTTTTAATATGTCAGTGCCTTTGTTTTGCCTAAAGATGAACACCAGTTTGTGTTTTTTTCCTAAGACATGTTTATAAAAGATACTTAAATGTCCTAATTGAACTATGATCTAATTCTGGCTCAATCTAAACCCTGTCTGTGAAACCAGTCCTAGTATCTCAGATAACTCATGAAAGAATGAAAATATATTATACAAACTTTAGTGAACTGTTGTGTAGAACATATAATGACAGTAAAACATACTATCCTTAATATGTTGACTGAACTTTTGCTGGTGTCATTCTAGATATAAACACTATGAAATAACACGATGACGCCAACAACGAGAAAAAAACTGCTCAGAAACGATGCTCTAATCCTGTTTGTTCTCTTCTGTGGTGAGTTACACTCACTCACTCACTCACTCACTCACACTCACACACACACTCACTCACTCACTCACACACACACACTCACACACTGACTCACACACATACACACACACACACACTCACACACTCACACACTCACTCACACACACACACACACACACACACACACACTCACTCACTCAGCGCACTCCATAAACCCACAGGCCTCGTGTCTGGCCTGTCTCACACACTAAAGTTTGCGTTCTTCTCCGCTCAGCTCTTCAGGAGCTCCATACGCTGATTTCTATGGAAGGAATATCCTGCCAAATTTAAATAAATAAATTAAATGATTAAAATGAAAATTAAAACCATATTAACGATTTCATTACAGAAAACAGCACGCAAAATATGTGACAAAATTGAGAATGAAATTAAATGATTTCATTTTCACAGCATTATCCCTGTCAAATTGAAAAATAAAATGCAATTGGTGATTTCACATTTCATTTTCACTACAGTCTCGAGGCAAGACTGCCAATATTAAAATTACACAATCAGAAACTACAAATACAGTTTTTATAATGCTCTTTAGTAATGCTCACGCAATAATAGTGACACAATTCAAATACAAATGTAAATTTTCGTTTTCATTTTAATTCCTCTTTTATTTCAGTTTTCATTTTCGTTTTCATTTTCAAAGACAACCTGCATGCAAATTCTATGTTAATGAGTGGGTGTGGCTTATTCAAGTAACGGCGCTGAGACACGCCTTCTAGCTAAGTCATCGATGTCCCGCATGAGTTGAATGTGTGAAACGAAATTATTTAAATGTGATTATATTGTAATCGAGACGAGGAGATATGGCGAAATCTGTTAGTGAGCTTTTGCGGGAAGCTGCCGCAGCATTAGACCGTGGAAACAACCAGCCTGACCATGTTAGTTATGATGTTAGACTCAGACTAGACCATAATCGACGATGAGGTTCATTCATGTATTAGGCTGTTTTGGAAATTCAACTATTTGGGTGTACAGAAGTCTTAGTAACACAGTTTCTACAACAATTATAGCCAGACATTAATACCCACTGGCTTTAACCGAGGACCTCGGCCAATGTTTCATATTCGCGTCGTGCCTAACAACGCCCTTCAGCCGTGACTTATTCAGATACAGCACTAGCCTAGAGTACCTTATTGCTTTTATAAAACGGTTACCACGCAATACAAATATTAATCCCGAAACATATGTATCTATGCAACTATCATGAAGTAAAATGTATCACTAAAAGCCAATTCATTCCGCTGGAGAAAAAAAAAAAAGTCCCTGACAGTGACCATAAAGCAACAGACGAAGTTACATTATTTCTCCATTAGATGGAGACAAAGACTGTCTTAATGAGTGAGTCAGTCAGTCAGTAGAGAAGACTTTTGAAATGACTCAAACTTGAGTAGAAAGACGCAACTGACATGACTATAAGCACGGACAACCCCTATTAACTGTTAAAAGTACAAGATATCACACCGGACATTCAAACTGATTTTTTATTATGAATATAGGACTGACCTGAAGGAAATATCTAGCCTAGGCTACTGTAAATGCAGGTACACTCGCTTTCTCGATCTCATCCAGAAGTTGTTACTGGAAATGAAAATCAGCATTGTGATTCTTTTAGTACACAAACTTAAAATAACCAAAAGACACGTAACATCGGACAGATATACAGGCTAGTGCTGTATCTGAATAAGTCACGGCTGAAGGGCGTTGTTAGGCACGACGCGAATATGAAACATTGGCCGAGGTCCTCGGTTAAAGCCAGTGGGTATTAATGTCTGGCTATAATTGTTGTAGAAACTGTGTTACTAAGACTTCTGTACACCCAAATAGTTGAATTTCCAAAACAGCCTAATACATGAATGAACCTCATCGTCGATTATGGTCTAGTCTGAGTCTAACATAATAACTAACATGGTCAGGCTGGTTGTTTCCACGGTCTAATGCTGCGGCAGCTTCCCGCAAAAGCTCACTAACAGATTTCGCCATATCTCCTCGTCTCGATTACAATATAATCACATTTAAATAATTTCGTTTCACACATTCAACTCATGCGGGACATCGATGACTTAGCTAGAAGGCGTGTCTCAGCGCCGTTACTTGAATAAGCCACACCCACTCATTAACATAGAATTTGCATGCAGGTTGTCTTTGAAAATGAAAACGAAAATGAAAACTGAAATAAAAGAGGAATTAAAATGAAAACGAAAATTTACATTTGTATTTGAATTGTGTCACTATTATTGCGTGAGCATTACTAAAGAGCATTATAAAAACTGTATTTGTAGTTTCTGATTGTGTAATTTTAATATTGGCAGTCTTGCCTCGAGACTGTAGTGAAAATGAAATGTGAAATCACCAATTGCATTTTATTTTTCAATTTGACAGGGATAATGCTGTGAAAATGAAATCATTTAATTTCATTCTCAATTTTGTCACATATTTTGCGTGCTGTTTTCTGTAATGAAATCGTTAATATGGTTTTAATTTTCATTTTAATCATTTAATTTATTTATTTAAATTTGGCAGGATATTCCTTCCATAGATTTCACGCAACCGTTATTTTGAAATCGAAAGCGAGGCTCCGGTGGGAAGAAAACCGGAAGTGTCGCCTTTAATCACAGGAGAGTCGTGAATGCGATGGCGTATTGTTGTGTTTAATGATGTTGTGTCAATTCTAAAACTGTACATACATTTATTTTATACTTTAGACTATATACAGTGAAATTCATTTATAAATAAATTTTTTTTATATATAATTAAGAAAGTAAAAAAAGAAGCAGGAATGAACTATATACATATCCTATATTGGATATTAACATCCAATAGTGTAAATCGCGGCAGCAGCTTCAGGTTGGTAGTCCAAAGGCATTGTTGTTTATCTTTACTTCCGGGGTTTTTCCCACCGGAGCCTCACTTTCGATTTCAAAATGGCGGCTGCGTGAAATCAGCGTATAGAAACTCAATCACAGTTTTAATGAAACTCATCAACTACAGCAATGCATTCAGAAGATCCGCAAGATCTGCAGCCAAAGCTCTTGTAATCACACACGTCTCCTCCAACTCCCCCGTTTCATTAGATTCTCAAATCTATAAATTAATTTTAGATTAATTTCCTAAATTAACTATGACTTATTTCCACATTTTAAATGTGAACCGTTTTTTAAAAACTGAATCCAAGTCAACAATGACGTACTGATCTGATAACATTCCCTGTTCCCCTCATAATGAAAGCATTAGACAATCCTTTGGTTTCTGTGTGAGAGAGAGTTTGTTCATCAGTGCCCTCTGCTGGCGGGTTTGTTTGTGCGCTCTGATATTCTGTTCACCAGGAATGTTTCCACTCTTTCAGCTGGTTCTTCTGCTGGTCCTTCAGCTGGTTCTTCTGCTGGGTCTTCTGCTGGGTCTTCTGCTGGTTCTTCTGCTGGTTCTTCAGCTGGTTCTTCTGCTGGTTCTTCTGCTGGTTCTTCTGCTGGTTCTTTAGCTGGTTTTTCAGCTAGTTTTTTAGCTGGTTCTTCAGCTGGTTCTTCTGCTGGTTCTTTAGCTGGTTCTTCTGCTGGATCTTCTGCTGGTTCTTCAGCTGGTTTTCTGCTGGTTCTTCAACTGGTTCTTCTGCTGTTTTTTCAGCTGGTTCTTCTGGTGGTTCTTTAGCTGGTTATTCTGCTGGTTCTTCAACTGGTTCTTCTGATGGTTATACTGCTGGTTCTTCTGCTGGTTCTTCTGCTGGTTCTTCAACTGGTTCTTCTGATGGTTATACTGCTGGTTCTTCTGCTGATTCTTCATCTGGTTCTTCTGATGGTTATACTGCTGGTTCTTCAGCTGGTTCTTCTGCTGGTTCTTCAACTGGTTCTTCTGATGGTTATACTGCTGGTTCTTCTGCTGGTTCTTCTGCTGGTTCTTCATCTGGTTCTTCTGCTGGTTCTTCAACTGGTTCTTCTGATGGTTATACTGCTGGTTCTTCTGCTGGTTCTTCTGCTGGTTCTTCATCTGGTTCTTCTGCTGGTTCTTCAACTGGTTCTTCTGATGGTTATACTGCTGGTTCTTCAACTGGTTCTTCTGCTGGTTCTTCAGCTGGTTCTTCTGCTGGTTCTTCAACTGGTTCTTCTGATGGTTATACTGCTGGTTCTTCTGCTTGTTCTTCTGCTTGTTCTTCTGCTGGTTCTTCTGCTTGTTCTTCTGCTGGTTCTTCAGCTGGTTCTTCTGCTGGTTCTTCTGCTGGTTCTTCAGCTGGTTCTTCTGCTGTTTTTTCAGCTGGTTCTTCTGGTGATTCTTTAGCTGGTTCTTCTGCTGGTTCTTCAGCTGGTTCTTCAGCTGGTTCTTCTGCTGGTTCTTCTGATGGTTATACTGCTGGTTCTTCTGCTTGTTCTTCTGCTGGTTCTTCTGCTTGTTCTTCTGCTGGTTCTTCAGCTGGTTCTTCTGCTGGTTCTTCAGATGGTTCTTCAGCTGGTTATTTAGCTGGTTCTTCAGCTGGTTCTTCAGCTGGTTCTTCTGCTGGTTCTTTAGCTGGTTCTTCTGCTGGATCTTCTGCTGGTTCTTCAGCTGGTTCTTCTGGTGGTTTTTCAGATGGTTCTTCTGGTGGTTCTTTAGCTGGTTATTCTGCTGGTTTTTCAGCTGGTTCTTCTGCTGGTTCTTCAACTGGTTCTTCTGCTGTTTTTTCAGCTGGTTCTTCTGCTGGTTCTTTAGCTGGTTATTCTGCTGATTCTTCAGCTGGTTCTTCAGCTGGTTCTTCAGCTGGTTCTTCTGCTGGTTCTTCAACTGGTTCTTCTGCTGGTTCTTCATCTGGTTCTTCTGCTGGTTCTTCAACTGGTTCTTCTGATGGTTATACTGCTGGTTCTTCAACTGGTTCTTCTGCTGGTTCTTCTGGTGGTTCTTCAGCTGGTTCTTCTGCTGGTTCTTCTGCTTGTTCTTCTGCTGTTTTTTCTGCTTGTTCTTCTGCTGGTTCTTCAGCTGGTTGTTCTGCTGGTTCTTCAGCTGGTTCTTCTGGTGGTTCTTCAGCTGGTTCTTCTGCTGGTTCTTTAGCTGGTTCTACTGCTGGTTCTTCAGCTGGTTCTACTGCTGGTTCTTCAGCTGGTTCTTCTGCTGGTTCTTTAGCTGGTTCTTCTGCTGGTTCTTCAGCTGGATCTTCTGCTGGTTCTTCAACTGGTTTTTCTGCTGCTTTTTCAGCTGGTTCTTCTGGTGGCTCTTCAGCTGGTTTTTCAGCTGGTTCTTCTGCTGGTTCTTCAGCTGGTTCTTCAGCTGGTTCTTCGGCTGGTTCTTCAGCTGGTTCTTTTGCTGGTTCTTTAGCTGGTCATTCTGCTGGTTCTTCTGCTGGTTCTTCAGCTGGTTCTTCTGCTGGTTCTTCAACTGGTTTTTCTGCTGGTTTTTCTGCTGGTTCTTTTGCTGTTTTTTCTGCTGGTTATACTGCTGGTTCTTCTGCTTGTTCTTCTGCTGGTTCTTCTGCTTGTTCTTCTGGTGGCTCTTCAGCTGGTTTTTCAGCTGGTTCTTCTGATGGTTCTTCTGCTGGTTCTTCAGCTGGGTCTTCTGCTGGTTCTTCGGCTGGTTCTTCGGCTGGTTCTTCAACTGGTTCTTCTGATGTTCTTTTGCTGGTTCTTCAGCTGGTTCTTCTGCTGGTTCTTCAGCTGGTTCTTCAGCTGGTTCTTCTGCTGGTCCTTCAGATGGTTCTTCAACTGGTTCTTCAGCTGGTTCTTCTGATGGTCCTTCTGCTAGTTCTTCTGCTGGTTCTTCAGCTGGTCCTTCTGCTGGTACTTCTGCTCGTTCTTCAGCTGGTTCTTCTGATGGTCCTTCTGCTGGTCCTTCTGCTTGTTCTTCTGCTTGTTCTTCAGCTGGTTTTTCTGCTGTTTATACTGCTGGTTCTTCTGCTTGTTCTTCTGCTGGTTCTTCAGCTGTTCCTTCTGCTGGTTCTTCATTTGGTTCTTCAGCTGGTTCTTCTGGTGGTTCTTCAGCTGGTTCTTCAGCTGGTTATTCTGCTGGTTATTCAACTGGTTCTTCAACTGGTTCTTCTGGTGGTTCTTCAGCTGGTTCTTCTGATGTTCTTCTGCTGGTTCTTCATCTGGTTATTCTGCTGGTCTTTCTGCTGGTCCTTCTGATGGTTCTTCTGCTGGTTATTTTACTGGTTCTTCAGCTTGTTCTTATGCTGGCCCTTCTGATGGTTCTTCAGCTGGTTATTTTGCTGGTTCTTCAGCTTGTTCTTCTGCTGGCCCTTCTGCTGGTTCTTCAGCTGGTTCTTCTGCTGGTCCTTCTGCTTGTTCTTCTGCTGGTTCTTCTGCTGGTCCTTCAGCTGGTTCTTCAACTGGTTCTTCTGATGTTCTTCTGCTGGTTCTTCAGCTGGTTCTTCTGCTGGTTCTTCAGCTGGTTCTTCTGCTGGTCCTTCAGATGGTTCTTCAACTGGTTCTTCAGCTGGTTCTTCTGCTTGTTCTTCTGCTGGTTCTTCAGCTGGTTCTTCTGATGGTCCTTCGGCTGGTCCTTCTGCTTGTTCTTCTGCTTGTTCTTCTGCTTGTTCTTCAGCTGTTTTTTCTGATGGTCCTTCTGCTGGTCCTTCTGCTTGTTCTTCTGCTTGTTCTTCAGCTGGTTCTTCAGCTGGTTCTTCTGCTGGTTCTTCAGCTGGTTCTTCTGCTGGTCCTTCAGATGGTTCTTCAACTGGTTCTTCAGCTGGCTCTTCTGCTCGTTCTTCAGCTGGTTCTTCAGCTGGTTCTTCTGCTGGTCCTTCTGCTTGTTCTTCTGCTTGTTCTTCTGCTGGTTCTTCTGCTTGTTCTTCTGCTTGTTCTTCTGCTGGTTCTTCTGCTTGTTCTTCTGCTTGTTCTTCTGCTGGTTCTTCTGCTTGTTCTTCTGCTTGTTCTTCTGCTTGTTCTTCTGCTGGTTCTTCAGCTGGTTCTTCTGCTCGTTCTTCAGCTGGTTCTTCAGCTGGTTCTTCTGCTGGTCCTTCTGCTTGTTCTTCTGCTTGTTCTTCTGCTGGTTCTTCAGCTGGTCCTTCTGCTTGTTCTTCTGCTTGTTCTTCTGCTGGTTCTTCTGCTTGTTCTTCTGCTTGTTCTTCTGCTGGTTCTTCAGCTGGTTCTTCTGCTGGTCCTTCTGCTTGTTCTTCTGCTTGTTCTTCTGCTGGTTCTTCTGCTTGTTCTTCTGCTGGTTCTTCAGCTGGTCCTTCTGCTCGTTCTTCAGCTGGTTCTTCTGCTGGTCCTTCTGCTTGTTCTTCTGCTTGTTCTTCTGCTGGTTCTTCAGCTGGTTCTTCTGCTTGTTCTTCTGATGATCCTTCTGATGGTCCTTCAATTTGTTATTTTACTGGTTCTTCAGCTGGTTCTTCTGCTGGTCCTTCAGATGGTTCTTCAGCTGGTTCTTCTGCTGGTTCTTTAGCTGGTTCTTCTGCTTTTCCTTCTGCTTGTTCTTCTTCTGGTTCTTCTACTGGTCCTTGTGCTGGTTCTTCTGCTCATTCTTCAGATGGTCCTTCTGCTGGTCCTTTTGCTTGTTCTTCTGCTGGTTCTTCTGCTGTTTTTTCAGCTGGTTCTTCTGCTCATTCTTCAGATGGTCCTTCTGCTGGTCCTTCTGCTTGTTTTTCTGATGTTCTTTTGCTGGTTCTTCAGCTGGCTCTTTAGCTGGTTATTCTGCTGGTCCTTCTGCTGTTTCTTCTGCTGGTTCTTCAGCTGGTTCTTCTGATGGTCCTTCTGCTGGTCCTTCTTCTGTTCTTCTGATGGTTCTTCTGCTTGTTCTTCTGCTGGTTCTTCAGCTGGTTCTTCTGCTTTTTCTTCAGCTGATTCTTCTGCTGGTCCTTCTGCTGGTTCTTCAGCTGGTTATTTTGCTGGTTCTTCAGCTGGTTCTTCTGCTGGTCCTTCTGCTGGTTCTTAAGCTGGTTCGTCTGATGGTCCTTCTGCTGGTCCTTCTGCTTGTTCTTCTGCTGGTTCTTCTGCTGGTTCTTCAGCTGGTTCTTCTGATGGTCCTTCTGCTGGTCCTTCTGCTTGTTCTTCTGATGGTTCTTCTGTTGGTTCTTCTGCTGGTTCTTCAGATGGTTCTTCTGATGTTCTTCTGCTGGTTCTTCTGCTTGTTGTCCTGCTGGTTCTTCAGTTGGTTATTTTGCTGGTTCTTCAGCTGTTTCTTCTGCTGGTTCTTCAGCTGGTTATTTTGCTGGTTCTTCAGCTGTTTCGGTCCTTCTGCTGGTTCTTCAGCTTGTTCTTCTGCTGGCCCTTCTGCTGGTTATTTTGCTGGTTCTTCAGCTGGTTCTTCTGCTGGTTCTTTAGCTGGTTCTTCTGATGTTCTTCTGCTTGTTCTTCTTATGTTCTTCTGCTGGTTCTTCAGCAGATGAGTGAACTAGTCATATTAGTGAACTAGTTG
Organism: Rutilus rutilus; assembly: GCF_951802725.1. NCBI lineage: Eukaryota > Metazoa > Chordata > Actinopteri > Cypriniformes > Leuciscidae > Rutilus > Rutilus rutilus. Next base: position 77,653,924 of record NC_140209.1, read on the forward strand.
TTGCCCCCTGGACAATAACAACAACAACCTTTTCTTTTCTGTAGACTTATTTGCCCCGGTTGTTTTTCTCTTTTGTTTTTTTGCGACAGATTTTGGGGCTGAAAGTTTTAACATGAACAATGCATTAACTGCGCTTCTTCTCTCCCTTTTACTCACTAGTCTTTTCTTCTCATAGTGCCCCCCACAGTACACATATTCTCTGAGGCCCTCAATATTAATCCCCTTTACATTATATTAGTGCAAATTATCAACAATAAACAAAGACATAAACAAATTAAATAATTATTTTAGGTGATTACATAGTCATATTCAGTACAGCAGGATTTGAGTGAGATGATGTTAAACGAGGAAGTTAAAAGTACTGTTTTACTGATCTGCTAACAAAGTGCACAAAGAACATACTCAGATGTTACATATTTTGAATTAAGAAACATGCTGGCTTTGTCAGCTCTTACAGGAATAATTCACCCAAAATTAAAAAGTCTATGCGCCAGAATTCATGTTGTTAGATTAAATACAGCATATTTTGTAATGCTGTTTATCTCTTCATTGTTTGTAAAAAAAAAAAAAAAAAACATTTGTGGCATGGTTATATGAAAGATGCTCTTTAGTTCTCTGCATGAATGAACATGCATAAATGAAGAACCATGAGCTGTAATGAGGCTTTATACCAGCGACAGAATAAGATGAACAAAACCTTGTTTCTGCTGCAATAAAGAAAGAAATGAATGATTAATTTGATCTTTCCCTCAGGCTGCTTTACTTCAGTGCTGCATGGACAGGTGAGCAGAGCAAATGCATAATAACAATAATGACAATAATGATAATGAAATGTCTGAATCATAGAACTGTGGAAACTTCTGCATGATGTGGGAAAACTGTCAAAAGATTGAGGCACATTTGCACAACATTTATGTGTAGTGAAGATGCTTTTAAAAGTCATGTGACTAATAAATAGTTTTTATTTGTCATTTAACTTCTGTTAACTAAATTCAGATTAAAGTCAGTTTGTAGGTCGGTTGTTCCAGAAGTCGCCACAGTTCTTCTATTGAATTATTATTTAATATAATATCATTTAATCTACTTTTCCCACATCTTTATATATAAGTTTCATTATTAACTTGTGCATTTACATAGAATATTTGATTTAGTGTTTTACATGAATAACTCGTATTTTTTCATTTATTCCTCCTGATAATAAACTGCACTGGATGATGCTGCATCATTCCAATATCCAAATGTGTTTTATCTTTAGAACGTCACACATCATTTCAACAGTAAGTTTTTTATATTCATCTCAGTATCAAAGCAACAACATAATTGTGTTGTGACTGAAGAGAATAATCTGATCTGTACACTCTGTTTCCCAGCAGAATATGAGCCTCTCCTAGACAGGACTGTGAATGTGTCGATGCAAACCTGTGTTTCGGCGGAGGAGAACCAAACAACCTCAGCGGTGAGATAATTCATCACTAAAACACCTTACAAACACTGTGTTCATGTTAATGACGCAGATCAGCAGCTGATTCAGTGATATCACTGAGTCAGTGATAGTGACACTGGTATTCTCTGTCCCAGAGCATTCGAGCGTGCGAATAGAGGCGGCTCCCTCGCACTATAGGGCAGAGCTGAGTGCCATTGCCTCAGAATCTTTTCCTTCAGCTACGAGAAGCCAGCTCGCCGTTGACCCACGCGCTCCTCAGGGTCAGAGTCTCGAGAGGCTGGCAATTCTAGTAGAATTTTTGGCAGCGTGGAGGCTACTGCCAAATGTTTCTCGTTGGGTCCTGCAGATCATAGAAAAGGGTTATAAAATACAGTTCGGGTCTCGCCCGCCCAGGTTTATGGGGGTCCCATCCACTGTGGTGAGTCCCGAGCAGGTTCTGGTAATGGAACAAGAAGTGAAAACGCTGTTGGAGAAAGGGGCCATAGAACGTGTACCTCCCTCCAGCAGGGACACCGGGTTTTACAGTCGGTATTTCATAGTTCCAAAGAAGGATTAGTCAGGTCCGAATCTTCAAGATTGTGTAACCCTCTAGGCATTTTTGAGGAAAAGTTGTTATACCACATTTTTAGAAAGTTCAATGTCTCCTGAATAAGGATCCACCGTATAACATTGAAATAAGGGTCCCATTTTCTTGTAATTGTTATTGAAACAATAGGTGCATTATTCACAGCCGAAACACTACAGGTGGATCGGGTAACATTTTTAAGTTATAGATATCACCATAAAACCTTTCCAGTTTTTCACTTACATAGAGACAGACATTTTTTGTATTACAAGTTTTCTGAAATGTCATGTTTACATATGCAAATGAGGCATACCAGTATATATATATATATATATATATATATATAATTCGAGGGGCAGGCATACCAGTACGCGGTTCTCCCTTTCGGGCTAGCCCTGTCTCCTCGCGTCTTCACGAAGGTTGTCGAGGCAGCCCTTGTTCCTCTCGACGACTGGCTGATCCTAGCTCACTCTCGAGACAAGGTTTGCGAACACAGGGACCTAGTGCTCCGGCACGTAGCTTGTCTGGGCCTTCGGGTCAACTGGGAGAAGAGCAAACTCTGCTCCGTGCAGAGGATCTCTTTTCTCGGTATGGAAATCGACTCGGTCGCCATGTGCGCGCAGCTTACGAGCGAGCGCACGCAGTCACTCCTAACTTGCCTTCGTCAGTTCGAGGGCAAGAGTGCGGTTCCACTGAAACTATTTCAGAGGCTCCTGGGGCATATGGCATCCGCAGCCGCAGTAACGTCGCTCGGTTTGCTTCATATGAGACTGCTTCGCGATCAAGTCCCGAGGTGGGCATGGCAACACGGCACGCTCCGAGTCCCAGTGACTTCGACCTGCCGTCAGACCTTCACCCTGTGGACGAACCTCAGTTTTCTATGGGCTGGAGTGCCCATAGAACGAGTTTCCTGGCATGTTGTTATATCAACAGATGCCTCCACAATGGGCTGGGGCGCCATGTGCGCCTGGACAAGACCCCAGCGCCTTTGGTATGTCAATTGCCTCGAGTTGCAGGCTGTACGTCTCGCCCTGCACCGCTTCTGTGCGTTGCTCAGGGGTCAGCACGTATTAGTCCGATCAGACAATACCGTAGATAGCGTACATCAACCGACAAGGTGGTCTGCGCTCCAGTCGTATGTCACAACTCGCCCGCCACCTCATCATATGGAGTCAGAAGCATCTGAGGTCGCTTCGAGCCATTTATATCCCGGGAGACCTGAACCGTGCAGCCGATCTGTCTCGGTTTCGGCCTCTCGCTGGAGAATGGAGACTCCATCCCCAGTCGGTTCAGCTGATTTGGGATCAGTTCGGGGACGCACAGTTAGATCTGTTTGCCTCCCATGACTCGTCCCACTGCGACCTGTTTTATTCTCTGACCGAGGGCACGTTCGGCACGGATGCACTGGCGCACAGCTGGCCACGGGGCCTCTGCAAGTATGCGTTTCCCCCAGTGAGCCTTCTTGCGCAGACTTTGCGCAAGATCAGGGAGGACGAGGAGCAGGTAATTTTGGTTGCCCCGTATTGGCACAACCGCACCTGGTTCCAAGAACTAGTACTCCTCGCGACAGCACCTCCCTGGCCAATTCCTCTGAGAAAGAACCTGCTTTCTCAGGGACGGGGCACCCTATGGCACCCTCGTCCCAATCTTTGAAATCTTCATTTGTGGTTCCTGGACGGGACGAGGCAGGTTTGAGTACCCTACCACCAGCGGTGGTGGCTACCATCACTTCCGCTAGAGCATCGTCCACGAGACATGCCTATGCGTTGAAGTGGAACCTCTTCGTCAACTGGTGTTCTTCTAAACTTCAAGAACCCACCAAAGGCCCGATCAGTGTCGTGCTTTCCTTCCTGCAAGAAGGGTTGGAGTGAAGGCTGTCTCCCTCCACCCTGAAAGTGTATGGTGCCGCCATTGCCACACATCATGATGCAGTTGATGGTAAGTCTATTGGAAAGCACGACCTGATCATCAGTTTCCTGAGAGGAGCGAGGAGACTGAATCCTCCTCGCCCTCCTCTCGTTCCCTCTTGGGACCTCTCAGTGGTTTTAACTGCTCTGCAGAGTGCTCCCTTTGAGCCTCTGCAATCAGTGGAGCTTAAGTTCCTGTCAATGAAGACAGTGCTCCTGGTTGCATTGGCCTCCATCAAGAGGGTAGGGGACCTGCAGGCATTTTCGGTTGACGAAGCATGCCTGGAATTTGGACCGGCTAACTCTTACGTGATCCTGAGACCCCGGCCTGGATATGTGCCCAAGGTTCCCACCACGACCCCCACGTGTGTAGTCCACTGTAAGCCTCTCTGAGCATGTGTCTTTCCCTCGGCAAGCCACCTTGCCACCCCTGGGTTTTAAATATTCCACCTGCGGCTGGACACCCCAGTGATTCTCAATATGCAGCCCCCTGGGGTCATGTGTATTCCAAGTTCCCCTCTTCGGGCTGGGCATAATTGCATATTTCCACTGATATATGCTTCCCAGTGTACCTTGGTACCTTGGCATAATTCCAGCAGCCATTAAAAACTGTCCCTTTCATGTTAATGTTGTTTTTTCATTGTTGACATGTTTAAATATTCTGAGAATGCATAGTTTAGTTATAATGTTTAATGTTTAAACAGCAATAAATGCATTAAAAGGTTTTTTTTTTTTTGGCAGCCATTTTGTTTTTATTGTTTATGCCAAAACAGTGATGTTTACAACTTGTTATATGGCAGAAATGGATTCAGCACCTAAAAATCATATAGAAACAACACTTGAAGTACTTTTCCTCAAAAATGCCTACTGCATCTTATCCAGGGCTATTTATCTATTTTGGGACTCGACTAGATGGGGGGTTGCGTCCCATTTTGCATTTGCGAGTGCTGAACGAGTCAGTCATGCAGCCAAAATTCTAAATGTTAACCTTGAGACAAATCGTTCCACAGATCAGGTCCGAGGACTGGTTTGTCACGATAGATCTCAAGGACGCATACTTCCATATTTCCATCCTTCCATATCACAGGAAGTTCCTGAGGTTTGCTTTTGGGGGCAAAGCATACCAATATCGAGTTTTTCCATTGCGTAGATGCAGCTCTGGCGCCTCTGCGTCTGCAGGGTATTCGCATCATGAACTACATCAACGATTGGTTGATTCTAGCTCAGTCACATCAGTTGACAGTTCGGCATTGAGATGTTGTTCTCGCCCACGTGAGAGAGTTGGGGTTTTAGAGTTGGGGTTTTAGAGTCTCAAACGGTTTTAGAGACTGTTGGGTCTGATGGCAGCAGTGTCCAACGTGGTACCTTTTGGCCTGTTGTACATAAGACCCCTGCCGTGGTGGCTCAGGACTAAAGGGTTTTCGCATGATGAGGGTTGCGTGGCGATGCTTATGTGCCTTAGTTATGTGGAAGATGCCTTGGTTCTTGTCCCAGGGTCCTGTGCTGGGAGCTCATTGTCATTACTTAACGCATACGACGGATGCTTCCCTCACAGGCTCGGGAGGGATCATGGATGGTCGCTCCGTGCCCGTGGACGGGTCACCATCTCACCTGGCACTTAATCACCTCTATATCCCTGAGCACCAGATTCAGGGAGCAGACACCCTGTCGAGGCAGGGGCTGAGGCCCAGGGAAGGGAGACTCCACCCCAAGGTGGTGGAGCTCATATCAGGTCTCTCAACTGAGGTTGTTGAGGCCACAATCACTCTAGAGCTCCCTGCACAGGAACAAACCGGTTTCCTCCGTGGTGCGTTGGAGCTAGATGAGTATGGTGGCTTTGTAGCTTTGTAATAAGGGTATCCCTACAAGAGGTGTGTGATGCTGTGGGCTGTTCCTTTCTGCACACACTCTTTGGGATTACAACCTAGTTTTGGGCTTCACTCCTGGGTCCCAGGTGATTCTGTCTTTGTTGTGCTCGCCTGATTTCACAGCAAACAGGCACTGGTCACTATGGTGGCATTGGTATAGATGTTCCCACAGCGTCATCTCGACGAAACGAGATGATTCCCTTGATAGGGAACGCCTCGGTTATGACTGTAACCTTGGTTCCCTGAAGAGGTAACGAGACATTGCGTCACCCTGCCTTACTTCCGGCGTGCCTGTGATCGACTTGCTTCAACCTATCAGAGGCTGACAATGTTTGGTATGGATGCGCTTTATTGCTTCCTGCCATGACGTCACCCGCCTATACGTCATTGGACTGATTTCACAAGTGCTTCACGACGCAATCACACAGTGCATTTCCACAGCATCAATCTCAACGCAACGTCTCGTTCCCTCTTCATGGAACCGAGGTTACAGTCAGAACCGAGGCGTTTTCTCTGTCTCATCTGATCAATGATATCTGTGATAGTAACGCTAGTTTTCCCTCGGGTGATCAGTGATCTTAATGATGTTTTCTCTTCTTTAGATGATCAGAGCCGTGGGCCGCATGAGCTCTCAGGTGCTGTGTGTCGTGACGAGTGACAGAAACGTCTCCAGTGTTAAACTACAGCAGCTGCACACACACCTCACACACATCATCCAGTCAGTGCTGAGCTTCTCCAAAGAGCTGGTCAGTAGCACACACACACACACACACACTCACACACACACACACACACACACACACACACACACACACACACACACACACACACACACCACACACACACAGGTCCATCTCTCCTCTGTCTGCCTCTGAATCACTGCTCTTCTTCTCCTCCAGAACCCGCAGACTGACGTCAGTGTGGTCGATCTCTTCGCCTCTCTGGACGATCTCACAGAAACGAGCATCCTCAATCTGGCGTTTGTGGAGAACTGGCTCTATCTGAACTTTCTGCCAGTTCTGCCATATATGACTGAGGAGATCATGACACGACTGAGCCAGATGAGCTTCACCTGTCAATCCTTCCAGCTGATGTACATGACATTTCACACCAAACACACACACTGGCTGCAGATTGGAATATTTAAGATCTTACTGACCCCAAACTTTTGAATGGCAGTGTATGATGATCTCTACATTAACCTGAAGCAGCACAACTGATTTCAACATTCATAATAATCATAAATGTTTCAAATCACCATAATAAATTACAATTTACAATACATTCACGTAGAAAAAAGCTGTAAATGACAGCTTTAAACTACATATTATATCTTTATTTAACATTACCACTGTATTTTTGATCAAATATATGCAGCCTTGGTGAGCAGAAAAGACTTTCAGAAACATTAAAAAAAATCTTACCTATTCCAAACTTTTGACCTGCAGTGTATAAATAACGAGCATTATTTGTATCGTAATACGGTGAGTGCTAATGCAGTAATGTGTGTTTCTCTCTGAATGGACAGAGTGAAAGTCCTGAGCAGGGAGGAATCGCTGATCACAGACAGCCAGCAGAAACTGATCTTCACTCATCTCATTCACTCTTACCTGTCCAGGACAGACACAGCAGGTACTCACACATTAATACACAAGTGTGCTGGAGGGGTTTATAGAGGATTGCATGTCACTGTGCCAAATGTTCAATTTCAGATCCAGGCTGCTTTTCAAAGATCACCAGGATCAATGAATGGCTGCAGAGGAATTTTGGGATCTTCTCTAAATATGCAACTGCCAGTCAACTGCCAACGCTCTACAGCCATTTCACTGTGAGTGAGCTGAGTTCTGCAAACAACTGCAAATAACATCTGCTGTGATGCTCATGTGCTTTGGCTAATGACTCTTGTACTTTGCAGCTGGATTTGTTAAGGTTATTGAGTCCGTCTGAAGTGGCAGAGTTTGCTGTGACTTCTGGAGCGCTGAACAGCGTCAATCTGACCAACATCATATTTGACCGTCTAGAGGAAGGTGATGCTTTCCAGAATACTGATGCGTTTTTCTGGACACTAATTCAATCTGAGGTAAAAATCATCTCACTATAGTCCTACTTGGACAGAATGTCATTAATTCTGTTGATCGAACTTATTGCAGTATAATAAACTGGTACTGTTTTTTTATTTTATTTTCATTAATAGTATGATTATACTATAATGTGAGTCCATACAGGACACTTGACATGCATACATTCATGAACATATGAAAGCATATCATCTTGTTTATTCAGGGGCAGAACAAAACATCAAGGAACAACATACTTGATATACATATGTATTATTAAGTGTGCTTGCTGAAAGCAGCACACTTATTGTTCTTCTTAAGTTTTCTTCTTCTTCTTCTTCTTATTATTATTATTCCCAGGAGAAAAATTTTGGCAAGCTCCTGCGCCTAGGCCCTTTGAGACAGAGACACCGTTCCAACTTTAAAACGTCTGGTTAGTACCGGTGTAAGTTGCTCGCGAAGATGACATCACGAGTCCATGTCGTTCGTCCGCCATAGTGGATTGAACAGAAAGTGAAACAAAAGTTTCACAGGTCACAAATTTGGTCCGAACTTCACGAAACTGGACGTACATGATCCTTGGACCAAGCCTCACAAAAGTTGCTAGAAGGATTTTTGATTTTCGGAAGCGTTTGCCCGTCACAGCCAAACGAAATCGGCGGCGTAGTCGCCAGAACAGGAAGTAGTTCATATTTCAGGAATGCTGTCACGTATCGAAACCAAACTTTGTACATTAACTCGAGACTCCAATGTGAGGATGTACAAGATCTGAATTTTTTACTTTTTTTTTATTTCAGGCTAATTGACAAACCCATTTACTTATGCAAAAGAGTTTCACCTCAGACTTTTAATGTTAATGCATTTAGACAGTAGGTGGCACTGTTGTATTACATTTCACAGAGCTGCCAAGTCAGTGAATAGACTGCATTAGTTTTTACTAGGTTTGTCTTAATCAATGCAGTCATGAATTTTGTTTTTTAAACTGGGAGGGAATTCCACCGCTTACATGGGTCACATGGGGGGGATCTAAAGATTATTAGCCATATGCATCATACATTCGGTCTTCTTCGCTAACCGAACAATTCATTGTCTGTGGCTGTGTTTGTGCGCGCGGGAAATATGCTGGCATAACAATAGAAAACAAGGAGAAACGTGCAGTCACATGCTCAAACAATCAACAACGTCTCTCTAGATGTGTAAAAACAAGTGGAAAGCGCGAGCGCGCCGCTCTCTCTTTTCCACAAGCGCTTGCTGTCCCGTGGCGTCTGTCGTTGCTATGCAACCATGAACTCCGATCTCCATGATGACAAGGAAGTATCAGCAAAAGATTAATAGATTTCTAGCCCTTGCATTAGCTTTACTACTAGATATATTTATGGAGATGAAAAATAATTAGGCGCCCTGTACAGCTATGATCAGCCAGGGTTTCCGCGGGGCATTAAAAAGTGTTAAAAATCGTTAAATGGATTTTGTGATAATTAAGGCCTTAAATGGCATTAAAAAGCATTAAATTGTAAGGCATTACATTTGTTTTATGGTTTTGAAGAAAATGTTATATTATCAATTTATTTGAATAGTCTTCATGATTAATCATTTTTTATTTGCTGTCGTCGCAAAATATGTACGTTAGTGTGATTAAAAACACGGGGAAACAGTTTGGTGATTGCCTCCGGCCAGAGCAAAGTTGCGGAGGTGGCGCGAGTAATTTTGGACAGCAGGAACAACAGGAATAAAACTAGACCAGAAAACTGGGAAAGTGCATGGAAGACAAACAATTTAGAACATGGTTGGTGGTCAAAATAAAGAAGGATTTTGCAGCGTTTGTAAAAAGGTATTTAAATTGGGTAGCTACAATGGGGTAAAATCTCATATGCAGTCTGACAGCCACAGGTCGACGGTAAAAGGCAGAAAGCAATTAACTAGGTGTAGTAACGTTCCCTCATCAGCTCGACATCCGCTGTTGAAGCTCACTTTGCGTTTTGTAACGCATTAACGCATGATATTATTTTTGTCCAGTTTAACGCGTTAAAATATTTAACGCAAACGCAGCATTCGTTAATTTTTGTCATCCCTTGGGTAGCGTTACATTATATGATCCCGCTCTTATTCATGTAAATGCTTTTAAACGCGCTGCCTGAAAAAGGCATTAAAAAAGGCATTAAAAAGGCATTAAATTTAAATTGAAGATCCCTGCAGAAACCCTGTCAGCTGTTCGGCCGAGCATTCAATGTTGTTACGCTGCAAGCTGATCAGTTGGTTCGTTGCTGCCGCGCTCTATCACTCGCACACCATAAAGAGCAAATTGTTTTTAATGTTTCAATTTTGTGATTAAAATGACAATTTGGAAGCGGATAATTTCTTCACAAACAGCTCATTATGACTCAATGTTAGAATGCTGCACTTACACTCAATAGTGTGAATAAGATCAGCAACGCAGACCACTGCATTGACAGCGTGAGACATATGATCTGTCTACGGCCAGGGTCAGCGGAAGACAGAAAATGCCGGTCCAGTGCTGATTGAGGAATTAAATTTGAAAATAAAAGACAGTTTGACATCTTTTTTTCTCGCATCTGTGAATTAATTTTTTAATCATTTGCTCTGAGGATGAAGCGAATATATTTGTGCGGGAATTTCTCGCACTATAAAAGCTAACCTTGCGGGAATGGTTTAAATTATGTGCAATCCCCACATTCCCGCACCGAAATTCAAGCCCTGAAATGGCAGCGATATCCATGTTGTTGCGATTGCATCGCTAGAGTAAGCTAATAGTGAAACTGATAGCGTTCTTCATTTAATTACAATATGAGGACTGACGGTAGGCTATAAAAATCAGCGTTTCTGTGTAGGTGATGACAACCATCTTTACAGCAGCAATCAAAGCATCGCTAATTACGGTAGACCTTAATTTGAGATAGTAAATTTGTTCCTAATCAAAGGGAACACTCAACCACAGAACAGCTGGGTGAGTTTTGTATTGGCTTATTGGATACAGTAAATGAAGACTGTCAACTTCTTTTCAATACTATTTCATCACCCAAAACACTCCCACTGTCTGCTGTATATTCATAACCAATTATTTCAAAACCAACAACCAAGCCACATAAACAATGCCATTGGCACTATTCTACATTGCAGACATGTCTCTTAATGCACATAACTTTTCACCTTTTTGCACAATCTTGAAAAAAGTACTATTGTTGAAATTCTCATATGAAGCAAACTTCAACGCACCCTTATCCACTACCTGCTCACGTTAGTGAACCGCACCCGAGCAAGCACACTTTGCAGTTCCTCCGGAAATGCATTTTTCTAGTTTCATAATGTGCACTCAAATAATGCACATTTTTGAGTGGCCTTTTATTGTGGCCAGCCTAAGGCACACTTGTTCAATAATCATGCTGTCTAATCAGCATCTTGATATGCCACACCTGTGAGGTGAATGGATTATCTCGGTAAAGGAGAAGTGCTCACTAACACAGATTAAAGCCCTATTCGCACGGGATTAGTATTACCCCTGGACCTGTGTGATTAAGAAATGACCCCCTGACGTCTGTGTTTTTGGTGGCTCATTCACACGGGCAAATAAATGTTCGTAATTCCCTCGAGTTTACGGACTTTACAGCGCGCGCCTACCCATTCACACTTCACTAGCTGAACGTGCTGAAACGAAGATCGCGCTGCAGTATTGCAATTCAAAAAAAGAACTTATTTAAAACCAATTTATTAGAGAAATATATTATATATAGCCTATTATATAATATCATATTATTGTATAAATATATATCTTCTTATTCTTTTCTTCTGTGTCCATATTTACAACAAGCCTGCCTGAAAAGGGTATTATAAATACCGAAACGTCGCGATAGGCTTGTTTTTCTATTCATTTTATTTGGTTTATTTCATTTTATATCATTTTTACTCTTTCACACTTTGATTTCTTGAGATACTTACAGGATGGACATCTTTAGAGGCCGTGTGAGACAAAGAAATGCTCCACGATACAGACTACTAAGTAACAAAAAGCGTCCAAACTTTCCAAAAGAACTTCCATGCTGCGCCAAAATGCTTAATTTGACGTTTCCATGACAACGGTCTGAGTTGAGCTTCTGGGTTACGTCTTTACTGTAGTTTGTTTTCTCTTTTGCAGCACTTCATAGTTTTTATTGGAGAAAAACTATAATCGGATTGGAGTAGGGCAAATCGAGAGATTTTGGTAACCCTTTATTTTACAGTCCCCTAATTTCTAGGTATTTACCTAGTAAATACATGGTAAGTTATAGTTGGTTATTGGTAATTACCACAGGTAACAAGTATGTAAATGCAGAGAAACTACAAACTAATTACTAGGTATTTACCTTGTAAATACATGGTAAGTTATAGTTGGTTATTGGTAATTACCACAGGTAACAAGTATGTAAATGCAGAGAAACTACAAACTAACTACTAAGTATTTACCTGGTAAGCATATGGTAAATTATAGTATTTTAGTGTGTAATTACTTAAGGTGATTAGTATGCAATTACAGAGAAACTACCAGGGAAAAAAACACCACTGTTAAATATCAACTCAACAAAGTACTGTGTACTTGTTACCTGTTTGGGTTGGTAATAACTCCGATTTAATTGTGTACTTCCTCAGAATGTAGGCAGACTATTTTTAGAAACACCTCCAGTATTACCCATCAATTCAAGTTAGGTTTGTAGTTATCCTAGGGTTATGTTGGTAACAGTCCATGTTTATTTATTACTATCTTGAAATTAAGACGGTAGTTTCCAATAAATTACCTTGTCTTACATAGTTGTTGTTCATTGCTACACCCATTTATAGAGGGTTTATCAAATAATTTACCTTACACTTACCTGGTAACTACCCCGCAGGAACAGTTTTCCCTAATGTCATGGCACATCTTAAATACTGGGTATGTTCTTGCAGATGTTTTCACAATTTACTCAGTAAGTAAAGTGCAACTGTACTGTAAAATGAAGCCTTGTTTATTTCCATGTTATTACCGGAATTGTACCATATAACTTGATCATTCCCTTTTCCATATAGTCACAATTTTTTACCTCATATGTCCTGCAACGTTACCAAGGAAAACATGACAATTTACTCAGTAAGTAAAGTGAAACTGTACTGTAAAATGAAGCCTTGTTTATTTCCATGGTATTACCGGAATTGTACCATATCATTCCCTTTTCCATAGTCACATTTTTATTTATTTGTTTTCCTAGTATGTCCTGCAACGTTACCAAGGAAAACATGACAATTTACTCAGTAAGTAAAGTGTAGCTGTACTGTAAAATGAAGCCTTGTTTATTTCCATGGTATTACCGGAATTGTACCATATAACCTGATCATTCCCCTTTTCCATATAGTCACAATTTTTTACCTCGTATGTCCTGCAACGTTACCAAGGAAAACATGACAATTTACTCAGTAAGTAAAGTGAAACTGTACTGTAAAAGGAAGCCTTTTTATTTCCATGGAATTACTGGGATCTTACCCTATAATCTGTTAGAGCTACGTAACTGTACCTATTACAGATTATAGGGTAAGATCCCAGTAATTCCATGGAAATAAAAAGGCTTCCTTTTACAGTAACGTTCCAGTTTCACTTTACTTACTGAGAATGTTCAACGTGATCTCATGAGAATACGTGTGTATTTTTACGTAAAGTGTAATTCTACCATACGTACATTTACTTATGTTTTATACACACAGAAACGTATAGTTTTTACAGCACTGCAGTGGGCAGGTCTAACGGACCTGTACGGGAGAGTAAGACGACCCCGCCCTACCACGAGTCATAGGGGCTCACCATGGGCAAGTGACAGTACCCCTTTATGCCTCCCAACTATGGGTCAAATAGTAGATGTCAACTCGGCAGCAGGGGTTGGCAGCTGTTGTAGAGCATTGGAACATTCCTGGTTGGTCTACCACAGCTTCCTCGGTGGGCGGATGATCCTTTACAGGACAACGGTCAGCGTGTATCAGGCCAAGTTAGTAGGCTACTGCGGGGCGATCCTGCTTTGCTCTTGACTGTCGTGCTTTGCACTCCGTCGGATCTAGTGGTGCAGGACCCAGAGGAAGACTGTTGTCCTGGGCAAACATCCGTCTTCTGCACTTTGCCCCGGCATTCGGTGCTATAGCATGCATGGAAAGTAATACACATATTCAGCGACTGGCAAATCGGGAGCCCTTGCACTCAAGGGCTGTCGTTGCTCGGCAGGACACGCGTGTAAGGCAGGCGCGGTCAGGTCGACATTCTGCGACTGCCTCCTCTTCCTCCTCTTTCTCTTCTTCTTTTTTGACATTGGCGGGCTGGAACATCAGAAGTCTTGGAGTGCACTCCGATCTCAACAGTGCTCCTCCTCGGAAATCAGCCGTCATTGACTGCGAACTATCTCGCCTCAGAGTGGATATTGCTGCTATAAGCGAGACTTGGCTGTTGGGCAGTGGTTCGGTGCGCGAGAGGAACTACACCTTTTTCTGGCATGGTTACCCAGACGACCATCATCCAATGCATGGAGTCGGCTTTGTTGTGCGAAACACCCTGCTGTCCACAGTCTCTCAACCAACTGCTTGCTCTCCACGTCTAATGTCCCTGCGGATGTCACACTCAGCTGGCTTTCTCACTCTCCTCTCTGCCTATGCACCCACTCTTGACGCATCTCCTGAGGACAAGGACGCCTTTTATGCCCACGTTAGCGAGGTCATTCATTCTGTCCCAGCTGGGGATGATCTAGCTCTGCTTGGGGACTTCAATGCCAGAGTTGGAGGGGATGTCATTGCCTGGAGGCCGGTCTTGGGTCATTTTGGGATTGGTAATATCAATGACAACGGCCAACGTCTCCTTGAGTTGTGCGCTGCTCATGACCTATGCTTACCGTCTTCCTTTTCATCTGGTCCTATTAGATCCAAGGTTACCTGGATGCACCCCCGGTCCAAACATTGGCACCAACTTGATCACATTATTGTCAGGAGGCGCCAACTCAACGCTGTCAAGAGGTACAGGAGCATGCACTCTGCTGACTGTGACACCGACCACGCCCTTGTCCGCTGCTTTCTAAAACTCACTCCAAAAAAGTTTCACAGTGCCACTCCAAAGCCCATTCCAAAGTTAAACACTGAGTTGATGCGGAAACATGAATACGTGGCAAGATTTTGTGCGCGTATGGAGGGCCTTCACCTCAGAGCTGACGACACTCCTGAAAACATCTGGGCCGAGCTAAGAGGATCCATAATGGAGGCTGCATCTGAGGTCTTTGGCCTTTGTAGTAGGAAACAGCCGGACTGGTTCCTTGCAAGCTCTGCTACTCTGCTCCCGGCCCTTGCTGACAAGCGTGTTGCCCGTCTCAGTGTTCTCCAAGATAGAAACGACTCCACTATCGCTCACTATCGTAAGGCCAGGAATGACGTTAAGCGTATCACACGCCAGGCCCACGAGCAGTACTGGCAGGATCTTAGTCGGAGGGTAGAACGGTGTGCAAGTACTGGGGACATACGCGGCATGTACAGCGGCATCAATGAGGCACTGGGTCCTACAGTGAAAAAAACAGCACCTTTGCGAGCCAATGATGGCACCATCATCAACGACCTTCCAGGCCAGCTTGGTAGATGGGTTGAGCATTACAGCTTGCTGTATGGCACTCCTGTGGATGCCGACTTGAATGCTGTTTCTGCTGCTGTACCACAACTACCTGTCTTTAACGAGCTGGATGCGGAGATCTCAACAATGGAAATCGAGTGTGCGATTGCAGCCATGAAGGATAACAAGTCACCGGGTAGCGATGGAATTCCAGCGGAGCTGCTGAAGTGTGGCGGGGCAGTGTTGGTCAGACGGCTTCACTGCTTGTTTCGATACTGTTGGCAGAATAAATGCATCCCTAGCGAACTCAAAGATGCCAACATCATTACTCTTTATAAAAACAAGGGTGACAGGCAGGACTGCAACAACTATCGAGGCATTTCGCTCCTTAGCCTTCCAGGAAAATGCCTTGCCCGTGCAATCCTCCCAAGACTGCAGCGTGTTGCTGACCAGGTTCTGCCGGAGAGTCAGTGCGGCTTCCGTGCTGGTCGCTCAACCTTGGACATGATTTTCTCAGTTCGCCAGCTTCAGGAAAAGTGTGTGGAACAGCAACGCCCATTGTACATGGTGTTTGTTGATCTGACTAAGGCTTTCGATTATGTGAGTCGCTCTGGTCTCTTCCACGTTCTGCAGCGACTCGGTTGTCCGGCAACTCTTTTGGCAATACTCCAAGGTTTCCATGATGGGATGCGGGCAACCGTACAGTTCAACGGTGCCCGCTCAAACGAGTTTGATGTCTGCTGTGGAGTAAAGCAAGGGTGTGTCCTCGCTCCCACCTTGTTTGGCATCTATTTCTCGGCTGTGCTGCGACGGGCGTTTCCGGATCCAGGTGGGGTTCTGCTGCACACCAGGTGTGATGGCAACTTTTTCAGCCTGGCTCGTCTAAGGGCCAGAACCAGGGTGAAGCGCGTCCTTGTGCGTGAGTTGCTCTACGCAGACGACGCTGCATTCGTGGCTCACACTGAACAAGAAATTCAGGAGATGTGCAATTCTTTTGCCACTGCCTGCACAGAGTTCGGACTCACCATAAACCTCAGTAAGACAGTGGTGATGGCTCAGAATGTTCTTGCTCCCCCTCACGTCACAATCAATGGCACAGTGCTGTCGGTTGTCGAAAAATTTGTCTATCTCGGCTCAACTCTGACAGCAAACAACAGCCTTGATGCTGAACTGAAAACCAGGATCGGTCGTGCCTCAACAACCTTTGGGCGTCTTCAGTCTCGTGTCTGGAACAACAGCCACCTTTCTCTCAAAGTAAAGGTGCGCGTATATGAATCCTGTGTGCTCTCTGTTTTATTATATGGAAGTGAAACGTGGCCTACATACCGGCGGGAGGAGCACAAGCTTAATGCTTTCCACTTCCGTTGTCTACGACAGATCCTTGGCCTGTCATGGCAGGATCGGGTCCCGAACACCACTGTATTGAAGCTCACTAACAGCAGTGACATGTATACCGCAATCCGGAGGAGACGTCTTGGATGGATCGGCCATGTGCGTCGTATGCCGGATGAACGTATCCCAAAATCCATCTTCCATGGGGAGTTAGCTGTTGGACATCGCCCTCGTGGCCGACCCAAGCTCCGTTTCAAGGATGTCATCAAGCGGGATATGAATGTCTTTAACATCAACCCTGACCGATGGCATCATATTGCGGAAGACAGGGCAGCTTGGCGGTCTGCGCTGACAGAGGGCATGACTCTGTCATGCCAAGCTTACATTAGCTTTTGCACAGATAGACTGCATGTTAGACATCGTTTAGATCGGCGCTTGCGCTGCAAAAGGCCTTGATGATCCAAATCTTTAGAATCCATACGTTTGCAAGAAAGAGATCCAAATTCAGCCCTTTATCCAGTGAGTGATCTTCATCTCCATTCCACAGGCTTTAACAACAGCGCAGTCTGTAACTGTCAAATCCCGCCGCGGACCCGCGCTCGTTGATGAATTCAAATTCAAAAATTGCGCCCTCAAGAAGCGTTACGACATGTTTTACGGCAGTGATATCAAACGCTCATTGGCTCTCGCCTGTTCGTCTATGTTCGTCACAGATTGCGACATGTCGTATTTCAGTCGGTAAACTATATTTGAAATGGAGAAGCACGCGTGCCTTCACAGAGCGAAGCCGGATTAACATTTTCATGGATTAATCATTTAAATTATGCTCTGTAAATTACCTCATTCAAAATTATTATATACTGAAAGAGAGGACTGTGACTGCAACACATCATCATGTGAACGACTTTTGGTACCGGTTTTGACATTTTCGCAATAAATAAAATTGTGATTACACGTATGTTGTTTTTCTTCATAACTGTAGCCTATGTAGTTTTCTATCTTTGAAAATTACATGTTAATACTACGTATTAACAATGAGACCAGGCTGGAATGTTTTAGTTAAGTTGCAGAACACACGGTAAAAGTTTGTGATTTCAAAAATGTTTAAGCAGTAGCAAAGGATGTGGTAAGAGTCTGGTAATACCATGGAAATAAACAAGGCTTCCTTTTACAGTACAGTTGCACTTTACTTACTGAGTAAATTGTCATGTTTTCCTTGGTAACATTGCAGGACATATGAGGTAAAATAAAAAAAAATATGTGACTATGGAAAAGGGAATGATATGGTACAATTCCGGTAATACCATGGAAATAAACAAGGCTTCCTTTTACAGTACAGTTGCACTTTACTTACTGAGTAAATTGTCATGTTTTCCTTGGTAACGTTGCAGGACATATGAGGTAAAAAAATTTGACTATATGGAAAAGGGAATGATATGGTACAATTCCGGTAATACCATGGAAATAAACAAGGCTTCCTTTTACAGTACAGTTGCACTTTACTTACTGAGTAAATTGTCATGTTTTCCTTGGTAACGTTGCAGGACATACTAGGAAAACAAATAAATAAAAATGTGACTATGGAAAAGGGAATGATATGGTACAATTCCGGTAATACCATGGAAATAAACAAGGCTTCATTTTACAGTACAGTTTCACTTTACTTACTGAGTAAATTGTCATGTTTTCCTTGGTAACGTTGCAGGACATACAAGGTAAAAAAGTGACTATATGGAAAAGGGAATGATCAAGTTACATGGTACAATTCCGGTAATACCATGGAAATAAACAAGGCTTCATTTTACAGTAGAGTTGCACTTTACTTACTGAGTAAATTGTAAAAACATCTGCAAGAACATACCCAGTATTTAAGATGTGCCATGACATTAGGGAAAACTGTTCCTGCGGGGTAGTTACCAGGTAAGTGTAAGGTAAATTATTTGATAAACCCTCTATAAATGGGTGTAGCAATGAACAACAACTATGTAAGACAAGGTAATTTATTGGAAACTACGTCTTAATTTCAAGATAGTAATAAATAAACATGGACTGTTACCAACATAACCCTAGGATAACTACAAACCTAACTTGAATTGATGGGTAATACTGGAGATGTTTCTAAAAATTGGCTGCCTACATTCTGAGGAAGTACACAATTAAATTGGAGTTATTACCAACCTAAACAGGTAACAAGTACACAGTACTTTGTTGAGTTGATATTTAACAGTGGTGTTTTTTTCCCTGGTAGTTTCTCTGTAATTGCATACTAATCACCTTAAGTAATTACACACTAAAATACTATAATTTACCATATGCTTACCAGGTAAATACCTAGTAATTAGGGGACTGTAAAATAAAGGGTTACCGAGATTTTATTGTTAATATAGTTTTAATACAGACGTAAAATGGACTGTGAATCAGAATCAGAATCAGAATCAGAAAGAGCTTTATTGCCAAGTATGCTTTCGCATACAAGGAATTTGTCTTGGTGACAGTAGCTTCCAGTACACATACAATATAAAGTGACAAGACAAGTGACAAGTAACATAGGTATAAATAAAAAAATAAAAATAAAAGATTATAAATTATAAATATATAGAAAGTTATAAGGTGCTATAATGAAATGTCTGAGGGAACTATTGCACATGTTTGTTCCACAGTAGGGGAACATTAAGTGTTCATGAGGTAGATGGCCTGGGGAAAGAAACTTTTCCTGTGTCTGGTTGTTTTTGTGCTCGGTGCTCTGTAGCGTCGACCAGACGGTAACAGTTCAAACAGAAAGTGTGCTGGGTGTGACGGGTCCAGAGTGATTTTGCGAGCCCTTTTACTCACTCTGGATGAGTACAGTTCTTTGAGTGTGGGAAGGGTAGTGCCAGTGATTCGCTCAGCAGTCCGAACTATCCGCTGTAGTCTACGGAGGTCGGTTTTGGTAGCAGAGCCGAACCAGACGGTGATGGAAGTGCAAAGGATGGACTGGATGACAGCTGAGTAGAACTGTACGAGCAGCTCCTGTGGCAGGTTGAATTTCCTCAGCTGACGCAGGAAGTACAGTCTCTGTTGGGCTTTCTTCACAATAGAGTCTATGTGAGTGTCCCACTTCAGATCCTGAGAGATGGTGGTGCCCAGGAACCTGAATGACTCTACTGCAGTCACAGTGCTGTCCATGATGGTGAGTGAAGGGAGTGCAGGGGGGTTTCTCCTGAAGTCCACGATCATCTCCACTGTTTTGAGCGTGTTCAGCTCCAGGTTGTTATAACTGCACCAAAGAGCCAGCTGCTCCACCTCCTGTCTGTACGCAGACTCGTCACCGTTCCGGATGAGTCCGATAACAGTAGTGTCGTCCGCAAACTTCAGGAGCTTGACAGAGGGGTCTTTAGAGGTGCAGTCATTTGTGTACAGGGAGAAGAGCAGTGGTGAGAGAACACATCCCTGTGGAGCACCAGTGCTGATGGTGCGGCTGTCGGACGTGATTTTGCCCATTCTGACTAGCTGTTGTCTGTCTGTCAGAAAGCTTGTGATCCATTGACAGATGGAGCTTGGGACAGAGAGCTGGGTCAGTTTGGTCTGGAGCAGTGATGGGACGATGGTGTTGAAGGCAGAACTAAAGTCCACAAACAGAATCCTTGCATAGGTCCCTGGTTTGTCCAGATGTTGTAGGGTGTAATGCAGTCCCATATTGACCGCATCATCCACAGACCGGTTTGCTCTGTAGGCAAACTGCAGGGGGTCCAGCAAGGGTCCAGTGATGTCCTTCAGATATGATAACACCAGTCTTTCGAATGACTTCATGGCCACAGATGTTAAAGCAACAGGTCTGTAGTCATTGAGTCCTGTGATCTTTGGTTTCTTCGGGATTGGGATGATGGTGGAGCGTTTAAAGCAGAAAGGGACTTTGCACTGCTCCAGTGATCTGTTGAAGATCAGTGAGAAGATAGAGGCCAGCTGGTCAGCGCAGGTTTTCAGACAGGCTGGTGAAACACCGTCTGGGCCTGGTGCTTTCCTTCTCTTCTGTTTCCTGAAGATCTGACGCACATTATCCTCACTGATCTGAAGTGCAGGGGGGGAGGGGAGGGGGATGGCTGGAGGTGTTGATGGCTGTGTAGAGAGATGGTCAGGGCGGGTGTGGGGTGTCTGATCGGGGGTCTCAAATCTACAGTAAAAGACATTCAGCTCGTTCGCAAGATGCTTGTTGCTGTCGATGCTGGGGGATGGTGTCTTGTAGTTGGTAATATCTTTCAGGCCTTTCCACACTGATGCAGGGTCGTTGGAGGAAAACTGGTTTTCCAGCTTTTTGGCATAGCTCTTCTTAGTCACTTCAATCTCCTTTGTCAATGTGTTCCTGGCCTGATTATACAAGATCCTATCCCCACTCCTGTAGGCATCTTCTTTGACCTGACGAAGCTGTCTGAGTTTTGGTGTGAACCATGGTTTATCATTGTTGAATGATAAGTAAGTCCTGGTAGGGATGCATAAATCCTCACAGAAACTGATGTATGATGTTACAGTCTCTGTGAGCTCGTCCAGATCGCCGGCAGCAGCTTCAAAAACACTCCAGTCAGTGCATTCAAAACAGGCTTGTAAGACCTGCTCTGTGTCGTTGGTCCATCTCTTTACAGTCCTTATTACTGGCTTAGCAGTTTTAAGTTTTTGCCTGTAAGTTGGTAGAAGATGAACCAGGCAGTGATCGGAAAGTCCTAGAGCTGCTCTGGCGACGGAGCGATATGCATCCTTTGTTGTGGTGTAGCAATGGTCCAAAATATTATTGTCTCTGGTGGGGCATGTAATGTGCTGTTTGAATTTAGGCAGCTCACGTGTGAGTTTTGCCTGATTAAAGTCTCCGAGAATGATAAGAACAGAGTCCGGGTGTTGTTGTTCTGTTTCTGTGATCAGATCAGCCAGCTGTTGCAGCGCCGTACTCACGTGTGCTTGCGGTGGAATGTAAACACTGATGAGAACGAGCGAGGAAAACTCCCGCGGCGAGTAGAACGGCTTACAGTTAATGAAAAGCACTTCCACATCAGGACAGCACATCTTCCTTAACACAGTTACATCAGTACACCACCTTCTGTTGATGTAAAAGCATGTCCCACCACCGCGCGTTTTCCCCGTTGACTCCATATCGCGATCCGCTCTGAACAGCTGAAAGTCCGGTAGATGTAACGCGCTGTCCGGAATGGCTTCGTTCAGCCAGGTTTCCGTGAAACACAGAGCAGCAGAGTTGGTAAAGTCCTTGTTTTTGCGTGAGAGCAGAAGTAGTTCGTCCATTTTGTTAGGGAGAGAGCGGACATTCGCCAGATGGATGCTAGGCAGCGCCGTTCTGAATCCGCGCTGCCTGAGCTTAACGAGTGCGCCAGCTCGCTTCCCACGCCTGCGCGTCTTATACTGTTTCCACAGTGCAGCAGCGCAACCGACACCAATGTTTCGCAGAACGCCAGAAGAATCAAAAACTGGTTGGTGATCAGTTGGTGTGCACTGCAGAATGTTCAGCAGTTCGTCCCTGGTATAACTGATAGCGTATGACAAACATAAAACAGGACAAACTAACAAGAACAGTGTAACAACTGGAGAGCTCAACACCGAGGCAGCCATCCGCGGCGCCATCTTGTTTTCAATGAAAACAAAACGGCCCATAATGGTTATTACATTCTTTAGGAAACGATAGGCTCACAAAAAAATAGCCCAAATCACAGACATGGGGATTCGCACGGGACTGGTATTATCAGAGGACCCCTGTGTTGGCCGAAATACGGTAGGTAATTTTCGGGGGAATTTTTACAGACATTTTTACAGACATGGCAGATTCGCACGGGATAAAAATCACAGACGACCTCTGCGATTATTACAAATTACCAGGTCCCTAGGTCCCTAGGTAATACTAATCCCGTGCGAATAGGGCTTTAGACAGATTTGTGAACACTATATCACACACTGCTGCAGAGTTATTAGAGCAATTGTTTTAAACAAAGAAATTAATACAGATTTTCAGCTTTAATGTATTATGTCTTCAACACAAACTATAATGCATGTCTGGTTACTTTCCGCATGTCCTTAACATGTTTTTTAGAGGTTCAAATAAAATATTGCCATGTTGTCAACAATTTTTGTAAGTCGGAAATATAATCATCAGGTCTATATTTAAAAAGTGGAACTGGCCAATAATAGGTTAACTTATATCATCTCAAATCTTTGAAAAATTATTTTGATAACTTTTTGTCATCAGGTTCTGGGGATGATACAAGCCATGGTTTGTGGTAATCTGATGAAACGCCTAGAATGAGTTTGAAACATTATTTTTTTAAACAAATTCGATTTGTGGACAAACTTTACAGATTATCATAAAAATAATATTTACTCTTCAACATGTTTAAAGCAAGGACTCCAAAGAAACAAGAGTTTTCATTCTATCACATGTTGCAGCCTTACTAATTAAAACAAAGTTGCCAATTATAACGCCACCTTATGGCAGATTTTCACAAAATTTAGCATACATATAAATTTCACACAATGTACAAATACATTTGGTAAAAGTATGAAATTTGGATTTTATGTTATTAGCCACCAAAGAAAATGCATATTTACTTTCAACTTCATGGATCATAACGTTATAAAGTTATAGGGCCCTATCATACACCTGGCCCAATGCAGCGCCAAGCGTGGTGCAAGTGTGTTTTGCTAGTTTCAGTCTAATGCAGTTATCATTTTCACGTCTTGCAAAACGTTGTTTAAATAGCAAATGCATTTGCGCCCATTTGTGCGCCCATGGGCGTACTGGTCTAAAATTGAGGTGTGTTGCGAGGTGTTGCTATTTTGAGGCAACTAAAATAGACCATAATGCGCCATTGACCAACAAAAACCTGGTCTAAAGTCAATGGCGCAATATTTTTTTTGTTATTTAAAGAGCGCGTTAGTATTGTGCGCCAACAGGCAGGTCCACAATGCGCGTCCACTCGGCTTATTAAACACACAGGGACGCACAGCAGCACACAAACATGCCAAATATTAAAAATAAAAGGATTAAAATGTAAAAGATTAATATTGTATACATAAAAAAACTGTGAAATCCGAGTTGTCCCGTAGATGGTCTGTTTGCACGCTTTAACCTTGCGCACGAGCAGATCCGTTTTTTCCGCTTGCAAATTCTGTCATGTAAATAGCAAATCCGCCATGGCGCAAGCGCAACTGGCTTTTAAAGGAAATGGGAGATGAGTCTCTGGTTGGTTTATTTCACGTTATGTCCAAAACACAGCCATTTCTTATTAAGAGAACGGGGACAACCCATTTAGACAATGCGCTGGGCGCGTCGACCATTTTTCCCATCGATAAACTAGCAAAAGTGGATTTGGACACGCCCTAAGTGCACATGATAGTAAATAGAGATTCAAAATGGAAAGCTTTACAGAGCTTACAGACGCAAACCACATGGCAGCAAGACAGCGAGGAAGACCGGACCAATCGATCCACAGACAAGCTGACTTTCCGCTTCTGCAACCTCTAAAGCAATCAATGTGTCATGTGCATGTCGTTTAACAGAGGAATAAACTCATCGACTGTAGCTACTAAAATATCTTAAAATATTAGGCTACTGGAAGTTCAAGTTTTCACTCACCTCTCATGTGATGCCGCTTTTCAAATGCTATAATGCATTTATAAGGTCCTGTAAAAACTACTGAGATCAAAGCGTGTGTAACACTAAACAGTCTTTCTTAAGAAGAACAGATTTGTCAGAAACTAAACACTGTATGGCTTTAATTAAAGGCAGGGCATCTGAGCAACACAAGCATCAAATCTCATCACCTTAACTGATGCCAATTAGCTTTTAGAGAAATTGTAACACAGCAGTTAACTTAACTTTTCCAGTTTAATAGGTTTGAGATGGAAATATTGCTTTCTATTTGCATCGCTGGTATGTTTTCAAAACTGAGGAGGCAAAAAAAAAGAGCCCCCAAAGGCTTTCGGGACACAACAACTGATGGAAATGTCCCTTTCTGTTTCTTTGTTATTTCCTCTAGGCCTTGGACATCAATCCTCTGGTGAGGGACATTATGATGAATCGAGCCTTCTCCATCATCAGCCTTCATTTTGAAGACTTTGAAACGCCCGAATGGGTTTCCTGGTTCACTGTGAAACTGACTCCTCTCCTGCCCAGCTTGACTGCAGGGATGCTACAGACAACAACATCGTACGCAGACTGCAACGCATACCACGTCATGTACGTAGCGCTACCCAAATGCTGCACAGCTCTGTGAAGCGGGCCTCATTGCATTGAAAGAGCTAGGGCATTTTACTCATCCTGGTTTAGTGAGACGACGTTAAAGAGGCATCACCCTTACCTTCCTTTTGATTTGATCTTTCCAATATAGCGTCGGGGCTCTGAGCAGCGTCTTTGACCAGATTGATTCGCCGAAACAACTCACCCCGGTCCTGGTGGACTACCTGAAGCAGAGCCACGAAAACAGTAGGTCCAGTGAAGGCGGCCCTTTGCTCTCCAGCTCGTGTGCTAGAAGACACAGCGCTGCTCTGTGTCTGTCAACATATGTCTCTCCTAACGAGTCTTTCCTGCTCGCTGTCATTTTAGGCTCGAGCTGTGGGTCCAACACCGGCAGCATCAGCACTTGGCTCGGGCAAAGCTTTGGCAAGTTCTCCATCTACGTGGATTATGAAGACCTGCGTGATCTCAACGAGGGCTTTGGCAGCGTGAGTGGCCCGCCGTGCTATGCAGCCGTTCCCGTGAACATTTTATTTGTGCAAGCATGTCGTTTCTACATACGTTGTTGTTGATCTTATCCTCTGCAGTTTGAGGCACTGGACATCCTGAGCGCTTCTCAGGTCGCTCAACTGACACTGACATCCGGCGCGCTGAACAACGTTGACCTGATCAGCTTGGTCCTTGACCGCCTGGACGGCGTCAACGCTTTCCTGGACATCGACGAGTTCTTGACAGTTCTCAGCAGGACATCACAGGTATGTTCTCATCACTGAGTTGGCAGGCCTGAAGAAGTTTTATTCTTTATGTGGCAAAAATAAATACAAAAGAGCCCCCAAAGGCTTTTGGGACGCAACGTCTGATGGAAATGTCCCTTTCTGTTTGTTTGTCATTTCCTCTAGGCCTTGGACATCAATCCTCCGGTGAGGGACATCATGATGAATCGAGCCTTCTCCATCATCAGCCTTCATTTTGAAGGCTTTGAAACCCGTGACTGGGTTTCCTGGTTCACTGTGAAACTGACTCCTCTCCTGCCCAGCTTGACTGCAGGGATGCTACAGACAACAACATCATACGCAGACTGCAACGCATACCACGTCATGTACGTAGCGCTCCCCAAATGCTGCACAGCTCTGTGAAGCGGGCCTCATGGCATTGAAAGAGCGAGGGCATTTTACTCGTGCTGGTTTAGTGAGTGGTGGCGAAATGACGTTCAAGAGGCATCACCCTTACCTTCCTTTTGATTTGATCTTTCCAATATAGCGTCGGGGCTCTGAGCAGCGTCTTTGACCAGATTGATTTGCCGAAACAACTCACCCCGGTCCTGGTGGACTACCTGAAGCAGAGCCACGAAAACGGTAGGTCCAGTGAAGGCGGCCCTTTGCTCTTCAGCTCGTGTGCTAGAAGACACAGCGCTGCTCTGTGTCTGTCAACATATGTCTCTCCTAACGAGTCTTTCCTGCTCGCTGTCATTTTAGGCTCGAGCTGTGGGTCCAACACCGGCAGCATCAGCACTTGGCTCGGGCAAAGCTTTGGCAAGTTCTCCATCTACGTGGATTATGAAGACCTGCGTGATCTCAACGAGGGCTTTGGCAGCGTGAGTGGCCTGCCGCGCTATGCAGCCGTTCCCGTGAACATTTTATTTGTGCAAGCATGTCGTTTCTACAAACGTTGTTGTTGATCTTATCCCCTGCAGTTTGAGGCACTGGACATCCTGAGCGCTTCTCAGGTCGCTCGACTGACACTGACATCCAGCGCGCTGAACAACGTACACCTGATCAGCTTGGTCCTTGACCGCCTGGACGGCGTCAACGCTTTCCTGGACATCGACGAGTTCTTGACAGTTCTCAGCAGGACATCACAGGTATGTTCTCATCACTGAGTTGGCAGGCCTGAAGAAGTGTTATTCTCTGTGTGGCAAAAATAAATACAAAAGAGCCCCCAAAGGCTTTTGGGACGCAACGTCTGATGGAAATGTCCCTTTCTGTTTGTTTGTCATTTCCTGTAGGCCTTGGAGATCAATCCTCCGGTGAGGGACATCATGATGAATCGAGCCTTCTCCATCATCAGCCTTCATTTTGAAGGCTTTGAAACCCCTGACTGGGTTTCCTGGTTCACTGTGAAACTGACTCCTCTCCTGCCCAGCTTGACTGCAGGGATGCTACAGACAACAACATCATACGCAGACTGCAACGCATACCACGTCATGTACGTAGCGCCCCCTTAATGCTGCACAGCTCTGTGAAGCGGGCCTCATGGCATTGAAAGAGCGAGGACATTTTACTCGTGCTGGTTTAGTGAGTGGTGGCGAAATGACGTTCAAGAGGCATCACCCTTACCTTCCTTTTGATTTGATCTTTCCAATATAGCGTCGGGGCTCTGAGCAGCGTCTTTGACCAGATTGATTCGCCGAAACAACTCACCCCGGTCCTGGTGGACTACCTGAAGCAGAGCCATGAAAACGGTAGGTCCAGTGAAGGTGGCCCTTTGCTCTTCAGCTCGTGTGCTAGAAGACACAGCGCTGCTCTGTGTCTGTCAACATATGTCTTTCCTAACGAGTCTTTCCTGCTCGCTGTCATTTTAGGCTCGAGCTGTGGGTCCAACACTGGCAGCATCAGCACTTGGCTCGGGCAAAGCTTTGGCAAGTTCTCCATCTACGTGGATTATGAAGACCTGCGTGATCTCAACGAGGGCTTTGGCAGCGTGAGTGGCCCGCCGCGCTATGCAGCCGTTCCCGTGAACATTTTATTTGTGCAGGCATGTCGTTTCTACAAACGTTGTTGTTGATCTTATCCCCTGCAGTTTGAGGCACTGGACATCCTGAGCGCTTCTCAGGTCGCTCGACTGACACTGACATCCAGCGCGCTGAACAACGTAGACCTGATCAGCTTGGTCCTTGACCGCCTGGACGGCGTCAACGCTTTCCTGGACATCGACGAGTTCTTGACAGTTCTCAGCAGGACATCACAGGTATGTTCTCATCACTGAGTTGGCAGGCCTGAAGAAGTGTTATTCTCTGTGTGGCAAAAATAAATACAAAAGAGCCCCAAAATGCTTTTGGGACGCAACGTCTGATGGAAATGTCCCTTTCTGTTTGTTTGTTATTTCCTCTAGGCCTTGGACATCAATCCTCTGGTGAGGGACATTATGATGAATCGAGCCTTCTCCATCATCAGCCTTCATTTTGAAGACTTTGAAACGCCCGAATGGGTTTCCTGGTTCACTGTGAAACTGACTCCTCTCCTGCCCAGCTTGACTGCAGGGATGCTACAGATAACAACATCATACGCAGACTGCAACGCATACCACGTCATGTACGTAGCGCTCCCCAAATGCTGCACAGCTCTGTGAAGCGGGCCTCATAGCATTGAAAGAGCGAGGGCATTTTACTCGTGCTGATTTAGTGAGTGGTGGCGAAACGACGCTTCTAGAGGCATCACCCCTTAACTTCCTTTTGATTTGATCTTTCCAATATAGCGTCGGGGCTCTGAGCAGCGTCTTTGACCAGATTGATTCGCCGAAACAACTCACCCCGGTCCTGGTGGACTACCTGAAGCAGAGCCACGAAAACGGTAGGTCCAGTGAAGGCGGCCCTTTGCTCTTCAGCTCGTGTGCTAGAAGACACAGCGCTGCTCTGTGTCTGTCAACATATGTCTCTCCTAACGAGTCTTTGCCGCTCGCTGTCATTTTAGGCTCGAGCTGTGGGTCCAACACCGGCAGCATCAGCACTTGGCTCGGGCAAAGCTTTGGCAAGTTTTCCATCTACGTGGATTATGAAGACCTGCGTGATCTCAACGAGGGCTTTGGCAGCGTGAGTGGCCCGCCGCGCTATGCAGCCGTTTCCGTGAACATTTTATTTGTGCAAGCATGTCGTTTCTACAAACGTTGTTGTTGATCTTATCCCCTGCAGTTTGAGGCACTGGACATCCTGAGCGCTTCTCAGGTCGCTCGACTGACACTGACATCCAGCGCGCTGAACAACGTAGACCTGATCAGCTTGGTCCTTGACCGCCTGGACGGCGTCAACGCTTTCCTGGACATCGACGAGTTCTTGACAGTTCTCAGCAGGACATCACAGGTATGTTCTCATCACTGAGTTGGCAGGCCTGAAGAAGTGTTATTCTCTGTGTGGCAAAAATAAATACAAAAGAGCCCCCAAAGGCTTTTGGGACGCAACGTCTGATGGAAATGTCCCTTTCTGTTTGTTTGTCATTTCCTGTAGGCCTTGGAGATCAATCCTCCGGTGAGGGACATCATGATGAATCGAGCCTTCTCCATCATCAGCCTTCATTTTGAAGGCTTTGAAACCCCTGACTGGGTTTCCTGGTTCACTGTGAAACTGACTCCTCTCCTGCCCAGCTTGACTGCAGGGATGCTACAGACAACAACATCATACGCAGACTGCAACGCATACCACGTCATGTACGTAGCGCCCCCTTAATGCTGCACAGCTCTGTGAAGCGGGCCTCATGGCATTGAAAGAGCGAGGACATTTTACTCGTGCTGGTTTAGTGAGTGGTGGCGAAATGACGTTCAAGAGGCATCACCCTTACCTTCCTTTTGATTTGATCTTTCCAATATAGCGTCGGGGCTCTGAGCAGCGTCTTTGACCAGATTGATTCGCCGAAACAACTCACCCCGGTCCTGGTGGACTACCTGAAGCAGAGCCATGAAAACGGTAGGTCCAGTGAAGGTGGCCCTTTGCTCTTCAGCTCGTGTGCTAGAAGACACAGCGCTGCTCTGTGTCTGTCAACATATGTCTTTCCTAACGAGTCTTTCCTGCTCGCTGTCATTTTAGGCTCGAGCTGTGGGTCCAACACCGGCAGCATCAGCACTTGGCTCGGGCAAAGCTTTGGCAAGTTCTCCATCTACGTGGATTATGAAGACCTGCGTGATCTCAACGAGGGCTTTGGCAGCGTGAGTGGCCCGCCGCGCTATGCAGCCGTTTCCGTGAACATTTTATTTGTGTAAGCATGTCGTTTCTACAAACGTTGTTGTTGATCTTATCCCCTGCAGTTTGAGGCACTGGACATCCTGAGCGCTTCTCAGGTCGCTCGACTGACACTGACATCCAGCGCGCTGAACAACGTACACCTGATCAGCTTGGTCCTTGACCGCCTGGACGGCGTCAACGCTTTCCTGGACATCGACGAGTTCTTGACAGTTCTCAGCAGGACATCACAGGTATGTTCTCATCACTGAGTTGGCAGGCCTGAAGAAGTGTTATTCTCTGTGTGGCAAAAATAAATACAAAAGAGCCCCCAAAGGCTTTTGGGACGCAACGTCTGATGGAAATGTCCCTTTCTGTTTGTTTGTCATTTCCTCTAGGCCTTGGAGATCAATCCTCCGGTGAGGGACATCATGATGAATCGAGCCTTCTACATCATCAGCCTTCATTTTGAAGGCTTTGAAACCCCTGACTGGGTTTCCTGGTTCACTGTGAAACTGACTCCTCTTCTGCCCAGCTTGACTGCAGGGATGCTACAGATAACAACATCATACGCAGACTGCAACGCATACCACGTCATGTACGTAGCGCTCCCCAAATGCTGCACAGCTCTGTGAAGCGGGCCTCATGGCATTGAAAGAGCGAGGGCATTTTACTCGTGCTGGTTTAGTGAGTGGTGGCGAAACGACGTTCAAGAGGCATCACCCTTAACTTCCTTTTGATTTGATCTTTCCAATATAGCGTCGGGGCTCTGAGCAGCGTCTTTGACCAGATTGATTCGCCGAAACAACTCACCCCGGTCCTGGTGGACTACCTGAAGCAGAGCCACGAAAACGGTAGGTCCAGTGAAGGCGGCCCTTTGCTCTTCAGCTCGTGTGCTAGAAGACACAGCGCTGCTCTGTGTCTGTCAACATATGTCTCTCCTAACGAGTCTTTGCCGCTCGCTGTCATTTTAGGCTCGAGCTGTGGGTCCAACACCGGCAGCATCAGCACTTGGCTCGGGCAAAGCTTTGGCAAGTTCTCCATCTACGTGGATTATGAAGACCTGCGTGATCTCAACGAGGGCTTTGGCAGCGTGAGTGGCCCGCCGCGCTATGCAGCCGTTTCCGTGAACATTTTATTTGTGCAAGCATGTCGTTTCTACAAACGTTGTTGTTGATCTTATCCCCTGCAGTTTGAGGCACTGGACATCCTGAGCGCTTCTCAGGTCGCTCGACTGACACTGACATCCAGCGCGCTGAACAACGTACACCTGATCAGCTTGGTCCTTGACCGCCTGGACGGCGTCAACGCTTTCCTGGACATCGACGAGTTCTTGACAGTTCTCAGCAGGACATCACAGGTATGTTCTCATCACTGAGTTGGCAGGCCTGAAGAAGTGTTATTCTCTGTGTGGCAAAAATAAATACAAAAGAGCCCCCAAAGGCTTTTGGGACGCAACGTCTGATGGAAATGTCCCTTTCTGTTTGTTTGTCATTTCCTCTAGGCCTTGGAGATCAATCCTCCGGTGAGGGACATCATGATGAATCGAGCCTTCTACATCATCAGCCTTCATTTTGAAGGCTTTGAAACCCCTGACTGGGTTTCCTGGTTCACTGTGAAACTGACTCCTCTTCTGCCCAGCTTGACTGCAGGGATGCTACAGATAACAACATCATACGCAGACTGCAACGCATACCACGTCATGTACGTAGCGCTCCCCAAATGCTGCACAGCTCTGTGAAGCGGGCCTCATGGCATTGAAAGAGCGAGGGCATTTTACTCGTGCTGGTTTAGTGAGTGGTGGCGAAACGACGTTCAAGAGGCATCACCCTTAACTTCCTTTTGATTTGATCTTTCCAATTTAGCGTCGGGGCTCTGAGCAGCGTCTTTGACCAGATTGATTCGCCGAAACAACTCACCCCGGTCCTGGTGGACTACCTGAAGCAGAGCCACGAAAACGGTAGGTCCAGTGAAGGCGGCCCTTTGCTCTTCAGCTCGTGTGCTAGAAGACACAGCGCTGCTCTGTGTCTGTCAACATATGTCTTTCCTAACGAGTCTTTCCTGCTCGCTGTCATTTTAGGCTCGAGCTGTGGGTCCAACACCGGCAGCATCAGCACTTGGCTCGGGCAAAGCTTTGGCAAGTTCTCCATCTACGTGGATTATGAAGACCTGCGTGATCTCAACGAGGGCTTTGGCAGCGTGAGTGGCCCGCCGCGCTATGCAGCCGTTCCCGTGAACATTTTATTTGTGCAAGCATGTCGTTTCTACAAACGTTGTTGTTGATCTTATCCCCTGCAGTTTGAGGCACTGGACATCCTGAGCGCTTCTCAGGTCTCTCGACTGACACTGACATCCAGCGCGCTGAACAACGTAGACCTGATCAGCTTGGTCCTTGACCGCCTGGACGGCGTCAACGCTTTCCTGGACATCGACGAGTTCTTGACAGTTCTCAGCAGGACATCACAGGTATGTTCTCATCACTGAGTTGGCAGGCCTGAAGAAGTGTTATTCTCTGTGTGGCAAAAATAAATACAAAAGAGCCCCCAAAGGCTTTTGGGACGCAACGTCTGATGGAAATGTCCCTTTCTGTTTGTTTGTCATTTCCTGTAGGCCTTGGAGATCAATCCTCCGGTGAGGGACATCATGATGAATCGAGCCTTCTCCATCATCAGCCTTCATTTTGAAGGCTTTGAAACCCCTGACTGGGTTTCCTGGTTCACTGTGAAACTGACTCCTCTCCTGCCCAGCTTGACTGCAGGGATGCTACAGACAACAACATCATACGCAGACTGCAACGCATACCACGTCATGTACGTAGCGCCCCCTTAATGCTGCACAGCTCTGTGAAGCGGGCCTCATGGCATTGAAAGAGCGAGGGCATTTTACTCGTGCTGATTTAGTGAGTGGTGGCGAAACGACGCTTCTAGAGGCATCACCCCTTAACTTCCTTTTGATTTGATCTTTCCAATATAGCGTCGGGGCTCTGAGCAGCGTCTTTGACCAGATTGATTCGCCGAAACAACTCACCCCGGTCCTGGTGGACTACCTGAAGCAGAGCCACGAAAACGGTAGGTCCAGTGAAGGCGGCCCTTTGCTCTTCAGCTCGTGTGCTAGAAGACACAGCGCTGCTCTGTGTCTGTCAACATATGTCTTTCCTAACGAGTCTTTCCCGCTTGCTGTCATTTTAGGCTCGAGCTGTGGGTCCAACACCGGCAGCATCAGCACTTGGCTCGGGCAAAGCTTTGGCAAGTTCTCCATCTACGTGGATTATGAAGACCTGCGTGATCTCAACGAGGGCTTTGGCAGCGTGAGTGGCCCACCGCGCTATGCAGCCGTTCCCGTGAACATTTTATTTGTGCAAGCATGTCGTTTCTACAAACGTTGTTGTTGATCTTATCCCCTGCAGTTTGAGGCACTGGACATCCTGAGCGCTTCTCAGGTCGCTCGACTGACACTGACATCCAGCGCGCTGAACAACGTACACCTGATCAGCTTGGTCCTTGACCGCCTGGACGGCGTCAACGCTTTCCTGGACATTGACGAGTTCTTGACAGTTCTCAGCAGGACATCACAGGTATGTTCTCATCACTGAGTTGGCAGGCCTGAAGAAGTGTTATTCTCTGTGTGGCAAAAATAAATACAAAAGAGCCCCCAAAGGCTTTTGGGACGCAACGTCTGATGGAAATGTCCCTTTCTGTTTGTTTGTCATTTCCTCTAGGCCTTGGAGATCAATCCTCCGGTGAGGGACATCATGATGAATCGAGCCTTCTCCATCATCAGCCTTCATTTTGAAGGCTTTGAAACCCCTGACTGGGTTTCCTGGTTCACTGTGAAACTGACTCCTCTCCTGCCCAGCTTGACTGCAGGGATGCTACAGATAACAACATCATACGCAGACTGCAACGCATACCACGTCATGTACGTAGCGCTCCCCAAATGCTGCACAGCTCTGTGAAGCGGGCCTCATGGCATTGAAAGAGCGAGGGCATTTTACTCGTGCTGGTTTAGTGAGTGGTGGCGAAACGACGTTCAAGAGGCATCACCCTTACCTTCCTTTTGATTTGATCTTTCCAATATAGCGTCGGGGCTCTGAGCAGCGTCTTTGACCAGATTGATTCGCCGAAACAACTCACCCCGGTCCTGGTGGACTACCTGAAGCAGAGCCACGAAAATGGTAGGTCCAGTGAAGGCGGCCCTTTGCTCTTCAGCTCGTGTGCTAGAAGACACAGCGCTGCTCTGTGTCTGTCAACATATGTCTCTCCTAACGAGTCTTTGCCGCTCGCTGTCATTTTAGGCTCGAGCTGTGGGTCCAACACCGGCAGCATCAGCACTTGGCTCGGGCAAAGCTTTGGCAAGTTCTCCATCTACGTGGATTATGAAGACCTGCGTGATCTCAACGAGGGCTTTGGCAGCGTGAGTGGCCCGCCGCGCTATGCAGCCGTTCCCGTGAACATTTTATTTGTGCAAGCATGTCGTTTCTACAAACGTTGTTGTTGATCTTATCCCCTGCAGTTTGAGGCACTGGACATCCTGAGCGCTTCTCAGGTCGCTCGACTGACACTGACATCCAGCGCGCTGAACAACGTACACCTGATCAGCTTGGTCCTTGACCGCCTGGACGGCGTCAACGCTTTCCTGGACATCGACGAGTTCTTGACAGTTCTCAGCAGGACATCACAGGTATGTTCTCATCACTGAGTTGGCAGGCCTGAAGAAGTGTTATTCTCTGTGTGGCAAAAATAAATACAAAAGAGCCCCCAAAGGCTTTTGGGACGCAACGTCTGATGGAAATGTCCCTTTCTGTTTGTTTGTCATTTCCTCTAGGCCTTGGAGATCAATCCTCCGGTGAGGGACATCATGATGAATCGAGCCTTCTACATCATCAGCCTTCATTTTGAAGGCTTTGAAACCCCTGACTGGGTTTCCTGGTTCACTGTGAAACTGACTCCTCTTCTGCCCAGCTTGACTGCAGGGATGCTACAGATAACAACATCATACGCAGACTGCAACGCATACCACGTCATGTACGTAGCGCTCCCCAAATGCTGCACAGCTCTGTGAAGCGGGCCTCATGGCATTGAAAGAGCGAGGTCATTTTACTCGTGCTGGTTTAGTGAGTGGTGGCGAAACGACGTTCAAGAGGCATCACCCTTACCTTCCTTTTGATTTGATCTTTCCAATATAGCGTCGGGGCTCTGAGCAGCGTCTTTGACCAGATTGATTCGCCGAAACAACTCACCCCGGTCCTGGTGGACTACCTGAAGCAGAGCCACGAAAACGGTAGGTCCAGTGAAGGCGGCCCTTTGCTCTTCAGCTCGTGTGCTAGAAGACACAGCGCTGCTCTGTGTCTGTCAACATATGTCTTTCCTAACGAGTCTTTCCTGCTCGCTGTCATTTTAGGCTCGAGCTGTGGGTCCAACACCGGCAGCATCAGCACTTGGCTCGGGCAAAGCTTTGGCAAGTTCTCCATCTACGTGGATTATGAAGACCTGCGTGATCTCAACGAGGGCTTTGGCAGCGTGAGTGGCCCGCCGCGCTATGCAGCCGTTCCCGTGAACATTTTATTTGTGCAAGCATGTCGTTTCTACAAACGTTGTTGTTGATCTTATCCCCTGCAGTTTGAGGCACTGGACATCCTGAGCGCTTCTCAGGTCGCTCGACTGACACTGACATCCAGCGCGCTGAACAACGTACACCTGATCAGCTTGGTCCTTGACCGCCTGGACGGCGTCAACGCTTTCTTGGACATCGACGAGTTCTTGACAGTTCTCAGCAGGACATCACAGGTATGTTCTCATCACTGAGTTGGCAGGCCTGAAGAAGTGTTATTCTCTGTGTGGCAAAAATAAATACAAAAGAGCCCCCAAAGGCTTTTGGGACGCAACGTCTGATGGAAATGTCCCTTTCTGTTTGTTTGTCATTTCCTCTAGGCCTTGGAGATCAATCCTCCGGTGAGGGACATCATGATGAATCGAGCCTTCTACATCATCAGCCTTCATTTTGAAGGCTTTGAAACCCCTGACTGGGTTTCCTGGTTCACTGTGAAACTGACTCCTCTTCTGCCCAGCTTGACTGCAGGGATGCTACAGATAACAACATCATACGCAGACTGCAACGCATACCACGTCATGTACGTAGCGCCCCCTAAATGCTGCACAGCTCTGTGAAGCGGGCCTCATGGCATTGAAAGAGCGAGGGCATTTTACTCGTGCTGGTTTAGTGAGTGGTGGCGAAACGACGTTCAAGAGGCATCACCCTTACCTTCCTTTTGATTTGATCTTTCCAATATAGCGTCGGGGCTCTGAGCAGCGTCTTTGACCAGATTGATTCGCCGAAACAACTCACCCCGGTCCTGGTGGACTACCTGAAGCAGAG
Organism: Rutilus rutilus; assembly: GCF_951802725.1. Taxonomy (NCBI): domain Eukaryota; kingdom Metazoa; phylum Chordata; class Actinopteri; order Cypriniformes; family Leuciscidae; genus Rutilus; species Rutilus rutilus. The sequence goes on from NC_140209.1 coordinate 77,690,196, forward strand.
CCATGAAAACGGTAGGTCCAGTGAAGGTGGCCCTTTGCTCTTCAGCTCGTGTGCTAGAAGACACAGCGCTGCTCTTTGTCTGTCAACATATGTCTTTCCTAACGAGTCTTTCCTGCTCGCTGTCATTTTAGGCTCGAGCTGTGGGTCCAACACTGGCAGCATCAGCACTTGGCTCGGGCAAAGCTTTGGCAAGTTCTCCATCTACGTGGATTATGAAGACCTGCGTGATCTCAACGAGGGCTTTGGCAGCGTGAGTGGCCCGCCGCGCTATGCAGCCGTTCCCGTGAACATTTTATTTGTGCAGGCATGTCGTTTCTACAAACGTTGTTGTTGATCTTATCCCCTGCAGTTTGAGGCACTGGACATCCTGAGCGCTTCTCAGGTCGCTCGACTGACACTGACATCCAGCGCGCTGAACAACGTAGACCTGATCAGCTTGGTCCTTGACCGCCTGGACGGCGTCAACGCTTTCCTGGACATCGACGAGTTCTTGACAGTTCTCAGCAGGACATCACAGGTATGTTCTCATCACTGAGTTGGCAGGCCTGAAGAAGTGTTATTCTCTGTGTGGCAAAAATAAATACAAAAGAGCCCCCAAAGGCTTTTGGGACGCAACGTCTGATGGAAATGTCCCTTTCTGTTTGTTTGTCATTTCCTGTAGGCCTTGGAGATCAATCCTCCGGTGAGGGACATCATGATGAATCGAGCCTTCTCCATCATCAGCCTTCATTTTGAAGGCTTTGAAACCCCTGACTGGGTTTCCTGGTTCACTGTGAAACTGACTCCTCTCCTGCCCAGCTTGACTGCAGGGATGCTACAGACAACAACATCATACGCAGACTGCAACGCATACCACGTCATGTACGTAGCGCCCCCTTAATGCTGCACAGCTCTGTGAAGCGGGCCTCATGGCATTGAAAGAGCGAGGACATTTTACTCGTGCTGGTTTAGTGAGTGGTGGCGAAATGACGTTCAAGAGGCATCACCCTTACCTTCCTTTTGATTTGATCTTTCCAATATAGCGTCGGGGCTCTGAGCAGCGTCTTTGATCAGATTGATTCGCCGAAACAACTCACCCCGGTCCTGGTGGACTACCTGAAGCAGAGCCATGAAAACGGTAGGTCCAGTGAAGGTGGCCCTTTGCTCTTCAGCTCGTGTGCTAGAAGACACAGCGCTGCTCTGTGTCTGTCAACATATGTCTTTCCTAACGAGTCTTTCCTGCTCGCTGTCATTTTAGGCTCGAGCTGTGGGTCCAACACTGGCAGCATCAGCACTTGGCTCGGGCAAAGCTTTGGCAAGTTCTCCATCTACGTGGATTATGAAGACCTGCGTGATCTCAACGAGGGCTTTGGCAGCGTGAGTGGCCCGCCGCGCTATGCAGCCGTTCCCGTGAACATTTTATTTGTGCAGGCATGTCGTTTCTACAAACGTTGTTGTTGATCTTATCCCCTGCAGTTTGAGGCACTGGACATCCTGAGCGCTTCTCAGGTCGCTCGACTGACACTGACATCCAGCGCGCTGAACAACGTACACCTGATCAGCTTGGTCCTTGACCGCCTGGACGGCGTCAACGCTTTCCTGGACATCGACGAGTTCTTGACAGTTCTCAGCAGGACATCACAGGTATGTTCTCATCACTGAGTTGGCAGGCCTGAAGAAGTGTTATTCTCTGTGTGGCAAAAATAAATACAAAAGAGCCCCCAAAGGCTTTTGGGACGCAACGTCTGATGGAAATGTCCCTTTCTGTTTGTTTGTCATTTCCTCTAGGCCTTGGAGATCAATCCTCCGGTGAGGGACATCATGATGAATCGAGCCTTCTCCATCATCAGCCTTCATTTTGAAGGCTTTGAAACCCCTGACTGGGTTTCCTGGTTCACTGTGAAACTGACTCCTCTTCTGCCCAGCTTGACTGCAGGGATGCTACAGATAACAACATCATACGCAGACTGCAACGCATACCACGTCATGTACGTAGCGCTCCCCAAATGCTGCACAGCTCTGTGAAGCGGGCCTCATGGCATTGAAAGAGCGAGGGCATTTTACTCGTGCTGGTTTAGTGAGTGGTGGCGAAACGACGTTCAAGAGGCATCACCCTTACCTTCCTTTTGATTTGATCTTTCCAATATAGCGTCGGGGCTCTGAGCAGCGTCTTTGACCAGATTGATTCGCCGAAACAACTCACCCCGGTCCTGGTGGACTACCTGAAGCAGAGCCACGAAAACGGTAGGTCCAGTAAAGGCGGCCCTTTGCTCTTCAGCTCGTGTGCTAGAAGACACAGCGCTGCTCTGTGTCTGTCAACATATGTCTCTCCTAACGAGTCTTTGCCGCTCGCTGTCATTTTAGGCTCGAGCTGTGGGTCCAACACCGGCAGCATCAGCACTTGGCTCAGGCAAAGCTTTGGCAAGTTCTCCATCTACGTGGATTATGAAGACCTGCGTGATCTCAACGAGGGCTTTGGCAGCGTGAGTGGCCCGCCGCGCTATGCAGCCGTTCCCGTGAACATTTTATTTGTGCAAGCATGTCGTTTCTACAAACGTTGTTGTTGATCTTATCCCCTGCAGTTTGAGGCACTGGACATCCTGAGCGCTTCTCAGGTCGCTCGACTGACACTGACATCCAGCGCGCTGAACAACGTAAACCTGATCAGCTTGGTCCTTGACCGCCTGGACGGCGTCAACGCTTTCCTGGACATCGACGAGTTCTTGACAGTTCTCAGCAGGACATCACAGGTATGTTCTCATCACTGAGTTGGCAGGCCTGAAGAAGTGTTATTCTCTGTGTGGCAAAAATAAATACAAAAGAGCCCCCAAAGGCTTTTGGGACGCAACGTCTGATGGAAATGTCCCTTTCTGTTTGTTTGTCATTTCCTCTAGGCCTTGGAGATCAATCCTCCGGTGAGGGACATCATGATGAATCGAGCCTTCTCCATCATCAGCCTTCATTTTGAAGGCTTTGAAACCCCTGACTGGGTTTCCTGGTTCACTGTGAAACTGACTCCTCTCCTGCCCAGCTTGACTGCAGGGATGCTACAGATAACAACATCATACGCAGACTGCAACGCATACCACGTCATGTACGTAGCGCTCCCCAAATGCTGCACAGCTCTGTGAAGCGGGCCTCATGGCATTGAAAGAGCGAGGGCATTTTACTCGTGCTGGTTTAGTGAGTGGTGGCGAAACGACGTTCAAGAGGCATCACCCTTACCTTCCTTTTGATTTGATCTTTCCAATATAGCGTCGGGGCTCTGAGCAGCGTCTTTGACCAGATTGATTCGCCGAAACAACTCACCCCGGTCCTGGTGGACTACCTGAAGCAGAGCCACGAAAACGGTAGGTCCAGTGAAGGCGGCCCTTTGCTCTTCAGCTCGTGTGCTAGAAGACACAGCGCTGCTCTGTGTCTGTCAACATATGTCTCTCCTAACGAGTCTTTGCCGCTCGCTGTCATTTTAGGCTCGAGCTGTGGGTCCAACACCGGCAGCATCAGCACTTGGCTCGGGCAAAGCTTTGGCAAGTTCTCCATCTACGTGGATTATGAAGACCTGCGTGATCTCAACGAGGGCTTTGGCAGCGTGAGTGGCCCGCCGCGCTATGCAGCCGTTCCCGTGAACATTTTATTTGTGCAAGCATGTCGTTTCTACAAACGTTGTTGTTGATCTTATCCCCTGCAGTTTGAGGCACTGGACATCCTGAGCGCTTCTCAGGTCGCTCGACTGACACTGACATCCAGCGCGCTGAACAACGTACACCTGATCAGCTTGGTCCTTGACCGCCTGGACGGCGTCAACGCTTTCCTGGACATCGACGAGTTCTTGACAGTTCTCAGCAGGACATCACAGGTATGTTCTCATCACTGAGTTGGCAGGCCTGAAGAAGTGTTATTCTCTGTGTGGCAAAAATAAATACAAAAGAGCCCCCAAAGGCTTTTGGGACGCAACGTCTGATGGAAATGTCCCTTTCTGTTTGTTTGTCATTTCCTCTAGGCCTTGGAGATCAATCCTCCGGTGAGGGACATCATGATGAATCGAGCCTTCTACATCATCAGCCTTCATTTTGAAGGCTTTGAAACCCCTGACTGGGTTTCCTGGTTCACTGTGAAACTGACTCCTCTCCTGCCCAGCTTGACTGCAGGGATGCTACAGATAACAACATCATACGCAGACTGCAACGCATACCACGTCATGTACGTAGCGCTCCCCAAATGCTGCACAGCTCTGTGAAGCGGGCCTCATGGCATTGAAAGAGCGAGGGCATTTTACTCGTGCTGGTTTAGTGAGTGGTGGCGAAACGACGTTCAAGAGGCATCACCCTTACCTTCCTTTTGATTTGATCTTTCCAATATAGCGTCGGGGCTCTGAGCAGCGTCTTTGACCAGATTGATTCGCCGAAACAACTCACCCCGGTCCTGGTGGACTACCTGAAGCAGAGCCATGAAAACGGTAGGTCCAGTGAAGGTGGCCCTTTGCTCTTCAGCTCGTGTGCTAGAAGACACAGCGCTGCTCTTTGTCTGTCAACATATGTCTTTCCTAACGAGTCTTTCCTGCTCGCTGTCATTTTAGGCTCGAGCTGTGGCTCCAACACTGGCAGCATCAGCACTTGGCTCGGGCAAAGCTTTGGCAAGTTCTCCATCTACGTGGATTATGAAGACCTGCGTGATCTCAACGAGGGCTTTGGCAGCGTGAGTGGCCCGCCGCGCTATGCAGCCGTTCCCGTGAACATTTTATTTGTGCAGGCATGTCGTTTCTACAAACGTTGTTGTTGATCTTATCCCCTGCAGTTTGAGGCACTGGACATCCTGAGCGCTTCTCAGGTCGCTCGACTGACACTGACATCCAGCGCGCTGAACAACGTAGACCTGATCAGCTTGGTCCTTGACCGCCTGGACGGCGTCAACGCTTTCCTGGACATCGACGAGTTCTTGACAGTTCTCAGCAGGACATCACAGGTATGTTCTCATCACTGAGTTGGCAGGCCTGAAGAAGTGTTATTCTCTGTGTGGCAAAAATAAATACAAAAGAGCCCCCAAAGGCTTTTGGGACGCAACGTCTGATGGAAATGTCCCTTTCTGTTTGTTTGTCATTTCCTCTAGGCCTTGGAGATCAATCCTCCGGTGAGGGACATCATGATGAATCGAGCCTTCTCCATCATCAGCCTTCATTTTGAAGGCTTTGAAACCCCTGACTGGGTTTCCTGGTTCACTGTGAAACTGACTCCTCTCCTGCCCAGCTTGACTGCAGGGATGCTACAGACAACAACATCATACGCAGACTGCAACGCATACCACGTCATGTACGTAGCGCCCCCTTAATGCTGCACAGCTCTGTGAAGCGGGCCTCATGGCATTGAAAGAGCGAGGACATTTTACTCGTGCTGGTTTAGTGAGTGGTGGCGAAATGACGTTCAAGAGGCATCACCCTTACCTTCCTTTTGATTTGATCTTTCCAATATAGCGTCGGGGCTCTGAGCAGCGTCTTTGACCAGATTGATTCGCCGAAACAACTCACCCCGGTCCTGGTGGACTACCTGAAGCAGAGCCATGAAAACGGTAGGTCCAGTGAAGGCGGCCCTTTGCTCTTCAGCTCGTGTGCTAGAAGACACAGCGCTGCTCTGTGTCTGTCAACATATGTCTCTCCTAACGAGTCTTTGCCGCTCGCTGTCATTTTAGGCTCGAGCTGTGGGTCCAACACCGGCAGCATCAGCACTTGGCTCGGGCAAAGCTTTGGCAAGTTCTCCATCTACGTGGATTATGAAGACCTGCGTGATCTCAACGAGGGCTTTGGCAGCGTGAGTGGCCCGCCGCGCTATGCAGCCGTTCCCGTGAACATTTTATTTGTGCAAGCATGTCGTTTCTACAAACGTTGTTGTTGATCTTATCCCCTGCAGGTTGAGGCACTGGACATCCTGAGCGCTTCTCAGGTCGCTCGACTGACACTGACATCCAGCGCGCTGAACAACGTACACCTGATCAGCTTGGTCCTTGACCGCCTGGACGGCGTCAACGCTTTCCTGGACATCGACGAGTTCTTGACAGTTCTCAGCAGGACATCACAGGTATGTTCTCATCACTGAGTTGGCAGGCCTGAAGAAGTGTTATTCTCTGTGTGGCAAAAATAAATACAAAAGAGCCCCCAAAGGCTTTTGGGACGCAACGTCTGATGGAAATGTCCCTTTCTGTTTGTTTGTCATTTCCTCTAGGCCTTGGAGATCAATCCTCCGGTGAGGGACATCATGATGAATCGAGCCTTCTACATCATCAGCCTTCATTTTGAAGGCTTTGAAACCCCTGACTGGGTTTCCTGGTTCACTGTGAAACTGACTCCTCTCCTGCCCAGCTTGACTGCAGGGATGCTACAGATAACAACATCATACGCAGACTGCAACGCATACCACGTCATGTACGTAGCGCTCCCCAAATGCTGCACAGCTCTGTGAAGCGGGCCTCATGGCATTGAAAGAGCGAGGGCATTTTACTCGTGCTGGTTTAGTGAGTGGTGGCGAAACGACGTTCAAGAGGCATCACCCTTACCTTCCTTTTGATTTGATCTTTCCAATATAGCGTCGGGGCTCTGAGCAGCGTCTTTGACCAGATTGATTCGCCGAAACAACTCACCCCGGTCCTGGTGGACTACCTGAAGCAGAGCCATGAAAACGGTAGGTCCAGTGAAGGTGGCCCTTTGCTCTTCAGCTCGTGTGCTAGAAGACACAGCGCTGCTCTTTGTCTGTCAACATATGTCTTTCCTAACGAGTCTTTCCTGCTCGCTGTCATTTTAGGCTCGAGCTGTGGGTCCAACACTGGCAGCATCAGCACTTGGCTCGGGCAAAGCTTTGGCAAGTTCTCCATCTACGTGGATTATGAAGACCTGCGTGATCTCAACGAGGGCTTTGGCAGCGTGAGTGGCCCGCCGCGCTATGCAGCCGTTCCCGTGAACATTTTATTTGTGCAGGCATGTCGTTTCTACAAACGTTGTTGTTGATCTTATCCCCTGCAGTTTGAGGCACTGGACATCCTGAGCGCTTCTCAGGTCGCTCGACTGACACTGACATCCAGCGCGCTGAACAACGTAGACCTGATCAGCTTGGTCCTTGACCGCCTGGACGGCGTCAACGCTTTCCTGGACATCGACGAGTTCTTGACAGTTCTCAGCAGGACATCACAGGTATGTTCTCATCACTGAGTTGGCAGGCCTGAAGAAGTGTTATTCTCTGTGTGGCAAAAATAAATACAAAAGAGCCCCCAAAGGCTTTTGGGACGCAACGTCTGATGGAAATGTCCCTTTCTGTTTGTTTGTCATTTCCTGTAGGCCTTGGAGATCAATCCTCCGGTGAGGGACATCATGATGAATCGAGCCTTCTCCATCATCAGCCTTCATTTTGAAGGCTTTGAAACCCCTGACTGGGTTTCCTGGTTCACTGTGAAACTGACTCCTCTCCTGCCCAGCTTGACTGCAGGGATGCTACAGACAACAACATCATACGCAGACTGCAACGCATACCACGTCATGTACGTAGCGCCCCCTTAATGCTGCACAGCTCTGTGAAGCGGGCCTCATGGCATTGAAAGAGCGAGGACATTTTACTCGTGCTGGTTTAGTGAGTGGTGGCGAAATGACGTTCAAGAGGCATCACCCTTACCTTCCTTTTGATTTGATCTTTCCAATATAGCGTCGGGGCTCTGAGCAGCGTCTTTGATCAGATTGATTCGCCGAAACAACTCACCCCGGTCCTGGTGGACTACCTGAAGCAGAGCCATGAAAACGGTAGGTCCAGTGAAGGTGGCCCTTTGCTCTTCAGCTCGTGTGCTAGAAGACACAGCGCTGCTCTGTGTCTGTCAACATATGTCTTTCCTAACGAGTCTTTCCTGCTCGCTGTCATTTTAGGCTCGAGCTGTGGGTCCAACACTGGCAGCATCAGCACTTGGCTCGGGCAAAGCTTTGGCAAGTTCTCCATCTACGTGGATTATGAAGACCTGCGTGATCTCAACGAGGGCTTTGGCAGCGTGAGTGGCCCGCCGCGCTATGCAGCCGTTCTCGTGAACATTTTATTTGTGCAGGCATGTCGTTTCTACAAACGTTGTTGTTGATCTTATCCCCTGCAGTTTGAGGCACTGGACATCCTGAGCGCTTCTCAGGTCGCTCGACTGACACTGACATCCAGCGCGCTGAACAACGTAGACCTGATCAGCTTGGTCCTTGACCGCCTGGACGGCGTCAACGCTTTCCTGGACATCGACGAGTTCTTGACAGTTCTCAGCAGGACATCACAGGTATGTTCTCATCACTGAGTTGGCAGGCCTGAAGAAGTGTTATTCTCTGTGTGGCAAAAATAAATACAAAAGAGCCCCCAAAGGCTTTTGGGACGCAACGTCTGATGGAAATGTCCCTTTCTGTTTGTTTGTCATTTCCTCTAGGCCTTGGAGATCAATCCTCCGGTGAGGGACATCATGATGAATCGAGCCTTCTCCATCATCAGCCTTCATTTTGAAGGCTTTGAAACCCCTGACTGGGTTTCCTGGTTCACTGTGAAACTGACTCCTCTTCTGCCCAGCTTGACTGCAGGGATGCTACAGATAACAACATCATACGCAGACTGCAACGCATACCACGTCATGTACGTAGCGCTCCCCAAATGCTGCACAGCTCTGTGAAGCGGGCCTCATGGCATTGAAAGAGCGAGGGCATTTTACTCGTGCTGGTTTAGTGAGTGGTGGCGAAACGACGTTCAAGAGGCATCACCCTTACCTTCCTTTTGATTTGATCTTTCCAATATAGCGTCGGGGCTCTGAGCAGCGTCTTTGACCAGATTGATTCGCCGAAACAACTCACCCCGGTCCTGGTGGACTACCTGAAGCAGAGCCACGAAAACGGTAGGTCCAGTAAAGGCGGCCCTTTGCTCTTCAGCTCGTGTGCTAGAAGACACAGCGCTGCTCTGTGTCTGTCAACATATGTCTCTCCTAACGAGTCTTTGCCGCTCGCTGTCATTTTAGGCTCGAGCTGTGGGTCCAACACCGGCAGCATCAGCACTTGGCTCGGGCAAAGCTTTGGCAAGTTCTCCATCTACGTGGATTATGAAGACCTGCGTGATCTCAACGAGGGCTTTGGCAGCGTGAGTGGCCCGCCGCGCTATGCAGCCGTTCCCGTGAACATTTTATTTGTGCAAGCATGTCGTTTCTACAAACGTTGTTGTTGATCTTATCCCCTGCAGTTTGAGGCACTGGACATCCTGAGCGCTTCTCAGGTCGCTCGACTGACACTGACATCCAGCGCGCTGAACAACGTAAACCTGATCAGCTTGGTCCTTGACCGCCTGGACGGCGTCAACGCTTTCCTGGACATCGACGAGTTCTTGACAGTTCTCAGCAGGACATCACAGGTATGTTCTCATCACTGAGTTGGCAGGCCTGAAGAAGTGTTATTCTCTGTGTGGCAAAAATAAATACAAAAGAGCCCCCAAAGGCTTTTGGGACGCAACGTCTGATGGAAATGTCCCTTTCTGTTTGTTTGTCATTTCCTCTAGGCCTTGGAGATCAATCCTCCGGTGAGGGACATCATGATGAATCGAGCCTTCTCCATCATCAGCCTTCATTTTGAAGGCTTTGAAACCCCTGACTGGGTTTCCTGGTTCACTGTGAAACTGACTCCTCTCCTGCCCAGCTTGACTGCAGGGATGCTACAGATAACAACATCATACGCAGACTGCAACGCATACCACGTCATGTACGTAGCGCTCCCCAAATGCTGCACAGCTCTGTGAAGCGGGCCTCATGGCATTGAAAGAGCGAGGGCATTTTACTCGTGCTGGTTTAGTGAGTGGTGGCGAAACGACGTTCAAGAGGCATCACCCTTACCTTCCTTTTGATTTGATCTTTCCAATATAGCGTCGGGGCTCTGAGCAGCGTCTTTGACCAGATTGATTCGCCGAAACAACTCACCCCGGTCCTGGTGGACTACCTGAAGCAGAGCCACGAAAACGGTAGGTCCAGTGAAGGCGGCCCTTTGCTCTTCAGCTCGTGTGCTAGAAGACACAGCGCTGCTCTGTGTCTGTCAACATATGTCTCTCCTAACGAGTCTTTCCTGCTCGCTGTCATTTTAGGCTCGAGCTGTGGGTCCAACACCGGCAGCATCAGCACTTGGCTCGGGCAAAGCTTTGGCAAGTTCTCCATCTACGTGGATTATGAAGACCTGCGTGATCTCAACGAGGGCTTTGGCAGCGTGAGTGGCCCGCCGCGCTATGCAGCCGTTCCCGTGAACATTTTATTTGTGCAAGCATGTCGTTTCTACAAACGTTGTTGTTGATCTTATCCCCTGCAGTTTGAGGCACTGGACATCCTGAGCGCTTCTCAGGTCGCTCGACTGACACTGACATCCAGCGCGCTGAACAACGTAAACCTGATCAGCTTGGTCCTTGACCGCCTGGACGGCGTCAACGCTTTCCTGGACATCGACGAGTTCTTGACAGTTCTCAGCAGGACATCACAGGTATGTTCTCATCACTGAGTTGGCAGGCCTGAAGAAGTGTTATTCTCTGTGTGGCAAAAATAAATACAAAAGAGCCCCCAAAGGCTTTTGGGACGCAACGTCTGATGGAAATGTCCCTTTCTGTTTGTTTGTCATTTCCTCTAGGCCTTGGAGATCAATCCTCCGGTGAGGGACATCATGATGAATCGAGCCTTCTCCATCATCAGCCTTCATTTTGAAGGCTTTGAAACCCCTGACTGGGTTTCCTGGTTCACTGTGAAACTGACTCCTCTCCTGCCCAGCTTGACTGCAGGGATGCTACAGATAACAACATCATACGCAGACTGCAACGCATACCACGTCATGTACGTAGCGCTCCCCAAATGCTGCACAGCTCTGTGAAGCGGGCCTCATGGCATTGAAAGAGCGAGGGCATTTTACTCGTGCTGGTTTAGTGAGTGGTGGCGAAACGACGTTCAAGAGGCATCACCCTTACCTTCCTTTTGATTTGATCTTTCCAATATAGCGTCGGGGCTCTGAGCAGCGTCTTTGACCAGATTGATTCGCCGAAACAACTCACCCCGGTCCTGGTGGACTACCTGAAGCAGAGCCACGAAAACGGTAGGTCCAGTGAAGGCGGCCCTTTGCTCTTCAGCTCGTGTGCTAGAAGACACAGCGCTGCTCTGTGTCTGTCAACATATGTCTCTCCTAACGAGTCTTTGCCGCTCGCTGTCATTTTAGGCTCGAGCTGTGGGTCCAACACCGGCAGCATCAGCACTTGGCTCGGGCAAAGCTTTGGCAAGTTCTCCATCTACGTGGATTATGAAGACCTGCGTGATCTCAACGAGGGCTTTGGCAGCGTGAGTGGCCCGCCGCGCTATGCAGCCGTTCCCGTGAACATTTTATTTGTGCAAGCATGTCGTTTCTACAAACGTTGTTGTTGATCTTATCCCCTGCAGTTTGAGGCACTGGACATCCTGAGCGCTTCTCAGGTCGCTCGACTGACACTGACATCCAGCGCGCTGAACAACGTACACCTGATCAGCTTGGTCCTTGACCGCCTGGACGGCGTCAACGCTTTCCTGGACATCGACGAGTTCTTGACAGTTCTCAGCAGGACATCACAGGTATGTTCTCATCACTGAGTTGGCAGGCCTGAAGAAGTGTTATTCTCTGTGTGGCAAAAATAAATACAAAAGAGCCCCCAAAGGCTTTTGGGACGCAACGTCTGATGGAAATGTCCCTTTCTGTTTGTTTGTCATTTCCTCTAGGCCTTGGAGATCAATCCTCCGGTGAGGGACATCATGATGAATCGAGCCTTCTACATCATCAGCCTTCATTTTGAAGGCTTTGAAACCCCTGACTGGGTTTCCTGGTTCACTGTGAAACTGACTCCTCTTCTGCCCAGCTTGACTGCAGGGATGCTACAGATAACAACATCATACGCAGACTGCAACGCATACCACGTCATGTACGTAGCGCTCCCCAAATGCTGCACAGCTCTGTGAAGCGGGCCTCATGGCATTGAAAGAGCGAGGTCATTTTACTCGTGCTGGTTTAGTGAGTGGTGGCGAAACGACGTTCAAGAGGCATCACCCTTACCTTCCTTTTGATTTGATCTTTCCAATATAGCGTCGGGGCTCTGAGCAGCGTCTTTGACCAGATTGATTCGCCGAAACAACTCACCCCGGTCCTGGTGGACTACCTGAAGCAGAGCCACGAAAACGGTAGGTCCAGTGAAGGCGGCCCTTTGCTCTTCAGCTCGTGTGCTAGAAGACACAGCGCTGCTCTGTGTCTGTCAACATATGTCTCTCCTAACGAGTCTTTGCCGCTCGCTGTCATTTTAGGCTCGAGCTGTGGGTCCAACACCGGCAGCATCAGCACTTGGCTCGGGCAAAGCTTTGGCAAGTTCTCCATCTACGTGGATTATGAAGACCTGCGTGATCTCAACGAGGGCTTTGGCAGCGTGAGTGGCCCGCCGCGCTATGCAGCCGTTCCCGTGAACATTTTATTTGTGCAAGCATGTCGTTTCTACAAACGTTGTTGTTGATCTTATCCCCTGCAGTTTGAGGCACTGGACATCCTGAGCGCTTCTCAGGTCGCTCGACTGACACTGACATCCAGCGCGCTGAACAACGTAAACCTGATCAGCTTGGTCCTTGACCGCCTGGACGGCGTCAACGCTTTCCTGGACATCGACGAGTTCTTGACAGTTCTCAGCAGGACATCACAGGTATGTTCTCATCACTGAGTTGGCAGGCCTGAAGAAGTGTTATTCTCTGTGTGGCAAAAATAAATACAAAAGAGCCCCCAAAGGCTTTTGGGACGCAACGTCTGATGGAAATGTCCCTTTCTGTTTGTTTGTCATTTCCTCTAGGCCTTGGAGATCAATCCTCCGGTGAGGGACATCATGATGAATCGAGCCTTCTCCATCATCAGCCTTCATTTTGAAGGCTTTGAAACCCCTGACTGGGTTTCCTGGTTCACTGTGAAACTGACTCCTCTCCTGCCCAGCTTGACTGCAGGGATGCTACAGATAACAACATCATACGCAGACTGCAACGCATACCACGTCATGTACGTAGCGCTCCCCAAATGCTGCACAGCTCTGTGAAGCGGGCCTCATGGCATTGAAAGACCGAGGGCATTTTACTCGTGCTGGTTTAGTGAGTGGTGGCGAAACGACGTTCAAGAGGCATCACCCTTACCTTCCTTTTGATTTGATCTTTCCAATATAGCGTCGGGGCTCTGAGCAGCGTCTTTGACCAGATTGATTCGCCGAAACAACTCACCCCGGTCCTGGTGGACTACCTGAAGCAGAGCCACGAAAACGGTAGGTCCAGTGAAGGCGGCCCTTTGCTCTTCAGCTCGTGTGCTAGAAGACACAGCGCTGCTCTGTGTCTGTCAACATATGTCTCTCCTAACGAGTCTTTGCCGCTCGCTGTCATTTTAGGCTCGAGCTGTGGGTCCAACACCGGCAGCATCAGCACTTGGCTCGGGCAAAGCTTTGGCAAGTTCTCCATCTACGTGGATTATGAAGACCTGCGTGATCTCAACGAGGGCTTTGGCAGCGTGAGTGGCCCGCCGCGCTATGCAGCCGTTCCCGTGAACATTTTATTTGTGCAAGCATGTCGTTTCTACAAACGTTGTTGTTGATCTTATCCCCTGCAGTTTGAGGCACTGGACATCCTGAGCGCTTCTCAGGTCGCTCGACTGACACTGACATCCAGCGCGCTGAACAACGTACACCTGATCAGCTTGGTCCTTGACCGCCTGGACGGCGTCAACGCTTTCCTGGACATCGACGAGTTCTTGACAGTTCTCAGCAGGACATCACAGGTATGTTCTCATCACTGAGTTGGCAGGCCTGAAGAAGTGTTATTCTCTGTGTGGCAAAAATAAATACAAAAGAGCCCCCAAAGGCTTTTGGGACGCAACGTCTGATGGAAATGTCCCTTTCTGTTTGTTTGTCATTTCCTCTAGGCCTTGGAGATCAATCCTCCGGTGAGGGACATCATGATGAATCGAGCCTTCTACATCATCAGCCTTCATTTTGAAGGCTTTGAAACCCCTGACTGGGTTTCCTGGTTCACTGTGAAACTGACTCCTCTCCTGCCCAGCTTGACTGCAGGGATGCTACAGATAACAACATCATACGCAGACTGCAACGCATACCACGTCATGTACGTAGCGCTCCCCAAATGCTGCACAGCTCTGTGAAGCGGGCCTCATGCCATTGAAAGAGCGAGGGCATTTTACTCGTGCTGGTTTAGTGAGTGGTGGCGAAACGACGTTCAAGAGGCATCACCCTTACCTTCCTTTTGATTTGATCTTTCCAATATAGCGTCGGGGCTCTGAGCAGCGTCTTTGACCAGATTGATTCGCCGAAACAACTCACCCCGGTCCTGGTGGACTACCTGAAGCAGAGCCATGAAAACGGTAGGTCCAGTGAAGGTGGCCCTTTGCTCTTCAGCTCGTGTGCTAGAAGACACAGCGCTGCTCTTTGTCTGTCAACATATGTCTTTCCTAACGAGTCTTTCCTGCTCGCTGTCATTTTAGGCTCGAGCTGTGGCTCCAACACTGGCAGCATCAGCACTTGGCTCGGGCAAAGCTTTGGCAAGTTCTCCATCTACGTGGATTATGAAGACCTGCGTGATCTCAACGAGGGCTTTGGCAGCGTGAGTGGCCCGCCGCGCTATGCAGCCGTTCCCGTGAACATTTTATTTGTGCAGGCATGTCGTTTCTACAAACGTTGTTGTTGATCTTATCCCCTGCAGTTTGAGGCACTGGACATCCTGAGCGCTTCTCAGGTCGCTCGACTGACACTGACATCCAGCGCGCTGAACAACGTAGACCTGATCAGCTTGGTCCTTGACCGCCTGGACGGCGTCAACGCTTTCCTGGACATCGACGAGTTCTTGACAGTTCTCAGCAGGACATCACAGGTATGTTCTCATCACTGAGTTGGCAGGCCTGAAGAAGTGTTATTCTCTGTGTGGCAAAAATAAATACAAAAGAGCCCCCAAAGGCTTTTGGGACGCAACGTCTGATGGAAATGTCCCTTTCTGTTTGTTTGTCATTTCCTCTAGGCCTTGGAGATCAATCCTCCGGTGAGGGACATCATGATGAATCGAGCCTTCTCCATCATCAGCCTTCATTTTGAAGGCTTTGAAACCCCTGACTGGGTTTCCTGGTTCACTGTGAAACTGACTCCTCTCCTGCCCAGCTTGACTGCAGGGATGCTACAGATAACAACATCATACGCAGACTGCAACGCATACCACGTCATGTACGTAGCGCTCCCCAAATGCTGCACAGCTCTGTGAAGCGGGCCTCATGGCATTGAAAGAGCGAGGGCATTTTACTCGTGCTGGTTTAGTGAGTGGTGGCGAAACGACGTTCAAGAGGCATCACCCTTACCTTCCTTTTGATTTGATCTTTCCAATATAGCGTCGGGGCTCTGAGCAGCGTCTTTGACCAGATTGATTCGCCGAAACAACTCACCCCGGTCCTGGTGGACTACCTGAAGCAGAGCCACGAAAACGGTAGGTCCAGTGAAGGCGGCCCTTTGCTCTTCAGCTCGTGTGCTAGAAGACACAGCGCTGCTCTGTGTCTGTCAACATATGTCTCTCCTAACGAGTCTTTGCCGCTCGCTGTCATTTTAGGCTCGAGCTGTGGGTCCAACACCGGCAGCATCAGCACTTGGCTCGGGCAAAGCTTTGGCAAGTTCTCCATCTACGTGGATTATGAAGACCTGCGTGATCTCAACGAGGGCTTTGGCAGCGTGAGTGGCCCGCCGCGCTATGCAGCCGTTCCCGTGAACATTTTATTTGTGCAAGCATGTCGTTTCTACAAACGTTGTTGTTGATCTTATCCCCTGCAGTTTGAGGCACTGGACATCCTGAGCGCTTCTCAGGTCGCTCGACTGACACTGACATCCAGCGCGCTGAACAACGTACACCTGATCAGCTTGGTCCTTGACCGCCTGGACGGCGTCAACGCTTTCCTGGACATCGACGAGTTCTTGACAGTTCTCAGCAGGACATCACAGGTATGTTCTCATCACTGAGTTGGCAGGCCTGAAGAAGTGTTATTCTCTGTGTGGCAAAAATAAATACAAAAGAGCCCCCAAAGGCTTTTGGGACGCAACGTCTGATGGAAATGTCCCTTTCTGTTTGTTTGTCATTTCCTCTAGGCCTTGGAGATCAATCCTCCGGTGAGGGACATCATGATGAATCGAGCCTTCTACATCATCAGCCTTCATTTTGAAGGCTTTGAAACCCCTGACTGGGTTTCCTGGTTCACTGTGAAACTGACTCCTCTTCTGCCCAGCTTGACTGCAGGGATGCTACAGATAACAACATCATACGCAGACTGCAACGCATACCACGTCATGTACGTAGCGCTCCCCAAATGCTGCACAGCTCTGTGAAGCGGGCCTCATGGCATTGAAAGAGCGAGGGCATTTTACTCGTGCTGGTTTAGTGAGTGGTGGCGAAACGACGTTCAAGAGGCATCACCCTTACCTTCCTTTTGATTTGATCTTTCCAATATAGCGTCGGGGCTCTGAGCAGCGTCTTTGACCAGATTGATTCGCCGAAACAACTCACCCCGGTCCTGGTGGACTACCTGAAGCAGAGCCATGAAAACGGTAGGTCCAGTGAAAGTGGCCCTTTGCTCTTCAGCTCGTGTGCTAGAAGACACAGCGCTGCTCTTTGTCTGTCAACATATGTCTTTCCTAACGAGTCTTTCCTGCTCGCTGTCATTTTAGGCTCGAGCTGTGGGTCCAACACTGGCAGCATCAGCACTTGGCTCGGGCAAAGCTTTGGCAAGTTCTCCATCTACGTGGATTATGAAGACCTGCGTGATCTCAACGAGGGCTTTGGCAGCGTGAGTGGCCCGCCGCGCTATGCAGCCGTTCCCGTGAACATTTTATTTGTGCAGGCATGTCGTTTCTACAAACGTTGTTGTTGATCTTATCCCCTGCAGTTTGAGGCACTGGACATCCTGAGCGCTTCTCAGGTCGCTCGACTGACACTGACATCCAGCGCGCTGAACAACGTAGACCTGATCAGCTTGGTCCTTGACCGCCTGGACGGCGTCAACGCTTTCCTGGACATCGACGAGTTCTTGACAGTTCTCAGCAGGACATCACAGGTATGTTCTCATCACTGAGTTGGCAGGCCTGAAGAAGTGTTATTCTCTGTGTGGCAAAAATAAATACAAAAGAGCCCCCAAAGGCTTTTGGGACGCAACGTCTGATGGAAATGTCCCTTTCTGTTTGTTTGTCATTTCCTGTAGGCCTTGGAGATCAATCCTCCGGTGAGGGACATCATGATGAATCGAGCCTTCTCCATCATCAGCCTTCATTTTGAAGGCTTTGAAACCCCTGACTGGGTTTCCTGGTTCACTGTGAAACTGACTCCTCTCCTGCCCAGCTTGACTGCAGGGATGCTACAGACAACAACATCATACGCAGACTGCAACGCATACCACGTCATGTACGTAGCGCCCCCTTAATGCTGCACAGCTCTGTGAAGCGGGCCTCATGGCATTGAAAGAGCGAGGACATTTTACTCGTGCTGGTTTAGTGAGTGGTGGCGAAATGACGTTCAAGAGGCATCACCCTTACCTTCCTTTTGATTTGATCTTTCCAATATAGCGTCGGGGCTCTGAGCAGCGTCTTTGATCAGATTGATTCGCCGAAACAACTCACCCCGGTCCTGGTGGACTACCTGAAGCAGAGCCATGAAAACGGTAGGTCCAGTGAAGGTGGCCCTTTGCTCTTCAGCTCGTGTGCTAGAAGACACAGCGCTGCTCTGTGTCTGTCAACATATGTCTTTCCTAACGAGTCTTTCCTGCTCGCTGTCATTTTAGGCTCGAGCTGTGGGTCCAACACTGGCAGCATCAGCACTTGGCTCGGGCAAAGCTTTGGCAAGTTCTCCATCTACGTGGATTATGAAGACCTGCGTGATCTCAACGAGGGCTTTGGCAGCGTGAGTGGCCCGCCGCGCTATGCAGCCGTTCCCGTGAACATTTTATTTGTGCAGGCATGTCGTTTCTACAAACGTTGTTGTTGATCTTATCCCCTGCAGTTTGAGGCACTGGACATCCTGAGCGCTTCTCAGGTCGCTCGACTGACACTGACATCCAGCGCGCTGAACAACGTAGACCTGATCAGCTTGGTCCTTGACCGCCTGGACGGCGTCAACGCTTTCCTGGACATCGACGAGTTCTTGACAGTTCTCAGCAGGACATCACAGGTATGTTCTCATCACTGAGTTGGCAGGCCTGAAGAAGTGTTATTCTCTGTGTGGCAAAAATAAATACAAAAGAGCCCCCAAAGGCTTTTGGGACGCAACGTCTGATGGAAATGTCCCTTTCTGTTTGTTTGTCATTTCCTCTAGGCCTTGGAGATCAATCCTCCGGTGAGGGACATCATGATGAATCGAGCCTTCTCCATCATCAGCCTTCATTTTGAAGGCTTTGAAACCCCTGACTGGGTTTCCTGGTTCACTGTGAAACTGACTCCTCTCCTGCCCAGCTTGACTGCAGGGATGCTACAGATAACAACATCATACGCAGACTGCAACGCATACCACGTCATGTACGTAGCGCTCCCCAAATGCTGCACAGCTCTGTGAAGCGGGCCTCATGGCATTGAAAGAGCGAGGGCATTTTACTCGTGCTGGTTTAGTGAGTGGTGGCGAAACGACGTTCAAGAGGCATCACCCTTACCTTCCTTTTGATTTGATCTTTCCAATATAGCGTCGGGGCTCTGAGCAGCGTCTTTGACCAGATTGATTCGCCGAAACAACTCACCCCGGTCCTGGTGGACTACCTGAAGCAGAGCCACGAAAACGGTAGGTCCAGTGAAGGCGGCCCTTTGCTCTTCAGCTCGTGTGCTAGAAGACACAGCGCTGCTCTGTGTCTGTCAACATATGTCTCTCCTAACGAGTCTTTGCCGCTCGCTGTCATTTTAGGCTCGAGCTGTGGGTCCAACACCGGCAGCATCAGCACTTGGCTCGGGCAAAGCTTTGGCAAGTTCTCCATCTACGTGGATTATGAAGACCTGCGTGATCTCAACGAGGGCTTTGGCAGCGTGAGTGGCCCGCCGCGCTATGCAGCCGTTCCCGTGAACATTTTATTTGTGCAAGCATGTCGTTTCTACAAACGTTGTTGTTGATCTTATCCCCTGCAGTTTGAGGCACTGGACATCCTGAGCGCTTCTCAGGTCGCTCGACTGACACTGACATCCAGCGCGCTGAACAACGTACACCTGATCAGCTTGGTCCTTGACCGCCTGGACGGCGTCAACGCTTTCCTGGACATCGACGAGTTCTTGACAGTTCTCAGCAGGACATCACAGGTATGTTCTCATCACTGAGTTGGCAGGCCTGAAGAAGTGTTATTCTCTGTGTGGCAAAAATAAATACAAAAGAGCCCCCAAAGGCTTTTGGGACGCAACGTCTGATGGAAATGTCCCTTTCTGTTTGTTTGTCATTTCCTCTAGGCCTTGGAGATCAATCCTCCGGTGAGGGACATCATGATGAATCGAGCCTTCTACATCATCAGCCTTCATTTTGAAGGCTTTGAAACCCCTGACTGGGTTTCCTGGTTCACTGTGAAACTGACTCCTCTTCTGCCCAGCTTGACTGCAGGGATGCTACAGATAACAACATCATACGCAGACTGCAACGCATACCACGTCATGTACGTAGCGCTCCCCAAATGCTGCACAGCTCTGTGAAGCGGGCCTCATGGCATTGAAAGAGCGAGGGCATTTTACTCGTGCTGGTTTAGTGAGTGGTGGCGAAACGACGTTCAAGAGGCATCACCCTTACCTTCCTTTTGATTTGATCTTTCCAATATAGCGTCGGGGCTCTGAGCAGCGTCTTTGACCAGATTGATTCGCCGAAACAACTCACCCCGGTCCTGGTGGACTACCTGAAGCAGAGCCATGAAAACGGTAGGTCCAGTGAAAGTGGCCCTTTGCTCTTCAGCTCGTGTGCTAGAAGACACAGCGCTGCTCTTTGTCTGTCAACATATGTCTTTCCTAACGAGTCTTTCCTGCTCGCTGTCATTTTAGGCTCGAGCTGTGGGTCCAACACTGGCAGCATCAGCACTTGGCTCGGGCAAAGCTTTGGCAAGTTCTCCATCTACGTGGATTATGAAGACCTGCGTGATCTCAACGAGGGCTTTGGCAGCGTGAGTGGCCCGCCGCGCTATGCAGCCGTTCCCGTGAACATTTTATTTGTGCAGGCATGTCGTTTCTACAAACGTTGTTGTTGATCTTATCCCCTGCAGTTTGAGGCACTGGACATCCTGAGCGCTTCTCAGGTCGCTCGACTGACACTGACATCCAGCGCGCTGAACAACGTAGACCTGATCAGCTTGGTCCTTGACCGCCTGGACGGCGTCAACGCTTTCCTGGACATCGACGAGTTCTTGACAGTTCTCAGCAGGACATCACAGGTATGTTCTCATCACTGAGTTGGCAGGCCTGAAGAAGTGTTATTCTCTGTGTGGCAAAAATAAATACAAAAGAGCCCCCAAAGGCTTTTGGGACGCAACGTCTGATGGAAATGTCCCTTTCTGTTTGTTTGTCATTTCCTGTAGGCCTTGGAGATCAATCCTCCGGTGAGGGACATCATGATGAATCGAGCCTTCTCCATCATCAGCCTTCATTTTGAAGGCTTTGAAACCCCTGACTGGGTTTCCTGGTTCACTGTGAAACTGACTCCTCTCCTGCCCAGCTTGACTGCAGGGATGCTACAGACAACAACATCATACGCAGACTGCAACGCATACCACGTCATGTACGTAGCGCCCCCTTAATGCTGCACAGCTCTGTGAAGCGGGCCTCATGGCATTGAAAGAGCGAGGACATTTTACTCGTGCTGGTTTAGTGAGTGGTGGCGAAATGACGTTCAAGAGGCATCACCCTTACCTTCCTTTTGATTTGATCTTTCCAATATAGCGTCGGGGCTCTGAGCAGCGTCTTTGATCAGATTGATTCGCCGAAACAACTCACCCCGGTCCTGGTGGACTACCTGAAGCAGAGCCATGAAAACGGTAGGTCCAGTGAAGGTGGCCCTTTGCTCTTCAGCTCGTGTGCTAGAAGACACAGCGCTGCTCTGTGTCTGTCAACATATGTCTTTCCTAACGAGTCTTTCCTGCTCGCTGTCATTTTAGGCTCGAGCTGTGGGTCCAACACTGGCAGCATCAGCACTTGGCTCGGGCAAAGCTTTGGCAAGTTCTCCATCTACGTGGATTATGAAGACCTGCGTGATCTCAACGAGGGCTTTGGCAGCGTGAGTGGCCCGCCGCGCTATGCAGCCGTTCTCGTGAACATTTTATTTGTGCAGGCATGTCGTTTCTACAAACGTTGTTGTTGATCTTATCCCCTGCAGTTTGAGGCACTGGACATCCTGAGCGCTTCTCAGGTCGCTCGACTGACACTGACATCCAGCGCGCTGAACAACGTAGACCTGATCAGCTTGGTCCTTGACCGCCTGGACGGCGTCAACGCTTTCCTGGACATCGACGAGTTCTTGACAGTTCTCAGCAGGACATCACAGGTATGTTCTCATCACTGAGTTGGCAGGCCTGAAGAAGTGTTATTCTCTGTGTGGCAAAAATAAATACAAAAGAGCCCCCAAAGGCTTTTGGGACGCAACGTCTGATGGAAATGTCCCTTTCTGTTTGTTTGTCATTTCCTCTAGGCCTTGGAGATCAATCCTCCGGTGAGGGACATCATGATGAATCGAGCCTTCTCCATCATCAGCCTTCATTTTGAAGGCTTTGAAACCCCTGACTGGGTTTCCTGGTTCACTGTGAAACTGACTCCTCTTCTGCCCAGCTTGACTGCAGGGATGCTACAGATAACAACATCATACGCAGACTGCAACGCATACCACGTCATGTACGTAGCGCTCCCCAAATGCTGCACAGCTCTGTGAAGCGGGCCTCATGGCATTGAAAGAGCGAGGGCATTTTACTCGTGCTGGTTTAGTGAGTGGTGGCGAAACGACGTTCAAGAGGCATCACCCTTACCTTCCTTTTGATTTGATCTTTCCAATATAGCGTCGGGGCTCTGAGCAGCGTCTTTGACCAGATTGATTCGCCGAAACAACTCACCCCGGTCCTGGTGGACTACCTGAAGCAGAGCCACGAAAACGGTAGGTCCAGTAAAGGCGGCCCTTTGCTCTTCAGCTCGTGTGCTAGAAGACACAGCGCTGCTCTGTGTCTGTCAACATATGTCTCTCCTAACGAGTCTTTGCCGCTCGCTGTCATTTTAGGCTCGAGCTGTGGGTCCAACACCGGCAGCATCAGCACTTGGCTCGGGCAAAGCTTTGGCAAGTTCTCCATCTACGTGGATTATGAAGACCTGCGTGATCTCAACGAGGGCTTTGGCAGCGTGAGTGGCCCGCCGCGCTATGCAGCCGTTCCCGTGAACATTTTATTTGTGCAAGCATGTCGTTTCTACAAACGTTGTTGTTGATCTTATCCCCTGCAGTTTGAGGCACTGGACATCCTGAGCGCTTCTCAGGTCGCTCGACTGACACTGACATCCAGCGCGCTGAACAACGTAAACCTGATCAGCTTGGTCCTTGACCGCCTGGACGGCGTCAACGCTTTCCTGGACATCGACGAGTTCTTGACAGTTCTCAGCAGGACATCACAGGTATGTTCTCATCACTGAGTTGGCAGGCCTGAAGAAGTGTTATTCTCTGTGTGGCAAAAATAAATACAAAAGAGCCCCCAAAGGCTTTCGGGACGCAACGTCTGATGGAAATGTCCCTTTCTGTTTGTTTGTCATTTCCTCTAGGCCTTGGAGATCAATCCTCCGGTGAGGGACATCATGATGAATCGAGCCTTCTCCATCATCAGCCTTCATTTTGAAGGCTTTGAAACCCCTGACTGGGTTTCCTGGTTCACTGTGAAACTGACTCCTCTCCTGCCCAGCTTGACTGCAGGGATGCTACAGACAACAACATCATACGCAGACTGCAACGCATACCACGTCATGTACGTAGCGCCCCCTTAATGCTGCACAGCTCTGTGAAGCGGGCCTCATGGCATTGAAAGAGCGAGGACATTTTACTCGTGCTGGTTTAGTGAGTGGTGGCGAAATGACGTTCAAGAGGCATCACCCTTACCTTCCTTTTGATTTGATCTTTCCAATATAGCGTCGGGGCTCTGAGCAGCGTCTTTGACCAGATTGATTCGCCGAAACAACTCACCCCGGTCCTGGTGGACTACCTGAAGCAGAGCCATGAAAACGGTAGGTCCAGTGAAGGTGGCCCTTTGCTCTTCAGCTCGTGTGCTAGAAGACACAGCGCTGCTCTGTGTCTGTCAACATATGTCTCTCCTAACGAGTCTTTCCTGCTCGCTGTCATTTTAGGCTCGAGCTGTGGGTCCAACACTGGCAGCATCAGCACTTGGCTCGGGCAAAGCTTTGGCAAGTTCTCCATCTACGTGGATTATGAAGACCTGCGTGATCTCAACGAGGGCTTTGGCAGCGTGAGTGGCCCGCCGCGCTATGCAGCCGTTCCCGTGAACATTTTATTTGTGCAAGCATGTCGTTTCTACAAACGTTGTTGTTGATCTTATCCCCTGCAGTTTGAGGCTCTGGACATCCTGAGCGCTTCTCAGGTCGCTCGACTGACACTGACATCCAGCGCGCTGAACAACGTAAACCTGATCAGCTTGGTCCTTGACCGCCTGGACGGCGTCAACGCTTTCCTGGACATCGACGAGTTCTTGACAGTTCTCAGCAGGACATCACAGGTATGTTCTCATCACTGAGTTGGCAGGCCTGAAGAAGTGTTATTCTCTGTGTGGCAAAAATAAATACAAAAGAGCCCCCAAAGGCTTTTGGGACGCAACGTCTGATGGAAATGTCCCTTTCTGTTTGTTTGTCATTTCCTCTAGGCCTTGGAGATCAATCCTCCGGTGAGGGACATCATGATGAATCGAGCCTTCTCCATCATCAGCCTTCATTTTGAAGGCTTTGAAACCCCTGACTGGGTTTCCTGGTTCACTGTGAAACTGACTCCTCTCCTGCCCAGCTTGACTGCAGGGATGCTACAGATAACAACATCATACGCAGACTGCAACGCATACCACGTCATGTACGTAGCGCTCCCCAAATGCTGCACAGCTCTGTGAAGCGGGCCTCATGGCATTGAAAGAGCGAGGGCATTTTACTCGTGCTGGTTTAGTGAGTGGTGGCGAAACGACGTTCAAGAGGCATCACCCTTACCTTCCTTTTGATTTGATCTTTCCAATATAGCGTCGGGGCTCTGAGCAGCGTCTTTGACCAGATTGATTCGCCGAAACAACTCACCCCGGTCCTGGTGGACTACCTGAAGCAGAGCCACGAAAACGGTAGGTCCAGTGAAGGCGGCCCTTTGCTCTTCAGCTCGTGTGCTAGAAGACACAGCGCTGCTCTGTGTCTGTCAACATATGTCTCTCCTAACGAGTCTTTGCCGCTCGCTGTCATTTTAGGCTCGAGCTGTGGGTCCAACACCGGCAGCATCAGCACTTGGCTCGGGCAAAGCTTTGGCAAGTTCTCCATCTACGTGGATTATGAAGACCTGCGTGATCTCAACGAGGGCTTTGGCAGCGTGAGTGGCCCGCCGCGCTATGCAGCCGTTCCCGTGAACATTTTATTTGTGCAAGCATGTCGTTTCTACAAACGTTGTTGTTGATCTTATCCCCTGCAGTTTGAGGCACTGGACATCCTGAGCGCTTCTCAGGTCGCTCGACTGACACTGACATCCAGCGCGCTGAACAACGTACACCTGATCAGCTTGGTCCTTGACCGCCTGGACGGCGTCAACGCTTTCCTGGACATCGACGAGTTCTTGACAGTTCTCAGCAGGACATCACAGGTATGTTCTCATCACTGAGTTGGCAGGCCTGAAGAAGTGTTATTCTCTGTGTGGCAAAAATAAATACAAAAGAGCCCCCAAAGGCTTTTGGGACGCAACGTCTGATGGAAATGTCCCTTTCTGTTTGTTTGTCATTTCCTCTAGGCCTTGGAGATCAATCCTCCGGTGAGGGACATCATGATGAATCGAGCCTTCTCCATCATCAGCCTTCATTTTGAAGGCTTTGAAACCCCTGACTGGGTTTCCTGGTTCACTGTGAAACTGACTCCTCTTCTGCCCAGCTTGACTGCAGGGATGCTACAGATAACAACATCATACGCAGACTGCAACGCATACCACGTCATGTACGTAGCGCTCCCCAAATGCTGCACAGCTCTGTGAAGCGGGCCTCATGGCATTGAAAGAGCGAGGGCATTTTACTCGTGCTGGTTTAGTGAGTGGTGGCGAAACGACGTTCAAGAGGCATCACCCTTACCTTCCTTTTGATTTGATCTTTCCAATATAGCGTCGGGGCTCTGAGCAGCGTCTTTGACCAGATTGATTCGCCGAAACAACTCACCCCGGTCCTGGTGGACTACCTGAAGCAGAGCCACGAAAACGGTAGGTCCAGTAAAGGCGGCCCTTTGCTCTTCAGCTCGTGTGCTAGAAGACACAGCGCTGCTCTGTGTCTGTCAACATATGTCTCTCCTAACGAGTCTTTGCCGCTCGCTGTCATTTTAGGCTCGAGCTGTGGGTCCAACACCGGCAGCATCAGCACTTGGCTCGGGCAAAGCTTTGGCAAGTTCTCCATCTACGTGGATTATGAAGACCTGCGTGATCTCAACGAGGGCTTTGGCAGCGTGAGTGGCCCGCCGCGCTATGCAGCCGTTCCCGTGAACATTTTATTTGTGCAAGCATGTCGTTTCTACAAACATTGTTGTTGATCTTATCCCCTGCAGTTTGAGGCACTGGACATCCTGAGCGCTTCTCAGGTCGCTCGACTGACACTGACATCCAGCGCGCTGAACAACGTAGACCTGATCAGCTTGGTCCTTGACCGCCTGGACGGCGTCAACGCTTTCCTGGACATCGACGAGTTCTTGACAGTTCTCAGCAGGACATCACAGGTATGTTCTCATCACTGAGTTGGCAGGCCTGAAGAAGTGTTATTCTCTGTGTGGCAAAAATAAATACAAAAGAGCCCCCAAAGGCTTTCGGGACGCAACGTCTGATGGAAATGTCCCTTTCTGTTTGTTTGTCATTTCCTGTAGGCCTTGGAGATCAATCCTCCGGTGAGGGACATCATGATGAATCGAGCCTTCTCCATCATCAGCCTTCATTTTGAAGGCTTTGAAACCCCTGACTGGGTTTCCTGGTTCACTGTGAAACTGACTCCTCTCCTGCCCAGCTTGACTGCAGGGATGCTACAGACAACAACATCATACGCAGACTGCAACGCATACCACGTCATGTACGTAGCGCCCCCTTAATGCTGCACAGCTCTGTGAAGCGGGCCTCATGGCATTGAAAGAGCGAGGACATTTTACTCGTGCTGGTTTAGTGAGTGGTGGCGAAATGACGTTCAAGAGGCATCACCCTTACCTTCCTTTTGATTTGATCTTTCCAATATAGCGTCGGGGCTCTGAGCAGCGTCTTTGACCAGATTGATTCGCCGAAACAACTCACCCCGGTCCTGGTGGACTACCTGAAGCAGAGCCATGAAAACGGTAGGTCCAGTGAAGGTGGCCCTTTGCTCTTCAGCTCGTGTGCTAGAAGACACAGCGCTGCTCTGTGTCTGTCAACATATGTCTCTCCTAACGAGTCTTTCCTGCTCGCTGTCATTTTAGGCTCGAGCTGTGGGTCCAACACTGGCAGCATCAGCACTTGGCTCGGGCAAAGCTTTGGCAAGTTCTCCATCTACGTGGATTATGAAGACCTGCGTGATCTCAACGAGGGCTTTGGCAGCGTGAGTGGCCCGCCGCGCTATGCAGCCGTTCCCGTGAACATTTTATTTGTGCAGGCATGTCGTTTCTACAAACGTTGTTGTTGATCTTATCCCCTGCAGTTTGAGGCACTGGACATCCTGAGCGCTTCTCAGGTCGCTCGACTGACACTGACATCCGGCGCGCTGAACAACGTAGACCTGATCAGCTTGGTCCTTGACCGCCTGGACGGCGTCAACGCTTTCCTGGACATCGACGAGTTCTTGACAGTTCTCAGCAGGACATCACAGGTATGTTCTCATCACTGAGTTGGCAGGCCTGAAGAAGTGTTATTCTCTGTGTGGCAAAAATAAATACAAAAGAGCCCCCAAAGGCTTTTGGGACGCAACGTCTGATGGAAATGTCCCTTTCTGTTTGTTTGTCATTTCCTCTAGGCCTTGGAGATCAATCCTCCGGTGAGGGACATCATGATGAATCGAGCCTTCTCCATCATCAGCCTTCATTTTGAAGGCTTTGAAACCCCTGACTGGGTTTCCTGGTTCACTGTGAAACTGACTCCTCTTCTGCCCAGCTTGACTGCAGGGATGCTACAGACAACAACATCATACGCAGACTGCAACGCATACCACGTCATGTACGTAGCGCCCCCTAAATGCTGCACAGCTCTGTGAAGCGGGCCTCATGGCATTGAAAGAGCGAGGGCATTTTACTCGTGCTGGTTTAGTGAGTGGTGGCGAAACGTCGTTCAAGAGGCATCACCCTTACCTTCCTTTTGATTTGATCTTTCCAATATAGCGTCGGGGCTCTGAGCAGCGTCTTTGACCAGATTGATTCGCCGAAACAACTCACCCCGGTCCTGGTGGACTACCTGAAGCAGAGCCACGAAAACGGTAGGTCCAGTGAAGGCGGCCCTTTGCTCTTCAGCTCGTGTGCTAGAAGACACAGCGCTGCTCTGTGTCTGTCAACATATGTCTTTCCTAACGAGTCTTTCCTGCTCGCTGTCATTTTAGGCTCGAGCTGTGGGTCCAACACCGGCAGCATCAGCACTTGGCTCGGGCAAAGCTTTGGCAAGTTCTCCATCTACGTGGATTATGAAGACCTGCGTGATCTCAACGAGGGCTTTGGCAGCGTGAGTGGCCCGCCGCGCTATGCAGCCGTTCCCGTGAACATTTTATTTGTGCAAGCATGTCGTTTCTACAAACGTTGTTGTTGATCTTATCCCCTGCAGTTTGAGGCACTGGACATCCTGAGCGCTTCTCAGGTCGCTCGACTGACACTGACATCCAGCGCGCTGAACAACGTAGACCTGATCAGCTTGGTCCTTGACCGCCTGGACGGCGTCAACGCTTTCCTGGACATCGACGAGTTCTTGACAGTTCTCAGCAGGACATCACAGGTATGTTCTCATCACTGAGTTGGCAGGCCTGAAGAAGTGTTATTCTCTGTGTGGCAAAAATAAATACAAAAGAGCCCCCAAAGGCTTTTGGGACGCAACGTCTGATGGAAATGTCCCTTTCTGTTTGTTTGTCATTTCCTCTAGGCCTTGGAGATCAATCCTCCGGTGAGGGACATCATGATGAATCGAGCCTTCTCCATCATCAGCCTTCATTTTGAAGGCTTTGAAACCCCTGACTGGGTTTCCTGGTTCACTGTGAAACTGACTCTTCTCCTGCCCAGCTTGACTGCAGGGATGCTACAGACAACAACATCATACGCAGACTGCAACGCATACCACGTCATGTACGTAGCGCCCCCTAAATGCTGCACAGCTCTGTGAAGCGGGCCTCATGGCATTGAAAGAGCGAGGGCATTTTACTCGTGCTGGTTTAGTGAGTGGTGGCGAAACGACGTTCAAGAGGCATCACCCTTACCTTCCTTTTGATTTGATCTTTCCAATATAGCGTCGGGGCTCTGAGCAGCGTCTTTGACCAGATTGATTCGCCGAGACAACTCAGCCCGGTCCTGGTGGACTACCTGAAGCAGAGCCACGAAAACGGTAGGTCCAGTGAAGGCGGCCCTTTGCTCTTCAGCTCGTGTGCTAGAAGACACAGCGCTGCTCTGTGTCTGTCAACATATGTCTCTCCTAACGAGTCTTTCCTGCTCGCTGTCATTTTAGGCTCGAGCTGTGGGTCCAACACCGGCAGCATCAGCACTTGGCTCGGGCAAAGCTTTGGCAAGTTCTCCATCTACGTGGATTATGAAGACCTGCGTGATCTCAACGAGGGCTTTGGCAGCGTGAGTGGCCCGCCGCGCTATGCAGCCGTTCCCGTGAACATTTTATTTGTGCAAGCATGTCGTTTCTACAAACGTTGTTGTTGATCTTATCCCCTGCAGTTTGAGGCACTGGACATCCTGAGCGCTTCTCAGGTCGCTCGACTGACACTGACATCCGGCGCGCTGAACAACGTACACCTGATCAGCTTGGTCCTTGACCGCCTGGACGGCGTCAACGCTTTCCTGGACATAGACAAGTTCTTGACAGTTCTCAGCAGGACATCACAGGTATGTTCTCATCACTGAGTTGGCAGGCCTGAAGAAGTGTTATTCTCTGTGTGGCAAAAATAAATACAAAAGAGCCCCCAAAGGCTTTTGGGACGCAACGTCTGATGGAAATGTCCCTTTCTGTTTGTTTGTCATTTCCTCTAGGCCTTGGAGATCAATCCTCCGGTGAGGGACATCATGATGAATCGAGCCTTCTCCATCATCAGCCTTCATTTTGAAGGCTTTGAAACCCCTGACTGGGTTTCCTGGTTCACTGTGAAACTGACTCCTCTCCTGCCCAGCTTGACTGCAGGGATGCTACAGACAACAACATCATACGCAGACTGCAACGCATACCACGTCATGTACGTAGCGCCCCCTAAATGCTGCACAGCTCTGTGAAGCGGGCCTCATGGCATTGAAAGAGCGAGGACATTTTACTCGTGCTGGTTTAGTGAGTGGTGGCGAAATGACGTTCAAGAGGCATCACCCTTACCTTCCTTTTGATTTGATCTTTCCAATATAGCGTCGGGGCTCTGAGCAGCGTCTTTGACCAGATTGATTCGCCGAGACAACTCACCCCGGTCCTGGTGGACTACCTGAAGCAGAGCCACGAAAACGGTAGGTCCAGTGAAGGCGGCCCTTTGCTCTTCAGGTCGTGTGCTAGAAGACACAGCGCTGCTCTGTGTCTGTCAACATATGTCTCTCCTAACGAGTCTTTCCTGCTCGCTGTCATTTTAGGCTCGAGCTGTGGGTCCAACACCGGCAGCATCAGCACTTGGCTCGGGCAAAGCTTTGGCAAGTTCTCCATCTACGTGGATTATGAAGACCTGCGTGATCTCAACGAGGGCTTTGGCAGCGTGAGTGGCCCGCCGCGCTATGCAGCCGTTCCACGTGAACATTTTATTTGTGCAAGCATGTCGTTTCTACAAACGTTGTTGTTGATCTTATCCCCTGCAGTTTGAGGCACTGGACATCCTGAGCGCTTCTCAGGTCGCTCGACTGACACTGACATCCAGCGCGCTGAACAACGTAGACCTGATCAGCTTGGTCCTTGACCGCCTGGACGGCGTCAACGCTTTCCTGGACATCGACGAGTTCTTGACAGTTCTCAGCAGGACATCACAGGTATGTTCTCATCACTGAGTTGGCAGGCCTGAAGAAGTGTTATTCTCTGTGTGGCAAAAATAAATACAAAAGAGCCCCCAAAGGCTTTTGGGACGCAACGTCTGATGGAAATGTCCCTTTCTGTTTGTTTGTCATTTCCTCTAGGCCTTGGAGATCAATCCTCCGGTGAGGGACATCATGATGAATCGAGCCTTCTCCATCATCAGCCTTCATTTTGAAGGCTTTGAAACCCCTGACTGGGTTTCCTGGTTCACTGTGAAACTGACTCCTCTCCTGCCCAGCTTGACTGCAGGGATGCTACAGACAACAACATCATACGCAGACTGCAACGCATACCACGTCATGTACGTAGCGCCCCCTAAATGCTGCACAGCTCTGTGAAGCGGGCCTCATGGCATTGAAAGAGCGAGGACATTTTACTCGTGCTGGTTTAGTGAGTGGTGGCGAAATGACGTTCAAGAGGCATCACCCTTACCTTCCTTTTGATTTGATCTTTCCAATATAGCGTCGGGGCTCTGAGCAGCGTCTTTGACCAGATTGATTCGCCGAAACAACTCACCCCGGTCCTGGTGGACTACCTGAAGCAGAGCCACGAAAACGGTAGGTCCAGTGAAGGCGGCCCTTTGCTCTTCAGCTCGTGTGCTAGAAGACACAGCGCTGCTCTGTGTCTGTCAACATATGTCTCTCCTAACGAGTCTTTCCTGCTCGCTGTCATTTTAGGCTCGAGCTGTGGGTCCAACACCGGCAGCATCAGCACTTGGCTCGGGCAAAGCTTTGGCAAGTTCTCCATCTACGTGGATTATGAAGACCTGCGTGATCTCAACGAGGGCTTTGGCAGCGTGAGTGGCCCGCCGCGCTATGCAGCCGTTCCCGTGAACATTTTATTTGTGCAAGCATGTCGTTTCTACAAACGTTGTTGTTGATCTTATCCCCTGCAGTTTGAGGCACTGGACATCCTGAGCGCTTCTCAGGTCGCTCGACTGACACTGACATCCAGCGCGCTGAACAACGTAGACCTGATCAGCTTGGTCCTTGACCGCCTGGACGGCGTCAACGCTTTCCTGGACATCGACGAGTTCTTGACAGTTCTCAGCAGGACATCACAGGTATGTTCTCATCACTGAGTTGGCAGGCCTGAAGAAGTGTTATTCTCTGTGTGGCAAAAATAAATACAAAAGAGCCCCCAAAGGCTTTTGGGACGCAACGTCTGATGGAAATGTCCCTTTCTCTTTGTTTGTCATTTCCTCTAGGCCTTGGAGATCAATCCTCCGGTGAGGGACATCATGATGAATCGAGCCTTCTCCATCATCAGCCTTCATTTTGAAGGCTTTGAAACCCCTGACTGGGTTTCCTGGTTCACTGTGAAACTGACTCCTCTTCTGCCCAGCTTGACTGCAGGGATGCTACAGACAACAACATCATACGCAGACTGCAACGCATACCACGTCATGTACGTAGCGCCCCCTAAATGCTGCACAGCTCTGTGAAGCGGGCCTCATGGCATTGAAAGAGCGAGGGCATTTTACTCGTGCTGGTTTAGTGAGTGGTGGCGAAACGTCGTTCAAGAGGCATCACCCTTACCTTCCTTTTGATTTGATCTTTCCAATATAGCGTCGGGGCTCTGAGCAGCGTCTTTGACCAGATTGATTCGCCGAAACAACTCACCCCGGTCCTGGTGGACTACCTGAAGCAGAGCCACGAAAACGGTAGGTCCAGTGAAGGCGGCCCTTTGCTCTTCAGCTCGTGTGCTAGAAGACACAGCGCTGCTCTGTGTCTGTCAACATATGTCTTTCCTAACGAGTCTTTCCTGCTCGCTGTCATTTTAGGCTCGAGCTGTGGGTCCAACACCGGCAGCATCAGCACTTGGCTCGGGCAAAGCTTTGGCAAGTTCTCCATCTACGTGGATTATGAAGACCTGCGTGATCTCAACGAGGGCTTTGGCAGCGTGAGTGGCCCGCCGCGCTATGCAGCCGTTCCCGTGAACATTTTATTTGTGCAAGCATGTCGTTTCTACAAACGTTGTTGTTGATCTTATCCCCTGCAGTTTGAGGCACTGGACATCCTGAGCGCTTCTCAGGTCGCTCGACTGACACTGACATCCAGCGCGCTGAACAACGTAGACCTGATCAGCTTGGTCCTTGACCGCCTGGACGGCGTCAAAGCTTTCCTGGACATCGACGAGTTCTTGACAGTTCTCAGCAGGACATCACAGGTATGTTCTCATCACTGAGTTGGCAGGCCTGAAGAAGTGTTATTCTCTGTGTGGCAAAAATAAATACAAAAGAGCCCCCAAAGGCTTTTGGGACGCAACGTCTGATGGAAATGTCCCTTTCTGTTTGTTTGTCATTTCCTCTAGGCCTTGGAGATCAATCCTCCGGTGAGGGACATCATGATGAATCGAGCCTTCTCCATCATCAGCCTTCATTTTGAAGGCTTTGAAACCCCTGACTGGGTTTCCTGGTTCACTGTGAAACTGACTCTTCTCCTGCCCAGCTTGACTGCAGGGATGCTACAGACAACAACATCATACGCAGACTGCAACGCATACCACGTCATGTACGTAGCGCCCCCTAAATGCTGCACAGCTCTGTGAAGCGGGCCTCATGGCATTGAAAGAGCGAGGGCATTTTACTCGTGCTGGTTTAGTGAGTGGTGGCGAAACGACGTTCAAGAGGCATCACCCTTACCTTCCTTTTGATTTGATCTTTCCAATATAGCGTCGGGGCTCTGAGCAGCGTCTTTGACCAGATTGATTCGCCGAGACAACTCACCCCGGTCCTGGTGGACTACCTGAAGCAGAGCCACGAAAACGGTAGGTCCAGTGAAGGCGGCCCTTTGCTCTTCAGCTCGTGTGCTAGAAGACACAGCGCTGCTCTGTGTCTGTCAACATATGTCTCTCCTAACGAGTCTTTCCTGCTCGCTGTCATTTTAGGCTCGAGCTGTGGGTCCAACACCGGCAGCATCAGCACTTGGCTCGGGCAAAGCTTTGGCAAGTTCTCCATCTACGTGGATTATGAAGACCTGCGTGATCTCAACGAGGGCTTTGGCAGCGTGAGTGGCCCGCCGCGCTATGCAGCCGTTCCCGTGAACATTTTATTTGTGCAAGCATGTCGTTTCTACAAACGTTGTTGTTGATCTTATCCCCTGCAGTTTGAGGCACTGGACATCCTGAGCGCTTCTCAGGTCGCTCGACTGACACTGACATCCGGCGCGCTGAACAACGTAGACCTGATCAGCTTGGTCCTTGACCGCCTGGACGGCGTCAACGCTTTCCTGGACATCGACGAGTTCTTGACAGTTCTCAGCAGGACATCACAGGTATGTTCTCATCACTGAGTTGGCAGGCCTGAAGAAGTGTTATTCTCTGTGTGGCAAAAATAAATACAAAAGAGCCCCCAAAGGCTTTTGGGACGCAACGTCTGATGGAAATGTCCCTTTCTGTTTGTTTGTCATTTCCTCTAGGCCTTGGAGATCAATCCTCCGGTGAGGGACATCATGGTGAATCGAGCCTTCTCCATCATCAGCCTTCATTTTGAAGGCTTTGAAACCCCTGACTGGGTTTCCTGGTTCACTGTGAAACTGACTCCTCTCCTGCCCAGCTTGACTGCAGGGATGCTACAGACAACAACATCATACGCAGACTGCAACGCATACCACGTCATGTACGTAGCGCCCCCTAAATGCTGCACAGCTCTGTGAAGCGGGCCTCATGGCATTGAAAGAGCGAGGACATTTTACTCGTGCTGGTTTAGTGAGTGGTGGCGAAACGACGTTCAAGAGGCATCACCCTTACCTTCCTTTTGATTTGATCTTTCCAATATAGCGTCGGGGCTCTGAGCAGCGTCTTTGACCAGATTGATTCGCCGAGACAACTCACCCCGGTCCTGGTGGACTACCTGAAGCAGAGCCATGAAAACGGTAGGTCCAGTGAAGGCGGCCCTTTGCTCTTCAGCTCGTGTGCTAGAAGACACAGCGCTGCTCTGTGTCTGTCAACATATGTCTTTCCTAACGAGTCTTTCCTGCTCGCTGTCATTTTAGGCTCGAGCTGTGGGTCCAACACCGGCAGCATCAGCACTTGGCTCGGGCAAAGCTTTGGCAAGTTCTCCATCTACGTGGATTATGAAGACCTGCGTGATCTCAACGAGGGCTTTGGCAGCGTGAGTGGCCCGCCGCGCTATGCAGCCGTTCCCGTGAACGTTTTATTTGTGCAAGCATGTCGTTTCTACAAACGTTGTTGTTGATCTTATCCCCTGCAGTTTGAGGCACTGGACATCCTGAGCGCTTCTCAGGTCGCTCGACTGACACTGACATCCAGCGCGCTGAACAACGTACACCTGATCAGCTTGGTCCTTGACCGCCTGGACGGCGTCAACGCTTTCCTGGACATAGACAAGTTCTTGACAGTTCTCAGCAGGACATCACAGGTATGTTCTCATCACTGAGTTGGCAGGCCTGAAGAAGTGTTATTCTCTGTGTGGCAAAAATAAATACAAAAGAGCCCCCAAAGGCTTTTGGGACGCAACGTCTGATGGAAATGTCCCTTTCTGTTTGTTTGTCATTTCCTCTAGGCCTTGGAGATCAATCCTCTGGTGAGGAACATCATGATGAATCGAGCCTTCTCCATCATCAGCCTTCATTTTGAAGGCTTTGGAACCCCCGACTGGGTTTCCTGGTTCACTGTGAAACTGACTCCTCTTCTGCCCAGCTTGACTGCAGGGATGCTACAGACAACAACATCATACGCAGACTGCAACGCATACCACGTCATGTACGTAGCGCCCCCTAAATGCTGCACAGCTCTGTGAAGCGGGCCTCATGGCATTGAAAGAGCGAGGGCATTTTACTCGTGCTGGTTTAGTGAGTGGTGGCGAAACGACGTTCAAGAGGCATCACCCTTACCTTCCTTTTGATTTGATCTTTCCAATATAGCGTCGGGGCTCTGAGCAGCGTCTTTGACCAGATTGATTCGCCGGAACAACTCACCCCGGTCCTGGTGGACTACCTGAAGCAGAGCCATGAAAACGGTAGGTCCAGTGAAGGCGGCCCTTTGCTCTTCAGCTCGTGTGCTAGAAGACACAGCGCTGCTCTGTGTCTGTCAACATATGTCTTTCCTAACGAGTCTTTCCTGCTCGCTGTCATTTTAGGCTCGAGCTGTGGGTCCAACACCGGCAGCATCATCACTTGGCTCGGGCAAAGCTTTGGCAAGTTCTCCATCTACGTGGATTATGAAGACCTGCGTGATCTCAACGAGGGCTTTGGCAGCGTGAGTGGCCCGTCGAGCTATGCAGCCGCTCCCGTGAACATTTTATTTGTGAAAGCATGTCGTTTCTACAAACGTTGTTGTTGATCTTATCCCCTGCAGTTTGAGGCACTGGACATCCTGAGCGCTTCTCAGGTCGCTCAACTGACACTGACATCCAGCGCGCTGAACAACGTACACCTGATCAGCTTGGTCCTTGACCGCCTGGACGGCGTCAACGCTTTCCTGGACATCGACGAGTTCTTGACAGTTCTCAGCAGGACATCACAGGTATGTTCTCATCACTGAGTTGGCAGGCCTGAAGAAGTGTTATTCTCTGTGTGGCAAAAATAAATACAAAAGAGCCCCCAAAGGCTTTTGGGACGCAACGTCTGATGGAAATGTCCCTTTCTGTTTGTTTGTCATTTCCTCTAGGCCTTGGAGATCAATCCTCCGGTGAGGGACATCATGATGAATCGAGCCTTCTCCATCATCAGCCTTCATTTTGAAGGCTTTGAAACCCCCGACTGGGTTTCCTGGTTCACTGTGAAACTGACTCCTCTCCTGCCCAGCTTGACTGCAGGGATGCTACAGACAACAACATCATACGCAGACTGCAACGCATACCACGTCATGTACGTAGCGCCCCCTAAATGCTGCACAGCTCTGTGAAGCGGGCCTCATGGCATTGAAAGAGCGAGGACATTTTACTCGTGCTGGTTTAGTGAGTGGTGGCGAAATGACGTTCAAGAGGCATCACCCTTACCTTCCTTTTGATTTGATCTTTCCAATATAGCGTCGGGGCTCTGAGCATCGTCTTTGACCAGATTGATTCGCCGAAACAACTCACCCCGGTCCTGGTGGACTACCTGAAGCAGAGCCACGAAAACGGTAGGTCCAGTGAAGGCGGCCCTTTGCTCTTCAGCTCGTGTGCTAGAAGACACAGCGCTGCTCTGTGTCTGTCAACATATGTCTCTCCTAACGAGTCTTTCCTGCTCGCTGTCATTTTAGGCTCGAGCTGTGGGTCCAACACCGGCAGCATCAGCACTTGGCTCGGGCAAAGCTTTGGCAAGTTCTCCATCTACGTGGATTATGAAGACCTGCGTGATCTCAACGAGGGCTTTGGCAGCGTGAGTGGCCCGCCGCGCTATGCAGCCGTTCCCGTGAACATTTTATTTGTGCAAGCATGTCGTTTCTACAAACGTTGTTGTTGATCTTATCACCTGCAGTTTGAGGCGCTGGACATCCTGAGCGCTTCTCAGGTCGCTCGACTGACACTGACATCCAGCGCGCTGAACAACGTAGACCTGATCAGCTTGGTCCTTGACCGCCTGGACGGCGTCAACGCTTTCCTGGACATCGACGAGTTCTTGACAGTTCTCAGCAGGACATCACAGGTATGTTCTCATCACTGAGTTGGCAGGCCTGAAGAAGTGTTATTCTCTGTGTGGCAAAAATAAATACAAAAGAGCCCCCAAAGGCTTTTGGGACGCAACGTCTGATGGAAATGTCCCTTTCTGTTTGTTTGTCATTTCCTCTAGGCCTTGAAGATCAATCCTCCGGTGAGGGACATCATGATGAATCGAGCCTTCTCCATCATCAGCCTTCATTTTGAAGGCTTTGAAACCCCTGACTGGGTTTCCTGGTTCTCTGTGAAACTGACTCCTCTCCTGCCCAGCTTGACTGCAGGGATGCTACAGACAACAACATCATACGCAGACTGCAACGCATACCACGTCATGTACGTAGCGCCCCCTAAATGCTGCACAGCTCTGTGAAGCGGGCCTCATGGCATTGAAAGAGCGAGGGCATTTTACTCGTGCTGGTTTAGTGAGTGGTGGCGAAACG
Organism: Rutilus rutilus; assembly: GCF_951802725.1. Classification (NCBI taxonomy): domain Eukaryota; kingdom Metazoa; phylum Chordata; class Actinopteri; order Cypriniformes; family Leuciscidae; genus Rutilus; species Rutilus rutilus. The sequence continues at coordinate 77,727,663 of NC_140209.1, forward strand.
ACGTTCAAGAGGCATCACCCTTACCTTCCTTTTGATTTGATCTTTCCAATATAGCGTCGGGGCTCTGAGCAGCGTCTTTGACCAGATTGATTCGCCGAGACAACTCACCCCGGTCCTGGTGGACTACCTGAAGCAGAGCCACGAAAACGGTAGGTCCAGTGAAGGCGGCCCTTTGCTCTTCAGCTCGTGTGCTAGAAGACACAGCGCTGCTCTGTGTCTGTCAACATATGTCTATCCTAACAAGTCTTTCCTGCTCGCTGTCATTTTAGGCTCGAGCTGTGGGTCCAACACCGGCAGCATCAGCACTTGGCTCGGGCAAAGCTTTGGCAAGTTCTCCATCTACGTGGATTATGAAGACCTGCGTGATCTCAACGAGGGCTTTGGCAGCGTGAGTGGCCCGCCGCGCTATGCAGCCGTTCCCGTGAACATTTTATTTGTGCAAGCATGTCGTTTCTACAAACGTTGTTGTTGATCTTATCCCCTGCAGTTTGAGGCACTGGACATCCTGAGCGCTTCTCAGGTCGCTCGACTGACACTGACATCCAGCGCGCTGAACAACGTAGACCTGATCAGCTTGGTCCTTGACCGCCTGGACGGCGTCAACGCTTTCCTGGACATCGACGAGTTCTTGACAGTTCTCAGCAGGACATCACAGGTATGTTCTCATCACTGAGTTGGCAGGCCTGAAGAAGTGTTATTCTCTGTGTGGCAAAAATAAATACAAAAGAGCCCCCAAAGGCTTTTGGGATGCAACGTCTGATGGAAATGTCCCTTTCTGTTTGTTTGTCATTTCCTCTAGGCCTTGGAGATCAATCCTCCGGTGAGGGACATCATGATGAATCGAGCCTTCTCCATCATCAGCCTTCATTTTGAAGGCTTTGAAACCCCTGACTGGGTTTCCTGGTTCTCTGTGAAACTGACTCCTCTCCTGCCCAGCTTGACTGCAGGGATGCTACAGACAACAACATCATACGCAGACTGCAACGCATACCACGTCATGTACGTAGCGCCCCCTAATAAATTCTGCACAGCTCTGTGAAGCGGGCCTCATGGCATTGAAAGAGCGAGGGCATTTTACTCGTGCTGGTTTAGTGAGTGGTGGCGAAACGACGTTCAAGAGGCATCACCCTTACCTTCCTTTTGATTTGATCTTTCCAATATAGCGTCGGGGCTCTGAGCAGCGTCTTTGACCAGATTGATTCGCCGAGACAACTCACCCCGGTCCTGGTGGACTACCTGAAGCAGAGCCACGAAAACGGTAGGTCCAGTGAAGGCGGCCCTTTGCTCTTCAGCTCGTGTGCTAGAAGACACAGCGCTGCTCTGTGTCTGTCAACATATGTCTTTCCTAACGAGTCTTTCCTGCTCGCTGTCATTTTAGGCTCGAGCTGTGGGTCCAACACCGGCAGCATCAGCACTTGGCTCGGGCAAAGCTTTGGCAAGTTCTCCATCTACGTGGATTATGAAGACCTGCGTGATCTCAACGAGGGCTTTGGCAGCGTGAGTGGCCCGCCGCGCTATGCAGCCGTTCCCGTGAACATTTTATTTGTGCAAGCATGTCGTTTCTACAAACGTTGTTGTTGATCTTATCCCCTGCAGTTTGAGGCACTGGACATCCTGAGCGCTTCTCAGGTCGCTCGACTGACACTGACATCCAGCGCGCTGAACAACGTAGACCTGATCAGCTTGGTCCTTGACCGCCTGGACGGCGTCAACGCTTTCCTGGACATCGACGAGTTCTTGACAGTTCTCAGCAGGACATCACAGGTATGTTCTCATCACTGAGTTGGCAGGCCTGAAGAAGTGTTATTCTCTGTGTGGCAAAAATAAATACAAAAGAGCCCCCAAAGGCTTTTGGGACGCAACATCTGATAGAAATGTCCCTTTCTGTTTGTTTGTCATTTCCTCTAGGCCTTGGAGATCAATCCTCCGGTGAGGGACATCATGATGAATCGAGCCTTCTCCATCATCAGCCTTCATTTTGAAGGCTTTGAAACCCCTGACTGGGTTTCCTGGTTCACTGTGAAACTGACTCCTCTCCTGCCCAGCTTGACTGCAGGGATGCTACAGACAACAACATCATACGCAGACTGCAACGCATACCACGTCATGTACGTAGCGCCCCCCTAAATACTGCACAGCTCTGTGAAGCGGGCCTCATGGCATTGAAAGAGCGAGGGCATTTTACTCGTGCTGGTTTAGTGAGTGGTGGCGAAACGACGTTCAAGAGGCATCACCCTTACCTTCCTTTTGATTTGATCTTTCCAATATAGCGTCGGGGCTCTGAGCAGCGTCTTTGACCAGATTGATTCGCCGAGACAACTCACCCCGGTCCTGGTGGACTACCTGAAGCAGAGCCACGAAAACGGTAGGTCCAGTGAAGGCGGCCCTTTGCTCTTCAGCTCGTGTGCTAGAAGACACAGCGCTGCTCTGTGTCTGTCAACATGTCTTTCCTAACGAGTCTTTCCTGCTCGCTGTCATTTTAGGCTCGAGCTGTGGGTCCAACACCGGCAGCATCAGCACTTGGCTCGGGCAAAGCTTTGGCAAGTTCTCCATCTACGTGGATTATGAAGACCTGCGTGATCTCAACGAGGGCTTTGGCAGCGTGAGTGGCCCGCCGCGCTATGCAGCCGTTCCCGTGAACATTTTATTTGTGCAAGCATGTCATTTCTACAAACGTTGTTGTTGATCTTATCCCCTGCAGTTTGAGGCACTGGACATCCTGAGCGCTTCTCAGGTCGCTCGACTGACACTGACATCCAGCGCGCTGAACAACGTAGACCTGATCAGCTTGGTCCTTGACCGCCTGGACGGCGTCAACGCTTTCCTGGACATCGACGAGTTCTTGACAGTTCTCAGCAGGACATCACAGGTATGTTCTCATCACTGAGTTGGCAGGCCTGAAGAAGTGTTATTCTCTGTGTGGCAAAAATAAATACAAAAGAGCCCCCAAAGGCTTTTGGGACGCAACGTCTGATGGAAATGTCCCTTTCTGTTTGTTTGTCATTTCCTCTAGGCCTTGGAGATCAATCCTCCGGTGAGGGACATCATGATGAATCGAGCCTTCTCCATCATCAGCCTTCATTTTGAAGGCTTTGAAACCCCTGACTGGGTTTCCTGGTTCTCTGTGAAACTGACTCCTCTCCTGCCCAGCTTGACTGCAGGGATGCTACAGACAACAACATCACACGCAGACTGCAACGCATACCAAGTCATGTACGTAGCGCCCCCTAATAAATTCTGCACAGCTCTGTGAAGCGGGCCTCATGGCATTGAAAGAGCGAGGGCATTTTACTCGTGCTGGTTTAGTGAGTGGTGGCGAAACGACGTTCAAGAGGCATCACCCTTACCTTCCTTTTGATTTGATCTTTCCAATATAGCGTCGGGGCTCTGAGCAGCGTCTTTGACCAGATTGATTCGCCGAGACAACTCACCCCGGTCCTGGTGGACTACCTGAAGCAGAGCCACGAAAACGGTAGGTCCAGTGAAGGCGGCCCTTTGCTCTTCAGCTCGTGTGCTAGAAGACACAGCGCTGCTCTGTGTCTGTCAACATATGTCTTTCCTAACGAGTCTTTCCTGCTCGCTGTCATTTTAGGCTCGAGCTGTGGGTCCAACACCGGCAGCATCAGCACTTGGCTCGGGCAAAGCTTTGGCAAGTTCTCCATCTACGTGGATTATGAAGATCTGCGTGATCTCAACGAGGGCTTTGGCAGCGTGAGTGGCCCGCCGCGCTATGCAGCCGTTCCCGTGAACATTTTATTTGTGCAAGCATGTCGTTTCTACAAACGTTGTTGTTGATCTTATCCCCTGCAGTTTGAGGCACTGGACATCCTGAGCGCTTCTCAGGTCGCTCGACTGACACTGACATCCAGCGCGCTGAACAACGTAGACCTGATCAGCTTGGTCCTTGACCGCCTGGACGGCGTCAACGCTTTCCTGGACATCGACGAGTTCTTGACAGTTCTCAGCAGGACATCACAGGTATGTTCTCATCACTGAGTTGGCAGGCCTGAAGAAGTGTTATTCTCTGTGTGGCAAAAATAAATACAAAAGAGCCCCCAAAGGCTTTTGGGACGCAACATCTGATGGAAATGTCCCTTTCTGTTTGTTTGTCATTTCCTCTAGGCCTTGGAGATCAATCCTCCGGTGAGGGACATCATGATGAATCGAGCCTTCTCCATCATCAGCCTTCATTTTGAAGGCTTTGAAACCCCTGACTGGGTTTCCTGGTTCACTGTGAAACTGACTCCTCTTCTGCCCAGCTTGACTGCAGGGATGCTACAGATAACAACATCATACGCAGACTGCAACGCATACCACGTCATGTACGTAGCGCTCCCCAAATTCTGCACAGCTCTGTGAAGCGGGCCTCATGGCATTGAAAGAGCGAGGGCATTTTACTCGTGCTGGTTTAGTGAGTGGTGGCGAAACGACGTTCAAGAGGCATCACCCTTACCTTCCTTTTGATTTGATCTTTCCAATATAGCGTCGGGGCTCTGAGCAGCGTCTTTGACCAGATTGATTCGCCGAGACAACTCACCCCGGTCCTGGTGGACTACCTGAAGCAGAGCCACAAAAACGGTAGGTCCAGTGAAGGCGGCCCTTTGCTCTTCAGCTCGTGTGCTAGAAGACACAGCGCTGCTCTGTGTCTGTCAACATATGTCTCTCCTAACGAGTCTTTCCCGCTCGCTGTCATTTTAGGCTCGAGCTGTGGGTCCAACACCGGCAGCATCAGCACTTGGCTCGGGCAAAGCTTTGGCAAGTTCTCCATCTACGTGGATTATGAAGACCTGCGTGATCTCAACGAGGGCTTTGGCAGCGTGAGTGGCCCGCCGCGCTATGCAGCCGTTCCCGTGAACATTTTATTTGTGCAAGCATGTCGTTTCTACAAACGTTGTTGTTGATCTTATCCCCTGCAGTTTGAGGCACTGGACATCCTGAGCGCTTCTCAGGTCGCTCGACTGACACTGACATCCAGCGCGCTGAACAACGTAGACCTGATCAGCTTGGTCCTTGACCGCCTGGACGGCGTCAACGCTTTCCTGGACATCGACGAGTTCTTGACAGTTCTCAGCAGGACATCACAGGTATGTTCTCATCACTGAGTTGGCAGGCCTGAAGAAGTGTTATTCTCTGTGTGGCAAAAATAAATACAAAAGAGCCCCCAAAGGCTTTTGGGACGCAACGTCTGATGGAAATGTCCCTTTCTGTTTGTTTGTCATTTCCTCTAGGCCTTGGAGATCAATCCTCCGGTGAGGGACATCATGATGAATCGAGCCTTCTCCATCATCAGCCTTCATTTTGAAGGCTTTGAAACCCCTGACTGGGTTTCCTGGTTCACTGTGAAACTGACTCCTCTCCTGCCCAGCTTGACTGCAGGGATGCTACAGACAACAACATCATACGCAGACTGCAACGCATACCACGTCATGTACGTAGCGCCCCCTAAATGCTGCACAGCTCTGTGAAGCGGGCCTCATGGCATTGAAAGAGCGAGGGCATTTTACTCGTGCTGGTTTAGTGAGTGGTGGCGAAACGACGTTCAAGAGGCATCACCCTTACCTTCCTTTTGATTTGATCTTTCCAATATAGCGTCGGGGCTCTGAGCAGCGTCTTTGACCAGATTGATTCGCCGAGACAACTCACCCCGGTCCTGGTGGACTACCTGAAGCAGAGCCACGAAAACGGTAGGTCCAGTGAAGGCGGCCCTTTGCTCTTCAGCTCGTGTGCTAGAAGACACAGCGCTGCTCTGTGTCTGTCAACATAGGTCTTTCCTAATGAGTCTTTCCTGCTCGCTGTCATTTTAGGCTCGAGCTGTGGGTCCAACACCGGCAGCATCAGCACTTGGCTCGGGCAAGGCTTTGGCAAGTTCTCCATCTACGTGGATTATGAAGACCTGCGTGATCTCAACGAGGGCTTTGGCAGCGTGAGTGGCCCGCCGCGCTATGCAGCCGTTCCCGTGAACATTTTATTTGTGCAAGCATGTCGTTTCTACAAACGTTGTTGTTGATCTTATCACCTGCAGTTTGAGGCGCTGGACATCCTGAGCGCTTCTCAGGTCGCTCGACTGACACTGACATCCAGCGCGCTGAACAACGTAGACCTGATCAGCTTGGTCCTTGACCGCCTGGACGGCGTCAACGCTTTCCTGGACATCGACGAGTTCTTGACAGTTCTCAGCAGGACATCACAGGTATGTTCTCATCACTGAGTTGGCAGGCCTGAAGAAGTGTTATTCTCTGTGTGGCAAAAATAAATACAAAAGAGCCCCCAAACGCTTTTGGGACGCAACGTCTGATGGAAATGTCCCTTTCTGTTTGTTTGTCATTTCCTCTAGGCCTTGAAGATCAATCCTCCGGTGAGGGACATCATGATGAATCGAGCCTTCTCCATCATCAGCCTTCATTTTGAAGGCTTTGAAACCCCTGACTGGGTTTCCTGGTTCACTGTGAAACTGACTCCTCTCCTGCCCAGCTTGACTGCAGGGATGCTACAGACAACAACATCATACGCAGACTGCAACGCATACCACGTCATGTACGTAGCGCCCCCTAAATGCTGCACAGCTCTGTGAAGCGGGCCTCATGGCATTGAAAGAGCGAGGGCATTTTACTCGTGCTGGTTTAGTGAGTGGTGGCGAAATGACGTTCAAGAGGCATCACCCTTACCTTCCTTTTGATTTGATCTTTCCAATATAGCGTCGGGGCTCTGAGCAGCGTCTTTGACCAGATTGATTCGCCGAGACAACTCACCCCGGTCCTGGTGGACTACCTGAAGCAGAGCCACGAAAACGGTAGGTCCAGTGAAGGCGGCCCTTTGCTCTTCAGCTCGTGTGCTAGAAGACACAGCGCTGCTCTGTGTCTGTCAACATATGTCTATCCTAACAAGTCTTTCCTGCTCGCTGTCATTTTAGGCTCGAGCTGTGGGTCCAACACCGGCAGCATCAGCACTTGGCTCGGGCAAAGCTTTGGCAAGTTCTCCATCTACGTGGATTATGAAGACCTGCGTGATCTCAACGAGGGCTTTGGCAGCGTGAGTGGCCCGCCGCGCTATGCAGCCGTTCCCGTGAACATTTTATTTGTGCAAGCATGTCGTTTCTACAAACGTTGTTGTTGATCTTATCCCCTGCAGTTTGAGGCACTGGACATCCTGAGCGCTTCTCAGGTCGCTCGACTGACACTGACATCCAGCGCGCTGAACAACGTAGACCTGATCAGCTTGGTCCTTGACCGCCTGGACGGCGTCAACGCTTTCCTGGACATCGACGAGTTCTTGACAGTTCTCAGCAGGACATCACAGGTATGTTCTCATCACTGAGTTGGCAGGCCTGAAGAAGTGTTATTCTCTGTGTGGCAAAAATAAATACAAAAGAGCCCCCAAAGGCTTTTGGGATGCAACGTCTGATGGAAATGTCCCTTTCTGTTTGTTTGTCATTTCCTCTAGGCCTTGGAGATCAATCCTCCGGTGAGGGACATCATGATGAATCGAGCCTTCTCCATCATCAGCCTTCATTTTGAAGGCTTTGAAACCCCTGACTGGGTTTCCTGGTTCACTGTGAAACTGACTCCTCTCCTGCCCAGCTTGACTGCAGGGATGCTACAGACAACAACATCATACGCAGACTGCAACGCATACCACGTCATGTACGTAGCGCCCCCTAAATACTGCACAGCTCTGTGAAGCGGGCCTCATGGCATTGAAAGAGCGAGGGCATTTTACTCGTGCTGGTTTAGTGAGTGGTGGCGAAACGAAGTTCAAGAGGCATCACCCTTACCTTCCTTTTGATTTGATCTTTCCAATATAGCGTCGGGGCTCTGAGCAGCGTCTTTGACCAGATTGATTCGCCGAGACAACTCACCCCGGTCCTGGTGGACTACCTGAAGCAGAGCCACGAAAACGGTAGGTCCAGTGAAGGCGGCCCTTTGCTCTTCAGCTCGTGTGCTAGAAGACACAGCGCTGCTCTGTGTCTGTCAACATGTCTTTCCTAACGAGTCTTTCCTGCTCGCTGTCATTTTAGGCTCGAGCTGTGGGTCCAACACCGGCAGCCTCAGCACTTGGCTCGGGCAAAGCTTTGGCAAGTTCTCCATCTACGTGGATTATGAAGACCTGCGTGATCTCAACGAGGGCTTTGGCAGCGTGAGTGGCCCGCCGCGCTATGCAGCCGTTCCCGTGAACATTTTATTTGTGCAAGCATGTCGTTTCTACAAACGTTGTTGTTGATCTTATCACCTGCAGTTTGAGGCGCTGGACATCCTGAGCGCTTCTCAGGTCGCTCGACTGACACTGACATCCAGCGCGCTGAACAACGTAGACCTGATCAGCTTGGTCCTTGACCGCCTGGACGGCGTCAACGCTTTCCTGGACATCGACGAGTTCTTGACAGTTCTCAGCAGGACATCACAGGTATATTCTCATCACTGAGTTGGCAGGCCTGAAGAAGTGTTATTCTCTGTGTGGCAAAAATAAATACAAAAGAGCCCCCAAAGGCTTTTGGGACGCAACGTCTGATGGAAATGTCCCTTTCTGTTTGTTTGTCATTTCCTCTAGGCCTTGGAGATCAATCCTCCGGTGAGGGACATCATGATGAATCGAGCCTTCTCCATCATCAGCCTTCATTTTGAAGGCTTTGAAACCCCTGACTGGGTTTCCTGGTTCACTGTGAAACTGACTCCTCTCCTGCCCAGCTTGACTGCAGGGATGCTACAGACAACAACATCATACGCAGACTGCAACGCATACCACGTCATGTACGTAGCGCTCCCCAAATGCTGCACAGCTCTGTGAAGCGGGCCTCATGGCATTGAAAGAGCGAGGACATTTTACTCGTGCTGGTTTAGTGAGTGGTGGCGAAACGACGTTCAAGAGGCATCACCCTTACCTTCCTTTTGATTTGATCTTTCCAATATAGCGTCGGGGCTCTGAGCAGCGTCTTTGACCAGATTGATTCGCCGAGACAACTCACCCCGGTCCTGGTGGACTACCTGAAGCAGAGCCACGAAAACGGTAGGTCCAGTGAAGGCGGCTCTTTGCTCTTCATCTCGTGTGCTAGAAGACACAGCGCTGCTCTGTGTCTGTCAACATATGTCTTTCCTAACGAGTCTTTCCTGCTCGCTGTCATTTTAGGCTCGAGCTGTGGGTCCAACACCGGCAGCATCATCACTTGGCTCGGGCAAAGCTTTGGCAAGTTCTCCATCTACGTGGATTATGAAGACCTGCGTGATCTCAACGAGGGCTTTGGCAGCGTGAGTGGCCCGTCGAGCTATGCAGCCGCTCCCGTGAACATTTTATTTGTGAAAGCATGTCGTTTCTACAAACGTTGTTGTTGATCTTATCCCCTGCAGTTTGAGGCACTGGACATCCTGAGCGCTTCTCAGGTCGCTCAACTGACACTGACATCCAGCGCGCTGAACAACGTAGACCTGATCAGCTTGGTCCTTGACCGCCTGGACGGCGTCAACGCTTTCCTGGACATCGACGAGTTCTTGACAGTTCTCAGCAGGACATCACAGGTATGTTCTCATCACTGAGTTGATAGGCCGAAAGAAGTGTTATTCTCTGTGTGGCAAAAATAAATACAAAAGAGCCCCCAAAGGCTTTTGGGACGCAACGTCTGATGGAAATGTCCCTTTCTGTTTGTTTGTCATTTCCTCTAGGCCTTGGACATCAATCCTCCGGTGAGGGACATCATGATGAATCGAGCCTTCTCCATCATCAGCCTTCATTTTGAAGGCTTTGAAACCCCTGACTGGGTTTCCTGGTTCACTGTGAAACTGACTCCTCTCCTGCCCAGCTTGACTGCAGGGATGCTACAGATAACAACATCATACGCAGACTGCAACTCATACCACGTCATGTACGTAGCGCCCCCTAAATGCTGCACAGCTCTGTGAAGCGGGCCTCATGGCATTGAAAGAGCGAGGGCATTTTACTCGTACTGGTTTAGTGAGTGGTGGCGAAACGACGTTCAAGAGGCATCACCCTTACCTTCCTTTTGATTTGATCTTTCCAATATAGCGTCGGGGCTCTGAGCAGCGTCTTTGACCAGATTGATTCGCCGAGACAACTCACCCCGGTCCTGGTGGACTACCTGAAGCAGAGCCACAAAAACGGTAGGTCCAGTGAAGGCGGCCCTTTGCTCTTCAGCTCGTGTGCTAGAAGACACAGCGCTGCTCTGTGTCTGTCAACATAGTCTCTCCTAACGAGTCTTTCCTGCTCGCTGTCATTTTAGGCTCGAGCTGTGGGTCCAACACCGGCAGCATCAGCACTTGGCTCGGGCAAAGCTTTGGCAAGTTCTCCATCTACGTGGATTATGAAGACCTGCGTGATCTCAACGAGGGCTTTGGCAGCGTGAGTGGCCCGCCGAGCTATGCAGCCGCTCCCGTGAACATTTTATTTGTGAAAGCATGTCGTTTCTACAAACGTTGTTGTTGATCTTATCCCCTGCAGTTTGAGGCACTGGACATCCTGAGCGCTTCTCAGGTCGCTCAACTGACACTGACATCCGGCGCGCTGAACAACGTAGACCTGATCAGCTTGGTCCTTGACCGCCTGGACGGCGTCAACGCTTTCCTGGACATCGACGAGTTCTTGACAGTTCTCAGCAGGACATCACAGGTATGTTCTCATCACTGAGTTGGCAGGCCTGAAGAAGTGTTATTCTCTGTGTGGCAAAAATAAATACAAAAGAGCCCCCAAAGGCTTTTGGGACGCAACGTCTGATGGAAATGTCCCTTTCTGTTTGTTTGTCATTTCCTCTAGGCCTTGGAGATCAATCCTCCGGTGAGGGACATCATGATGAATCGAGCCTTCTCCATCATCAGCCTTCATTTTGAAGGCTTTGAAACCCCTGACTGGGTTTCCTGGTTCACTGTGAAACTGACTCCTCTCCTGCCCAGCTTGACTGCAGGGATGCTACAGACAACAACATCATACGCAGACTGCAACGCATACCACGTCATGTACGTAGCGCCCCCTAAATGCTGCACAGCTCTGTGAAGCGGGCCTCATGGCATTGAAAGAGCGAGGGCATTTTACTCGTGCTGGTTTAGTGAGTGGTGGCGAAACGACGTTCAAGAGGCATCACCCTTACCTTCCTTTTGATTTGATCTTTCCAATATAGCGTCGGGGCTCTGAGCAGCGTCTTTGACCAGATTGATTCGCCGAGACAACTCACCCCGGTCCTGGTGGACTACCTGAAGCAGAGCCACGAAAACGGTAGGTCCAGTGAAGGCGGCTCTTTGCTCTTCATCTCTATGTGCTAGAAGACACAGCGCTGCTCTGTGTCTGTCAACATATGTCTTTCCTAACGAGTCTTTCCTGCTCGCTGTCATTTTAGGCTCGAGCTGTGGGTCCAACACCGGCGGCATCAGCACTTGGCTCGGGCAAAGCTTTGGCAAGTTCTCCATCTACGTGGATTATGAAGACCTGCGTGATCTCAACGAGGGCTTTGGCAGCGTGAGTGGCCCGCCGCGCTATGCAGCCGTTCCCGTGAACATTTTATTTGTGCAAGCATGTCGTTTCTACAAACGTTGTTGTTGATCTTATCCCCTGCAGTTTGAGGCACTGGACATCCTGAGCGCTTCTCAGGTCGCTCGACTGACACTGACATCCAGCGCGCTGAACAACGTAGACCTGATCAGCTTGGTCCTTGACCGCCTGGACGGCGTCAACGCTTTCCTGGACATCGACGAGTTCTTGACAGTTCTCAGCAGGACATCACAGGTATATTCTCATCACTGAGTTGGCAGGCCTGAAGAAGTGTTATTCTCTGTGTGGCAAAAATAAATACAAAAGAGCCCCCAAAGGCTTTTGGGACGCAACGTCTGATGGAAATGTCCCTTTCTGTTTGTTTGTCATTTCCTCTAGGCCTTGGAGATCAATCCTCCGGTGAGGGACATCATGATGAATCGAGCCTTCTCCATCATCAGCCTTCATTTTGAAGGCTTTGAAACCCCTGACTGGGTTTCCTGGTTCACTGTGAAACTGACTCCTCTCCTGCCCAGCTTGACTGCAGGGATGCTACAGACAACAACATCATACGCAGACTGCAACGCATACCACGTCATGTACGTAGCGCCCCCTAAATGCTGCACAGCTCTGTGAAGCGGGCCTCATGGCATTGAAAGAGCGAGGACATTTTACTCGTGCTGGTTTAGTGAGTGGTGGCGAAACGACGTTCAAGAGGCATCACCCTTACCTTCCTTTTGATTTGATCTTTCCAATATAGCGTCGGGGCTCTGAGCAGCGTCTTTGACCAGATTGATTCGCCGAGACAACTCACCCCGGTCCTGGTGGACTACCTGAAGCAGAGCCACGAAAACGGTAGGTCCAGTGAAGGCGGCCCTTTGCTCTTCAGCTCGTGTGCTAGAAGACACAGCGCTGCTCTGTGTCTGTCAACATATGTCTTTCCTAACGAGTCTTTCCTGCTCGCTGTCATTTTAGGCTCGAGCTGTGGGTCCAACACCGGCAGCATCAGCACTTGGCTCGGGCAAAGCTTTGGCAAGTTCTCCATCTACGTGGATTATGAAGACCTGCGTGATCTCAACGAGGGCTTCGGCAGCGTGAGTGGCCCGCCGCGCTATGCAGCCGTTCCCGTGAACATTTTATTTGTGCAAGCATGTCGTTTCTACAAACGTTGTTGTTGATCTTATCCCCTGCAGTTTGAGGCACTGGACATCCTGAGCGCTTCTCAGGTCGCTCGACTGACACTGACATCCAGCGCGCTGAACAACGTAGACCTGATCAGCTTGGTCCTTGACCGCCTGGACGGCGTCAACGCTTTTCTGGACATCGACGAGTTCTTGACAGTTCTCAGCAGGACATCACAGGTATGTTCTCATCACTGAGTTGGCAGGCCTGAAGAAGTGTTATTCTCTGTGTGGCAAAAATAAATACAAAAGAGCCCCCAAACGCTTTTGGGACGCAACGTCTGATGGAAATGTCCCTTTCTGTTTGTTTGTCATTTCCTCTAGGCCTTGGAGATCAATCCTCTGGTGAGGAACATCATGATGAATCGAACCTTCTCCATCATCAGCCTTCATTTTGAAGGCTTTGGAACCCCCGACTGGGTTTCCTGGTTCACTGTGAAACTGACTCCTCTTCTGCCCAGCTTGACTGCAGGGATGCTACAGACAACAACATCATACGCAGACTGCAACGCATACCACGTCATGTACGTAGCGCCCCCTAAATGCTGCACAGCTCTGTGAAGCGGGCCTCATGGCATTGAAAGAGCGAGGGCATTTTACTCGTGCTGGTTTAGTGAATGGTGGCGAAACTACGTTAAAGAGGCATCACCCTTACCTTCCTTTTGATTTGATCTTTCCAATATAGCGTCGGGGCTCTGAGCAGCGTCTTTGACCAGATTGATTCGCCGAGACAACTCACCCCGGTCCTGGTGGACTACCTGAAGCAGAGCCACGAAAACGGTAGGTCCAGTGAAGGCGGCCCTTTGCTCTTCAGCTCGTGTGCTAGAAGACACAGCGCTGCTCTGTGTCTGTCAACATGTCTTTCCTAACGAGTCTTTCCTGCTCGCTGTCATTTTAGGCTCGAGCTGTGGGTCCAACACCGGCAGCCTCAGCACTTGGCTCGGGCAAAGCTTTGGCAAGTTCTCCATCTACGTGGATTATGAAGACCTGCGTGATCTCAACGAGGGCTTTGGCAGCGTGAGTGGCCCGCCGCGCTATGCAGCCGTTCCCGTGAACATTTTATTTGTGCAAGCATGTCGTTTCTACAAACGTTGTTGTTGATCTTATCACCTGCAGTTTGAGGCGCTGGACATCCTGAGCGCTTCTCAGGTCGCTCGACTGACACTGACATCCAGCGCGCTGAACAACGTAGACCTGATCAGCTTGGTCCTTGACCGCCTGGACGGCGTCAACGCTTTCCTGGACATCGACGAGTTCTTGACAGTTCTCAGCAGGACATCACAGGTATGTTCTCATCACTGAGTTGGCAGGCCTGAAGAAGTGTTATTCTCTGTGTGGCAAAAATAAATACAAAAGAGCCCCCAAAGGCTTTTGGGACGCAACGTCTGATGGAAATGTCCCTTTCTGTTTGTTTGTCATTTCCTCTAGGCCTTGGAGATCAATCCTCCGGTGAGGGACATCATGATGAATCGAGCCTTCTCCATCATCAGCCTTCATTTTGAAGGCTTTGAAACCCCTGACTGGGTTTCCTGGTTCACTGTGAAACTGACTCCTCTCCTGCCCAGCTTGACTGCAGGGATGCTACAGACAACAACATCATACGCAGACTGCAACGCATACCACGTCATGTACGTAGCGCTCCCCAAATGCTGCACAGCTCTGTGAAGCGGGCCTCATGGCATTGAAAGAGCGAGGACATTTTACTCGTGCTGGTTTAGTGAGTGGTGGCGAAACGACGTTCAAGAGGCATCACCCTTACCTTCCTTTTGATTTGATCTTTCCAATATAGCGTCGGGGCTCTGAGCAGCGTCTTTGACCAGATTGATTCGCCGAGACAACTCACCCCGGTCCTGGTGGACTACCTGAAGCAGAGCCACGAAAACGGTAGGTCCAGTGAAGGCGGCTCTTTGCTCTTCATCTCTATGTGCTAGAAGACACAGCGCTGCTCTGTGTCTGTCAACATATGTCTTTCCTAACGAGTCTTTCCTGCTCGCTGTCATTTTAGGCTCGAGCTGTGGGTCCAACACCGGCAGCATCATCACTTGGCTCGGGCAAAGCTTTGGCAAGTTCTCCATCTACGTGGATTATGAAGACCTGCGTGATCTCAACGAGGGCTTTGGCAGCGTGAGTGGCCCGTCGAGCTATGCAGCCGCTCCCGTGAACATTTTATTTGTGAAAGCATGTCGTTTCTACAAACGTTGTTGTTGATCTTATCCCCTGCAGTTTGAGGCACTGGACATCCTGAGCGCTTCTCAGGTCGCTCAACTGACACTGACATCCAGCGCGCTGAACAACGTAGACCTGATCAGCTTGGTCCTTGACCGCCTGGACGGCGTCAACGCTTTCCTGGACATCGACGAGTTCTTGACAGTTCTCAGCAGGACATCACAGGTATGTTCTCATCACTGAGTTGGCAGGCCGAAAGAAGTGTTATTCTCTGTGTGGCAAAAATAAATACAAAAGAGCCCCCAAAGGCTTTTGGGACGCAACGTCTGATGGAAATGTCCCTTTCTGTTTGTTTGTCATTTCCTCTAGGCCTTGGACATCAATCCTCCGGTGAGGGACATCATGATGAATCGAGCCTTCTCCATCATCAGCCTTCATTTTGAAGGCTTTGAAACCCCTGACTGGGTTTCCTGGTTCACTGTGAAACTGACTCCTCTCCTGCCCAGCTTGACTGCAGGGATGCTACAGATAACAACATCATACGCAGACTGCAACTCATACCACGTCATGTACGTAGCGCCCCCTAAATGCTGCACAGCTCTGTGAAGCGGGCCTCATGGCATTGAAAGAGCGAGGGCATTTTACTCGTACTGGTTTAGTGAGTGGTGGCGAAACGACGTTCAAGAGGCATCACCCTTACCTTCCTTTTGATTTGATCTTTCCAATATAGCGTCGGGGCTCTGAGCAGCGTCTTTGACCAGATTGATTCGCCGAGACAACTCACCCCGGTCCTGGTGGACTACCTGAAGCAGAGCCACAAAAACGGTAGGTCCAGTGAAGGCGGCCCTTTGCTCTTCAGCTCGTGTGCTAGAAGACACAGCGCTGCTCTGTGTCTGTCAACATAGTCTCTCCTAACGAGTCTTTCCTGCTCGCTGTCATTTTAGGCTCGAGCTGTGGGTCCAACACCGGCAGCATCAGCACTTGGCTCGGGCAAAGCTTTGGCAAGTTTTCCATCTACGTGGATTATGAAGACCTGCGTGATCTCAACGAGGGCTTTGGCAGCGTGAGTGGCCCGCCGAGCTATGCAGCCGCTCCCGTGAACATTTTATTTGTGAAAGCATGTCGTTTCTACAAACGTTGTTGTTGATCTTATCCCCTGCAGTTTGAGGCACTGGACATCCTGAGCGCTTCTCAGGTCGCTCAACTGACACTGACATCCGGCGCGCTGAACAACGTAGACCTGATCAGCTTGGTCCTTGACCGCCTGGACGGCGTCAACGCTTTCCTGGACATCGACGAGTTCTTGACAGTTCTCAGCAGGACATCACAGGTATGTTCTCATCACTGAGTTGGCAGGCCTGAAGAAGTGTTATTCTCTGTGTGGCAAAAATAAATACAAAAGAGCCCCCAAAGGCTTTTGGGACGCAACGTCTGATGGAAATGTCCCTTTCTGTTTGTTTGTCATTTCCTCTAGGCCTTGGAGATCAATCCTCCGGTGAGGGACATCATGATGAATCGAGCCTTCTCCATCATCAGCCTTCATTTTGAAGGCTTTGAAACCCCTGACTGGGTTTCCTGGTTCACTGTGAAACTGACTCCTCTCCTGCCCAGCTTGACTGCAGGGATGCTACAGACAACAACATCATACGCAGACTGCAACGCATACCACGTCATGTACGTAGCGCCCCCTAAATGCTGCACAGCTCTGTGAAGCGGGCCTCATGGCATTGAAAGAGCGAGGGCATTTTACTCGTGCTGGTTTAGTGAGTGGTGGCGAAACGACGTTCAAGAGGCATCACCCTTACCTTCCTTTTGATTTGATCTTTCCAATATAGCGTCGGGGCTCTGAGCAGCGTCTTTGACCAGATTGATTCGCCGAGACAACTCACCCCGGTCCTGGTGGACTACCTGAAGCAGAGCCACGAAAACGGTAGGTCCAGTGAAGGCGGCTCTTTGCTCTTCATCTCTATGTGCTAGAAGACACAGCGCTGCTCTGTGTCTGTCAACATATGTCTTTCCTAACGAGTCTTTCCTGCTCGCTGTCATTTTAGGCTCGAGCTGTGGGTCCAACACCGGCGGCATCAGCACTTGGCTCGGGCAAAGCTTTGGCAAGTTCTCCATCTACGTGGATTATGAAGACCTGCGTGATCTCAACGAGGGCTTTGGCAGCGTGAGTGGCCCGCCGCGCTATGCAGCCGTTCCCGTGAACATTTTATTTGTGCAAGCATGTCGTTTCTACAAACGTTGTTGTTGATCTTATCCCCTGCAGTTTGAGGCACTGGACATCCTGAGCGCTTCTCAGGTCGCTCGACTGACACTGACATCCAGCGCGCTGAACAACGTAGACCTGATCAGCTTGGTCCTTGACCGCCTGGACGGCGTCAACGCTTTCCTGGACATCGACGAGTTCTTGACAGTTCTCAGCAGGACATCACAGGTATATTCTCATCACTGAGTTGGCAGGCCTGAAGAAGTGTTATTCTCTGTGTGGCAAAAATAAATACAAAAGAGCCCCCAAAGGCTTTTGGGACGCAACGTCTGATGGAAATGTCCCTTTCTGTTTGTTTGTCATTTCCTCTAGGCCTTGGAGATCAATCCTCCGGTGAGGGACATCATGATGAATCGAGCCTTCTCCATCATCAGCCTTCATTTTGAAGGCTTTGAAACCCCTGACTGGGTTACCTGGTTCACTGTGAAACTGACTCCTCTCCTGCCCAGCTTGACTGCAGGGATGCTACAGACAACAACATCATACGCAGACTGCAACGCATACCACGTCATGTACGTAGCGCCCCCTAAATGCTGCACAGCTCTGTGAAGCGGGCCTCATGGCATTGAAAGAGCGAGGACATTTTACTCGTGCTGGTTTAGTGAGTGGTGGCGAAACGACGTTCAAGAGGCATCACCCTTACCTTCCTTTTGATTTGATCTTTCCAATATAGCGTCGGGGCTCTGAGCAGCGTCTTTGACCAGATTGATTCGCCGAGACAACTCACCCCGGTCCTGGTGGACTACCTGAAGCAGAGCCACGAAAACGGTAGGTCCAGTGAAGGCGGCCCTTTGCTCTTCAGCTCGTGTGCTAGAAGACACAGCGCTGCTCTGTGTCTGTCAACATATGTCTTTCCTAACGAGTCTTTCCTGCTCGCTGTCATTTTAGGCTCGAGCTGTGGGTCCAACACCGGCAGCATCAGCACTTGGCTCGGGCAAAGCTTTGGCAAGTTCTCCATCTACGTGGATTATGAAGACCTGCGTGATCTCAACGAGGGCTTCGGCAGCGTGAGTGGCCCGCCGCGCTATGCAGCCGTTCCCGTGAACATTTTATTTGTGCAAGCATGTCGTTTCTACAAACGTTGTTGTTGATCTTATCCCCTGCAGTTTGAGGCACTGGACATCCTGAGCGCTTCTCAGGTCGCTCGACTGACACTGACATCCAGCGCGCTGAACAACGTAGACCTGATCAGCTTGGTCCTTGACCGCCTGGACGGCGTCAACGCTTTTCTGGACATCGACGAGTTCTTGACAGTTCTCAGCAGGACATCACAGGTATGTTCTCATCACTGAGTTGGCAGGCCTGAAGAAGTGTTATTCTCTGTGTGGCAAAAATAAATACAAAAGAGCCCCCAAACGCTTTTGGGACGCAACGTCTGATGGAAATGTCCCTTTCTGTTTGTTTGTCATTTCCTCTAGGCCTTGGAGATCAATCCTCTGGTGAGGAACATCATGATGAATCGAACCTTCTCCATCATCAGCCTTCATTTTGAAGGCTTTGGAACCCCCGACTGGGTTTCCTGGTTCACTGTGAAACTGACTCCTCTTCTGCCCAGCTTGACTGCAGGGATGCTACAGACAACAACATCATACGCAGACTGCAACGCATACCACGTCATGTACGTAGCGCCCCCTAAATGCTGCACAGCTCTGTGAAGCGGGCCTCATGGCATTGAAAGAGCGAGGGCATTTTACTCGTGCTGGTTTAGTGAATGGTGGCGAAACTACGTTAAAGAGGCATCACCCTTACCTTCCTTTTGATTTGATCTTTCCAATATAGCGTCGGGGCTCTGAGCAGCGTCTTTGACCAGATTGATTCGCCGGAACAACTCACCCCGGTCCTGGTGGACTACCTGAAGCAGAGCCACGAAAACGGTAGGTCCAGTGAAGGTGGCCCTTTGCTCTTCAGCTCGTGTGCTAGAAGACACAGCGCTGCTCTGTGTCTGTCAACATATGTCTTTCCTAACGAGTCTTTCCTGCTCGCTGTCATTTTAGGCTCGAGCTGTGGGTCCAACACCGGCAGCCTCAGCACTTGGCTCGGGCAAAGCTTTGGCAAGTTCTCCATCTACGTGGATTATGAAGACCTGCGTGATCTCAACGAGGGCTTTGGCAGCGTGAGTGGCCCGCCGCGCTATGCAGCCGTTCCCGTGAACATTTTATGTGTGCAAGCATGTCGTTTCTACAAACGTTGTTGTTGATCTTATACCCTGCAGTTTGAGGCACTGGACCTTCTGAGTGCTTCTCAGATCGCTCAACTGACACTGACATCCGGTGCGCTGAACCAAATAGGCCTGATCAGCTTGGTCCTTGACCGCCTGGACGGCGTCAATGCTTTCCAGGACATTGACGAGTTCTTGACAGTTCTCAGCAGGACATCACAGGTATTTTCTCATCACTGAGTTGGCAGGCCTGAAGAAGTGATATTCTCTGTGTGGCAAAAATAAATACAAAAGAGCCCCCAAAGGCTTTTGGGACGCAACGTCTGATGGAAATGTCCCTTTCTGTTTGTTTGTCATTTCCTCTAGGCCTTGGAGATCAATCCTCCGGTGAGGGACATCATGATGAATCGAGCCTTCTCCATCATCAGCCTTCATTTTGAAGGCTTTGAAACCCCCGACTGGGTTTCCTGGTTCACTGTGAAACTGACTCCTCTCCTGCCCAGCTTGACTGCAGAGATGCTACAGACAACAACATCGTACGCAGACTGCAACGCATACCACGTCATGTACGTAGCGCTACCCAAATGCTGCACAGCTCTGTAAATTCACCTTTTTTTTTGTAGTGCTTTATATAATACAGATAGTTTAGGTTAGATAGTATAGATAGTGATAAACAGGAAAATAATGATCAATGATTCAAGAAGAATTCAATTCACTTATAAGCAGCTCTACAGAAGACGATAGTTTAATAAGCTTTGTATCTTTTTAATGTTGTTTACATTTATGTTCAATAACTATGAGTTAATTTGCATGCACATGCAATGATAATGGGATTTTGACAATATTGCTATTAAACTTTACCTCATGTAAATCAATACTTCGATCTAACTAATGTGATGATGCTCATAATCGTAGTAACGATATTTGCATTAAACTATGCAGCATGTGCCGATTTTAATTTCAGTAAACAGATATTTAAACACTTTAATCGCATTATTACCTTTCTGACCAAAGTCTGCATGTGCTCGGTTCTACACGGGTGCCATAGTGTGTTTTACATACAACTTCATGAATGAACTCTGTGACATTATTTTGACAGTTTTTTTCTCCAAATCGCTAAACTGTAAACAAGTTCTCCTCTGTCCTGATGAACAAACATGGTGTGAATATGATTCCAGGTTGCATCACAAAATTAAAAAGCGTGTCTCATGGCAATATTAATGAAAATACAAGAGCAATTTTTCTATGCTCCATATATTTTAAACTATGCTAAAGTTGCATTATCCTTACCTTTCAATTGGATCTTCCCTCTGTAGCACTGGGGCCCTGAGCAGCGTCTTTGAGCAGATGACCTCACTGAGACAGCAGGAGATCACAGCTTTTCTGGTGGACAACTTGAAACAGAGTAATGTATCGGGTAGGTCTTGTAGAGAGAACATTCTTTATTTGAACGAAGTAAAATGGGTATAAATCTATAGGAATGATTTTTTACTTTATTCCATAATGTTGATAATACAGACTCAAATTAGAATTTTTACAATGTTTTTAAAGTTGAGATTAAAAAAGTAATATTTCAGTAGATCAAGTGGGAAATCCAGATGTTTTAATATTAGCTTTTTAAAAAAAATCTTTTTGTGTCTTGCCCTTTTACTATTTATGTCAGTATAACTGTTTTTGTATATTACTTATTTCTCATGATAATTTATTTCATATCCAGATTTGAATCCTGTTAATGAAGAATTCTGCAAATATAGTATTGCTAAAATGGCAACTCTTTACAGCAAGGTCTTATTTGTTAACATTAGTTGATGTATTAACTAACGTGAAATAACAATGAGCAATACGTTTGTTACAGTATTTATTAATCTGTTAATGTTAGTTATTAAGGTGACTTAATAAAAATACATTTGTTATTTGTTTGTTCGTTTTATGTCATTCTCTTTCACAAAAAGGATTGTGATGGCTTATTTTAGTTGAAAATGTCTTTTATCAGGTAAACTTAATAATAAACCTGTTTATTATATTTTTCTATGTACTATAGGTTGTGCTGTTCCCATACCAATGATGACCACAAATGCTGATTTCATAACCTCGACTGTTCCTGCTGATTCCTCAACAACTGAAGCTGATCTATCAACTAGTGCAGTCCCTGATCCTCTTTCAAGCAAAACTGTTTCTTCAGAATTTTCAACCTCTGTCTTTAGTAATGATCAGATGAGCATAACTGTTTCCAGCGGTACCTCAACAAATGAAGTTTCTTTTGATCAAACAAGCACAGCAGTTCCTAATGGATTTTCAAGTATTACAGTCCATTCTGATCCCTCAAGCACAGATACCAATAATGGTCCTTCAAGCACCACAGGCCATCCTGATACATCAAGCACAGATGCCAATAATGGTCCTTCAAGCACCACAGGCCATCCTGATACATCAAGCACAGATGCCAATAATGGTCCTTCAAGCACCACAGGCCATTCTGATACATCAAGCACAGATGCCAATAATGGTACTTCAAGCACCACAGGCCATGCTGATCCATCAAGCACAGATGCCAATAATGGTCCTTCAAGCACCACAGGCCATCCTGATCCATCAAGCACAGATGCCAATAATGGTCCTTCAAGCACCACAGGCCATCCTGATCCATCAAGCACAGATGCCAATAATGGTCCTTCAAGCACTATAGGCCATCCTGATACATCAAGCACAGATGCCAATAATGGTCCTTCAAGCACCACAGGCCATCCTGATACATCAAGCACAGATGCCAATAATGGTCCTTCAAGCACCACAGGACATGCTGATCCATCAAGCACAGATGCCAATAATGGTCCTTCAAGCACCACAGGCCATCCTGATCCATCAAGCACAGATGCCAATAATGGTCCTTCAAGCACCACAGGCCATCCTGATCCATCAAGCACAGATGCCAATAATGGTCCTTCAAGCACTATAGGCCATCCTGATACATCAAGCACAGATGCCAATAATGGTCCTTCAAGCACCACAGGCCATCCTGATACATCAAGCACAGATGCCAATAATGGTCCTTCAAGCACTATAGGCCATCCTGATACATCAAGCACAGATGCCAATAATGGTCCTTCAAGCACCACAGGCCATCCTGATACATCAAGCACAGATGCCAATAATGGTCCTTCAAGCACCACAGGCCATCCTGATCCATCAAGCACAGATGCCAATAATGGTCCTTCAAGCACTATAGGCCATCCTGATCCATCAAGCACAGATGCCAATAATGGTCCTTCAAGCACCACAGGCCATTCTGATACATCAAGCACAGATGCCAATAATGGTCCTTCAAGCACCACAGGCCATCCTGATCCATCAAGCACAGATGCCAATAATGGTCCCTCAAGCACTATAGGCCATTCTGATACATCAAGCACAGATGCCAATAATGGTCCTTCAAGCACCACAGGACATGCTGATCCATCAAGCACAGATGCCAATAATGGTCCTTCAAGCACCACAGGCCATGCTGATCCATCAAGCACAGATGCCAATAATGGTCCTTCAAGCACCACAGGCCATGCTGATCCATCAAGCACAGATGCCAATGATGGTCCTTCAAGCACCACAGGCCATCCTGATACATCACGCACAGATGCCAATAATGGTCCTTCAAGCACTATAGGCCATTCTGATCCATCAAGCACAGATGCCAATAATGGTCCTTCAAGCACCACAGGCCATCCTGATACATCAAGCACAGATGCCTATAATGGTCCTTCAAGCACCACAGGCCATCCTGATACATCAAGCACAGATGCCTATAATGGTCCTTCAAGCACTATAGGCCATCCTGATACATCAAGCACAGATGCCTATAATGGTCCTTCAAGCACCACAGGCCATCCTGATACATCAAGCACAGATGCCTATAATGGTCCTTCAAGCACTATAGGCCATCCTGATACATCAAGCACAGATGCCAATAATGGTCCTTCAATCACCACAGGCCATCCTGATACATCAAGCACAGATGCCTATAATGGTCCTTCAAGCACCACAGGCCATCCTGATACATCAAGCACAGATGCCTATAATGGTCCTTCAAGCACTATAGGCCATCCTGATACATCAAGCACAGATGCCTATAATGGTCCTTCAAGCACCACAGGCCATCCTGATACATCAAGCACAGATGCCTATAATGGTCCTTCAAGCACCACAGGCCATCCTGATACATCAAGCACAGATGCAAATAATGGTCCTTCAAGCACTATAGGCCATCCTGATACATCAAGCACAGATGCCAATAATGGTCCTTCAAGCACTATAGGCCATGCTGAGCTTGCAGTTCCAACTAATCAGACAAGCCCAACTGTTCATTCAAGCACAGGAGTTCCTACTGGCCCATTGAACACAGCCACTGCAGCTCATTCTGATTCATCAAGTGTACCTGTTTTTGATTCCTCTGCCACTTCAGTATCTGTATCCAATCTTACTGCAACCACATCTTCACTGCCAGCCACTCATCTATCAACTAAAGCCTCCACAGGTTCAGCAGTGCCAGGCGAGGGATTCGTTATTCTGCAGATCCGTTTACAGATAACATATATTGATGCTTACAATAATCCTGCTTCAACAGAGTATCAGACTCTGTCCAGGAACGTAACTACAGAGGTACTCAGTTAAAAGAAATATATAGATTTTTGCTAATGTAATATTAAATCATTTTTCTGAATTCTGTCCAAACTATGCTTAAAGTGAGTTGTTTTTGTTAATCATAACTTACATTTATGTTTTTTTTTGTTTGTTTTTTTTTCTTGTAGCTGAATCAATTCTACTGGAAATTGTATGGGCCACTCTTTCTCAGATGCTTCTTGCTGAGATTTTGGTACAAGACTTTCATATATATTACCTCTCCATTATTTTCCTTTCCTTTGTTCTTTATTTCTGTTTTTACCTATTAAATAAATCAGCCCCATAGCCAACTACTAGCACAACATGAAGTATAGCGAAAGGATAATGCAGGCTGAAAGGGTTATCACTACAACAGCAGCATGACAGTAGAAGTAGGCCAAGAATGAAGGAGACAAATAACAACAGAAATCCTTGTTTTAAATCCCAGAAGTGTTTGATTGTAAGATATTAAGCAGTGGTTAAATTTGGTCTGGTAATCCAGACCGAAAATTCTTCATTCCACTGCACCATGTACACGGTTTGATTTGCTTTGTTTTTGTATTTTGGCTGAAAGCATAGTCCTTATTTAACTAATATTTTCCATTCAAAGGCCAATAGAGGAGTTTATTTACAATTTAGCTATTGTTTCTAATTTGGGAAAATGTTGAGGAGATATTCTGCAATTTGTTCCATATTGTTCACATCTTAAATTTCTTTGCACACTGCTGAGGTATCAACTGCTCACGGCATTTCCTCTATTCCACTGCTCTGTATTGATATTGTCTTAGAGTAAAATGGTCATTGTCAAGATTTTATTACTTAAGATTGGGTGATGCATGATTACAATTGTTGTTTATTGATTTAAAAAAAAATGTATGTCTAACTCTAAAGTTAAATATCTTTCTCTCTAGGCGTGGCTCAGTGGGTGTGGATACACAACTTATTTTTAAAAATGAGACTGTGCTTCCAAATTCAACAAGCATTGAAGAAGATCTTAAGCTCGCAATTGTTGAATCAACTTTGTTTCTTGGTGTGATTCCTCACAGTATCACTGTTGGTGAGTTCCTTATTCTATCAAGATGATTTCAAATATGTATAACATTTTTGGTGTAATTTTTCTTTGTTGGCTGATGTTGGCTTGTTTTTGTGTTGTTTCAGTGAATGAAGACTCAGCTTTGACTACTGCTCCTAATGGTCCTGCTACCACTAAAGATCCTTCAGATTCATCAAAGACATCTGTTCCTGTTGGTTCCACAACTGTTGTAGTTCCTACTGATCAGTCAAGCACAACTGCTCCTAATGGTCCTGTTACCACTATAGATCCTTCAGATTCATCAAAGACATCTGTTCCTGTTGGTTCCACAACTGTTGTAGTTCCTACTGATCAGTCAAGCACAATTGCTCCTAATGGTCCTGCCACCACTAAAGATCCTTCAGATTCATCAAAGACATCTGTTCCTGATGGTTCCACAACTGTTGTAGTTCCTACTGATCAGTCAAGCACATCTGCTCCTAATGGTCCTGTTACCACTAAAGATCCTTCAGATTCATCAAAGACATCTGTTCCTGTTGGTTCCACAACTGTTGTAGTTCCTACTGATCCGTCAAGCACAACTGCTCCTAATGGTCCTGTTACCACCAAAGATCCTTCCGATTCATCAAAGACATCTGTTCCTGTTGGTTCCACAACTGTTGTAGTTCCTACTGATCAGTCAAGCACAATTGCTCCTAATGGTCCTGCCACCACTAAAGATACTTCAGATTCATCAAAGACATCTGTTCCTGATGGTTCCACAACTGTTGTAGTTCCTACTGATCAGTCAAGCACAACTGCTCCTAATGGTCCTGCCACCACAAAAGATCCTTCAGATTCATCAAAGACATCTGTTCCTGATGGTTCCACAACTGTTGTAGTTCCTACTGATCAGTCAAGCACAACTGCTACTAATGGTCCTGCCACCACTAAAGATCCTTCAGATTCATCAAAGACATCTGTTCCTGATGGTTCCACAACTGTTGTAGTTCCCACTGATCAGTCAAGCACAACTGCTCCTAATGGTCCTGTTACCACTAAAGATCCTTCAGATTCATCAAAGACATCTGTTCCTGTTGGTTCCACAACTGTTGTAGTTCCTACTGATCCGTCAAGCACAACTGCTCCTAATGGTCCTGTTACCACCAAAGATCCTTCCGATTCATCAAAGACATCTGTTCCTGTTGGTTCCACAACTGTTGTAGTTCCTACTGATCAGTCAAGCACAATTGCTCCTAATGGTCCTGCCACCACTAAAGATCCTTCAGATTCATCAAAGACATCTGTTCCTGATGGTTCCACAACTGTTGTAGTTCCTACTGATCAGTCAAGCACATCTGTTCCTAATGGTCCTGTTACCACTAAAGATCCTTCAGATTCATCAAAGACATCTGTTCCTGTTGGTTCCACAACTGTTGTAGTTCCTACTGATCCGTCAAGCACAACTGCTCCTAATGGTCCTGTTACCACCAAAGATCCTTCCGATTCATCAAAGACATCTGTTCCTGTTGGTTCCACAACTTTTGTAGTTCCTACTGATCAGTCAAGCACAACTGCTCCTAATGGTCCTGTTACCTCTAAAGATCCTTCAGATTCATCAAAGACATCTGTTCCTGTTGGTTCCACAACTGTTGTAGTTCATTCTGATCCGTCAAGCACAACTGCTCCTAATGGTCCTGTTACCACTAAAGATCCTTCAGATTCATCAAAGACATCTGTTCCTGTTGGTTCCACAACTGTTGTTGTTCCTACTGATCAGTCAAGCACATCTGCTCCTAATGGTCCTGCCACCACTAAAGATCCTTCAGATTCGTCAAAGACATCTGTTCCTGTTGGTTCCACAACTGTTGTAGTTCCTACTGATCCGCCAAGCACAACTGCTCCTAATGGTCCTGCCACCACTAAAGATCCTTCAGATTCATCAAAGACATCTGTTCCTGATGGTTCCACAACTGTTGTAGTTCCTACTGATCAGTCAAGCACAACTGCTCCTAATGGTCCTGCCACCACTAAAGATCCTTCAGATTCATCAAAGACATCTGTTCCTGTTGGTTCCACAACTGTTGTAGTTCCTACTGATCCGCCAAGCACAACTGCTCCTAATGGTCCTGCCACCACTAAAGATCCTTCAGATTCATCAAAGACATCTGTTCCTGTTGGTTCCACAACTGTTGTAGTTCCTACTGATCCGTCAAGCACATCTGCTCCTAATGGTCCTGCCACCACTAAAGATTCTTCAGATTCGTCAAAGACATCTGTTCCTGTTGGTTCCACAACTGTTGTAGTTCCTACTGATCCGTCAAGCACAACTGCTCCTAATGGTCCTGCCACCACTAAAGATCCTTCAGATACATCAGAGACATCTGTTCCTGTTGGTTCCACAACTGTTGTAGTTCCTACTGATCCGTCAAGCACATCTGCTCCTAATGGTCCTGCCACCACTAAAGATTCTTCAGATTCGTCAAAGACATCTGTTCCTGTTGGTTCCACAACTGTTGTAGTTCCTACTGATCCGTCAAGCACAACTGCTCCTAATGGTCCTGCCACCACTAAAGATCCTTCAGATTCATCAAAGACATCTGTTCCTGTTGGTTCCACAACTGTTGTAGTTCCTACTGATCCGTCAAGCACAACTGCTCCTAATGGTCCTGCCACCACTAAAGATCCTTCAGATTCATCAAAGACATCTGTTCCTGATGGTTCCACAACTGTTGTAGTTCCTACTGATCCGTCAAGCACAACTGTTCCTAATGGTCCTGTTACCACTAAAGATCCTTCAGATACATCAAAGACATCTGTTCCTGTTGGTTCAACAACTGTTGTAGTTCCTACTGATCCATCAAGCACAACTGCTCCTAATGGTCCTGCCACCACTAAAGATCCTTCAGATTCATCAAATACATCTGTTCCTGTTGGTTTCACAACTGTTGTAGTTCCTACTGATCCGTCAAGCACAACTGCTCCTAATGGTCCTGCCACCACTAAAGATCCTTCAGATTCATCAAATACATCTGTTCCTGTTGGTTCCACAACTGTTGTAGTTCCTACTGATCCGTCAAGCACAACTGCTCCTAATGGTCCTGCCACCACTAAAGATCCTTCAGATTCATCAAAGACATCTGTTCCTGTTGGTTCCACAACTGTTGTAGTTCCTACTGATCAGTCAAGCACAGATGCCAATAATGGTCCTTCAAGCACCACAGGCCATTCTGATACATCAAGCACAGATGCCAATAATGGTCCTTCAAGCACTATAGGCCATTCTGATACATCAAGCACAGATGCCAATAATGGTCCTTCAAGCACCACAGGCCATGCTGATCCATCAAGCACAGATGCCAATAATGGTCCTTCAAGCACTATAGGCCATTCTGATACATCAAGCACAGATGCCAATAATGGTCCTTCAAGCACCACAGGCCATGCTGATCCATCAAGCACAGATGCCAATAATGGTCCTTCAAGCACTATAGGCCATTCTGATACATCAAGCACAGATGCAAATAATGGTCCTTCAAGCACCACAGGCCATGCTGAGCTTGCAGTTCCAACTAATCAGACAAGCCCAACTGTTCATTCAAGCACAGGAGTTCCTACTGGCCCATTGAACACAGCCACTGCAGCTCATTCTGATTCATCAAGTGTACCTGTTTTTGATTCCTCTGCCACTTCAGTATCTGTATCCAATCTTACTGCAACCACATCTTCACTGCCAGCCACTCATCTATCAACTAAAGCCTCCACAGGTTCAGCAGTGCCAGGCGAGGGATTCGTTATTCTGCAGATCCGTTTACAGATAACATATATTGATGCTTACAATAATCCTGCTTCAACAGAGTATCAGACTCTGTCCAGGAACATAACTACAGAGGTACTCAGTTAAAAGAAATATATAGATTTTTGCTAATGTAATATTAAATCATTTTTCTGAATTCTGTCAAAACTATGTTTAAAGTGAGTTGTTTTTGTTAATCATAACTTACATTTATGTGTTTTTTTTGTTGTTTTTTTTCTTGTAGCTGAATCAATTCTACTGGAAATTGTATGGGCCACTCTTTCTCAGATGCTTCTTGCTGAGATTCTGGTACAAGACTTTTATATATATTACCTTTCCATTATTTTCCTTTCCTTTGTTCTTTATTTCTGTTTTTACCTATTAAATAAATCAGCCCCATAGCCAACTACTAGCACAACATGAAGTATAGAGAAAGGATAATGCAGGCTGAAAGGGTTATCACTACAACTACATCACTGCAGCATGACAGTAGAAGTAGGCCAAGAATGAAGGAGACAAATAACAACAGAAATCTTTGTTTTAAATCCCAGAAGTGTTTGATTGTAAGATATTAAGCAGTTGTTAAATTTGGTCTGGTAATCCAGACCGAAAATTCTTCATTCCACTGCACCATGTACACGGTTTGATTTGCTTTGTTTTTGTATTTTGGCTGAAAGCATAGTCCTTATTTAACTAATATTTTCCATTCAAAGGCCAATAGAGGAGGTTTTTTTTTACAATTTAAGTATTGTTTCTAATTTGGGAAAATGTTGAGGAGATATTCTGCAATTTGTTCCATATTGTTCACATCTTAAATTTCTTTGCACACTGCTGAGGTATCAACTGCTCAGGCCATTTCCTCTATTCCACTGCTCTGTATTGATATTGTCTTAGAGTAAAATGGCCATTGTCAAGATTTTATTACTTAAGATTGGGTGATGCATGATTACAATTGTTGTTTATTGATTTAAAAAAAAAGAAATAAACAAAAAAGATGTCTAACTCTAAAGTTAAATATCTTTCTCTCTAGGCGTGGCTCAGTGGGTGTGGATACACAACTTATTTTTAAAAATGAGACTGTGCTTCCAAATTCAACAAGCATTAAAGAAGATCTTAAGTTCGCAATTGTTGAATCAACTGTGTTTCTTGGTGTGATTCCTAACAGTATCACTGTTGGTGAGTTCCTTATTCTCTCAAGATGTTTTCAAATATGTATAACATTTTTGGTGTAATCTTTTCTTTGTTGGCTGATGTTGGTTTGTTTTCGTGTTGTTTCAGTGAATGAAAACTCAACTTTGACTACTGCTCCTAATGGTCCTGTTACCACTAAAGATCCTTCAGATTCATCAAAGACATCTGTTCCTGATGGTTCCACAACTGTTGTAGTTCCTACTGATCAGTCAAGCACAACTGCTCCTAATGGTCCTGCCACCACTAAAGATCCTTCAGATTCATCAAAGACATCTGTTCCTGTTGGTTCCACAACTGTTGTAGTTCCTACTGATCCGTCAAGCACAACTGCTCCTAATGGTCCTGTTACCACGAAAGATCCTTCAGATTCATCAAAGACATCTGTTCCTGATGGTTCCACAACTGTTGTAGTTCCTACTGATCCGTCAAGCACAACTGCTCCTAATGGTCCTGCCACCACTAAAGATCCTTCAGATTCATCAAAGACATCTGTTCCTGATGGTTCCACAACTGTTGTAGTTCCTACTGATCAGTCAAGCACAACTGCTCCTAATGGTCCTGTTACCACGAAAGATACTTCAGATTCATCAAAGACATCTGTTCCTGATGGTTCCACAACTGTTGTAGTTCCTACTGATCAGTCAAGCACAACTGCTCCTAATGGTCCTGTTACCACGAAAGATCCTTCAGATTCATCAAAGACATCTGTTCCTGATGGTTCCACAACTGTTGTAGTTCCTACTGATCCGTCAAGCACAACTGCTCCTAATGGTCCTGCCACCACTAAAGATCCTTCAGATTCATCAAAGACATCTGTTCCTGATGGTTCCACAACTGTTGTAGTTCCTACTGATCAGTCAAGCACAACTGCTCCTAATGGTCCTGTTACCACGAAAGATCCTTCAGATTCATCAAAGACATCTGTTCCTGATGGTTCCACAACTGTTGTAGTTCCTACTGATCCGTCAAGCACAACTGCTCCTAATGGTCCTGCCACCACTAAAGATCCTTCAGATTCATCAAAGACATCTGTTCCTGTTGGTTCCACAACTGTTGTAGTTCCTACTGATCAGTCAAGCACAACTGCTCCTAATGGTCCTGTTACCACGAAAGATACTTCAGATTCATCAAAAACATCTGTTCCTGTTGGTTCCACAACTGTTGTAGTTCCTACTGATCAGTCAAGCACAACTGCTCCTAATGGTCCTGTTACCACGAAAGATCCTTCAGATTCATCAAAGACATCTGTTCCTGATGGTTCCACAACTGTTGTAGTTCCTACTGATCAGTCAAGCACAACTGCTCCTAATGGTCCTGTTACCACGAAAGATACTTCAGATTCATCAAAAACATCTGTTCCTGATGGTTCCACAACTGTTGTAGTTCCTACTGATCAGTCAAGCACAACTGCTCCTAATGGTCCTGTTACCACGAAAGATACTTCAGATTCATCAAAAACATCTGTTCCTGTTGGTTCCACAACTGTTGTAGTTCCTACTGATCAGTCAAGCACATCTGCTCCTAGTGGTCCTATTACCACTAAAGATCCTTCAGATTCATCAAAGACATCTGTTCCTGTTGGTTCCACAACTGTTGTAGTTCCTACTGATCAGTCAAGCACAACTGCTCCTAATGGTCCTGTTACCACGAAAGATCCTTCAGATTCATCAAAGACATCTGTTCCTGATGGTTCCACAACTGTTGTAGTTCCTACTGATCAGTCAAGCACAACTGCTCCTAATGGTCCTGTTACCACGAAAGATCCTTCAGATTCATCAAAGACATCTGTTCCTGATGGTTCCACAACTGTTGTAGTTCCTACTGATCAGTCAAGCACAACTGCTTCTAATGGTCCTGCCACCACTAAAGATCCTTCAGATTCATCAAAGACATCTGTTCCTGTTGGTTCCACAACTGTTGTAGTTCCTACTGATCAGTCAAGCACATCTGCTCCTAATGGTCCTGTTACCACTAAAGATCCTTCAGATTCATCAAATACATCTGTTCCTGTTGGTTCCACAACTGTTGTAGTTCCTTCTGATCCGCCAAGCACAACTGCTCCTAATGGTCCTGTTACCACTAAAGATCCTTCAGATTCATCAAAGACATCTGTTCCTGTTGGTTCCACAACTGTTGTAGTTCCTACTGATCAGTCAAGCACATCTGCTCCTAATGGTCCTGCCACCACTAAAGATCCTTCAGATTCATCAAAGACATCTGTTCCTGATGGTTCCACAACTGTTGTAGTTCCTACTGATCAGTCAAGCACAACTGCTCCTAATGGTCCTGTTACAACTAAAGATCCTTCAGATTCATCAAAGACATCTGTTCCTGATGGTTCCACAACTGTTGTAGTTCCTACTGATCCGTCAAGCACTACTGCTCCTAATGGTCCTGCCACAACTAAAGATCCTTCAGATTCATCAAAGACATCTGTTCCTGATGGTTCCACAACTGTTGTAGTTCCTACTGATCAGTCAAGCACAACTGCTCCTAATGGTCCTGCCACCACTAAAGATCCTTCAGATTCATCAAAGACATCTGTTCCTGTTGGTTCCACAACTGTTGTAGTTCCTACTGATCCGTCAAGCACAACTGCTCCTAATGGTCCTGCCACCACTAAAGATCCTTCAGATTCATCAAAGACATCTGTTCCTGATGGTTCCACAACTGTTGTAGTTCCTACTGATCAGTCAAGCACAACTGCTTCTAATGGTCCTGCCACCACTAAAGATACTTCAGATTCATCAAAAACATCTGTTCCTGATGGTTCCACAACTGTTGTAGTTCCTACTGATCCGTCAAGCACAACTGCTCCTAATGGTCCTGCCACCACTAAAGATCCTTCAGATTCATCAAAGACATCTGTTCCTGATGGTTCCACAACTGTTGTAGTTCCTACTGATCAGTCAAGCACAACTGCTCCTAATGGTCCTGTTACCACGAAAGATACTTCAGATTCATCAAAGACATCTGTTCCTGATGGTTCCACAACTGTTGTAGTTCCTACTGATCAGTCAAGCACAACTGCTCCTAATGGTCCTGCCACCACTAAAGATCCTTCAGATTCATCAAAGACATCTGTTCCTGATGGTTCCACAACTGTTGTAGTTCCTACTGATCAGTCAAGCACAACTGCTCCTAATGGTCCTGTTACCACGAAAGATCCTTCAGATTCATCAAAGACATCTGTTCCTGATGGTTCCACAACTGTTGTAGTTCCTACTGATCCGTCAAGCACAACTGCTCCTAATGGTCCTGCCACCACTAAAGATCCTTCAGATTCATCAAAGACATCTGTTCCTGTTGGTTCCACAACTGTTGTAGTTCCTACTGATCAGTCAAGCACAACTGCTCCTAATGGTCCTGTTACCACGAAAGATACTTCAGATTCATCAAAAACATCTGTTCCTGTTGGTTCCACAACTGTTGTAGTTCCTACTGATCAGTCAAGCACAACTGCTCCTAATGGTCCTGTTACCACGAAAGATCCTTCAGATTCATCAAAGACATCTGTTCCTGATGGTTCCACAACTGTTGTAGTTCCTACTGATCAGTCAAGCACAACTGCTCCTAATGGTCCTGTTACCACGAAAGATACTTCAGATTCATCAAAAACATCTGTTCCTGTTGGTTCCACAACTGTTGTAGTTCCTACTGATCAGTCAAGCACAACTGCTCCTAATGGTCCTGTTACCACGAAAGATCCTTCAGATTCATCAAAGACATCTGTTCCTGATGGTTCCACAACTGTTGTAGTTCCTACTGATCAGTCAAGCACAACTGCTTCTAATGGTCCTGTTACCACGAAAGATCCTTCAGATTCATCAAAGACATCTGTTCCTGTTGGTTCCACAACTGTTGTAGTTCCTACTGATCAGTCAAGCACATCTGCTCCTAATGGTCCTGTTACCACTAAAGATCCTTCAGATTCATCAAATACATCTGTTCCTGTTGGTTCCACAACTGTTGTAGTTCCTTCTGATCCGCCAAGCACAACTGCTCCTAATGGTCCTGTTACCACTAAAGATCCTTCAGATTCATCAAAGACATCTGTTCCTGTTGGTTCCACAACTGTTGTAGTTCCTACTGATCCGTCAAGCACATCTGCTCCTAATGGTCCTGCCACCACTAAAGATCCTTCAGATTCATCAAAGACATCTGTTCCTGATGGTTCCACAACTGTTGTAGTTCCTACTGATCAGTCAAGCACAACTGCTCCTAATGGTCCTGTTACAACTAAAGATCCTTCAGATTCATCAAAGACATCTGTTCCTGATGGTTCCACAACTGTTGTAGTTCCTACTGATCCGTCAAGCACTACTGCTCCTAATGGTCCTGCCACCACTAAAGATCCTTCAGATGCATCAAAGACATCTGTTCCTGTTGGTTCCACAACTGTTGCTGTTTCTACAGATCTTTCAAACACAACTGTTTTGTCACACCCTTCAACCTCAACAGTGCCTACTTATCAATCAAGCACCATTATTCCTCCTAGTACCATAAACACCACTGCCACTACAGATCTGTCAAGCACAGCTGTACCAACTCATCGCTTGGATGCTATAATTTCAACCAGTACATCAATCACAACTGCTTCAGCTGGCACTACATTATCTGTAGCCAGTGCTGCTGCTAATAAGATCACCACATCCATATTATTTGTGAACTCAACACACTCTAAAAGTGTCACCACCTCAACCACATCTTCACTGCCAACCACTCAACTATCAACTAAAGCCTCCACAGGTTCAGCAGTGCCAGGCGAGGGATTCGTTATTCTGCAGATCCGTTTACAGATAACATATATTGATGCTTACAATAGGCCTGCATCCATGGAGTACCAGATTCTGTCCTTAAACATCACTATTGAGGTTATTTAAGAAATATTTTCACTTTTTATATACTAATATTAAAATAGTTTTTAATAATTCTGTCCAGACTACATTTATAGTAAGTTTAACTTATAGCTTAAGTCTGTGTGTGTTCTATGCATTTCTGTAGCTGAATCGAGTGTACCGGGAAATTTTTGGGACCAGTTTCCTCAGATGCTACGTCAGGAGATTCTGGTATGTTACAAGGCTCTCAATTTATTTCAATTTCCTATTGATTAAATAGAACGCCTGAGCTCACGAGGGAATACCAATATGGCGGCGTGGTGGCTTTACTGTTTATGACGTCATGAGCTATCCAGTCGTTGTAGATCAGTGACTGGGAGCCCACTATTGCTATAATAGTAACAAACTACAACTTTACCTACATCTTAATGACAGATAAATCATGTGATCTTATTTCACTGTTGTTGAGGTTTTTCCAGCTTTGTACAAAGTTTGCTTCGTACATTTAGTTTAACTGTATTGTTAAAGAGGGCGAGCTTTACCTTTCAATTGAACTGTGTCCATGCTTTCAAGACACATTGTTTTTGCTCCGTCCATGCAGTAACTGTGTCCATGTTATGAGCCATTTACTTCAAATGCTCAGTGCTCTGGTATTATCAATGGGATGACCCATTTCAGGGGTTGCCATAATTAAAATAAAAAAATCAGAATATGAGCATAGCTCATTTACATTCACTAAAATAATGAAACGTTAGCGACACTGATTCAAAACACGAGCGCCAGTGACGAGCCACGAGCAGGTTGGTTTTGCACCCGATGCAGACCTGTCTGTTATTGGCTGAAACGCATCAGACCTGTCTGTGATTGGCTGAATCGCATCAGACCTGTCTGTGATTGGCTGAAGCGCTTCAGAACTGTCTGTGATTGGCTGAAACGCATCAGACCTGTCTGTGATTGGCTGAATCGCATCAGACCTGTCTGTGATTGGCTGAAGCGCTTCAGAACTGTCTGTGATTGGCTAAAGTTCTTCAGATCTGTCTGTGATTGGCTGAAGCGCATCAGACCTGTCTGTGATCATCAGTTAATTAATCACTGAATTATATCATTAGCTTCAGTGTTACTCCAACACTCTGTAGTGTGGACACACAAGTGTTCATTTAAAACTGAAGATATTGTAGTGGAGTGTTAAAAGTGTTAACCCAAGGAAAATCAGTAACATACTGTAAAATGCAATCGTCAGATTTATTAAACGAAAGAAGTTAATTTCACCAGCCTGTTTGACACCAGACCCTTCTCAGTCTTAACTGAGAGTGGGTCTGGGGAAGCTTCATTCACATCCCATTTCCAAAGGGGCGTCACCAACGGACGTCGCTCAAATGCCTCTAGGCGCAATTGGATAGACCTAAAACCAATCAGAGCGATCGTCATTGTGTAAAGCCCGCCTCAACGTTTGTGATTGGTGCCAAGATTTGGAAAGATTGGAAATGGGCTTGAATGGGCTCTTGGCCAGACTGACTAATCTAAATTTGCTGGAAGTTCGTCTGGGTTTTCCCAGGCTAAAGTTCATAGAAAAAAGTAATGCAAAGTCAATAACTGATAAGGAGAGTAATATTAAACTGAAGTGTTTTATGTGTTTTGCACAAGATGATATAAGAGAGATCTGGTAGTTTAATTCATTAGTTTTGTGGGTCACCATTGTGCTGGAGAGTAGAGCCTGTGCTTCAGTCAAAGATGAGCAGAGAAACACTGATGTTATGCTGCCGGTTGCTTTATTTAAAAGCATTAACTGTGTAGTTGCTGATGCAGTGGCGATCTCCTTGCTAAGTACTTTAGCACATACATGTGTGCTATTGGTCACTAAATACGAACTGCAAAATTTTTATTTAAAGTCATGTTTTTAATGAATTCACTAAATTAAGATGTTTGCAATTCTATATTAAGAGAAGTTCACAGTACTATTAGTTTTTGAACTCGAACTCTTTGAAGCAATCGGCTTCCCAAATGATACGAGTTACCTTCCATGGTATTTTTATGGTAACATACCGTAAAAAAGGAGAGCTGTAAATGAACAGTACATTGTTGGCAACCACAGCTGCCAGTAGATTACTGTTATTGGACCGCGCAATTTTTTACAGTTTTCTGTCATTTTTTTCACTTTCCACTTTCATTCTGAGTGCAGCTACAGTTAATGCAGAGCTTTTTGTTTTTTACTTTCAGTCACTGACAGGACTGTTTCTTAGTTGCTTTTTAAGGATGTTCACACTTAGCTTCACTATTCTATTTTTTAGCAGTTGTTTCTTTTTACCTAGATGTCTCAGCAGAAATTTGAGACATTTTCAAATGAAATTAAATCATATCACGTTTCAAATTACATTTTTTTTTTTTTGCCAAATCGTGCAGCCCTAATTCAAACGTGAAGTAAATAGTAGTAATTTAAAAATAACCTAAAATAACCTTAAAATGCCTGAGTTACTGTAATGCATTACATATTTTTACTCTCTAAGTAAATATTGAAATCCAATAAAAAATCAAGACAGTGAGCAAAACCACATATTGTAATTCTACAACACACCACTTTCACTGTAGTAATTTAGGTATTTTCATATCTAATGTTTTTATTTATTTTTGTCCTCCAGGCCTGGGTCAGTCGGTGTGGATACAGAACTTATTTTTAAAAACCAGACTGTGCTTCCAAATGCAACAAGCATTCAAGACACTCTTAAAACAGCAATTACTGAATCAAAAGTGTTCCTTGTTTCCGTGATTCCTTGGAGCATCTCTGTTGGTGAGTTCCTCATTTGTCCCGAACTGTTTTTTTAAAGTCGATAATGATTTGCTGGAATTGTCTCTTCAGTCTTTGGCTCATTCTTTTTCCCTTTACTTTCAGTGGGACATCAAGACTCAACCACCGGACAAACACAGACATCACAAAGTGTTCCTTCAACACAAGCATCCTCTGCTGTGGCGCCGGTTCTGTCTAGTATGCTGTTCATGCTTTTGCTTCTGCTATGGAATCAAACACTGTAACTGCAGCATTATTCTTCATGTCATATTCAAACCTACAATTAATATTATAAAAACTCTTTTATCTGGTATTGTGGAACATTACTATTACTCTTGGTTTTCTTATGGAAAAATTGTGACATGCAATCATTAAAAAAACTGTCCTTTCAGGCATTTCTTGGGACAACTGTGGAATTTCAGTGCTTCTTGTGATGAACAATTACAATATCTATAATGTTTGAGTTGATTATTGCTTTTTATTTCCATAGATGTTACAATAAATTGAAGTGCAATATTACATTTATTAAATTCTCAGATGCTTTATCTAAAGTCAAGTCAAGTCATCTTCATTTATATAGCGCTTTTAACAATGTAGATTGTTTCAAACCAGCTTTACAGAGATACACGTATAATTTAAGGTAATAGAGATAGTTTTATAGTGGTTCTTTAATAAAGTTATTTTCCAGCTAAACAAGACATGAAGTGACATGAAAGGTGAGGTATCACCTTTTTCCTTCATCATTTCATGTATTCCCTGGGAATTGAACCTATGACTGGCTTTGCTATCACTGTGTTTGAGCAACAGGAACAC
The DNA here is from genome assembly GCF_951802725.1 of Rutilus rutilus. Lineage (NCBI taxonomy): Eukaryota > Metazoa > Chordata > Actinopteri > Cypriniformes > Leuciscidae > Rutilus > Rutilus rutilus. Next base: position 77,765,982 of record NC_140209.1, read on the forward strand.
ATTGCTGTTGAATATCACTTTTCTCAAATAGATCATGACCTCCCATCACCATTACTCAAATCGGCCTTGCCCATTATGAGGACGACGCACCATCCAATAAGTCTCCATCACTGCTTCAACCACTTGGACTCTTCTCTAATTACTGTGCAGCTTTATCAGAATTGTCTCCCTGCAGAAGTTTCAGAGAGAAGTTTCTCTCTGCATTGATGCTTAATAGCAGCCAGCAGAAAGTCACTTGTGAAGCAGCAAAGTGACCCAACAAACCATTAGATATTTAACTCTTAAGAAATGCATTAAAAAAAACAAGGATGCATGTCAGTTTGATTGGTTACACTCAGCTCTCTACTAAGCATTTACCCCTGTGTTAATTACATTAAAATAAGAGTTTCACTATTCCTTAAACTTTCAGTATTACCACTCTTTTTAAAGGAAATATTTAATTCTCAATTAAAAATCTCATGTCGTAATTTAGATATATTTTTAAGATGGAAGAATGCGGTTTTACAGATGCTAGAAACATGGCTTTCAAATGAAAGATTGGTATCAAAGAGCGCACCCAGGTTCCTAGCCAACGACGAAGACTTAACAGAGCAGCCATCAAGTGTTAGATAGTGTTGTTACTTATCAATTGTTAGACAGTATTCTGGGTTATTACGTGCAGAGGTTTTTTGCCCAATAATTAGAAACTCTATAAAACATATATAAACTCTAAACATATTTAGAAAGAATGAAAAGAAAGAGGACATACTTAATCAGTTGAGGCTGTTTCTGTTTATTTGGTAGTTACAGGACATATTTACATCACATTTAGAAAAGAATGATCATTTTTTACAAATATGCCACCAAAAATACGACCTGAGGAGCTTTAGCACTCTCTCGACTCCCAGTAGGCGACAGATATTTTCAGTCACAGAAACAGAGGAAGCTCCTGAAAAAAAAGTTGCTTTATTTTATGATAATGCGGTATAAAGAGACGAGACGTAGGCTACTAACAACGTGATTGTGATAGCCTTGTGATTGTGATGATTTGTCTGATTTCTTCAAGCATTCATATTTACTATGTTTCCTATGGTAATGGTTAGCGTGCATAGGCTTTTGCATCGCGTCTAAATATTTCTACCTTATACGGTGATCAGAATCCACATCGGATCACAAATAGAAAGCATTCAAACATGTAAGTGAGTTTTGAGGTTAATTATTTTAAAAGTCTTTAATGCTGATGTTAGCTGGAATATGGAATCATCCGGCACTGCCGTCTCCAGACTCAGTTAAACTCTGCCTCTGTTCATAACCCCTCCTCTAGCCCGAGCTGGCCCGCTTTGGCCCAAGGTATTCGACGGGCCAGAAATCCTGGCCGTTGGCCCCGAGTAAGCCCCGATCAAGCCCGGAAGTGACAGTGGAAAGGCGACTGGCCCTGGCCCAACAGTGTGTGTGTGTGTGTGGGGGGGGGGGAACCACATCAATCATGTGATTGAGAACCACATCAATCATGTGATCACGATTGAGAACCACATCAATCATGTGATTGATGGGGGTAATGTGAAAAAATATAGGTAATGTGTTTCTCTACTGTTGGCAACTGCACCGAGATGATACTTTTGTTTATCTACTTGTCGAATAAAAGTTCTACTTCATTTACTTTTAAAATACATCAAAACAAAATATTATGTAACTGACCCCTGAATAATGAGCAGCAGCTATTGCATCAGTGCATTCCCTGTGTGTTTAGATGTGTTGCTTTCACACCTCTAATGAATGGATCATCTCTGCATTCATCACAGGTGTTAACAGCACCCTCAGGTGCACATTTACTCAACAGCAAACCATAATGGCTATAATTGGTCTCCAGAGTTTACTGTAGCTGTAATGAATAACCTCAGATGACTTATTATCAGGAGTAAATGAGAAACTTGATATTGCATGTTTGACAAATCAACAGCTTCAAAGAAACAGACAAGTGACCAATCCTGAGTGGCGACTTCACTGCATGCATTCTACCAGCACTGCTTCCTACTGTTTCCTTTCTTTCCTGCTGTGTAACAACAAAAGGGATATGCGCCACCCAATGGTCAAAGTTGACACAATGAACCTTAGAGGGCACGAGCAGAAAAAATATATATTGTTACAACCCTGCAACAAAAAAGGGAGACTACATGCAACAATTTTAAATGAAACATGGTATTAATTGGCCCCTGCTCTGTGTGACCAAAACATTTTTTGACCAAAACCCAAACTCTCCTGTGTCACCTTCGGGCTACGAGCATCAACCAAGACTGACCCTCTTCCCAATCTTGATTCAATTAACACAGTAAGTGCGTAACAACGACTTCAGAGACTGATACAAACACTCTAATGCACCTTGACTCAGAGCGTTATATGCGCAAGACTGGTTGTACATTCCAGATGTAAAACTGGTCCCTCAATCGCTCTGAATGATCTTGGGCATACCGAAAATAGAGATAAATTGTTTTAAAACTTTGACCACAGCCTTGGTAGTCATCTTACACAGGGGATAGGCCGCGGGATAACGCATTGCTTGGAAGAGCTTGTTAATGATCTCAAGGTAGTTGGGACCACAGTCACCAAGCAAACCTTTGGTAAGGCAAGGCAAGGCAAGTTTATTTACATAGCACATTTCATGCACAATGGTAATTCAATGTGCTTTACATAGAAGGAATAAAAATAATAAAAATATATAATAATAATAAAAAAGGAAATAAAATACAGTGCAAACAGTCAGACGTACAGTGGCACAGTGCTCATTCATTAAATGAATAAAGGATTATATACCAGTAATAATACTTTAAAATCAATCCTAAATCTAACTGGGAGCCAGTGTAAAGACGGACTGGTGTGATGTGTTCATATGTTCTGATTTTGCTCTGCGTTCTGTATGAGCTGACACTGTCTTATGGTCTTTTTGGGAAGGCCAGTGAGGAGTCCATTACAGTAATTCACCCTGCTGGTGATGAAAGCATGCACAAGTTTCTCTAAGTCTTGTCTGGAAACAAAGCATCTAATTCTTGCAATATTTTTCAGATGATAGTATGCTGATTTAGTTATTGCTTTGACATGACTACTGAAACTAAGGCCTGACTCGAGAATCACACAGAGATTCCTGACTTGATTTTTAGTTGTTTGACCCCTAGAGTGAAGGTATGTGTTCACCCTGAGAACTTCATCTTTCATCAAGAATTAAGGCTTGAGGGACTCCACGTCATGGATGTCCACTCAGACTTAAGGGCTGCGTTCGAAACCGCATACTCACAGAGTAGGTACTTATTTCAATAAGTACTTAACGAGCGCTAAAAGAGTAGGTTTAGTTCATCTATCTGTAAATATCTTGATACTGACGAAACTGGCTCATTTTGTGTCTTTTTGAAGAAACAGCTAGCCATTTTGTGAATACATTTAGGGTTGATTTCTTATATGTTAAACCCTACCCTCAACATACTACTTGTCTGGCCTTACAATTAATAATACAGAATGTTTATCGCTTCTACGTAGCCACGCGAACCGCAATTATCCCGACAACGCTTTATCTGTAGAGATGTAAAGGGAGGTGAGGGAGGCCTTCACAGGGGAGAGACTAGTGGACACTTCAGGACTGCGCTGTTGTCATCAGGTCCAGGTGAAGGTCCTTCGTCAGATCTGGATACAGCCTGGATCCGGCGGACTGCAGTAAACCTCGGGATAAACAGAGAGACTAATATTAGCGTAGACGCCATTCTTCTTATGATGAATATTACTTATCGAATTTAAACTGGGAGTCAATCTCTGTACCCAGGTTTTTAAAAGATCCCACCTGCTCAACTTCCTCTCCATTAAGTAACAAAGGCTTAAAAAGTGTATGTGCATTATTAGCCCCACAACACATTTCTTTGGTTTTGTTAATATTAAGCTGCAAAGAACTCTCCTCCGTCCAGGCTGCGAGAGAATTAACAAAATCAAAATAAATGTCCAGTGATTGGGTATCCTTCACACATCCCACCAGTTGTTATGGTACAGAAAGAAGCAGACAGATAAATAGTTGAAATTTATGTTTATTGAACAGAGATGAGAACAGCAGATGAGACTGGTGAGTATGCAATGGAGGATAGGAACAGGACGATTAACTTAGCTGGATGATAATCTGGATCTCTGTATGCAGATGGCGGGACAGGATACGGCAAGCCGATGATTGGAGACAAGATAGGAGTCGGATGACGGGAACTGGTGAATCGAAGATGAAGTTCAGGTAAGGAATCTTCAGATATGTAGAGGAGTCTGTGCGTTCAGGTAAGAACGAGACCAGACAATGAAGTGAAGGGGAAGTGCCTATAAATAGTGTGCGTTGATGATGATGTGCAGGTGCAGAACTGCGGGGAGAGTGAACGAGTGGGCGGAGTGTGCAGATCTTGTGACTCCATGACAGTACCCCCTCCTCCATGGGCGGCTCCTCCTGGATAGGACGACGACAGGGTCTACCTTGGGCCCAGCTGGTCGATCTGGGTGTTCCGGGTGGTATTGGGTGAGGAGTGTCGGATCGAGGATCGAGGATATCATAACGGCTCACCCATGACCGCTCTTCAGGATCGTAGTCCTCCCAATCGATGAGGTATTCCAGTCTGGGACCACGTCGTCGCGAGTCCAGGATAGCTTGGACCTGGTAGATCGGTTCTTCTTCAGTGACTTTGGGAGGAGGAGGTACTTCTTCGCCACCAGATTCTGTGGGAGGAGAAAACAGAGGTTCAGAGTGAGGTTTCAGGAGGGATACGTGGAAGGATGGTGAAATTCTGTAGTAAGGTGGAAGGTTAAGCCTATAAGTGACCTTGTTGAGCTGCCTCTGCACTGTGAATGGAACTATGTACCAGGCACTCAGCTTACGGCAAGGCAGGGGGAGACGGATGTCCCGTGCCAATAGCCATACCTTCTGGCCTGGTTGGTAGTGAGGGGTAGATGTTCTGCTGGTGTCTGCGTGTCTCTTGTGTCTCCACACTGCCTGTTGGAGATGCACGTGAGCTGAGTCCCATACCCGGAGGTTGGTATCCTAGGATACATTGGAAGGGGGTGAGCCTGGTGGTGGATTGTTGGAGTGAGTTTTGGGCGTACTCAGCCCATGGAAGGAACTGGCTCCAGCTATCCTGTTTCTGGTGGCAATAGGACCTCGGGTATCTCCTGATCTCCTGGATCTTCCACTCAGTCTGGCCATTAGTTTGGGGATGGTAACCGGAGGAGAGGTTTACGGATACTCCAAGGAGTTTGAAGAATGCTTGCCAGACTCTTGAGATGAATTTAGGTCCCCAGTCAGAGACGATGTCTTGGGAATACCAAAATGATGGAACACATTCTGGAACATAGCCTCAGCCGCTTCGAAAGGAGTGGGTAATCCTCTGAGGGGAATCAACTTGCAGGCTTTAGAGAAGCGGTTATGAAAACACAGATGTGGTTGTTTGAAGGTGGTAGGTCGGTCATGAAGTCAATACCCAGACGTGACCATGGACGATGTGGAATGGGAAGAGGTACCAGGTTTCCTTCAGGGAGTTTCCTAGGAGTATTTGTAACGGCACAGACTGAGCAACCCTTAATGTACCGGGAGATATCCTGAGGCATAGTGGGCCACCAGTAGCATTGACGGAGGAGTAAGAGAGTTACCTGGGTGTCCAGAGCCCGGAGAGGTGTGAGCTGAGTCCAGAAGGGGCAGGCGAAAGGTGGGACTGACGATCGTGGCTGGAGGGAGGATGGTTTCAGGAGAAGATACAATAAGGCATCTGCATCACAGTTCTTATACCCAAGTCGATATGAGACAGTGAAATTGAATTGAACCTGGTGAAGAATAAAGCCCATCGGGCTTGACGAGGATTGAGTCTCTTAGCTTCTCTCAGGTACTCAAGGTTTCGATGGTCAGTGAAGACTTCAAATTTGTGATGTGCTCCCTCCAGCCAGTGTCTCCATTCCTCTAGAGCTAGTTTAATGGCAAGAAACTCTCGGTTTCCAATGTCGTAATTCTGCTCCGCCGGGGAAAGCTTCTTGGAATAGAAGGCACATGGATGAGAAAGCGTTGGAATTCATTGATTGTAGTGGGTTGAGGCCACTTCTGGATGGTATCCACCTTCCTCTGGTCCATCTGGATGACATGTTGATCTATGACGTACCCTAGGAAGTGGACGGAGGTGGTGTGGAACTCACATTTTTTCAGCTTGAGATAGAGATGGTGATGGTGGAGTTTCTCAAGGACCTGAGTGAAGGCGATGTTCGGCCAGGTTCCGGGAATAGATGAGGATTTCGTCTATGTAGACAATGACGAATCGGTGAAGAAATTCCCGGAACACCTCATTCATATAGCCTTGAAAGACTGCAGGTGAGTTGGACAGACCGTACGGCATAACTCGATATTCATAGTGACCTGAAGGAGTGATGAAAGCAGTCTTCCACTCGTCACCTCAGCGGATACGTATGAGGTTGTAAGCGCTCCTCAGGTCCAGCTTGGAAAATATGCGAGCTCCACAGAGTTGTTCCAGAGCTGCCGTGACCAGAGGAAGAGCTATACTTGACTGTCTGAGAGTTGAGGTGTCGGTAGTCGATGCACTGCCTCAAGCCTCTGTACTTCTTGGCCATAAAAAAGAAGAAGCTGGAAGCGGCAGGGGATGTAGATGGTCGGATGAACTGTTGCTGAAGTGCCTCCTGGATATTTCAATGGTAGTGGAGTTGATGGAGAGTGTGGGGGTGATGGATGGAACACGGAGAGATTGGGATGGTTTCTGGACAGAAGAAAGACAGTATTGGAAACAAACATCACTCCACTGTAATACCTCCCCGGTATCCCAGTTGAAGTGCGGTTGGTGTTGCGTCATCCACGGGCGTCCCAGGATTAGGTCAGCAGTGGATCCTTCCAGCACCATGAACGTTATCTTTTTGGAATGCAGGCATCCGATGCGGAGCGTCAGTGTGGGAGAGAGGTGTCGGATTCTACCACGCCCCAGCAGTTTCTTGGTGTGGATTCTCAGATCCTGAGAGCAGCGTTTCTTGTGGACATTCAATTTCTGGAGGAGTTGGACTGAGATGAAGTTCCCCGCTGAGCCAGAGTCGATCAGGGCTTGCGCTGAGGCACAGATACGGGGGGTTAAAATATGCACAGTAGTACTGCTAAATGACTAAATGTAAATGTAAATGTACGAGACAAGGAGTTTTTTTTGAGGTGGAAGTTGAATAGTACTAACCGCGGGACGTGGTGGTCGAACAGGACAGGCGGTGATAACATGACCTTCTCTCCCACAATATAAACACAGTTGATTTTGGAACCTTCGCTGATGCTCCACATGTGTGAGATAATATGAATCCACCTGCATTGGTTCAGGTGCTGGAAGGGCGACTGATGGTGCCGAGGGCGGAGGATATTCAGCTGCATTTTGGAGAGAACAAGCGGTGAGACATTGAGAAACCCGGATAGCCTTTTGGATGAAGTTTTCTATTCCAATAGCATCGTCATGCACAACCATGAGCTGGCGGACGTCGGCATTAAGTCCCTGACGAAAAGCGGTGAGTAGTGCAGCCTCGTTCCAGCCGCTGGTGGCCGCCAGTGTGTGAAACTTTAAAGTGACTGAAATAAGGAGGATAGTGAAGAAATGATGGAGTGCACGTCCAGACAGCAGGGAAATAAAGGCTACTCGGGCGCGTTCGTTGGTGAACTGGTGATACTGCATTTCGAAGTACAGAGAACATTGTAACAGGAACCCGCTGCAATCCTCCGCCTCTCCGGTGAATGTTGCTGGTCGGGCCATGGGACTGGCAGAGGCAGTGGTTGTGGAGTGCAGGAGAGATTGGCGTGCGGCTTGAAGGACATCGGTAGGAACGGTTGGTGGGTTGTCAGCCACGGTGGATAGAAGGGAAAGGCGAACTGCATGAACCAATTCTGCGAACGGATCAATGGGTCGATCTGCTGCAGTTTCCATGGGACTCTGCATATGGTCTGGTCTTCTGTCATGGTACAGAAAGAAGCAGACAGATAAATTGTTGAAACTGATATATATTGAACAGAGGCACGGAGTGGAACAGCAGATGAGACTGGTGAGTATGCAATGGAGGATCGGAACAGGACGATGAACTTAGCTGGATGATAATCTGAATCTCTGTATGCAGATGGCGGGACAGGATATGGCAAGCCGATGACGGGAGACAAGACAGAATCTTCAGGTTCAGGTAAGGAATCTTCAGGTAAGTAGAGGAGTCTGTAAGTTCAGGTAAGGACGAGACCAGACAATGAAGTGAAGTGGAAGTGCCTATAAATAGTGTGCGTTGATGATGATGTGCAGGTGCGGTGAATCAGAACTGCGGGGCGGAGTGTGCAGGAATGTTCAATTCAATAGCTTTTTCACTGCACAGTATAAAGATTATTTCACCATTTTTGCTAATGTGTTGTGTATAGGGGACAGTTATTGCCCATCTATTACATTGCAATAGTTATTTTACAGGGTAAACTGGGAGGGTTATGGACAGCTCAAGCATTCTTGAGTTCCAGTGGATGACATAACCCCTCTATTTCTGGACCCCATTCCTAATTCACAGAAATCATCTTAACCACAGCAAGGGACCCCTCAGGTGAGCTCCAGGAGCCGCTCAAAGGAAGGGTGATCTACAGTGGCTGATTACTGATTAAAGCAAAAACCACCACACCTGTGTTCAGCTCAGTTCCACCTGTGCTTTGCTTTCATGTGGAAATACTAAACAAACAAACATTTGTATGTTACATCATCAGTGGGCAGTAGATGGGTGGGCCGTCTGATCCAGACACTGTATAAATTATAGACAAGAAAGAGAGCAGAACAAACTCCTAACAGCAGGAGACTCACTCATGGCCTATGAGACAGCGGACCATGAGACTCAATACTGCTTTCCTGCCGTCAACTCATCATGTATCAAGGGAAAACGCTCTAGATATGAATACAATATCATGTATGTGTTTGTATCATTGCTGTCAGCATGGACTGTGTTTCTGAACCTGCTGGTGATCATCTCCATCTCTCACTTCAAGAAGCTTCACACTCCAACCAACCTGATTATTCTCTCTCTGGCTGTGGCAGACCTGCTTATGGGAGTTCTTTTACCCGTAGAGGGCTCTAGGCAGATTGAGACGTGTTGGTACTTTGGAGACACTTTCTGTGAACTGTTTATAATAATCCTTGGATTGGTTTTCTCAGGATCTCTCAGTAATTTAGTTTTAATTGCTGTTGATCGTTATGTGGCTGTGTGTCACCCTTTACAGTACCCACAGAAAATAACCACAACTAAAACTTTAGTGAGCATCTGTCTGAGCTGGGGTTGTTTTTCAACTTATAACACTATCCTTGTAATTGATAATGGATATTTTGACAATCCACTCAGAACAGACATGTGTTATGGAGAGTGTTCTCTTGTGGGGGGATTTGCCTGGTTTGTCACTGATCTGTTCGTGTCTTTTATTTTTCCATGTACCCTTATCATATCTTTATATTTGAGGATTTTCTATGTTGCACATCAGCAAGTGAAAGTTATAAACTCTCTGATGAAGAGTGGTAAATGTGTAACGGAAGGTTCATCGAGGAGGAAATCTGAGAGTAAAGCTGCTCTGACATTAGGAATCATTGTGATAGTTTATATGCTTTGCTTTATACCATACTATATCTGTTCTATGTCAGTAAACTCTTCCACAACCATAAATGTTTTGACATGGGTCTTGTACACAAATTCAGGTCTGAATCCACTGATCTATGCTTTATTTTATCCCTGGTTTAAAAAGACAGCTAAACACATATTAACTCTGAAGATATTTCAGCCATCATCCTCTCTGGTTGATATTTTTACAGAGCATCAATTGTAATTAAACTGGTAAAGCTGTCACTCATAAAGGATATGATTATCTTTGTAGGATTTATATTTGTAATTTACACTACATGTATCTTAGTATGTAGCTTATTTCAGAGAGGATGTTTTCTGCATTTGATGTTCAATTTAACTTCTTTCCACACACACTGAAATAAATCGACACAATGTTCATAAATTGTATTAAATTAGCTCATTTAATAAACTGAGCACACAGCATAAATCCTCAATGTACTGTAATAAATGGTAAATGTAGATATTATGTGCTTTATGCTTAATCACTTTCATCAGTCATGTTGCATCTGTGTTATGAAAAACATAATGACAAAAAAAGGGACAGTCATACAGAACTAAACTCGGTAAAAAAAGTGATGTCCTCAAACTTTCAACTGCTTTTATTTCCAGAAAATGTCTTAATTTATAAATATTGGTATGAACATAAAAAGATTCAAAAACTTGGACATAAACTAAACAAGTTCCGCAGACATTTGAGGAAAAGAAATGGAACAATGAGTCCCTGAACAATATGAAAATAAGCAGTCATAACTGGTGTAGCCAGGAGCTGCTGTAAGTCCCACAGATCATCCTCATGGACTGAAGCAGACTGGCCTTTTCTTACTGTGAGATGTTACCCCACTCTTCCACCAAGGCTCTCGAAGTTCTCAAACATGGTTCCTGGATTAGATATCACAGTTTGTGTGTGTGTGTGTGTGTGTGTGTGTGTGTCCTGGTAAACCCAAACGTCCCCACAAAGGTAGTAATATCAGAAATGTCTGTCCTTGTGGAAACTTTTTTTTATGGTCCCCATGAAGAAAACATGTTATATGAATTGAATTGAATTGAATTGATTTTTATTAAAGTGTCTTGCACTTACGTGCCCAGCCCAATTAGGCTTAAAAGACACTATCGACATAAAACAGACATAACATAGAAAGATGACCATCATACAGAGTACATTACCATCATTTTCACAATATAAACAAACAAAAAGAAACACTGTTAATTTAGGCCAGGATATAAATTCCTTTGCCTAAGTTTCCACGCCTTTTCCACATATCTAGCCAAACTATAAATTTCATTTTCAAAGAGCCAGCTCAACATATCCCCATCCGTCATCCAAAACAAATCAGGCTTTTTATATTGAATTCTCTCAAACATACCCATTCTTAAATCATGATATACAGGACAGAAAAACAAAAAATGCCATTCATCCTCAACGACCCTTAAATCACACAAAACACATAGTCTGTCCTCTTCTGGTACACCTTTATAGCGCCCCACCTCGATCTGCAAAGGCAACACCCCTGCTCTGAGCTGGGCACACAAAGACCTTTGTAATCTGGTTAACCAACATTTGACATAAGGCTCTGTGGAGTAATCATTTTTAAAATGAACATAGCTTCTCAATTTGGACTTATTTAACACCTGCCATTGCCATTGCTCTTTATAGGAATTAAACAAAAACTGTCTGACCTGAGATATATTACATTGTAAGTTATTTGTAAATATATACTGTGCTTTTGCTGATGAGAGTATTCCAAGGACCTCCATTGACCAAGGATAGTTGTGAGCTTTATCCCAATTGAAAACTTTCCGAGTAAGTCTATCTTCAGGTAATCTAATAAGGCGATTCCATAATCTCATTACTTCCGCCTTTTGTTTCACCAAACAAGGCTCCCAACCCATATCACCCTCTAGCGCAGCTCTAGTAGTGAATCTGTGCACTCCAAGGAAACACCTCATGGCTCTGCTCTGCAATCTATTACATTCAGGAGCATCTTCGAAGCCCCAGACCCCAGCTGCATAGAACAAAACAGATCCCACCATAGTGTCAAACAGCTGTGTAAATGTTAAAAAACTTATTTCAGGGCAAAACTTCATCTTATTAATAACTGCTCCCAGGGCCCTCCCTGCAGACTCAGACAGAACCCTTCTCCCTTCTGAAAATGTCATATTTTCATGAAAAAGAAAACCAAGATATTTATAAGTTCTGGAGTACATAAGCTGTGTTTGTCCAAAAAAGAAATCAAATTCACTGCGTGACACAGATGGTTTTCTAAAATGGACTACTTGTGTTTTATCCACATTTATAGAAAGTCTCCATTCACTGCACCAATCCTTCATAATGCCCAACATTCTTTGTAGTTTAATTTCTTCATCTGTGCAAACAACAATATCATCTGCATATAATAAAATGCTGAGGTTAAAGCCATCAATGTCAATACCCAAATTTGCTAATTTTATCTCTTGAGCCAGATCATTCACAAAAAGCGCAAAAAGAGTGGGTGAAAGAACATCTCCCTGCTTAACCCCAAATGGAGTGGGAAACCATCCTGTCCTCATGTCATTAATCTGCACACAGGCCACTGGAGCCTTGTACAGGGCTCTGATGGAATTATACAAGTGACCTGTAATACCAATAGAAAGTAACTTATATTTCAAAAGATCTCTGTTAACCCAATCAAAAGCTTTTTTTAAATCAACAAAACAAACAAAAGTACTTTTATTTTCTTGCAACCTTGCTCTAATGACAGATGATAAAACATAAATATGATCAATGCATGCTCTATGTTTTCTAAAACCATTCTGTTCATCCACCAAAATTCCATTGATCTCGATATATTCACTGAGTCGGTTGTTAAGAATACCAGAAAATACTTTACATACTGTACTTAGCAAACTTATTCCTCTATAATTCAAAGGTACTCTTGGATCAGCCTGTGTGGTCTTTGGAATAGGCTTGATGATCGAACTATACCACACCGAGGGAACAGTCCCACTCTTAAAGCAATATTGGAATAACATGTGCAGAGTATTTAACAACTTAGGACATTTAAGAACCTCATTAGAAAGTTCATCCACACCTACAGCTTTATTAGGTTTGGTTCTATCAATTGCCTTCCGAACTTCTTCTAAGGAAATATCATTATTTAGCACACTACTAAAATAGGTTGTTTCTAACGTAACAGATCCAACTTCCAGTAGATGTTTTAATTTACATATCTCAGCTAAAAATGCATCATTAAACTGATGAGAGCTAGAACAAGTGTACAAGTCTCTGTAATCTTTCTCCCATCTGTCCAATATTTTATCTATCTCGAATACAGACCCCCCACTTTCTGTAACTATTTCAAGTGGAATTAATTTATTTCTCTTTGGACCAAGCTTGTTTATTTCTTTCCAAAAATGCTGTGGATTAGTATTTTGAGAAAGCTTAATTTCAAGAGCTTTACCTCTCCTATAACGCCTTTTATACAGTCTAAGTTTTTTATCAAAATCATATTGACAGGCTTTAAATATATCATGCAGGTTCTTCCTTAAAACAGGCTCCTTACATTTTAAATATCTTTTCTCTGCCACACGGAGATTTGACCAAATATTATGTAATTCATTATTCCAAAAAGGTTGTTTAATTCGATACCATTTCTTATAGGCCCGTTTTCCATGCAGTTTTAATCCATATTGACTCATTTCCCCATGCAAAACACCACAGAAAAGTTCATAGCAACAATCAACATTATCCTGTGCTTCCCCGCCTTTGTCCAGTTGTACTATAACATTTTTTAGGGCTTCATCAGAGGTTTCAGAACTAAGAAAGTTGTCCTTTAGCTTTCTTATTGGTTGTTTACAAAGTAGTGTAATATCAGCACTATTTATAAACATCTCTGCTGTTTGAAAACGTAAATAAAGCATGGAGTGATCAGGGGGTCTAATCCTCTCATCTATTAGCCCTCGGGACTCAGTTCTTTCCAATAATTCAGATGGAGTTAATACTTTAAATTCACTACATGTTCTTAAATCTTCATGTCTCGTCACAATATAATCAACTACCGCCTTACCCTTAACAGAAATAGATGTGAAATTATCATACTCCGGGTTTATTCTTCCATTAACCACACAGCATTTCGACTCTTTAAGGAAATCAATCAAACTTTCCCCATGCTTGTTCAGACCCGAGTCCAACACCACTCTAGGACTAATATCATCCTCATCGACATAGTCTCTGTGGTGCGCAACACGACTATTCAGATCCCCACAAATATAAACAGAGTCAACCTCAACCGTAAAAATCAAAGACAATAAGTGTGCATAAAAAAGATCAGCATTACGGCCCCATGTCGAAGTTTCAGGAGACAAATAACATGAAATCAAAATAAATGAATATTGTGAGCTAGTGTGCTCGAACCTCAAACACAAAATTCCGTCATAAGTCTTGTCCTCAATCGTAACAGAAAAGTTGTCCAAAATTGTTTTTTTGACAAATACACCCACACCCCCAGAGGCTTTGACAGCTCTCTTATGAGCAACACGATTATGTCCAATCCAAGTGTATCCATGAAGCTCAGGCATAAGAGTGGACAAATGAGTCTCATTTAATGAAATAATTCCTGGCTCAAACGAAAGAAGCAGTTGCGCTCTTAGCTTACTATTTGCAAGTGTCCATCCATTAACGTTCCAATGAACTAAGACAATATAATCCGTACTTACAGGCCGGGCATGAAATCTTCAAACCGAAGGCTGTGGTGTCGATCCCGCCGTGCCCCTGGCTTGACCACGCTTTACTAGCCGTCCGTTGTTGGCCACGTAGTAGTCTTTAGCAGCAGGGATATCTCTAAGCAGAGTCCTAAAATTGGATTCCATGAGACGCTCAGCGTGTGATTTCGCTGACGAAACATAAACCCTTCGGTAACTTTCATTGTCCTTGAGTTTAGGCCGCCGCCGAAGCACAGCCACCTTCTCCAGCGTTGTCTCAAGTTCCACTCTGATGAGTCCCGGATTTCGCCCTCGAGCCCTCATGCGCTCCACGGCCACAATTTTTGGCACCGGCTCGCAATCCATTCCCTCGCACAGCAGAGTTTTTACTTTGGCCTCAACATCTTCTCCCTCCGTTTGCGACAGTCCCACAATTACCAACGACACATCAGGATCAAACTGCTTACCCTTAGCTTTTTTTTCATTCATTTTAATTTCAATCTGATCCATTCTGGAACAGAGAATTCCCACTTCCAGATCCAATGCGTGTTGCATCTCCTTGACTGCTTTAGCCACCTCGCGCTTGAATGCTTCTTTACTCTCATTAATAAGTTTTTCCATGGACTCACGTAGACTTTCCATTTTGTCATTCATTTGTTTTTCAATTGTAGTCTGCATAGTGTCCATTTTTGCGCTAAGCGCACGTAGTTCATTCATTAAAGCCGCGTGGTCGCTGTCGGCGTCTTTCTTACGGTGTCTAGTACCATCAGCCATCTTCCTCTTCCTGTACCCCTTCTGTACCTTCTGTAATTATAAATTATACTAAATTATGTTTTTTTTTTTTTTTGAAAATGTACGTTTTTGTTCGTGAGGTTTGTGTTTAGGTTCAGGGGATATAATTTGTACAATATAAAAATCATTATGTCTATGTCCCCATAAAATATGGACACCCAACATGTGTGGTGCATGTGTATACAGTATTCATTCATTAATGGCGCTTTTCCACTGCATGGTACGGTACGGTTCGGCTCGGTACGGTTCGACTCGGCGCGGAACGGTTCGGCTCGCTTCGCTTTTCCACTGCGTGGTACGACTCGACTCGGTACGGCACGGTTCGGTTCGCTTTAGCTCGGTTGCTTTTCCATTGCAGTTAGTACCGCTTCAAACTGGGTGGGACTGATCGTTATAGTTGCCGCCTCTACTGCCATGACATCATCGTAAACGCGCCACATTTCAAACGCACAACACAGGGGATGGTGCTCTTGATTCTCGGCATGTGGATGTTTTTAAATTAAATTAAACGTTCTTATAATGGTTTACTATATGGAAGGAAAATTCTTAACGTGTAATTAAACGTTGCGTTCATATTCTGGGCTCATCTGATTTTTTGTACATAGCATAGCCTACTTTGTTATGATTTTAGTATCATAATGATTAATAAATGCATGCACAATTATCCGTGAACTTGATTTGAACAAATGCCTTTCAACTTGTGTGCAAAATTCAGAATTAAATGAATGTGCAGCAATCTTTACAAATAGAGAGTCTAGGCCTAATGTACTGTTTTAAACTATAGCCTACTGCCATTAAAAAAGCGCATTTAGTTAATGTTATGTTTTTTTTTTTCATCTGCCTATGTTGATTATGAAAAGTGAACAGCACGAGTAGAGAGACATGGAGCGAGTCAGACATAATTTTGACCACTTCATTAAGTTTTGTTTTGTAGAAAACCTTTCTTTAAAGTGAATTTCGTTTTGTATAAATTGCATCTTAATTTTAATCATCAAACAATTGCCTGGATTGAATAAATAAGATGCAAAATAGACGATTTAACCATTGAGGCGCCCGAGCGGTCACTTGCATTGTACGCTAACTGGAGCGCATCTCATCCTCAAATACACAAAGCTTGAAATGTCTTTAAACAAAATAATTCAAAACAAAAAGAAATAGGCTACTCTCTTATGTAATCCATTATGTGCATTTCTCTCTATAGGCGCGTTTACTACGAATATGGCGATCGTCAACTTCATCTTTGCCATGCACAGACACTGACAGAAAACACTATTTTATAAATAAAAATCAGTGCACGCGTTTTAATAAAATTAAAACTTTAATTGTGATCATTAAAATAATTGAATATTATTCAAAACTTGTGGCCAAGTTTTGCTCATTTATTAATAGTATATATATAGGCTATATATAGGCCTAAATTTATTAATTTGAACAAGCGCAAAATTCAGCATTCAATCAAATATTCAAAAAGACTTAATAATAATGTTATTTCAACATAATATCTCGTTATTTCGACATAATGTGTGTGCAACAAGCAAGATGTGCGTTTGTAAATCCGGGGACGCGTGCACTGATTTTTATTTATAAAATAGTGTTTTCTGTCAGTGTCTGGCAAAGATGAAGTTGACGATCGCCATATTCGTAGTAAACGCGCCTATAGAGAGAAATAACATTATTATTAAGTCTTTTTGAATATTTGATTGAATGCTGAATTTTGCGCTTGTTCAATTTAATAAAATTAAAACTTTAATTGTGATCATTAAAATAATTGAATATAAAATATTTTGTGGCCAAGTTTTGCTCATTTATTAATAATATATATATATATAGTATAGTTGACTATACAGTATATATATATATATATATATATAGTTGACTAATGTGTTTGTGTTTTTACATATATATATATACATATATATATATATACATATACATATACATATATACACACATATATATATATACACACACATATGTGTGTGTGTGCCCCTCAGCACATGCTTTAAAAATTATCCGGCGCCGCCCCTGACTGCAAGAAACAGTTTGCAAGAAACTTTTTAACTGCAAGACACTACAGCGTTGGCTGTTGTCTACTGGCTATTTAAATCTAGCGGGTTTGTCTCGTGCATGGTCTCGTGTCGCAAATACAATGACACTGGTAGTGACGATTCTGTCTGACCAATCAGTGATCTTCAGTGTTTTCACGTCACATTTTAGTATCGGTACGGTACGCTTGGAACCTCAACAGAGGTGGTACCATTTAAAGCGAGCCGAAGCGAGCCGTACCGTACCGTACCGTACCATGCAGTGGAAATGCGCCATAAGTGAGCCGTACCGAACCGAGCCGTACCGTACCATGCAGTGGAAAAGCGCCATTACACACACACACACATTACATGCAACAACATTTTTGGTTACATTCTGATTCGCTTCCGTCCCAACAATCATTCATTATTAAATTAGGGGCCGCTAAGACGACACCATTCTCTCTACACAAACTTTAAACGCTAACCTGTGATAAACGCTGATGGCGTTCACATGCGCATTAAGAATTGGTTCTATAGTTATGTGCGTTTGAATATATGTGCGCAGGTTTGGAATTCCCTACAAACCAAGCCTAAACAAAGTACTGGTCTTTCCTTATAAATTTTGATACAGAATTTTATTTTATAAAATAAAATAAAATTTGCTATTGGTATTGGTAAATTGGTAAATTTGCGAAACGAATCTGTAGAGTGGTAAAGGGATCCTTCATAGGGAGAGACTAGTTGGCACTTCAGCACTGCGTTGTCATCGGGTCCAGGCGAAGGTCCTTCATCAGATCTGGATAAGGCCTGGATCCGGCAGGCTGCGGGAAAACCTCGGGATAAACAAAGACACTAAAATTAGCGTAGATGCCATTCTTCTTATGATGTAACGAGTACATCAGGATTTATGGGAAGTGTTCCCGGTTCCGGCTGACCTATGCAGCCTAACACTGAATTATGGTGTGGTGTGGTGTGGTGTGGCGCAATGGATAAGACGCATGCCTTTGGTGTGAGAGACCTGGGTTCGAATCCACTGTGAGACACCAATGTGTCCCTGAGCAAGACACTTAACCCCTAGTTGCTCCAGAGGCGTGCGACCTCTGACATATATAGCAATTGTAAGTCGCTTTGGATAAAAGCGTCAGCTAAATGAATAAATGTAAATGTAAATTATAGAAGTCTATAATGTATTATGTGAATGCTAGGTCAAAGAGATGTGTCTTTAATCTAGCTTTGAACTGACAGAGTGTGTCTGCTTCCCGGACAATGTTAGGAAGTGTAATGGAAAATTTAGATTTTCATTGATTTACAGTGTTGATTTTCTTTTATTTCCAGTAAGACATTGAACTGACCCTTTGCTGGACTGTACGTGGTTTGCCAACTTTAGTTGACTAATGTGTTTGTGTTTTTAAACAATGGGAGACAGGTGAGACGTCAGGGGGAGACAGATTGAAAGGGACCCCTAGGGTCAGAGGTCGTCCAATTTAGAACTTGTGAGTTTGTAAGAATAAACTCAGCAGCATTAGATCACTAGCAGAGAAACCTTCCCTTGTTTAGATAAGAGCCTGTAAGCAGGTAACCTTGAGAGAAGGTATAAAGGCTGCTCTGCACTCCTCCCTGACTGTCGCACTTGCTTCACAGATTGTACTTTGTCACTTCTGTGTGGGTAACTGGGCCTATTCTTGCAAGAATAAATACTTTTTAAAAGACAATTGGATTCAGAGTGTGTCTTACGCAGTGATGATGATGTTTAAGAAATTTTTGCCAAAACAGAAGACTGTTCCAGAGTTTTGGTGCTAAATAGGAGAAGGATCTACCGCCAGCAGTCGACTTTGATATTCTAGGTATTATCAACTGGCCGGAATTTTGAGATCGCAATAGACGTGACGGACTATAATGCGTTAAGAGCTCGCTAAAGCACTGCGGAGCTAAACCATTTAGTGCTTTGTAAGTAATCAGCAATATTTAAAAATGTATACAATGTTTAATAGGGAGCCAGTGAAGTGTTGACAGAACCGGGCTAATATGGTCATACTTCCTGGTTCTGGTAAGAACTCGAGCTGCTGTGTTTTGGACTAGCTGTAGTTTGTTTATTAAGCGTGCAGGGCAACCACCCAGTAGAGCATTACAATAATCTAGCCTTGAGGTCATGAACGCATTAACTAATTGTTCCGCATTTGTCAATGAGAGCATATGGCATAATTTACATATATTTTTAAGATGGAAAAATGCGGTTTTACAGATACTAGACACGTGACTTTCAAATGAAAGATTGGTATCAAAGAGCACACCCAGGTTCCTAACCGACGACGAAGACTTAACAGAGCAGCCATCAAGTGTTAGACAGTATTCTAGATCATTATGTGAGGACGTTTTTTTGTCCAATAATTAGAATCTCTGTTTTTTCAGAATTAAGTAGTAGGAAATTACTAGTCATCCAATTTTTTATATCCGCTATGCATTCCGTTAATTTTGTGAATTGGTAAGTTTCATTAGGTTTTGAAGAAATATAGAGCTGAGTATCGTCAGCATAACAGTGAAAACTAATTCCATGCTTCCTAATGATATCTCCTAATGGTAGCATGTACAGAGTGAACAGCAACGGTCCTAGTACTGAGCCTTGTGGTACGCCATACTGAACTTGTGATCGATGAGACATCTCTTCATTTACTGCTACAAACTGATAACGGTCAGATAAGTATGATTTAAACCATGCTAGTGCAATTCCACTAATGCCAACATAATGTTTGAGTCTATTTAAATGAATGTTGTGGTCAGTGGTGTCAAATGCAGCACTAAGATCAAGTAACACTAATAGAGATCGGATGATAAGAGCAAATCATTTGTGACTCTAACGAGAGCAGTCTCAGTACTATGGTACGGTCTAAATCCGGACTGAAAATCCTCACAGATATTATTTCTTTCAATAAAGGAACACAGTTGTGAGGATACTGCCTTTTCTAGTATCTTTGACAGAAAAGATTCGAGATCGGCCTGTAATTGACTAATTCTGTAGGATCAAGTTGCGTTTTTAACAAGCGGTTTAATCATAGCCAGCTTAAAGGTTTTTGGTACATATCCTAGAGACAAAGACGAATTAATGATATTAAGAAGAGGATCTATGACCTCTGGAAGCATCTCTTTCAGTAGCTTAGTCGGTATAGGGTCTAACACACATGTTGTCGATTTAGATGAATTAACGAGTTTGCAAAATTCTTCCTCTCCTATAGCAATAAATTAATCAAATTTTTCCTCAGGGAGACTACAATGCACTGCCTGATGCGATACTGTAGTAGACGGTTGCATGGTTATAATTTTGTCCCTGATATTATCAATCTTGTGATAGTGAAGATGTTCACAAAGTCATTAAAAAATGGTAAAATGGTAAATGGACTGCATTTATATAGCGCTTTCACAGACCTATGGCCACCAAAGCGCTTTACACATTGCCTCACATTCACCCATTCACTCACTCATTCATACACCGACGTTGAAATTCTGCAGCAGAGCGATGACACCTCAGATCATTATTTAGTCTTGCGTTACTGCTGCGTTACTGCTGCATTACTGCTGTGTTGCTTGGAAACTTCGGTGCTTGAAGCTTTATTTTTCGTTAGTTTAGCCACCGTTTCAAATAAATACCGAGGATTATGTTTATTTTCTTCTAATAGGGTTGAAAAATAAGCAGATCTAGCAGCTTTTAAGGCCTTTCTGTACGCAATCGAGCTCTCTTTCCATGAAATGCGAAATACCTCTAGTTTTGTTTTCTTCCAGTTGCACTCCATCTCTCTGGCTGCTCTCTTAAGTGCCTGAGTGTGCTCGTTGTACCACGGCGTTGGAATATTTTCTTTAATCTTCTTTAAGCGCAACGGAGCAACTGTGTCTAAAGTGCTGGAAAAGAGAGAGTTAAAAGTTTCTGTTGCAATGTCAAGTTCTTCTGAGCTATCCGGGATGCTGAGATGATGAAACTGATCAGGAAGATTATTAATAAAGCAATCTTTAGTGGCAGAAGTGATAGGTCTAACATATTTATAACACGGAGTCGGCTTTGCAGCCTTGGCTAAATGAAGTTTACGCAAGACTAAATAATGATCTGAGATGTCATCGCTCTGCTGCAGAATTTCAACGGCATCAACATCTATTCCATGTGATAATATTAGATCTAGAGTATGATTACGACAATGAGTAGGTCCTGACACGTGTTGACTAACTCCAATTGAGTTTACAATGTCTTTAAATGCCATACCCAATGCATCTTTTTCATTATCGATGTGTATATTAAAATCACCAACAATTAGTACTTTATCTGCAGTCAATACTAACTCTGATAGAAAGTCAGCAAATTCTTTGATAAAGTCTGTATGGTGCCCTGGTGGCCTGTATACAGTAGCCAGCACAAATCTCAAACGTGATTTATCATTTACACTAGATAGTGTTACATTAAGCATCAACACTTCAAAAGAAGTATATTTAAAACTAGACTTCTCAGCAGGGTGGGAATTATGTAATTTTAGGGGCAAGGCAATTTGGCCTCCATCTTTTTTTTTTTTTTAGGGGCACCAAGGCCATATGACAGGGCACAAAGGCCATTGAGTACAATTCGATGGTTTTCCCATTCAGATTGATACCATAACATCCTAATTTGGAATAAGACATGGATTATGACTTTTTTAATAGAAAAAAAAAATTTATGAGAGAGAGAGAGAGCGCCATTACATCCAGAAGGCATACACCCTCACACAACAATAGAAACAACATAAATGCCAATAAAAGCATTCAGAAACAACACAAATGCCAATAAAAGCATTCAAAATATTCATTCAGTCCTCTCTATATCATGTGAGTGTGAGAGAGAGAACCATTTCAGCCAGAAGGTATACACCCTCACAATCATTATCGCTCAGCGCTCAACGCAGTTTGCTTCGCGCTCCACTCAAATCGCCCCCCGCTCGCTCCAAAAAAGGAAAAAAATCTACATGTATATCACTTGTAGCGGTCCCCAAGCTTTTTTGCACCACAGATCGGTTTAATATCAGACAATATTTTCACAGACCGGCCTTCAAGGTGTGGCAGATAAATACAACAAAATAAAATGATACGAACGGCATAAAAACTGGGGTATTGTTTTTAGCCTATAATAATAAACGTGAATCCAATGTGTGGGCCTACTAGCAACTTTATTAGCAGCGTCCTCTAACATCGTTCCTAAAAACAACTGAGAAAGTCTGAACACAAACAAAATGCCCCCAAAAGAAAAGAATCTCTATGTTTTTGGTGCTGATGCGATGTAAGGGTGGCGCTGCTGCCAATAAAGCACCTAAAAGCTGTCACAACGAACCGGCAAAATTAATGATTATGAATATGTAAAATATAGTAGGAGACATTTTAAGTGTTTAATAATAAACCAGTTTTTTTTTTTTATGTCTGTGTCGGCTGGAAAGATGCTGACTCGCGATCTTCGCAGTAGTGAATGCGCCAGAGAGAAATGCACATTTCATACGGATTACATAAGAGAGAAGTCTATTCTCTTACGAGATGTTCTCTCGTATTGCATAAGTTGTCTTTCTTCGAGATCTGAAGGCAAAAAATTATCCTTAATTTTGTATTCATTGTCAACACTGTGCGGCAGCCGGCAGACCATGGCAGGCTGTATAAGCGTGCTCATTGGTTGCCCGGCAGCAACTGCTTAAGCCTACCAGTGAGCCCTGTGTGACGTCACACCATATCAGGGCGCTTCGCGCCCTCCACACCCTTCTAACCGTCAAGGTGGGTGTGGCCAGTGTGTATATAAGGAGGGCTTGTATGCTGAGAATCTGATTTTCTTGTCTTCAGCGAAGCTCTTCGCATGGCTGGATCTTGAGAGCCGCCGCCGTTGAAACCAGCGACCAGCAAGCCTAGGACAGCGCCTGAAGAAGCCGGCCGCCTTCGCCGCCTTCAGCCATCCGTGCCTGCTACGCTATCCGGCGACATATCCTTTTATTACCACTGTTCTAAAAGAGCACGAGGCGTTTTTGTCAAAATGCCTCGTTTTTCCTGCAGCTCATGCCACGCTCCGCTCAGCAACGGAGACCGCCACCTCATCTGCGCTCTCTGCCTGGGCCGCGAGCACGCCGCCACCGCACACTCTACGGGCGGCCGCCCCGAGTGCGAAGAACTTTCAATGTCGACCCTGCAGGCTCGACCTGAAGTTTTCGACCAAGCTGTCGCTCCGCCTGTCCCTGCCGGGCCGCGCAAGAAGAAGCGCCGCTCGCAGAGACCACCGGAGACTGATGTGACTGAGGAGCTCGCCGGACCCTCTCCCTCGAGCTTCTGTCTCGCCCTCTCCGCCCCCCTCGGCCGCTCAACTGCCGGCTCTCGCCCGCGCCGCCGCCGCGTCAGGGGATGAGGCGAATGAGATAGACACCCTCCCTCTGTTCGAGCCGCGCTACTGCGCCGCTCACAAGGGATGGCAGAAGCGGACGGTCTTGGAGCTCTCTTTAGGTTACAAGAAAGCTACTCCGTCCTCGCGCGTCACTCACCGGCAAAAGGAGAACAGAGTGTTTTCATCCCGCCATGGCCGGACCTACCTCCATTCTCACACATTTCTCAGTCCCCTCTTAAGTTCAGGCGACTGGAATTGTTCTTATCGCAGTATACGAGCCTGTTATAAATACACGCATACAATTGCATACACACCCCCCTGTAGCTCAGTGGTGGAATCTTAGGCTTTCGCGCCAGAGACCCGTGTTCGATCCTGGCTCTCGCGGCAGATGAAAATGTATGCTGTTTGCTTCTCCAAGCTCGCGGCCAGCTTTTCTTACATACAGAAAGTGAACCCGCTCTCCCCCTTTTTGGGCCGCGCAGATTGC
The DNA here is from genome assembly GCF_951802725.1 of Rutilus rutilus. Taxonomy (NCBI): domain Eukaryota; kingdom Metazoa; phylum Chordata; class Actinopteri; order Cypriniformes; family Leuciscidae; genus Rutilus; species Rutilus rutilus. The sequence goes on from NC_140209.1 coordinate 77,789,959, forward strand.
GCCGTTCTCAAGGGATGAGAGCGGACTGTCACGAGCAACGTTCAGCGTGCGCGCCTCACTCACCGGCGAAAAGAGGAGAGAGAGTGTTTTAGTCCCGCTGTGGCCGGACAAGCCGCCAATTCTCACACATTTCTCAGTCCCCTCTTAAGATCAGGCGTCTGGAAATATTACTATTGCAGTAAACAAGCCTGTTTTAATACACGCACGCCTGCAAACAAACTCTGTTACATGGTCGCGCTAACTAAAAGTTAATGTGTTTGCCCCTGTGGTACAGTGGCAGAATCATACGCTTTTGCGCCAGAGACCCGTGTTCGATCCCGGCTCTCGCGGCAGATAAAAATTTATGCTGCTCGCTTCTCCGAGCTCGCGGCCAGTTTTTCTTACATACAGAAAACGAACCCGCCTCTCGCACCACTCCTACTCATGGTGCTCGAGTATTTATGAGCGTCTAAACACGAGAGAAGACGGTTAAGTCCCGCTGCGGCTGGACCACCGTCAAAGCTTCACGCTCTGTCAGTCCCCGTTGCCACGGCTACTGCAGATGTTTACCTCGCAGCCAACGAGCCAGTATATCTACCCACTCACCTGCGCGCTACCACCGTTCTCACGGCGACCCAGAGAAATCTCAAATGAGCATAATGTCTGGTTGCACGGCTCACGCCGTATGTGTTTCAAATGCAGTGAATGTGCCCACGTTTCCGTGTTCACCCCTGCACACAAGCACTATAAATCCCGTGTCTCTCACAGAGCCCACTCTCATAAAGTAGGCAGAAGCCGCTCGAGTGTTAAAAGTAGGTCGCGTGTCCACCTCCCCGTGCCCACACCTACTCACTGCCCGCTCTGTCACACGGCCTCTCACGACCGGTCATGTTTTAAATGTAAGTCCTGTGCCAGCCCTCGAGCGCTCACACATACTAACAAACATTTCGCCCCGACGCCGCCCTCGCGCATCGCGCCTCACACTGTATGTTCCCCGTCCAAAGCCACCGGGACACTGTGTGTAAAACGGCCAGCTATCGCTGCATGCGAGCCGCCGTATCTAAGCACCAAGAGCGCGCGCGGCAATCAGAGCTCGGAGGCCATTCTGCCCCTGGCTGCACACGCGAAAGCGTGGGAAGCTATTCCAGGCGCGTCAGAATGGATGCTAAGCACAGTAAAAGAGGGATATACTCTGCAGTTCGCTCGCCGCCCCCCGCGCTTTCATGCGCGAACCGTGACGAGAGTAGCACATCTACTTCGAGCAGAAATAGCGACACTCCTGTGCAAAGGGGCTATAGAACCGGTACCCCCTTCTATGAGCGAGACGGGCTTTTACAGCCGTTATTTCCTTGTTCCCAAGAAGGACGGAGCTCTCAGACCGATTTTGGATCTGAGACATTTGAACAAGGCTCTTATGAGAAGACCGTTCAAAATGCTCACAACCAGGCAGATCCTCGCGCAGATTCGCCCGAGGGACTGGTTTATCTCTCTCGATCTAAAAGACGCATACTTTCATATCCAGATAATACCCCGTCACAGGCCATTCTTGAGATTCGCCTTCGGCGGTCAGGTATATCAATACACCGTCCTGCCGTTCGGCCTGTCTTTAGCACCCCGTACATTCACAAAGTGCATGGACACGGCTCTCGCTCCGCTGAGAGGTCAGGGAATGCGAATTATGAACTATTTGGACGATTGGCTAATTCTAGCACAGTCAGAGGCAGAGCTTATCGCCCACAGAACAGTGCTTCTCAGCCACCTGGAAAGCCTGGGGCTCACGGTCAACTGGACCAAGAGCGCTTTAGTGCCCAGTCAGTCAACCTCTTTCCTGGGTTTGGATCTGGACTCTGTGGCAATGACGGCCCGCCTATCGATACTGTATTCGAAGCCTGGCCGCGTCTTTCCAGACGGGCAGCACCGCACCTCTCAATACATTTCAGAGGATGCTGGGTTGTATGGCTTCAGCTGCTGCAGTGCTTCAGCTGGGTCTATTGCGTATGCGCCCGCTACAACGCTGGTTGAACGCCCGAGTGCCTCACGGAGCATGGGCTTCCGGCCGCATTCGGATCAGAGTGACTCAGAGCTGCGTTTCAGCATTGAAGCCCTGGTTAGCGGCCGACTGGTACCAGCGGGGAGTGACAATGGGGGCCGTCTCGCACCGCAAAGTTATGTCGACGGACGCTTCCACCTCAGGCTGGGGCGCTCTGTTCGAAGGCAAACCGGTCTTTGGCCTTTGGTCAGACCAGGAGAAATCCCTCCACAAAAATTGTTTGGAGATGATAGCGGTTGAGAACGCGCTCAAGCGTTTCCTCCCACTCCTACGGGATCACCATGTGCTAGTCCGCCTGGACAACATGTCCGTGGTGTCCTATGTGAACCGACAGGGCAGTGTCAGATCCAGGAACCTGCACAAACTGACAGAACGCCTTCTCGTGTGGGCTCATCGCTCGTTGCGCTCGCTGAGAGCCGCGCACGTGCCGGGCCACCTGAATGTCGGCCCAGACAGACTGTCCAGGGACATCATTCCCCCGGGAGAATGGTCCCTGCACCCCCAGACAGTCCAGTTGCTCTGGCGCCTATTCGGCAGAGCGGATGTCGACCTCTTTGCGTCGAAAGACAACACTCACTGCCCGATATTCTTTTCGAGGAGCGAGGATGCGCTGGCCCAGACCCGGCCCAGCCTCCCGCTGTACGCTTTCCCTCCGATCTCCCTGTTACCACAGGTCATTGCGAGAATCAGGGAAACGCACCACCCAGTGCTTCTCATAGCCCAGCGTTGGAGAACCAAATCTGGTACCCAGAGCTAGTGAGGCTGTCGCACTTACCCCCATGGCCGATCCTGGTGAGAAAGGATCTCCTATCTCAAGCCGGTGGATCGATCTGGCATCCCCATCCAGAGCGCTGGTCTCTGCATGCGTGAATAATCAACGGATACCCGTTATGTACATTGTAAGTTACTGACTGTATGTTGATTTGTGGTGTAATACACATGGCTCATTGAAATGAGAAAGTCTCTGGTCCCTTAATTATGTAGCATCAAAAACATTATTTTAAAATCAGGGGCCCGTTCTTCATACGTCGCTAACTCAGTTAGCTGGATTTGATTGTTGACGATTTGGCATGATCTTGGATTGTTTGGTTCTTCGACGCTCATCCTGGACTTGCTGTCATAGGCTCACAGCCCAGGTAACCTTTAAGAGAGACAACAAGAAACCACATCAATCAAATCAAAATCAATACTTGCGTATGGTTCTCTTTGTATTTGCTGAGGAAAGAAGACGTGTGTGTCGTTCTTTTTAGAGCTGGGCGTGTTCCATCGTGTCTTTGGGGCGAGCGGACTTGCGGGAAGATTTAAAGGTTCACTGAACGTGAAGTTACCAACGAAACAATTCAAAGTTCATCTCCCTCGTGGAGGGAGAGGCGAATATGAAAATAAAACTTAGTAAAGAAAAGAAAAACGGAGATGAGCTCCCGAAGGAGCCATGGAACCGGAAGTTCTCTCAGACGGAGTGCTCGTGCGTGCGTCCTTAAGGAAGAGGAGCTGAGCCGCGGGAATTTCAACAGAGTTCTTTTCTTTGAGTTGAAGCTACCGGCTGCATTCGCTTCACTGAACGTAGGGAGAGTCCGAAGACGAAAATAAAGAAAAGACTTAAATAAAAATAAAAGAGAAACGGAGAAAAGCTCCCGAAGGAGCCATGGATCTTGAAAACCTCTCACAGGAAAAGTGCTCTCCGAGAAACTTCGGTGTCAGTCTCTTATGGAGAAGATGGGTTCACGCCTACTCTGCGTATGCGGACCAATCATCTTAGAGCATCTCGGACGGGAAGATTTTTCTTTTGTCTTGTCAGAAGAACTTCTTTGCATAGTTTATGATGGTATAAAATTTTGTCATTTCTACCCATAAAGATTGTACACATAGAACAATACATTTTACTGTAATCTCCTATGTATGAGTGGTTCAGTCAAAACAAGACGGTTAAAGAGAGACCAAGAATGGCAGGTAAAGGTAGAAGAAACATAAAGTTACATTCATATGCAGAATTACACACATTTAAAGTTTGTTCCTTCAAATAAACGTCATAAACAAAGTGAATATAAACTGGGAAACACACAGGAGTATATGAAATATGACATGCTTATATTCTTAGTTTAATGTTCAAAGTTCATGTATGTGTGTGTGTTAGGTGACTTCTCAGTCTCCCGGGGGGGGGGGTTGTAAAGTGTTATCCTATAGCAGGGGGTCAGGTTACAAGACCATGATTCTATTTGAGAACATTACTTAGGAGAAACACTTCCAAGTTACACATCAGAAAATCATAACCATCGCATAACAGGGCTAACCAGTTATGCAACGCACAAACCTATCAAATACATCTTAGTAATGACTTAGATGATGAGGGTAAAGAAACGTTTGTGTGTGTGTGTTGGAATGTTGCGCTCCCCGTTATCTCTCTTGCAGAGGAGCTGGATGAGCTGCTGAAACTTTATGATGTCCTAGTCCGAGGTCGGGTTACAAGACAATATTGGGGAACCTTCTTTCAATAAACACTTAGAATTCAAAACTACTCATTTGAAAACCACACCTCTATTAAAGGCAAAACTAATCACACATGCATATAGGAATGTACATATATTAAAAAGGATATTTCTATCCTAAGTTACACCCAAAGGATGTTTGTGTGTGTGTGGCGTGTGTATGGAATGCTCTGTGTCTGGAATGTCACATGGAGAGTTCCGTTATCTCTTTGTGGTGCAATAAAGTGTCGCGAAAGACCATTTGTTGCAGACTAGCTGGAGCCGGCGTATGATTTGTATTTGGGAGTCAGGAGGTTAAAAGCTTTAGTAAGCTTTGCAGAGGATGTGTTTGGAAAAGATGTGCTTAGAAAACACAGAGAGTCCGAATTTGTTAATTCAGACCAAACGAACGAATGATTCAATAGCCCAGTCGTTACAAAACCAAGAAATAGACAAGACAGAAGTGACAGAACCCTGACATCTGTATTGTAAAAAGCCCTCGCACTCGTGTCTTACCAAACCGGTAAGAGATATTTTGTAGAATGTGGGTAACCAGACAGTTTCGCTTCCCACTGACTTTTATTGTATTTTTTTGTCCATATGATGGATGTTATTGGGAACTGAAACTTTTTATTACACATATGTTCAATTCAATAGCTTTTTCACTGCACAGTATAAAGATTATTTCACCATTTTTGCTAATGTGTTGTGTATAGGGGACAGTTATTGCCCATCTATTACATTGCAATAGTTATTTTACAGGGTAAACTGGGAGGGTTATGGACAGCTCAAGCATTCTTGAGTTCCAGTGGATGACATAACCCCTCTATTTCTGGACCCCATTCCTAATTCACAGAAATCATCTTAACCTCACCAAGGGACCCCTCAGATGAGTTCCTGGAGCCGCTCAAAGGAAGGCTGATCTGCAGTGGCTGATTACTGATTAAAGCAAAAACCACCACACCTGTGTTCAGCTCAGTTCTACCTGTGCTTTGCTTTCATGTGGAAATACTAAACAAACAAACATTTGAATGTTACATCATCAGTGGGCAGTAGATGGGTGGGCCGTCTGATCCAGACACTGTATAAATTATAGACAAGAAAGAGAGCAGAACAAACTCCTAACAGCAGGAGACTCACTCATGGCCTATGAGACAGAGGATCATGAGACTCTTTACTGCTTTCCTGCCGTCAACTCATCATGTATCAAGGGAAAACGCTCTAAATATGAATACAATATCATGTATGTGTTTGTATCATTGCTGTCAGCATGGACTGTGTTTCTGAACCTGCTGGTGATCATCTCCATCTCTCACTTCAAGAAGCTTCACACTCCAACCAACCTGATTATTCTCTCTCTGGCTGTGGCCGACATGCTTATGGGAGTTATTATACCCATAGAGGGCTCTAGGCAGATTGAGACGTGTTGGTACTTTGGAGACACTTTCTGTGATCTGTTTATAATAATCCTTGGATTGGTTTTCTCAGGATCTCTCAGTAATTTAGTTTTAATTGCTGTTGATCGTTATGTGGCTGTGTGTCACCCTTTACTGTACCCACAGAAAATAACCACAACTAAAACTTTAATAACCATCTGTCTGAGCTGGGGTTGTTTTTCAACTTATAACACTATCCTTGTAATTGATAATGAATATGTTGACACTTCACTCAGAACAGACTTGTGTTATGGAAAGTGTTTTCCTGTGGGGGGATTTGCCTGGTTTGTCACTGATCTGTTCGTGTCTTTTATTTTTCCATGTACCCTTATCATAACTTTATATTTGAGGATTTTCTATGTAGTACATCAGCAAGTGAAAGTTATAAACTCTCTGATGAAGGGTGGTAAATGTGTAACGGAAGGTTCATTGAGGAGGAAATCTGAGAGTAAAGCTGCTCTGACATTAGGAATCATTGTGATAGTTTATATGCTTTGCTTTATACCATACTATATCTGTTCTATATCAGCAATCTCTTCCACAACCATAAATGTTTTGACATGGGTCTTGTACACAAATTCAGGTCTGAATCCACTGATCTATGCTTTATTTTATCCCTGGTTTAAAAAGACAGTTAAACACATCTTAACTCTGAAGATATTTCAGCCAGCATCCTCTCTGGTCGATATTTTTACAGAGCATCACTTGTAATTAAACTGGTAAAGCTGTCACTCATAAAGGATATGATTATCTTTGTAGGATTTATCTTTGTAATTTACACTACATGCATCTTATGTAGCTTATTTCAGAGAGCATGTTTTCTGCATTTGATGTTCAATTTAACTTCTTTCCACACACACTGAAATAAATCGACACAATGTTCATAAATTGTATTAAATTAGCTCATTTAATAAACTGAGCATGCAGCATAAATCCTCAATGTACTGTAATAAATGGTAAATGTAGATATTATGTGCTTTATGCTTAATCACTTTCATCAGTCATGTTGCATCTGTGTTATCAAAAACATAATGACAAAAAAAGACGCCATCAGCGTTCTCACAGGTTTTGCGTTTAAAGTCTGTGTAGAGTTTCCTATTAAAACGGTGTCGTGTTAGCGGCCCCTAAGTTAATAATTAATGATCGTTGCGACGGAAGTGAATCAATCAAATTAACTTTAGCTGGAAAATAACTTTATTCAAGAACTGCTATAAAGCCCAAACAATCTCTGTTACTTTAAACTATCCTTGTATCTCTGTAAAGCCATTTTGGAACAATCTACATTGTTAAAAGCGCTATATAAATGAAGATGACTTGACTTGAAAATGGTCGGCGTGCCAGGCGCATGGTCTAAAAGGGTTGTCTCTATTCTCTTAATGAGTAATGGGTGTGTTTTGGGATTTACATGCGTTAAACCAATCAGAGTCTCATTTCCCATTCCCTTTAAAAAAGCTAGTTGCACTTGCACCATGGCGGATTCGCTATTTACATGGCGTAATTTGATAGCGGAAAGACTGAACACGTTTCCAGAGAGCAAACTGATCATCTATGGGACAAGCCGGATTCCTTCATATCTTTATGTACACAATATGGTCCCCTGAACTGCCTGGTCCACCCTGGCGGCTTCATACAATATGGTCCCCTAAACTGCCTGGTCCACTCTGTCCACCTGAACTGCCTGGTCCACCCTGGCGGCTTCATACAATATGGTCCCCTAAACTGCCTGGTCCACCCTGTCCACCTGAACTGCCTGGTCCACCCTGTCCACCTGAACTGCCTGGTCCACCCTGTCCACCTGAACTGCCTGGTCCACCCTGTCCACCTGAACTGCCTGGTCCACTCTGTCCACCTGAACTGCCTGGTCCACCCTGGCGGCTTCATACAATATGGTCCCCTAAACTGCCTGGTCCACCCTGTCCACCTGAACTACCTGGCCCACCCTGTCCACCTGAACTGCCTGGTCCACCCTGTCCACCTGAACTGCCTGGTTCACTCTGTCCACCTGAATTGCCTGGTCCACCCTGTCCACCTGAACTGCCTGGTCCACCCTGTCCACCTGAACTGCCTGGTTCACTCTGTCCACCTGAATTGCCTGGTCCACCCTGTCCACCTAAACTGCCTGGTCCACCCTGTCCACCTGAACTGCCTGGCCCACCCTGTCCACCTGAACTGCCTGGTCCACTCTGTCCACCTGAACTACCTGACCCACCTTGTCCACCTGAACTGCCTGATCCACCCTGGCAGCTTTATAGCCGGCCAGGTCCACCCACACCATGCCACGGCCAAGGTCCGTCCACGCCATGCCACGTCCCATGTCCTGTCCCCCTGCTCCCCCACCCTCCTGGAATTGCTTTGGTCGGGAGCCGCCCTTAGAGGGGGATCTGTCATGTTTTGTTCTTGTCTTGCTTCATGTCTGTCATGTGATTCCCTGTTAGTCATGTGATCATGCCATGTGTTCCCTTGTCTGATGTGTCATGTTGTCATTGGTTCATTGTTTCATTGTTCACAGGTGTCCCCTGTCTTGTCATTAGTTTTGTGTGTATTTAAACCCTCATGTCTGCCATGTGTCTTCGTCAAGTTTTGTTTCTCTGTAACCACTCTTGGTAAGCATCATGTTCATGTTCATGTTCTTGAGTTCATGCCACGTCATGCTTTTGTTCTTGTTTTGATATTTATAAATAAAGCTGCACTTGGGTTCTCAATCTTGCCTTCAGTGGATCCCTTACAACTAGTTATGTTTAAATGTGTTCCCCTGTACATTTTTGTCATGTCTGCCTATTATACAGCGTTTTTAAGGGGCTTGTTTTGCTCTTTTTGTGATATCTGGCAACCCATCACATCACCTAGAGCTTTAATCATGAGAAGTTCAGAAGTGTCAAGGTCATCAAGTTCAGAAGTGACTAGGAGACTGAATAGCAGCTACTGTTAGTGTTGACTAAGTAGTTTAAATTATACCTTGTAACTGCGTCATTATTTTACCATAGCCTGGTGAACACTGACACACCGCGCTCCCTGTCAGTGCACGCACATGTCTTTTAAATCAGTAAAATGCGATCAGTTAATTTGAGTGTCAAGTTGTAATCACGTATCGAATCAAAGGAAGATTTTATCAGCTGGTTCAGTGGCCAATTGTTTGGAATTAGAAATATATAACTCTCGCTGCATATTTAGAAATTTTGCCTCAGATACAGGATCATACATTCGCTTTAACAAGCATGTTGTTCATTATCACAGCAACCACTTTCGTGTCATACTGCGATTTTCGTGTTTAAAAAGTAACTATACATAAGAGACGGAAAGATGCAGATAACTAAATTATTTATTTATTAAAAAAAATTATTAAAACATTATTTAAGGTTATTTCTATTCGTTACGATATTGATGTATGTAGGCTACTGTTGCTGTCAAGTAAGCTTCATACTTTCCCCATTGCAAACGTGCACTCCTCTAAACTGGTGCTGCACTGCTCTAGTTCACTGCTGCGCCTTTTTTCCCGAAAATATCACGTTAACCCTCTGGGGTCTAAGGTGTTTTTGGGGTCCTTGAGATGTTTTGACATGCCCTTACATTTGTGCTTTTTTTCAGTTGCTTATAAACATATTAATGGCAAAGGTATAATTACACTCTATTTAGCACAAACAGGGCTACCATAATATGTGAGCAACATGTATGTACATGTTTGTATTTTTGAGAAAATAATGTTGCAGCAACAATGACAATGACATCCGGTCAGCTGCTTTTCAAATTAGTGAATCCTGATCTCGCAAACACATCCTTCGTTGTCTGAGAAGACAAGAGGTCTGTTCACGTCCGACACTGGCGCCCCTAAGTCTGCTTGGACTGTCAAAATTGCAACTTTGTGGCTCTCCAGAGAGACATTTGAGTCACACATTGCCTTAAACAGAAGGAACCCTGTTGTTTAAAATCCCCTCTCTCTCTAAAACCCAAATGCCTGTGAATCACATGACAAGCCTCAAAGACATTCCAGACATTCCACACACACGCACAAGAACACTCGTGGACTTTGAAACAGAAATTTCCACAATAGCAATGCTTTTGATATGTATTTTTATGTGCATAATTTCCATGGCAGATTGAGATGTCTATATGTTCTATCATAGAAATCAATTGACACCTAAAATGCTCAGAATTCTACATTTGAAATGCATATCTGTATTCCCATATTCTGTACACACCATTTCTGGTATCATTCTAATCGTAGTGATCTCACAGAATTGCATATATGTATGAGATTACAATGAAATGTATTCTTATGGGTATTATCTTTCTGAAAGAGAAAATACGAATTCTATCTCTCATATGACATAGTCAAAGTAGGCGTTCTTCACAAAGGAACTTTTTCCCGCTTCAGATCAGAAGATACGATTGGCTGTTGTCCCAAAAAGAGGGCGGAAGCAGATTCCCTTTAAAGGTGCAGACCCTCGCTCCCTCCCGCTCTCTCTTACCTCTCACACTTCTTCTTCTCCACGCACAGCGCTTCTCCTCTCCCAACGGAACCAGCTGGAACAGGCCTTGGCCTCTCTCTGGGACGCATACCCCCGCATCATGTAGAAGCTGCCGTCCTTTGCAACTAAGTTCATACTCGCCTTTCCCTCCACAAGGGAAATGATCTGAATTTTCTCGGTAACGTTAAATTCAAGTGAGCCTTTACATCGTTTTGCGAAACGACACTGGAAGACGATGCTAGACGCAAACCAGCCGGACACGTGCACACGTGCGTCTCCCCTCCCCTCCTCCCCTTTTCCAGCATCACACTGAAATAGTACAAAATCTTGCAAGTATTGATCTCTCTAAAAGCTGATTTCAGGTGTCTAGCTCTTAGGTCTGTGAATTAAGTTACCCTCTTATCTTTTCTCTCTATATCCTTCTTTCTCTCTTTCATTTCATTTATTCTGATAACGTTATTTCTTATGTTCTTGTTTGGTTAAATGTATATTTGTAGCTCATATAATCTCTAGTTTTGACATTTATTAAAACCCATTCATACTTTGACTGTCTCTGTGTTTGAAAACCCACCGCTGTAGACTACAGCGGATAGTTCGGACTGCTGAGCGAATCACTGGCACTACCCTTCCCACACTCAAAGTACTGCACTCATCCAGAGTGAGTAAAAGGGCTCGCAAAATCACTCTGGACCCGTCACACCCAGCACACTTTCTGTTTGAACTGTTACCGTCTGGTCGACGCTACAGAGCACCGAGCACAAAAACAACCAGACACAGGAAAAGTTTCTTTCCCCAGGCCATCTACCTCATGAACACTTAAATGTTCCGCTACTGTGGAACAAACATGTGCAATACTTCCCTTAGACATTTCATTATAGCACCTTATAACTTTATATATATTTATAATTTATAATCTTTTTATTTTTATTTCATTTTTATTTTTTTCTATTTTTTATTTATACCTATGTTACTTGTCTTGTCACTTTATATTGTATGTGTACTGGAAGCTACTGTCACCAAGACAAATTCCTCGTATGCGCAAGCATACTTGGCAATAAAGCTCTTTCTGATTCTGATTTCTGATTCTGATTCTGATTATGAAGTCAATGAAATGCAAAAGATCTAATTAAGCTACACGCTCGATATTATAGACTACTTTGAGTAGTTTTAATTCATAAACTCAGAAAGTTCTATGTTCGTGGCCAGAAGATAAACTTTCTTGGAGTTTGTAAAAAACGGTAATACCCTTTCTGAACTGTGATAAGCTATCTTCCATACATTTGGTGGACAAGTGACTGAGTTAATAAACGAGACCAGGCCAGTCAAGAGGTAAATACCGATAATTGATAAAGTAAACGTATATGTGATTTATGAATTATGACCATGAGTTATGATTATTAATATTTCCAAAATTCCCTATATCCTTGAGCTAATTCGCATTGACCCAGAGTCATATATTTACGTTACAATGTTTATGCATGGTTATTGAAAAAACTAAAAATGAAAATTTCTGAAATAAGGCCACAAAACACATACTAAATATGTGTCAATAAGACTTCTGAATAATGCATTTTGTCGCCTAGAGTTTTTTCTTCAAAATGATGTGAAAATCATCCTCCCTAATTGTTCACATAAAACAATACATTGATTTAAATTTTGTAACACACTTTTTGTTTGGAAAGGCCATATGCGGGTGGGCGTGATTCACACCTGAGGAGACAATGCCCCCGCATAATGAGGCTGCATACTTAATGAGCCTTTCATTCAGGTGTGTCACTGAGCCACAAGAAAGAATGCAAGGACAATATATATATATATATATAATTGGTTCACAGTTGTTGTTGTTTTTTCCACAAATTGTGCTTGCAAATTGTATAATATCCAAGGTAAACATTTCTAGTAATTGTGCAGTTAATTGTTCTCATACTGTATTTTCAGATTTGGAATATATTCTCTACCCAAATGTGTCACTAATAAAGCATAATAAAATTATTTAAAGAGAAGGCTTATAATGACCTTTTAAGATTTTGTATACATCTATCCTTGTATATATATATATATATATATATATATATATATTATTATTATTATTATTATATATATATTTTTTTTAAAAGGTTATACAATTACAACAACATTTAAAATTGTAACAATATTTCCAGTGTAATCTTTCTTTGTAAAAACTAAAGTATACATTTTATCATACGTAATTCAATTCATATGAGCAGAAATTGGCAACATTATAAGCTTATTTGATGTGGCAGTATTTTACTGTAAAAACTTTATAATTATCCGATTTTGTTGTCGATTTTTACTCATCTCAGTATAGCAATAGAGTTTGGTAAAAGCTGTTCATTCACACACAAAAATGCGAATCATTTTTAAACAGTATTTTTGCCAGCTGTAGTAGCTCCACAACAGCACGCATCTGTGCGTTCATTCATTCATACACAGAAACGCGATTCATATTTAAACAGTCTTTTTGCGTACAGACACTTGCGATTAGAACAAAGCAGATATAGAACTGACCTATTCCTCAGCCGGATCCATTTGCTCCTCGAAATGAAACTTCCAGAACTTCTGAGGTAAATTTTCCAGGATTATTATCAAGATAGTATTCCTCACAGCGTCGTAAAGTACAGTCTGAAAGTGAACTCGTGGTGTGTGTTATCCAGCTGATGTGGGCGTTTCACAAGTTTGTATGGATCGCCTCACATTTGCGTTTGAATAGCGGGCGCTCTCCGTGGGCGGAGTCAAATTAAAACTTAATGAGCTGAGATGAGAACGACTGACATCTCTCTCTTTTCATATATATTACATAAACTGTGAATATTTGTTTTTTATAAAAATTACTTCATTTAAAAGAAGAGAATTCAAGCTTCATGCCTGTGTGTCTGTATGCCTGTTTGACTGAGTATTCGCTGAGTTACAATTTTCGGACGCGTTTCAGAATTGACTTCACTGACACAGAGTAGAAGAACTCGCATCATGTTTATTTTTCTTTATTTTTTCAAAAAGCACAACACTTTATTTTTATTGTGAGTATACACAAAAATAAAACACACTTAACAGGATCGATTGATGTGTGAAATTTGTTTGTAAAATCAAAGTCAACAGAGTATTTTTGAATCTCTTTTGAACTGATAAGAAAAAAAGCGAGCTGGTATCGCCGGCGATACCGCCGACCCCAGGGGGTTAACCTGTTAAGCTGCAACCCCACTTTTGAAAAATCCCCAGAAATGACATACCCAAACTGAAACAGATACAGTTCATGAACCCTTTGCATTAAAAGCACAAGTATGATCTCATTTGAAAGCTGACACCTGGCAGTTTATTGTAAATGTAGAATTAATTATTGTCATAATGACAAAAATTGTTATAAATAGCTTCAAAGTTTTGTAAAATTATAAGAAATTAATTTTTATGAAACATCCTCATGAAAATAAAATTGAAGTTGGCACTGGAGCAATCTAGAAATGCACTACAGCTAAAGCCATATGTCTAAACATTCTATGTTTAAAATCTGAAGATAATAAGTCCAAAACTCTGTATTTGGTTAAATGTTTTTCAAGACCATGTCAAATGACTTTATTTTGATTTGACGCTAAAATGCTACTGATGTTTATTGTCATCTTCTAACCATCTATCCAGTATATTGTCTGTATTGTTTTGTGGTGCAGACGATCCCCATTCAGTCTCAGTCTCCCCCTGCACACATTCACACCTCTCCAGCCTGGTTATGGCTCGAAATATGCATTTCTTTTGTCTGCATTATAGCTACTAACGACTGGCTATTCACAGGCTATTCATAGGGTTTCAGTCCCTAATTTCTTTTCTCAAAGTTTACCACACATTTTAAACTGTATCAAATGCATTTCTTGAATAAAGACACATTTCAGGTAGCATTCAAAAAATAATAAAAGTATAACTTCTAGGTAGCAGGTGCACCTAGGGCTAGCTAGCATGTTAGCTTAGCACACCATCAATACACGACAATTTATGAGATTAAAACCATGTTTGTGCTCTAAACTTACTTTTTAACGCACGTTGAGTATTTTAAATAATCTTCTGTGATCTAATTTGGCTTCAGATAAAAAAATCAGACAGAAAATATACTATTGGATAGTGTTCTGCACAATGATAGTCTATATAGATTAGCATTACATTATAAATATAATCTATTATTATGAAAATACCTGGCATGGCTTGAAAAACACAGGTAACTCAAATATCAGTGCAATCATGTTTATTGTCTTCAAAACATCTGTATCTGCATGTTACAGCGCGATCTCTTGTTAGCTTTGTGTGTATCAGTCAGGTATCAGTGACGTCCTGGAATGTCACATGGTCATGGCTCTTCTTCATGTTCCATATATGGACTATTATTGTGCATGTAGCGCCCTCAGGCTATTGGTATGAATTAAAAAACACAGTATCGGAATACCAAATGCTCATAAAGATTACATCGACGCATTTGGGTATAAATTCAATAAATATTATTCCTGTCTATAGAAATATGATGTAAATCTATGAGAATCTATCAATATTTCTCCAAATCTGCACATTTTTGAGCTAAAGCCCTGAGGGACGTTGTTTTGTGTATCGCTGTCATGACGACAGCACGGAGTTTTTTATGAATGAAAGCGGCTGACGCGCATAATTCATATTAAAGGTATCGACTCATTTTTTCATTTCATAACTCCTGACACAAATTAAGACATAACTGTCACTATGAGTTTCTCAGAATACAATAGTGGTCAAATACTGAAACTTGAGTATTATATCTTTTTAACTATGTATAGTTTGTCAAGGTATAACATTAAATCTGATAGTAATTTTGAATTAAATAAATAAATAACGCTTCAGTGCGCGGGCGCACTGGCAACGGTTAACAGGTTAATAACCCTTTAGAAAACGTAATTCCTTTGTGGATCCTATTGATCTGTCTCACGCACGCTGCACGTGAGTTAACAACGCCCTCTTATTTACATGTCGCGGTATACACAGAATAAAAAAATCTATTACGGTTCACATTTTCTACCACGGTAACGATATATACCGTCATAGCGCCCAGCCCTACAGGTCCGGGTGGGCCAATGAGGCGTGACCAAAATGACCTGCTCCTCGTCCTCCCTGATCTTGAACAGGGTCTGTGCAAGAAGGCTCACTTGGGGAAACGCATATTTGCGGAGGCCCTGTGGCCAGCTGTGCACTAGTGCGTCCGTGCCGAGCGTGCCCTCGGTCAGGGAGTAAAACAGGCTGCAATGGGAAAAGTCGTGGAAGGCAAACAGATCTACCTGTGCGTCGCGTTGCGACATACGGCGGGAGCGTAGACCACCTTGTCGGTCGATGTACGCTACTGTCGCGGTATTGTCTAAGAGAACTAATACGTGTTGGTTCTTGAGCAACGCATGGAAGCGGTGCAGAGCCAAGCGTACCGCCATCGTCTCGAGGCAATTGACATGCGCTGTTGTCCTGTCCAGGAGCCCGCGGCAGCATGTCCATTGCACATGGCACCCCAGCCCGTGGTGGAGGCATCTGTTGACACAACAACATGTCTGGCCACTCCGGCACTCCGGCCCGTAGAAAGCTGGGGTTCGTCCACGGGGTGAAGGTCTGACGGCAGGTCGGAGTAACTGGTACTTGGAGCATGCCTAGTTGCCATGCCCACCTCGGGACTCGATCGCGAAGCCTGAAGTGGACTCATATGAAACAGTCCGAGCAGGGCTGCCGCTGGGGACGTCATATGCCCCAGGAGCCTCTGAAAAAACTTCAGTGGAACCACACTCTTGCTCTGGAATTGACTCAGGCAAGTCAGCAGTGACTGCTTGCTCGTAAGCTGCGCACAGATGGCGACCGAGTCGACCATACCAAGAAAAGAGATCCTCTTCATACCAAGAAAAGAGAGTTTGGACCCAAAAGCCCAAACGGGCGAGGTGGCGGAAAACCAGATCCCTGTGTTAGCAAATCTGGTCTCGAGAATGAGCTAGGAAGCAGCCAGTCGTTGAGATAGTTCAGGATACGAACCCCGAGTTGCTGGAGTGGCACAAGGGCTGCCTCGGCGGTGAGCAGACTGAGGCGTCTGAGCCGGCAACTGGGGTTCAGAACATGTTTGATCGCCTCAGTCTGCTTCTGGGCGGTTGAAACTGTTGGGCAGAGTCCTCGACCGCGCCGCCGAAGAGGCCAGCCTGGGATATGGGGGAGTTGAGGAAGCAGGTTCGCTCAGCCTCGCACATATCAACCAGGTTAAGTCAGAGGTGTCTTATCTGGACCACGCATGTGGACATCACCTGACCCAGGTAGCGTGCGGTCACCTTCGTCGCCCGTAGAGCGAGGTCACCATATCTTTGCATAAATGATTCGTCATACGTGACGCCGTAGGTTATTTCTTTATACATTTTTTACTTCTTTTCCTATGTTGATTTTTGTTCACCTGGTTCGGAATGTGCCATTTTTTTTATGTAAGCACACACTTGACCAGTGGTTTTCAAACTTTTTTAAGACTTTTTTTTTATGCGACCCATATATAGGCCTACAGATCAACAAATGATAAAGCTCGGGTTTCTGCATATTCGATCCCTTACTTCAAAAACACTTATTGTTAATGATATGATTAAAGAATATAATCTAGATGTGACTGTGTTTGACAGAATCCTTGCTGAAACCAAACTATTATATTACTTTAAATGAGTCCACCCTCCAAGATTACTGTTATAAACATGAACCTCGTCTGAAAGGCAAAGGGGGAGGTGTTGCTGTCATTTATAGTAATATCTTCAGAATTACTGAGAAGTCTAGTTTCAAATTCTTTTGAAGTGTTGGTGCTTAATGTAACACTATCTAGTGTAAATGATAAA
This sequence comes from Rutilus rutilus, assembly GCF_951802725.1. Lineage (NCBI taxonomy): Eukaryota > Metazoa > Chordata > Actinopteri > Cypriniformes > Leuciscidae > Rutilus > Rutilus rutilus. The sequence continues at coordinate 77,807,212 of NC_140209.1, forward strand.
TCACGTTTGAGATTTGTGCTGGCTCCTGTATACAGGCCACCAGGGCACCATACAGACTTGATCAAAGTTAGATGTTAGAACGGTGTCGTGTTAGCGGCCCCATAGTTAATGACTAATGATCTTCGCAACATATAACTGTCCCAGCTGCTTAGAACTGATAAGTTACAAAAAATAAAAGGGGGGACCATATCTGTAATATACCCAGGGAAGGATAAAATGTATTTCAAGAATCAAACAAAGAATAATGGAGAAAAAAAAACAGCCAAAAGATCATAAACTCTTTTCAAACATACACTCACCTAAAGGATTATTAGGAACACCATACTAATACTGTGTTTGACCCCCTTTCGCCTTCAGAACTGCCTTAATTCTACGTGGCATTGATTCAACAAGGTGCTGAAAGCATTCTTTAGAAATGTTGGCCCATATTGATAGGATAGCATCTTGCAGTTGATGGAGATTTGTGGGATGCACATCCAGGGCATGAAGCTCCTGTTCCACCACATCCCAAAGATGCTCTATTGGGTTGAGATCTGGTGACTGTGGGGGCCATTTTAGTACAGTGAACTCATTGTCATGTTCAAGAAACCAATTTGAAATGATTCGAGCTTTGTGACATGGTGCATTATCCTGCTGGAAGTAGCCATCAGAGGATGGGTACATGGTGGTCATAAAGGGATGGACATGGTCAGAAACAATGCTCAGGTAGGCCGTGGCATTTAAACGATGCCCAATTGGCACTAAGGGGCCTAAAGTGTGCCAAGAAAACATCCCCCACACCATTACACCACCACCACCAGCCTGCACAGTGGTAACAAGGCATGATGGATCCATGTTCTCATTCTGTTTACGCCAAATTCTGACTCTTCCATCTGAATGTCTCAACAGAAATCGAGACTCATCAGACCAGGCAACATTTTTCCAGTCTTAAACTGTCCAATTTTGGTGAGCTCGTGCAAATTGTAGCCTCTTTTTCCTATTTGTAGTGGAGATGAGTGGTACCCGGTGGGGTCTTCTGCTGTTGTAGCCCATCCGCCTCAAGGTTGTGCGTGTTGTGGCTTCACAAATGCTTTGCTGCATACCTCGGTTGTAACGAGTGGTTATTTCAGTCAAAGTTGCTCTTCTATCAGCTTGAATCAGTCAGCCCATTCTCCTCTGACCTTTAGCATCAACAAGGCATTTTCGCCCACAGGACTGCCGCATACTGGATGTTTTTCCCTTTTCACACCATTCTTTGTAAACCCTAGAAATGGTTGTGCGTGAAAATCCCAGTAACTGAGCAGATTGTGAAATACTCAGACCGGCCCGTCTGGCACCAACAACCATGCCACGCTCAAAATTGCTTAAATCACCTTTCTTTCCCATTCTGACATTCAGTTTGGAGTTCAGGAGATTGTCTTGACCAGGACCACACCCCTAAATGCATTGAAGCAACTGCCATGTGATTGGTTGATTAGATAATTGCATTAATGAGAAATTGAACAGGTGTTCCTAATAATCCTTTAGGTGAGTTTATATTGATGCATAGACAATATTTACATAAGCACATGCCAAACAATCACCAGCCAAGCAAACTGTCCCAAATAGCAACCATAGGTGATCATTAAAGGATACTGGAGAATGAGTTACACGGTACATGGGACGTCAAAAGTCAATTTCTTCAGGATGAGACCAGACTTTTTTAGTGGTCACATAGATGTCCTTCCTACAGAAAAAATATTTTATATAGGCCTACATATTCTTTTTACTTTTTTTTTTTTTTATGGGAATTTCCTGGTAAAATGAAGGTAAAAAAATATTATTTTATATTTTATTTTGCCTTTAGTTTGGGAATGGCCGAACTAGGGCACATTCAACAGAATTCTCAGTGGGTGTTTCACTGAGTGGGGAGAATCTGTTTGATGTTGTTATCGGAACGGAAGAGTGGTGTTTTGTCCCGTGACTATAGCGTCTCACCGTCACCCAGTTGCCCTGCAGCACGGGCTCTACTTCAGCCGGAACCGAACAATGTACAGAGTTCACTAAGCTAGTCGCATCCAAAGCAGTATCTAAAGCCCTTGCACTCTTACAATTAACCTCGATTAAAGTTTGGATGCGTGTCTCTAGTTCTGAAATCTTCTCCGTCAGCTTGACTATCTCCCTGCATTTATCACATGTAAAAAAACCTGTGCTGACAGAGAAGGCTATGCTAAACATGTTACATGAGGTGCAAGTGACAATAAGAGGAGATGACATGACTTACTATGTTTGTTGACTGATCCTACTCACCTAAGTTGTTTGATGGACTCGTAAAAGGCGCGAGCGCGCGCAAGAAAAATAAATAAATAAATAAAGAGCGCACAGATGGCACGCTAACAGGCTATCGAATTACTAGCATGTTGTGCTAGCAATAACGATTTAGATTGAAGTTAGCGATGTCAGGTTAATGTGTGATGTTGAGTAAGTTATATTTAGCAGTATAAACAACATGGAATAATAGTAAATAATGATTCAAAACAGAAAGATATTCGAAGCTTTCAGACGCACACCAACGCAACAGCTGCAGCAGGAGCAACGAGGCAGACGAGGCAGAGTAAGTGAGTGTGTGTGGAAGGACTACACGCCTGCGCACATATATTCAAACGTACATACCTATAGACTGAACTCATAATACGCATGTGCACACCATCAGCGTTCTCACAGGTTCGCGTTTTTGAAGTTTGCGCAGAAAGAACTTACGAGTTTTCTGTTAGAACAGTGTCGTGTTAGCTAATTTAATAACCAGGGCTGCCAACTCTCACGCATTGAGCGTGAGACTCACGCAATTGACACTTTTCACACGCTCTCACGCCACACATCCATTTTCTCACGCACAGAAAAATCGTGAAGCAAAGACACGGAGACCGACAGACTAGCCAGAGCAGGTTACTTATGATATAAAAAAATCTCAGCTCTCAGATTCTGTCAATTTTATTACAAAATTCAAACACTAAATACCGTTTTGGTACTTGTAAACGTGACGTGACAGATCCCTAGTGGCACCTGAGCGATCATCTCTACTAGCTAATAGTAAATAAACACGAATGAACAACGCTGAAAGATAATGTACAACTTACCGAAATGTATTTTCCTCATACATAATATCGATCAATCAGTGTTTTTCAACCGCGGAAAGGGTCAACTGAACAGCTGGAGAACAATTATGTCACATAACATTTACCTCAGGAAATCCATTTAACCCCCTGAGGTCGGCTATCGCGCCAGCGCGATAGGCTCGTTTTTTTCCTTATCAGTGCAAAAAAGAATCAAAATACTAATATTAATTTTTATCTTATATGCTTGTGTTATACATCAATCGATCCTGTTAAGTGTGTATTTTTTTTGTGAATACTCACAATAAAAACAAAGTGTTGTGCTTTTTGCCAAATAAAGAAAAATAAACACGAAGCGAGTTCTGCCTTCTCTCTGTCAGTTAAGTCCATTCTGAAACGCGTCCGAAAATGAACCATAACTCAGCGAATACTCAGTCAAACAGTCACACAGGCACACAGGCATGAAGCTTGAATTCTCTTCTTTTAAATGAAGTAATTTTTATAAACAACAAATATTCTCAGTTTATGCAATCTGTATGAAAAGAGCGAGATGTCAGTCGTTCTCATCTCAGCTCATTATTTTTAATTTGACCCCGCCCACGGAGAGTGCGTGCTATTCAAACGCAAATGACTGAGGCGATTAAATTTGAATCGCGTTTCTGTGTGTGAATGAATGTTTCGCTTTTAGCAATCTGTATTGCTATACTGAGTAAAAATCTACTGAAATATGTTGAAATAAAATGTATTTGTATAAGCAACGTATTAAACTGCAAATTAACATTTATATTTCTTATAATAAAAACGAAAGACCTATGTTACAGACATATGAAAGACAACATTTCGTTGATTAGTTTTGGATAGATTATACATTTTTACTGTAAAATATCTGCCACCTCAAATAAGCTTTTGTTTGCCAATTTTTGCTCATATGTTAAATATAGTATGTTTTGTCAAAAATAAAGTAATCAAATAATATGTTATAGTGTTTATTCCAATGTAGCCTAGGCTATATTCAAGTAATGAATCCTTAACTTTGAAATATGTATGATAAAATGTATACTTTAGTTTTTACAAAGAAAGATTACACTTGAATTGTTGTTGTAATTGTACCCTTTTTAATAAAAAAAATATATTTACAAGGTAGATGTAAACAAACTATTAAAAGGTAAATATAAGCCTTTTCTTTAAATAATTTTTATTGTGTTTTATTAGTGACAAATTTGGGGAGAGGATACATATTCCAAAACTGAAAATACAGTATGAGAATTAACTGCACAATTACTAGACATGTTTTCCTTGGATATTATAGGCAAATTTGCAAGCACAATTTGTGAAAAATAAAATAAAAAATTGAAATTCTTCCAACTGTTGCTCTTGCATTCTTTCTTGTGGCTCAGTGACACACCTGAATGAATGGCTCATTAAGTATGCGGGCCCCATTGTCTCCTCAGGTGTGAAACACTAAATATGCATGATGGTGTTGGAATCGCTGACGCCCACTCTGCATATTGCCTTTCCAAACAGAAAGTGTTTTGCAAAATTTAAATCAATGTATTGTGTTATGTGAATGATTAGGCAGGGTGATTTTCACATCATTTTGAAGAAAATGTGGCCTTATTTCAGAAACTTTAGTTTTTAGTTTTTTCAATAACCATGCATAAACATTATTCTCTCAAAAATGAAAACATGTACATACATGTTGCTCACATATTATGGTAGCCCTGTTTGTGCTAAATAGAGTGTAATTACACCTTTGCCATTAATATGTTTATAAGCAACTGAAAAAAGCACAAATGTCAGGGTATGTCAGAACATCTCAAGGACCCCAAAAACACCTTAGACCCCAGAGGGTTAATGACCATAATATAGGCCAGCACGTTAGTTAAAGTTAAGCTAGAAAAAGGAGCTATAGAGAGTATTTTGCTAAATATGTGTAGGCTACTATTACATATTTATTATATTTGTACTTATATCATTAAATAAGGTTGTTATTATAATAAAAAAACGCATGATATTTAATTTGAGTTATTTTTAATCTTAAATAATACTAGATAGGGCTCTCTATATGTTTACAGCATTAGGTGAGGTTTTTTTTTTTTTCTTGAGAAAAATGTACGCCTATCTTCTGTAGGTCTGATTGAGTCAATATTGAATCAAATCACAAGATCTGAACTTTATTGTGAAATTTGTGTCAAGCAATAATAAAAAAAACATAGCTTACCAGAAATTGTACCATGTAATAATTGTAACATGTTCTAAACAATTCTAGTTACTAAAATGTTTTGACAATCACAATACAATTATTGTGATGCAAGATAATTGCATCAAAATCACAATAATCACAATTATTGTGAAAAATCAAAATCACAATAATCACAATTATTGTGATTTTTTTTACATCCCCAATCCAATACCCTTTACAGTAGCCACAGAAAATAACCGTAACTAAAACATAAATGACCATCTGTCTTTGCTGGTTTTGCTCTTCAGCTTATATCACTGCTCTTTCAAGCAGCAATCAAGAAAAATAAATAAATAAATAAAGAGCGCACAGATGGCATGCTAACAGGCTATCGAATTACTAGCATGTTGTGCTAGCAATAACAATTTAGATTGAAGCTAGCGATGTCAGGTTAATGTGTGATGTTGAGTAAGTTATATTTAGCAGTATAAACAACATGGAATAATGATTCAAAACAGAAAGATATACGAAGCTTTCAGACGCACACCAACGCAACAGCTGCAGCAGGAGCAACGAGGAAGAGTGAGTGAGTGTGTGTGGAAGGACTACACGCCTGCGCACATATATTCAAACACACACACCTATAGACTGAACTCGTAATACGCATGTGCACACCATCAGAGTTCTCACGGGTTCGCGTTTTTGAAGTTTGCGCAGAAAGAACTTACGAGTTTTCTTTTAGAACAGTGTCGTGTTAGCTAATTTAATAACTAATGATCGTTGCAACGGAAGTGAATCAATCTAAAACTAACTAGCTGGACAATAACTTTATTCTAGAGCTGCTATAAAGCCAAAACAATCTCTGTTACTTTGATTTCCAGTTATCAATGTAAAGCCGCTTTGGAACAATCTACATTGTTAAAAGCGCTATATAAATGAAGATGACCTGACATGACCTGATCTTCAGTATGACCCTTAGTCTGATAATCTCAGCATCTCTCAGTAATTTAGTATTAATTGCTGTTGATCGTTATGGCTGTGTCACCCTTTACAGTACCCACAGAAAATAACCGTAACTAAAACATAAATGACCACCTGTCTTTGCTGGTTTTGCTCTTCAGCTTATATCGCTTCTCTTTCAAGCAGCAATCAACGTTTTGTCACATCACACAAAACAGATGTGTGTTATGGAGAGTGTTCTCTCATGAAAAGTTGTACATGGGTAGTCACTGATCTGTTCGTGTCCTTGCTGTTTCCTTGTACCCTAATCATAACTTTATATTTCAGGATTTTCTTTGTTGTACATCAGCAGGTGAAAGTTATACACGCACTGATGAAGGGTGGTAAATGTGTAATGGAAGCTTCATATTCTCTGCTTTCTACCTCTCTATATATTTTCTTTTTTAGGGAATACAGTAATGTCCTCTGTAATAGTGAATTTTCTAACATGGGTCTACTATTTTAACTCAGGCCTGAGTTAAAAATCCTCTTATCTATGCTTTATTTTACCCTTGGCTTTAGAAGGTGAGTTAAACACATCCTATCACTTAAGATATTTCAGTCAGCATCAGCAACACTTTTCGGCCTCTCTTTATAGACTGAGTTTTATAACATGAGAAACAACAGCTGTGCTGATGTGCGTGTGCTTGGCACAGAGGATAAAAACATCAAATGAAAGAAGGGTAACAACTGAGCTGCATTTTTATATATATTTAAAATGTGTAGATTCTATGCAACTTTGGTTAGACTTTATTTTAAGGTGTCATTGTTACAGTGTAATTATATATTATTTACACTGAGTAATATTAATTAACTACATGTATTTACTATTGGGTTAGGGTAGGATTAGGATTAGGGTTCATAATTTACTGTTATTACTATGGCAAGTACATGTAACATATGTAACAAGGACACTGTAAAATAAAGTGTTACCGCAACTTCTAATGAAAGGATAGATTAATAGTTTATTAATAAACCTAAACCAAGTCCCTCCAAACAAGTGATACTCAAAATAATAATAATAATATTTTTTATTTCAGCCGATAAGATAAATTATCACACAATCATTTGAATTGATGATTCATGAGTGAATCATTCTTCAGAGTCCGATCAGTTAATCAGTTGATTCACTTAATCACACAGTTGTAAATGCTCGGTTCATGCAGGGATGTTGAACCAGGAACATGTCCAATTTTGCTAAATTGTGCTAAGAAGATCGTCAGTTGTCAGCTGAAACATTTACTTTTTGTTTGATTCATTCGTTCTGTTGGAATTTGTTGTTGGAATGTGTTTCTCTGTATTGTTGGCACCTGTAAGTAAGATTTACTTGAAAAAAAAGCTAAGATACAATTCTCACTCAGAAATTGCTAATAAATTGAACAGAACATGGTTTCAAGTAAAAGGTAATCACAATTCTTGGTGACTTGAATTAGAAATTCATTTGTGCAGTTTGGCTGAAACTGGTTGAATAAAACTATTTGAATATCGCATTACCATACAACATTTTACATACAAATATGTGTAATGTCTGAATTAAGATAGACATGGTTACATTTCCATCACACACACAGTACTGGAAAGGTAATTAGTATTGTATAGGGTTGTATTGTGTTTATAAACTCACTATACTTTGAATAATCCTCCATCTGTAGATGTAAATTGTTGATGACAAAAACTTAAGTAAATATTAATTTGGAATATCCATTCATTTTTACGTATGTATTTTAACAAGTAACACTTGCTTCTTTGTGTATCTACTTGATGAATATAAGTTGTACTTCTAAAATACATCAAAACAAAACACCAAATGAGCATCAGTGCCTTCTCTGTGTGTGTTTACCCGTGTTTGTGTTCACACCTTTAATGAATGGTTCATCTCTATATTCAGCACAGGTGTTAATAGCACCCTCAGGTGTACATTTACTCAATAACACTCTATGACAATTGTGATTGGTCTTTAGAGTTTAATGTAAATGGTTTCTCGGAAGACTTATTATTTGAAATAAGACATTTGTCACAGCTGGTATGGAAAAAACAACAAACCATGTGACCTTTGTGAGAGGCTCACACCAAAAATGTTCAAAGTGCAGTGAATCGTCAAACTTCATAATATGTGACCAAAATAGTCACTCAGGACACACAGCTTAACAGCTGCAACCTTCATGATTTGTGCTGCTACATCAAAGTACCAATCTGATTCAAAATAAAAAAAATATGGCTCCATTCAGGGTTTTCCAAGTAAGCACTCATGAGGCACAATTCAATTCACGTTTATTTGTATAGCGCTTTCCACAATACACATTTCACAGCAGCTTTACAGAAAGTGCATGAGTCCATGTTACAATTTAGAGTGTTCTGTTAACAGAGCTAACTGTCTAAGTTATGTATTTCAGAAATGTATATATACAAAGTCACAGTTAGCTAAAAAAATTTTTTAAACAATGCAATCATTTAATGCAGAAACAATGAGCTCATTGAAGTAATGAATACTTATTAATAAATGATTATGACATTTAGAAAAGATAGCACTGGTGCATGTTGATTCAGCGTTTGCATCATCTGAAGTCTTCGTGGGGTTTGGCACCATCTCTTCATACATGTTGGGCATCTGAAGTCTTCATAATAGGCTGTATCCAGACTGGAGCTGACATACTCTCTAGTTACCTCAGGATGGGCATTCTGAGATAAAACAGAGAAGCAAATAGAAAATAATTAGCATAGCTGTTCATAAAATCAAGCAAGAATAATCATGTGCATTTGATCTGATATAACAGTATAAGGTTAGGTTAGGAGATGCATTATAATAATGCTAGGCTAAAGAGGAGCCCCGGGGTTGGGGCTCGTATGCGAGCGCCTGGTGGTCGGGCCTCCCCCCATGGGGTCCGGCCGGGCTCAGCCCGAAGGAGCGACGTGGGGCCACCCTCCCGTGGACCCAACACCTGCAGGAGGGACCGTAAGAGGCCGGTGCTAAGTGGATTGGGCAGCAGTCGAAGGCGGGGGCCTAGTCAACCCGATCCCTGGACACGGAATCTAGCTCTAGGGACATGGAACGTCACCTCTCTGGCGGGGAAGGAGCCTGAGGTTGTGCGTGTAGAGATAGTTGGGATCACCTCTACGCACGGCTTGGGCTCTGGAACCACACTGGAGTTGCCCATGGTGAGAGGCGACGGGCTGGTGTGGGTTTGCTTATAGCCCCCCAGCTCAGCCGCCATGTGTTGGAGTTCACCCCGGTGAACAAGAGGGTCGCTTCCCTGCGCCTTCGGGTCGGGGATAGGTCTCTCACTGTCGTTTGTGCCTACGGGCCAAACGGCAGTGCAGAGTACCCGGCCTTCTTGGAGTCTCTGGGAGGGGTGCTGGAAAGTGCTCCGACTGGGGACTCCGTCGTTCTACTGGGGGACTTCAACGCCCACGTGGGCAGCGACAGTGACACCTGGAGGGGCGTGATTGGGAGGAACGGCCCCCCTGTTCTGAACCCTGATCTGGTCCGACCTCCGGCCGTCTTGGACACTCGGGTGAAGAGAGGGGCGGAGCTGTCAACTGATCACCACCTGGTGGTGAGTTGGATCCGATGGCAGGGGAGGAAGTTGGACAGACTCGGCAGACCCAAACATACTGTGATGGTCTGTTGGGAACGTTTGGCCGAATCTCCTGTCAGAGAGGGAATCTGGAGATATTGAGTCCGAGTGGACCATGTTCTCCACCTCCATTGTCAACGCGGCCACTCGGAGCTGTGGCCGTAAGGTCTCCGGTGCCTGTCGAGGCGGCAATCCCCGAACCCGGTGGTGGACACCGGAAGTAAGGGATGCCGTCAAGCTGAAGAAGGAGTCCTGTCGGGCCTGGTTGGCTTGTGGGACTCCTGAGGCAGCTGATGGGTACCGACGGGCCAAGCGGACTGCAGCCCGGGTGGTTGTGGAGGCAAAAACTCGGGCCTGGGAGGAGTTCGGTGAGGCCATGGAGAAGGACTCTCGGTCGGCCTCGAAGAGATTCTGGCAAACCGTCCGGCACCTCAGGAGGGAGAAGCAGTGCCCTACCAACGTTGTTTACAGTGGAGGTGGGCAGCTGTTGACCTCGACTGGGGATATCACCGGACGGTGGAAGGAATACTTTGAGGATCTCCTCAATCCCGCCGTCACGTCTTCCATTGAGGAAGCAGAGGCTGAGGGCTCGGAGGCGGACTCGTCCATCACCCAAGCTGAAGTCACAGAGGTAGTCAAGAAACTCCTCGGTGGCAAGGCACCGGGGGTGGATGAGATCCGCCCTGAGTACCTCAAGTCTCTGGATGTTGTGGGGCTGTCTTGGCTGACACGACTCTGCAGCATCGCGTGGCGGTCGGGGACAGTGCCTACATTTACAACCAATTTGCAAAGCTCACTGTATTTACATCAAAGTGTAAGCCCGTCTAAAGGTCCAATGGTGGTTTCCAATAATACGGGTGAAGGTTACTGCATGTTACTGTCTTTCCTTTCGCGCAACACAACAAGATTAAATTAAATACATTTTCTCATATGTATTACCTTGTTATTTCAGCTGACTCCATAAATGAAAATAATAATAATAAAAATAAATGGTTTTAATGATATCTGAGCATCATTAAATGTGAGCGAATGTTTGATTATTTTCAACTCTTTACTTATATTTTATCCATTTATATTAGGAATCTACGTCACTTTGAGGTCCTCATGCCTTCTGTTTAACGCGGGTCTCACAATCACAAACTTGCCAGCTAATTTGCTATATACCTGAGATGGTCGCTGTCACGGTGTGGTGCAGGCAGAAGAACGGGGGGATGAAGGGATGGGGCGTAGCCAGAGGAGTGCAGTCCAGAGGTGAGGGTAGGTTGACGAGTGACCAAGGTGGATCCGGGGGGGACAAGGGAGCCTGGCAGAACTGATTGTCCACGGTGGAGCTGGTCCAACAACCAGGCTGGAGCTGCAGGCTAGCAGACCCACAGCGACCCCACCTCTCTGAAGGTGGTTTGAGGAGCTGAGGGGCTGACAGGCAGTGGCGGAAGAAGGGTTGAGAGGTGGTAGATGGGAGGAGGTGGTAGATGGGAGGAGGTGGGAGAGGGAGGCTGGGTGGAAATTCAGGAACCGGCTCAGGCTCAGGATCTGGAACAGATTCTGGCTCGGGAACAGACTCAGACTCAGGCTCAGGAACAGATTCAGATACAGGCTCGGGAACAGATTCAGATACAGGCTCGGGGACAGAAGGCTCAGGCTCGGGGACGGAAGACTCAGGCCCGGGGACAGGAGACTAAGGAAGGGCGGTCTCGGCGGGATGAGACTCTGGACGGGTGGTCTCGGCGGGACGAGACTCTGAAATGGGGACTGGAAAAGGTCTGGAAATATGGACAGTCCTTGGGGCAGGAACAGGTCTAAGGACAGGAACAGGTCGAGGAACAGAACGGGGAACAGGTATTGGTGTGGCGGCGGCCATCTTGGCTGAGGGCTCAGGCGGTGAGGTGGCGGCCATCTTGGCTGAGGGCTCAGGCGGTGAGACGGCGGCCATCTTGGGTGAGGGCTCAAGCGGTGTGGTGAGGAAGATGTTTTTTGAAAGTTGGTGTTTGTGGTTGAGTGGCGATGTCATCATCACCTCAACCACAGCACATGATATGAAGTTTTATGTAACAAAGTTTCGGAGGAGCACGTTCAGGTAATCAACCAATCAGCACAAGAGGAAGCTGGTATAAATATAGCTTTCCCTCATCTCTGTCCCATGACAGTTTCACAGCATTTAGCCCCGCCCTTTTGCTGTCATGTCTGAGCTAGAGCTCTTCCCTTCTGATGACGATTCTTCCGTTATAGCTGAGCCTCCGTCGCAATCCGCTGCTCCACGGAATAATTCTTCTCCAGCCACCAACATCATCGAGCCTCCGTCCTCAAATCGGGGAAATCCACCATCTTCCTCTTCATCTACCTGGACTGTTAAAGGGCTGGGACAAGCCCTAATTAATTCTGACGTCAACTTCTCACGAACATTAAATGAAGCAGAATTGTTTAATGTATATCTCTCCTTGCAATCGACTCACCCTTCTCCTACAGCTTCCACTTCTTCTGCTCGCGATCTCGCGTCCAGCAGCTTCTCCGCCTTCCTCCCACGCAGACCTTCAGCGAGCCTGGGCCCCAGAACCCGTCACGGGAGAAAAAAGCGCATGATAATTGATAATGGCCCTATCAGGGGCTATCAGGCCCTATCATTCTGAGCAACCTTGCACAAAGAATGAGGAGATTTAAAAAATAATGGCTTTTAGATTGTTTGGATTTATTTACAACACAACATAATCCAAAGATACAAAACAAATGACAAAAAAACACATTATTTAACACACTGAACTAAAGACAGAGACTTGAACAGTCACACACATTTGTGCCATTCCTCAAACACATACCTGTCAATTCCAAGGTGTTTGATTTTTCATTTTACCATGTTCATGTATAGAAACTCATGTGAATGTTGAAGTCATCAGGACTCATCCAGTGGCATCTGGTCCCTGTATATATATCTTGACCACTATTTCAAGGACAATTAGGAAGAAAACAAATAAAAAGCTTTTTATATAACTCAAATATTATATATTTTTTTCTAAACATTATAATATTCACCATATTAGAGTAAACACTCATACTAGCCTACTTTTATATCATGCTGTGTTTTATTATCGAACATAAAAACATCCTTGTGTCGTACCACACATTTAGCATTAGGCTTCATGTTTTTACTACAATCTCATTTCACAACGTACATTTTAATCTGGCACCAGTTTTAGTAGCAACAATGTAAAGTTTATGCAACAATAACATGCTACTATTATGAGTGTCTTACTTTAAAAATCATTCTCATCTTCAAATCGCGTTCTTCTAATTCTTCTGAGGTAAATCCAAGTGAAACAGCACAGCAAAACACAGTCTTCCAAGATCAATGAAAAAAATCGATTTATTTTGCACTGATAAGAAAATAAGCTAGACTATCGCATCTGCGCGATAGCCGACCCCAGGGGGTAAAACTGTTCACAGATGCAGCCCTGTGTTTTTACCACTGTGTTTTGGGAATTTTACCAAGGAAGCTGGTTCGCATCTCCCTGGCCCCCCCAGCTCCTAGACACACCTCAGTCCTCAGCCTCCTCAGCCCTTCCCGAGGTTTTCCTGCAGCCTGCCGGATCCAGGCCGTATCCAGATCTGACGAAGGACCTTCGCCTGGACCGATGACAACGCAGTGCTGAAGTGCCAACTAGTCTCTCCCTATGGAGGATCCCTCTACCACTATACAGATAAGGCGTTGTCGGGAAAATCCGTTTCGCGTTCCTACCCCAAAGCAACAAAATAAAATAAAATTCTTTATCAAAATTTATAAGGAAAGACAAGTACTTTGTTTAGGCTTGGCTTGTAGGGAATTCCAAACCTGCGTATTTTCAAATGCACATAACTATAGAACCCATTCTAAATGCGCATGTGAACGCCATCAGCGTTTCTCACAGGTTCGCGTTTAAAGTCTGTGTAGAGGGAATGGTGTCGTCTTAGCGGCCCCTAATTTAATAACAAATGATCGTTGCGACGGAAGCAAATCAATCAAAACTAACTTTAGATGGAAAATAACTTAACTCTGCTATAAAGCCAAAACAATCTCTGTTACCTTAAATTATACGCTTATCTCTGTGAAGCTGCTTTGAAACAATTTACGTTGTTAAAAGCGCTATATAAATGAAGATAACTTGACTTGACTTGACTTTTCAAGCTCTATCCGATCGTCGTCGCAGCTTCCCTATGGGGGAAAGAGTGGTCATCTAAAAGCATTCTGGTCCATTGCAACAACGAGAAAACTGTGCATTGCATTAACAAAGGCTGTTCTCATGCCAATCCTCAGATGCCTCATCTGGATCTCCGCTTGCGATCAGTTTTTAATAACTGCCAAACACGTCCTATGCTCACAAAATCAAATCACTGACTCTCTCTCCCGTTTCTCTATTCAGAAATTCAGGATGCTGGCGCCAGAAGAGGATCCAATTCCAACCCCAGTCCATCATTATTCTCAGCTGATCTTCCCATAAATCATCCACTAAAATCCCTTCTGGACACTTCTATCAATTCCATTCTCCAAGCAGTTTCACCTAGAACCCTCCAAACATATTACACAGCATGGAAAGCTTTCAAAACATTTCACCTCTCTCTCAACCTGCTGTTTCCCGATTTCTCTCTTTTATCCATTATGTCATTCAAATCTCACCTTAACAGAGTAAAAGGTCTCCAAGCCGGCTCCATAAAAAGCTATCTAAGCGGTATTCAATTTTTCCATAAATTAGCCTACGGTAAGTCCGTCCCTGCCATAAATAACTCTCAAACTTCCCTTCTCATTAAAGGAATTCAAAGAACTCATCCCACCCGCCCGGACACCAGACAGCCTATTACAATCGTCATACTCACCAAATGTATTTCAACACTCCGTCTCGGATACCATTCCACCAACACTGGAAGCAATGTTCATCCTAGCTTTCTTCGGTTTTCTTCGCTGCTCCGAATTAACAATCACATCTAACTTCGACACGAATATCCACCCTACAATTTCAGATTTACAGATCGTTGATAACGAAACCATATCTTTCTTCATTAAACAAAGTAAAACTGATCTAGCCAAAAAAGGTCACTTCATTTACATTTTCAATCTGCCAACTCCCATTCAACCGTACAATTCTCTCATAAATTACCTGCAGTATAGACATTCCATGTTCAAATCCCCACTCGATCCACTCTTCACAGACGACTCCAATCATCCAGCCACGAGATTCTGGTTCCAAAAACATCTTAAAGCAGTTCTCATCCAGTCAGGTATCGTAGCAAATAAATTTTCAAGTCATTCGTTCGTATCGGAGCAGCAACCACATCAGGTCGTTGGTCATCAGGTCACCAGCCGCTTCCACATCAGAAACGCACACCTAACTAATTAAATCGTACAAAAATGTGTAATTCGCTTCAGTATATATTTATTTTACAAACAATTGCAGGCTCCCCGTTCGCACGCAGTGAGGGCTCTCCGTCTGTGGGCCGGGCTCAGTCCCCCTTCCGAAGCGCCGGTCGAGCCCTCCTGTTCGAATAGCAGTGAGAGCCTGCCTGACTTAGTCGTCATCGGACGGCTGCGCTCGTGTCGCCGGCTGGGTTCCCCGTTCGTTGGGCAGCGAGGGGTCTATTCCCGTGTCCCAGCTGCCTTCGAAGCGCTGGTTGAACCCTCCTGACTGATCACAGCGAGCGCCCTCCATTCGACTGCTGGTGGGGCTTACCCGTACGATGCAGCAAGCATCTTTTTGAGGGGTTAATTTCTCATCATTTTACGATTGCTGTTCTGCGGCTTACTTGGCTTTTTTGGGGGAGTACTCTGGATTCGGGCCAAATTCCGAGCTTGGAGCCCTCTCCCGGACAGCACGCCAAATACACATAAATTACTACATTCGATTTCATGTACGTGTGAACTCGTGAAATAAAGTTTTATGTTACAAAGTTCGGGAGAAGCACGTTCAGGTAATCAACCAATCAGCACAATAGGAAGCCGGTATAACTATAGCCTTCCCTCACCTCTGTCCCATGACAGTTTCACAGCATCCCTCCACCACCCTATCACCTCACTCTTGGCTGGTTTTCTATCCCAGTCAAAAGGGGGGAGTACTATGGGTTCGGGCCAAATTCAGAGCCCTTTCCCGGACAGCACGCCAAATACGCATAAATTACTACATTCGATTTCATGTACAGTGAGGAAAATAAGTATTTGAACACCCTGCTATTTTGCAAGTTCTCCCACTTAGAAATCATGGAGGGGTCTGAAATTGTCCACTGTGAGAGACATAATCTAAAAAAAAAAAATCCAGAAATCACAATGTATGATTTTTTAACTATTTATTTATATGATACAGCTGCAAATAAGTATTTGAACACCTGAAATTTTTAAAAAATTTGGTACAGTAGCCTTTGTTTGCAATTACAGAGGTCAAACGTTTCCTGTAGTTTTTCACCAGGTTTGCACACACTGCAGGAGGGATTTTGGCCCACTCCTCCACACAGATCTTCTCTAGATCAGTCAGGTTTCTGGGCTGTCGCTGAGAAACACGGAGTTTGAGCTCCCTCCAAAGATTCTCTATTGGGTTTAGGTCTGGAGACTGGCTAGGCCACGCCAGAACCTTGATATGCTTCTTACAGAGCCACTCCTTGGTTATCCTGGCTGTGTGCTTCGGGTCATTGTCATGTTGGAAGACCCAGCCTCGACCCATCTTCAATGCTCTTACTGAGGGAAGGAGGTTGTTCCCCAAAATCTCACAATACATGGCCCCGGTCATCCTCTCCTTAATACAGTGCAGTCGCCCTGTCCCATGTGCAGAAAAACACCCCCAAAGCATGATGCTACCACCCCCATGCTTCACAGTAGGGATGGTGTTCTTAGGATGGTACTCATCATTCTTCTTCCTCCAAACACGTTTAGTGGAATTATGACCAAAAAGTTCTATTTTGGTCTCATCTGACCACATGACTTTCTCCCATGACTCCTCTGGATCATCGAAATGGTCATTGGCAAACTTAAGACGGGCCTTGACATGTGCTGGTTTAAGCAGGGGAACCTTCCGTGTCATGCATGATTTCAAACCATGACGTCTTAGTGTATTACCAACAGTAACCTTGGAAACGGTGGTCCCAGCTCTTTTCAGGTCATTGACCAGCTCCTCCCGTGTACTTCTGGGCTGATTTCTCACCTTTCTTAGGATCATTGAGACCCCACGAGGTGAGATCTTGCATGGAGCCCCAGTCCGAGGGAGATTGACAGTCATGTTCAGCTTCTTCCATTTTTCACCAAGCTGCTTGGTAATTTCCCCGTAGCCCTTTCCAGCCTTGTGGAGGTGTACAATTTTGTCTCTAGTGTCTTTGGACAGCTCTTTGGTCTTGGCCATGTTAGTAGTTGGATTCTTACTGATTGTATGGGGTGGACAGGTGTCTTTATGCAGCTAACGACCTCAAACAGGTGCATCTAATTTAAGATAATAAATGGAGTGGAGGTGGACATTTTAAAGGCAGACTAACAGGTCTTTGAGGGTCAGAATTCTAGCTGATAGACAGGTGTTCAAATACTTATTTGCAGCTGTATCATACAAATAAATAGTTAAAAAATAATATATTGTGATTTCTGGATTTTTTTTTATTATTATTATGTCTCTCACAGTGGACATGCACCTACGATGACAATTTCAGACCCCTCCATGATTTCCAAGTGGGAGAACTTGCAAAATAGCAGGGTGTTCAAATACTTATTTTCCTCACTGTACGTGTGAACTCCTCAAGTCAAGTCAAGTCTTCTTCATTTATATAGCGCTTTTAACAATGTAGATTGTTTCAAAGCAGCTTTACAGAGATAATATGAAATCAAAGTTACAGAGATTGTTTTCATAGGGAATGGAGCCTTCACAGGGAAGAGACTAGTGACACTTCAGGACAGGTCCAGGTGCAGGTCCTTCATCAGATCTGGATACAGCCTGGATCCGGCGGAATGCAGTAAACCTCGGGATAAACAAAAACACTAAAATTAGCGTAGATGCCATTCTTCTTATTTTTTTTTTATTTTTTTGTTTATTTGTCAGGGACAATGCAAAAGAGACACATTGTAACAGGTTACAATAACTTGAACCGATGTGTTTCATATAGGGTTTCTAGCTGAAGCTAATTTGCAACCCCTGTCCCTGGTTAGGCTACATACATCAACATTATCAAGAGAACAGAAACAAACACCAGAAACAACAATAACAATAACATTATATACATATATCTGTATCTGTGTGTATGTATGTGTGCGTGTATGTGCGCGCATGTATCTATCTCTCTATCCGTATGTATATGTCCATTTATGAGTGTGTCTGCACAGTGACATAATCAGTGATCACAGATTTGGTTTTGTTTCAGCCAGTGTTTCACCTTTTCATTAAACGGTTTCAGATTGGTTAGTGTTTTTATTTCTGTTGGTAGGACATTCCAAAAATGTATCCCTTTTACAGAAAAATCGTTATGATGTAACGAGTACATCAGGATTTATGGGAAGTGTTCCCGGTTCCGGCTGACCTGATCTATGCAGCCTAACATTGAATTATAGAAGTCTATAATGTGTTATGTGTATGCTAGGTCAAAGAGATGTGTTTTTAGTCTAGCTTTGAACTGCCCAGCTTTTTCCCGTCGTTAAACTAGCAAAAGTGGATTCGGACACGTCCTAACTGCACTTGCACCTTGTGCTTTAGACCATGTGCTTAGATCGTTAAAATAGGCCCTTTATCGTCCTTGAGGTGAACAGGCCTTAAGACTAATTCTTGTTGTAAAGTATAAATATTTACTTTATAAGTAAATAAGTAATAAGTATAATAAACAGTTTGGCTAGAAAATCTAGCAGTATTTGTATTGTCGTGACACTTTGGATGAGTGGTAAACAGAAAAAGAATTGCACAGACATGATGACATGTCACACAGATCAATGTCCCTTTATAATGAGTTTAGCATCATGCCCTTGCTGTGTGTCCTTGCACCCTGATAATAACTTTATATTTGAGAATTTTCAGTGTAGTACATCAGCAAGTTAAAGTTATAAACTCTCTGATGAATAGTAAATGTGCAAATAAAGGTTCAGTAAGGAAGAAATCTGAGAGTAAAGCTGCTCTGACGTTAGGACTCATTGAGACAGTTTATCTGCTTTCCTGATTTCCCACTATATGATATTTCAGCAAAGCAACCTTTCTGGTCAAAATCTTGTCTGATTGTCATTTTGTCACTCAATTTTTGTATTCAATTTATATTAAGGTTGGTAAAGCACAAACACATTGTAGCTTATGTCATAGACTGAGATAATATCTATTTCCTCTGTT
The DNA here is from genome assembly GCF_951802725.1 of Rutilus rutilus. Lineage (NCBI taxonomy): Eukaryota > Metazoa > Chordata > Actinopteri > Cypriniformes > Leuciscidae > Rutilus > Rutilus rutilus. The sequence continues at coordinate 77,826,335 of NC_140209.1, forward strand.
GTAATAATGAGTGAAATGATAGATCTGATGTTATATTTCACTAAACAGGGAAGCATAGGTAAAATAAATTAAATATTTTTTATTGTGTTTGCATAATGTTTTTAATAGTTCATTAGTTCACCTAATGAAATTTGTCAGTATGTCTCAAATTATTCTATAGTTTTATCTTTATTCTATAGTTTTATCTTGAGATTTTTCTATGAATGCTTATTATAGAAATATGCACCATATTCAACATTGCAAAATTTGATAACACTTTATTTTACAGTGTCCTTGTTATATATCTGAAAAATGTATTTACCATAGTAATAACAGTAAATGATGCATAATGACATGCAACTAACCCTAAACCAAACCTCAATGCTAGCCTAACCTTAAAGTGCATGTTGTTAATTAATAATCAGTACTTAAATATATAATTACACTGTAACAATGAAACCGTAAAATAAAATGTAACCAAAAATGTTGTTTGTGTGTGTGTGTGTGTGTGTGTGTGTGTGTGTGTGTGTGTGTGTGTGTGTGTGTGTGTGTGTAAATGAATGAATACTGTATATACACACGCACCACACATGTTGGGTGTCCACATTTAATGGGGACATGGACATAATGATTTTTATATTGTAAAAACTATATCCCAAGAACCTAACCTTACCTCTAAACACAAACCTCACAGAAAACTAAACATAATTTAGTATAATTTATAACATGTTTTCTTCATGGGGAACATAAAAAAAAAAATTCCACAACGACAGACATTTCTGATATTACTATCTTTGTGGGGATGTTTAGGTTTATCAGGACACACACACACACACACACACACACACACACACACACACACACACACACACACACAAACAAACTGTGATTTCTAATCCAGGAACCATGTTTGAGAACTTTGAGAGCCCTGGTGGAAGAGTGGGGTAACATCTCACAGTAAGAAAAGGCCAGTCTGCTTCAGTCCATGAGGATGATCTGTGGGACTTACAGCAGCTCCTGGCTACACCACATATGACTGCTTATTTTCATATTGTTCAGGGACTCATTGTTTCATTTCTTTTCCTCAAATGTCTGCAGAACTTGTTTAGTTTATGTCCCAGTTGTTGAATCTTTGTTCATACCAATATTTATACATTAAGACATTTTCTGGAAATAAAAGCAGTTGAAAGTTAGAGGACATCACTTTTTTTACCGAGTTTAGTTCTGTATGACTGTCCCTTTTTTGTCATTATGTTTTTGATAACACAGATGCAACATGACTGATGAAAGTGATTAAACATAAAGCACATAATATCTACATTTACCATTTATTACAGTACATTGAGGATTTATGCTGCGTGCTCAGTTTATTAAATGAGCTAATTTAATACAATTTATGAATCGATTTATTTCAGTGTGTGTGGAAAGAAGTTAAATTGAACATCAAATGCAGAAAACATACTCTCTGAAATAAGCTACATAAGATACATGTAGTGTAAATTACAAATATAAATCCTACAAAGATAATCATATCCTTTATGAGTGACAGCTTTACCAGTTTAATTACTATTGATGCTCTGTAAAAATATCAACCAGAGAGGATGCTGGCTGAAATATCTTCAGAGTTAAGATGTGTTTAGCTGTCTTTTTAAACCAGGGATAAAATAAAGCATAGATCAGAGGATTCAGACCTGAATTTGTGTACACAGCCCATGCTAAAACATTTATGGTTGTGGAAGAGTTTACTGTCATAGAACAGATATAGTATGGAACAAAGCAAAGCATATAAACTATCACAATGATTCCTAATGTCAGAGCAGCTTTACTCTCAGATTTCCTCCTCGATGAACCTTCCGTTACACATTTACCACCCTTCATCAGAGAGTTTATAACTTTCACTTGCTGATGTACTACATAGAAAATCCTCAAATATAAAGATATGATAAGGGTACATGGAAAACTAAAAGACATGAACATATCAATAACTATGAAGGCAAATACAATCTGAACAATACACACTCCATAACACAAGTTTGTTCTGTATACATATCCATTATAAATTACAACTGTAACATTATAAGTTAACAATGTGTTACAATGACTGTTTACATTACACAACTATTAGAATATCTTTCTTAAACCAACAAACAAGCTTTTGAATTAGGCTAGGGGGACAGTTGTGAGATTAGGCCTACTTACTGTTAGATGTGAGTGTTTTTTCAGCAAGTGCATCTCAATGAATGCCATCTTCCTAAAACAGAAAGGACAGGTCAAATTCCTTAATTTGACCCGTCCTCTGGCCCATCTGAGGAGTATCTGCCGCTCCGTCGGGTTGAAAATATTATGTGCAGACCTCAAATAATGCCTCAAATGGGTGACATTTGAGCTGCACAACGGGCAGTCCAACTTCATCTATGAATGTGTAAATTATGTTATTACATTTAAAATGTCTTAAAGAATCATGCACAACTGTGAAATAAAGATGGAATATTCAACTTACATTTTAAAACCAAATGTAGTTGTAACGGTCACCAGCTGGAGTGCCCTTGAGAGCCACCAGAGGGCACTCCACACCGGACTATCATATTCACTCACAGACTACATTTCCCATCCTGCATCTACCTGGACTGATTACTTCATACACCTGCACTGCACTGATTACACACACACCTGCACCTCATTCACACACACATAAAAGCCACTTCCACACTCCACTTCTCTGCGAAGTATTGCATTGCCCCGGCGTACAATTTCTGAGCGTTTTCCCTGTGTTTGCTGTACTGTTACTGACCTTGGATTGTTTATACCGACTTCTGATTCTTCTGCTGCCTGTCTTGACCCGGATTGTTCATTGGACTGTGATTCCTGCCGCCTGCCTCGACCCTTGCCTGTTATCTGTTTCTGCTCTGAGATTATCTCCATTGTTCTGTCTGCCCCTGATTTACCTTGCCTGTTGATTACTCTAATAAAGCTGCATTTGGATCTTACTGCGTCCTCCACATCATAACAGAATACTTCACCACACTCAGATCCAGCAGCTGAGAAAGAACCGAGACCCACCATGGACCCACTAATCAGTCTCTTCCGCCTCAGCCAAGGTAACCGATCCATTGAGGAATATGTTAATGAATTTTGTGAGCTCTGCCATGGGGTAGACTTGGACGATGCAGTCTTAAAGGACAGTTTCCGATATGGGCTTGAGGACATGTTAAATTATCTCATGCCTGACAACACCCCTCAATGGACTTTAGGTCAATATATTGAATTCGCTCTGAGGTTAAGCAGATCATCCTTTTCTGCGGGCCCTGTGGATGAGGGTTCCCATGAACTTACCACACCTGTTGAACCAGAATTCTGCTATACCTCCCCGTACTCTCGTTACATCTTAGCAGAATTTCCAGAGCCCGGTCACTTCTCAGCAGATCTTCCAGAGCCCTGTCACGTCTCAGCAGATCGTCCAGAGCCCTGTCACGTCTCAGCAGACCGTCCAGAGCCTCGTTACGTCTTAGCAGAATTCCCAGAGCCCTCTACTGCTGAGGGGGTGTTTCCAGAGACTGTTCCCGTCACGCCAGCCATCAAGCTAGTCACTGGATCGGTCTATTATCGTCCAGGACTGGTATCCAGTGTGGCCGATTCCCCGCTGAGGTCAGTACGTGTTGCCATAGGGGCCATCGTGCAGGAGTCTCGTCCCGCCGAGACTATCCTGCATAAATCATGTTTCACCGAGACCTTCCTGCCTGGGTATCTTCCTGCCGAGCCTGCACTTCACGTCAGTCCTGCCGAGCCAGAGCCAGAGCTTCACGTCAGTCCTGCCGAGCCAGAGCCAGAGCTTCACGTCAGTCCTGCCGAGCCAGAGCCAGAGCTTCACGTCAGTCCTGCCGAGCCAGAGCCAGAGCTTCACGTCAGTCCTGCCGAGCCAGAGCCAGAGCTTCACGTCAGTCCTGCCGAGCCAGAGCTTCACGTCACGTCCACCCATCCAGAGTCTCGTCCAGCCGAGACTGAATCTGTTCCTGAGCCTGAATCTGTTCCTCTTCCTCTTTCTGCGCCTGTGTCCTCGGACAAGATGGCCGACTCCACGCCTGTGTCTTCGGACAAGATGGCCGACTCCACGCCTGTGTCTTCGGACAAGATGGCCGACTCCACGCCTGTGTCTTCGGACAAGATGGCCGACTCCACGCCTGTGTCTTCGGACAAGATGGCCGACTCCACGCCTGTGTCTTCGGACAAGATGGCCGAAACCACGCCTGTGTCTTCGGACAAGATGGCCACTGCCGAGCCAGTGTCTCAGGACAAGATGGCCTCCAACGATCCAGTGTCTGTTCAAGTCACGTCTGCCGAGCCAGTGTCTCCGGACAAGATGACCGCCGCCGAGCCAGTGTCTCCGGACAAGATGACCGCCGCCGAGCCAGTGTCTCCGGACAAGATGACCGCCGCCGAGCCAGTGTCTCCGGACAAGATGGCCGCCGCCGATCCAGAGTCTGTTCAAGTCACGTATGCCGAACCAGTGTCTCCGGACAAGATGGCCGCCGCCAAGCCAGTGTCTCCAGACAAGATGGCCGCCACTGAGCCAGTGTCTCTGGACAGAATGGCCGCTGCCACGTCGACTGAGCCCTCAGCAGAGATAGTTGCCGACACGCCTGAACCTGAGCCCTCAACAGAGATGGCCGCTGTCACGCTGTCTGTTCCTGAGCCGGTGTCTGTTCCTGTGCCATGGCCGGCTGAAGGGTCGTCTCCGCCCTGGTCGCCCGCACAGCCTGCTCCGCCCTGGTCGCCTGCACAGCCTGCTCCTCCCTGGTCGCCTGCACAGCCTGCTCCGCCCTGGTCGCCTGCACAGCCTGCTCCGCCCTGGTCGCCTGCACAGCCTGATCCGCCCTGGTCGCCTGCACAGCCTGATCCACCCTGGACATCTGTTCTGCTGCAATCTACAGGTCTTTTTCTGCCCCACGGACCTGGTCCTCCATCCCGCCCCCGGATCCGCCTCCGCTCCACCTCCCTCCTGGACTATTTTTGGAGCGTCTGGAAGCCGCTCTTTGGGGAGGGGCTATGTAACGGTCACCAGCTGGAGTGCCCTTGAGAGCCACCAGAGGGCACTCCACACCGGACTATCATATTCACTCACAGACTACATTTCCCATCCTGCATCTACCTGGACTGATTACTTCATACACCTGCACTGCACTGATTACACACACACCTGCACCTCATTCACACACACATAAAAGCCACTTCCACACTCCACTTCTCTGCGAAGTATTGCATTGCCCCGGCGTACAATTTCTGAGCGTTTTCCCTGTGTTTGCTGTACTGTTACTGACCTTGGATTGTTTATACCGACTTCTGATTCTTCTGCTGCCTGTCTTGACCCGGATTGTTCATTGGACTGTGATTCCTGCCGCCTGCCTCGACCCTTGCCTGTTATCTGTTTCTGCTCTGAGATTATCTCCATTGTTCTGTCTGCCCCTGATTTACCTTGCCTGTTGATTACTCTAATAAAGCTGCATTTGGATCTTACTGCGTCCTCCACATCATAACAGTAGTAGGGGTGCCTGGAGCTGCTGAATCTGCAAGATTTGTCCTATAATGACCTTACCTGGGGCTTCTGAGGACATAGGTCATTACCAAATGTATAGGGGAGCGGGGGGGTGGGTTTGGCAAACATATTAGTACATGCAATCCTCATACACCATTTAAATACCAGTATATTCAAGAGCTAACATAAAACTTTTTTGCAAAGTGGGAAAAAATGGAACAATGCATTTAAAAGTTCACAAAGCGCCTATTAACTTGTCCAAAGAATCCCTAATGAGAGTACAATGAATGAGTTACTGTTGTCCAGGATGCACACAGACAGACTAGTGGGGACCAGTCAAGAAAGTTTCATGTCTTCTGTGGGGTAGTGGTCAGTGTGTACTTGATATTGACAATAAGGGGCCCTTTCAAATAAGTTAACGGGTGGAACAATGTTTGTACTGTACATGTACAGTATATCTGTCTCTGTCCAATAGGTTGCTTATGTACTTAATCATTCAAGATGTTCTGTGTGCTTACAACATAGATGGAGACAATTTAGCATTGGTCTGTCTGTGGACAATACTCACAAATGTTGTCCAAAGTGTAAGACATTTAGTCGAAATGTAGCCAGAACTCACATGTTCTGTGGGGTAGTGGTCAGTGTGGACTTTTTTTTTTGGTTTGGGCCCTTTGCTCATCTGACCCAGCCGGGACCACGTTATGCAAACACCGCAACATTTTGGACTTAGGTTTTGGATTGCTCCTGGAGGCCCTCTCCCTCCAGGAGTTTATCCCCAGCCAGAGTGCCCCCTGGCTGGGCTTGGATTGCTCCTGGAGGCCCTCTCCCTCCAGGACCTCCAGAGCTCCATGGCACAGCCCAATTTAGATTTTATCCCCAGCCAGAGTGCCCCTGGCTGGGCTGTACTTTATACCCGACCAAGGCAACTCTGAGTGGGACTCACGACGGTCTGATGAGGGCCGTGATGGAGCTCTGAAGAACATGAAACCTCCAGAGGGGGTTGATTTTCTGCAAAGTGCATCCCAGGTGTGGCGCAACGCTCCTGGGCACGAATAAAGCCCAAAGCCCATGGAGAAATCGACCAAAAAGTTGCAGTGTGATCAAGCCTCCAGGGCCTTCAAGGCAGTGACCCAAGCCAGGGAGGGTGCACTCTGGCTGGGCAGTGAGTTCAGCATCCGCCGTGATGGAGCTCTGAAGAACATGAAACCGCCAAAGCTGGACCGGAAGTGGCCGTATCTCGGAACTGGAAGGTCCCAGGAGCTGGGGCCGGTGGGGTCAGAAGGGGCCCTATGGGCCCCCCTCACGCCCGGAGTTTGGAGCTCCAACTCGGCTTAACTCCCAATATACACCCGGTTATACGTAAGGGACTTTTGGACAAAACAGTCGATATCTCGGAAAGGACGAGTCCCAGCGGGTCGTCCTTCGGGGTGGTGAGGGGCACCTAGGGGCCCTCTCAGACCCCAGAGTCCTGAGCCTCTGGGACCCTTCCTTCTGAAGTGCACCCTTTCCTGTTGGCCCCCGTATCTTGGCCTGTGGGGGCGCTAGAAGCACGGGCTAGGGCCTGTTGGAGAGGGCCCCTGGGGACCCTACTTTGACCCTACTTTTAGTTTGGTGTCGCTAGGTGGCCGGGTCCCCGAGTTATAGCCGTTCAAAGTTCGGAGCCCACCTGTAACTTATTCGACGGAGCCCCTGTACGCTGTCTGTGGACATTGCATTAAAAGGTCATATTTCATAAATAAAGTGGTTATTTGTGGTCAAACCTACTGTACACCACGCAGGGGACACAATACAACACACTGATGTACATTTCACCCATTAATTGTGCAAAATTTGCATAAAATCATACTGTCCACGGACAGCTCACAGGGGCCCTGTCAAATAGGTTACAGGTGGGATGCTGTTTTTGACTTAGACATTTTCAACCGGTGAATCCCTGTAAAGAATTGGGGATTTCAGCATATGTGCTGAAATCCACAATTCCTTACTGGGATTCAACGGACTATTGTATGAGGTCAAACCTGCTGTACACCACACAGGGGACACAACACAACACACTGGTGTACATCGCAGACACTAATTAAGCATAATTAGCATAAAATTCAACTGTCCACGGACAGCTCACGGACAGGGCCCTGTCAAATAGGTTACAGGTGGGATGCTGTTTTTGACCAGATGTATCTCCAGAAACAAGCCGACTTGGGGCTCCATACTCAGGGTTACGGGGGACACCATAGGCACTTCGTGAACGACTTCAGCACATATAGGCTGTTAGGGGACACCATAGGCCCTTCATGGAAGAATTCCACTCATATAGGCTGTTAGGGGACACCATAGCCACTTCTTGGACAACTTCCGCACACAAAGGCTGTTAGGGGAGACCCTAGGCACTTCGTGGACGACTTCCGCACATATAGGCTGTCAGGGGACACTATAGGCACTTCGTGGATGACTTCCGCACATATAGGCTGTCAGGGGACACTATAGGCACTTCGTGGATGACTTCCGCACATATAGGTTGTCAGGGGACACTATAGGCACTTCGTTGATGACTTCCGCACATACAGGCTGTCAGGGGACACCATAAGCACTTTGTGGACAAAGGGATGAATTATAGGCTGGAAGGGGACAAATAGGCTTTCCGTGGACAGCCCTGCCCACCCCGCGACTTCGGCCAATGGCGTGGTGCGGGTAGGCGGGAAATAGGCTGTAAGGGGGACGTTTAGGCTGTCTGTGGACAGGAGGCGTGTCCGGGATCGATCCCCGCCCCCTGGCTTCATATAGGCTGTCAGGGGACACCCTAGGCACTTCGTGGACAAGAGGAAGACTACGGTATGGATAGGCTGCCAGGGGACAGCATAGGCACTTGGTGGACAAAGGGATGAAGAGTAGGCTGTCAGGGGACACCCTAGGCACTTCGTGGACAAGAGGAAGACTGAGGTAGGGATAGGCTGTCAGGGGACACCATATGCGCTTCGTGGACAAAGGGATGAAGAATAGGCTGTCAAAGGGATGAAGAATAGGCTGTCAGGGGAAACCCTAGGCACTTCGTGGACAAGAGGAAGACTACGGTAGGGATAGGCTGTCAGGGGACATCTAACGCACTTTGTGGACAAAGGGATGAAGAATAGGCAGTCAGGGGACACCATAGGCGCTTTGTGGACAAAGGGATGAAGAGTAGGCAGTCAGGGGACACCATTGGCGCTTCGTGGACAAAGGGATGAAGAATAGGCTGTCAGGGAACACCATAGGTGCTTCGTGGACAAAGGGATGAAGAATAGGCTGTCAAAGGGATGAAGAATAGGCTGTCAGGGGAAACCCTAGGCACTTCGTGGACAAGAGGAAGACTACAGTAGGGATAGGCTGTCAGGGGACATCTAACGCACTTTGTGGACAAAGGGATGAAGAATAGGCAGTCAGGGGACACCATAGGCGCTTTGTGGACAAAGGGATGAAGAGTAGGCAGTCAGGGGACACCATTGGCGCTTCGTGGACAAAGGGATGAAGAGTAGGCAGTCAGGGGACACCATAGGCGCTTCGTGGACAAAGGTATGAAGAATAGGCTGTCAGGGGACACCCTAAGCACTTCGTGGACAAGAGGAAGACTACGGTAGGGATAGGCTGTCAGGGGACACCTAACGCACTTCGTGGACAAAGGGATGAAGAGTAGGCAGTCAGGGGACACCATAGGCGCTTCGTGGACAAAGGGATGAAGAATAGGCTGTCAGGGGACACCCTAGGCACTTCATGGACAAGAGGAAGACTACGGTAGGGATAGGATGTCAGGGGACACCTAACGTACTTCGTGGACGAAAGGATGAAGAATAGGCTGTTAGGGGGATGGTATAGGCAGTTTGTGGACATAGGGGCCCCGTGGACTTCGTAGGCCATCTGTGGACACCACCGTGGAGCGAGGTCGCCCCCTAAAGGTGTCCATCGAGGGCCCTATGGGCAATGTCACGCATTACTACGCATTACCCCTCAAAAACGCAAAGTGTCCATTTTGTCATTAACTTAAGCGGCAAATGGGCGTCCATTTGGAGCAGAGATCCCTCCGAGTGCTTACGCGTCCAATGGCAACTTAAACGAATGGGAAGATTTCCACGAACAGCCTAGTTTCCCTTCCGATAACAACTTCAAATAGATTCTGCCCACTCAGTGAAACACCCACTGAGAATCCTGTTGAATATGCCCTAGTTATTGGCGATTCTATTACAGGGAACGTGAAAACAGAGATACGAGACACCAGCCACCATAGTATTTTTAGCGCAATTTTCCACCGGACAAAATTGCGATTGTTAACTCATGATTTCTGTTCTGTCTGTGCTCACCAATCTTGCACTTCTATCTACTCCTCAACCAGACCACCTAGAGACTTCGGGTTTTCGGCATTATGTTAAGGAAGGTCTAATCTCGGGAACGCACAAAAAAAATTTCAGGAAAAGATTTACTATCTCTTAGTGTTGTGATCCCATGACGTCAGAAAATTGCGCTAAAACACTCACTGAGTTTTTATTACTTGTTTGTCCATATAATGGATGTCATTGGGAACTGAAACCTTTTTATTACACATATAGTGAAATATTCTTTATACTGTACAGTGAAAAAGCTATTGAATTGAACATTTTTTATAATGTGTTGTGTATAGGGGACAGTTATTGCCCACCTATTACATTGCAATAGTTATTTTACAGGGTAAACTGGGAGGGTTATGGACAGCTCAAGCATTCTTGAGTTCCAATGGATGACATAACCCCTCTATTTCTGGACCCCATGCCTAATTCACAGAAATCATCTTAACCACACCAAGGGACCCCTAAGATGAGTTCCAGGAGCCGCTCAAAGGAAGGGTGATCTACAGTGGCTGATTACTGATTAAAGCAAAAACCACCACACCTGTGTTCAGTTCAGTTCCACCTGTGCTTTGCTTTCATGTGGAAATACTAAACAATACCAAGACAACCAAGAAATTATGAAAGAAAAAATAATAAAAATGCTTTAACTTTTGACCAGTGTAAGAGAATTCTAATCTGGACTGAAGAAATTAATTGCATTTCAAAGCTAATGTTAAAAAAAATTTTTTATAAAAAACAAAAAAACATTTGTATGTTACATCATCAGTGGGCAGTAGATGGGTGGGCCGTCTGATCCAGACACTGTATATATTATGACAAGAAAGAGAGCAGAACAAACTCCTAACAGCAGGAGACTCACTCATGGCCTATGAGACAGCGGATCATGAGACTCAATACTGCTTTCCTGCCGTCAACTCATCATGTATCAAGGGAAAACGCTCTAGATATGAATACAATATCATGTATGTGTTTGTATCATTGCTGTCAGCATGGACTGTGTTTCTGAACCTGCTGGTGATCATCTCCATCTCTCACTTCAAGAAGCTTCACACTCCAACCAACCTGATTATTCTCTCTCTGGCTGTGGCCGACCTGCTTATGGGAGTTCTTTTACCCGTAGAGGGCTCTAGGCAGATTGAGACGTGTTGGTACTTTGGAGACACTTTCTGTGAACTGTTTATAATAATCCTTGGATTGGTTTTCTCAGGATCTCTCAGTAATTTAGTTTTAATTGCTGTTGATCGTTATGTGGCTGTGTGTCACCCTTTACAGTACCCACAGAAAATAACCACAACTAAAACTTTAGTGAGCATCTGTCTGAGCTGGGGTTGTTTTTCAACTTATAACACTATCCTTGTAATTGATAATGGATATTTTGACAATCCACTCAGAACAGACATGTGTTATGGAGAGTGTTCTCTTGTGGGGGGATTTGCCTGGTTTGTCACTGATCTGTTCGTGTCTTTTATTTTTCCATGTACCCTTATCATATCTTTATATTTGAGGATTTTCTATGTTGCACATCAGCAAGTGAAAGTTATAAACTCTCTGATGAAGGGTGGTAAATGTGTAACGGAAGGTTCATCGAGGAGGAAATCTGAGAGTAAAGCTGCTCTGACATTAGGAATCATTGTGATAGTTTATATGCTTTGCTTTATACCATACTATATCTGTTCTATGTCAGTAAACTCTTCCACAACCATAAATGTTTTGACATGGGTCTTGTACACAAATTCAGGTCTGAATCCACTGATCTATGCTTTATTTTATCCCTGGTTTAAAAAGACAGCTAAACACATCTTAACTCTGAAAATATTTCAGCCAGCATCCTCTCTGGTTGATATTTTTACAGAGCATCAATTGTAATTAAACTGGTAAAGCTGTCACTCATAAAGGATATGATTATCTTTGTAGGATTTATATTTGTAATTTACACTACATGTATCTTAGTATGTAGCTTATTTCAGAGAGGATGTTTTCTGCATTTGATGTTCAATTTAACTTCTTTCCACACACACTGAAATAAATCGACAAAATGTTCATAAATTGTATTAAATTAGCTAATTTAATAAACTGAGCACACAGCATAAATCCTCAATGTACTGTAATAAATGGTAAATGTAGATATTATGTGCTTTATGCTTAATCACTTTCATCAGTCATGTTGCATCTGTGTTATCAAAAACATAATGACAAAAAAAGGGACAGTCATACAGAACTAAACTCGGTAAAAAAAGTGATGTCCTCAAACTTTCAACTGCTTTTATTTCCAGAAAATGTCTTAATTTATAAATATTGGTATGAACATAAAAAGATTCAAAAACTTGGACATAAACTAAACAAGTTCCGCAGACATTTGAGGAAAAGAAATGGAACAATGAGTCCCTGAACAATATGAAAATAAGCAGTCATATCTGGTGTAGCCAGGAGCTGCTGTAAGTCCCACAGATCATCCTCATGGACTGTAGCAGACTGGCCTTTTCTTACTGTGAGATGTTACCCCACTCTTCCACCAGGGCTCACAAAGTTCTCAAACATGGTTCCTGGATTAGATATCACAGTTTGTGTGTGTGTGTGTGTGTCCTGGTAAACCCAAACGTCCCCACACAGGTAGTAATATCAGAAATGTCTGTCCTTGTGGAAACTTTTTTTTATGGTCCCCATGAAGAAAACATGTTATAAATTATACTAAATTATGTTGTTGTTTTTTTTTGAAAATGTACGTTTTTGTTCGTGAGGTTTGTGTTTAGGTTCAGGGGATATAATTTGTACAATATAAAAATCATTATGTCTATGTCCCCATAAAATATGGACACCCAACATGTGTGGTGCATGTGTATACAGTATTCATTCATTAATGGCGCTTTTCCACTGCATGGTACGGTACGGTTCGGCTCGGTACGGTTCGGCTCGGTACGGTTCGACTCGGCGCGGAACGGTTCGGCTCGCTTCGCTTTTCCACTGCGTGGTACGACTCAACTCGGTACGGCACGGTTCGGTTCGCTTTAGCTCGGTTGCTTTTCCATTGCAGTTAGTACCGCTTCAAACTGGGTGGGACTGATCGTTATAGTTGCCGCCTCTACTGCCATGACATCATCGTAAACGCGCCACATTTCAAACGCACAACACAGGGGATGGTGCTCTTGATTCTCGGCATGTGGATGTTTTTAAATTAAATTAAACGTTCTTATAATGGTTTACTATATGGAAGGAAAATTCTTAACGTGTAATTAAACGTTGCGTTCATATTCTGGGCTCATCTGATTTTTTGTACATAGCATAGCCTACTTTGTTATGATTTTAGTATCATAATGATTAATAAATGCACGCACAATTATCCGTGAACTTGATTTGAACAAATGCCTTTCAACTTGTGTGTGCAAAATTCAGAATTAAATGAATGTGCAGCAATCTTTACAAATAGAGAGTCTAGGCCTAATGTACTGTTTTAAACTATAGCCTACTGCCATTAAAAAAGCGCATTTAGTCATGTTATGTTTTTTTTTTCCATCTGCCTATGTTGATTATGAAAAGTGAACAGCACGAGTAGAGAGACATGGAGCGAGTCAGACATAATTTTGACCACTTCATTAAGTTTTGTTTTGTAGAAAGCCTTTCTTTAAAGTGAATTTCGTTTTGTATAAATTGCATCTTAATTTTAATCATCAAACAATTGCCTGGATTGAATAAATAAGATGCAAAATAGACAATTTAACCATTGAGGCGCCCGAGCGGTCACTTGCATTGTACGCTAACTGGAGCGCATCTCATCCTCAAATACACAAAGCTTGAAATGTCTTTAAACGAAATAATTCAAAACAAAAAGAAATAGGCTACTCTCTTATGTAATCCATTATGTGCATTTCTCTCTATAGGCGCGTTTACTACGAATATGGCGATCGTCAACTTCATCTTTGCCATGCACAGACACTGACAGAAAACACTATTTTATAAATAAAAATCAGTGCACGCGTTTTAATAAAATTAAAACTTTAATTGTGATCATTAAAATAATTGAATATTATTCAAAACTTGTGGCCAAGTTTTGCTCATTTATTAATAGTATATATATAGGCTATATATAGGCCTAAATTTATTAATTTGAACAAGCGCAAAATTCAGCATTCAATCAAATATTCAAAAAGACTTAATAATAATGTTATTTCAACATAATATCTCGTTATTTCGACATAATGTGCGTGCAACAAGCAAGATGTGCGTTTGTAAATCCGGGGACGCGTGCACTGATTTTTATTTATAAAATAGTGTTTTCTGTCAGTGTCTGGCAAAGATGAAGTTGACGATCGCCATATTCGTAGTAAACGCGCCTATAGAGAGAAATAACATTATTATTAAGTCTTTTTGAATATTTGATTGAATGATGAATTTTGCGCTTGTTCAATTTAATAAAATTAAAACTTTAATTGTGATCATTAAAATAATTGAATATAAAATATTTTGTGGCCAAGTTTTGCTCATTTATCAATAATATATATATATATAGTATAGTTGACTATATATATATATATATATATAGTTGACTAATGTGTTTGTGTTTTTACATATATATACATATATATATATATATACATATACATATACATATATACACACATATATATATATATATATATATATATATATATATACACACACATATGTGTGTGTGTGCCCCTCAGCACATGCGTTAAAAATTATCCGGCGCCGCCCCTGACTGCAAGAAACAGTTTGCAAGAAACTTTTTAACTGCAAGACACTACAGCGTTGGCTGTTGTCTACTGGCTATTTAAATCTAGCGGGTTTGTCTCGTGCATGGTCTCGTGTCGCAAATACAATGACACTGGTAGTGACGATTCTGTCTGACCAATCAGTGATCTTCAGAGTTTTCACGTCACATTTTAGTATCGGTACGGTACGCTTGGAATCTCAACAGAGGTGGTACCATTTAAAGCGAGCCGAAGCGAGCCGTACCGTACCGTACCATGCAGTGGAAATGCGCCATAAGTGAGCCGTACCGAACCGAGCCGTACCGTACCATGCAGTGGAAAAGCGCCATTACACACACACACACATTACATGCAACAACATTTTTGGTTACATTCTGATTCGCTTCCGTCCCAACAATCATTCGTTATTAAATTAGGGGCCGCTAAGACGACACCATTCTCTCTACACAAACTTTAAACGCTAACCTGTGATAAACGCTGATGGCGTTCACATGCGCATTAAGAATTGGTTCTATAGTTATGTGCGTTTGAATATATGTGTGCAGGTTAGGAATTCCCTACAAACCAAGCCTAAACAAAGTACTGGTCTTTCCTTATAAATTTTGATACAGAATTTTATTTTATAAAATAAAATAAAATTTGCTATTGGTATTGGTAAATTGGTAAATTTGCGAAACGAATCTGTAGAGTGGTAAAGGGATCCTTCATAGGGAGAGACTAGTTGGCACTTCAGCACTGCGTTGTCATCGGGTCCAGGCGAAGGTCCTTCATCAGATCTGGATACGGCCTGGATCCGGCAGGCTGCGGGAAAACCTCGGGATAAACAAAGACACTAAAATTAGCGTAGATGCCATTCTTCTTATGATGTAACGAGTACATCAGGATTTATGGGAAGTGTTCCCGGTTCCGGCTGACCTATGCAGCCTAACACTGAATTATAGAAGTCTATAATGTATTATGTGAATGCTAGGTCAAAGAGATGTGTCTTTAATCTAGCTTTGAACTGACAGAGTGTGTCTGCTTCCCGGACAATGTTAGGAAGTGTAATGGAAAATTTAGATTTTCATTGATTTACAGTGTTGATTTTCTTTTATTTCCAGTAAGACATTGAACTGACCCTTTGCTGGACTGTACGTGGTTTGCCAACTTTAGTTGACTAATGTGTTTGTGTTTTTAAACAATGGGAGACAGGTGAGACGTCAGGGGGAGACAGATTGAAAGGGACCCCTAGGGTCAGAGGTCGTCCAATTTAGAACTTGTGAGTTTGTAAGAATAAACTCAGCAGCATTAGATCACTAGCAGAGAAACCTTCCCTTGTTTAGATAAGAGCCTGTAAGCAGGTAACCTTGAGAGAAGGTATAAAGGCTGCTCTGCACTCCTCCCTGACTGTCGCACTTGCTTCACAGATTGTACTTTGTCACTTCTGTGTGGGTAACTGGGCCTATTCTTGCAAGAATAAATACTTTTTAAAAGACAATTGGATTCAGAGTGTGTCTTACGCAGTGATGATGATGTTTAAGAAATTTTTGCCAAAACAGAAGACTGTTCCAGAGTTTTGGTGCTAAATAGGAGAAGGATCTACCGCCAGCAGTCGACTTTGATATTCTAGGTATTATCAACTGGCCGGAATTTTGAGATCGCAATAGACGTGAAGGACTATAATGCGTTAAGAGCTCGCTAAAGCACTGCGGAGCTAAACCATTTAGTGCTTTGTAAGTAATCAGCAATATTTAAAAATGTATACGATGTTTAATAGGGAGCCAGTGAAGTGTTGACCGAACCAGGCTAATATGGTCATACTTCCTGGTTCTGGTAAGAACTCGAGCTGCTGTGTTTTGGACTAGCTGTAGTTTGTTTATTAAGCGTGCAGGGCAACCACCCAGTAGAGCATTACAATAATCTAGCCTTGAGGTCATGAACGCATTAACTAATTGTTCCGCATTTGTCAATGAGAGCATATGGCATAATTTACATATATTTTTAAGATGGAAAAATGCGGTTTTACAGATACTAGACACGTGACTTTCAAATGAAAGATTGGTATCAAAGAGCACACCCAGGTTCCTAACCGACGACGAGGACTTAACAGAGCAGCCATCAAGTGTTAGACAGTATTCTAGATCATTATGTGAGGACGTTTTTTGTCCAATAATTAGAATCTCTGTTTTTTCAGAATTAAGTAGTAGGAAATTACTAGTCATCCAATTTTTTATATCCGCTATGCATTCCGTTAATTTTGTGAATTGGTAAGTTTCATTAGGTTTTGAAGAAATATAGAGCTGAGTATCGTCGGCATAACAGTGAAAACTAATTCCATGCTTCCTAATGATATCTCCTAATGGTAGCATGTACAGAGTGAACAGCAACGGTCCTAGTACTGAGCCTTGTGGTACGCCATACTGAACTTGTGATCGATGAGACATCTCTTCATTTACTGCTACAAACTGATAACGGTCAGATAAGTATGATTTAAACCATGCTAGTGCAATTCCACTAATGCCAACATAATGTTCGAGTCTATTTAAATGAATGTTGTGGTCAGTGGTGTCAAATGCAGCACTAAGATCAAGTAACACTAATAGAGATCGGATGATAAGAGCAAATCATTTGTGACTCTAATGAGAGCTGTCTCGGTACTATGGTACGGTCTAAATCCGGACTGAAAATCCTCACAGATATTATTTCTTTCAATAAAGGAACACAGTTGTGAGGATACTGCCTTTTCTAGTATCTTTGACAGAAAAGGCAGATTCGAGATCGGCCTGTAATTGACTAATTCTGTAGGATCAAGTTGCGTTTTTTTAACAAGCGGTTTAATCATAGCCAGCTTAAAGGTTTTTGGTACATATCCTAGAGACAAATACGAATTAATGATATTAAGAAGAGGATCTGTGACCTCTGGGAGCATCTCTTTCAGTAGCTTAGTCGGTATAGGGTCTAACATACATGTTGTCGATTTAGATGAATTAACGAGTTTGCAAAATTCTTCCTCTCCTATAGCAATAAATGAATCAAATTTTTCCTCAGGGAGACTACAATGCACTGCCTGATGCGATACTGTAGTAGACGGTTGCATGGTTATAATTTTGTCCCTGATATTATCAATCTTGTGATAGTGAAGACGTTCACAAAGTCATTACTGCTGTGTTGCTTGGAAACTTCGGTGCTTGAAGCTTTATTTTTCGTTAGTTTAGCCACTCTTCGCATCGCTGGATCTTGAGAGCTGCCGCCGTTGAAACCAGCGACCAGCAAGCCTAGGACAGCGCCTGAAGAAGCCGGCCGCCTTCGCCGCCTTCAGCCATCCGTGCCTGCTACGCTATCCGGCGACATATCCTTTTATTACCACTGTTCTAAAAGAGCACGAGGCGTTTTTGTCAAAATGCCTCGTTTTTCCTGCAGCTCATGCCGCGCTCCGCTCAGCAACGGAGACCGCCACCTCATCTGCGCTCTCTGCCTGGGCCGCGAGCACGCCGCCACCGCACTCTCTACGGGCGGCCGCCCCGAGTGCGAAGAACTTTCAATGTCGACCCTGCAGGCTCGACCTGAAGTTTTCGACCAAAATGTCGCTCCGCCTGTCCCTGCCGGGCCGCGCAAGAAGAAGCGCCGCTCGCAGAGACCACCGGAGACTGATGTGACTGAGGAGCTCGCCGGACCCTCTCCCTCGAGCTTCTCTCTCGCCCTCTCCGCCCCCCTCGGTCGCTCAACTGCCGGCTCTCGCCCGCGCCGCCGCCGCATCAGGGGATGAGGCGAATGAGATAGACACCCTCCCTCTGTTCGAGCCGCGCTACTGCGCCGCTCACAAGGGATGGCAGAAGCGGACGGTCTTGGAGCTCTCTTTACGTTACAAGAAAGCTACTCCGTCCTCGCGCGTCACTCACCGGCAAAAGGAGAACAGAGTGTATTCATCCCGCCATGGCCGGACCTACCTCCATTCTCACACATTTCTCAGTCCCCTCTTAAGTTCAGGCGACTGGAATTGTTCTTATCGCAGTATACGAGCCTGTTATAAATACACGCATACACTCGCATACACACCCCCCTGTGGCTCAGTGGTGGAATCTTAGGCTTTCGCGCCAGAGACCCGTGTTCGATCCTGGCTCTCGCGGCAGATAAAAATTTATGCTGTTTGCTTCTCCAAGCTCGCGGCCAGCTTTTCTTACATACAGAAAGCGAACCCGCTCTCCCCCTTTTTGGGCCGCGCAGATTGCGCCGTTCACAAGGGATGAGAGCGGACTGTCACGAGCAACGTTCAGCGTGCGCGCCTCACTCACCGGCGAAAAGAGGAGAGAGAGTGTTTTAGTCCCGCTGTGGCCGGACAAGCCGCCAATTCTCACACATTTCTCAGTCCCCTCTTAAGATCAGGCGTCTGGAAATATTACTATTGCAGTAAACGAGCCTGTTTTAATGCACGCACGCCTGCAAACAAACTCTGTTACATGGTCGCGCTAACCAAAAGTTAATGTGTTTGCAGAAAACGAACCCGCCTCTCGCACCACTCCTACTCATGGTGCTCGAGTATTTATGAGCGTCTAAACACGCGAGAAGACGGTTAAGTCCCGCTGCGGCTGGACCACCGTCAAAGCTTCACGCTCTGTCAGTCCCCGTTGCCACGGCTACTGCAGATGTTTACCTCGCAGCCAACGAGCCAGTATATCTACCCGCTCACCTGCGCGCTACCACCGTTCTCACGGCGACCCAGAGAAATCTCAAATGAGCATAATGTCTGGTTGCACGGCTCACGCCGTATGTGTTTCAAATGCAGTGAATGTGCCCACGTTTCCGTGTTCACCCCTGCACACAAGCACTATAAATTCCGTGTCTCTCACAGAGCCCACTCTCATAAAGTAGGCAGAAGCCGCTCGAGTGTTAAAAGTAGGTCGCGTGTCCACCTCCCCGTGCCCACACCTACTCACTGCCCGCTCTGTCACACGGCCTCTCACGACCGGTCATGTTTTAAATGTAAGTCCTGTGCCAGCCCTCGAGCGCTCACACATACTAACAAACATTTCGCCCCGACGCCGCCCTCGCGCATCGCGCCTCACACTGTATGTTCCCCGTCCAAAGCCACCGGGACACTGTGTGTAAAACGGCCAGCTATCGCTGCATGCGAGCCGCCGTATCTAAGCACCAAGAGCGCGCGCGGCAATCACAGCTCGGAGGCCATTCTGCCCCTGGCTGCACACGCGAAAGCGTGGGAAGCTATTCCAGGCGCGTCAGAATGGGTGCTAAGCACAGTAAAAGAGGGATATACTCTGCAGTTCGCTCGCCGCCCCCCGCGCTTTCATGCGCGAACCGAGACGAGAGTGACGAGAGTAGCACATCTACTTCGAGCAGAAATAGCGACACTCCTGTGCAAAGGGGCTATAGAACCGGTACCCCCTTCTATGAGCGAGACGGGCTTTTACAGCCGTTATTTCCTTGTTCCCAAGAAGGACGGAGCTCTCAGACCGATTTTGGATCTGAGACATTTGAACAAGGCTCTTATGAGAAGACCGTTCAAAATGCTCACAACCAGGCAGATCCTCGCGCAGATTCGCCCGAGGGACTGGTTTATCTCTCTCGATCTAAAAGACGCATACTTTCAGATCCAGATAATACCCCGTCACAGGCCATTCTTGAGATTCGCCTTCGACGGTCAGGTATATCAATACACCGTCCTGCCGTTCGGCCTGTCTTTAGCACCCCGTACATTCACAAAGTGCATGGACACGGCTCTCGCTCCCCTGAGAGGTCAGGGAATGCGAATTTTGAACTATTTGGACGATTGGCTAATTCTAGCACAGTCAGAGGCAGAGCTTATCGCCCACAGAACAGTGCTTCTCAGCCACCTGGAAAGCCTGGGGCTCACGGTCAACTGGACCAAGAGCGCTTTAGTGCCCAGTCAGTCAACCTCTTTCCTGGGTTTGGATCTGGACTCTGTGGCAATGACGGCCAATGACGCACGCGCTGTATTCGAAGCTGGGTTGTATGGCTTCAGCTGCAGCAGTGCTTCAGCTGGGTCTATTGCGTATGCGCCCGCTACAACGCTGGTTGAACGCCCGAGTGCCTCACGGAGCATGGGCTTCCGGCCGCATTCGGATCAGAGTGACTCAGAGCTGCGTTTCAGCATTGAAGCCCTGGTTAGCGGCCGACTGGTACCAGCGGGGAGTGACAATGGGGGCCGTCTCGCACCGCAAAGTTATGTCGACGGACGCTTCCACCTCAGGCTGGGGCGCTCTGTTCGAAGGCAAACCGGTCTTTGGCCTTTGGTCAGACCAGGAGAAATCCCTCCACAAAAATTGTTTGGAGATGATAGCGGTTGAGAACGCGCTCAAGCGTTTCCTCCCACTCATACGGGATCACCATGTGCTAGTCCGCCTGGACAACATGTCCGTGGTGTCCTATGTGAACCGACAGGGCAGTGTCAGATCCAGGAACCTGCACAAACTGACAGAACGCCTTCTCGTGTGGGCTCATCGCTCGTTGCGCTCGCTGAGAGCCGCGCACGTGCCGGGCCACCTGAATGTCGGCCCAGACAGACTGTCCAGGGACATCATTCCCCCGGGAGAATGGTCCCTGCACCCCCAGACAGTCCAGTTGCTCTGGCGCCTATTCGGCAGAGCGGATGTCGACCTCTTTGCGTCGAAAGACAACGCTCACTGCCCGATATTCTTTTCGAGGAGCGAGGATCTTTTCATAGCCCAGCGTTGGAGAACCAAATCTGGTACCCAGAGCTAGTGAGGCTGTCGCACTTACCCCCATGGCCGATCCCGGTGAGAAAGGATCTCCTATCTCAAGCCGGTGGATCGATCTGGCATCCCCATCCAGAGCGCTGGTCTCTGCATGCGTGAATAATCAACGGATACCCGTTATGTACATTGTAAGTTACTGACTGTATGTTGATTTGTGGTGTAATACACATGGCTAATTGAAATGAGAAAGTCTCTGGTCCCTTAATTATGTAGCATCAAAAACATTATTTTAAAATCAGGGGCCCGTTCTTCATACGTCGCTAACTCAGTTAGCTGGATTTGATTGTTGACGATTTGGCATGATCTTGGATTGTTTGGTTCTTCGACGCTCATCCTGGACTTGCTGTCATAGCAACAGGTGCGCAAGCTTAAACCTGCTCGGGAGCAGAGGCTCACAGCCCAGGTAACCTTTAAGAGAGACAACAAGAAACCACATCAATCAAATCAAAATCAATACTTGCGTATGGTTCTCTTTGTATTTGCTGAGGAAAGAAGACGCGTGTGTCGTTCTTTTTAGAGCTGGGCATGTTCCATCGTGTCTTTGGGGCGAGCGGACTTGCGGGAAGATTTAAAGGTTCACTGAACGTGAAGTTACCAACGAAACAATTCAAAGTTCATCTCCCTCGTGGAGGGAGAGGCGAATATGAAAATAAAACTTAGTAAAGAAAAGAAAAACGGAGATGAGCTCCCGAAGGAGCCATGGAACCGGAAGTTCTCTCAGACGGAGTGCTCGTGCGTGCGTCCTTAAGGAAGAGGAGCTGAGCCGCGGGAATTTCAACAGAGTTCTTTTCTTTGAGTTGAAGCTACCGGCTGCGTTCGCTTCACTGAACGTAGGGAGAGTCCGAAGACGAAAATAAAGAAAAGACTTAAATAAAAATAAAAGAGAAACGGAGAAAAGCTCCCGAAGGAGCCATGGATCTTGAAAACCTCTCACAGGAAAAGTGCTCTCCGAGAAACTTCGGTGTCAGTCTCTTATGGAGAAGATGGGTTCACGCCTACTCTGCGTATGCGGACCAATCATCTTAGAGCATCTCGGACGGGAAGATTTTTTTTTGTCTTGTCAGAAGAACTTCTTTGCATAGTTTATGATGGTATAAAATTTTGTCATTTCTACCCAGAAAGATTGTACACATAGAACAATACATTTTACTGTAATCTCCTATGTATGAGTGGTTCAGTCAAAACAAGACGGTTAAAGAGAGACCAAGAATGGCAGGTAAAGGTAGAAGAAACATAAAGTTACATTCATATGCAGAATTACACACATTTAAAGTTTGTTCCTTCAAATAAACGTCATAAACAAAGTGAATATAAACTGGGAAACACACAGGAGTATATGAAATATGACATGCTTATATTCTTAGTTTAATGTTCAAAGTTCATGTATGTGTGTGTGTTAGGTGACTTCTCAGTCTCCCGGGGGGGGGGGGGTTGTAAAGTGTTATCCTATAGCAGGGGGTCAGGTTACAAGACCATGATTCTATTTGAGAACATTACTTAGGAGAAACACTTCCAAGTTACAAATCAGAAAATCATAACCATCGCATAACAGGGCTAACCAGTTATGCAACGCACAAACCTATCAAATACATCTTAGTAATGACTTAGATGATGAGGGTAAAGAAACGTTTGTGTGTGTGTGTTGGAATGTTGCGCTCCCCGTTATCTCTCTTGCAGAGGAGCTGGATGAGCTGCTGAAACTTTATGATGTCCTAGTCCGAGGTCGGGTTACAAGACAATATTGGGGAACATTCTTTCAATAAACACTTAGAATTCAAAACTACTCATTTGAAAACCAAACCTCTATTAAAGGCAAAACTAATCACACATGCATATAGGAATGTACATATATTAAAAAGGATATTTCTATCCTAAGTTACACCCAAAGGATGTTTGTGTGTGTGTGGCGTGTGTATGGAATGCTCTGTGTCTGGAATGTCACATGCAGAGTTCCGTTATCTCTTTGTGGTGCAATAAAGTGTAGTGAAAGACCATTTGTTGCAGACTAGCTGGAGCCGGCGTATGATTTGTATTTGGGAGTCAGGAGGTTAAAAGCTTTAGTAAGCTTTGCAGAGGATGTGTTTGGAAAAGATGTGCTTAGAAAACACAGAGAGTCCGAATTTGTTAATTCAGACCAAACGAACGAATGATTCAATAGCCCAGTCGTTACAAAACCAAGAAATAGACTAGACAGAAGTGACAGAACCCTGACATCTGTATTGTAAAAAGCCCTCGCACTCGTGTCTTACCAAACCGGTAAGAGATATTTTGTAGAATGTGGGTAACCAGACAGTTTCGCTTCCCACTGACTTTTATTGTATTTTTTTGTCCATATGATGGATGTTATTGGGAACTGAAACTTTTTATTACACATATGTTCAATTCAATAGCTTTTTCACTGCACAGTATAAAGATTATTTCACCATTTTTGCTAATGTGTTCTGTATACAGGACAGTTATTGCCCACCTATTACATTGCAATAGTTATTTTACAGGGTAAACTGGGAGGGTTATGGACAGCTCAAGCATTCTTGAGTTCCAGTGGATGACATAACCCCTCTATTTCTGGACCCCATTCCTAATTCACAGAAATCATCTTAACCTCACCAAGGGACCCCTCAGGTGAGTTCCAGGAGCCGCTCAAAGGAAGGGTGATCTGCAGTGGCTGATTACTGATTAAAGCAAAAACCACCACACCTGTGTTCAGCTCAGTTCCACCTGTGCTTTGCTTTCATGTGGAAATACTAAACAAACAAACATTTGAATGTTACATCATCAGTGGGCAGTAGATGGGTGGGCCGTCTGATCCAGACACTGTATAAATTATAGACAAGAAAGAGAGCAGAACAAACTCCTAACAGCAGGAGACTCACTCATGGCCTATGAGACAGCGGACCATGAGACTCTTTACTGCTTTCCTGCCGTCAACTCATCATGTATCAAGGGAAAACGCTCTAAATATGAATACAATATCATGTATGTGTTTGTATCATTGCTGTCAGCATGGACTGTGTTTCTGAACCTGCTGGTGATCATCTCTATCTCTCACTTCAAGAAGCTTCACACTCCAACAAACCTGATTATTCTCTCTCTGGCTGTGGCAGACCTGCTTATGGGAGTTCTTTTACCCATAGAGGGCTCTAGGCAGATTGAGACGTGTTGGTACTTTGGAGACACTTTCTGTGAACTGTTTATGATAATCCTTGGATTGGTTTTCTCAGGATCTCTCAGTAATTTAGTTTTAATTGCTGTTGATCGTTATGTGGCTGTGTGTCACCCTTTACAGTACCCACAGAAAATAACCACAACTAAAACTTTAGTGAGCATCTGTCTGAGCTGGGGTTGTTTTTCAACTTATAACACTATCCTTGTAATTGATAATGAATATTTTGACACTTCACTCAGAACAGACATGTGTCATGGAGAGTGTTCTCTTGTGGGGGGATTTGCCTGGTTTGTCACTGATCTGTTCGTGTCTTTTATTTTTCCATGTACCCTTATCATAACTTTATATTTGAGGATTTTCTATGTTGCACATCAGCAAGTGAAAGTTATAAACTCTCTGATGAAGGGTGGTAAATGTGTAACGGAAGGTTCATTGAGGAGGAAATCTGAGAGTAAAGCTGCTCTGACATTAGGAATCATTGTGATAGTTTATATGCTTTGCTTTATACCATACTATATCTGTTCTATGTCATTAATCTCTGCCACAACCATAAATGTTTTGACATGGTTCTTGTTCACAAATTCAGGTCTGAATCCACTGATCTATGCTTTATTTTATCCCTGGTTTAAAAAGACAGTTAAACACATCTTAACTCTGAAGATATTTCTGCCAGCATCCTCTCTGGTCGATATTTTTACAGAGCATCAAATGTAATTAAACTGGTAAAGCTGTCACTCATAAAGGATATGATTATCTTTGTAGGATTTATATTTGTAATTTACACTACATGTATCTTAGTATGTAGCTTATTTCAGAGAGTATGTTTTCTGCATTTGATGTTCAATTTAACTAAGGAACAATGAGTCCCTGAACAATATGAAAATAAGCAGTCATATCTGGTGTAGCCAGGAGCTGCTGTAAGTCCCACAGATCATCCTCATGGACTGAAGCAGACTGGCCTTTTCTTACTGTGAGATGTTACCCCACTCTTCCACCAAGGCTCTCGAAGTTCTCAAACATGGTTCCTGGATTAGAAATCACAGTTTGTGTGTGTCCTGATAAACCTAAACGTCCCCACAAAGGTAGTAATATCAGAAATGTCTGTCCTTGTGGAAACGTTTTTTTTTTATGGTCCCCCATGAAGAAAACATGTTATAAATTATACTAAATTATGTTGTTGTTGTTTTTTTTTTGAAAATGTAAGTTTTCTGTGAGGGTTGTGTTTAGAGATAAGGGTTAGGTTCAGGGGATAAAGTTTGTGCAATATAAAAATCATTATGTCTATGTCCCCATAAAATATGGACACCCAACATTTGTGGTGATTGTGTATATACAGTATTCATTCATTTACACACACACACACACACACACACGCGCGCGCACACACACACACACACACACACACACACACACACACACACATTACATGCAACAACATTTTTGGTTACATTTTATTTTACGGTGTCATTGTTACAGTGTAATTATATATTTAAGTACTGATTATTGATTAACAACATGCACTTTAAGGTTAGGCTAGCATTAAGGTTTGGTTTAGGGTTAGTTGCATGTCATTATGCATCATTTACTGTTATTACTATGGTAAATACCTTTTTCAGATATATAACAAGGACACTGTAAAATAAAGTGTTACCAAATTTTGCACTGTTAATATGTTGAATATGGTGTATATTTCTATAATAAGCATTCATAGAAAAATCTCAAGATAAACCTATAGAATAATGTGAGACATAATGACAAATTTCATTAGGTGAACTAATGATCTATTAACAACATTATGCAAACACAATAAAAATATTTAATTTATTTTAGCTATGCTTCCCTGTTTATGTCTCTCTCAGATGGCATCTCTGTCGTACTACCAAATGTAGGAGTGAAATATAACATCAGATCTGTCATTTCCCTCATTATCACAACAGAGAAAATAGATTATTAAATAGATATTCTCTCAAAGTGTCACGACAATACAAATACTGCTAGATTTTCCAGCCAAACTGTTTATTATACACCACATATTTATACTTTACAACAAGAATTAGTGTTAAGGCCTGTTCACATCAAGGGCGATAAAGGGCCTATTTTAATGATCTAAGCACATGGTCTAAAGCACAAGGTGCAAGTGCACTTAGGGCGTCCGAATCCACTTTTGCTAGTTTAACGATGGGAAAATGGTCGGCGCGCCAGGCGCATGGTCTAAAAGGGTTGTCCCTATTCTCTTAAAGTGTAAATTGCAGGTTAACCACCTCAACCAATTAATGTGTAAATTAAAGTGCTCAATATGTATATATTTAAAAATGTCTGTCTTAAAATGCGTTAAAATGACATTTAATGGGGTTTCTTCAAAGATAGCGTGTTTTTACAGTTACTGGGTGATGACATCATAAGAGGGAGTAGCGACCATACTCTGCTAGATTCCTACTGTTTGTGGCTTGACTATGGAGAACGACTGGGAGACTGATAACATTAGGGAACAAGCCAACGTTTTTTAAAATCTTGCCATCATGTAGAATAGCAAGGAGGGACAGCGACTGAAGACATTATTTACTTACATGGTGTCAGTAGTCCTAATCAGAGCTGTAGAGATGCACACACTGCACTGGCACAATGGCGCTTTGCCGGGCTCTGCTGACAGAACGTGATATTGTAAGCGCTAAAATGCAACTCCGCAACGACACGGAGCTGTCGCGAGATACGCGCCTTTAACTGGATTAAGCCGAGGAAAGCCGTTTTGGACGGACCGAGCTCACGGCGGATGAGCGCAGCCCTCGGGAGGGCAAGTGTGTTTCTGCGGCTGGGTCCAGTTAGCGAAAGATGAACAAAAAACACAGAGTGCCGAGCAACCGAACTCTGAACGCCGTGGAGGTGAATTTTGATGTATTCGTACATCCCGCACAAACACAATAGTTAACCATTTTTGCTAGCTAGGTCTCCAATATAACTGCTAGCCTACTTGCCGTTACGGTAACTCTAGGCTTGGAGTCCCTCTTATGACGTCACGCCCAGCCTAGTGGAAGGAAGATGGAGTGCTTAAAACCACTGTAAATGTACCAACTTTTCATATTATATTCAGCATTTTGGTAT
Organism: Rutilus rutilus; assembly: GCF_951802725.1. NCBI lineage: Eukaryota > Metazoa > Chordata > Actinopteri > Cypriniformes > Leuciscidae > Rutilus > Rutilus rutilus. The sequence goes on from NC_140209.1 coordinate 77,853,919, forward strand.
AAAAAACATACAAAACAATGGTGGGCGGTTCTTATCTTTATGTTTAATTAGGACACATTACATTATCTTCGTGAAAAATTTAACATGCAATTTACACTTTAATGAGTAATGTGTGTTTTGGGATTTACATGCGTTAAACCAATCAGAGTCTCATCTCCCATTCCCTTTAAGTCAAGTCAAGTCAAGTCATCTTCATTTATATAGCGCTTTTAACAATGTAGATTGTTTCAAAGCAGCTTTACAGAGATAAGCGTATAATTTAAGGTAACAGAGATTGTTTTGGCTTTATAGCGGTTCTTTAATAAAGTTATTTTCCAGCTAAAGTTAGTTTTGATTGATTCGCTTCCGTCGCAACAATCATTCGTTATTAAATTAGGGGCCGCTAAGACGACACCATTCTCTCTACACAGACTTTAAACGCTAACCTGTGATAAACGCTGATGGCGTTCAGATGCGCATTAAGAACTGGTTCTATAGTTATGTGCGTTTGAATATATGTGCGCAGGTTAGGAATTCCCTACAAACCAAGCCTAAACAAAGTACTGATGTTTCCTTATAAATTTTGATACAGAATTTTATTTTATTTTGTAAAATAAAATTTGCTATTGGTATTGGTAAATTGGTAAATTTGCGAAACGAATTTTCCCGACGACGCTTTATCTGTAGAGTGGTAAAGGGATCCTTCATAGGGAGAGACTAGTTGGCACTTCAGCACTGCGTTGTCATCGGGTTCAGGCGAAGGTCCTTCGTCAGATCTGGATACGGCCTGGATCCGGCAGGCTGCGGGAAATCCTCGGGATAAACAAAGACACTAAAATTAGCGTAGATGCCATTCTTCTTATGATGTAACGAGTACATCAGGATTTATGGGAAGTGTTCCCGGTTCCGGGTGACCTATGCAGCCTAACACTGAATTATAGAAGTCTATAATGTATTATGTGAATGCTAGGTCAAAGAGATGTGTCTTTAATCTAGCTTTGAACTGACAGAGTGTGTCTGCTTCCCGGACAATGTTAGGAAGTGTAATGGAAAATTTAGATTTTCATTGATTTACAGTGTTGATTTTCATTTATTTCCAGTAAGACATTGAACTGACCCTTTGCTGGACTGTACGTGGTCTGCCAACTTTAGTTGACTAATGTGTTTGTGTTTTTAAACAATGGGAGACAGGTGAGACGTCAGGGGGAGACAGATTGAAAGGGACCCCTAGGGTCAGAGGTCGTCCAATTTAGAACTTGTGAGTTTGTAAGAATAAACTCAGCAGCATTAGATCACTAGCAGAGAAACCTTCCCTTGTTTAGATAAGAGCCTGTAAGCAGGTAACCTTGAGAGAAGGTATAAAGGCTGCTCTGCACTCCTCCCTGACTGTCGCACTTGCTTCACAGATTGTACTTTGTCACTTCTGTGTGGGCAACTGGGCCTATTCTTGCAAGAATAAATACTTTAGACAATTGTAAAAGACAATTGGATTCAGTGTGTGTCTTACGCAGTGATGATGATGTTTAAGAAATTTTTGCCACAACAGAAGACTGTTCCAGAGTTTTGGTGCTAAATAGGAGAAGGATCTACCGCCAGCAGTCGACTTTGATATTCTAGGTATTATCAACTGGCCGGAATTTTGAGATCGCAATAGACATGAAGGACTATAATGCGTTAAGAGCTCGCTCAAGTACTGCGGAGCTAAACCATTTAGTGCTTTGTAAGTAATCAGCAATATTTAAAAATGTATACGATGTTTAATAGGGAGCCAGTGAAGTGTTGACAGAACCGGGCTAATATGGTCATACTTACTGGTTCTGGTAAGAACTTGAGCTGCTGCGTTTTGGACCAGCTGTAGTTTGTTTATTAAGCATGCAGGGCAAATACTCAGTAGAGCATTACAATAATCTAGCCTTGAGGTCATGAACTCATGGACTAATTGTTCCGCATTTGTCAATGAGAGCATATGGCATAATTTACATATATTTTTAAGATGGAAAAATGCGGTTTTACAGATACTAGACACGTGACTTTCAAATGAAAGATTGGTATCAAAGAGCACACCCAGGTTCCTAACCAACGACGAGGACTTGACAGAGCAGCCATCGAGTGTTAGACAGTATTCTAGGTTATTACGTGAGGACATTTTTTGTCCAATAATTAGAATCTCTGTTTTTTCAGAATTAAGTAGTAGGAAATTACTAGTCATCCAATTTTTTATATCCGCTATGCATTCCGTTAATTTTGTGAATTGGTAAGTTTCATTAGGTTGTGAAGAAATATACAGCTGAGTATCGTCAGCATAACAGTGAAAACTAATGCCATGTTTCCTAATGATATCTCCTAATGGCAGCATGTACAGAGTGAACAGCAGCGGTCCTAGTACTGAGCCCTGTGGTACGCCATACTGAACTTGTGATCGGTGAGACATCTCTTCATTTACTGCTACAAACTGATAACGGTCAGATAAGTATGATTTAAACCATGCTAGTGCAATTCCACTAATGCCAACATAATGTTCGAGTCTATTTAAATGAATGTTGTGGTCAGTGGTGTCAAATGCAGCACTAAGATCGAGTAACACTAATAGAGATCGGATGATAAGAGCAAATCATTTGTGACTCTAATGAGAGCTGTCTCGGTACTATGGTACGGTCTAAATCCGGACTGAAAATCCTCACAGATATCATTTCTTTCAAGAAAGGAACACAGTTGTGAGGATACTGCCTTTTCTAGTATCTTTGACAGAAAAGGCAGATTCGAGATCGGCCTGTAATTGACTAATGCTGTAGGATCAAGTTGCGTTTTTTTAACAAGCGGTTTAATCATAGCCAGCTTAAAGGTTTTTGGTACATATCCTAGAGACAAAGACGAATTAATGATATTAAGAAGAGGATCTATGACTTCTGGGAGCATCTCTTTCAATAGCTTAGTCGGAATAGGGTCTAACATACATGTTGTCGATTTAGATGAATTAACGAGTTTGCAAAATTCTTCCTCTCCTATAGCAATAAATGAATCAAATTTTTCCTCAGGGAGACTACAATGCACTGCCTGATGCGATACTGTAGTAGACGGTTGCATAGTTATAATTTTGTCCCTGATATTATCAATCTTGTGATAGTGAAGACGTTCATAAAGTCATTACTGCTGTGCTGCTTGGAAACTTCGGTGCTTGAAGCTTTCTTTTTCGTTAGTTTAGCCACTGTTTCAAATAAATACCTAGGATTATGTTTATTTTCTTCTAATAGGGTTGACAAATAAGCAGATCTAGCAGCTTTTAAAGCCTCTCTGTAAGCAATCGAGCTCTCCTTCCATGAAATGCGAAATACCTCTAGTTTTGTTTTCTTCCAGTTGCGCTCCATCTCTCTGGCTGCTCTCTTAAGGGCCCGAGTGTGCTCGTTGTACCACGGCGTTGGACTATTTTCTTTAATCTTCTTTAAGTGCAACAGAGCAACCGTGTCAAAAGTGCTGGAAAAGAGAGAGTTAAAAGTTTCTGTTGCAATGTCAAGTTCTTCTGAGCTATCCGGGATGCTGAGATGATGAAACTGATCAGGAAGATTATTAATAAAGCAATCTTTAGTAGCAGAAGTGATAGGTCTAACATATTTGTAACACGGAGTCGGCTTTGCAGCCTTGGCTAAATGTAATTTACACGAGACTAGATAATGATCTGAGATGTCATCGCTCTGCTGCAGAATTTCAACGGCATCAACATCTATTCCATGTGATAATATTAGATCTAGAGTATGATTACGACGATGAGTAGGTCCTGACACGTGTTGACTAACTCCAATTGAGTTTACAATGTCTTTAAATGCCAAACCCAATGCATCTTTTTCATTATCGATGTGTATATTAAAATCACCAACAATTAGTACTTTATCTGCAGTCAATACTAACTCTGATAGAAAGTCCGCAAATTCTTTGATAAAGTCTGTATGGTGCCCTGGTGGCCTGTATACAGTAGCCAGCACAAATCTCAAACGTGATTTATCATTTACACTAGATAGTGTTACATTAAGCATCAACACTTCAAAAGAAGTATATTTAAAACTAGACTTCTCAGTAATTCTGAAGATATTACTATAAATTACAGCAACACCTCCCCCTTTGCGTTTCAGACGAGGCTCATGTTTATAACAGTAATCTTGCGGGGTGGACTCATTTAAAGTAATGTAATCGTTTGGTTTTAGTCAGGTTTCTGTCAAACACAGCACATCTAGGTTATTATCTGGAATCATATCATTAACAATGAGTGCTTTTGGAGTAAGGGATCGAATATTCAGCAACCCAAGCTTTAGCATTTGTTCATCCGTATTATATCTGTTTTTTATTTGTTGAACATCAATTACATTTTTAACCTTAGATGGGTTTGGACGTTTTTCGGATTTCCAAATTCGGGGAACAGACACAGTCTCTATATGATGATATCTAGGTGAAAGAGGCTCTATGTGATGGGATTTATGGAACTAGTGAGCAATGCTGAATGAAGCTTCGATTAATGAACCTTTGGCTGAAGCAATGGGCTGCGAGGTCTCAGTGGTTCAGGAAGCCTCATTTTGTCTCGTTTTGTCCACAACATCTTTTTGCCATCTATGGTTCATTTTATAAACTACAGTTCACATGACTGACAGTTATTGGGAAGGTCGGTTGCAGGCAGATGGGGCCTCATCAACAAGGCACTTAAGTACTATTTCATCTTGCCTCTACGTCACTTAAGACTGAACCTTGAGTAATCAAAGACACTGCTACAAAAGTCTGAACTGAACTGTTTGATTTTTTCCATGCAACTGCGTAACTATATGTACATTGTAAGTTACTGACTGTATGTTGATTTGTGGTGTAATACACATGGCTCATTGAAATGAGAAAGTCTCTGGTCCCTTAATTATGTAGCATCAAAAACATTATTTTAAAATCAGGGGCCTGTTCTTCGTACGTCGCTAACTCAGTTAGCTGGATTTGATTGTTGGCGATTTGGCATGATCTTGGATTGTTTGGTTCTTCGACGCTCATCCTGGACTTGCTGTCATAGCAACAGGTGCGCAATCTTAAACCTGCTCGGGAGCAGCTTATTTCATGTTATCAGGATTAGACTGCGGCTTTATAAGCGGAGCTGATACGGGAAGTCCAGCACAGCGCGAAAGTGCACTTTCTGAGATATATATTTTTTCTCGTGACTCGTGAGATTGTCGTTTACATTATTAATTTGTTGGAAACGCACATTTATTTTCGACTTGTCGGAGTCGGGCTTTAACTACAGCACAAACTGTTTGCATTGCCCTAAAATTATTTGCGAGTGGCTCTTTCCTTTACACTCTTGGAGATGCGGAGAACTTGATGGAAAGTGCTGTCTGTCGTGTCATTCGGAGTTTACCTGGCGCTTTTAGGTTTAAAAAAGTTTTAGGTTTTTTTGTGGCATTTCCAAGCCACTTAAGACCCAATGTTGTAAAGGTTTTTTTTTTTTAGGCTATCATTTTTTTATGAAGATCATGCAATCATGACCATGCCGATTACAGTATATGTCACTCAGGCTTCACTAACGTGATTGGTAGACTATAGGCTATAGACTGCCATCAAGGCCTCAATGAAGGGGATTATGTGAACAGAAAGAGGGTTCACAATGTAAATGTGCAGCCCAGTTACTATTGTGATTCTTAATATTCCAGATTAGTAATATTATATCAAAAAAAAAAAAAAAGGCAATTGACTAAAATCTTCCATATCACAAATGTGAAAGCAAAATGGCCAGGATCTGTGCATGACTTAAGAATTTTCAGAGATTCACATTTATGCACATTATTTGCAAGTGGTAAGAAAAGTTCCACAATTAAATATCAAGCTCACGGTATTACATACACTTACGCTGATCCTAACAGAACTGCATTTTTTCATAGGTGATTATGACATGTTCCTGCAGACAGCTGTTTTATGACCCCATTCCCTGACCCAAACCAGTTACAATGCAGCTCTAGCCAGGACAAGGGCACACAATGAAATGAGCTTTGGCTAACTAAAGGGAAGATGTCAGTGTCTGAAAAGTCTGAGGGTTGCACACCTGACAGGGCCTGTGACATTGCTGCATGTGCCATATTACACAACATTGCCAAAAAAAAAAAAAAAAAATACTTTTCATTAAATGTTTAATAAAAGATAAATATGCTTAGTTCCTTGAGTTTTATTTCAATTGTTCTTTGTAAAGACAAGCCAGTGGCCAAGTGCCTGCAACAAGAGATATTAGACACATGCCTCATGCAACAAATAAAAAGGAAAAGTTGGTTTTACACTGCCCACCTGTAGGCCTATGTCTCCTCTGTGTGTGCTGACTCTTCTGTAGGCCTTTCTGTAGATGTGGAATCCTGCAACTTGTATTGCAGCCATAAAGCATACAAGTATAAATTAAGTAAAGTTATTTATGCACTTGCAGGTAGGCTAGTTCCTCCATATGACAGTTATCTGAGAGGGTTTATTCACTGTCCAGTGCAATGGAAACAAATGGACATTACAAAGTCTTATACTTTATTTATTTTGGAAAGTTAGAAAATGTCCACTTACTGCACATATTTCAGCCACCAATTTCTTGGGAACAGATACAAGTGTTCATATTTTTACATTAACATAAATTTATCAGTTTTCACTTTCACAAGTCAAAGCAATTCATCACTCAAGATTTAACAGTTGAAATGACTATATGGCCTTAATTTAATGCAGCAAAAATTATTTTACAGTGTAGGAGAGTAAGGTCCATCTTTTTTTTTTCTCAGCCTTTTTCTTGGTTGCTTTTATAATCAGACAACCATTTATTTAACAGTGCCTTTTATAAAAGAGACTATAATATAACTAAAAATTACCATTATGTAGAATATTTTTGTACTTCACTTTTATTTGTTCCCATGTTCTAGTGTGGCGACTGACATTACAATGCACAAAGTAATTATGCAATTATTAAAATACAAAAATATAGGCTAATAAGTGATAAAAACATCTAACATGGCCACTTCTAACGGATTTAAATTGTCTGCTACTTTTTGCCAGCCCTCTCTCCTGGCTTTTGCTGACTTTGAGGTGTTCCCTGGCGTTTTAATTAAACATTAAATTTCCGAATAAACTTTGACTATTAGTTCTTGCTCTGCTAAGGAGAAAAACTGTGCGCGCTCTTTGGCCACGCCCACGCTGAGCAGCCAATAGCAGCGTTGCTGATCAATGTTTCTACTATCGATACATAGCCCCTTTTAACCAGCGCATGAACGCGCAATTATCTCAGATAACTCAATCCAGCTATACTAATCATATCCGGCAAGTGTGTTCGAAGAACCGAGTTAGCCAGATCATGATTAGCATGATGATATCATCTTGGATGTCTCATTTGATCTTGGATGTTTTAAGCAACGTACGAAGAACGGGCCCCAGGTGTTACACGCCGTAAGATTAACCTATCAACTTCTCAATAAAGTTATCACTTCTTATAATTTCAGAAAAAAATAGTTTCTGGCCGTGAAACTATTCTCCTGTCCTTAGAAAATTTAGGTTACTGAAAAGTAACAAATCGTAACGCTTGTAGCTAGGATCAACAAATCATTGACTTTGTAATATGAGCATTTTAGACAGAAGCAATCAGGAATATATATTTGATTTTAACCCTCTGGGGACCAAAAACGCGCCCGCTCGTTTTGCTCGTTTTTTTTTTTAGCAATGAAAAATAAACACAAAATGCTCTGTTAATTTTGATCTTTCATTTTCGTGTAATACATCAATCGATCCTGTTCAGTTTCTATTTTTTTTCTGTATACTCACAATAAAAATAAAGTGTTTTGCTTTTTGACAAATAAAGAAAAACTAACATGATGCGATTTCTGCCTTCTCTCTGTCAGTAAACTCCCATTTGAAACGTGTTCGAAAATGATCTATAACTCCGCGAAAATTCAGTCAAACAGGGAAACAGACCCACGGGCATAAAGCTTGAGATCGCAGCTTTTAAATGAAGTAATTTATATAAAAAACAAATATTATCAGCTTCTGTAATCTGTATAAAAAGAGAGCGACTCCAGTCGAGCTCATTACGAGATGATTCACAGTAATTTGACCACGCCCCGGAGAGCGCGTGCTATTCAAACGCAAATTCTGAGAACCATTTCAGTCTGTGAAACGCCCACATCAACTGTAAACAAAGAGGCATAATATAGCCTACCTTATGGAGAAAATTTTCCGTGCTGATATGAGGAGCAGATCCCGCTGAGGAGTGAGGTAGGCTAAGTTATCCTTTCTCAAGTGTTAATGTGGAATAACGTTATGGAATAACGTTAGTGTAGGCCTATGTAAACAAAAAGATGAATCGCGTTTCTATAATATGAATCGCGTTTCTGTGAGATGAATGAAGGGTACATATTTGTAAAGACTGTTTAGCCTAAATATGAATCGCGTTTCTGTGAGATGAATGAAGGGTACATATTTGTAAAGACTGTTTACCCTAAATATGAATCGCGTTTCTGTGAGATGAATGAAGGGTACATATTTGTAAAGACTGTTTAGCCTAAATATGAATCGCGTTTCTGTGAGATGAATGAAGGGTACATATTTGTAAAGACTGTTTAGCCTAAATATGAATCGCGTTTCTGTGAGATGAATGAAGGGTACATATTTGTAAAGACTGTTTAGCCTAAATATGAATCGCGCGTCTGTGTGTGAATAAACTGCTTTGCTAGAGCCTACTGAGATGAGTAAAAATCGACTGAAATATGTTGAAATAAAATGTATTTGTATAAGCAACGTATTAAACTGCAAATTAACATTTATAGGCTATGCCCTAATATTTCATAAAAACAACGTTACAGTCAGGCGAAGTATGAAAGACAATATTTTGTTGACTAGATTTGGGTACAGTTTTTACTGTAGAATATACTGTCACATCAAATAAGCTTTTCTGCTCATATATATAAAATACTATTTTGTCAAAAATAAAGTCATAGACTAAGATGTTCCAATGTTGGCTATATTCAAACTAATGAATACATATGATAAAATGTAGGCCTATAATCTTTTTTTTTTTTTTTTACAAAGAAAGAGTACTTTTTTTGCAGAAATATTGCTGAAATTGTAATTATTGTTGTAATTGTAACCTTTTTAATAAAATAGCAAAACATATTTACAAGATAGATGTAAGCAAAATCTTAAATGGTCAATATAAGTCTTCTTCTAAATATATAGGCTATTTTGTCCTTGCATTGTGGCTCAGTCAGTGTCACACCTGAATGAATGGCTAATTATGCAGAGTCATTATGCAGAGTGGGTGGGACTGGGTAATCTAAGGTGTAAACTACTCCTCCCCCTCGCATATTGGCTTTCCAAGCAAAACCTGTTTTACACCATTTAAATCAATGTATTTTTTTTGTGAACGATAAAGCAAGACTATTTTCACATAATTTTGAAGCTAGAACTCGAAGAGACAACATCCATTAGTCAAAAGTCTTGTGGGCACATATTTTGTATGAGTTTTGTGGTCTTATTTCAGCAACTTTCATTTTTATTTTTTTAAATAACCACGCATAAACATTATTCTCTTAAAAATACAAACATCTACATACATGTTGCTCGCATATTATGGTAGGCCTGTTTGTGCTATATAGAGTGAATTTACACCTTTGCCATTAACATGTTTATAAATAACTGAAAAAAGCACAAATGTCAGAGCATGTCAGAACATCTCAAGGGCCCCAAAAACAGCTTGGTCCCCAGAGGGTTAATAATTGAACTAATAATACATCGAACTACAATTCACACAGAGTAAATACATGTATTTACAACAGAAAACAAACGGACGAAACATTACCAAACGAAACTAATTAAAAGAGGATGAGAAAATGAGAGAAAGAGTGAGAAAGGATGAGCGGGAGAAATCTGCGATCAGAGAGAGATCACAATATGGCACAAATCACAGCCCAGGTAACCTTTAAGAGAGACAACAAGAAACCACATCAATCAAATCAAAATCAATACTTGCGTATGGTTCTCTTTGTATTTGCTGAGGAAAGAAGACGTGTGTGTCGTTCTTTTTAGAGCTGGGCATGTTCCATCGTGTCTTTGGGGCGAGCGGACTCGCAGGAAGATTTAAAGGTTCACTGAACGTGAAGTTACCAACGAAACAATTCAAAGTTCATCTCCCTCGTGGAGGGAGAGGCGAATATGAAAATAAAACTTAGTAAAGAAAGAAAAACGGAGATGAGCTCCCGAAGAAGCCATGGAACCGGAAGTTCTCTCAGACGGAGTGCTCGTGCGTGCGTCCTTAAGGAAGAGGAGCTGAGCCGCGGGAATTTCAACAGAGTTCTTTTCTTTGAGTTGAAGCTACCGGCTGCGTTCGCTTCACTGAACGTAGGGAGAGTCCGAAGACGAAAATAAAGAAAAGACTTAAATAAAAATAAAAGAGAAACGGAGAAAAGCTCCCGAAGGAGCCATGGATCTTGAAAACCTCTCACAGGAAAAGTGCTCTCCGAGAAACTTCGGTGTCAGTCTCTTATGGAGAAGATGGGTTCACGCCTACTCTGCGTATGCGGACCAATCATCTTAGAGCATCTCGGACGGGAAGATTTTTTTTTGTCTTGTCAGAAGAACTTCTTTGCATAGTTTATGATGGTATAAAATTTTGTCATTTCTACCCAGAAAGATTGTACACATAGAACAATACATTTTACTGTAATCTCCTATGTATGAGTGGTTCAGTCAAAACAAGACGGTTAAAGAGAGACCAAGAATGGCAGGTAAAGGTAGAAGAAACATAAAGTTACATTCATATGCAGAATTACACACATTTAAAGTTTGTTCCTTCAAATAAACGTCATAAACAAAGTGAATATAAACTGGGAAACACACAGGAGTATATGAAATATGACATGCTTATATTCTTAGTTTAATGTTCAAAGTTCATGTATGTGTGTGTGTTAGGTGACTTCTCAGTCTCCCGGGGGGGGGTGTAAAGTGTTATCCTATAGCAGGGGGTCAGGTTACAAGACCATGATTCTATTTGAGAACATTACTTAGGAGAAACACTTCCAAGTTACAAATCAGAAAATCATAACCATCGCATAACAGGGCTAACGCACAAACCTATCAAATACATCTTAGTAATGACTTAGATGATGAGGGTAAAGAAACGTTTGTGTGTGTGTGTTGGAATGTTGCGCTCCCCGTTATCTCTCTTGCAGAGGAGCTGGATGAGCTGCTGAAACTTTATGATGTCCTAGTCCGAGGTCGGGTTACAAGACAATATTGGGGAACATTCTTTCAATAAACACTTAGAATTCAAAACTACTCATTTGAAAACCACACCTCTATTAAAGGCAAAACTAATCACACATGCATATAGGAATGTACATATATTAAAAAGGATATTTCTATCCTAAGTTACACCCAAAGGATGTTTGTGTGTGTGTGGCGTGTGTATGGAATGCTCTGTGTCTGGAATGTCACATGGAGAGTTCCGTTATCTCTTTGTGGTGCAATAAAGTGTCGCGAAAGACCATTTGTTGCAGACTAGCTGGAGCCGGCGTATGATTTGTATTTGGGAGTCAGGAGGTTAAAAGCTTTAGTAAGCTTTGCAGAGGATGTGTTTGGAAAAGATGTGCTTAGAAAACACAGAGAGTCCGAATTTGTTAATTCAGACCAAACGAACGAATGATTCAATAGCCCAGTCGTTACAAAACCAAGAAATAGACTAGACAGAAGTGACAGAACCCTGACATCTGTATTGTAAAAAGCCCTCGCACTCGTGTCTTACCAAACCGGTAAGAGATATTTTGTAGAATGTGGGTAACCAGACAGTTTCGCTTCCCACTGACTTTTATTGTATTTTTTTGTCCATATAATGGATGTCATTGGGAACTGAAACTTTTTATTACACATATGTTCAATTCAATAGCTTTTTCACTGCACAGTATAAAGATTATTTCACCATTTTTGATAATGTGTTCTGTATACGGGACAGTTATTGCCCACCTATTACATTGCAATAGTTATTTTACAGGGTAAACTGGGAGGGTTATGGACAGCTCAAGCATTCTTGAGTTCCAGTGGATGACATAACCCTTCTATTTCTGGACCCCATTCCTAATTCACAGAAATCATCTTAACCTCACCAAGGGACCCCTCAGATGAGTTCCAGGAGCCGCTCAAAGGAAGGGTGATCTACAGTGGCTGATTACTGATTAAAGCAAAAACCACCACACCTGTGTTCAGCTCAGTTCTACCTGTGCTTTGCTTTCATGTGGAAATACTAAACAAACAAACATTTGAATGTTACATCATCAGTGGGCAGTAGATGGGTGGGCCGTCTGATCCAGACACTGTATAAATTATAGACAAGAAAGAGAGCAGAACAAACTCCTAACAGCAGGAGACTCACTCATGGCCTATGAGACAGAGGATCATGAGACTCTTTACTGCTTTCCTGCCGTCAACTCATCATGTATCAAGGGAAAACGCTCTAAATATGAATACAATATCATGTATGTGTTTGTATCATTGCTGTCAGCATGGACTGTGTTTCTGAACCTGCTGGTGATCATCTCCATCTCTCACTTCAAGAAGCTTCACACTCCAACAAACCTGATTATTCTCTCTCTGGCTGTGGCCGACCTGCTTATGGGAGTTATTATACCCATAGAGGGCTCTAGGCAGATTGAGACGTGTTGGTACTTTGGAAACACTTTCTGTGATCTGTTTATAATAATCCTTGGATTGGTTTTCTCAGGATCTCTCAGTAATTTAGTTTTAATTGCTGTTGATCGTTATGTGGCTGTGTGTCACCCTTTACTGTACCCACAGAAAATAACCACAACTAAAACTTTAATAACCATCTGTCTGAGCTGGGGTTGTTTTTCAACTTATAACACTATCCTTGTAATTGATAATGAATATGTTGACACTTCACTCAGAACAGACTTGTGTTATGGAAAGTGTTTTCCTGTGGGGGGATTTGCCTGGTTTGTCACTGATCTGTTCGTGTCTTTTATTTTTCCATGTACCCTTATCATAACTTTATATTTGAGGATTTTCTATGTAGTACATCAGCAAGTGAAAGTTATAAACTCTCTGATGAAGGGTGGTAAATGTGTAACGGAAGGTTCATCGAGGAGGAAATCTGAGAGTAAAGCTGCTCTGACATTAGGAATCATTGTGATAGTTTATATGCTTTGCTTTATACCATACTATATCTGTTCTATATCAGTAATCTCTTCCACAACCATAAATGTTTTGACATGGGTCTTGTACACAAATTCAGGTCTGAATCCACTGATCTATGCTTTATTTTATCCCTGGTTTAAAAAGACAGTTAAACACATCTTAACTCTGAAGATATTTCAGCCATCATCCTCTCTGGTTGATATTTTTACAGAGCATCACTTGTAATTAAACTGGTAAAGCTGTCACTCATAAAGGATATGATTATCTTTGTAGGATTTATATTTGTAATTTACACTACATGCATCTTATGTAGCTTATTTCAGAGAGTATGTTTTCTGCATTTGATGTTCAATTTAACTTCTTTCCACACACATTGATATAAATCGACACAATGTTCATAAATTGTATTAAATTAGCTCATTTAATAAACTGAGCACACAGCATAAATCCTCAATGTACTGTAATAAATGGTAAATGTAGATATTATGTGCTTTATGCTTAATCACTTTCATCAGTCATGTTGCATCTGTGTTATCAAAAACATAATGACAAAAAAAGACGCCATCAGCGTTCTCACAGGTTTTGCGTTTAAAGTCTGTGTAGAGTTTCCTATTAAAACGGTGTCGTGTTAGCGGCCCCTAAGTTAATAATTAATGATCGTTGCGACGGAAGTGAATCAATCAAATTAACTTTAGCTGGAAAATAACTTTATTCAAGAACTGCTATAAAGCCAAAACAATCTCTGTTACTTTAAACTATCCTTGTATCTCTGTAAAGCCATTTTGGAACAATCTACATTGTTAAAAGTGCTATATAAATGAAGATGACTTGACTTGAAAATGGTCGGCGTGCCAGGCGCATGGTCTAAAAGGGTTGTCTCTATTCTCTTAATGAGTAATGGGTGTGTTTTGGGATTTACATGCGTTAAACCAATCAGAGTCTCATTTCCCATTCCCTTTAAAAGCTAGTTGCACTTGCACCATGGCGGATTCACTATTTATATGGCGTAATTTGATAGCGGAAAGACTGAACACGTTTCCAGAGAGCAAACTGATCATCTATGGGACAAGCCGGATTCCTTCATATCTTTATGTACACAATATGGTCCCCTGAACTGCCTGGTCCACCCTGGCGGCTTCATACAATATGGTCCCCTAAACTGCCTGGTCCACTCTGTCCACCTGAACTGCCTGGTCCCCCCTGGCGGCTTCATACAATATGGTCCCCTAAACTGCCTGGTCCACTCTGTCCACCTGAACTGCCTGGTCCACTCTGTCCACCTGAACTGCCTGGTCCACCCTGGCGGCTTCATACAATATGGTCCCCTAAACTGCCTGGTCCACTCTGTCCACCTGAACTGCCTGGTCCCCCCTGTCCACCTGAACTGCCTGGCCCACCCTGTCCACCTGAACTGCCTGGTCCACTCTGTCCACCTGAACTGCCTGGTCCACCCTGTCCACCTGAACTGCCTGGTCCACCCTGTCCACCTGAACTGCCTGGTCCACCCTGTCCACCTGAACTGCCTGGTCCACCCTGTCCACCTGAACTGCCTGGTCCACCCTGTCCACCTGAACTGCCTGGTCCACTCTGTCCACCTGAACTGCCTGGTCCACTCTGAACTGCCTGGTCCACCCTGTCCACCTGAACTGCCTGGTTCACTCTGTCCACCTGAACTGCCTGGTCCACTCTGTCCACCTGAACTGCCTGGTCCACCCTGTCCACCTGAACTGCCTGGTCCACCCTGTCCACCTGAACTGCCTGGTCCACTCTGTCCACCTGAACTGCCTGGTCCACTCTGAACTGCCTGGTCCACCCTGTCCACCTGAACTGCCTGGTTCACTCTGTCCACCTGAACTGCCTGGTCCACCCTGTCCACCTGAACTGCCTGGTCCACCCTGTCCACCTGAACTGCCTGGTCCACCCTGTCCACCTGAACTGCCTGGTCCACCCTGTCCACCTGAACTGCCTGGTCCACCCTGTCCACCTGAACTGCCTGGTCCACTCTGTCCACCTGAACTGCCTGGTCCACTCTGAACTGCCTGGTCCACCCTGTCCACCTGAACTGCCTGGTTCACTCTGTCCACCTGAACTGCCTGGTCCACCCTGTCCACCTGAACTGCCTGGTCCACCCTGTCCACCTGAACTGCCTGGTCCACCCTGTCCACCTGAACTGTCTGGTCCACCCTGTCCACCTGAACTGCCTGGTCCACCCTGTCCACCTGAACTGCCTGGTTCACTCTGTCCACCTGAATTGCCTGGTCCACCCTGTCCACCTAAACTGCCTGGTCCACCCTGTCTACCTGAACTGCCTGGCCCACCCTGTCCACCTGAACTGCCTGGTCCACTCTGTCCACCTGAACTACCTGACCCACCTTGTCCACCTGAACTGCCTGATCCACCCTGCCAGCTTTATAGCCGGCCAGGTCCACCCACGCCATGCCACGTCCCATGTCCTGTCCCCCTGCTCCCCCACCCTCCTGGAATTGCTTTGGTCGGGAGCCGCCCTTAGAGGGGGATCTGTCATGTTTTGTTCTTGTCTTGCTTCATGTCTGTCATGTGATTCCCTGTTAGTCATGTGATCATGCCATGTGTTCCCTTGTCTGATGTGTCATGTTGTCATTGGTTCATTGTTTCATTGTTCACAGGTGTCCCCTGTCTTGTCATTAGTCTTGTGTGTATTTAAACCCTCATGTCTGCCATGTGTCTTCGTCAAGTTTTGTTTCTCTGTAACCACTCTTGGTAAGCGTCATGTTCATGTTCATGTTTTTGAGTTCATGCCACGTCATGCTTTTGTTTTATGTTTTGATCTTGTTATATTTATAAATAAAGCTGCACTTGGGTTCTCAATCTTGCCTTCAGTGGATCCCTTACAACTAGTTATGTTTAAATGTGTTCCCCTGTACATTTTTGTCATGTCTGCCTATTATACAGCGTTTTTAAGGGGCTTGTTTTGCTCTTTTTGTGATATCTGTCAACCCATCACATCACCTAGAGCAGGGGTCGGCAAGTAACTTTGGCCGCGGGCCAATATTTTTTTTAGCCAGTAGATGGCGGGCCAGCTACACGGGAGCAGGCCTATGGACAGTGGCAACTTTGTTTTAAAAAGTGGGTGGGGTGGGGGTTGTTACAATGCTAAATCAGATATATGTACAATAACATCACGATGTCCAGCAATCGATTTAAATAGTAGGCTACATTTTGTAAGGGTGGAATTCCTGCAGTGGTTCAAGCTGCAAGAACTGCCGAATGACTAAAGAAACGTTATTGGCAAGATGGTAGAAAACTGCACATTTCTTGTCTTTAACCACCCACTGCCACTTATACCAACGACGGAAATAAGTGCAGTTACAATAGCTTAATATTTGTGGGAGAGCGTTGCTATAGATAGTGACGATATTGTATTGCAATATGTAGCACTTCAAAGTCAATACCAAAACAAAACTAGTTAGTACATTAGTTGCAATTGAAAAGGTTTAATGACAAAATATGGTTATGGTTACACTTAAAATAGTTACAAAATAAATGTTTGAAATGATGATAACTTATATTATTAAATGTACCCAGCATATGTGAAAAATGTTACCTGAGAGAGAGAGAGAGAGAGAGAGAGAGAGAGAGAGAGAGAGAGAGAGAGAGAGAGAGAAAAGAAGAGAGCCCCCAAGAAAGGGACCCAGAGAAGAAAATAGCCAGAGCATCAAAGAGACAGAGCAACAGTTTCAATCTTGTTTTATCCTTTCCTTGACCATGTGACTAAAACCCAAATGTGAGACATTCAAACTGACCAATCAGATAATTACACTTCCACCACTGTACTAAAGGTGTGAAATTCATCTACCCCCAAAGTACAAACATTTGGCCTGCAAGCCGAGATCACTATCAGCCCCTCTGTGCCTTAGGAACTCCAAATGGTCATTGTGGTAGAAAGAGGGGGTAGAAAAACAGTCAAGCAAATATCTTTTTTCATTTAAAATATTTTGGATTATTTTCAATCCTACAATTTCCCCCCTTGGCACCGTTGGCCACACACATGGAGTCCAAAGGTGACACAATCCATAAAGACATGCTTTCTGTTGCGTTTAGTTGTATCTTCAGACTTTTCGTCCAGGCTTGTTGCAATCTCAGTTGGTCAATGTTCAGTCTTTGTTCTCCTTCAGCCCTGCATGAGGAGGGCTCCAACAAATGGTGTTGCACCGTTCATAGATATGCAAATCATCCATCGAACACTTCACACCTGCACAAGAACAGGCACTGACTCTGGGAACGCTGGTTCTTCTTTATAAGACGGGTCACAGGATGTGAACTTTGGTTGCAGGGATCCTGTTATCTTAAAAGAGCATATAGCACAACAAACAGCAAAAGCAGACACATGGCATTTGACATTGGTCAGAGGTTTGATATGGTCAGATTAAAATTAGTCTCTGGCAAAAAGCCCTTAAATTGATGTACTTAAAAATATGGTCAAGGGAGAATAAAATAAGATCTAACAAGCTCTTACACTGTTTCTGGAAACATTTAAATAAATTGCATTTCAACAAAACAACAAATGCTGGTTAAAAACCCCATTCTATGAAGAGTATCAGCAAAATATTCAGTGTAACCAAACACAGAGATTCAATTGAATGAATGTCCAAAACATTGTTGCAAGTAAAATGGACAAAATACAAATAAGTAGAAATCAAATACATTTCAGAAATGTTTCAAATGCATTAATGAGAATACAAATATTTGTACTTGGGTAAAAATGAGAAATACTGACATACAATTTAAAAATTTAACTTGGTGAGACAAATTATTACTTAAGTGATAAAGTAAATCCAAAGAAAAACAAAAAAAAAACAATTACTGGATGTAATTCACAGTTATAATTCAGTCTAGATGTAAAGATTTAAATAACATTGTGTGCATTAATTTTGTGAGGCAGAATCAGATAGATGCAGATTTGACTTTGTGTGGAGATCAAATGGTGGCTGCATTTACCTGTGGCTATGTGTAAATTCATCATGCCCCAAAACAAACGTGAGGAGGTTTTACAATTGTGATGCAAATTTGGTCCTGTTGTTGAAACAGGGAGCCAGCCTGAGATTGTGAGTATGAGGTGTGTTCTGGCTCAAAATCTTCCAACACCAATGTTTCAGTTGAGAAGCATGATAAAAGTGCAAAGTACAGAGTTACTCAATCCTGTTGTGAGGAAAGCATTTTCATGGTTAATGCAAATCGTGATTAACATTGTGGCCACATGACAATTCTGTGCTCCTTTACGTGGTTTCACTGCAGCTATATGGAAAAATAGCAGAGTTTTCCACTAAGGAGACAAACAAATTCAACATAGTCACACATGCAACTTGAAATCGCTATGCAATTCCAGTAAAACAGTTATTCCAGTTTACGCAAGATACATGGCCTAGAATTCTTAGCATCTACAACCTTTTAACCTAAGTGTTTCATACAACACTTACAGTAAAGCATTCATGTGTTTTAAAGAATAAACTTAATTAGCCTATGTGCACATGTAGCACAAACAACTATAAAGTGTGTTCTATGAGCACAATGTGTTACGCACAATTACACATTTGAAAATACAAACAGGATCATTGCAATTTGGATGTTTAACTATTTAACTTGTTGCTATTGGGCTACCAACCCACTAGCAAGTGAAGTTAATAGTTGAAGGCCTTGCATGAACAAAGCAGTTAACTCACTAAGAGTTTTACCTGTGCGTGCAGATCGCTGATTTTTGCTCTTAGAAAGTGGTTTACTATTTTTCTGAAAATAAGGAGGAGGTCTACCCCTTCCCAGTGACCAGCATTTTCCCTCTTTATGGCCTATTTTCTGACAGGAACTGCAAAACCTGCTTTCTTTACCATAGGGATGTTTGCTATGTTCTCCTGGAGTTTGAGGGTTTTCACGACTCTCTAATGCCTGAACACCATGCGTTCTGGTACATGACTCTGCGCTATTACGGTGTTGCATCACCTTAAGAACTGAAATAGGCACACTTTCTTGGTCAGTTACACATGCATTTTCTGAACTAAACGTTTCAGATTCATCAGAGCAAGTCACCTCCTCTAAGAAGTGAACATGCTTCTTAGTCCCATCGCTGTTAAGCATTTTGGGAGACAATTTAGCATTTAGCTTAGCCTTGAGATCTGCAATGGTCTCTTTGTGATTTTTACACTTTTCAGTCAGGGCAAACTGCTCAGCTAGTAATTTATCTAGCTGTGTTTGAAGATCTTGAATCTTTGCCTCAGACTTTTTTGCCTCTGCATTTTTAGATTGCACTTCTTTACATTTAGCATCTATACTTGAAGATAGACACGTTGTTAACTCACGTAGCCGTGTAAAACTTATGAAGTTTAAAGCCTCAATTATTTCACCATGTTTTGATTTCTTTTGATGTTTGCCAATTGTGTCCCACCATTGGAGCATTTCCTCATCTGGACATTTAATTCCAATGTACTCTTTCTTGAACTTACTCAAGGTAGGCTCAACTTTTTTGCTCCATAAAGCAAACAATACATCACTATTATCAGATTTTTTCCCTTCCATCCCCGAGGAGTTCTGAATATACACAATATTTACAAATTATACAGTAATGGGACTATTAAAGCTATTCAAAACCTTCTAAATTCTGTTTCATTCAATTCATGCAAATGGAGACATTTCCTATCATACCATTAAACAATGAAAACAGACTTACCCATTCCATGGTCAGAAGATCAGCTTTAATCCATTCACAAAATTAACTGTGAAAAAATTTCCTCATTCTGATCAAAGTGAATTTCAGAAAACACACTGCAAGGGATCCTGGGTTTCGGCACCATCTGTAAGGGTGGAATTCCTGCAGTGGTTCAAGCTGCAAGAACTGCCGAATGACTAAAGAAACGTTATTGGCAAGATGGTAGAAAACTGCACATTTCTTGTCTTTAACCACCCACTGCCACTTATACCAACGACGGAAATAAGTGCAGTTACAATAGCTTAATATTTGTGGGAGAGCGTTGCTATAGATAGTGACGATATTGTATTGCAATATGTAGCACTTCAAAGTCAATACTGTAAGGATGGACTTTTACTAAGACTGAATTCAAGAATCCTAAACCGCAATAAAACAATAAAACTCACTAATCTGAAGAAGAGATCTATGGGACAGAGAGCACAACACAACTTCTCCAATCTCGTCTCTTCCCCCCATGCTGGGGTCCTGACTCCTCACACTATCTTCTCCCCCCAGGTCTCATTCAGTCATGCAAAACACACACACCTACTGTCTCCAGTTGTTTTATGAGAGGTCAAAATAAATACTTCTGGTGCGAATGGTAAAGAAGTTTCATTCCCGCAGCAGCAGAACAGTCAGAACAAAGAAAACAATGCCTGTTCTTCTGATGTGGGAAGATGCCCCAATAAAGATAATAGATAACCATTTGTGTTTATCCCCCAAACTCAGGCGTGACCACTTGGGCACGAGAAAGGGTCCAGCAAAAGCTGAATAAATATTTGGGTGCTAGATGTTTATTGTTCTTTTATTCCACTTGGGTATTTAAAGGGAATTGGCAAACCACTCAAGGAAGCATCTGTAAACAGAACTTCCCACACTGTTGCTGTGTGTCTCTATTGCCAGGTATGCTGACTCTTTGAAACTATTTTTGATATTGCATTTTAAATGTTGTCTCTATTATATGCTGATCAGTTGTGTATTATGTATTCTTTTTAATTCTTTTTATTGGATGTTTAATTCTGCCTGGCAAAAATAAATGTTAACCTTGATTTATTCTGCATTCTTCTGAAATCATTATTTCCAGTATTAATGTGTAGTCTGGTGTTTCCGCAAAACTTTGTCCAGAATAGATCAAACTGAAGGCACTTTGAATGGACCATGGGGCACATCTTAGAAAAACCTTCTGATTTCTGACTATTCCCTGACTTAGCATGTTGTATGCTGCAAATATTATATAAATTATGCCTATGGGTCTGTAGTGTGCGGCCGCATGGGGTAAAATATTTGTACTGCACCCTCTGACTATTTCAGGACTGGCTAGTTTGTGATCGTGAGCGCGCAGTCGCGACGTGACGTCTCAAAGTGACACTAGGTCCGTAATGAGCGAATATTTGAAAGTATGAGATGCCTAGAATAATTCTTGGTCTAAATTAAATCACAACTAATCTGCGGATCAGCTGTTAAGATAGACAATTGGAATAAACAAAGAGTCACTTAAAATTTGGAGTCAGATTAAATTATTCATGGAGTCAGAATTAAAATTGGAAATCCACTGTTTAATAAATTAAAGTGATTTTTCCAGAAGCGCCCGAAAAGACATACACGCTGAATTCCCTTCGAACCAAGACACTGGACACCGTCTTTGGGCCGGTGATTGGAGCTTACAAAGTGGTGACCGCCCTCCGTGATCTCCCAGTCTCAGGCGAGTGACGTCTTTCGGCGCGACAATTCAGATCCGAACGGAGCATGAGGTTTGAGCTTCTCCTTCTCTGTCTCCAGCTACTGTGGTAAGTACGTTTTTCCTGTATCTTTTAGAAAGTGTTGAGGGAAAACTTAGACGCACCTCATATAGACACATTGGTAGAACGGGTCGGAATACCCAGGATAGACCGGAACCGCAGAAAACCGGTATAAATCTAAGATTACAAGAAAAACATGGCTAATCAGGGAAATGGTAGTTCGAGTGTAGACAAGGATGTAATGGAAACTCTTGCTTTGCAAATCAAAGATCTTCTTTTTCGTTTGCGTAACAATGGGGTAGATTTTGATTGGAATAATGAACAAATTTTAGCCTGGTACGCGACCGAAGGGAAAAAACTAGAGACTAAATCTCATTTTCGGAAAATTCCGGTTGCGATCATCTATTTGCTACGTCGAAATGATTTAAAAACTATTGTTGAAAACGAACGCGTGATTTCAAACATCAAAGAACTAGAAACAGCGCGATCAGATGAGTTGAAAAAACTCAGAGCACAGGTCGAAGCATCTGTGTATGATAAACAAACTTGGGCAAGACAGGGCGACGTGATGGGAACACAAATTAAAAAACTTGAGAAGAAACTTCAAGTAGATAAACAATACACGTCCGCGCTCGAGGAGTGCTGCGGTTCTGCAGGCTTTCCTATAGCTGCAGTTAAAATAGCGGCGATAAATTCAAAAATTGGCGATGATGTATACAGTGATAGCGATGAGGATGATATGGTAGCAGCTCTACCGAGCGGCATCCAAGATCAGTTGTCACTGAGAGAAGCTCGTAGACAAACTCCAAAGGGACGCTCTATTCTGGGAGTGCGCGATCTTTCTCCAGAACCCGCGACGGAAATGTATTATCCAAATAGACCCGAAGAACCGAAACCCCGCAGTCCCATACGAACTCGAAGTAAATCTGGCACTGTTCTCCGAAAGCCCGTAAAAGTTGCTGTTCTTAAAACAATGACTAATGCAGATGATGAAGTCACTACCATTAGCCGACCTTTAACTTGCGAAGAATGCACAAAACACAAAGAAGTTGTGGGCACAATGCCAAGAAAAGGCCCTTTTCAGCCCTACTGGGCCAACTTAATGTTACAGGCTGTACAAGTTAGAGCCTAGAGACGTTTGGCAAGTAGCCCTCCTCACTATTCCAGACGAGCTAAAACCAAAAATGTCACGTGAATTGAGATCTGGAGAAATTATAATCAAACAGGAAGATGAAGATGAAAATGAGGTTTATGAAAGATTGAGGGAGACTTTATTAGAGTTAAGGGGACCATCACACGCCGAGTGGAACAGAATTTTAGATATCAAACAGGCCACCAAAGAGCCATTTGAAATTTATGCTGAACGTTTATGGGTGACTTACAAAGAGCACTCAGGGTTAGAAGATGCACAGCGTGATCAGGAAGTTTTACTTCAACTCCTGAAAAATAATGCAGGCCCTCATATACAGCAGGCGCTCGTTCATGGAGCCGATCCATCTGAAAATACCTACCGGTCACTGGTGGATTGGGCTTCCAAAATAGAAACTAGGCTCAAGCAAAGCAAAGCTCGT
This sequence comes from Rutilus rutilus, assembly GCF_951802725.1. Lineage (NCBI taxonomy): Eukaryota > Metazoa > Chordata > Actinopteri > Cypriniformes > Leuciscidae > Rutilus > Rutilus rutilus. The sequence goes on from NC_140209.1 coordinate 77,877,099, forward strand.
TCTGTTTCAACAACGCAATGGTTAGCTGAAGGAAAAGGTGCTAAAAATCCTGGTCTTAGGACCAAGCCACTACAATGCTTTTATTGCAAGAAAACTGGCCATACTATTCAGAGCTGCTTCAAGCTAAAAAGAGAGCAGACCAATCAAAAAACGCATTCCAAAAATGACGACGAAATTCTCAGACGCTTAGGGAATTTGATTTCAGAAAATAATCCTTCAGAGAATAGCTCAAAACAAATTGAAGAACAATCGACGAACCAGGGCGGCCCTTACAAAAACTTGCAGGCAGATCTTGCTATCCTATTGGCGAAATATAACAATCCCCAATAGGGGTGCGTGGCCTCCGTTGCAATAGGAAGCGTTATTACAGGCGGAAACCGAATCAAAATAAAAGCTAATCTTGGAGGCCGGTTAGTTAACATTCTTATTGATAGCGGAGCCGCTTGTTCTTGCACAAACATTCCGTTACCGCTAAGCACGCGAACGATTCAAATTAAAGGAATAGGCGACACTTTGATGACAGCAACTCAAACAAAATCAGTCCAACTCGATTTAGGCATGGTAGTGCTAAAAGAACAATTCTGGTATTTACCAGATAACAGCGAAGGAACTGTATTGGGTATGGACATTATGAGAAAACATGGTTTTGTAATTCATTGTTTTGAAAAACAAATTGAAGTTCAAACAAACAAAATGGCAAAGAAATGCCTGCCGCAAGGCAAGGCCAATATCATGTCCATATCCAGCACAGATCCAATTCAACTTCTCATCAACAAACACAGCGACGTTTGGGCTAATCATGAACACGACTGCGGCCTCGTTGATTTTGAAGTATGCATTGAGGGAGAGCCCCCTCCCCCACAAAAACAATATCGCATTAAGCCAGAGGCAGAGGTCGCTGTTCATGAGATAGTGAAACAGCTTGAGATTAGAGGCATAGTTCGGCGATGCTGCTCAACTACAAATTCTCCGTGTTTACCAGTTCCAAAACCTAATGGTAAATGGCGTCTTTGCATTGATTATCAGCGTCTCAATAAAGTTCTGCCTAAAGCAACAGCTATAGTGGCAAATCCAGCTACAATCTTATCACAAGTCTCAACCAATGCTTCGTGGTTCACAGTGCTTGACATCAAAAATGGTTTTTGGTCTATTAAAGTCAAACGAGAAGACCAGTGGAAGCTGGCCTTTACTGTAAATCAAATGCAGTATACCTGGGAAAGAATGCCGCAAGGCCTTCACAACAGCCCCTCGATTTTTCATCGAGCTGTGGCAGATGTGCTCAGTCCCTTACTAGGGACTGGCAAAGTAGTTCACTATGTAGACGACATACTGATAGCCACAGAAGAACCACTTGAGAACCACTTGCACCTGGTTGACGAAGTGTTACAGATGCTAGCTGGCGCAGGCTTTAAAATGAACAAAGACAAAGCCCAAATTGCACAAAGGGAAGTACACTATTTAGGATACACTCTGACTCAAAGTCACAGAGCCTTAACAGACGACAGGAAAAAATGCATTGCCGAACTGCCTCGACCTTATACTTTAAACTCGCTGCAAAAAGTATTAGGTACAGCAAACTATTTACGAGATTTCATCCCTGAATTTGCAAATACCGCCGCACCGTTGTATTCGCTTTTAAAAGGGAAAACAAAACCAAATGATGTCCTTGAATGGACTGATAAACACGAACAGGCTTTTACAGATTTGAAACAACGTTTGTGTGCCGCGCCCGCCCTGGGTTTGCCCAACCCATCAAAAAATTTCCACATTCAAGTAGACGCGCATGAAATTACACTAAGCGGAGTCTTAGCTCAGGAATATGGAGGAAAACTGCGTCCAATCGCTTACTACAGCCGGAAAAAATCTCTGGTCGAACAAGGATTCGACCCATGTACACAGCATGTGCTTGCGGTGCATTGGATGTTAAAAACAACAGAACCCATTGTAGGTTTCCAGTCTGTAGTTATACACACAATGCACACGCCTGTGCGAATGCTGTTACAGGGCCGAATAAAGGGAGTTTCCTCCCAAAGATTAGCAAGATGGCTAGCAGACATTCAAGCGCGCGAAATCACAACAAAAAACACACAAATTTTGCCACATTTGCTCGGGGATGTTGAGGGACACCCGCACACATGCCAGCCCAAACAAGAGGCACAAAGCCTTGTCCATGACGAGCCACTTCCAGGCCAAGTGCATGTGTATATTGATGGGTCTCGATTCTGTCAAAATGGTCATTTCTATACTGGCTGTGCAGTGTGGACCCCTCATCTTCCCGAGACAGATGCTAAACGGCAATTGTTGTTTAAACTACCAGCTAACATATCCGCACAAGAAGCTGAACTCATTGCACTGCTAGAAGCGATCAAGGCACACCCTGAACCGCTCTGCGTGTACACTGACAGTCGTTATTCTTTTGGCGTTGTAACTGATTTTATGGGCCAATGGCAATTGAGAAAGTTTCTCACTTCTGCTGGGACACCCATAAAACATTTCAACACTATAACTGCAATATGGCAAGCTGTACAAGCGCGGAACAACTCCATTTCCGTGGTAAAAGTGCGCGCGCACATTAACAAAAATCCAGATGAACACGAGAACAACAATAACATTGTTGACCAATTAGCTAAGCTGGCAGCAGTGAAAGGCGACCATTGGCAAAACGAGACAACCTCTGTTTCTGTAGCAAGTGCTTCGCAAGTCACACCCATCAACCTCAAACAGTACCAGCAAGATCTGTGGGTCTCTGATGGAGAACTTGTATCACACTTGAAACATGATCAGATGGTGAATATAATTGAAGGCATAGTAATCCGAGATGGAAAATTTGTCGTTCCAGAAGCCCTCCAAAAGCCAATAATCAAATTATATCATGATTATGCGCATGTATCGGCAACAAAAACAGCACAGTTGATACAAAAACAGTTTTGGTGGCAAGGAATGATAGCTGACATTGAAAGATGGTGCTATGACTGTCTGGTGTGTGCAACAATTAACCAGGGAAAGCTAGGCCGAACAAACCTACGTAGACCGGAACCACCAAAAGGGCCCTGGGAGTCCTTACAATTAGATTTCATTGGTCCGCTTCCCAGTGCCAAGGGCGGGTATCGCTATTGCCTCGTGATAATTGACAAATTCTCAAAATGGATTGAAGCAATTCCCACTCGCAATAATACAGCAAACACCGTGGCACGTGTGATAGCGAACCAAATCATCCCCCTTTGGGGAGCACCCATTCAAATTGAATCAGATCAAGGGACTCACTTTACTGGACAAGTCATGAAAAATATGTGCAAAATGCTGAATATCAAGCAAAAATTTCACATTCCATACAGGCCGCAAAGTTCTGGTATGGTTGAACGTGCGAACCGCACCATCAAAGAAAATATTGCTAAGCAAATAGCTCAACACCAAAACAGGTGGAGTGATGCCTTGCCCACTGTTCTGACTGTGCTGCGAGCAACCCCATCAAAAGCTACAGGCATCAGCCCATATGAGCTTATGACTGGAAGGGTGATGAAGTTACCCATTGATCCAGAAATTTCCCCAGCAGACCTGGGGCCCCTCATGCTCGCAACTCAGCAGACGGTGTTGGTGCAATTGCAAGAAAGGCTAAAGGTGCTGCACGCCCAGGCTGGACTGAAACAACAACAGTCAGACCTGACAAATGATGCACAATTTAACCCAACCTCTGAAACAACATTTTCAGAAGGAGACATTGTGATGGTACGCGTTTTTGTAAAACAAAACGCATTTTCCCCTAGATGGCACGGGCCCTATGAAATTAAAGCTGTTTGCAACAGTTGCGTGGCCGTGACCATCAGAGGAAAATTAAGATGGTACCACATGTCCCAATGTAAACGGTTCAAAGGTTCAGTGAATTAATTATGATCTTTTTCCTTCATAGGACAGTCATCGCAATTCCATGGAGGCCAGATGCCAGGACGGTGTCCGGACCCACCTGCATCGAATTGGGACAACGAGTCACACTCGCACACACCCTAGGATGCGGTAGATGGGTATGGAAATATATTAAGGGGCCATCCACATCATACATTCCAGTCACATACAAAGAAATAGTCACATGGCCCCCCGGATTAGCACCGGAACCAAATTGTGCAACAAAAATATGCTGTAAGACAGGTTCTACCCATCTTCCAGACAAAAACCTCACAAGCTACACACGCGCACCACAAGTTCACCATAACATTACCGCCTGGTACCAACTTGAAGAATTCCCAGATTCAAATATTGGTAATATGCACACACTATATGAAAATAACAACAATGGCGGAGATCCAAAAAAATGTTATTCCACTAAGGATCTCCAACCAAACACATATAGGTGCACACACACCACAACACATAACAATACACATTTAAAGTTTACTGAACTTCTTTTCAATCTAACAAATAAGGTATCTAACAATAATTTGAAAACATTTGTTTGGACCGGCCGAAAAGAAGGAACGTACTGTGTGGGAAAATGTGAGGCAAACATGGATAATTTCACTAGCCCTCACAATTGTTCATGGACTTTACACCATTGCTTTAACTTAACCACATGCGGTTACAAAAAACCCACACAGTGTCCGAAATTGTATACCACCCCTCCAGGTGGCATAATCAAAGGAAATGTAAATAAGACTTTACTACATGACGTCAATCTTGTGATAACACATGTCACGTATAACATCTCTAATGTGTTATCTGCTTATGTTAAACACTGCAACTTTAATGATAAGACGTATACATGGCTACAGTCACGCATCGATGATTTAATTTCTGATTACAAAAACAGACTTGCAGTTCAAATTCCAACTGCTCGCACTAAACGAGACCTGTTTGGAAATATAGCAGGCCTTTTTGGCTCAGTTAATTCTATATCCAACACTTACAAAATAACAGGTCAATCTCAATATTCAACTTGGTTGGCAAATCAGGTAGCTACTGGTTTTCAACACATCACCAATAGTAACGAAAACATTATCAAAGCGGTCAGATCTGAGGCGCAGGCGCTTCTGACGACCAGTCAATCAATTTTCAATCAGACCCGTACCATCGAGCATGACTTAGCCTGTAGATTGTATGCACAAGATTTGTTTACTGCAGCAAGACAAGAGATTTTAGATCTTCGTCTCCATAAAACACCTAGGCATGTTTTAAATGATCTTATTGAAATTTTAGATCTGCATAGATGGCTTGCATCAGAGAGAATGAAAAATATTAAGTATTCTGAATTGCTTTCAACATTAATGATGTATACTGGAAATGAATGTACTGGCTGTATTGGGTTCTTTGCCACTTTCCCTCTAATTCACCCAGATCAAATTTATCTAAATTCCACTACCATACGCTCTATTGGCGTGGTAGTGAGAGATCAAATTATAAAATGGGATCATCTGACGGGGTATATGACTTTGAAGGGCACTGAAACTTTGTTTACCACTCGCACCTGTTGCCATGAGACATCTAGTTACATTATCTGTACCTGCAACACTCTACAACCCTTTTCTTCCAATGATTCTAAGCTCATTAATGTTCAGTCACTGCATGGTCATTCTGATGCTGTTCAAGTGTCTCACACACAGTGGTGCGTCGTCAGTGAGATGAATTCCTTCTCCTATGGAGGTCTGACCTGCCCTGCGAACCACACGTTCTGTTTGGAAGTGAAAGAGGACTTTTCAATGGGTCAGATAAACATCCTGGGGAGGGTACCAATGGACGTGGACGTTTCTCCCTGGTGGGAGGACACTTTCTATGAACAGAGCACTCAAGCTTTGGTCAAAACAATGGACTTGGTGCAAGAAATCATCTTTACAGACTGAGTACCATCTCAACCAAGCTCAAGTGGAAGCGAATCTGGCGAGAAAGACTGCAGAAATCCTGTCCAGCTCCTCTACCCGCTCAGCAAGGTATGCTTATACCTGGTGGGACTGGACGTTCCGTGGATGTGTCCTCGCCAGTGTGCTCATCTTCTTATTCACACTCTGCCAGTGCTGCTACTTCAGATGCCTTCTCCGCACAATGCGCACTTCAACGAACGTGGCCATTGCGCTCAGTCCATTACAGGTACCAGCCCTACGGAAACTGCAACCATAAGCGGACTTCTTCAAATTTTGGCCCCTCAGGGACTGATCTAAATCTGCCCCAAGGGGCCAGGGGCGGAAACTGTAAGGATGGACTTTTACTAAGACTGAATTCAAGAATCCTAAACCGCAATAAAACAATAAAACTCACTAATCTGAAGAAGAGATCTATGGGACAGAGAGCACAACACAACTTCTCCAATCTCGTCTCTTCCCCCCATGCTGGGGTCCTGACTCCTCACACTATCTTCTCCCCCCAGGTCTCATTCAGTCATGCAAAACACACACCTACTGTCTCCAGTTGTTTTATGAGAGGTCAAAATAAATACTTCTGGTGCGAATGGTAAAGAAGTTTCATTCCCGCAGCAGCAGAACAGTCAGAACAAAGAAAACAATGCCTGTTCTTCTGATGTGGGAAGATGCCCCAATAAAGATAATAGATAACCATTTGTGTTTATCCCCCAAACTCAGGCGTGACCACTTGGGCACGAGAAAGGGTCCAGCAAAAGCTGAATAAATATTTGGGTGCTAGATGTTTATTGTTCTTTTATTCCACTTGGGTATTTAAAGGGAATTGGCAAACCACTCATGGAAGCATCTGTAAACAGAACTTCCCACACTGTTGCTGTGTGTCTCTATTGCCAGGTATGCTGACTCTTTGAAACTATTTTTGATATTGCATTTTAAATGTTGTCTCTATTATATGCTGATCAGTTGTGTATTATGTATTCTTTTTAATTCTTTTTATTGGATGTTTAATTCTGCCTGGCAAAAATAAATGTTAACCTTGATTTATTCTGCATTCTTCTGAAATCATTATTTCCAGTATTAATGTGTAGTCTGGTGTTTCCGCAAAACTTTGTCCAGAATAGATCAAACTGAAGGCACTTTGAATGGACCATGGGGCACATCTTAGAAAAACCTTCTGATTTCTGACTATTCCCTGACTTAGCATGTTGTATGCTGCAAATATTATATAAATTATGCCTATGGGTCTGTAGTGTGCGGCCGCATGGGGTAAAATATTTGTACTGCACCCTCTGACTATTTCAGGACTGGCTAGTTTGTGATCGTGAGCGCGCAGTCGCGACGTGACGTCTCAAAGTGACACTAGGTCCGTAATGAGCGAATATTTGAAAGTATGAGATGCCTAGAATAATTCTTGGTCTAAATTAAATCACAACTAATCTGCGGATCAGCTGTTAAGATAGACAATTGGAATAAACAAAGAGTCACTTAAAATTTGGAGTCAGATTAAATTATTCATGGAGTCAGAATTAAAATTGGAAATCCACTGTTTAATAAATTAAAGTGATTTTTCCAGAAGCGCCCGAAAAGACATACACGCTGAATTCCCTTCGAACCAAGACACTGGACACCGTCTTTGGGCCGGTGATTGGAGCTTACAATTTGTTGTTTAATAAGATGTAGCTTAATAAAGGCTGTTTTGTCAGAATTTTCGTGAATAAATATATAGATCCGCCTGTTTGTCCAACGGATATTTTAATGGACCAGTGGTAGAATTTTCGCCCAGCATGTCAGAGGTTCTGAATTCGAATCTGCACTCGTATAGGTTTTTTTTTTTCGAATCTGCACTCGTATAGTTTTTTTTTTCTCGTATAGGTTTTTTTTTTCTCATCAAAACCGATTATGCTCATCAGTGGTTGTATATCAAGCAGGGACATGTTTGTGTGCATTTTGTTTTGTGATTTCACCAGAACGAATAGAGAGTATACGCAACGGGTTGAAGCGCGCGTCCGAGTGAAGACAGTGCAGCGTGTGCGCAAGCCACACGAGAAAACACTGTATCCGCACCACTGATCGCAGCGGCAACGAGCACTTTGATCACTTGATTTAAAAAACACATTTCACCAGTGATCCCTGCCGCTCAATGGGTTTGTTGTGAATAATAAATTTGTAGCTTACAATATTTTGGCAGTGATCGGCTTTTTTTCAACATGGGGCCTTTAATTCCATGTCACCCACCTCATCACATGATACAATGTTTAATATGTGTTAGCGTGCAGAGTGAAGTTAGCTAATAGGCACATATTTGTTTGCGATCCGCCGTAAAAAAACAACAACAAAAAAAACCAAGAAGAACAAGAAGAAGTTAGCTAAGAGGAAGCTGGAATAAAATGTCTTTGTCCAAAGGTCTTAAGAGGAAAGTTGACGACGAAAATAGAGTCTTTAGAGAGGAATGGAAAGAGAGTTTTGCGTTCATTTTACCGGATTTCAAAAATGCAAAGCCGGTGTGTCTGATTTGCAAAGAAGTTGTCGCTGTTTGCAAAGAATATAACATAAGACGGCACCATGAGACAAAGCATGGCAGCTTCAAGGTTGCCTACCCACTTCAAACAGAGGCACGAAAGCGCAAAATTGAAGTGCTGGCACACGGCTATGCTCAGAGTAGCAGGATCCTATTGCGAGGTTTCACCTCGCAACAAAAAGCGGCAAGTGCGTCTCTAAAAGCGTCTTGGTTGCTCGCACGAAACAACAGGCCTTTCACCGACGCAGAACTTTTTAAAGAAGTGATGGTTGCAGTGTTGGAGGAGTTGGCTGTTGACAAGTCCATGGATGGAATCATTGCCTCTGTCAAACAGGTGCCCCTTTCTGCAAGGTCCGCTACCCGCCGCAAAGAGGCATTGTCTGATGCTTTGCAGGGAGTCGTTATCAGTGATCTCAATAAGGCTAATTACTTCTCCTTAGCGATAGACGAGAGCACTGACAACACAGATGTTGCCCAGATGTGTGTCTTTGTCAGGTATTTTGATGGGAAGCAGTTTAAGGAAGATTTGCTGTCTCTTATTCCTTTGGAGGGGAACACCACTGGAGATATTATATTCACTGAACTGTCAAAAGTGTTTGAACGCCATTCATTGTCATTTGAGAAAGTCAACCTACTCGTGACAGATGGGGCCCCTGCTATGGTGGGTGAACACAGAGGTTTGGTGAGCAGGTTGAAGGAGATCGCCCCCCAAATGCATGGGCTGCATTGTCTTATCCACCAGAGTGTACTTTGTGCAAAGCTCAGTGGTGAGCTGAAGGCAGTTATGGATAAAGTCATGCGTGTCATCAATTTTGTCAGGGGTACATCAAGCACCCAGCATCGGCTTTTTCGACAGCTTGTGGCAGATTCAGAGGAGGCCACCCACGACGACCTGCTGCTGCACAATGACGTGCGCTGGCTAAGCAAGGGCAAAGCGTTGGACCGCTTCTTTGCACTACTGGGTGAGGTGAAGGCATTCCTTATATCTAGCAAGAGTAAGGCAGCAGCAGATCACCTTGTCTTTCTGGAGGACGAGAAGTTCATGTCCAATGTTGCATTTTTAGCTGACATATTTGGCCATTTAAACCATCTTAACATGCAGCTACAGGGAAAAGACAAAACCATCGTGGACATGGTTGAAAAGCTCCAAGCATTCACCGTCAAGCTGGGGTTGTTAGAGTCCGACATATCAACTGGCAGGCTCCTACATTTTAGTACTCTAAAAACACAGGAAAGACGAGTGACAGGACTGATGGTAGACTTCATCAAGCAACTCCGAGCCAACTTCTCTTCTAGGTTGGAGGACTTCTCCGTCCCGAATGAAGTAATTGCTTTTGTTCGTGACCCTCTCACAACCCGACCTAGCGAAGAACTCTCCACCCTGGTCAAAACAATCGTCCCTTCCTTGGATGAGGCTAAATTTGAGATGGAGTTAATTGATTTTCAAACAACCTCTCTGATCAAAGATGCATTCAGATCTGCAGAGTCTATGAGTGCCTTTTGGGTGGCATGCTCAGAGGAGTACAGCACAATCAAGAACCTTGCGTTTTATGTGTTGACAATGTTCCCTTCCACCTATACATGCGAGTCTGCCTTCTCATCAATGAATGCAATAAAGACGTATGAGAGGAATCGAATGACGCACAAAAACCTTGAGAACTGCCTGCGGATTTCAGTGACAACTGTAACACCAGACATCCGAAGCATTGTGGCGAATGAAAGATGCCAGTTTTCACATTAAGTGAGTAACCCTATCAATAGCAAATTATATTTAATTGTCAGATTGCATTTTAAATGGCACTAAAATTGTTCTGAAATATTATTCTTCATGTCGTTTCAGGTGGATAGACCTCTGCACCTCGACCTCCCGTTGTGTGTCCATAATCCATGTTCCGTTTTTTTTAAGGCCGCTTTTGTCCGAATAGTTTTGTTTTTGTTTCTGTTCATGTGTGTCGCGCCGTGGCCAAAATAAGTGCTACTGTTAAGCTGCTGTTGCCACACTTACGTGTTTTATTCGTCCAATAATTACCCCTCTTTTGAATTAGCCTAGTAAAGGCTATCCAATCTTTTGTCAAGCAACTTTGTGTTTATTTCCGATTTAAAAGACGAAAGACGACATTAAAAATTGCTACAAAAATGGTTGTTCTGGTGTTTCTTTGTCTGTTTTGCGCCCGCAGTAGGTATATAATCGTGGAATATGATGGGTCTGTGTAGCATTCGTTCAATCGTTTTTTCAAATTAAAACCAGAAATAAAAAAAATGAAAAACGACTTGTTTTTCCATTATTTATTTCCTGACCTAAAATGAAAAAAAATTAAAATAAATAACGACGGGTTTTCTAATTGTGTGCTCAGAACAAAAATAGAAAAAATGAATTACTGGATTAGACAATTTTTAATTTAGATTTTTAATTTATATATCAATGAAATCATTTTAAACAGATCAAGTACTATTGTGGTAACAGATTACAGCCATTTTAATTAAGGTGTGAATAGCAATCATGCCTCATTCGCTTACAGTCCGACAATAAATTTGACTGACTAATATAGCCAACTGTTATATTATCTGTGCGTATACATAATATCGATTTTAAATGCTTGATGCTCTTTAAATATTCTGTTGCAATGTAAAAAGTTTCGGTGCATAGGACGGACCTATCCGCGATCGCTCTCCATGGTTCTGACCAAAGAAGAGCGCTTTGGAATCTCCATTACGCGTCATAGGCATCATACCTGGGCTGCGTTTCCCAATAACGTTTTCTCTTAGCGCGCTACGATGACTCTTAAGGTATAACTTAACTAAAGGTTAGCTACCACTAAAGGTATACCATTGCTAGGCGTCTACAGGGCTATCATCCACTCGCGAGGCAGAGGCACTGAGAGGCAGAGGCGCTGGCGCCCTCCTAGCAACGGCGCTGGTCGTGCTATAGCATCCTGGGGTGGCAGAGACAAAGATGTGCTATACGATGTGGATATCAGCTCTCTTCATCTCCTGGTTGCAGCGATGACTCTGAGACTGTACGTGCGCGTTTAAGGTAGCCTACCTAAACAACGACTGTTGCAACAGGGCCGAGGGCTGAGTTGGAAAATATGTGACGTCTTTATGTTTTTTTAATTTAATCAATGTTGATTATGAAAGTGAGCATGCAGTATGAGAAAGATAAGATACATCATGAGATGCGTAATATGTCTGGAGACATGGATTGGGTAAAACATGAGTTTTGTTTTGTAGAAAGTCTCTTTTTAAAAGATTTTCGTTTTGTATAAATTGTATCTTAATTTTGATCAATGTTTTATCAACCAATTGCCTGTATTTAATAAATAAGAAGAAAATATATAGCAGACAATGTAATAAGGCGCCAGCACTATCACTTGCATTGCACGTGAACTGGAGGGCGCCGAAACTCAGCTTTTGCCTCACAGATTTGAGAAATATAGGCTATCTATTATAGAAAGCTTGAAATGTCTACTTTTAAACGAAAATATTCAAAACCAAAAGAAATAGGCAACTCTCTGAATATGTAATCCATATTAAATGTGCATTTCTCTTGGGCGTTCATGAGTCCACTTCGTCAACTTCATCTTTGCAGCAACACAGAAAACACCAATTTATTAATAAATAATTAAATGTCTCCTTGCTATTTTAGACACATTCATAATGTGTCTTTTTTTGTTTCAAATATTTTTGTAATTTTGTTCAAAATTACTTTTACCGGTTCTTTGTGGCAAGCTTTATGCATGCAGTCGTGAGCTTGAGTGCGGCTATATTAAACGCTCATTATCATATAGCCTAAGTAATTAAATTAATATAAAGGGGCGATTTGTCCACGAATGGCTTAAATGAACAACTACTAGTCGACTAGAAAAAAAAAGTTGTCGGAGGCAGCCCTTATTCCACATATTTTGGTACCAGCAGATCATTCTGGGTTGAGCGAGCGACCCTGCGGAATGAGCGAGCGGAGCGGAATATTCACATGCTCTGATCGGAACAAACCCGAACCTCAATGTCTGCTGAACTTGCGTAGAAAGATCAAAATAGACATAACCAGCTTTTTAAAACTGTTTTTAAAACTATACATTTAGACTATATTAGCACAAATTATGAGCTTATTGCCGATTTTTTTATCATTTTTGACAAAATTAGAATATATTAAAAGGTTGTTTTTTTTGAAGAAGAAGAAAATGCACCCATAACGCCGTGCCTGGTGTGTTATACCCGAATAAATAATAATGAAAAAAGTTCAAAAGTCGGACTGTAAGCGTATGAGACTTACAGGAGAGCATGATTGCTATTCACATTATTAAAATGGCTGTAATCTGTTACCACAATAGTACTTGATCTGTTTAAAATGATTTCATTGGTATATGTCTGCTAATGTGTTAAATTAAAAATCAAAATTAAAATTTGTCTAAACCCGTCATTCATTTTTTTCTATTTTTGATCTGAGCACACAATCAGAAAATCGGAAAACGAGTCGTTAATTTGAAAAAACGATTTGAACGAATGATACACGGGGCCCTATTTGTAAACCGTTATTGTAAAATAAAAAAAGGCTGATTTAAAAAAATAAAAATAAAATAAAAAACGGACTTCCAAAATAATCTGGCGGGCCAGAAAATATTGCTGGCGGGCCAGTTTTGGCCCGCGGGCCGCCTGTTGCCGACCCTTGACCTAGAGCTTTAATCATGAGAAGTTCAGAAGTGTCAAGGTCATCAAGTTCAGAAGTGACTAGGAGAGCAGCAGTATGAAAACTGAATAGCAGCTACTGTTAGTGTTGACTAAGTAGTTTAAATTATACACGCCTTGTAACTGCGTCATTATTTTACCATAGCCTGGTGAACACTGACACACCGTGCTCCCTGTCAGTGCACGCGCATGTCTTTTAAATCAGTAAAATGCGATCAGTTAATTTGAGTGTCAAGTTGTAATCACGTATCGAATCAAAGGAAGATTTTATCAGCTGGTTCAGTGGCCAATTGTTTGGAATTAGAAATATATAACTCTCGCTGCATATTTAGAAATTTTGCCTCAGATACAGGATCATACATTCGCTTTAACAAGCATGTTGTTCATTATCACAGCAACCACTTTCGTGTCATACTGCGATTTTCGTGTTTAAAAAGTAACTATACATAAGAGACGGAAAGATGCAGATAACTAAATTATTTATTTATTAAAAAAATTATTAAAACATTATTTAAGGTTATTTCTATTCGTTACGATATTGATGTATGTAGGCTACTGTTGCTGTCAAGTAAGCTTCATACTTTCCCCATTGCAAACGTGCACTCCTCTAAACTGGTGCTGCACTGCTCTAGTTGACTGCTGCGCCTTTTTCCCGAAAATATCACGTTAACCCTCTGGGGTCTAAGGTGTTTTTGGGGTCCTTGAGATGTTCTGACATGCCCTTACATTTGTGCTTTTTTTCAGTTGCTTATAAACATATTAATGGCAAAGGTATAATTACACCCTGTTTAGCACAAACAGGGCTACCATAATATGTGAGCAACATGTATGTACATGTTTGTATTTTTGAGAAAATAATGTTGCAGCAACAATGACAATGACATCCGGTCAGCTGCTTTTCAAATTAGTGAATCCTGATCTCGCAAACACATCCTTCGTTGTCTGAGAAGACAAGAGGTCTGTTCACGTCCGACACTGGCGCCCCTAAGTCTGCTTGGACTGTCAAAATTGCAACTTTGTGGCTCTCCAGAGAGACATTTGAGTCACACATTGCCTTAAACAGAAGGAACCCTGTTGTTTAAAATCCCCTCTCTCTCTAAAACCCAAATGCCTGTGAATCACATGACAAGCCTCAAAGACATTCCAGACATTCCACACACACGCACAAGAACACTCGTGGACTTTGAAACAGAAATTTCCACAATAGCAATGCTTTTGATATGTATTTTTATGTGTATAATTTCCATGGCAGATTGAGATGTCTATGTTCTATCATATTAATCAATTGACACCTAAAATGCTCAGAATTCTACATTTGAAATGCATATCTGTATTCCCATATTCTGTACACACCATTTCTGGTATCATTCTAATCGTAGTGATCTCACAGAATTGCATATATGTATGAGATTACAATGAAATGTATTCTTATGGGTATTATCTTTCTGAAAGAGAAAATACGAATTCTATCTCTCATATGACATAGTCAAAGTAGGCGTTTCTTCACAAACAAAGGAACTTTTTCCCGCTTCAGATCAGAAGATACGATTGGCTGTTGTCCCAAAAAGAGGGCGGAAGCAGATTCCCTTTAAAGGTGCAGACCCTCGCTCCCTCCCGCTCTCTCTTACCTCTCACACTTCTTCTTCTCCACGCGCAGCGCTTCTCCTCTCCCAACGGAACCAGCTGGAACAGGCCTTGGCCTCTCTCTGGGACGCATACCCCCGCATCATGTAGAAGCTGCCGTCCTTTGCAACTAAGTTCATACTCGCCTTTCCCTCCACAAGGGAAATGATCTGAATTTTCTCGGTAACGTTAAATTCAAGTTCAAAATTCAATTCATTCATCATAAGCTTATTTGATGTGGCAGTATTTTACTGTAAAAACTTTATAATTATCCGATTTTGTTGTCGATTTTTACTCATCTCAGTATAGCAATAGAGTTTGGTAAAAGCTGTTCATTCACACACAAAAATGCGAATCATTTTTAAACAGTATTTTTGCCAGCTGTAGTAGCTCCACAACAGCACGCATCTGTGCCTTCATTCACTCATACACAGAAACGCGATTCATATTTAAACAGTCTTTTTGCGTACAGACACTTGCGATTAGAACAAAGCAGATATAGAACTGACCTATTCCTCAGCCGGATCCATTTGCTCCTCGAAATGAAACTTCCAGAACTTCTGAGGTAAATTTTCCAGGATTATTATCAAGATAGTATTCCTCACAGCGTCGTAAAGTACAGTCTGAAAGTGAACTCGCGGTGTGTGTTATCCAGCTGATGTGGGCGTTTCACAAGTTTGTATGGATCGCCTCACATTTGCGTTTGAATAGCGGGCGCTCTCCGTGGGCGGAGTCAAATTAAAACTTAATGAGCTGAGATGAGAACGACTGACATCTCTCTCTTTTCATATATATTACATAAACTGTGAATATTTGTTTTTTATAAAAATTACTTCATTTAAAAGAAGAGAATTCAAGCTTCATGCCTGTGTGTCTGTATGCCTGTTTGACTGAGTATTCGCTGAGTTACAATTTTCGGACGCGTTTCAGAATTGACTTCACTGACACAGAGTAGAAGAACTCGCATCATGTTTATTTTTCTTTATTTTTTCAAAAAGCACAACACTTTATTTTTATTGTGAGTACACACAAAAATAATACACACTTAACAGGATCGATTGATGTGTGAAATTTGTTTGTAAAATCAAAGTCAACAGAGTATTTTTGAATCTCTTTTGAACTGATAAGAAAGAAAAAAGCGAGCTGGTATCGCCGGCGATACCGCCGACCCCAGGGGGTTAATAACCCTTTAGAAAACGTAATTCCTTTGTGGATCCTATTGATCTGTCTCACGCACGCTGCACGTGAGTTAACAACGCCCTCTTATTTACATGTCGCGGTATACACAGAATAAAAAAAATCTATTACGGTTCACATTTTCTACCACGGTAACGATATATACCGTCATAGCGCCCAGCCCTACAGGTCCGGGTGGGCCAATGAGGCGTGACCAAAATGACCTGCTCCT
The DNA here is from genome assembly GCF_951802725.1 of Rutilus rutilus. NCBI lineage: Eukaryota > Metazoa > Chordata > Actinopteri > Cypriniformes > Leuciscidae > Rutilus > Rutilus rutilus. Next base: position 77,893,174 of record NC_140209.1, read on the forward strand.
CGTCCTCCCTGATCTTGAACAGGGTCTGTGCAAGAAGGCTCACTGGGGGAAACGCATATTTGCGGAGGCCCTGTGGCCAGCTGTGCACTAGTGCGTCCGTGCCGAGCGTGCCCTCGGTCAGGGAGTAAAACAGGCTGCAATGGGAAAAGTCGTGGAAGGCAAACAGATCTACCTGTGCGTCGCGTTGCGACATACGGCGGGAGCGTAGACCACCTTGTCGGTCGATGTACGCTACTGTCGCGGTATTGTCTAAGAGAACTAATACGTGTTGGTTCTTGAGCAATGCATGGAAGCGGTGCAGAGCCAAGCGTACCGCCATCGTCTCGAGGCAATTGACATGCGCTGTTGTCCTGTCCAGGAGCCCGCGGCAGCATGTCCATTGCACATGGCACCCCAGCCCGTGGTGGAGGCATCTGTTGACACAACAACATGTCTGGCCACTCCGGCACTCCGGCCCGTAGAAAGCTGGGGTTCGTCCACGGGGTGAAGGTCTGACGGCAGGTCGGAGTAACTGGTACTTGGAGCATGCCTAGTTGCCATGCCCACCTCGGGACTCGATCGCGAAGCCTGAAGTGGACTCATATGAAACAGTCCGAGCAGGGCTGCCGCTGGGGACGTCATATGCCCCAGGAGCCTCTGAAAAAACTTCAGTGGAACCACACTCTTGCTCTGGAATTGACTCAGGCAAGTCAGCAGTGACTGCTTGCTCGTAAGCTGCGCACAGATGGCGACCGAGTCGACCATACCAAGAAAAGAGATCCTCTTCATACCAAGAAAAGAGAGTTTGGACCCAAAAGCCCAAACGGGCGAGGTGGCGGAAAACCAGATCCCTGTGTTAGCAAATCTGGTCTCGAGAATGAGCTAGGAAGCAGCCAGTCGTTGAGATAGTTCAGGATACGAACCCCGAGTTGCTGGAGTGGCACAAGGGCTGCCTCGGCGGTGAGCAGACTGAGGCGTCTGAGCCGGCAGCTGGGGTTCAGAACATGTTTGATCGCCTCAGTCTGCTTCTGGGCGGTTGAAACTGTTGGGCAGAGTCCTCGACCGCGCCGCCGAAGAGGCCAGCCTGGGATATGGGGGAGTTGAGGAAGCAGGTTCGCTCAGCCTCGCACATATCAACCAGGTTAAGTCAGAGGTGTCTTATCTGGACCACGCATGTGGACATCACCTGACCCAGGTAGCGTGCGGTCACCTTCGTTGCCCGTAGAGCGAGGTCACCATATCTTTGCATAAATGATTCGTCATACGTGACGCCGTAGGTTATTTCTTTATACATTTTTTACTTCTTTTCCTATGTTGATTTTTGTTCACCTGGTTCGGAATGTGCCATTTTTTTATGTAAGCACACACTAGACCAGTGGTTTTCAAACTTTTTTAAGACTTTTTTTTGATGCGACCCATATATAGGCCTACAGATCAACAAATGATAAAGCTCGGGTTTCTGCATATTCGATCCATTACTTCAAAAACACTTATTGTTAATGATATGATTAAAGAATATAATCTAGATGTGACTGTGTTTGACAGAATCCTTGCTGAAACCAAACTATTATATTACTTTAAATGAGTCCACCCTCCAAGATTACTGTTATAAACATGAACCTCGTCTGAAAGGCAAAGGGGGAGGTGTTGCTGTCATTTATAGTAATATCTTCAGAATTACTGAGAAGTCTAGTTTCAAATTCTTTTGAAGTGTTGGTGCTTAATATAACACTATCTAGTGTAAATGATAAATCACGTTTGAGATTTGTGCTGGCTCCTGTATACAGGCCACCAGGGCACCATACAGACTTGATCAAAGTTAGATGTTAGAACGGTGTCGTGTTAGCGGCCCCATAGTTAATGACTAATGATCTTCGCAACATATAACTGTCCCAGCTGCTTAGAACTGATAAGTTACAAAAAATAAAAGGGGGGATCATATCTGTAATATACCCAGGGAAGGATATAATGTATTTCAAGAATCAAACAAAGAATAATGGAGAAAAAAAAACAGCCAAAAGATCATAAACTCTTTTCAAACATACACTCACCTAAAGGATTATTAGGAACACCATACTAATACTGTGTTTGACCCCCTTTCGCCTTCAGAACTGCCTTAATTCTACGTGGCATTGATTCAACAAGGTGCTGAAAGCATTCTTTAGAAATGTTGGCCCATATTGATAGGATAGCATCTTGCAGTTGATGGAGATTTGTGGGATGCACATCCAGGGCACGAAGCTCCTGTTCCACCACATCCCAAAGATGCTCAATTGGGTTGAGATCTGGTGACTGTGGGGGCCATTTTAGTACAGTGAACTCATTGTCATGTTCAAGAAACCAATTTGAAATGATTCGAGCTTTGTGACATGGTGCATTATCCTGCTGGAAGTAGCCATCAGAGGATGGGTACATGGTGGTCATAAAGGGATGGACATGGTCAGAAACAATGCTCAGGTAGGCCGTGGCATTTAAACGATGCCCAATTGGCACTAAGGGGCCTAAAGTGTGCCAAGAAAACATCCCCCACACCATTACACCACCACCACCAGCCTGCACAGTGGTAACAAGGCATGATGGATCCATGTTCTCATTCTGTTTACGCCAAATTCTGACTCTTCCATCTGAATGTCTCAACAGAAATCGAGACTCATCAGACCAGGCAACATTTTTCCAGTCTTAAACTGTCCAATTTTGGTGAGCTCGTGCAAATTGTAGCCTCTTTTTCCTATTTGTAGTGGAGATGAGTGGTACCCGGTGGGGTCTTCTGCTGTTGTAGCCCATCCGCCTCAAGGTTGTGCGTGTTGTGGCTTCACAAATGCTTTGCTGCATACCTCGGTTGTAACGAGTGGTTATTTCAGTCAAAGTTGCTCTTCTATCAGCTTGAATCAGTCAGCCCATTCTCCTCTGACCTTTAGCATCAACAAGGCATTTTTGCCCACAGGACTGCCGCATACTGGATGTTTTTCCCTTTTCACACCATTCTTTGTAAACCCTAGAAATGGTTGTGCGTGAAAATCCCAGTAACTGAGCAGATTGTGAAATACTCAGACCGGCCCGTCTGGCACCAACAACCATGCCACGCTCAAAATTGCTTAAATCACCTTTCTTTCCCATTCTGACATTCAGTTTGGAGTTCAGGAGATTGTCTTGACCAGGACCACACCCCTAAATGCATTGAAGCAACTGCCATGTGATTGGTTGATTAGATAATTGCATTAATGAGAAATTGAACAGGTGTTCCTAATAATCCTTTAGGTGAGTTTATATTGATGCATAGACAATATTTACATAAGCACATGCCAAACAATCACCAGCCAAGCAAACTGTCCCAAATAGCAACCATAGGTGATCATAAAAGGATACTGGAGAATGAGTTACACGGTACATGGGACGTCAAAAGTCAATTTCTTCAGGATGAGACCAGACTTTTTTAGTGGTCACATAGATGTCCTTCCTACAGAAAAAATATTTTATATAGGCCTACATATTCTTTTTACTTTTTTTTTTTTTATGGGAATTTCCTGGTAAAATTAAGGTAAAAAAATATTATTTTATATTTTATTTTGCCTTTCCACGGACCACCTGCAGTACCCTCACGGACCACAGTTTGGGAATGGCCAAACTAGGGCACATTCAACAGAATTCTCAGTGGGTGTTTCACTGAGTGGGGAGAATCTGTTTGATGTTGTTATCAGAACGGAAGAGCGGTGTTTTGTCCCGTGACTATAGCGTCTCACCGTCACCCAGTTGCCCTGCAGCACGGGCTCTACTTCAGCCGGAACCGAACAATGTACAGAGTTCACTAAGCTAGTCGCATCCAAAGCAGTATCTAAAGCCCTTGCACACTTACAATTAACCTCGATTAAAGTTTGGATGCGTGTCTCTAGTTCTGAAATCTTCTCCGTCAGCTTGACTATCTCCCTGCATTTATCACATGTAAAACCTGTGCTGACAGAGAAGGCTATGCTAAACATGTTACATGAGGTGCAAGTGACAATAAGAGGAGATGACATGACTTACTATGTTTGTTGACTGATCCTACTCACCTAAGTTGTTTGATGGACTCGTAAAAGGCGCGAGCGCGCGCAAGAAAAATAAATAAATAAATAAAGAGCGCACAGATGGCACGCTAACAGGCTATCGAATTACTAGCATGTTGTGCTAGCAATAACGATTTAGATTGAAGTTAGCGATGTCAGGTTAATGTGTGATGTTGATTAAGTTATATTTAGCAGTATAAACAACATGGAATAATAGTAAATAATGATTCAAAACAGAAAGATATTCGAAGCTTTCAGACGCACACCAACGCAACAGCTGCAGCAGGAGCAACGAGGCAGAGTGAGTGTGTGTGTGTGGAAGGACTACACGCCTGTGCACATATATTCAAACACACACACCTATAGACTGAACTCATAATACGCATGTGCACACCATCAGCGTTCTCACAGGTTCGCGTTTTTGAAGTTTGCGCAGAAAGAACTTACGAGTTTTCTGTTAGAACAGTGTCGTGTTAGCTAATTTAATAACCAGGGCTGCCAACTCTCACGCATTGAGCGTGAGACTCACGCAATTGACACTTTTCACACGCTCTCACGCCACACATCCATTTTCTCACGCACAGAAAAATCGCGAAGCAAAGACACGGAGACCGACAGACTAGCCAGAGCAGGTTACTTATGATATAAAAAAATCTCAGCTCTCAGATTCTGTCAATTTTATTACAAAATTCAAACACTAAATACCGTTTTGGTACTTGTAAACGTGACGTGACAGATCCCTAGCGGCACCTGAGCGATCATCTCTACTAGCTAATAGTAAATAAACACGAATGAACAACGCTGAAAGATAATGTACAACTTACCGAAATGTATTTTCCTCATACATAATATCGATCAATCAGTGTTTTTCAACCGCGGAAAGGGTCAACTGAACAGCTGGAGAACAATTATGTCACATAACATTTACCTCAGGAAATCCATTTAACCCCCTGAGGTCGGCTATCGCGCCAGCGCGATAGGCTCGTTTTTTTCCTTATCAGTGCAAAAAAGAATCAAAATACTAATATTAATTGTTATCTTATATGCTTGTGTTATACATCAATCGATCCTGTTAAGTGTGTATTTTTTTTGTGAATACTCACAATAAAAACAAAGTGTTGTGCTTTTTGCCAAATAAAGAAAAATAAACACGAAGCGAGTTCTGCCTTCTCTCTGTCAGTTAAGTCCATTCTGAAACGCGTCCGAAAATGAACCATAACTCAGCGAATACTCAGTCAAACAGTCACACAGGCACACAGGCATGAAGCTTGAATTCTCTTCTTTTAAATGAAGTAATTTTTATAAACAACAAATATTCTCAGTTTATGCAATCTTTATGAAAAGAGCGAGATGTCAGTCGTTCTCATCTCAGCTCATTATTTTTTATTTGACCCCGCCCACGGAGAGTGCGCGCTATTCAAACGCAAATGACTGAGGCGATTAAATTTGAATCGCGTTTCTGTGTGTGAATGAATGTTTCGCTTTTAGCAATCTGTATTGCTATACTGAGTAAAAATCTACTGAAATATGTTGAAATAAAATGTATTTGTATAAGCAACGTATTAAACTGCAAATTAACATTTATATTTCTTATAATAAAAACGAAAGACCTATGTTACAGACATATGAAAGACAACATTTCGTTGATTAGTTTTGGATAGATTATACATTTTTACTGTAAAATATCTGCCACCTCAAATAAGCTTTTGTTTGCCAATTTTTGCTCATATGTTAAATATAGTATGTTTTGTCAAAAATAAAGTAATCAAATAATATGTTATAGTGTTTATTCCAATGTAGCCTAGGCTATATTCAAGTAATGAATCCTTAACTTTGAAATATGTATGATAAAATGTATACTTTAGTTTTTACAAAGAAAGATTACACTTGAATTGTTGTTGTAATTGTAACCTTTTTAATAAAAAATATATATTTACAAGGTAGATGTAAACAAACTATTAAAAGGTAAATATAAGCCTTTTCTTTAAATAATTTTTATTGTGTTTTATTAGTGACAAATTTGGGGAGAGGATACATATTCCAAAACTGAAAATACAGTATGAGAATTAACTGCACAATTACTAGACATGTTTTCCTTGGATATTATAGGCAAATTTGCAAGCACAATTTGTGAAAAATAAAATAAAAAATTGAAATTCTTCCAACTGTTGCTCTTGCATTCTTTCTTGTGGCTCAGTGACACACCTGAATGAATGGCTCATTAAGTATGCGGGCCCCATTGTCTCCTCAGGTGTGAAACACTAAATATGCATGATGGTGTTGGATCGCTGACGCCCACTCTGCATATTGCCTTTCAAAACAGAAAGTGTTTTGCAAAATTTAAATCAATGTATTGTGTTATGTGAATGATTAGGCAGGATGATTTTCACATCATTTTGAAGAAAAAACTCTAGGCGACAACATCCATTAGTCAAAAGTCTTGTGGACACATATTTAGTATGTGTTTTGTGGCCTTATTTCAGAAACTTTAGTTTTTAGTTTTTTCAATAACCATGCATAAACATTATTCTCTCAAAAATGAAAACATGTACATACATGTTGCTCACATATTATGGTAGCCCTGTTTGTGCTAAATAGAGTGTAATTACACCTTTGCCATTAATATGTTTATAAGCAACTGAAAAAAGCACAAATGTCAGGGCATGTCAGAACATCTCAAGGACCCCAAAAACACCTTAGACCCCAGAGGGTTAATGACCATAATATAGGCCAGCACGTTAGTTAAAGTTAAGCTAGAAAAAGGAGCTATAGAGAGTATTTTGCTAAATATGTGTAGGCTACTATTACATATTTATTATATTTGTACTTATATCATTAAATAAGGTTGTTATTATAATAAAAAAACGCATGATATTTAATTTGAGTTATTTTTAATCTTAAATAATACTAGATAGGGCTCTCTATATGTTTACAGCATTAGGTGAGTTTTTTTTTTTTTTTCTTGAGAAAAATGTACGCCTATCTTCTGTAGGTCTGATTGAGTCAATATTGAATCAAATCACAAGATCTGAACTTTATTGTGAAATTTGTGTCAAGCAATAATAAAAAAAACATAGCTTACCAGAAATTGTACCATGTAATAATTGTAACATGTTCTAAACAATTCTAGTTACTAAAATGTTTTGACAATCACAATACAATTATTGTGATGCAAGATAATTGCATCAAAATCACAATAATCCCAATTATTGTGAAAAATCAAAATCACAATAATCACAATTATTGTGATTTTTTTTACATCCCCAATCCAATACCCTTTACAGTAGCCACAGAAAATAACCGTAACTAAAACATAAATGACCATCTGTCTTTGCTGGTTTTGCTCTTCAGCTTATATCACTGCTCTTTCAAGCAGCAATCAAGAAAAATAAATAAATAAATAAAGAGCGCACAGATGGCATGCTAACAGGCTATCGAATTACTAGCATGTTGTGCTAGCAATAACAATTTAGATTGAAGCTAGCGATGTCAGGTTAATGTGTGATGTTGAGTAAGTTATATTTAGCAGTATAAACAACATGGAATAATAGTAAATAATGATTCAAAACAGAAAGATATTCGAAGCTTTCAGACGCACACCAACGCAACAGCTGCAGCAGGAGCAACGAGGCAGACGAGGCAGAGTAAGTGAGTGTGTGTGGAAGGACTACACGCCTGCACACATATATTCAAACGTACATACCTATAGACTGAACTCATAATACGCATGTGCACACCATCAGCGTTCTCACAGGTTCGCGTTTTTGAAGTTTGCGCAGAAAGAACTTACGAGTTTTCTTTTAGAACAGTGTCGTGTTAGCTAATTTAATAACTAATGATCGTTGCAACGGAAGTGAATCAATCTAAAACTAACTAGCTGGACAATAACTTTATTCTAGAGCTGCTATAAAGCCAAAACAATCTCTGTTACTTTGATTTCCAGTTATCAATGTAAAGCCGCTTTGGAACAATCTACATTGTTAAAAGCGCTATATAAATGAAGATGACCTGACATGACCTGATCTTCAGTATGACCCTTAGTCTGATAATCTCAGCATCTCTCAGTAATTTAGTATTAATTGCTGTTGCTCGTTATGGCTGTGTCACCCTTTACAGTACCCACAGAAAATAACCGTAACTAAAACATAAATGACCATCTGTCTTTGCTGGTTTTGCTCTTCAGCTTATATCACTGCTCTTTCAAGCAGCATTCCATGTTTTGACACATCACACAAAACAGATGTGTGTTATGGAGAGTGTTCTCTCATGATAAGTTGTACATGGGTAGTCACTGATCTGTTCGTGTCCTTGCTGTTTCCTTGTACCCTAATCATAACTTTATATTTCAGGATTTTCTTTGTTGTACATCAGCAGGTGAAAGTTATACATGCACTGATGAAGGGTGGTAAATGTGTAATGGAAGCTTCATATTCTCTGCTTTCTACCTCTCTATATATTTTCTTTTTTAGGGAATGCAGTAATGTCCTCTGTAATAGTGAATTTTCTAACATGGGTCTACTATTTTAACTCAGGCCTGAGTTAAAAATCCTCTTATCTATGCTTTATTTTACCCTTGGCTTTAGAAGGTGAGTTAAACACATCCTATCACTTAAGACATTTCAGTCAGCATCAGCAACACTTTTCGGCCTCTTTATAGACTGAGTTTTATAACATGAGAAACAACAGCTGTGCTGATGTGCGTGTGCTTGGCACAGAGGATAAAAACAACAAATGAAAGAAGGGTAACAACTGAGCTGCATTTTTATATATATTTAAAATGTGTAGATTCTATGCAACTTTGGTTAGACTTTATTTGAAGGTGTCATTGTTACAGTGTAATTATATATTATTTACACTGAGTAATATTAATTAACTACATGTATTTGCTATAGGGTTAGGGTAGGATTAGGGTTCGGTTGAGTTTAGTTGCATGTAATTATGCATAATTTACTGTTATTACTATGGCAAGTACATGTAACATATGTAACAAGGACACTGTAAAATAAAGTGTTACCGCAACTTCTAATGAAAGCATAGATTAATAGTTTATTAATAAACCTAAACCAAGGCCCTCCAAACAAGTGATACTCAAAATAATAATAATAATATTTTTTATTTCAGCCGATAAGATAAATTATCACACAGTCATTTGAATTGATGATTCATGAGTGAATCATTCTTCAGAGTCTTAGTTAATCAGTTGATTCACTTAATCACACAGTTGTAAATGCTCGGTTCATGCAGGGATGTTGAACCAGGAACATGTCCAATTTTGCTAAATTGTGCCAAGAAGATCATCAGTTGTCAGCTGAAACATTTACTTTTTTGTTTGATTCATTCGTTCTGTTGGAATTTGTTGTTGGAATGTGTTTCTCTGTACTGTTGGCACCTGTAAGTAAGATTTACTTGAAAAAAAGGCTAGGATACAATTTTCTCTCAGAAATTGCTAGTAAATTGAACAGAACATGTTTTCAAGTAAAAGGTAATCACAATTCTTGGTGACTTGAATTAGAAATTCATTTGTGCAGTTTGGCTGAAACTGGTTGAATAAAACTATTTGAATATTGCATTACCATACAACATTTTACATACAAATATGTGTAATGTCTGAATTAAGATAGACATGGTTACATTTCCATCACACACACAGTACTGGAAAGGTAATTAGTATTGTATAGGGTTGTATTGTGTTTATACTTTGAATAATCCTCCATCTGTAGATATAAATTGTTGATGACAAAAACTTAAGTAAATATTATTCATTTTTACGTATGTATTTGAACAAGTAACACTTGCTTCTTTGTGTATCTACTTGATGAATATAAGTTGTACTTCTAAAATACATCAAAACAAAACACCAAATGAGCATCAGTGCCTTCTCTGTGTGTGTTTACCCGTGTTTGTGTTCACACCTTTAATGAATGGTTCATCTCTATATTCAGCACAGGTGTTAATAGCACCCTCAGGTGTACATTTACTCAATAACACTCTATGACAATTGTGATTGGTCTTTAGAGTTTAATGTAAATGGTTTCTCGGAAGACTTATTATTTGAAATAAGACATTTGTCACAGCTTCTATGGAGAAAACAACAACAAACCATGTGACCTTTGTGAGAGGCCCACACCAAAAATTTTCAAAGTGCAGTGAATCGTCAAACTTCATAATATGTGACCAAAATAGTCACTCAGGACACACAGCTTAACAGCTGCAACCTTCATGATTTGTGCTGCTACATCAAAGTACCAATCTGATTCAAAATAAAAAAAATATGGCTCCATTCAGGGTTTTCCAAGTAAGCACTCATGAGGCACAATTCAATTCACGTTTATTTGTATAGCGCTTTCCACAGTACACATTTCAAAGCAGCTTTACAGAAAGTGCATGAGTCCATATTACAATTTAGAGTTCTGTTAGCAGAGCTAACTGTCTAAGTTATGTATTTCAGAAATGTATATATACAAAGTCACAGTTAGCTAAAAAAATTATTTAAACAATGCAATAATTTAATGCAGAAACAATGAGCTCATTGAAGTAATGAATACTTGTTAATAAATTATTATGACATTTAGAAAAGATAGCACTGGTGCATGTTGATTCAGAGTTTGCATCATCTGAAGTCTTCGCGGGGTTTGGCACCATCTCTTCATAGGTTTTGGGCATCTGAAGTCTTCATAATAGGCTGGATCCAGACTGGATGGGCATCCTGAGATAAAACAGAGAAGCAAATAGAAAATAATTAGCATAGCTGTTCATAAAATCAAGCAAGAATAATCATGTGCATTTGATCTGATATAACAGTATAAGGTTAGGTTAGGAGATGCATTATAATAATGCTAGGCTAAAGAGGAGCCCCGGGGTTGGGGCTCGTATGCGAGCGCCTGGTGGTCGGGCCTCCCCCATGGGGTCCGGCCGGGCTCAGCCCGAAGGAGCGACGTGGGGCCACCCTCCCGTGGACCCACCACCTGCAGTAAGGGGCCGGTGCTAAGTGGATTGGGCAGCAGTCGAAGGCGGGGGCCTAGACAACCCGATCCCTGGACGTGGAATCTAGCTCTAGGGACACCTCTCTGGCGGGGAAGGAGCCTGACGTTGTGCGTGTAGAGATAGTTGGGATCACCTCTACGCACGGCTTGGGCTCTGGAACCACACTCCTCGAGAGAGGATGGACTCTTCACCACTCTGGAGTTGCCCATGGTGAGAGGCGGCGGGCTGGTGTAGGTTTGCTTATAGCCCCCCAGCTCAGCCGCCATGTGTTGGAGTTCACCCCGGTGAACAAGAGGGTCGCTTCCATGCGCCTTCGGGTCGGGGATAGATCTCTCACTGTCGTTTGTGCCTACGGGCCAAACGGCAGTGCAGAGTACCCGGCCTTCTTGGAGTCTCTGGGAGGGGTGCTGGAAAGTGCTCCGACTGGGGACTCCGTCGTTCTACTGGGGGACTTCAATGCCCACGTGGGCAGCGACAGTGACACCTGGAGGGGCGTGATTGGGAGGAACGGCCCCCCTGATCTGAACCCGAGTGGTGTTCTGTTATTGGACTTCTGTGCTAGTTACAGCTTGTCCATAACGAACACCATGTTCAAGCATAAGGGTGTCCATCAGTGCACATGGCACCAGGACACCCTAGGCCGGAGGTCGATGATCGACTTTGTGGTCGTTTCATCTGACCTCCGGGCGTATGTCTTGGACACTCGGGTGAAGAGAGGGGCGGAGCTGTCAACTGATCACCACCTGGTGGTGAGTTGGATCCGATGGCGGGGGAGGAAGCTGGACAGACTCGGCAGACCCAAACGTACTGTGAGGGTCTGTTGGGAACGTTTGGCCGAATCTCCTGTCAGAGAGATCTTCAACTCCCACCTCCGGCAGAGCTTCGACCAGATCCCGAGGGAGTCTGGAGATATTGAGTCCGAGTGGACCATGTTCTCCACCTCCATTGTCAACGCGGCCACTCGGAGCTGTGGCCGTAAGGTCTCCGGTGCCTGTCGAGGCGGCAATCCCCGAACCCGGTGGTGGACACCGGAAGTAAGGGATGCCGTCAAGCTGAAGAAGGAGTCCTATCGGGCCTGGCTGGCTTGTGGGACTCCTGAGGCAGCTGATGGGTACCGACGGGCCAAGCGGACTGCAGCCCGGATGGTTGTGGAGGCAAAAACTCGGGCCTGGGAGGAGTTCGGTGAGGCCATGGAGAAGGACTATCGGTCGGCCTCGAAGAGATTCTGGCAAACCGTCCGGCGCCTCAGGAGGGAGAAGCAGTGCCCTACCAACGCTGTTTACAGTGGAGGTGGGCAGCTGTTGACCTCGACTGGGGATATCACCGGACGGTGGAAGGAATACTTCGAGGATCTCCTCAATCCCGCCGTCACGTCTTCCATTGAGGAAGCAGAGGCTGAGGGCTCGGAGGCGGACTCGTCCATCACCCAAGCTGAAGTCACCGAGGTAGTCAAGAAACTCCTCGGTGGCAAGGCACCGGGGGTGGATGAGATCCGCCCTGAGTACCTCAAGTCTCTGGATGTTGTGGGGCTGTCTTGGCTGACACGCCTCTGCAGCATTGCGTGGCGGTCGGGGACAGTGCCTTTGGACTGGCAGACCGGGGTGGTGGTCCCTCTTTTCAAGAAGGGGGACCGGAGGGTGTGCTCCAACTATAGGGGGAATCACACTTCTCAGCCTCCCTGGGAAAGTCTATGCCAGGGTACTGGAGAGGAGAATCCGGCCGATAGTAGAACCTCGGATTCAGGAGGAACAGTGTGGTTTTCGTCCCGGTCGTGGAACACTGGACCAGCTCTATACCCTCTACAGGGTGCTGGAGGGTTCATGGGAGTTTGCCCAACCAATCCACATGTGCTTTGTGGATTTGGAGAAGGCATTCGACTGTGTCCCTTGCGGCATCTTGTGGAGGGTGCTCTGGGAGTATGGGGTTCGGGGCCCTTTGCTAAGGGCTATCCGGTCCCTGTACGACCGGAGCAGGAGCTTGGCTCGCATTGCCGGCAGTAAGTCAGACTTGTTCCCGGTGCATGTTGGACTCGGGCAGGGCTGCCCTTTGTTGCCGGTTCTGTTCATAATTTTTATGGACAGAATTTCTAGGCGCAGCCAGGGGCCGGAGGGGGTCAGGTTTGGGGACCACACGATTTCATCTCTGCTCTTTGCGGATGATGTTGTCGTGCTGGCCTCATCAGACCAGGACCTCCAGCATGCACTGGGACGGTTTGCAGCCGAGTGTGAAGCGGCTGGGATGAGAATCAGCACCTCCAAATCCGAGGCCATGGTTCTCAGTCGGAAAAGTCCCGGATAAGCGGTAGAAGATGGATTGATGGATAGGCTAAAGAGATTTTAATTTTGATTTAAACTTGGAAAGTGAGTCTGAGCCACAAACATGATCAGGAAGGCTATTCCAGAGTTTAGGAGCCAAATGTGAAAACGCTCTCCCTCCTTTAGAGGGGAGAAGTGGTTCCGAGTGGAGATCTCGAAGACCAGGCCCGGTGGAGACTGAGAAGTTCTGGCTGAGAGAGGGGTGTGTGTGTGTGTGTGTGTGTGTGTGTGTGAGAGAGGTTCTGGCTCAAGTCTTCCGAATAATTGTAACTGTAATAGATCATCTCTGCATTCAGCACAGGTGTTAACAGCACCCTCAGGTGCACATTTACTCAACAGCAAACCATAATGGCTATAATTAGTCTTCAGAGTTTACTGTAACTGATTTCTCAGATGACTTATTTCTGTCTGTTATCGAAGTAATTGAGACACTTGTCATTGCTTGTTTGATAAATCAACCTTCCTCTGTGAGAGGCCTACATTCACAACCAATTTGCAAAGCTCACTGTATTTACATCAAAGTGTAAGCCCGTCTAAAGGTCCAATGGTGGTTTCCAATAATACGGGTGAAGGTTACTGCATGTTACTGTCTTTCCTTTCGCGCAACACAACAAGATTAAATTAAATACATTTTCTCATATGTATTACCTCATTATTTCAGCTGACTCCATAAATGAAAAAGGTTTTAATGATATCTGAGCATCATTAAATGTGAGCGAATGTTTGATTATTTTCAACTCTTTACTTATATTTTATCCATTTATATTAGGAATCTATGTCGCTTTGAGGTCCTCACGCCTTCTGTTTAATGCGGGTCTCGCGATCACAAACTCGCCAGCTAATTTGCTATATACCTGAGATGGTCGCTGTCACGGTGTGGTGCAGGCAGAAGAACGGGGGGACGAAGGGATGGGGCGTAGCCAGAGGAGTGCAGTCCAGAGGTGAGGGTAGGTTGACGAGCGACCAAGGTGGATCCGGGGGGGATGAGGGAGCCTGGCAGAACTGATGGTCCACGGTGGAGCTGGTCCACCAACCAGGCTGGAGCTGCAGGCTGGCAGACCCACAGCGACCCCACCTCTCTGAAGGTGGTTTGAGGAGCTGAGGGGCTGACAGGCAGTGGCGGAAGAAGGGTTGAGAGGTGGTAGATGGGAGGAGGTGGGAGAGGGAGGCTGGGTGGGAATTCAGGAACCGGCTCAGGCTCAGGATCTGGAACAGATTCTGACTCGGGAACAGACTCAGACTCAGGCTCAGGAACAGATTCAGATACAGGCTCGGGAACAGATTCAGATACAGGCTCGGGGACAGATTCAGATACAGGCTCGGGGACAGAAGGCTCAGGCTCGGGGACGGAAGACTCAGGCCCGGGGACAGGAGACCAAGGAAGGGCGGTCTCGGCGGGATGAGACTCTGGACGGGTGGTCTCGGCGGGACGAGACTCTGAAATGGGGACTGGAAAAGGTCTGGGAATATGGACAGTCCTTGGGGCAGGAACAGGTCTAAGGACAGGAACAGGTCGAGGAACAGAACAGGGAACAGGTATTGGTGTGGCGGCGGCCATCTTGGCTGAGGGCTCAGGCGGTGGGGCAGCGGCTATCTTGGCAGAGGGCTCAAGCGGTGAGGCGGCGGCCATCTTGGCTGAGGGCTCAGGCGGTGAGACGGCGGCCATCTTGGGTGAGGGCTCAAGCGGTGTGGCGAGGAAGATGTTTTTTGAAGGTTGGTGTTTGTGGTTGAGTGGCGATGTCATCATCACCTCAACCACAGCACGATATGAAGTTTTATGTAACAAAGTTTCGGAGGAGCACGTTCAGGTAATCAACCAATCAGCACAAGAGGAAGCCGTAAATATAGCCTTCCCTCACCTCTGTCCCATGACAGTTTCACAGCATTTGGCCCCGCCCTTTTGCTGTCATGTCTGAGCTGGAGCGCTTCCCTTCTGATGACGATTCTTCCGTTATAGCTGAGCCTCCGTCGCAATCCGCTGCTCCACGGAATAATTCTTCTCCAGCCACCAACATCATCGAGCCTCCGTCCTCAAATCGGGGAAATCCAACATCTTCGTCTTCATCTACCTGGACTGTTAAAGGGCTGGGACAAGCCCTAATTAATTCTGACGTCAACTTCTCACGAACATTAAATGAAGCAGAATTGTTTAATGTATATCTCTCCTTGCAATCGACTCACCCTTCTCCTACAGCTTCCACTTCTTCTGCTCGCGATCTCGCGTCCAGCAGCTTCTCCGCCTTCCTCCCACGCAGACCTTCAGCGAGCCTGGGCCGCGCCCCAGAACCCGTCACGGGAGAAAAAAGCGCATGATAATTGATAATGGCCCTATCAGGGGCTATCAGGCCCTATCATTCTGAGCAACCTTGCACAAAGAATGAGGAGATTTAAAAAATAATGGCTTTTAGATTGTTTTGATTTATTTACAACACAGCATAATCCAAAGATACAAAAAAAAATGACAAAAAAACACATTATTTAACACACTGAACTAAAGACAGAGACTTGAACAGTCACACACATTTGTGCCATTCCTCAAACATAGTACACACCTGTCATTTCCAAGGTGTTTGATTTTTCATTTTACCATGTTCATGTATAGAAACTCATGTGAATGTTGAAGTCAGCAGGACTCATCCAGTGGCATCTGGTCCCTGTATATATATATCTTGACCACTATTTCAAGGACAATTAGGAAGAAAACAAATAAAAAGCTTTTTATATAACTCAAATATTATATATTTTTTTCCACAAATAGGCCTATTTAAAAATAAAATAAAATAATTATTCCATAATTTAATGAGGACCTAGTTCTATTCAGTATTTAACAGTAAACACGGGTCTAAACATTATAATATTCACCATATTAGAGTAAACACTCATACTAGCCTACTTTTATATCATGCTGTGTTTTATTATCGAACATAAAAACATCCTTGTGTCGTACCATACATTTAGCATTAGGCTTCATGTTTTTACTACAATCTCATTTCACAACGTACATTTTAATCTGGCACCAGTTTTAGTAGCAACAATGTAAAGTTTATGCAACAATAACATGCTACTATTATGAGTGTCTTGCTTTAAAAATCATTCTCATCTTCAAATCGCGTTCTTCTAATTCTTCTGAGGTAAATCCAAGTGAAACAGCACAGCAAAACACAGTCTTCCAAGCTCAATGAAAAAAATCTATTTCTTTTGCACTGATAAGAAAATAAGCTAGACTATCGCGTCTGCGCGATAGCCGACCCCAGGGGGGTAAACTGTTCACAGATGCAGCCCTGTGTTTTTACCACTGTGTTTTGGGAATTTTACCAAGGAAGCTGGTTCGCGTCTCCCTGGCCCCCCCAGCTCCTAGACACACCTCAGTCCTCAGCCTCCTCAGCCCTTTTCGAGCTCTATCCGATCGTCGTCGCAGCTTCCCTATGGGGGAAAGAGTGGTCATCTAAAAGCATTCTGGTCCATTGCAACAACGAGAAAACTGTGCATTGCATTAACAAAGGCTGTTCTCATGCCAATCCTCAGACGCCTCATCTGGATCTCCGCTTGCGATCAGTTTTTAATAACTGCCAAACACGTCCCAGGCTCACAAAATCAAATCACTGACTCTCTCTCCCGTTTCTCTATTCAGAAATGCAGGATGCTGGCGCCAGAAGCGGATCCAATTCCAACCCCAGTCCCTCATTATTCTCAGCTGATCTTCCCATAAATCATCCACTAAAATCCCTTCTGGACACTTCTATCAATTCCATTCTCCAAGCAGTTTCACCTAGAACCCTCCAAACATATTACACAGCATGGAAAGCTTTCAAAACATTTCACCTCTCTCTCAACCTGCTGTTTCCCGATTTCTCTCTTTTATCCATTACGTCATTCATATCTCACCTTAACAGAGTAAAAGGTCTCCAAGCCGGGTCCATAAAAAGCTATCTAAGCGGTATTCAATTTTTCTATAAATTAGCCTACGGTAAGCCCGTCCCTGCCATAAATAACTCTCAAACTTCCCTTCTCATTAAAGGAATTCAAAGAACTCATCCCACCCGCCCGGACACCAGACAACCTATTACAATCGTCATACTCACCAAATTTTCAACACTCTGTCTCGGATACCATTCCACCAACACTGGAAGCAATGTTCATCCTAGCTTTCTTCGGTTTTCTTCGCTGCTCCGAATTAACAATCACATCTAACTTCGACACGAATATCCACCCTACAATTTCAGATTTACAGATCGTAGATAACGAAACCATATCTTTCTTCATTAAACAAAGTAAAACTGATCTAGCCAAAAAAGGTCACTTCATTTACATTTTCAATCTGCCAACTCCCATTCAACCGTACAATTCTCTCATAAATTACCTGCAGTATAGACATTCCATGTTCAAATCCCCACTCGATCCACTCTTCACAGACGACTCCAATCATCCAGCCACGAGATTCTGGTTCCAAAAACATCTTAAAGCAGTTCTTATCCAGTCAGGTATCGTAGCAAATAAATTTTCAAGTCATTCTTTCGTATCGGAGCAGCAACCACATCAGGTCGTTGGTATCAGGTCACCAGCCGCTTCCACATCAGAAACGCACACCTAACTAATTAAATCGTACAAAAATGTGTAATTCGCATCGGTATATATTTATTTTACAAACAATTGCAGGCTCCCCGTTCGCACGCAGTGAGGGCTCTCCGTCTGTGGGCCGGGCTTATTCCCCCTTCCGAAGCGCCGGTCGAGCCCTCCTGTTCGAATAGCAGTGAGAGCCTGCCTGACTTAGTCGTCATCGGACGGTTGCGCTCGTGTCGCCGGCTGGGTTCCCCGTTCGTTGGGCAGCGAGGGGTCTATTCCCGTGTCCCAGCTGCCTTCGAAGCGCTGGTCGAACCCTCCTGACTGATCACAGCGAGCGGCCTCCATTCGACTGCTGGTGGGGCTTACCCGTACGATGCAGCAAGCATCCAAGCCCCCGTCGGATGCTGCAAGAATTTTTTTGCAAATACCTTCTTGTGCCCTTCAATTTTTTGAGGGGTTAATTTCTCATCATTTTACGATTGCTGTTCTGCGGCTTACTTGGCTTTTTTGGGGGAGTACTCTGGGTTCGGGCCAAATTCCGAGCTTGGAGCCCTCTCCCAGACAGCACGCCAAGTACACATAAATTACTACATTCGATTTCATGTACGTGTGAACTCGTGAAATAAAGTTTTATGTTACAAAGTTCGGGAGAAGCACGTTCAGGTAATCAACCAATCAGCACAAGAGGAAGCCGGTATAACTATAGCCTTCCCTCACCTCTGTCCCATGACAGTTTCACAGCATCCCTCCACCACCCCATCACCTCACTCTTGGCTGGTTTTCTATCCCAGTCAAAAGGGGGGAGTACTATGGGTTTGGGCCAAATTCAGAGCCCTTTCCCGGACAGCACACCAAATACGCATAAATTACTACATTCGATTTCATGTACAGTGAGGAAAATAAGTATTTGAACACCCTGCTATTTTGCAAGTTCTCCCACTTAGAAATCATGGAGGGGTCTGAAATTGTCCACTGTGAGAGACATAATCAAAAAAAAAAAAAATCCAGAAATCACAATGTATGATTTTTTAACTATTTATTTGTATGATACAGCTGCAAATAAGTATTTGAACACCTGAATTTTTTTTTATATTTGGTACAGTAGCCTTTGTTTGCAATTACAGAGGTCAAACGTTTCCTGTAGTTTTTCACCAGGTTTGCACACACTGCAGGAGGGATTTTGGCCCACTCCTCCACACAGATCTTCTCTAGATCAGTCAGGTTTCTGGGCTGTTGGTTTGCACACACTGCAGGAGGGATTTTGGCCCACTCCTCCACACAGATCTTCTCTAGATCAGTCAGGTTTCTGGGCTGTTGCTGAGAAACACAGAGTTTGAGCTCCCTCCAAAGATTCTCTATTGGGTTTAGGTCTGGAGACTGGCTAGGCCACGCCAGAACCTTGATATGCTTCTTACAGAGCCACTCCTTGGTTATCCTGGCTGTTTGCTTCGGGTCATTGTCATGTTGGAAGACCCAGCCTCGACCCATCTTCAATGCTCTAACTGAGGGAAGGAGGTTGTTCCCCAAAATCTCGCAATACATGGCCCCGGTCATCCTCTCCTTAATACAGTGCAGTCGCCCTGTCCCATGTGCAGAAAAACACCCCCAAAGCATGATGCTACCACCCCCATGCTTCACAGTAGGGATGGTGTTCTTGGGATGGTACTCATCATTCTTCTTCCTCCAAACACATTTAGCGGAATTATGACCAAAAAGTTATATTTTATGCTAAATCATATCTCTTAAATGTTCTGTTCACAGCAGCCTTGAAATGCATCACAATTAAGTGGAGGCAAGTAGAGCCTCCCTTCTACGATGTTTGGGTTCAAAAAGTGCGGGAACTGTATCAAATGGAAAAGATAACATACTCATTACGACTTCAGAAATCTGTTTTTAGTATACGATGGGGTCCAGCAGAAGTTTTATTCATGTCTTTTCAAGACTGTACACTTGTATCATATATGATAATTATTGCTGATGCATGTAACTGCTCTGTCAAGAATTAATAAAAATGTAAGTTAAAAAAAAATAAAAAAAAAGTTCTATTTTGGTCTCATCTGACCACATGACTTTCTCTCATGACTCCTCTGGATCATCCAAATGGTCATTGGCAAACTTAAGACGGGCCTTGACATGTGCTGGTTTAAGCAGGGGAACCTTCCGTGTCATGCATGATTTCAAACCATGACGTCTTAGTGTATTACCAACAGTAACCTTGGAAACGGTGGTCCCAGCTCTTTTCAGGTCATTGACCAGCTCCTCCCGTGTAGTTCTGGGCTGATTTCTCACCTTTCTTAGGATTATTGAGACCCCACGAGGTGAGATCTTGCATATAGCCCCAGTCCGAGGGAGATTGACAGTCATGTTTAGCTTCTTCCATTTTCTAATGATTGCTCCAACAGTGGACCTTTTTTCACCAAGCTGCTTGGCAATTTCCCCGTAGCCCTTTCCAGCCTTGTGGAGGTGTACAATTTTGTCTCTAGTGTGTTTGGACAGCTCTTTGGTCTTGGCCATGTTAGTAGTTGGATTCTTACTGATTGTATGGGGTGGACAGGTGTCTTCATGCAGCTAACGACCTCAAACAGGTGCATCTAATTTAGGATAATAAATGGAGTGGAGGTGGACATTTTAAAGGCAGACTAACAGGTCTTTGAGGGTCAGAATTCTAGCTGATAGACAGGTGTTCAAATACTTATTTGCAGCTGTATCATACAAATAAATAGTTAAAAAATCATATATTGTGATTTCTGGATTTTTTTATATTTTTATTATGTCTCTCACAGTGGACATGCACCTACGATGACAATTTCAGACCCCTCCATGATTTCCAAGTGGGAGAACTTGCAAAATAGCAGGGTGTTCAAATACTTATTTTCCTCACTGTACGTGTGAACTCCTCAAGTCAAGTCTTCTTCATTTATATAGCGCTTTTAACAATGTAGATTGTTCCAAAGTGGCTTTACAGAGATAATATGAAATCAAAGTTACAGAGATTGTTTTCACAGGGAAGGGAGCCTTCACAGGGAAGAGACTAGTGACACTTCAGGATAGGTCCAGGTGCAGGTCCTTCATCAGATCTGGATACAGCCTGGATCCGGCGGACTGCAGTAAACCTCGGGATAAACAGAGAGACTAATATTAGCGTAGCCATTCTTCTTATGATGTAACAAGTACATCAGGATTTATGGGAAGTTTTCCCGGTTCCAGCTGACCTAATCTATGCAGCCTAACATTGAATTATAGAAGTCTATAATGTGTTATGTGAATGCTAGGTCAAAGAGATGTGTTTTTAGTCTAGTCACCCATAATAGCATTACAATAATCTAGCCTTGATGTCATGAACGCATGGACTAATTGTTCCGCATTTGTCAATGAGAGCATATGACGTAATTTAGATATTTTTTTTTTTGATGTAAAAATGCTGTTTTACAGATACTAGACACGTGACTTTCAAATGAAAGATTGGTATCAAAGAGCACACCCAGGTACCGACGACGAAGACTTAACAGAGCAGCCATCAAGTGTTGGACAGTATTCAAGGTTATTACATGAGGACGTTTTTTGTCCAATAATTAGAATCTCTGTTTTTTCAGAATTAAGTAGTAGGAAATTGCTAGTCATCCAATTTTTTTATATAGAGCTGAGTATCATCAGCATAAAAGTGAAAACTAATTCCATGTTTCCTAATGATATCTCCCAAGGGTAGCATGTACAGAGTGAACAGCAACGGTCCTAGTACTGAGCCTTGTGGTACGCCATACTGAACTTGTGATCGATGAGACATCTCTTCATTTACTGCTACAACCTGATAACGGTCAGATAAGTATGATTTAAACCATGCTAGTGCAATTCCACTAATGCAAACATAATTTTCGAGTTTATTTAAAAATATTGGGGTCAATAGTATCAAATGCTAGCCTGGATGCCAGCCGAACTTAGCCCCACCCACAACATTTTTAGGTCCGGAAGTTCAGTTTGGACTTGATCCATTGTGGAGCTATTATGCCCGAACCAAAGCTGTTCGGACCAATCAAATTGTCAGGGCGGGCTTTGTACGATGATGGACAGATGATCAACAGAAACGTAATCATCCACGTCACCAAAGAGCGCTTGGGTTGAAATTGTTTACAACAAAGATGACTGCCGCTGGAGAATTGAGATTTCACACTTACAAATAAGTCAGATAGAATAAATGCATATTTGGCGTGCTGTCCGAGGAGAGGCTCCGTCTCGGTATTCGGCTCAAACCCAGAGTACTCCCCCCGTATTCCAGGCTGTGGAAGAACAGGCCAAGAGTGAGAGGAGGGATGCTGAAAACGGTCGAGGAATGTTAGGTGAGTTGACAGAGTGAATAAATATATGTTTCCTCTCATGCTGATAGGGTAGACATGGTAATTGTTTGATGACAAGTTGATTGGATTGATTATTTTATCGTGCTCCTTTGTTTATAAAACATTATGTGTAGATTCAGCCATCGCGTCTGTTATAGATAATTATCGACAGCGCATTAATTTGAAAAGAGAAACAGAGAACCGTGATCAAGGCATTTGTCGATCGGAAAGATAAATGAAGAACATACGTCACTTACTCTGTTGCTCTGATTGGTTGTAGGTCTATCCAATTGAGTGCAGAGGCATTTTCCTTCCTGGTTCGGTTGAAATACGAACCAGAATTAGTGAGCATAGAAGTACCATTAGAACAGGGGATGAGCGCAGTCCAGTCGCCGCTCATTTTAAACTAGCTGGGCATAATGTCAGCGCCCTCAGATATATCGGGGTGGAGCGGGTCAACAAACCATCTAGAGGAGGTGATTATGATAAAAGACTTCTCCAGTGGGAAACTTTTTGGATTCGCTTTTTAAATACAATGTCTCCTCATGGTCTTAATGAAGAATTTTATATAAAACCATTCTTATAAAAAATAAAAAATACATATTTTTGTAAGAAATTGTTTGTTTATATGCTGACTACATTTCAGTAGGTCTTGTGAATATGTGGGTATTGTTAATTATATACTCTAATTATTTGGGGTTGACTTGGACTGTGGAATTGTTTCTTCCACTTATTTATTTTTATTTATCTTTTTTTTTTTTTTTTTTTTTTTTTTTTGGATAGCTATGTTATGTACTCTTTTGGGGATATTGAGATTTGAAGGACCCCTTTTTTGAGATGTGTGGTTTGTGGAGAATGTGTATGTAAGTGTTCTCTTAATTGAGTAATGTGTGGGGCTATTAGCTAATTAAACTAATTGATATCATAGGGTGGGTCAGTTGATTGTAAGACCTATATATATCCCTTCATCAAATGTGTCCACCATTTGCCTGAAGAAGACCCAGTAGAGTCAAAACGTTGCATTTTTTAATTAAATATGGGAGCAAAAAGCAGTGTTGCAGATATCAAATTTTTTTCACTTTATCGGTTGAAATACACGCCCCCATAATCACAGCCCAATGGAGCAGTATCAGACTCATATTCTGACTAGAATCTGAGTATGATGACATCAGGCTAATCAAATGCAGCACTGAGATCAAGTAACACTAATAGAGAGATACAACCACGATCGGATGATAAGAGCAAATAATTTGTTACTCTAACGAGAGCTGTCTCGGTACTATGGTACGGTCTAAATCCTGACCGAAAATTCTCACAGATATAAATTCTTTCAAGAAAGGAACACAGTTGTGAGGATACCGCCTTTTCTAGTATCTTTGACAGAAAAGGTAGATTCGAGATCGGCCTGTAATTGACTAATTCTGTACGATCAAGTTGCATTTTTTTAACAAGCGGTTTAATCATAGCCAGCTTAAAAGTTTTTGGTATGTATCCTAGAGACAAAGACGAATTAATGATATTAAGAAGAGGATCTATGACCTCTGGAAGCATCTCTTTCAGTAGCTTAGTCGGTATAGGGTCTAACATACATGTTGTCGATTTAGATGATTTAACGAGTTTAACGAATTCTTCCTCTCCTATAGCAATGAATGAATCAAATTTTTCCTCAGGGAGACTACAATGCACTGCCTGATGCGATACTGTAGTAGACAGTTGCATGGTTATAATTTTCTCCCTGATATTATCAATCTTATAAGTAAAGAAGTTCATAAAGTCATTACTGCTGTGCTGCTCGGAAACTTCTGGGCTTGAAGCTTTATTTTTGTTAGTTTAGCCACTGTTTCAAATAAATACCTAGGGTTTTTTTTTTATTTTCTTCTAATAGGGTTGAAAAAGTGATAGGACTAACATATTTGTAACACGGAGTTGGCTTTGCAGCCTTGGCTAAATGAAGTTCACACAAGACTAGATAATGATCTGAGATGTCATCGCTCTGCTGCAGAATTTCAACGGCATCAACATCTATTCCATGTGATAATATTAGATCTAGAGTATGATTACGACGATGAGTAGGTCCTGACACGTGTTGTCTAACTCCAATTGAGTTTACAAAGTCTTTAAATGCCATACCCAATGCATCTTTTTCATTATCGATGTGTATATTAAAATCACCAACAATTAGTACTTTATCTGCAGCCAATACTAACTCTGATAGAAAGTCAGCAAATTCTTTGATAAAGTCTGTATGGTGCCCTGGTGGCCTGTATACAGTAGCCAGCACAAATCTCAAACGTGATTTATCATTTACACTAGATAGTGTTACATTAAGCACCAACACTTCAAAAGAAGTATATTTAAAACTAGACTTCTCAGTAATTCTGAAGATATTACTATAAATTACAGCAACTCCTCCCCCTTTGCGTTTCAGACGAGGTTCATGTTTATAACAGTAATCTTGCGGGGTGGACTCATTTAAAGTAATGTAATCGCAGAGGTGGACAGTAACAAAGTACATTTACCTGAATACTGTACTTAAGTACACTTTTTGAGTATCTGTACTTTACTTGAGTATTATTTTTTCTGGAAACTTTTTACTTTAACTTCACTACATTTGAAAGACAAATATCGTACTTTTTACTCCACTACATTTCTGTCAAGGTCCTCGAGTAGAAAGTAGTAACATCGGTCAGTGGATGATTTTGGTTGCAGGGACCCGCAGGGGTTGTATTTTGGTTGGAAATGAAAGTCGGATTGATGTCAGAAACCCACTGATGTTGGTTTCTGACGTCAACCCGATTTTCGTTTTCAACCAAAATACAACGTCGGTCCAATGTTGGAGATTAATGTCAATCTGATGTTGGATTCTGACATCAACCTGATTTTCATTTTCAACGTTGGGTTTGGTCTTCTAAATGCGAATTTTGTCATTGTTTTGGTGCACACTAGCTTATAGAAAACAGTAAGGCTAACATATTCATACTAAAAGCCAAAACACTTTAAATAGGGCACTATTTGAGGGAACAGCCATTTGGGTGTCCGAAACCATTGTGGACGTTATTGAGTGACTTATTCAATCTCACATTCAATCCCACTACTGGAACTGTGTTCTAGAAATACATCTGATATTGATATGAGTGTAGGCAGGCATAGATTCAGAGGCATAATACTGTAAGTATTACACACAACAATGCAACAATAATGAAACAATGCATTGACATTTACTTTTGATACTTAAGTACTTTTAAAAACAAGTACTTCTACCTAAGTAAAAATCGGTCTTTACAACTTTTACTTGTAACGGAGTAATATTTGACCAGTAGTGTCTGTACTCTCACTCAAGTAAGGAAGTTGTGTACTTTGTCCACCTCTGTGTAATCGTTTGGTTTTAACCAGGTTTCTGTCAAACACAGCACATCTAGATTATAGTCTGCAATCATATCATTAATGCAACCCAAGCTTTATCATTTGCTCATTTATATTATATCTGTTTTTTATTTGTCAAGTCAAGTCATCTTCATTTATATAGCGCTTTTAACAATGTAGATTGTTCCAAAGCAGCTTTACAGAGATACAAGGATAGTTTAAAGTAACAGAGATTGTTTTGGCTTTATAGCAGTTCTTGAATAAAGTTATTTTCCAGCTAAAGTTAATTTGATTGATTCACTTCCGTCGCAACGATCATTAGTTATTAACTTAGGGGCCGCTAAGACGACACCGTTCTAACAGGAAACTCTACACAGACTTTAAACGTGAAACCTGTGAGAACGCTGATGGCGCACATGCGTATTACGAGTTCAGTCTATTGGTATGCGCGTTTGAATATATGTGTGAAGGTTTGTAATTCCTACAAACCAAGCCTTAAAAAACGACTTGTCTGGCCTTAACATTTTTTGATACAGAATTGTATCACTTCGGGGTAGATACGCGAACCGAATTTTCCCAACCACGCTTTATCTGTAGAGTGGTAAAGGGATACTCCATAAGGACAGACTAGTTGACACTTTAGCACCCCGCTATGTCATCGGGTCCAGGCGCAGGTCCTTTGTCAGATCTGGATACGGCCTGGATCCGGCAGGCTGCGGGAAAACCTCGGGATAAACAAAGACACTAAAATTAGCGTAGATGCCATTCTTCTCATGATGTAACGAGTACATCAGGATTTATGGGAAGTGTTCCCGGTTCCGGCTGACCTATGCAGCCTAACACTGAATTATAGAAGTCTATAATTTGTTATGTGTATGCTAGGTCAAAGAGATGTGTTTTTAGTCTAGCTTTGAATTGCCCAGCTTTTTCCCATCGTTAAACTAGCAAAAGTGGATTAGGACACGTCCTAACTGCACTTGCACCTTGTGCTTTAGACCATGTGCTTAGATCGTTAAAATAGGCCCTTTATCGTCCTTGATGTGAACAGGCCTTAAGACTAATTCTTGTTGTAAAGTATAAATATGTAGTGTATAATAAACAGTTTGGCTAGAAAATCTAGCAGTATTTGTATTGTCGTGACACTTTGGATGAGTGGTAAACAGAAAAAGAATTGCACAGACATGAAAACATGTCACACAGATCAATGTCCCTTTATAATGAGTTTAGCATCATGCCCTTGCTGTGTCCTTGCACCCTGATACTAACTTTATATTTGAGAATTTTCAATGTAGTACATCAGCAAGTTAAAGTTATAAACTCTCAGATGAATAGTAAATGTGCAAATAAAGGTTCAGTAAGGAAGAAATCTGAGAGTAAAGCTGCTCTGACGTTAGGACTCATTGAGACAGTTTATCTGCTTTCCTGATTTCCCACTATATGATATTTCAGCAAAGCAACCTTTCTGGTCAAAATCTTGACTGATTGTCATTTTGTCACTCAATTTTTGTATTCAATTTATATAAAGGTTGGTAAAGCACAAACACATTGTAGCTTATGTCATAGACTGAGAGAATATCTATTTCCTCTGTTGTAATAATGAGTGAAATGACAGATATGATGTTATATTTCACTCCTACATTTGGTAGTACGACGGAAATGCCATCTGAGAGAGACATAAACAGGGAAGCATAGCTAAAATAAATTAAATATGTTTATTGTGTTTGCATAATGTTTTTAATAGATCATTAGTTCACCTAATGAAATTTGTCAGTATGTCTCACATTATTCTATAGTTTTATTTTGAGATTTTTCTATGAATGCTTATTATAGAAATATGCACCATATTCAACATTGCAAAATTTGGTAACACTTTATTTTACAGTGTCCTTGTTATATATCTGAAAAATGTATTTACCATAGTAATAACAGTAAATGATGCATTATGACATGCAACTAACCCTAAACCAAACCTTAATGCTAGCCTAACCTTAAAGTACATGTTGTTAATTAATAATCAGTACTTAAATATATAATTACACTGTAACAATGACACCGTAAAATAAAATGTAACCAAAAATGTTGTTGTGTGTGTGTGTGTGTGTGTGTGTGTGTGTGTGTGTGTGTGTGTGTGTGTGTGTGTAAATGAATGAATACTGTATACACACGCACCACACATGTTGGGTGTCCACATTTAATGGGGACATGGACATAATGATTTTTATATTGTAAAAACTATATCCCCAGAACCTAACCTTACCTCTAAACACAAACCTCACAGAAAACGTACATTTTCAAAAAAAAAAAAAACAACATAATTTAGTATAATTTATAACATGTTTTCTTCATGGGGACCATGACAATTTTTTTTCCACAAGGACAGACATTTCTGATATTACTATCTTTGTGGGGATGTTTAGGTTTATCAGGACACACACAAATTGTGATTTCTAATCCAGGAACCATGTTTGAGAACTTTGTGAGCCCTGGTGGAAGAGTGGGGTAACATCTCACAGTAAGAAAAGGCCAGTCTGCTACAGTCCATGAGGATGATCTGTGGGACTTACAGCAGCTCCTGGCTACACCAGTTATGACTGCTTATTTTCATATTGTTCAGGGACTCATTGTTCCATTTCTTTTCCTCAAATGTCTGCGGAACTTGTTTAGTTTATGTCCCAGTTGTTGAATCTTTTTTATGTTCATACCAATATTTATACATTAAGACATTTTCTGGAAATAAAAGCAGTTGAAAGTTAGAGGACATCACTTTTTTTACCGAGTTTAGTTCTGTTTGACTGTCCCTTTTTTGTCATAATGTTTTTGATAACACAGATGCAACATGACTGATGAAAGTGATTAAGCATAAAGCACATAATATCTACATTTACCATTTATTCCAGTACATTGAGGATTTATGCTGCGTGCTCAGTTTATTAAATGAGCTAATTTAATACAATTTATGAACATTGTGTCGATTTATTTCAGTGTGTGTGGAAAGAAGTTAAATTGAACATCAAATGCAGAAAACATACTCTCTGAAATAAGCTACATACTAAGATACATGTAGTGTAAATTACAAATATAAATCCTACAAAGATAATCATATCCTTTATGAGTGACAGCTTTACCAGTTTAATTACAATTGATGCTCTGTAAAAATATCAACCAGAGAGGATGATGGCTGAAATATCTTCAGAGTTAAGATGTGTTTAACTGTCTTTTTAAACCAGGGATAAAATAAAGCATAGATCAGTGGATTCAGACCTGAGTTTGTGTACAAGACCCATGTCAAAACATTTATGGTTGTGGAAGAGATTACTGTCATAGAACAGATATAGTATGGTATAAAGCAAAGCATATAAACTATCACAATGATTCCTAATGTCAGAGCAGCTTTACTCTCAGATTTCCTCCTCAATGAACCTTCCGTTACACATTTACCACCCTTCATCAGAGAGTTTATAACTTTCACTTGCTGATGTGCAACATAGAAAATCCTCAAATATAAAGTTATGATAAGGGTACATGGAAAAATAAAAGACACGAACAGATCAGTGACAAACCAGGCAAATCCTATCGTAAGAGAACACTTTCCATAACACATGTCTGTTCTGAGTGGATTGTCAAAATATCCATTATCAATTACAAGGATAGTGTTATAAGTTGAAAAACAAAGCCAGCTCAGACAGATGCTCACTAAAGTTTTAGTTGTGGTTATTTTCTGTGGGTACTGTAAAGGGTGACACACAGCCACATAACGATCAACAGCAATTAAAACTAAATTACTGAGAGATCCTGAGAAAACCAATCCAAGGATTATCATAAACAGTTCACAGAAAGTGTCTCCAAAGTACCAACACGTCTCAATCTGCCTAGAGCCCTCTACGGGTAAAAGAAATCCCATAAGCATGTCGGCCACAGCCAGAGAGAGAATAATCAGGTTGGTTGGAGTGTGAAGCTTCTTGAAGTGAGAGATGGAGATGATCACCAGCAGGTTCAGAAACACAGTCCATGCTGACAGCAATGATACAAACACATACATGATATTGTATTCATATTTAGAGCGTTTTCCCTTGATACATGATGAGTTGACGGCAGGAAAGCAGTAAAGAGTCTCATGATCCTCTGTCTCATTAGCCATGAGTGAGTCTCCTCATGTTAGGAGTTTGTTCTGCTCTCTTTCTTGTCTATAATTTATACAGTGTCTGGATCAGACGGCCCACCCATCTACTGCCCACTGATGATGTAACATTCAAATGTTTGTTTGTTTTTTATTAATTTTTTTTAATCTTTTTTTTTTTTAAACATTAGCTTTGAAATGCAATTAATTTCTTCAGTCCAGATTAGAATTCTCTTACACTGGTCAAAAGTTAAAGCATTTTTATTTATTTTTTTCATCATTTCTTCGCTGTCTTGGTATTGTTTAGTATTTCCACATAAAAGCAATGCACAGGTGGAACTGAACTGAACACAGGTGTGGTGGTTTTTGCTTTAATCAGTAATCAGCCACTGTAGATCACCCTTCCTTTGAGCGGCTCCTGGAACTCATCTGAGGGGTCCCTTGGTGAGGTTAAGATGATTTCTGTGAATTAGGAATGGGGTCCAGACATAGAGGGGTTATGTCATCCACTGGAACTCAAGAATGCTTGAGCTGTCCATAACCCTCCCAGTTTACCCTGTAAAATAACTATTGCAATGTAATAGGTGGGCAATAACTGTCCCGTTTACAGAACACATTATCAAAAATAGTGAAATAATCTTTATACTGTACAGTGAAAAAGCTATTGAATTGAACATATGTGTAATAAAAAGGTTTCAGTTCCCAATGACATCCATTATATGGACAAAAAAATACTATGGTGGCTGGTGTCTCGTATCTCTATTTTCACGTTCCCTGTAATAGAATCGCCAATAACTAGGGCATATTCAACAGGATTCTCAGTGGGTGTTTCACTATCTATTTGAATCTATTTGAAGTTGTTATCGGAACGGAAGAGCAGTGTTTTGTCCCGCGACTACAGCGCCTCACCGTCACCCAGTTGCCCTGCTGCACGGGCTCTACTTCAGCCGGAACCGAACAATGTAAAGAGTTCACTAAGCTAGTCACATCCAAAGCAGTATCTAAAGCCCTTGCACTCTTACAATTAACCTCGATTAAAGCTTGGATGCGTGTCTCTAATTCTCAAATCTTCCCCGTCAGCTTGACTATCTCCCTGCATTTATCACATGTAAATCCTGTGCTGACAGAGAAGGATATGCTAAACATGTTGCATGACGTGCAAGTAACAATAAGAGGAGAAGATGACATGACTCACCGTGTTTGTTGACTGATCCTACTCACCCAAGTTGTTTGATGAACTCGTAAAAGGTGCGAGCGTGCACAAGAAAAATAAATAGAGCGCACGGATGGCATGCTAACAGGCTAGCGAATTACTAGCGTGTTGTGCTAGCGATGTCAGGTTAATGTGTGATGTTGAGTAAGTTATATTTAGCAGTATAAACAACATGGAATGATAGTAAATAATGATTCAAAACAGAAAGATATACGAAGCTTTCAGACGCAAACCAACGCAACAGCAACAGAAGCAATGAGGCAGACAGGAGCAATCGATCAGCAATCCAAGCCATCGAAGTGAATTAAGTGCCGTTACAGTTAACCCTCTGGGGTGTAAGGTGTTTTTGGGGTCCTTGAGATGTTCTGACATACCCTACCAAACAAGGCTACCATAAAATGTGAGCAACATGTATGTACATGTTCGTATTTTTGAGAGAATAATGTTTATGCATGGTTATTGAAAAAACTAAAAACTAAAGTTTCTGAAATAAGGCCACAAAACACATTCTAAATATGTGTCCACAAGACTTTTGAATAATGGATGTCGTCGCGTAGAGTTTTTTCTTCAAAATGATCAGAAAATCATCCTGCCTAATCATTCACATAAAACAATACATTGATTTAAATTTTGTAAGACACTTTTTGTTTGGAAAGGCAATATGCGTAGGGGTGAATAATGAGTGGTTCACACCTGAGAAGACAATGGCCCGCATAATGGGCTGCATACATAATGAGCCTTTCGTTCAGGTGTGTGACTGAGCCACAAGAAAGAATGCAAGAGCTATATATATTCTACAAAATTGGTTCAGCATCTCGTTGGAAGCATCTCAATTTTTTTTTATTTTTCCACAAATTGTGCTTGCAAAATGTATAATATCCAAGGTAAACATGTCTAGTAATTGTGCAGTTAATTCTCATACTGTATTTTCAGAAAGTTTTGGAATATGTATCCTCTCCCCAAATTTGTCACAAAAAAAACTCAATAAAAATTATTTAAAGAAAAGGCTTATATTGACCTTTTAATATTTTGTTTACATCTACCTTGTAAATATATTTTTTGCTATTTTATTAAAAAGGTTACAATCACAACAATTCAAGTGTAATCTTTCTTTGTAAAAACTAAAGTATACATTATATCATACGTATTTCAAAGTGAATGATTCATTACTTTGAATATAGCCTACTTTGGAACAAACACTATAATAACATCTTAGTTGATGACTTTATTTTTGACAAAACATACATTTAAAATATGAGCAAAAATTGGCGAACAAAAGCTTATTTGATGCGGCAGTCTATTTTACAGTAAAAACTTTATAATCTATCTGTAACGATAACCAGCTGGAGTGCCCTCGAGAGCCACCAGAGGGCGCTCCATAATAGACTATGATCACTTCCTCACAAACTACATTTCCCATAACTCACTGCCCGGACTCATCAGCACTCATCTCATTCACCTGTGTCTTATCACCTTGTTTCACTCACACCATAAATACCTGGTTTTCACATTCACTCAGTGCGAAGTCTTGTTTTACTGTTACTATATTTCTGAGCGTTATTTACCTGTGTTTGATTCTTGTTTTGCTGACCTTGGACTGTTTCACCGTTTCCTGATTGTTTCTCTGCCTGGCCTGACTCGGATTGTTTATTGGACTCTGATTATTGCTGCCTGCCCTGACCTCTGCCTGTTATTTGGATATTCTCTGTGTTTCCTCCTTTGATCTGTTCGCTGTTGATGACCCTGCCTGTACGACTACTCTGTAAATAAACTGCATTTGGATCTTCACCTTTGTGTCTCGGAGAAGATCGTAACAGAAGACTTCGCCACACATAGATCCAGCAGCTGAGAACTCACCATCATGAATCCAGCAGTCAAGATTATGCGTCTCCGTCAAGGAGATCAACCCATCGAGAGTTACATTGTTGACTTTCTGGAGCTTGCTCACCTGACTTCTATGGATGAGGTATGCCTTATGATTTTTTTTCGTGGAGGGCTATCCGAGCCGCTCAGCTCCGCTATGCCACTGCACAATCCCCAATGGACTTTAGGATTTTATATTTATTTGGCCCTGCAACTGAGTGGTTCTGCCTATGCTGTGGGGATCACAGAGGAGAAGCATGGTACTCCCACATTAGCCCTCATTCCTCAGCCTCGTCCTGTCACATCCTCCGAGGCTGAGCTTCTCCATGTCAGCCCTGCCGAGCCCGCACTTCACGCCAGATCTGCCGAAGCCAAGGCAGTATGTGTCATGCCCGCCGCCCCTGAGACTGAGAGCGTCATGCCCGCCGCGCCTGAGACAGCAAGCGACATGCCCGCCAAGCTAGAGCCTTCACCGCTGGTCCCGTCCAGCACAGAGCCCTCTTCATCGCTGGTTCCGTCCAACTCAGAGCCCTCTTCATCGCTGGTCCTGTCCAGCTCAAAGCCCTCTTAATCGCTGGTCCTAACCAGCTCAAAGCCCTCGCCGCCGCTGGTCCCGTCAAGCTCAGAGCGCTCTGATCCTGATCCAGAGACTGTTCACGTCACTTCTGCCGATCCAGAAACTGAGCTTCACGTCACTTCTGCCGATCCAGAGACTGAGCTTCACGTCACGTCCGCCCGTCAAGAGTCTCGTCCCGCCGAGACTGAATCTGTTCCTGAGCCTGAATCTGATCCTGATACTAAGCCTGAATCTGTTCCTCTTCCTCTTTCTGCGCCTGTGTCTTCGGACAAGATGGCCGACTCCACGCCTGTGTCTTCGGACAAGATGGCCGACTCCACGCCTGTGTCTCCGGACAAGATGGTCGCCGCCGAGTCAGTGTCTCAGGACAAGATGGTCGCCACCGAGCCAGTGTCTCAGGACAAGATGGTCTCCGCCGAGCCAGTGTCTTCGGACAAGATGGCCGCCGCTGAGCCGGTGTCTGTTCCTTAGCCGGTGTCTGTTCCTGTCCCTGAGCCGGTGTCTGTTCCTGTCCCTGAGCCGGTGTCTGTTCCTGTCCCTGTGTCTGTTCCTGTTCCTGAGCCGGTGTCTGTTCCTGTGCCATGGCCGCCTGAAGGGTCGTCTCCTCCCTGGCCGCCTGAAGGGTCGTCTCCTCCCTGGCCACCTGAAGGGTCGTCTCCTCCCTGGTCGCCTGCACAGCCTGCTCCGCCCTGGTCGCCTGCACAGCCTGCTCCGCCCTGGTCGCCTGCACAGCCGGATCCGCCCTGGTTGCCTGCACAGCCTGCTCCGCCCTGGCCTTCCGCCCTACCGCAGTCTCAAGGTCCTCTTCCGCTCCACGGACCTGGCCCTCCATCCCGCCCCCGGATCCGCCTCCGGGCCACCTCCCACCTGGACAGTTTTGGAGCGTCTGGAAGCCGCTCTTTGGGGAGGGGCTATGTAACGATAACCAGCTGGAGTGCCCTCGAGAGCCACCAGAGGGCGCTCCATAATAGACTATGATCACTTCCTCACAAACTACATTTCCCATGACTCACTGCCCGGACTCATCAGCACTCATCTCATTCACCTGTGTCTTATCACCTTGTTTCACTCACACCATAAATACCTGGTTTTCACATTCACTCAGAAATGTAGTAACAGTAAAACAAGACTTCGCACTGAGCGTTATTTACCTGTGTTTGATTCTTGTTTTGCTGACCTTGGACTGTTTCACCGTTTCCTGATTGTTTCTCTGCCTGGCCTGACTCGGATTGTTTATTGGACTCTGATTATTGCTGCCTGCCCTGACCTCTGCCTGTTATTTGGATATTCTCTGTGTTTCCTCCTTTGATCTGTTCGCTGTTGATGACCCTGCCTGTACGACTACTCTGTAAATAAACTGCATTTGGATCTTCACCTTTGTGTCTCGGAGAAGATCGTAACACTATCCAAAACTAGTCAACGAAATGTTGTCTTTCATATGTCTGTAACATAGGTCTATCGTTTTTATATGGCACATAAATGTTAATTTGCAGTTTAATACGTTGCTTATACAAATACATTTTATTTCAGTCGATTTTTACTCATCTCAGTATAGCAATATAGTTTGCTAAAAGCGGATCATTCATTCACACACAGAAACGCGATTCAAATTTAAACAGTCTTTTTGCGAGCTGTAGTAAACAACCATGTAATCTCTGCCGTTCATTCATTCACACACAGAAACGCAATTCAAATTATAACAGTCTTTTTGCGGTTTACAGACACTTGCTATTAGAACAAAGCACTTGAGAATAAAAAACTTACTACAGTATTCCTCAGCTGGATCCATTGCTCCTCGAAATACCAGCACTTCTGACTGAGGTACATTTTCCATTATTATTATTAAGATAGTATTATTCCTCACAGCGCTCCGAGACGGTGTAAACAAGTACAATGATCTGATTAAACTTAATGTGTTTTATCGAGCTGATATGGGGGTGTTCACAGTTTGCATGTATTGCCTCAGATCGTTTGCATTTGAATAGTGCGCGCTCTCCGTGGGCGTGTTCACATTAAACTTAAGCTGAAATGAGAACGACTGACATCTCTCTCTTTTCATACAGATTACATAAACAGAGAATATTTGTTTTAGTTTTGAATTAGATCATTTAAAAGCAGACAATTAAATGATTATAAAGATATATTGCTCATGCCTGGGTGAATAGTATTTGAGTTTTGTTTAGTTTAGAGACGTGCTCCAAACATTTTTTTTCACCGAGACGGACAGGCAGAAAGGACACCCTGTTTATTTTCTTTA
Organism: Rutilus rutilus; assembly: GCF_951802725.1. NCBI lineage: Eukaryota > Metazoa > Chordata > Actinopteri > Cypriniformes > Leuciscidae > Rutilus > Rutilus rutilus. The sequence continues at coordinate 77,928,779 of NC_140209.1, forward strand.
TTTTACAAAAACACAATGTTTTTTTTTTCGCTTGTAAGTGGACACATAAAAAAGTAGACATTTAACAGTTTATTTTTTCATATTTCTTAAGTCTGTATGACCATAAATGGAGTATTTTAAGTCTGTTTTGCTGCTATGTGAAAAAAATCGAGCAAAACGCGCCGTCGCGTTTGCCGACCTCAGAGGGTTAAAAGAGCTGAGTCAGAATTTTTCCTCCACCTGTAAGGATGTGTTAAATCTGACAAACGGGCTTAATGCAGGGTCTAATGATCAGGGGCATCATGCACCTATTTTTTTATTTTAATTAAAATTACATTGCATTGAATGACTGATGTTATGGGGTCTCACTTGGGAGCCCAATCACCTTTGAGTGGTAAGAAAACGGGTCAATGAACATTGGCGAGTGAGATTTGTATGGCAAGCCACTCCCCTAGACATAAGGGTATATAAGCAATCCCATGGCACTTCTCGTAAAGAGTAGGGGTGTAACCCCGGAGTCCAAAATTCGCTCCATTGGCCCTTGCCAATTATGACCTCCTAATTATCCCTTCCATTGAATTGGCTCTATCACTCTCTCTCCTCTCCACCTATAGCTGGTGTGTGGTGAGTGCACTTGCGCCCTTGTTCTGTGGCTGCTGACATCATCCAAGTGGATGCTGCACACTGGTGGTGGTTGAGGAGAGATCCCTTGATATGATTGTAAAGCACTTTAGGTGTACAGTAGTACATATGAAATCACTATATAAATCCTCTCCATAAAGCCTCCCATCCAAGGCATGTAAGTTCTCGTCCACACTTGCTGCCAAGGCTAATGGTGCCGCTGGACAGGCTGCCTCTGCCTTGCATGCTACATCCTTTCTGCAAGTCTACCAGGCCAAAACACTAAAAGAGCAGCACAAGTGTAGATCTCAGCCGGGGTTGATGCAGGAACTGTAGTACAGTCACAGTGTGGGCCCTCGGCCAGACAATGTCCACCTTGGTGGAATGGACTGGGGTGCTATATGCAACTGGCACGTAGTCTCGGGCTCCTGGACAGGACCTTGACTACAAGGAGGAGAAGGGCGAAGGGCACAGCACCTATTACTGAGGATTTACAGCAGGAAAGCCGAAGCTGCTCCCCGGTCCACGAGGCCGAAGGGCAAGAAATGGAGGAGGTTAGCTTGGAGAAGGTACTAGCCGAACTGAGAGATTTTAGACGTGACAACAAGCAACAGCTTTCGGAGATACAAGACTTTCAAAAGATAAGCTGGATGAAGCTGAGGGTCGAATTGAGGAGGTGGAAACAGCCATGCAGGCAGCGTCATCGTTGCTCACGCAACTTTTACAACGCCAGGACAATATGGAGGCTAAACTTATTGACCAAGAGGGTCGTGCACGCCGAGAAAACATAAGGATTTACGGTATTCCCGAGGGGGCTGAAGACAATAATATCGAAGGTTTCATAGATAAACTGCTTCGGGATTGCCTGGATTTCCCCCAGGACGCGCAGATCAAAACTGAAAGAGCCCACAGAGCCCTTGGCCCTAAGCCCGCTGACGCGCAGTCAAAGCCTCGCTCCATCATTGTCAAGTTTGCGAGTTACAAAGTCAAAGAAGAAGTTATACGTAGAGCCTGGCAGAAGGGACAAGTGCAATACAACAATGATCGCTTCTATGTGGACCACGATTACCCACCAGCTATTATCAAGAAACGTGCGGAGTACAATCAAGCAAAGAAGATGCTGAAGGAGAGAAAAGTTCCAAACTCCTTACCCAGCAAAACTACACATCTTCTATGGAGATGAGACCTGCCTGTACCAGACCGCGGCGGAGGCAACGTCAGATATGGCATCACGGGGGCTCCCAGTCAAAGTTATCCGTCCCTCAGTCAGCTCGTACCAGCGGGAACTACGACTGCTTTCATCTTGGCAAGTGGCCGGAGACCAGGACGCAGTAATACCGAGCGACACACGCTCCCAGGAGGGTGATGAGCCCCGGCAGCAGTTTAAAGAAAAGTTGCAGTAATTCAGACGTCTACCCCCTACATATAAGTGATTCCCCATAGAACGCATTTAGACTGATGCTTGTTCGAATAAGATAATAGAAGTTGTCCTTTTAGTTTTTGCTGTGCCCTCGTTTTACTCCTAACTTTAATTGTAAACTAAAATGTCGGGGCATACAAATTAAAAAGGATGGGTTTTTCTAAAATATATTACTCGTCCTATAAATCAGGTCATAGGCGGGGTGTGGCCACTCTCATATCACAAAGAGTCCCATTTGAACTTACCTCTGAAACTACAGACAAAGAAGGGAGATTCTCGCTGATAACTGGTAGAATAGATGGAGTCCAAATAACACTGTTGAATGTATATGCTCCCCCAGACAGTGACATTTCATTTTATAGAAAACTATTTGATTTAATGGCACAGTCAACTGGTATTCTTATTTGTGGAGGGGATGGGAATATACGACTTCATTTTCTTCTGCAAAGATGTTTGGGGAATCTGTCTTGAGGAGTTAAGCCTAGAATTAATGTCAGAATATGGTATTGTGGACATTTGGAGGGATTTATATCCAACAAACCGAGATTATACCCACTTTTCCCATGCACATACAGTATACTCTAGAATCGATTTTGTTTTTTGTTTTTTTGTTAAAGTGATCGGGGCACTATACACAAAACCAACTGCGCAGATAAAAATAAATGGTCATTTATCAAATACTATTGAACTAGAACGCGGGACAAGACAAGGGTGCGGACTCTCCCCTTTACTCTTCGCCCTTTATATAGAACTGCTAGCTCAATTAATAAGACAAACAAACAGTATAAAAGGTATAAATATTTCTGGTGATGTACACAAGGTGGTGCTATACGCCGATGATGTGCTATTGTACATAAGTGAACCAAACACATCACTTCCCAAATTATTTCAGACTCTAAGTAGCTTTGGTGATTATGCTGGTTATAAATTAAATGTAAACAAGACACAGATATTGACATTTAATTATAATCCTCCAAAAACAATAAGCGATGAATTAAATCTTAAATGGGACCGGACCATATTAAAATACCTAGGTATCTTAATCCCCAAAGATATAACCATTATAGCTAAGTGTAACTATGATGATCTTTTGAATAAAATACAACTTGATATAAAGAGATGGACCATCACCCCCTTTATGAGTCTAATCCAAAGAATTGAATCTGTAAATATGAACCTATTACCAAGATTTCTATTTTTGTTCCAAGCTCTCCCGGCAGAAATTACAAAAAAGCTATTTTTAGAGTGGGACAAAATGATTTCTAGATTTATATGGTCAGGAAAAAAGCCGAGGATCAGATTTAAAACATTACAGCTCTCCAAAGAAAACGGGGGTATGGCTGTAGCCTGGTTCTACCAGACTCTCGTACATTTAATTTGTACAGAGAGTCTGGCCTCTCTCCATTGACAAGCGTTAACTTCCTTGTAGGCGGGTACTCTGTTGAAGTTTAAAACTATTGGATCTGCCCAGAGCCAGATTTTTTATTTGATTTGATTTGATTTATTTGACAATAAAATGTAAAACAAGTACAATCAAGCCCTAAAGACCAATTCATACACATCTTTAAAAAATAAACTGTCAAGGATAAAATACACAAAAAAGCCATACGCTTATTTCCATTGTGGTCCTCAGAATTCAAAAATGGACAAGCAGTTCGTAATGGGAATGAGATCAACACAACACACATCATCATACACATAATACCTCAAACATCGTTAAAAAGACATTTTTTTTACTTCTCTTCTAAAAGGACCTTCTTCTTGAATTTGTTTTAAGCAATCAGGCAATTCATTCCAAGCAACAGCGCTAGAATATTAAAACGAATTCTTCCCATTTAAACTCTTAAACCGACACAAGTATATATTGTTTATCCTTGACCTTGTAGAAAAACTATGAACATCTCTTATGAAAACGTAGTAGTCACACAAATACTTTGGAACATTTCTCTGTAATATTTTATACACCATCATCAACTTAAGAAAAATTACCCTCTTGTCCACTTTTAAAAACCCTATTTCCCTAAAATGATTAGTATTTAAATGCATTTGTGGATGAAGGCTTAGAATAATTCTACACAACTTGTTCTGAGCAGTCTGTAAGTTAATTTTCACTCGTTTCGTAGAGCCACTATACCAGAAAGTTGATGCATAATCAAAATGTGCTTGCACTAATGCACCAGCTAACATTTTTAAGGTTTGTGTATCTAAGTAAGCAGCCTGTCTTGCTAAGAATTTTATTCGATTACATACTTTAGAATGAACTTGAACATGATCTGCCATAACCAATCGCTAACATTTGGTCGTGACGTAACCCTACAACTCAAACTAGCGCACGACCTCAACGTCATCGTTCTCAGCCACTCCCTCTGTTCGCTGATTGGACCGCCAAAAAAAAACGGTAACCCTTTATTTTACAGTCCCCTAATTACTAGGTATTTACCTAGTAAATACATGGTAAGTTATAGTTGTTTATTGGTAATTACCACAGGTAACAAGTATGTAAATGCAGAGAAACTACAAACTAATTACTAGGTATTTACCTGGTAAGCATATGGTAAATTATAGTATTTTAGTGTGTAATTACTTAAGGTGATTAGTATGCAATTACAGAGAAACTACCAGGGAAAAAAAAACACTGTTAAATATCAACTCAACAAAGTACTGTGTACTTGTTACCTGTTTAGGTTGGTAATTACTCCGATTTAATTGTGTACTTCCTCAGAATGTAGGCAGCCAATTTTTAGAAACACCTCCAGTATTACTCATCAATTCAAGTTAGGTTTGTAGTTATCCTAGGGTTATGTTGGTAACAGTCCATGTTTATTTATTACTATCTTGAAATTAAGACGTAGTTTCCAATAAATTACCTTGTCTTACATAGTTGTTGTTCATTGCTACACCCATTTATAGAGGGTTTATCAAATAATTTACCTTACACTTACCTGGTAACTACCCCGCAGGAACAGTTTTTCATAATGTCATGGCACATCTTAAATACTGGGTATGTTCTTGCAGATGTTTTTACAATTTACTCAGTAAGTAAAGTGCAACTGTACTGTAAATTGAAGCCTTGTTTATTTCCATGGTATTACCGGAATTGTACCATATAACTTGATCATTCCCTTTTCCATATAGTCACAATTTTTTACCTCGTATGTCCTGCAACGTTACCAAGGAAAACATTACAATTTACTCAGTAAGTAAAGTGAAACTGTACTGTAAAATGAAGCCTTGTTTATTTCCATGGTATTACCGGAATTGTACCATATTTGATCATTCCCTTTTCCATATAGTCAAATTTTTTTACCTCGTATGTCCTGCAACGTTACCAAGGAAAACATGACAATTTACTCAGTAAGTAAAGTGAAACTGTACTGTAAAAGGAAGCCTTGTTTATTTCCATGGTATTACCGGAATTGTACCATATCATTCCCTTTTCCATAGTCACATATTTTTTTTATTTTACCTCATATGTCCTGCAACGTTACCAAGGAAAACATGACAATTTACTCAGTAAGTAAAGTGCAACTGTACTGTAAAAGGAAGCCTCAAATATAGTTTACCGACTGAAATACGACATGTCGCAATCTGTGACGAACATAGACGAACAGGCGAGAGCCAATGAGCGTTTGATATCACTGCCGTGAAACATGTCGTAACGCTTCTTGAGGGCGCAATTTTTGAATTTGAATTCATCATCACGAGCGCGGGTCCGCGGGATTTGACAGTTACGGACTGCGCTGTTGTTAAAGCCTGTGGAATGGAGATGAAGATCACTCACTGGATAAAGGGCTGAATTTGGATCTCTTTCTTGCAAACGTATGGATTCTAAAGATTTGGATTATATCAAGTAGGCTATAATAAAATTGATGTCTTTTGTGAATTTATGTTGGGTTTTGGTGTATTATTGTTCTATTGGAAAAAACGCATTTGTGTCTCACTGTAAATAAACTAAATATTAAAATGGTTAAACGACTAAATAAGGTACTTTTAAGGTTTTAAAGTGTATTCTTGTTTAACTGCATGTATGCTAATCCTCCGAAACGAGTTTGCAGCAGAAGGCACGAACAGAGCGAAATGTTATTAGTCTATTTCTTGAGTAAACTGCATAAATGCGACTGAAAACGTAATTGATAAGACATTTGAATGCAATAGAGTCAAAACATTAATGCCACGATTTTAATATGCATAAATAAGAATGCGTACAAATACGTCGGTATAGAGTTGTTCATACGTAAATAATTTATGTTTTTGTGCTGTTAGTGCAAACATTTTACGTTTTAGTGCTGTAAATACTATACGTTTCTGTGTGTATAAAACGTAAGTAAATGTACGTATGGTAGAATTACACTTTACGTAAAAATACACACGTATTCTCATGAGATCACGTTGAACATTCTCAGTAAGTAAAGTGAAACTGGAACGTTACTGTAAAAGGAAGCCTTTTTATTTCCATGGAATTACTGGGATCTTACCCTATAATCTGTAATAGGTACAGTTACGTAGCTATAACAGATTATAGGGTAAGATCCCAGTGATCCCAGTAATTCCATGGAAATAAAAAGGCTTCCTTTTACAGTACAGTTTCACTTTACTTACTGAGTAAATTGTCATGTTTTCCTTGGTAACGCTGCAGGACATACGAGGTAAAAAATTGTGACTATATGGAAAAGGGGAATGATCAGGTTATATGGTACAATTCTGGTAATACCATGGAAATAAACAAGGCTTCATTTTACAGTACAGTTACACTTTACTTACCAAGTAAATTGTCATGTTTTCCTTGGTAACGTTGCAGGACATACTAGGAAAACAAATAAATAAAAATGTGACTATGGAAAAGGGAATGATATGGTACAATTCCGGTAATACCATGGAAAAAAACAAGGCTTCATTTTACAGTACAGCTGCACTTTACTTACTGAGTAAATTGTCATGTTTTCCTTGGTAAAATGAACAACAACTATGTAAGACAAGGTAATTTATTGGAAACTACCGTCTTAATTTCAAGATAGTAATAAATAAACATGGACTGTTACCAACATAACCCTAGGATAACTACAAACCTAACTTGAATTGATGGGTAATACTGGAGGTGTTTCTAAAAATAGTCTGCCTACATTCTGAGGAAGTACACAATTAAATCGGAGTTATTACCAACCTAAACAGGTAACAAGTACACAGTACTTTGTTGAGTTGATATTTAACAGTGGCGTTTTTTTCCCCTGGTAGTTTCTCTGTAATTGCATACTAATCACCTTAAGTAATTACACACTAAAATACTATAATTTACCATATGCTTACCAGGTAAATACTTAGTAGTTAGTTTGTAGTTTCTCTGCATTTACATACTTGTTACCTGTGGTAATTACCAATAACCAACTATAACTTACCATGTATTTACTAGGTAAATACCTAGTAATTAGGGGACTGTAAAATAAAGGGTTACCAAAAAAAACAATACACCACAATCCCAGACGTAGTACTGAAGGGAAATAAAACTGAGCGGAAGTACGCAGGAGGGCGGAGCCAGGCTAGTATGGCTGTACCACATCTTAGATTCATCAGGGGTTTAATTTGTGCAGAAATCATTTCTATGTAATACAAACTACCGTGCTAGGTGGAAAGACATTGAAGTACTTCTTATGTCAGAACCACCTTTATTGGCAACGGAGGCTAAACATGAATATAAATTGCACGGTAATCTGAAGATAATAAGGTGGTGTGCCTATGACCCTGATTTCAAGCCCAATCAAACAGATGTTGGATTCCAGAACTGGGTGTCTAAGGGTATAACAACACATTTCTCATTAACAAATAAAGGTTAAGTGAAAGATTTCCAAACACTTAAAACCAGTCATAATTTGGAGAAACAGGACTTTTACAGATATTTACAGATACATCATTATCTCAATCAAGAAGTTATTAGGTCCCTGGATGTGCAGGAACCAGTGCTTCATGAAATATTGTTGGCATACCAGGCAAAAGTCAAAAAGGGTATTGTTTCACGGCTGTATAAGGGATTTATGAATAAACAAACAAATTCAACATTATATGTGAAAACAAAATGGGAAAGGGAGAGTAACATGAAAATAACTGATGAGGAGTGGAATGGTTGCTGCATATCACAGTGGAAATGCACAAACTCACATTCATGGAGGGAATTTGGTTGGAAATGTTTGATCAGGTTTTTTATCACTCCAAAACAGAACATTCCCGGTCCCGTGGAGGAGACTAAGTGCTGGAGGCAGTGTGGAAGTGAAGATGCCAACCATTGACATATTTTCTGGGATTGTCCAGTAATAAAACAATATTGGATAGAGATACACAAAGATATCGAAAATATTCTCAACATGAAAATACCTTTCAAGTTTACCAACTTTATTTTGGGTAACACAGACTTTTTACCTGATTATGCAAAGTATCTGTTCAGAATTTTAATTATTGCCTGTAAGAAAACTGTCACCAGACACTGGCTCCTCCCTGATCCCCCTACTCTGGAAAAATGGATAGAATGTGCTAATGAAATCTACCAGATGGAAAGACTAACATTTTCACTCCGTTTGCAGTTGAATAGATTTGTAGTCTTATGGTCAAAATGGGTATCCTATGTTAAAGGAGAACTTGGTAACTTTTTTAACGTAATAAAACTGTCTAGAAATCATTTGGATGGTTAAACAACCTGTTCTGGTGATATTGGTGACTTTCCCCGCTCCCCCCTGCGTTCCCAGGCGGAAAACCAACCTTGCAACTTGAGGACTACCGTCCCGGCAAGATAGAAATTGTAAGTCTCGTGAGAAGCGAGAACGAGAATGAGAACGAGCGCGAAACACAAATTGCTTTACGGCAATTCGACATAAACACACACGCATTTATGATGTATTACCAGATTACCCACCTCGGTAGACATAGCTCCACACGATACAGTTGGCTTGCTCCGATCAAAACAAACGCACATGAGCAGCGGTAGAGAGGGGGAGGAGGCCGCCGCAAGTGAGTTTTTTACGACTGTGTTGTGACATATACACCCTCCCACAGCTGTAGGGGGAGCTCGTGGGGAAAACATGCGACAACAAAAGGGAAGGTCAAGATAGTAATAATCAAGGGTTGATTTTATTGTACTGTATTTTTATGTACCGTTTATTAACAAAATAATTGTGTTGTTGTCTTTTGCTTCTATATGTATTAGAGTTTTTTTTTTTTTTCTAATAGTAATGCACCCTTTGTTTTGTGTTCAATTGTGTTCTTATTATATTTACAAAAATGGGAATGTTGGGAATGGAGAACTTTGGTCTAGATCACAGACTGGAACTGTGACCATGAGGTAATGTAAATCTGGCTATTGTATTGTTCCTAATGTTTCAAAAATAAAGAATAATAAAAAAAAAAAAACATCATTACAGATATTACACATGCCACATATTGTTTTATGTTGTTGTAAATTTAATTGTTAATACTGTGATAGTTGCAGTAGTTTAAACAACACTTTCTGAGAGAACTGAATCAGGCTGCCACAAAAGCTATTGGTAACAATGTCTGACTGAGAAGATCATCAGCTCTCTTTGATTTTTTTTTTTTATTGGCGGGGGATTTATAGGTAATGTGTTTCTCTTTAGTGTTGGCACCTGCACCGAGAGGATTTTTTTGTATATCTACTTGTCGAATAAAAGTTCTACTTCATTTAAAACAAAACAAAATATTATGTAACTGACCCCTGAATAATGAGCAGCAGCTATTGCATCAGTGCATTCACTGTGTGTTTAGATGTGTTGCTTTCACACCTCTAATGAATAGATCATCTCTGCATTCAGCACAGGTGTTAACAGCACCCTCAGGTGCACATCTACTCAACAGCAAACCATGATGGCTATAATTGGTCTTCAGAGTTTACTGTAGCTGTAATGAATAACCTCAGATGACTTATTATCAGGAGTAAATGAGAAACTTGACATTACATGTTTGACAAATCAACAGCTTCAAAGAAACTGGTAGCCAGGCAACCGACAAGTGACCAATCCTGAGTGGCGACTTCACTGCATGCATTCTACCAGCACTGCTTCCTACTGTTTCCTTCCTTTCCTGCTGTGTAACAACAAAAGGGATATGCGCCACCCAATGGTCAAAGTTGACATAATGAACCTTAGAGGGCACGAGCAGAAAAAAAAAAAGTTTAATAACTGGCAGTTATTCAGTTGAATGTGGGACTGAATTGAGCTAAGCTTTACTATTGTACTTTTACTAAGCTATTTGCTAACGCGAGATACGAGCACTCGTGTCCCATACACCGCACAACCATGAGTGTCTCTGTGAGTGGAGCATCGGTAAAGCAAAACAGCAGGAGGCAGTACTCCCATACACAAAAGAAATATATTTTCTGGATATGTTTTGGAATATATGCACATATTTGAAATTGGCCCAATAAATATATTTCATATTTATATTTCATATATTTTTGTTATATTTCAGAATATATTTCAATGTATTTTTTTCTGTACGGGTGCCCAAAAGTGTCAAAAATATATGTGGCATATATTCCAAATACATTGAAATATATTCTGAAATATAACAAAAATATATGAAATATAAGTATGAAATATATTTATTGGGCCAATTTCAAATATTTGCATATATTCCAAAACATATCCAGAAAATATATTTCAAATATAATTCTTTTGTGTATGGGCTGTCTTCTTTCTCCTCTTTATTCTGAACACAGAATAAGAACTATTCAGGCAAGGCCCCATCGCCAAGTCCCTGGCTGCGTCCGAAACCGCATACTCACTGAGTAGGTACTTAATTTCAATAAGTACTTACTTAATAAGCGCTAAACAAGTAGGAACTTTATAGACTGATCTTGATCTTTCTTCATTTTATATGCAAAATTTTTTGCCCACAAGCAAAGGTTGCTTAAATCTCCATTGTTTTCCTCTTTTTCTTGTTGAATTTAACTCTTGTTTTATCCCTCAGGCTTATAAGTATCAAACAAAAAATGCATTTTCTTTATGTATTATGATGAATTATTCAAAGATATTTAACCTCCTCATTGTGTTTTTCCCCCGTGTATATAATCTTATATTATGATGTACGCAAACCCATGCTATTTATGTTTTGTTTTTTTGTTTTTTTGTCATTATGATTGTTCATTGTTGAAAGATACAACCATGGTATCTTTCCCTGATCTTTATGTAACTAAGTTCTGCAATAACAAAATGATATGAGCGACAGGTGCACTAACATCAGTTACTCGACAGCCCTACATAGAATGGTTTTCCTCATTGTTTGTAGTGTCTGTACAAAGGAGACGGGCAGGTGCGCAAAGATCTCGCCTTTGGAGAAAACTGTTGATTTCATTCTGGGAAAATGTAAAACTTATTGATGTTAATATTTACCAGCAGCCACATCATCCTGTAGGCCAAGACTGGTTGCCCACTGAAGCTAAGCAGGGTTGAGCCTGGTTAGTACCTGGATGGGAGACTCCTGGGAAATCCAGGTTGCTTCTGGAAGAGGTGTTAGTGAGTCCAGCAGGGGGTGCTGCTCACCCTGTGGTCTGTGTGGGTCCTAACGCCCCAGTATAGTGACGGGGACACCTCTCCTCTCCACCTATAGCTGGTGTGTGGTGAGCACACTGGCGCTGTTGTACTGTGGCTGCTGTCACATCATCCAAGTGGATGCTGCACACTGGTGGTCGTTGAGAAGAGATACCTTGATATGATTGTAAAGCGCTTTGGGTGTACAGTAGTACATATGAAAGTGCTATTCAAAATTCAAAATTCAAAAAGCTTTATTGTCTATCCCCACAGGGGTAGAAAATTGTCTTTAGACAAGAGGCTCAACAAACAATATACAATTAACAATACACAGCTAACAACAATACAATACAACAGACAACCACAAAATTTAAGATAAACCCCTCCCCTATTTCCTATTTAAAATATCAACGGCCGTCGGGATAAAAGACTTCTTATATTTGACCTTTTTCGCCAAAGGTACTTTAAATCGTCTACCAGACGGAAGTAAATCAAATGAGCTGTGCAGAGGATGGGCAGAGTCTGACACAATAGCAGATGCTTTCCTTTTTACTGCCACAATGTAAAGATCAGACAGGGTAGCTTGTTTCTCACCAATAATTTTACCAGCTATATTTATAATCCTTAGAAGTCTATTTTTGCATTTAACGGAAAGAGAGTTATACCAGGATACAATGTTGAAAGTAAGCACAGATTCGATCAGGGATTTATACACCACAATCAGAATATCTTTTTCCACATTAAAGCTCCTCAATTTCCTCAATAAGCCTAGACGTTGATATGCCTTCTTAAAGACACTTTCTGAGTGCTTGTCAAATTTAAACTGGGAATCAATTTCTGTACCCAAATATTTAAAAGATCCCACCTGCTCAACTTCCTCTCCATTAATTATCAAGGGTTTAAAAAATGTGCGTGCATTAATTACCCCGGAACACATTTCTTTGGTTTTGTCAATATTAAGCAATAGAGAACTCTCCTTTGTCCAGGCTATGATAGAGTTGACAAAATCAAAATAAATGTCCAGTGATTGTGTATCTCTCATACATCCCACCAGTGCCATGTCATCTGCATATTTTATCAGCATCAGATTCTCATTATTACAGGTGATCTCATTTGTATAGATAGAAAAAAGAATCGGGGATAGAACACATCCCTGTGGTAGACCAGATCTTAAAACTACATTCTCTGACTTTTTACCATTTACTATCACGTGTTGAGGACGGTCCCGTAAAAAATTGTTAATCCATAAAATAAAGGTTTGATGCACATGAAGCTCCTCTAAACGCCTCAAAAGTGTATTTATGTTCACTGTATTAAAAGCAGATGAAAAGTCCATAAATAAAATCCTAATGTACGAGTTTGCCATGTCCAAATGCTTTACTACCCTATCCAACAAGGTGAGGGTGGCATCTTCAACTCCGCGCCCAGCCCTATAAGCAAATTGTAGAGGGTCAAGTTTATCGGTCATTGCCTGGGAGAGTTGCTGACAAACTACTCTCTCCATGCACTTGCAGAGCACTGATGTCAAAGCTACTGGTCTGTAGTCCTCAAGCGCCTTAGCATGAGCTTTTTTCGGTAACGGAATGATGGTACTTTCCTTCCATGTCTGTGGTACAACATTAAAATCAAGAGACAGCTGAAAAAGTTGTGTCAACACACCCTTCAGCTGAGATGCACATTCCCTCAGTACCTTGCCCTTTATTCCATCCGGCCCTGATGCCTTTTGGGGTTTGATGTTCATTAAAACCTTTCCCACATTTTGTTCCTCAATTCTTATGGGGAGAAAGTCAGAGTGCTCTATAGGAGTCCAGTACTCATTCACATAGTTATCATTAAAACGGGCATAAAACTGATTCAGTTCAGTAGCAAAGCTGGCAGAGTCAGGGCATTGGATATTGTGTTGCTTCTGATTTCTTCCCATCATAGTATTTAGGCCCTGCCATGCCATCCGTGCATTCCCCATTGTAAACTTTTCCTCTACCTTGCGTTTATATTGCTGTTTGGCCTGCTTAATTTTTAGCTTCAAATCTTTCTGTAATTTGTTGAAACCATATCTATCTCCATTTAAAAAGGCTATTTTTTTAAGATTTAAAAAATGTTTCAGATCCTTTGTAACCCAAGGCTTATTGTTAGGGTAACACCTCACATTTTTTACAGGAATGACACTGTCAACACAAAAATCTACGTACCCAGATATGGAAGCATTAAGCATATCTACATCATTTCCACAATCCTTAACAAATACATCCCAATCTGTTACTTCAAAACATCCTCTTAGTTTTTCAGTGGATTCAAAGTCCCATACCTGCACAGTCCTAGTTTGCACTTTCTCAGTTTTTAATTTTTGCTTATATCGAGGTAGAAGCAGAACAGCATTATGATCGGAACGACCAAGAGGCGGACGTGCCTTGGAGATGTAAGCACTTGGTATATTTCCATAGCACAAGTCCAATGTTTTTTCCAGCCTAGTAACACACGTGACATATTGCTCCAGGTGCGGCAGGTGTGTAGCAATGTCACATCGATTGAAATCTCCGAGCAAAAACACCGGCTGATCTCCAACTCTGTTTACAATATTATTAAAAATGTCTGCAATGCATTCAGCAGCTAATATAAAATCAGGACCCGGGACGTACACCAGTATCACTGTTATTTGAGTAAATTCTCGAGGGAGATAATGTGGTCGGAAGGAAACCACCATGATTTCATAATGTTTTGAGCAGTCGGTTTCCCTCAGCGTAAAGTTTGTTGCCCATCTGTTATTCACAGCCATACACAGGCCCCCACCGACAGTTTTCTGAGTTTTAAAGGTATCTCGATCAAACCGAATCAAAGTAAATCCATCAAGGTAAAAATCCGCTGTTTCCTGGGAGAGCCATGTCTCAGTAAAACAGAAAAGGCTCGTGCGACGATAATCCCCATCATATTTGATCAACGCAGAAAGTTCGTCAGATTTATTTCTCAGGGATCTAACATTTGATAATATGATAGCAGGTAAGGGCAATCTACTACCTCTTCTCCGTAGCCTTTTGAGTATTCCTCCTCTCGAACCCCTTTTCCTTCGTTTCACTTTAGCGTCGAGTTTTTTCCAACTGATGCCAACCAAGAGACATTTCGGGACATTTTTAAAAAGTGTTGAATCCATAGACGGCAAAACAGCAAGCGGGCGCAAATCCAGCAGCAGTCCACGTGAATAAGCCAGGTTTTTCACTGTTAATGCTCCAGTCTGCGTTGTCGGCATTGTCCACATAGCCAATATTGGTTGAGAAATAAACACCAGGAGGCCCAGAATAACCCAGAAGTTAGCCATCTCGTATAAATAAATAAATAAATAAGCAAAACTAAAAAACACTTGGTATAAAAACAAACAAAACAAACATCAAACACGGAGCCTGTGTCACGAGTCGCACGAGCAGCGTTGCGCCCCGGAAGTTTATCCTGATTTCTGATTTCTATATAAATGCCACATTCTATTCTATTCTATTCCATTCCATTCCTTTCTATTCTATATTTACAGGTGGTGAACCCCACATCCTACTGCCATCTCAACACAGCGGTTCTCATTCTTCAGCTTTATTCTGATAAATCAGCTGACCACCTTTACCACCTTCACCTGTCTCTGCCGTCCATCATTGCTGCAGTCAGACTGGGATCTGATCATGGATGGGAAAGGGACATCGAGGCTATCTTTGCCTGATTGCCTCTATTTCACAATAGTAATTACAAACAAGAGTTGGTTGTTTGGAGCTGCTGTGCTGTTGGCAACTGACACACAATGACACTCAAACCCAGTGTTACTCACATGTGGACCTGAATCAAAGCAAAATCCGCGTCTGTTTTCAGGCCTTCTCTAACAGTTCTCTTATCTATCCTGTGTGGAAAATTGTTTAGATTTTATGGGCTCTTTGGTCACCCGGTCCGTCGTAGGGGTTTTGTTCCTGATGATTTCATGTGCATGAAGCCAGCGTGCCCCCCAACACACTACCTGAATTCCTTTTCGGCTGCAGGAACCAATTGTCCAGTTTATGACCCCCATGGTCCTGTCTTTCGAATCCATCACAATCCCGCGCTTCCTCCTCCCATTGTGGCTCTTCCCTTTCCTCCTGTGACGACTCCTGTGAATCTTCCTCTTCCTTCTTACCGCCTCCTCCTCCTGGATTCTTTGTGACCCACTGTTACCCACTACCTCATCCATAGTAATCCAAAATCCCCCTCTTCTTCAGCCCCATCTGTGATCCCTATGGCATGCGTTACAGGATCTCTCTGTCCCTGTAACCTTTCTATTTCTGTTTTGATGAGTAAACCTTTCCCATCTTTTGTTCCAGACCCAACTGCTCCTGAGCTTTGGTCCCCTGTTCCCAAATCCTGCTTAAAACAATTTTCTCAAAATTCTCCTAAAACAGGACCAAGAAACCCCTCCCCGTCTTTCTTCCTTTAGAGAGAAGGGTGTCAAACCAAAAACCGAATTTTCTCCCTTTTCATCGATATAGGAAATTTCACTTTTTCCTGAGAAATGAGCTCAGATTAAGTAGTAAATTCTGGGACAATCTTCCCAAATTCCTTCTCATCATCATAACACGCCCCTTTTTTTAGTAAATGTACTAATTATATTTGATTTCTTATTTTAGAATTTGTTAGAAAATTGTTTGATTTAAAAAATATATATATTCTCGAAACTCCCGTTCTTATTGAAATTGATTAGTTTATGAATCACAAATCCTACAAGTCACTTATGTTCCCGAAACCTCCCTTCTTTCATTAAACCATTTGGGACCCTGGTGTTTAATTTCTCTGTCCAAAGATATCCAAACCCCTTATTTGTAGGTTCCGCACCCCATGTCGTTGGAAATGCTCAGCCAAAGAACGCCTACTCATGTTCAATAACCCTTTTCGAAACAGACCGATGCTGGTATAAACTGGTCCGGATGGAATTCTTTGTCTGGCCAACATATTGCTTACCACACTTGCTACATTGAATTCTGTAGACACAATTTTCCATCTTCAATGGAATGTTAGGGAGAAAGAACCCCCTCCATTGGCCCCAAACTTTGATGGTTCGAGGTCCACTAACTGGACCCAACTTCTCCCTGACCCTGGGAAGTCAACTGTGGACTAACAGATCACGCAAATTCGCATTTCTCTTATAGGCTGCCAGGAGTTTGATGTCCTGACCCTCCGGGATGTCTGCTAATGTTTCAGCAAAACTGCCCCTAATCTCCATGTTGAGTCTAGCAGCCACTGGAGAATACGAAAAGATGGCCGGAAACCAAGACCTTTCCTTCCCTTGAAGGCCTGGGCTCCGGATTCGCCTGTGAACGACAATGCTCCTTGTAAATTGCCCTTAGCCGTGACCTCGAATATCCTCTTTCTTGAAGAGCTCGGAACAAAGTACGTTTGGCCTCCTGAAAGCTGTCCTCCCATGAACAAATCCTCTTGAACCTAAAAGCTGAGATAATACTATAACTCTAAATGTGTGTCTTGGATGGTAGCTCTGATAGTGCAGTAAAGCATGAGTATCTGTTTCTTTAAAGAACACTTTGAAATCCAACTGCCCTGTAGATAGAAACTCAGGCCCCTTGTATACTATTGTATCCAGAAACTCTATGGCCTGTTCATTTATCACCGCTTTGACCTTAATCGAGGCATGATGTGCATTTAATACCCTAAAAAGGTTTCAAATTCCTGTCGACTACGATCCCACACTCCCCAGACATCGTCTAGAAACCGAAAGTAGGATAAAGGGACCTTCTCACATTTAGGAAGGACAGTTTCCTCCCATTGGGCCATGTGTATATTTGCATAGACCCGTCAGAAGGGGCGTGGTTAAGCGCATAAAAGGAAGGCTCGGAAGCTGGTTCACTGGTTTTCGTCAATGAAGCGAATGAGCTCGTGGCGCGAGCACGGCAGGTTACGCAATACTCGTTCCCTCATCTAGAGAGAACAGAGGTTATGTTAGGTAACCGATACGTTCTCTTACGAGAGGTTCTCTCGTATTGCGTAAGTTGCTTACGCTACGGGAACACCCTTGTCAACGCCGTGCGCGCCCAGCATCCACTGAATGAGTCCCAGGGAAGTCCGGGGAACACGAAAAGTGAGAGCCGGGCAGCCAACAGAATGGCTAGCGCAAGTACATAAGCACACAGTAGGGAGTGCAGAGCGGCGCAGGAAATCGCAAATCGGTCTGAACTAAACTGACACAACCCCTTTATAGTGCAGCTCAACCAGGAGAGCTAAATCGAACAGCAGTAGCCTGCGCACGAGCGACTTAGACTGATAAAAGTTTAGCCTGCAGGGCGGGAACTTCCAGGTTGTAAAACCTAACAAATGTGGAGGTGGAGGCCCAGCCCGCCGCCGTACAAATGTCATGAATGGAAATCCCGCTGGACCAAGCCCACGACGAGGCCATGCCTCTAGTGGAGTGAGCTCTGATGCCTAATGGGCACTGTAGGTCTTTAGATGCGTAAGCAGCCGCAATAGCGTCCACTATCCATCTGGACAGGCTGTGTTTCGAGGCGGCGAGACCCTTGGTGCGCCCACCAAACGAAACGAAAAGCTGCTCCGAGCGCCTGACAGCGGCGGAGCGCGATGTAATTTCTCAGCTCTGACAGGGCAGAGAAGGTTATCGACCTCACTGCCGGATGCCGGCAAAGCTGAGAGAGAAATGACTTGCGCTCTGAAAGGAGTGCCCATCACTTTGGGGACATAACCATGCCTTGGTTTGAGAATGACTTTAGAGTCATTAGGTCCGAACTCAAGGCACGCGGCGTTAACTGATAACGCGTGTAGGTCACCCACACGTTTGACTGAAGACAGGGCTATCAGAAAAACGGTCTTCAGCGTGAGATATTTGAAATCCACGGTTTCTATCGGTTCAAATGGATGCGCTTTCAGGGCCTCTAGGACCAGGGAAAGATCCCAAATAGGAACCGACGGGGGCCGCGGGGGATTCATCCTCCTGGCTCCTCTAAGGAAGCGGATGATGAACTCGTTCCTTCCTAATGCGCGGCTGCGCGCCGAGTCGGCGAACGCTGAAATGGCCGCAACATACACTTTGAGCGTGGAGGGGGACCTGCCCATGTCCAACAGCTCTTGAAGGAAGCAAAGCACCTGCGAGACCCCACATGTATGTGGATCCAAATCTTTGTTCGATAAGTGGTGCTCCGCCACAGACCATTTAGAAGCATAGAGCCATCTCGTAGAGGGAGCTCTAGACTGTGTGATCGTGTTCACAACCCCTTTTAGCAGGTCAACGGGTCTTCGTTGATTATCCATGCATGCAGAGACCAGCGCTCTGGATGAGGATGCCAGATCGAGCCGCGGGCTTGAGAGAGAAGGTCTCTCCTCACCGGGATCGGCCATGGGGCTGTATCTGCCAGCCGCATTAATTCCGGGAACCACGTTTGATTCTCCCAGTGCGGGGCAATGAGGAGCACCGAGTGGCGCGCTTCCCTGATTCTCCCGATGACTTGAGGCAACAGAGAGACCGGGGGGAAAGCGTACAGCGGGCCGCTGGGCCAGATTTGGGCCAGTGCATCCTCGTTCTTTGAAAAGAACCTTTGGCAGTGAGCATTGTCTTTTGACGCAAAAAGGTCGACTTTCGCTTTGCCGAAAAGGCGCCACAACAGCTGGACTGTCTGGGGATGCAAAGACCATTCACCCAGCCGGTGCTCGAATACGGAGGCTCGCTGACAGCGGTGGCTGGCTGGACAGCACACAACGGCTCGGTCTCTATGGACGGAGAACATTTTGTGGCTAGAATCCCGTGGCGCGAGAGCGGCGAGGGGGTTAATGTGTTCATTGGTAAGTGCGCGTGCTCGTGAGCGGGCGCAGGGCTTACATACGCAACATGGCCAGTGTTTGGGAGCTTTAAAAGATCTGAACCCCGGGACAACAGTGTAACAGAGCGGGCAGTGGGTAGGTGTGGGCACGGGATCGTGGGCACATTTCCTACACTTAACACTCAAGCGGCGCGTGCCCGCTTTATGAGAGTGCGCTCTGTGGGAGGTACCGGGGGGATCGTGCTTGTGTGTAGGGGTGAACACAGGGATGTGGGCACATTTTCTACACTCATAACACCGTCGGCGTGAGCCGGATAACCAGATATTACACTCTTTTTGAGATTTCTCTGGGTCGCCGTGAAAACGGCGTTTGTGTGCAGGCGAGCGAGTTGTGTAACTGACTCGTTGGCTGCGGTGTACACTGCTGCAGTAGCCTTTTCTAAGGGGACTGACAGAGGTGGGCGCTTTGATGGCGGTCCGGCCGCAGCGGGACTCAGCCATCTTTTCCTCCCTGCGGTTGCTAGGAGAACTTCGCGGGCTCGGGCTTCAGGGCTATCTTGGGCCGGGCTCCCCGAGGGGGCGGCGGTCTGTGACGGCTGGTCGAGCGCGATCTAGGGCGGCCGCCCTGGCGTAGCTGCGAAGACGGAGGCTGAGCAGAGCGCTGTGACGAGCTGCGTGCAGGAGGCTGATTCTGAGAGCGGCCTGCAGCTGAGCTCGAGCGGCGGGGCAGGAAGAGATTCATAGCCTGCGACGCCTTCTGTACCTCCGAAAAGCGATCCACAATCCCGCTTACCGCTGGGCCGAAGAGACCGGAGGGGGAGAGCGGGGCGTTAAGGGACCCGGAGCGCTCAGATTCGCTCATATCCGCGAGCGTCAGCCAAAAATGTCTTTCGGTGACGGTGAGCGAAGCCATGGATCTCCCGATGGCTTGTGCTGCGGATTTTGTAGCGCGGAGCGAGAGATCCGTAGCGCTGCGCAGATCCGTCAGGACGGCGTGGTCCAGGCCTTTCTCATCCAACTCGCGGAGGAGATTGGCTTGAAGGATCTGGAGCACAGCCATAGAATGCAGGGCGGAAGCAGCCTGGCCGGCGGCGGCGAAAGCGCGGCCGACGAGAGCTGATGTGGTCCTGCAGGCTTTGGACGGCAGGGCAGACTTTGAGCGCCATCTGGCGGATGGCGGGCAAAGGTGCGTTGCGACAGCCTCTTCAACCGGGGGAATTTGAGTATATCCCTTCTCAACGGCCCCGTCCACTTGAGAGAGGGTCGAGGAGACCGGAGAGCGGAGTCTAGCGGAGAAGGGGGCGCTCCAAGACTTCGAGAGCTCGGTGTGAAGCTTAGGCAGGAAGGGTGCTGACCTAGAGGCAGGCGCTTGGCGGCGGCTAGGCAGAAAACACCCGTCGAGTCTGTTGGGCGCGGGCGCCTTCGGTGGGGACCACTCGAGGCCCAGTTGGTCGACCGCTTTAGTGAGGAGGCGGAGAAGCTCCGTGTCGACATTAGCGCAGGACCTGCTAGACTCCTGTGTCGAAGAGGGGGCGGAGCGGTGAGACCCAGACCACTCTTCGCTGTCAGAAGCGAGGAGAGAGCAGCCGTCGAGAGCCGGCAGCTGCACGTCCGAAAAGGGGGACGGAGAAGGAGAGAGCGAGGCTCGCGGGAAGGGATCCGGCGAGCACTCAGCTGCTGCATCGGGCTCCGGTGGCCTCTGAGAGCGGCGCTGCTTCTTGCGCGGCCCGGTGGAGGCAGGCGGAGAGACAGCGGGAGCGTCGAACGAGGTGAGTCGAGCCCGCAGGGTCGACATCGGCAGTTCTTCGCAGAATTCGCAGCCCCCGGAAGAGAGCGCGAGGGCTGCGTGGTCTCGGCCCAGGCAGAGAGCGCAAATCACATGGCGGTCCCTGTCGCTGAGCGGGGCTCTGCACGAGCCGCAGGAAATGCGAGGCGTTTGTTTCAAATGTCTGTTTGTCCGAAGTGTGTCGCGGCGGCAAGCGCACACAGTAGCAAGTGGCAAAAGGATACTATCGCCGGATAGCGGAGCAGGCACGGATGGCTAAAGGCGGCCGGCTTCCTCAGACTCTATCCTCGGCTTGCTGGTCGCTTGATTCGATGGCGGCTTCTCTCAGAGTCCAGCGATGCGGAGAGCTTCGCTGAAGAGACGAAAATCAGTGAACCAGCCTCCGAGCCTTCCTTTTATGCGCTTAACCACGCCCCTTCTGATGGGCCGTGACGCGTGAGGGCGCGACGTCACGCCAGGCTCAGTGGTAGGCTGCTGCAGTTGCCGCAGGGCAGCCAATGAGTACGCTAGATAGCCTGCTCTAGGTCTGACTGCTGCTGCACTGCGTTGACAAGATTATAAAAATTAAGGATAATTTTTTGGCTTTATATCTCGAGAAAAGATGACTTTACCCATAGCGTAAGCAACTTACGCAATACGAGAGAACCTCTCGTAAGAGAACAAATATTCTCTGTTTAAGTAATTTGTATAAAACCAAGAAGATGTCCAGTTTCTCAAACGCTTGCTCATAATTTTTTATTTGACCACGCGCGCAAAAGAGATTCACATGCAAATCTCCACATGGAACGCGATCGCGCTCATTACCTCAAAAAACAAAACACCAAAACACTACACAAGTCTCTGCTTTTCGTCGAGTTTGAAAGACGTGCCGTGAGCTTACATTGAATTTACCTCAGAAGAAGAAGAACGCGATTTGAAGACAAGAAAGATGTAAGGTAAGAAATTCTTACTTATTAGTTTGTTATTGTTGCATAAACTTCACATTGCAGTTGAACTGTTGCTAGATATATGGTGAATATTCTGCATTATGGACGCGAGCGCTCTGAAAGCGGCACTAAAAGACTTTCAAACTTTTACAGAGACCTCAAAACAGAAAGCACAAAGCCTTTCTTTAAAACAAATTTCGTTTTGTATTAATTGTATCTTAATTTTAATATTTTTTTCATTAACCAATTTCCTGGATTTAATACATAAAAAGTAAATATAGGCTAGCACAACATAAGGTGCTTGAACTGGAGATTATATCATCATGAACCGAACCGTAGCCTACTCGCCTCACAGGCCTAAAAAATGTGAAATATATTTACAGAAAGCTGGTTCTAAACAAAACCATCCAAAACAAAATAAAACTATGTAGCCTAATAAATGTGAATTTCTCCGGTGCGTTCACTAGCCTACTGCGAAGATCGTCAACTTCATCATTGCAGCCGACACAGAAATGAATAAACAATTAAAATGTCTTTATGCATATGTAAAATATTGCAATATCATTACTTTTGCTGGTTCTTTGAGGCAGCTTTTTAGGTTTAAGGCATTTTGGAAAAGAGCTCTTCACGTACAAACACCGTTTCACCAAGGCACAGAACAAAAAAGAGAAAAAGCACGGACTTACTAATTACGAAACTTTGATGTGGTTGAACAGGTGAAACAGTCACAAATTCTTCTGCAACCCAAACCTTCTCAGTACGAGTTATGAAGGAAGAGAACAGCATTACAGTTTTCAACGCATCCTCCTCTGATTGCTGTGTTGTGACTGAAAAAGTGCGTGCAGGAGCACATGCGCAAAACGTAGGTTTGTAAAATGTCCTTTTGTAAAATGACATGATAAAATAAAAATAATAAATATATCATTTTACAAAACGGTTTTGCGCATGTGCTTCTGCGCGCACTATTTCGAATTTACATATGAATGTGCGTTTTTGACGACACGGGACCATGGGCTGGGCCACTCGGAGGCTGCTTCCGGGAATAGTACTGCCCTACAGTATTAAAAATCGCTACATATAATTGTTTAGAAGGTTATAGTGTGCGTTATTTGTTTTCTCTTTAACTGCTTTCAGCTCTTTTCATGTTTGGGGGGTCGGATTGTACAAATTATGTATCATTCGATATCCCAATTTTGTATATCGTCCAGACAACAATTTGGATATTATCGTCTAAACGATATATCGCCCACCTCTATTGTTGGAAGCATTTGTGTGTGTGTGTGTGTGTGTGTGTGTGTGTGTGTGTGTGTATTCTGTGAATTTTAAAAAGCAATTTTAACCAGAAAAATCTAAAATTTATTCCCAAAATCGTGCAGGCCTATATTTCTCTTGATATCAGTATGTTCACTTTTTTTTTTTTTTTTTGTGACCAGATGCCACTGAGTCCTGCTGACTTCAACATTCACATGAGTCCTGCTGACTTCAACATTCACATGAGTCTCTGTATATGAACATGGTAAAGTGAAAATCAAACACCTTGGAAATTAAAGGTATGTACAATGTTTTTAGGAATGGCACAAAGGTCTCTGTCTTTGGTTCATTGTTTTCAACTAGATGTACCGCATGGCGGTACAAAATATGACCGCCGCTCAGGCCTGCACTGGCTTTCCACAAAAATAAATGATGTGGAGCAATTTGGCTGTATTGCGTGTTTATGTATATACCTAAAAAAAGTAGTAGTATGTGCATGTCTGTCTGTGTGTATGTGTGTGTATGTGTGTGTCTGTGCGTGTATGTATGCGTGCGTATGTCACGGGTGACAAAATGCTGGGAAAAGCGGAACCTTTGTTTTCTTTCCATGTTCCCCGAGGGGAATTATTTTGGTGTAACGCCTCACTCCGGTTCCGGGTGTAGCGGAGATATTGTTCAAACTAATTACCGCCGATGCACGACAGGTGTGAGGCAGAGAGGAGCGGTGTTTACACAGGCTTTCCGCTTCACAAGAGGAGGATAAAAGAGCCACTCAAAGTCGAGTTGAGGTCGAGGTTGGAACTGGTAAAAGTCAATCGGTGTTCAGTTGATCAGTTGTTTGGCTGGGTCTCAGTCGTTGTGTTTTGGGGTAGAAGATCTCCTGTTTGAGTGCTTACATTTGATGCTGTGATCCTGGAAATTTGTGTAAGTGAAGAACTGTTATTGGAGTCTGTCGTTTAGAACTGCTTGTGGAATACTACTGGATTGAACTGCTGCTTGGATCTGCGCTGGAAGAGGAAGGAAGAAAGATAAGTGAATTAATTTCATCATTGAATCAAATGTAAAGCTTGAAGAAAAGACGGTGAATGTGAAATTTACTGTTGAGGAGGACATCTGTTTCAGATACATTGGAGAGGAATTGAGAGTTGAATATTCCCGTTGAAATGCATGGATGAAGCGAGGCTTCTGATCAGCCCTACTGTGTGAGTGATTTGCAGTTGTTTGCCTTACCTGATGCACGTCGAATTAATGCTGTGGATTTGTAGTGAACACGAGTGCTGTGTGCTATGCTGAGAAGAGTCTTCCAACGCCTGCTTTCATTCTTGTGAGATGATCTACTGGTCTCCATCTAAATCCCAGAACGATACAACTGAACTGGTGAAGTAATGCTTTGTATTGTCCTTTCTTCCACTGAATATTGTCGTGAAGTAATTCCTCATTGAAGGCTCCTGTTAATCCTCTCCCTCTCTCTGAAAGTACAAGTCTCGTGAAGAACCGTATGGTTGTGGAAAAGTCTGAATCGTTATACTTACTGACCGAGCTCTGAAGATGTACAACATCGCTGGTAAAGCTGCCTATCGAGTCTCTCGCTAATGTCTGATGAAAGTGTTCGAGGTTAAGAGAAGAAATCTTACCTGTTACCTACCGTCTGAGTCCTGCAGATGTGCAGCAACGCTGTGAAGGGAGTTTTAAAGTCACAATTTCCCTTTTATGTTCTGATAAGAGAATCTGCTGTCGAGAGAAGGAACATTACCTGTTACTTACCGTCTGAGCCCTGCAGATGTGCAGCAACGCTGTGAAGTGAGTTTTAAAGTCACAATTCCCCTTTTATGTTCTGATAAGAGAATCTGCTGTCGAGAGAAGGAACATTACCTGTTACTTACCGTCTGAGCCCTGCAGATGTGCAGCAACGCTGTGAAGTGAGTTTTAAAGTCACAATTCTCCTTTTATGTTCTGATAAGAGAATCTGCTGTCGAGAGAAGGAACATTACCTGTTACTTACCGTCTGAGCCCTGCAGATGTGCAGCAACGCTGTGAAGTAGGGCTGCACGATATTGGGGAAAAATGACATTGCGATATTTTAGTTTTCTGCGATATATATTGCGATATGAAATCTAATCAAATTTTTTCTTACAAACAAAAATGGGGTAAGCACACTTACATTCTCATTTTAAATGATTTAAACATCAGAGTATTATTTAAATTAGAGTAAATGATTTGTTTGTAACTTTAGGATATGGTTTGAATTGTTAACATTAGTTAATGTATCTAATAACTAACATGAACTTACCATGAGCAATACTTTAGTTACTGTATTTATTCATCTTTGTTTATCTTAGTTTATAAAAATACAGCTGTTCATTGTTTGGTAATGTTACTTCACAGTGCATTAACTATGTTAACACATACTGTACAACTTTTGATTTCAATAAGGCTATAGCCTAAATGTTGAAATTAACAATGTTGTAGAAGTGCAGTTTACTAATAGTAAATGTTAACTAATGTAGTTAAATAGTTTAATAAATAGAACATTATTGTAAAGTGTTACAGATTTTTTATACACCAATTCAGACGTCTCGTGAGTTCAGTGTTGGACAGGTCAGTTGTTTACTTTAAACCATTCATTAAATTGAATCGGTTCAAAGGAATCATTAGTTCGCGAATCGGACATGTAGTCTACGGCACGCGTTGTGTAATTATCTCAGCAGTTTAGGATATCGCACAAGATTTGTCAACACAGAAAACATTTCCTCACTGGATAGTTTTCTTTTTTTTTGACACCATCGTGTCAATTGATTTTGATTAATATGCGCGAGGGAGAGAGAGAGCAAGACAGCGCTTGTGTTGTTTGAAGACGGTGAAGGTGAGCGCACGCGCGGCCGGGGCTCTCTCGCTCTCGCTCTGCTCGTTCTTATATGCGCCCTGTTAAACTGACAGGACTTAAAAACACATGCAAATGATAAACTTTCACTCTATGATGGTTAAGATGTGCAATTAATCCGCGAATCACATGCGTCAAGGGCCGGGGAGCAGTTGGCCCGTACGGTTAATGAATCACGGATTAACTACGACAGCCTACATCGCACATCCTGCGATGTGACTATCGTGGATTCGCACATCGCGATATCGATGCTTAAACGACACATCGTGCAGCCCTACTGTGAAGTGAGTTTTAAAGTCACAATTCCCCTTTTATGTTCTGATAAGAGAATCTGCTGTCGAGAGAAGGAACATTACCTGTTACCTACCGTCTGAGCCCTGCAGATGTGCAGCAACGCTGTGAAGTGAGTTTTAAAGTCACAATTCCCCTTTTATGTTCTGATAAGAGAATCTGCTGTCGAGAGAAGGAACATTACCTGTTACCTACCGTCTGAGCCCTGCAGATGTGCAGCAACGCTGTGAAGGGAGTTTTAAAGTCACAATTTCCCTTTTATGTTCTGATAAGAGAATCTGCTGTCGAGAGAAGGAACACTACCTGTTACTTACTGTCTGAGTCCTGCAGATGTGCAGCAACGCTGTGAAGGGAGTTTTAAAGTCACAATTCCCCTTTTAAGTTCTGATAAGAGAATCTGCTGTCGAGAGAAGGAACATTACCTGTTACTTACCGTCTGAGCCCTGCAGATGTGCAGCAACGCTGTGAAGTGAGTTTTAAAGTCACAATTCTCCTTTCATGTCCTGATAAGAGAATCTGCTGTCGAGAGAAGGAACATTACCTGTTACTTACCGTCTGAGCCCTGCAGATGTGCAGCAACGCTGTGAAGTGAGTTTTAAAGTCACAATTCCCCTTTTATGTTCTGATAAGAGAATCTGCTGTCGAGAGAAGGAACATTACCTGTTACTTACCGTCTGAGCCCTGCAGATGTGCAGCAACGCTGTGAAGTGAGTTTTAAAGTCACAATTTCCCTTTTATGTTCTGATAAGAGAATCTGCTGTCGAGAGAAGGAACACTACCTGTTACTTACCGTCTGAGTCCTGCAGATGTGCAGCAACGCTGTGAAGTGAGTTTTTAAAGTCACAATTCTCCTTTTATGTCCTGATAAGAGAATCTGCTGTCGAGAGAAGGAACATTACCTGTTACTTACCGTCTGAGCCCTGCAGATGTGCAGCAACGCTGTGAAGTGAGTTTTAAAGTTACAATTTCCCCCTTCATGTTGTGATAAGAGAATCTGCTGTCGAGAGAAGAAATATTACCTGTTACTTACTGTCTGAGTCTTGCAGATGTGCAGCAACGCTGTGAAGTAAGCTTTTAGAATCACTGTCCCACCATTGTGCCCGACGACGTATCTGATACTGAGAAGAATACATTACCTGTTACTTACCGTCTGAGTTCTGCAGATGTGCAGCAACGCTGTGAAGTAAGCCTTTAGAGTCACTGTTCCATCATCGTGCCCGGCGACGTATCTGATATTGAGAAGCATACATTACCTGTTACTTACTGTCTGAGTCCTGCAGATGTGCAGCCACGCTGTGAAGTAAGCTTTTAGAGTTACTATTGCACTATTGTGCCCTGAAGACCGTGAAGAATCGATCCAGCGGCCACCCCGGTCGAATAGCCCTAGAAGAAAAGAGTTGCTTATCCTTCTCCCAAGTTGATTGTTATTCAATAAAGATTGTTACTTTGAACTCAATTACTTGCCTCCTCTTTTGTCCATCTGTTGCGTGCCTGTGGTGTTGGCTCCTCACGGTGGTGCCTGGAGTCAGGGGCGGCTGGTCATCCGAGTCCGCCCCGGCCTGCACCGGTGACACGTACGTGTGTGTTTGTGCATGTGGATTTGTATGTGTGTGTCTGTGCGTGTGGATGTCAGTGTGTGTGCATGCTTGCGTTTGTTTGTATTCCTGCATGTGTGTGTGTGACAGTTAGGGTTGCCAACTTCAGAAAAGGAAAATGCGGGACAATCGTGGTTATTTATAGGAAAATGAGGGACACTCAAAATATTTGTACTGTATCACACAGTGTACGTCATTTCAGTGTCTGCAGTTAAGTTTGTGTTTAAAAGGTTATCAGACATAAACACATTTGTATTGCTTAACCTATTTATGTATTTAATTCTAAAAATAATTTTAATGTCATACATGAAAAGTCACATTACAAACAAACCATCGTTCAAAATACAGCATTTATCTAAAATAGAAAGCTTTTTTAACATTATACACTAGGCTTACAGTTCAAAAGTTTGGGGTTAGTAAGATTATCTTAACTGTCACTTTTGATTAATGTAATGCATCCATGCTGAATAAAAGTAGGCAATTACTTTCTTTATTTTTTTTCCAAAAAAATAATGTTACAAAAGCTTTCTATGTACTTTCTAAAAGCTTTAAAACATTAATAATAATCAGAAATGTTTTTTGAGCATATTATTCCCTCAGGTAGATGACATGTTTTCTTGCGTGGCTGGATGTTAGACTCATGAACAATAATCACGTTGTTTGCATTCGCCAAAATTGATTAGCCGAAATCAAAACGTGGACAGTGAAAGGAAATTACCGTTAGCACGAGACGAGTCCGGCTTGAAGCGAAAGCGACCAGACGGCAGAGGATGTTCGCAAATCAAACAATGATTTGTCTCAAAACAGTGATTACAAAAAGCTGTGATTGGATGATGACAGGTGTCGGTGATCATTCTCAAGTGTCGTGGTCAGCACTGCTGCTGTTGCTGTTGTATCAGTCAGTGGTTTATCAGCTTGTCAAAAAACGGGACACGGGAGGTCACGCACGGGACAAATAAATTAGGCCCAAAATACGGGACGTCCCGCCTAATTCGGGACAGTTGGCAACCTTAGTGACAGTATCATCCTAAACCAGCAACCCTTTGCTCA
Organism: Rutilus rutilus; assembly: GCF_951802725.1. Taxonomy (NCBI): domain Eukaryota; kingdom Metazoa; phylum Chordata; class Actinopteri; order Cypriniformes; family Leuciscidae; genus Rutilus; species Rutilus rutilus. The sequence goes on from NC_140209.1 coordinate 77,957,884, forward strand.
ACAGCACCATCTACAGGCCGATGAGTGTACAGTCACTAAATGTGCACATAAATGAATTTATTTTATACCCCCCCATGGATGAAATTCTACGAAACTTAGCATACCCCCAGATGATGTCAAGTGAATCATACACATGAAATATGGTGCAGTTGGGGACTTCCGGTTTGAACGTCATCGTGATGGCAGCACTGTGAACGGGCTCCCAAGGAAACCTACGAAATCTAAAACTTTACCCCGTTAAGACAACGCAATTTAATTCCTGGAGGTAGAGAAGTGAGGGGGTAAGCGAAATACACCTAAACTAACGTATTGACGGAGCAACATAGTGGGTGCTTAAACCTGAAAATAGCGCTAGCTTCCCTGCTAACGTTAATGTGATTCACCGCTCGACACGAGGCCGTATACTGGTGGACTGCTACTGCTCGGTGGGACGATATGGCAAGCATAGACGTGGTACTTCAGGAATTGAGGGACTTTCGCCAAGAAAACAGCGTGAGTTTGGTGGAAATTAAGGAAGAAATGTCTAAGATGAGCGCGAGAATGGACGAGGCTGAAGGACGGATTGAGAAGACGGAGGAGAGGATTCAGAACACGGAGGATGTCATGACGGAAATAATAAAGTTACAAATAAGGATGGAGGATAAATTAATGGACTTGGAGAGCCGTACAAGAAGAGAAAACGTCCGCATCTATGGTGTACCCGAGACAGCAGAGCGGGACTCTCCAACAATGAGTGATTTTGTGGAGAAGCTGCTGCGTGACGGTTTGGGGCTGTCCCAGGATGAGCTTGACATATGCATCGAACGGGCGCATCGCTCTCTAGGTCCACCACCGCCGGACGATGCACCCCCGCGCTCGATTATTGTGAAATTCCTCAGCTTTAAGACCAAAGAACTTTTGCTCCGCAAGGCATGGCAGAAAAAAGGATTCACATGGAATGGCAAACAAGTAAGTTTAGACCATGACTATCCTCCTCTCATCTTAAAGAGACGAAGAGAATATGCGGAGGTGCGCAAGATTCTGAAAGAGCAGCAGATCCCCTTTCAGACTCTCTTTCCAGCTAGGCTGAAGGTGAAATACACTGAAGAAACTAAAATTTACAACACAGTGGCGGAAGCTACGGCAGATATGTCCAGGAGAGGCTATGCGGTGAAGGTCATCGGATCGCCAGAAACAGCGTTGGAGCAACTGAAGCAGCTGACCTGGACCAGAGTTGGTAGAGGAGCGGGGAGCAGCGCAACGAACAAGAGGCGAGACCCCGTTTACAAAGAAAAGCTCAGAGCCTTCAAGAGGACCTCACCTGCGCCTTCGTGAAATTGAGGTCTACCCACTTTGTTGTTCTCTTTAATCAAAAGCAAAAAAAAATCAAAACTATTACTTAGTTTAATGGTGTGTAAAAAGTGGATAAGTAAGGTTTGTTTTTTTTTTTGGAGGGTGCTCTTCTCTGTGAGGCCTTAGCCATTAAGGGCCTCCTCCACTGACTGATGAAGAAGTTGCCTTTAAAGGCGAAGCAGGGTCCATTTCAGGGACCCCTACCTTGGAAGTTAGAACTACTTCAGTTTGATTTTTGTTTGTTTTTTGTTTTCATGCCTTTTGTTCACGTGTTTCATGTTCAATGTTTACATGGGTGTGCGGGGAGCCTATTAAAATGCGCGTATTTGACTTATAATTTAGATGAATAGCAGGTCAGTGAAAATGGTATCAATCAATATTAATGGCTTACATAATCCGGTAAAAAGGTGGAAAGCCTTATCTAAATTCAAAAGAGATAAAGCTCAGATTGTTTTTATGCAAGAAACACATCTGTCTGATAGCGAGCATAAAAAATTGAACAAACTTGGTTTTAAGCATGTTTTCTATTCTTCTCACAGTTCGGGAAGGCGAAGAGGTGTGGCGATCCTGATGCACGGCGCTCTAAATTATGAACATTTATCAGAATATAAGGATAAGGAGGGTAGATATATAATGGCAACTGGTAAGATTGATGGTATTATTCTGAGTCTCTTAAATGTGTATATTCCCCCAGGAAGCAATTGGTCCTTGTATAAACAGATCCTAGAATTAACAACAACAAGGAGTCAGGGAATTTTACTATGCGGTGGGGATCTAAACCTCACATTAAATGCTAAATTGGATTCTTCGAATGGGAAAGGTGATGCGAGAAATATCGGAGGAAAAATGGTACATCTTATGGACGAAATAGGATTAGTTGATGTGTGGAGAGATTGTCATTCAACGGATAGGGAATATACCCACTATTCCAGCGCACACAATGTCTATTCAAGGTTAGACTATATCTTCATGTTCAGAAATGATCTCTTTAGGTTAAAAAATTGTGAAATAGGTCCCTGTACTATATCAGATCACAACCCAGTTTATGCTAACATCTGCCTGAACAGAAAGAATAGATCTACCCTATGGAGGTTGAACACAAACATTCTAAATTACCCTGATATCAAAGAGCGTTTGAAGAAAGAAATAGAGGAGTATTTAGAATATAACGATAAGGACGATATGTCACCGGGAATAATATGGGACGCACTTAAGGCAGTGATTAGGGGGAAAATAATTGGTATTTCCTCCCACCTGAAAAAAATAGGTCAGCAAAAACTCCGGCATTTAGAAGAAAAGTTATTAGATCTGCAACGCCAACATTCAAGGTCTCATAATGGTAATACTAAATCGGATATAATAAAATTGAAAAAAGAAATAGATGATTTGAACACAATAGAGGTACAGAAAAAACTCATGTTTATAAAGCAACATTATTATGAGGTAGGGGGGAAATCACTGAAACTCCTTTCCTATAAGCTTAGGAAACAGCAAGCAGAGAGATCCATTCATAAAATTAAGAATCCCTTAAATGATCAAATAGAAATTGACCAGGAAAAAATTCAACAATGCTTTCTTGATTATTATAAGACATTATATTCTCAACCTCATATAGACAACAACCAGGACATCAATATCTTTTTGTCTGAACTTGAGTTACCAACAGTGACGGAGGAACAAAATAAAAAGTTATTATCTACAATAACTAAAGAAGAAATCCAATTAGCAATTAAAAGATTAAAGGGAGGGAAGATGGCAGGGGCAGATGGATTCGGTCCGGAGTGGTACAAAACAATGCAGGTTTTTCTGGTCCCAACGTTACTGAAAACATTTAATTGGGTGATGGCAAATAAGATAGTCCCACCATCATGGAGGGAAGCAATAATCTCTATCATCCCAAAAGAAGGAAAGGATAGATTGCAGTGTAGTAACTATCGCCCAATTAGTGTTCTGAATATAGACTATAAGTTGTTCACCTCTATTATGTCAAGAAGATTAGAAACTATTTTACCAGGATTAATACATAAGGATCAGACGGGTTTCATTAAACACAGACAGACTCAAGACAACATTAGGAGGGTTTTACACATAATGAGGTGGGTGGACAAGCAAAAATTAGAGACCTTAGTTTTGAGTTTGGACGCCGAAAAAGCTTTTGATTCAGTGAGGTGGTCCTTTTTATATAAGGTGCTTGAAAAATTTGGTTTTGATAAATCTGTAATTGAGGTTATCTCAGGGTTATACAATAACCCAACTGCGAGGATCAAAATTAATGGAGACCTCACTGAATCATTCATATTGGAGCGCGGGACTCGACAAGGGTGTTGCATCTCGCCTCTCCTCTTCGCCTTGTTTATCGAACCTTTAAGCCAGTGGATCAGGCAGAGAGAGGACATAACTGGAGTAAGAACAGTAGGAGGGGAGCAAAAATTGGCACTTTTTGCTGATGATTTACTATTAACTATATCTTACCCCACGCCGGTTGTTCCTAAAATCATTAAACTACTACTAGAATATGGCTCTTTTTCAGGGTACAAGGTTAATGTAAATAAAACACAGGTATTAACTTTGAACTATGTCCCTCCAGAAGAAGTCAAGGATAGGTATAAATGGAAATGGGAGGCAGACAGTATCAGATATTTAGGGGTGGTACTGCACCGAGACTTCACTAAAATGTTTGAAGTTAATTATGGCCCTCTGAATATAGCAATAGAATCGGATATTCGAAGATGGAATACAATTCCTTTTTTGGACTTACATTCTAGGATTGATTCAATAAGATTAAATATTCTCCCCCGAATGCTCTACTTATTCCAGTGTTTACCAATTTTCATACCTCAAAAACAATTTGTAGAATGGGATAGAATGCTGTCAAAATATATTTGGAAAGGGAAAAAATCCAGGGTTAAGTATAAAACCTTACAATTGAAGAAAGATAAAGGAGGTCGTGGTCTCCCATGTCTTCGAGAATATTATTGTGCGGCACAGTTAAGACCATTAATTTGTTTATGTTCTTCATATTACACCGCAGGATGGAAGGATGTTGAGGGGACAACTATTGAAACAATACCAGTTGGAGCTTTATTAGCAGATATCAAACTGCAGAATAAGACTAATTTATCAGACAAACCCATTTCTTATGTAATGATAACAGCTTGGAATGAAACAATTAAGATTTGTGGTCTGGAAGATACTTCAAAAATCCTAAAATGGTGTGCATACGATTCAGATTTTACCCCGAATCAGCATGATGACAGATTTAAGAACTGGATTCTAAAAGAATTGACTGATTATCACTCATTTGTCCACAAGGGGGCATTCCCATCTTTTGAATCCCTGCAAAGAAAACATGGTCTAGACTCTGCTGACTTCTTTAGGTATCTTCAGATCAGGCACTACTTTAATCAGGAACTGAAAGTGAACTTAAACGACCTAGGATTTGTGGGGACATTTATATCATTAACTACAAACTCAGGAGCACACAATAAAATTATATCTAGGTTATACAATAGCATCCTGCGGTGTAAAAAGGACAACACTCATTATGTTAAAGAGAAGTGGGAAAAAGAGGGTAATTTGATAATCACTGAGGAATGTTGGGAACAAATATGCAAGATACAATGGGTTACAACTGGATCTAATGTATGGCTTGAATTTTGTTGGAAAAGTATAATGAGATTTTTCATCACTCCTGTACAGAAGAGGTATCGGGGCATTGGAGATGCTTGTTGGAGATGTGGGGGGGGTGGTGCTAACCATTTCCACATTTTTTGGGACTGCAAAGTTATCTCTCAGTATTGGTCCAGAATTCATGAGCATATACAGAATATTTTTGCATTTGTTTTTCCATTTGCTTTTGATACCTTATATCTCAGTTATATTTCATCGGATAAACTGGACTCGAAGGACAAGAAACTTCTGTACATCTTATTGGCAGCAAGTAAAAAGGCTTTAACGAGGAGATGGCTTAAACCAGAACCACCAACAACTGAGGACTGGATAAACATTGTTTACGAGATCTTCATAATGGAAAAACTGTCCTTTTCACTCAAAGTGCAGAGGGACACTTTCTATAAGATGTGGTCCAAGTGGACGGAATATGTTAAACCGGTTAGATCTGATTTTCTGTAAACACTGCTGCTTCTTACTAATTGTACAATGATTTAAAAGTTTAAATGAACAACATAAATAGTATGGATGTAATTTGGTTTCCCCGCCACCCGCACTTGAGTTCTGTTGTTCTTGTGTTAAAAAGTTAAAAATGGTAAAGCAATGTAATGTACTTCATGTGCCCAATAATATGTGAAATTCCACATGCTTTTCCAATAAAAGATAATATAAAAAAAAGAAATATGGTGCAGTTCTGAACATCTCAACTGAAGATAGGGGCGATTAAAGCAGAATAATATTGCATTTTCATTTTTTATGGCAGGGGCGCAAATCACAAATGATTGATTATGGGCTAGGTTGATGTGGGCCCTTAAGACCAACATACCATAAAAATGTCTTCATCCTCGGTGCCACGGTTCAGGTAGTTATTTAGGAAAAACTGCATTTTTTGGGTTTGGGGGGGGCCCAGCGCGGGGGGGGGGGGGGTGGCCCCCGGGGGCCAAACGAAATTTTTCCGTAAAAGTCTAGTGGGGCTACATGCCCACCACATTTCATGTTCCCCGGTGTTTCGGTGTCCCTGGTATCGTTGACGAAAAATTCAGTAGATGACAAAAAAAAAAAAAAAAAAAACTTTGACAATCCCTATATGACCGCTTTCGCTAGCTACGCTAGCGGCGGTCATAATAATGTGCTTTTTTGTCATTTGTTGTGCATATTTGGATTATGTTGTGTTGTAAATAAATCCAAACAATCAAAAAGCCATTCTTTTTTAAATCTCCTCATTCTTTGTGCAAGGTTGCTCAGAATGATAGGGCCTGATAGCTCCTAATAGGGCCATTAGGGAGGGTCTTTGTCTTTCTCTGGTGTGAAAGGCTTACATATTAATGATGTGATCACGCCTCCTTCGCATAAAGCTTTCTCACACAAAACACGTCTTACAGATTTTAAATCAATATATATTGTCTTATCTGAATGAGCAGTCAGGGTGATTTTCACATAGTTTTGGAGCAAATATTCTAGGCTACGTGATACAATTTTCAAAAGTCTTGTGAAGAAATAATCAGTAGGGGTTTCATGACCTTATTTCAGTGACAATTTGTTTTTGTATTTTCACAAATCACGCATAAATGTCATTATCTCAAAACTACATACATGTTTACATACATGCTGCTGATATACAGGGTGGGCCATTTACATCTGAAGGCAATTGTCTATGGTGTGAAGATACGAGATGTGCAGCACCTGAAACTACGGATACTGGATGCCTGTGCTGGCATTTCTCCTGCGGTGTTGCTATCAGTGTGTGAAGAGTGGGAGAACAGGGTTGCATTGACAATCCAACACAATGGGCAGCACATTGAACACATTTTATAAGTGGTCAGAAAATTGTAAATAACTCATGAACGAATAAAGTTACGTTGAAACCAAGCACACCATTGTTTTTCTTGTGACATTACCAATAAGTTTGATGTGTCACATGGCCCTCTTCCTATTGAAAAAACAAAAGTTGTATCCAAGATGGCCGACTTCTAAATGGCCACCATGGTCACCACCCATCTTGAGGAGTTTGCCCCCTCACATATACTAATGTGCCACAAACAGGACTTTAATATCACCAACCATTCCCATGTTATTACGGTGTATCCATATAAATGGCCCACCCTGTACATTTACAATAAACTGCCAGGTGTCAGCTTTCAAATGAGATCATACTTGTGTTTTTAGTGCAAAGGGATCATGAACTGTATCTGTTTCAGTTTGGGTATGTCATTTCTGGGGATTTTTCAAAAGTGGGGTTGCAGCTTAACAGGTTAAACTGATCCCCAGACAGGAGGGGAATACAACGCTTTGTTTTGAAAATGATCTCATTCAGTGCTTTGAGATTCCTAACTTGCTGTTCCGGCAGGGCCGAATCAAAATTGATCAGCGGAATGTGGATAACCGCATTGGGAAACGTCCCAATTGCCGCCTCCTGGAGCCGCTCCACACTCTTCTTTAAACAGGCCAGGTTGCTCTGGCTCCGGTCATTCAGACTGAACACCAACACCACCTGTCTGGCCCTCTGGAACACCGGGGTCTTGTGTTTGATGAAGTTACAGGCTTGGGCCAGATTGGCCCCTGGGTAGCTGTGGACCTCAACCTCCGTTACCCACTTAAGGCACCCGGCTCAGGTTCGAGGCTCCCAAGATCAGGATAGACCTTTCCGGGGCCAAGCTCCATGATTTGTACTTATCCTCAACAGCCTCGTGCCTCACATTGAGGCTCCTCTCCATTGGTGCAGGGCCTCCCTTGGCCTCCGGGATCCCTGGTCCCTTCTTGCCAGCCACCTGAGGGACCACCGGTTCGTCCTGGCTGTCTTCCAGAAGCCAATCAGAATCCTCACTCTGTTCAATCTCCATGGGTTCCGGCTTCTTGTCTTTCTTTGACCCCCGGATGCCCTACCGGAGTCAGCGCCGGCAGGACCCCAACTGCCCTGTCCCTACTGGGGCCCACCCCCTTCCTGGCCTTTCCCACCTTCGGGGCCTCCACCCTAAGGCAGACCTCCTCCAGCTCTTCGACCTCTTCAAGATCATACTCCGGACTCTCCCCTAGGTCCGATACCCTTGGTGGAACATCATCCCCCTTGGGCGCAACAGCCGAAGACCCTCTGGCTGGCTGAATCTCCATGACTGGCTGGGGCTGTTTAACCGGCACCTTCCGGCCACCTTCAGAAAGCGCCACCGCCCCCCTACAACTCTAACGCTCCCCTGCGCCCCCTCTTCTCCCTCCTGGACCCTGACCTTTCCTCCCGACAGAGAACAAGGTGGTCTGGCCTGGAAACGTAAGGCCCTGCTCTCTGGGGCCTGACTTGTCCCCTCTCCCCCTTCCTCTTCTCTTTGGGCCATAAGCCAGGCTACCGCTGTTGAGGCCCGCCGAATTGTCACCTCCCTGAGGCGTTTAATGCTTCGGCGGGTCCACTTAATCGCGATCTCCCAAGCCTCCCTCCAACGCACTCTGGAGGCATGGGCAACCGCCTGGCTTGCTTCCTGCAGGGCCCTCTCGTAATGGTCTTCCAGAATGTCTGTCCCGGTCTGTAGCCAATGCTTGGCATTCCCGAAAATCAGTCATTCTGTGTCGACTCTGGGGAATGCCGGCTGAATGCCAGAGGAAATTTGGATGGCCATGTTTTGGAGCTTTTTGTAAAGGCATATTGTAAAGCCAATTGCTACCTACCTGAGTAGCACACTCTTCGATCTTCTCCACAACCAGAAGGGGCTCGGTGGATTTGAAAGTTCATAGAAGGCCTTCCAGCTGGAACTGGCCATTGAGGTTTTTTTTTTTGGACGGCCCATGTGTGCAACATCGAGGCAGTATGCCTCACCCCTTGGTGTCTGTTCCACTAATTCCAACAGCTTGTCAAGCATGAGGGGATTTCTAGGCCTCAATCCGATCGGATCAGCAAGTGTGGGTGAAGGTCCTCCTCCCCTGGAGACATGGATTAAGGAGGAACTCCAGAGGCTAAGAGTTCTGCACCTCTTTCCGCTGTCAGATTGCCTTCTGGCCGGCCCACAAGTGGTGGGTGAAGAGTTGGTGAGGATCCTTCTCTCAGACCGACCTATATGAGAGGAATGACCGGATTCCGATGGACTCTTGGAAAGGGCCTGACGGGCCCGACTGCCAGACGGTTGGTGAGTTGTCAAGGGAGGTCTGCGAAAGTAAAGGGTTCGGCTATCCACTCACGTTTGGCAGGGCCGTGGAAATGGTGACGTCATTTAGCTTAAATCCAGTCCGTTGTTTAGAGTTCGGGTTGTCGAAGCTGAAGTTCTTCCCAAAAATTAAGTATTGGGATGAGAACCGGAACAAGAAGGCACGCTGGAACTTCAAGGACTTCATCGAACTCTACCGTCCTACTCAAGTTCCATCTGCTGCATCGCACGCAGCAGCTTACCTTGGAGACGTGTGCGCCAAGATTGAAGAGTTGGATCTTTCCTACTCAACGATCTTAGTAAAGTATCGGGAGCATGGGATGCCATGGATGGAGATGTGTCTTGAGAGGCTACCAAAGTGTTTGCCAAAAGACCGACTAATGACGGTGCTGGCCTTCCTGGGCTCTGTTGGAATGATCCACAATGGTGACTTCGTTTCCTTCCAAAAACTTGGAGAGTTGGAGCGGCAGCTTCCCGTAACCCAGAGGCACATGAAGGAGTTGCGGATCCTGTCCCAACTTCTCTTGGTGCAGTCTCCTGCAGTCTGGAGATTTCATGACTCACTACCTACAAAGCTGGTCCTGCCTCCAGTTGTGGCTCATCCACGTCCTCCTGTAGCCCAGGAAAGAAGAGAAGTGGCTTGGAGGTTGATGAGGAACCTGAAGAGGAGTTGATCGAAAGGATCCAGCCATCCACAGTTCCTGCCAGCGTGAATGCCAGGTGGACAGACCTGGAGACTGGCTACATCAATGTGAGCCGTGATATGAGCCACATCAGAGCCTATGAGGAGTACCTGAGGCGCTGCAAAGAAAATTCCGTCGCTGTCCGAACGTTCAGTGCGTTCAAAAGAAAACGCCAGCGTCTCATGTCAGATGTGTGATTCACACACATCTTTTTTTTTTTTTTCATGTTCCAAATTGTTCCGTTTTTGCAAAACAATCTATTTCAAAGTGAAGATTTTTTGTTAGGTTTTTGAAATTATTTTACATTTCCTGGTTTGGAGAATAATCTACCTCAAAGTGAAGATTTTGTGGTTGTTTTTTGAAAGTATTTTATTTTATTTTCCCTTTTTTTCTAACGCAAGTAGATGAACAAATGGTTCGATCATGCAATAAAAAGCAGTGTAATGTCAGTGCCGGTCCCAAGCCTGGATAAATGGGGATAAAACACTTATACAAAGATTAGGGGAATGAAAGAGAGGTTTGGAGGGGTCTGGTCCTGGTTTTGAGTAGTTTTGGGTGGTTTGGGTTAGGTTTTAGGGGGTTTTGTTTTGTGTGGGACTTGTGTTTGACTTGGGTGGGACTTGTGATTTTTTTTTTGGGTGGGTGGGACGTGTTGTTTTTGGGCTGGGACTTGTGTTTGAGTTGGGTGGGACATGTGTGTTTTTTTGTGAACATATAGCTCCGCCCAGGAAGCTGTCAGTGACATAAACTAGGTAACTAGGTGATTGGTGTCATTGGAAAGGTCTCTGTGAGTGCTTTCCAATGACACCTTGGTTGTACCGCTGGGACCTTCCTAGACCGAGATACATTTTTGAAACATGAATATATTTTATCCCATAGCTCCGCCCAGGAAGCTGTCAGTGACATAAACTAGGTATCATTCGAAAGGGTTTTCTCAGACCTTTCCTCTGATGCCTCTGTGATGTAGGGGTCATGAGATATTGACACTCTAAATCTAACCGGAAGTGAACATATAGCTCCGCCCAGGAAGCTGTCAGCGACATAAACTAGGTATCATTGGAAAGTCTTGGTGAGGCCCTTAACCTGACACAATACTTATGTCGTTCTGAGCTTTTGGGGCGGAGCTATGGGCAAAAGTACGATGGGAAGCTATGGGACTTGTTTGTTTTTTGTGTGTTTGTTTTTTGTTTTGTGTAACTCAGTACGTGTACTAACTGGGCCACGCGCAGTCGAATGGAGTCAGTCTCGTCTCTCTAGCGCCACCAGGTGCCGAGATATGGTAGTGCACCACCCTTATTTTTGCTCCTATCGAGCTCAAGTCTTGTGGGCATAGCAATTGGGCCGCAGCTGTTCGATTGGACTTGGTCACGTGTCCATAGCGCCACCAGGCACATCTGTGTCCTCATAAACCAAACAGTTTAAAAAACATTGTAAGTGTGAGAGAGTGTGAGTCCAAATGTGAGTTTTGTTTCTACCCCTGCTGTTCCCGCACAAGGTTGCAATTCCTAAATGTGATCTAACAAAGCTAAAGAGGTAATATTAACCATATATGCTGTTTATATTACAACTGGGGAGAGTGTAAGGTTAGATACTGAGTGTAAGGTTAGATACTGAATGTATCTAGAACATAATAAGCCTAGAACATAATACTGACAGAAGGTTATATAGAATGGATGATTTCTCCATCTGTGCCCAGCTGGCTCTCTCATATAACCCAATAAGTATAGAATTGCCCTGATATTCACCGACCAGTAGTAATATAAAATGTTCGGAAGGGCAAGACCACCTAAACTACGGGGCCTTTGTAATATTTTATCCATTGTCCTAGGGCGTTTTTTATTCCAAATAAAACTTATAATTTGAGTATTTAAATTACAAAAAAAAGATTTTGTGAGAAAACCTGGCAAACGTTGGAAAATGTATAAAAACTTGGGCAAAACAGTCATCTTAATGGTGTTAATCCTTCCACCTAGAGAAAGGTGCAAGGAGTCCCACCTTTCAAAATCCTGCTTCAGACTAGCTAAAAGAGGTTGATAGTTGCCTTTATAAAGCTCTTTAAAGTTCTGCATAAACCAGACCCCCAAATATTTAAACTTTGTCGTGGTGATCTTAAAAGGGATTGAAGAAGACAGCACATCTGGAATCATGGAGCCAATTGGCATAAGCTCACTCTTTTGATAATTAACTTTATAACCAGACAGCTGACCAAATTCTTTAAGTAAATTGAACAAATTTGGAAGACTCGAGGGTGGGTCAGAAATGCACAACAACATATCGTCCGCATATAGAGATACTTTGTGCTCAAAATTCCCCCTCCACATCCCTTTGATATTAGTAGATATCCTCAAGGCTATGGCTAGGGGCTCAATTGCAGTTGCAAAGAGGAGTGGCGATAGAGGACAGCCCTGCCTGTACCGCGCTTTAGCTCAAAAAAAGGTGATATGTTATTGTTAGTACGTACAGCAGCCAATGGGGCTGAATATAAAAGTTTAATCCAAGACATAAAGTTGGATCCGAAATCAAACTTTTTAAGAGTACAGAAGAGAAAGTCCCATTTCACTCGGTCGAACGCCTTTTCAGCGTTGAGCGATAGAATAACTTCTGAAGTATTAGTCGAAGAGGAGCCATAAATGATATTTGCAAGACGTCGGGTATTAACCCTCTGGGGTCTGAGCTGTTTTCTGGGCCCTGGAGGTGTTCTGACATGCTCTGACATTTGTGCTTATTTCTGTTACTTGTGACATTTTCATGGCTAAAGTCTAATTACACTGTATTCAGCACAAACTCTACTACAATAATACATCAGCAGCATGTGTGTAAAAGTTTGTTGTTTTGAGATAATGACATTTATGCGTGGTTTGTGAAAATACAAAAAAAAAATTCTCACTGAAATAAGGTCATGAAACCCATACTGATTACTTCTTCACAAGACTTTTGAAAATTGACGTAGCCTAGAATATTTGCTCTAAAACTAAGTGAAAATCACCCTGACTGCTCATTCAGATAAGACAATATATTGATTTTACGACGTGTTTTGTGTGAGAAAGCTTTATGCGGGAGCTCATTAATATGTAAGCTTTTCACACCTGAGAAAGACAAAGACCCTCCCCTAACGGCCCTATTAGGAGCTATCAGGCCCTATCATTCTGAGCAACCTTGCACAAAGAATGAGGAGATTTAAAAAATAATGGCTTTTAGATTTTTGGGATTTATTTACAACACAACATAATCCAAAGATACACAACAAATGACAAAAAAGCACTCGTTGAAAACAATGATCCAAAGACAGAGACCTTTGTGCCATTCTTAAAAACATTGTACATACCTTTCATTTCCAAGGTGTTTGATTTTCACTTTACCATGTTCATGTACAGAGACTCATGTGAATGTTGAAGTTAGCAGGACTCAGTGGCATCTGGGCCCTGAAAGAAAAAAAAAGTGAACATACTGATATCAAGAGAAAGGCCTGCACGATTTTGGGAATAAATTTTAGATTTTTCTGGTTAAAATTGCTTTTTAAAATTCACAGAATACACACACACACACACACACACACACACATAAATGTTTCCAACAATATATAATATAATGAACACCAGGTTTGTTGTGCCTTGTAGGCATAGGCTATGCGCAGTGCTGCATAATATTTCAGTAACAACTAAGCTAGAGAAAAATATATTGATTATCATGTTACTTCAAATGTTTCCATTCGTTATGATGACATGAAATGAGATAATGAAGCCGTTTGGTGCTTTTCAAACGCGATCCAAAATATGATACATTCAAACGCGATCGCGCACAAATATAAAACATTATGGTTACCATATACATATCTACATTTGAGCAGATATCCACTGTTATGGAAATAATTCTATTCGAGAGGAGGAAGAAGACAAGTCAAGACCTTTGAAAAGTCAAAGTACCAAAAATGTTTATTTCTTGCAAGAAATTGGCATTCACATACAGAGAGCATCTGATATGAGAAGGCAAGGCGTTAGTTCCCTTGCCAAGGTTATATACCCCTAACACATCCTGGGTAGGCTTCATCTGTCTCAAAAGATCGCTTTGTTTACCTTAAAAGGAAACATCTTTGTTCAAGATCTCTTGTCTGACATAAATTCTATCTAGACAGAACAATACCATGCCTACTACAGGTTCCAGTTTTTAGCTGCTGCTCATATTCACACCTTTTGTCTATCTTTATTTCGATCAACGCTGCGCACATATTTTTCACACTTGGAGTACACAAAAGGACACTTGAAGTACAAAAGGTCACTTGAAGTACACTCTTTGCTACTCAGTCCTCTATAACCCAGGACATTTTGTTCCTGCAAGCTTGTCTTAACTTATGCATTTCTAACACTTGATTACATATCTTTAATAACGTGCTTTAGCTTATATAATTGTATTTCTTTAAATGCTTATGAGTAAAAATAAAGTAAAAGATGTTAGTACAAGTTGTACACGTCTAAAAGTAAAAACACATCTAAAAAGTAAAAGAACACATCTAAAAGTAAAAGAACACGTCTAAATGTTAAATTTCCATTACACCACAAACACAGTAACAGTAAACACAGGTCCAGATATTATAATATTCACCATATATCTAGCAACAGTTCAACTGCAATGTGAAATTTATGCAACAATAACAAACTAATATGTAAGAATTTCTTACCTTACATCTTTCTTGTCTTCAAATCGCGTCCTTCTTCTGAGGTAGCCCAAATCCAATGTAAGCTCACGGCGTGTCTTTCAAACTCGACGAAAAGCAGAGACTTGTGAAGTTTTTTGGTGCTTTGTTTTTGAGGTAATGAGCGCGTTCGCGTTCCATGTGGAGATTTGCATGTGAATGTCTTTTGCACGAGTGGGCGTGTTCAAATTAAAAATAATTAGGAAGCGTTTGAGAAGCTGGACATCTTGTTGGTTTTATACAAATTACTTAAACAGAGAATATTTGTTTTCAGTTTGAATCCGATCATTTAAAAGTACACACTTAAATGTTTATAAAGGTATATGGGTATTAGTATTCGCATTATAGTAGTATAGTATTATAAGTATTCGCTGAGTTTTGTTTCAGTTTATAGACGGGGAGGCAGAACGCACACCCTGTTTATTTTCTTTATTTTACAAAAGCACAATGTTTTGATTTGATTGTAAGTGGACACATACAAAAGTAGAAATATCACAGATTCTTTTTTTATATTTCTTTTGCTGTATGACCATAAATGACGGAGTAATTTAAGTTTATAGTGCTACAATGTGAAGAAAATCCAGTAAAACGCGCCGGCGCGTTTGCCGACCTCAGGGGGTTAAAGAAGGAATGTCAACTTTTAATAAAGCCCGTTTGGTCAGGTGAAATGACCACTGGAAGAACATCTTCCATTCGTCGGGCCAGGACCTTGGCTAAGATCCTTAGTGTCAGTATTCAAAAGCGAAATCGGGCGGTATGAGCTACATTCTAAGGGGTCCTTCTCCTTTTTAAGAATCAGAGAAATAACTGCTTGATGCATAGTACATGGTAAAGAGTGAGATAACAAGAATTCTTCAAAGACAGATAGCAATAATGGGGAAAGTTGAACAGAGAATTTTTTTAAGAATTCAGTTGGATATCCATCTGGACCTGGGGTTTTGCCGGTCTGCATACTTCTGATTGCTGCTTCTATTTCTGGTAACACTTTAAAATACGGATCCTTCGTTAATGAATAACTACACAGGAACAAATGAGTAACACAATGTTAACAATCTAGTAACTACAGTTAACTAACAAGTAACTCTGATTAACGAATATATAAGTAATAGCACACAGATTTAAGTGGTAGTTCACTATTAACTAATCAATAACTACTATTTTTTTAATACTTCCCAGAGAACTACTGAATTTTTTACAGATTTAAGTGGTAGTTCACTAATAACTAATCAATAACTACAATTTTTTAATACTTCCCAGAGAAATAATGAAAAAAATTCACAATTCATGCAAAACTTAATAACTAATGCAGGACAAATTACTAGCACTAGATTAACATTACTTCTAGATACTGTACACTAATTATAAATATGTAGTAGCGTAGCAGACTTATGATTTGGGAAAGCTGTCAATAATTAGCCTATGCACTGCTGTCTTTTAGAGAACTATTCATAAACTAAATAATTTTTAAGAATTGTTTTTATAAATGCACTTGTCTGGAACACTTACCCTGTGGCCGATTTTCCGGCATTCCTCTGGACTGGCTTTGAATAACTAGACTCATCATGGTGAGTACTGGAACATACTGAGTCATCAGCCATCCAAATACCAGTTATTTTATTATTTAACCTACCTCTCAAAATTGTTTTTATGTATGTCTCTTTGTTCATATGTATATATAAATATATAAATATGTGTGTGTATATATATCCTGTGAATGATTAGATGATTCTACCCTTTCGGGTTGGCTCTTCATTAGTAACTACAGCATGGAATCATGATAACTAGTAATGACTCAAGTGTTAATGCATACTTTTATAGGACTTACAAATTATTTGGATCCGTATTCTAAAGTGAAGATCATGTTAACTAACTAGTAATGACTCAAGTGTTACTACATACTTCTATAGGAACTACTAATTATTTGGATCTGTATTCTAAAGTGAAGATCATGTTAACTAACTAGTAATGAATCAAGTATTAATGCATACTTCTATAGGAATTACTATCTACAACTTCCCCAAAACCTTAAAATTACTTCAGTGTTTGGTTGCATATGATATTTATTCTGATATTCATTACTAGTTAGTTAACATGATCTTCACTTTAGAATACGGATCCAAATAATTAGTAGTTCCGATAGAAGTATGTAGTAACACTTGAGTAATTACTATTTATCGTGATTCCATGCTGTAGTTACGGTAAGCCAACCCGAAAGGGTAGAATCATCTAATAATTCACAGGATATATATATATACACACACACACACACACACACACACATATATATATATATATATATATATATATACATACATACATATCTACATATCTACATATGAGCAAAGAGACATACATAAAAACTATTTTGAGAGGTAGGTTAAATAATAAAATAACTGGTATTTGGATGGCTGATGACTCAGTATGTTCCAGTACTCACCATGATGAGTCTAGTTATTCAAAGCCAGTCCAGAGGAATGCCGGAAAATCGGCCACAGGGTAAGTGTTCCAGACAAGTGCATTTATAAAAACAATTCTTAAAAATTATTTAGTTTATGAATAGTTCTCTAAAAGACAGCAGTGCATAGGCTAATTATTGACAGCTTTCCCAATCATAAGTCTGCTACGCTATTACATATTTATAATTAGTGTACAGTATCTAGCAGTAATGTTAATCTAGTGCTAGTAATTTGTCCTGCATATTAATTAGTTTTGCATGAATTGTGAATTTTTTTCATTATTTCTCTGGGAAGTATTGAAAAATAGTAGTTATTGATTAGTTATTAGTGAACTACCACTTAAATCTGTAAAAAAATTCAGTAGTTCTCTGTGAAGTATTAAAAAATAGTAGTTATTGATTAGTTAATAGTGAACTACCACTTAAATCTGTGTGCTATTACTTACTAATTCGTTAATCAGAGTTACTTGTTAGTTAATTGTAGTTACTAGATTGTTAATATTGTGTTACTCATTTGTTCCTGTGTAGTTATTCATTAACGAAGGATCCGTATTTTAAAGTGTTACCCTATTTCTGAAATTGTAATTGGTGAGTCAAGATGCGCAGCTTTTTCAGGGTCTATCAATGGTGTATCAAGTTTTCTAAAAAAATCTTCTAAAGTCAACAGGTCAGAGAGTGGATCTGAGGAGTATAACGACTGATCAAATTGATAAAAACAAGAATTAACCTCTGTACTATCCATTTGCTTCAGGCCTTGATCATCACATATCTCAGAAATAATATGATGAGCTGATTGCTGTCGCAACTGGTGAGCCAGAAGTTTCCCAGCCTTTTCCCCGTACTCATAAAAATTACACCTCAATTTAGAGATAAGGTATTCTGCTTGTTTAGTTGCCAGCAAATTGAATTCAGTTTGTAACAACATACGTTGTTTTAGTCTTGCTGGAGATGGCGAACAGCTATTCAAAGAGTCGAGTTCTAATATCTGATCTGTCAATTTCTTTAATTGATCCTTTCTGGTTTTACTCTGACCTGCACAAAACGAGATAATTTGGCCTCTCAAATATGCCTTCAACGCTTCCCATACAGTTGACACAGCCATTCCCAGAGTCATACTTACACTAAGAAAGGAGTCTAGTTCAGAGGCAATATAACTCACAAACGTCTCGTCTGAGAGGAGAGTGGAATTGAATCTCCACAGGCGGTAGTTTGGTTCTTTGGTAGCAACACATACTGTCATAGCCAGTGGACCGTGGTCTGAAATAATTATGGCTTCGTAATCGCATTTTATAACTGACGATAAGAGGCTTGTGTCTATGATAATATAATCTATTCGTGAATAAGAGTTGTGTACCGGAGAAAAAAAGGAATAGGCCCGGGTGATAGGGTTACGAAATCTCCAGACATCAGCCATTCCGTATGTTTTAAGGAAATTCTGTATCGTATGTGCTGATTTAGATATTGAAACCGTTCTGGATGTGCTACGATCCAGAGTGGAGGAAAGAACGCAGTTAAAGTCGCCACCGAGAATAAGAAGATGCGTTACCATATTTGGCAACTTTGAGAAGAAATTACTAAAGAAAAGGTGATCGTCCCAATTTGGGGCGTAAACATTGGCTAAAATAACAGGGAGCCCATACAAATGTCCCACCACGATTAGGAAGCGCCCATCCGGATCAGACTCAATACTTGTTGCCACAAAGTGTATATTTTTACTGAGAACTAAATCGCCACACCTCTAGCCTTAGATTTAAAGTTGGATTGAAAAGTCTGACCCACCCACTTATTTCTAAGCCGGCAATGGTCAGAAACGCGTAAATGCGTTTCCTGAAGGAATGCAATATCAGTCTTAAGATCTTTTAAATGAGCAAACACTTTTTTACGTTTTACAGGGTGGTTGAGAGATTTAACATTCCAACTCACCAGTTTAACTGAACAACCATTTACTTGAGAAGCCATATTAATATTGGTCATATGGAGCTGAGAAAAGTATGTTACAATAATATATCTTGATGTACATTGACTTCAATATTAGTCCATACACTTTTAAGAAAAAGAAAAGAAAAGAAAATGGTCTGACATTACCCCTACCTTTGTCATCGACATGAACATGATGAACCAGGAACCCTCCAAAATTAAGTCTACACATTATGTGCTTATCCAGGTAGCTCTTAAGCCAAACTAAACTAAGCAGAGCCCCCACCCAATTTGTCCTGACTTGAAACAATAACATTATTGACAACAGTCACCGCAAGACAAAATCACGAATTGAACATAACTGCATCACAAAAGGTAACTAAGCTATAGACTTCCCACCGGGTTTATATAGTAGAGGGAAAAATCTTCAGTCACATTCCGGTGTCATCCCCAGCGACGATATACTTCTTAACCCCCGGAGGTCGGCAATCACGCCGGCGTGATCTGCTCGCTTTTTTTCTTATCAGTGCAAAAGAGTCTCAAAATATTCTGTTGACTTTGATCTTACATACAAGTGTCATACATCAATCGATCCTGTTAAGTGTGTATTTTTTTTGTGTATACTCACAATAAAAACAAAGTGTTGTGCTTTTTGCCAAATAAAGAAAAATAAACATGATGTGAGTTCTGCTTTCTCTCTGTCAGTGAAGTCCATTCTGAAACCCGTCCGAAAATGAACTAACTCAGCGAATTCTCAGTCAAACAGGCATACAGACACAGGCATGAAGCTTGAATTCTCTTCTTTTAAATGAAGTAATTTTTATAAAAAACAAATATTCTCAGTTTATGTAATATGTATGAAAAGAGAGAGATGTCAGTCGTTCTCTTTCAGCTCATTATGTTTTAATGT
Organism: Rutilus rutilus; assembly: GCF_951802725.1. Classification (NCBI taxonomy): domain Eukaryota; kingdom Metazoa; phylum Chordata; class Actinopteri; order Cypriniformes; family Leuciscidae; genus Rutilus; species Rutilus rutilus. The sequence goes on from NC_140209.1 coordinate 77,977,667, forward strand.
GACCCCGCCCACGGAGAGCGCGCGCTATTCAAACGCAAATGATCTGAGGCGATCCATGCAAACCTGTGAACGCCCACATCAGCTGGATAACACACGCCGCGAGTTCACTTTCAGAGTCATGTACTTTACGTCGCTGTGAGGAATAATACTATCTTAATAATAATCCTGGAAAATTTACCTCAGAAGTGCTGGAAGTTTCATTTCGAGGAGCAGCGGATCCAGCTGAGGAATAGGTCAGTTCTATATTTGCTTTGTTCTAATCGCAATAGTGTCTGTACATGCAAAAAGACTGTTTAAATGTGAATCGCGTTTCTGTGTGTGAATGAATGAACAGCTTTTACCAAACTCTATTGCTATACTGAGATGAGTAAAAACCGACTACAAAAATCGGATAGATTATAAAGTTGTCATCAGAGTCAGGCGGACCGCACTCGGACACATTTCTAACCGGAAATTCAAGAACAAATCCTTATTTTATAAAACTTGGTTCAACAATAACATAATTCTAGTATCCCAACTATTAAATGATAATGGATCATTGCTGAATTATTCTGAATTCCTTCACACTTTTGGCATTCCAATCACCCCAAGAGAGTTTGCAATTGTTATGGATGCCATCCCATCTGGTATTTTAACTCTCTTAAAAGGGGCTGGAAAACCAGATTGCCTACCAGATTTGGACCCTAAGTTGACCTCAGTTGGTAATATTTGTTTCGTAACCACAACGAGGAATAATAATCGTATTATTCGCTCTTTAACCAGAGAGATGTCACCAGCACCCCTAATGTTGTTCCCTATTGGTCTAACTTTGTTGACAACCTGAATTGGGGGAATATATGGAACCTTCCTTACAAATACCTCCTTACGAATAAAGTAAGAGAAGTCTCTTTCAAAATCATACATGGGTATTATCCTGCTAAGCATGATCTCCTTAGTTTTAAGCTTGACATATGTGACCCTGGATGACAAAACCAGTCTTAAGTAGCACGGGTATATTTGTGGCAATAGCCAACAAAACATTGTATGGGTCAAAATTATCGATTTTTCTTTTATGCCAAAAATCATTAGGATATTAAGTAAAGGTCATGTTCCATGAAGAAAGTTTGTAAATTTCCCACCATAAATATCTAAAAAATATATTTTTGTGAGTGGATGCAGCACAATCGCGAATAGAAATGGACAACTTTAAAGGTGATTTTCTCAATATTTCGATTTTTCTGCACCCTCAGATTCCAGATTTTCAAATAGCTGTATCTCGGCCAAATATTGTCCTATCCTAACAAACCATACATCAGTGGAAAGATTATGTGTTCAGCTTTCAGATGATGTATAAATCTCAATTTTAATAAAATTACCCATAAGACTGGTTTTGTGGTCCAGGGTCACATACAGATGGTGGACAACCAGAATGAGACTTTTACCGCCGCGGGCAAAATTGGGATGTGTATTTGCTGCCTTTTACCGCTGAGTGGCGCTGTAATCACAGACTTTGAAAAGTGTCAGTTTATTCTCTTTATGACGTAATCTGCCGCGGCAGTAATCTGAGCTGAGGCCATGGATGAATTCAAGATAAATATTGTGGTTAAACGAATTCAAATTCATTAAATTTAAACAAAGTAGACACGTTAAAATTGTGTGCCCAGTTTTTCTATAATTTAGAAAGGCTATGTCAATAGGTTACTTGTCATTTACTTACGTAAAATTAAAACATTTTCAGGATTTGCAGTTACTAACCGATGTTAGTCGGTTTAAGCATTCTTTGTTATATTCAGAATTAAATAGGCTTACATGTTGTTATGATTATCAATTGAATTATTTAATAAATAATCAACCACAATGCCTATTACTGCCGCAGCAAAAATAAACCAGTCGAATTTCAAAGTCGTTCGCGAAATGACTAGGCTATACCGGGTGGCGCAAGTGACAGGGCAAAACAGCAGCAACTGCGGCATTTTAAAAGGTAAGTTTCCTATCTGTTTATTTAAAAAAAAAAATTTGAAAAAAAAGAAACATGGCGCAAGATCTTGTAAAAAAAAAAAAAAAAACGTTTTTCATTATTTGATTGAATATGTAAAAATATAAACAAACAAAGCAGAGAATAAATCAAACTTTTAGGGAAAAAATATAGGCCTATTATGCTACAACAGAATTGGTTAACATTAACGAAAGCAAAATATGTAAAAATACATTTAAAACAAAATAAAACAAAACAAATTCGTGTCCGAATTCAAATCGGTTCAAATCCCGAACAAACAGTAGTAGACCTAGGCTATTCAGATGATAGCTCTGTGGTCAATGCATTAACAATAGCCTCTAGGAGCTTCAAACGATCTGAGATCGAATCTCAGTGTAGCCGACAGTGTTTATGTTTTTCCGTTCTTGATGCTTAAATATGCATCTGTTTATTAAAGTCAATCGTCTTGTTTAATTATCAATTGTACATTACAACATAAATTTGCAACATTCCAGTTGTGCCGCTGCAAAGACGACACATCTGATGAAGGAAGACTGTAAGCCGATTGCACCAGAAAATGAAGATGATGAAGCTCGTCTTTAATCTGCTAAATTATTTTTTTGTGTGTGTGTGAATCATTCACGAGATTGAGATGACTGACAGTGACACCCGGCCATAGCAACGGAAGACATTTTTCAAAACAGATCGAACAAATCATAAAAATACTTTCAATACAGTATTACTTTCAATTAAAAAATAAACAATGAAAATGTAAAAGAAAAAGAAAATTAATTAAGTTTGAAAACCCATCGCACATTTCAAGGTATGAATAAAGTGTCGGGACAGTTTATTTATTTAAACAGGGTTGCATCGATAGAGTTTATTCCCTTTGTGATGCAAAATAAGAAACACAGAATCTTATTCTTGCAACATTTTAAATTTCTATTGTCAAAGAAATTGCAGCTAAATAAAAAAATTAAAACGGTACAAAACGAAAAAAGTTCAAAGCAACAAATTAAGAACAGGCGTTTTTCTTTGCCTCTCTCGCGCTGGATATTTTTTTAGTAAGTTTGGTCTCCCTCACTGCGCGCGGCGGGTCTTTCTCGAAATTAAGCATTAATAATACAGCTGATAATACTGTATATGTCGCTGTGTGTCATCCACACAAATCACGAAAGAAAAAACTGTAACAAATAGCTTTTGTTCCTTCAAAGATACAACATGCCTTGCTGAATTCACCTTACAATAAAACGAGGTGGGTCGCGAATTAAAGAGCTCTGTATCTGCTAAATTGAAATTGTGTGTGGAAAACCTTTAAATACAATCAATAAACAATATATAATTTAATAAGATATAGGGCCTACTGTACATAGGCTATGGACTTTTGGAGATTTTGAGATTAATCCTTAAAAGAATTTAGCCTTTGCCTGCTCATCAGGCTGGCTCCGACACTCTCCATATGAAAGACGGAACATTAACACCTCTGTCCTGCACCCCCACGATAAAGCAACTATTGCCTTCTCCAAACCCCCCACAGGCTAGCTGAGTTTGCAAAACAAAACAAAGAGTTTGCCACTCGTCGTGGTGTGCCAAAACACTTAATTATAAACTTCAATATTTCATTCAAAACAATCTCAAAACGCTTTGTGACATTTTGAAAAGCCGTGGATGCATTACTGCCACTGAAACCATGAACGCAACAGAATACTGGTTCTGATTTTATTGTTTGTAGTTTAAACGTCATATATATATATATATATATATATATATATATATATATATATTTTTTTTTTTAACAGAACTGCTTTTGAAATTACGATTGGAATTATTATAGGCTACAGAAGTAAAGTCATTGTATAATATTTGTTCCTTAGTGTAAAATGGAAATGCATGGTGATTTTATTTTGTAAATAGGCTATAAGCAAAAAACTATGTTTTAGAACTAGACAAATCTCTCTGCATCAACAATAGACTATAAAATGCATTAATAGGCTAATATAAAAATATCAGTAGTCCAAGTTAGTTCGGGATTCGAACCCGTGTCATCTAAATGATCGTAACGTAAGTTCAACCACTCGTAACGTAAGTTCAACCACTCGGCCACGATTCACTCGTTGCGACATGGCCTAACGTTCCAGTGTGTGTTCGTTCACACGAGCGAGAAGCGCTCTTCATTCAAATGAACGCGCCGCCGCGTTTGTCGAACACTAATTCAACATGCCAGAATAAAACCTGGCTTTAGAACAATGCATAGCGCCACTCGTCGTGGTGTGCCAAAAAATTGACAATAATTTAGTTTCATTTATTTCAGTGTTAATGTTTGAGTTAAAAAAATCCTCTACAAATTAAATTAACACAAAGTCGGCTATAAGAGTCCTTTATAGGCTACGTAAAAAAGCAAAGGGCTTACAGTCTTAACATTTAGGCTACTTTGCTTAAATTCGATACATTTATTTTCAGTAGGGCCTAATAAATTTGTAGGGATGTAATTTCAGTATGCTTTACCAACGCTATGTATTCAATTAAAGTTCCAAGAGGTCTGGGCCCGTATGTATAAAATTTCTAAGAAATGCTCTTAAGAATAGTCTTAAAGGGTTACTTCAGGATTTAGCATTAAGCTTTGTATTAGTAGAAAACCTGTAGTATTTTCGAATTACCATGCTTTCCACCCTCATATCCCCCTGAGACAAGAGATTTATGTATTTTTTGTCTGGAAAAAATCCTCCGATGACGCAAAAATCGTCATTTTGCGTCATCGGAGGATTTTCTGGACAGAGGCTAAAGACTACAGCCAGTAGGAGGCGTTGTTCCGCATGTTTTCAGCCCGCCCATACAGGGTGGGATCTCACTCAGTCAGAATGTACACAGTGTCAGTCGTCTTTCTTTGGAAGCTAAGCTAGCAGGCTCTTGTTCTGTGGAGAAAGCTGAATAGTAGGAGAAAGCTGAGTAAGTAACCACCCTCCTTTTCCCGGACTTGTCCGGCGGGCGAGATCGTTCAAAATGTCCGGGATTCAGCTTTTGCTTTCTGCGGTCGCCATTCATTGTTTACATGCACACCTTTCAATCTAACTGAATTCATTCCGATTGGTGAATTTGAATGTAGTGTTTACATGAACGCTAAACAAGTGATCGGTTGATGTGCGTTTTACCATTGCTAAGAAAAATTCCCGCTCCTCCGTGAGAGATGCGAGACCGGCGCGTCTTAGTAATGACACCACCGGCCTCGCGCTGTTCTCCCGCGGCCGTCAGCCTCGTCCTGCTCGCCACAGTAAACATGATGAATGGCGACTGTAGAACGCAAAAGCAGAATCCCGGACATTTTGGACGATCTCTAAATCCCTCGCAAACTCATCACGTAGGCTAGCTTTGTTGTTTTCATCTGCGGACTCTTACCAGTAGGCGTGGCCTCCTAAGGCAGCGAAGCAAGTGCATTCTGGGAGTTGTTGTCTTTCATCCACATAAGCCAAAAATACTTTTTCTGGCTTTTCTCAGTCTAGAAAGCTCCAAATTCAAAAATTTCTTCACATTTCTTCTACTTAAATGACCTATTTTAAATACACATTCATCTTCCCAGAGGTGAAGTACCCCTTTAAGCTTTGACTTAAGTGTCAGAAAATACTTAGTAAAGAGTAGGACTTTTCTAAGAGTAGGAGACTTTTATAAAGCAGCTAAAAGCAACTTTCAGTAAAGTATAAGACTGATTCTTAAGTGCTGACTGAAGTGGGACTTAAGTGTTGTTAACTAAGGACTACAATGATGTCAACCCAAAATGGCCGCCCTCAACCACTGAATCAGCCAATAGTGAGCCTGCAAGGATGAGGTCACTGCAGCATGACACCAATCATTTAATCTAATTATAATAAAATAATTTAATTAAGACACTGAAGCTTTAATATTTGAATTTAATATTAAAAATGCTTTGCAGTGCATTGTGCAAAATTATCACAAATTAGTATTTATGCTGTAGAAACCCTTTTCTATTGATGCGTGTCTCCTCATTTACAGTTGGAGCAATTATGCAAACATGAGTTCCAACAATCAATGGATCCAACAACTCAGGAAAGCCCGAAATACTCAATAAAGTGGCTTTATTTTACTGCGAGATTTGAAGATCAATTGGAAAGTCAAAGAACTGCCATATAGTATTGGCCAAAAGTGAGAGCAATTGAACTCACTGTATTGAACTCACCCTTTATTCAAATAGTATTAAAAATGTGTTAAAGATTTTGTACGCGTATTGTGTAGTTGTGCTTGGAGTCAATTGTTTATTTGTGACAACACAATGAAACATGTCAAACTGTACAGACATCATTTTTAGCCAAGCCAGGAAAACAAATGAACAAGAGAGGACAATGAAATATTAATAACTGACTATGTTGCAGACAATGTATGATTTTTTTTCTTCTCCTGTGAGCTTTTTAGTTTAAAAATAAAATAAATATGTAGCTGTAGTTTGCCCTTTTTTCATCAATATTATTGATCTGCCTGGATTGACACCATTGTCTGAGAACTGAACTGAGCTGAACGAAGACATCACTGTTTTCTCAGAGCGGCTGTATAATGAACTAAATAGATAACTAATGATCTTTTACAATGGAAATGAATCATCATTGAACTAACTTAAGCTGCACAATGGCACTATTTTCTTCTAGAGCTGCTGTACAGCCCAAACTAACTTTGTTGCATTATTTTCCTGTTATCACTGTAAAGCTGCTTTGAAACAAAAAGTGACTTGACTTGAAATAATTTTGTCAGATAAATATCTTCACTAAGTTTTATTTTCCTTATATTTTGATGGTTTAAGCAAACTTGTAGGGTCATAAAAAAAAAAAAAAAAAAAAAAAACTCCGCACATCACTTTTAGCCACTAATGTGTTTGGTGTGGTCAGTGCCACAATAGTGCTATTAAGACCCTGATTACTGTGGAATGATGAGCGCAAGTCATCACCGGGTGTACTGCTGCTTTTTTCCAGTCAGCAACAATGTAATTATTACTTTCCTTTCATTTCATTGCTATAAAATCAACTCCGTCATCATTTTCTGTAACTCCAATACATCATATTTTCATTGAAAAGTGCGTGGCCTCCTCCTCTCTGCTGCCATCTTGTTACTCCTAACTAGGTTAGGAGACCTCTTCAGCTCTCTTAAATAATGTAGGAGCTGAGACCTAGTCTTGACACTTAGGAACCTTTATGAATCACACTTATTCTTAAGTCTAGGAATAAAAGTAAAATGACGTCATTCTTAGAATTTTGACAGACTTGAGACTAAAATTGTACTCTGAGTGGCTTTATACATACGGCCCCTGGTCTCTATATTTCCTTCCCAGCTGACACTAATATGCAAGTGCACAGCAAAAATCTATTCTAAAAAAAAAAGTCTATAGGCCTACTATACTGTTGTAGCCATTAAATAATCTCATTTAGTATCATATTTGTTAAAATATTATAATGTTATTTTTTTCCATCTATGTTGAATATGAAAAGTGAACAGCACGAGTAAGATAGGATGCATTATATCGAGAGATGGATATGGAGTGGGTCAGACATGATTTTGACCACTTCATTAAGTTTTGTTTAGTAGAAAACCTTTCTTTAAAGTGAATTTCGTTTTCTATAAATTGTATCTTAATTTTAATCAATTTTTCATCAACCAATTGCCTGGATTTAAATAAGTAAGAGAAGCAAATATAACAGACACTAATCATGGATGCGCCCGCGCGGTCACTTGCATTGCACGTCAGCTGGAGCGCATCTCATCCTCCTAAATTAACGAAACTCAGCGTATGCCTCATACAGACATGATAAATACATCAAATACACAAAGCTTGAAATGTCTTCAAACGAAATAATTCAAAACGAAAAGAAAAAGGCTACTCTCTGATTATGTCTTTATGTGCATTTCTCTCTAGGTGCGTTCACTACAAATATGGCGATCGTCAACTTCAACTTTGCAGTCGACACTGTCAGAAAACACTAGTTTATTGATAAAAATCAATGCACGCATCACCGGATTTACAAATACACATCTTGCTTGTTGCACGCACACATTATGTCGAAAAAAACGAAATATGTTGAAATAACATTATTATTAATAATACATCTTTTAGAATATTTGATTAAATGCTGATTGTTGCGCTTGTTCAATTTAATAAAATTAAAACTTTAATTGTGATAATTAAAATAATTGAAAATTAAATATTTAGTGGCCAAGTTTTGCTAATTTATTATATAGGCTATTATATGCCTATTGCCTATATTAAGTAGGTCATATTAAGACAAGGCATATATTAGTTATTTTAGCTGTTATGAGAAAAAAAAATCTAACGAAATCTAAAATCTAAATCTAATAAATCTAAAAAAAAAAATCTAACAATTCAACATGCCAGAATAAAACCTGATTTTTGAACAATGCCTAATAACGCCACTCGGCCTGGTGTGCCAAAACACTACATTTTAAACTTCAATGTTTAATTCAAAACAATCTCAAAACGCGTTGTGACATTTTTTTAAAGCAGTAGCCTAGCCTATATACATTAAGGGCATTGAAACCAGGATCTTAACTAAAACGCGTTCCGAGTAATCTTTAAAAAATTATGCCACACTACTCCATGTATTTTTTTTTTAAGGACTGCTTTTGAAATCACTATAAATTACTATGCAATTGTATCGCTCACCAGAGCTCTTCATTTATCTAATTCCTCAATAGAATAGTAAAAATATTCAGCGTCATTGCTCCTAATATCGTCTCTATTTTTAACTTTTGATTCAATTTTTTCAGTTCTAAAATTTATTCTATCTTTGGTTCTATTCTGTTGTAGCCTAATAGGCCTATTTATATATGAAAAATATGCCTATTAGGCTTAGGGTTTTATATTTAACCCACTTACATTTTAAAATACGGCAATTGCCGCTGTTTTGCACAATGTCCCTTTGCGCCACCTGGCGGTCATTTCGGGAACGACTTTGAAATGCGGCTGGTTTATTTTCGCCGCGGTGATTCCGCGGCTGGCGCGCCGGTAAAAGGCATTCTGGTTGTCCACCATCTGTATGTGTTAACTGTTCTTTATGTGGAACATGTCCAGAAACAATGGTACACCTGTTCTGGCAATGTCCCTACACCATCACTTTCTGGAAATACATTGCTGTTAAACTTGTTGCTGATCTTTCTTTGTTGTGGAAAGATGTACTGTTTGGTTTCCATGATAATAAAAGTAAAAAAAAAATCATATTCACAAGGCCAAATTTAGTAATTCTAAACCTTCTTTTATTGCTTTTTGGTTTTCAGGATCATTACTCCAGTCTTCAGTGTCACATGTGACATCCAGTCTATCACATGATCCTTTAGAAATCATTCTAATATGATGATTCATTGTCAAAGTTGGAAACAGTTCTGCTGCTTGACATTCTTGACATTTCTCCAGATGACATTTGGAAAGACTGAATCATTCTAGAACAAGCGGGGTGATTTATTGAGTTCATCTGCATGGAAAATTCTAATTAGAGCTGCATGATTAATCATTTAATGATCGTGATCTTATTCCTACATGTCAACGAATTCATAAAAAAAAAACGCAGATTCATCCAGTTATGAAACAAGTCTTTGAGTGATTGAATCATTCAAAAAATTCTCTTTAAATATTCATTCTAAGTATGCATTTAATATTTTTGTCAGAACCTCTAGTAATTTCCATCTGAGAGAATCTGATCTCTATTTGAAACGATGAAAACGTGATTCTCTATCCAGAATCGGGCAGCTCTAATATAAATAATACAATTAAAATTTCACTATAAAAAAGAAAAAAAAACTGAAGTTGCTTTTTTTTAAAGGAAAAGCTTCAGTGTAAATAAAATATTTTAAGTTATACATAAAACAAAGATTATTGGAGTAGGTTTAATTAGCAAATAATACTATTTTCGTTACTTGCCGTTTCTTTGAAACATTCTTTTTTCTTAAGCCACTTTCCCACTGTTTGACTAATTCTGATGGCTACAAAATTACAATAGATTTAACAATAATACATTTTACGTAGTCATTTTATTTTACTGAAATTATACTTATATTTACGTCTTAATTTTCAAACTAACTTCTCACTAACTTGCCTTTTGGGACATGGTGTTTCACATTGGGTCTGGTGAGGTGTAGAAGGAACAAGGGAAATGAAATCTAATCCTGCTGAATATGAATATTAATGTCTGGTTGCCGGATTGTGTGGCATCGGGGAGAGAGTCTCACGTTTGTCACTGGAATCTCGTCTCTTCTGGTTCGGACACGGTTTCTGTTAGTCACTTGATGGAGTTTCATTTCCTTGACCATTTGAGGTTCAAAAGATGATTAATACTCATGAAGTATTGTTGATCTGACCCCACTGACACACACACACACACACACACACACACACACACACACACACACACACACACACACACACACACACACACACACACTCGAGAACACCACGACTTGAACTGAACTGAGCTGAATAATGAATGTCTTCAGCTCTACAGAGGATGATGTCATTATTTAGCTCAGTTTATTCAATTCAGCTCAATAACGATCAATGCTGCAAAATTCATCAATTATGAAAAATTCTGTTACTCTAAACACAATGACAGAGGTTTCCGGCTCTGAGCTAAAGAAGCCACGACAGAGGTTTCCGGCCTCGGTGTCTCGGGCGGCTCTGAGCTAAAGGGGCCACGACAGAGGTTTCCGGCCTCGGTGTCTCGGGCGGCTCTGAGCTAAAGAAGCCACGACAGAGGTTTCCGGCCTCGGTGTCTCGGGCGGCTCTGAGCTAAAGGGGCCACGACAGAAGTTTCCGGCCTCGGTGTCTTGGGCGGCTCTGAGCTAAAGGGGCCACGACAGAGGTTTCCGGCCTCGGTGTCTCGAGCGGCTCTGAGCTAAAGGGGCCACGACAGAAGTTTCCGGCCTCGGTGTCTTGGGCGGCTCTGAGCTAAAGGGGCCACGACAGAGGTTTCCGGCCTCGGTGTCTCGGGCGGCTCTGAGCTAAAGGGGCCACGACAGAAGTTTCCGGCCTCGGTGTCTTGGGCGGCTCTGAGCTAAAGGGGCCACGACAGAGGTTTCCGGCCTCGGTGTCTCGAGCGGCTCTGAGCTAAAGGGGCCACGACAGAAGTTTCCGGCCTCGGTGTCTTGGGCGGCTCTGAGCTAAAGGGGCCACGACAGAAGTTTCCGGCCTCAGTGTCTCGGGGCGGCTCTGAGCTAAAGGGGCCACGACAGAGGTTTCCGGCCTCGGTGTCTCGGGCGGCTCTGAGCTAAAGAAGCCACGACAGAGGTTTCCGGCCTCGGTGTCTCGAGCGGCTCTGAGCTAAAGGGGCCACGACAGAAGTTTCCGGCCTCGGTGTCTTGGGCGGCTCTGAGCTAAAGGGGCCACGACAGAAGTTTCCGGCCTCGGTGTCTCGGGCGGCTCTGAGCTAAAGGGGCCACGACAGAAGTTTCCGGCCTCGGTGTCTTGGGCGGCTCTGAGCTAAAGGGGCCACGACAGAAGTTTCCGGCCTCAGTGTCTCGGGGCGGCTCTGAGCTAAAGGGGCCACGACAGAGGTTTCCGGCCTCGGTGTCTCGGGCGGCTCTGAGCTAAAGAAGCCACGACAGAGGTTTCCGGCCTCGGTGTCTCGAGCGGCTCTGAGCTAAAGGGGCCACGACAGAAGTTTCCGGCCTCGGTGTCTTGGGCGGCTCTGAGCTAAAGGGGCCACGACAGAAGTTTCCGGCCTCGGTGTCTCGGGCGGCTCTGAGCTAAAGGGGCCACGACAGAAGTTTCCGGCCTCGGTGTCTTGGGCGGCTCTGAGCTAAAGGGGCCACGACAGAGGTTTCCGGCCTCGGTGTCTCGGGCGGCTCTGAGCTAAAGGGGCCACGACAGAAGTTTCCGGCCTCGGTGTCTCAGGGCGGCTCTGAGCTAAAGGGGCCACGACAGAGGTTTCCGGCCTCAGTGTCTCGGGGCGGCTCTGAGCTAAAGAAGCCACGACAGAGGTTTCCGGCCTCGGTGTCTCGGGCGGCTCTGAGCTAAAGGGGCCACGACAGAAGTTTCCGGCCTCGGTGTCTTGGGCGGCTCTGAGCTAAAGGGGCCACGACAGAAGTTTCCGGCCTCGGTGTCTTGGGCGGCTCTGAGCTAAAGGGGCCACGACAGAAGTTTCCGGCCTCGGTGTCTCGGGCGGCTCTGAGCTAAAGGGGCCACGACAGAAGTTTCCGGCCTCAGTGTCTCGGGGCGGCTCTGAGCTAAAGGGGCCACGACAGAGGTTTCCGGCCTCGGTGTCTCGGGCGGCTCTGAGCTAAAGAAGCCACGACAGAGGTTTCCGGCCTCGGTGTCTCGAGCGGCTCTGAGCTAAAGGGGCCACGACAGAAGTTTCCGGCCTCGGTGTCTTGGGCGGCTCTGAGCTAAAGGGGCCACGACAGAAGTTTCCGGCCTCGGTGTCTCGGGCGGCTCTGAGCTAAAGGGGCCACGACAGAAGTTTCCGGCCTCGGTGTCTTGGGCGGCTCTGAGCTAAAGGGGCCACGACAGAGGTTTCCGGCCTCGGTGTCTCGGGCGGCTCTGAGCTAAAGGGGCCACGACAGAAGTTTCCGGCCTCGGTGTCTCAGGGCGGCTCTGAGCTAAAGGGGCCACGACAGAGGTTTCCGGCCTCAGTGTCTCGGGGCGGCTCTGAGCTAAAGGAGCCACGACAGAGGTTTCCGGCCTCAGTGTCTCGGGGCGGCTCTGAGCTAAAGAAGCCACGACAGAGGTTTCCGGCCTCGGTGTCTCGGGCGGCTCTGAGCTAAAGGGGCCACGACAGAAGTTTCCGGCCTCGGTGTCTTGGGCGGCTCTGAGCTAAAGGGGCCACGACAGAAGTTTCCGGCCTCGGTGTCTTGGGCGGCTCTGAGCTAAAGGGGCCACGACAGAGGTTTCCGGCCTCGGTGTCTCGAGCGGCTCTGAGCTAAAGGGGCCACGACAGAAGTTTCCGGCCTCGGTGTCTTGGGCGGCTCTGAGCTAAAGGGGCCACGACAGAAGTTTCCGGCCTCGGTGTCTCGGGCGGCTCTGAGCTAAAGGGGCCACGACAGAAGTTTCCGGCCTCGGTGTCTTGGGCGGCTCTGAGCTAAAGGGGCCACGACAGAGGTTTCCGGCCTCGGTGTCTCGGGCGGCTCTGAGCTAAAGGGGCCACGACAGAAGTTTCCGGCCTCGGTGTCTCAGGGCGGCTCTGAGCTAAAGGGGCCACGACAGAGGTTTCCGGCCTCAGTGTCTCGGGGCGGCTCTGAGCTAAAGGAGCCACGACAGAGGTTTCCGGCCTCAGTGTCTCGGGGCGGCTCTGAGCTAAAGAAGCCACGACAGAGGTTTCCGGCCTCGGTGTCTCGGGCGGCTCTGAGCTAAAGGGGCCACGACAGAAGTTTCCGGCCTCGGTGTCTTGGGCGGCTCTGAGCTAAAGGGGCCACGACAGAAGTTTCCGGCCTCGGTGTCTTGGGCGGCTCTGAGCTAAAGGGGCCACGACAGAGGTTTCCGGCCTCGGTGTCTCGAGCGGCTCTGAGCTAAAGGGGCCACGACAGAAGTTTCCGGCCTCGGTGTCTTGGGCGGCTCTGAGCTAAAGGGGCCACGACAGAAGTTTCCGGCCTCGGTGTCTCGGGCGGCTCTGAGCTAAAGGGGCCACGACAGAAGTTTCCGGCCTCGGTGTCTTGGGCGGCTCTGAGCTAAAGGGGCCACGACAGAGGTTTCCGGCCTCGGTGTCTCGGGCGGCTCTGAGCTAAAGGGGCCACGACAGAAGTTTCCGGCCTCGGTGTCTCAGGGCGGCTCTGAGCTAAAGGGGCCACGACAGAGGTTTCCGGCCTCAGTGTCTCGGGGCGGCTCTGAGCTAAAGGAGCCACGACAGAGGTTTCCGGCCTCTGTGTCTCAGGGCGGCTCTGGGGTGGAGGGACCGTTAAAAAGGGTTCTTTTTAGGTGGCGGCTCTTATGTGTTCTCTTCCTCTGTTCACAGGGCTGAGGCGCTTCCGCCTGTATGGGCTGGAGGGTCTCTGGCAGGTCCTGGGGAGGTGCTTCCTCCTCAAAGGACCAATCTCTTACAGGAGTGGTGTTGGTAAGAGGTTCGGTCGGGAGAGGTGCAGCGACCTGTGTGGCAGTTCGGCTGGTGGAGGCGACGACAGCAGCGTAAGTGCGAGGGAGTACGGTCCTCATTGTGTCTGTGGGGGCTCTCTGTGCCGTCGTGCTCACAAACCCAGATTTCTGCCGTAATTATGGCCTCTGCTTGTTCAATAGCCTCTGCACTAACTGTGTCCGCCCAGTGTGACGCCACCTCAAATGCTTCAGGCCAATCGGTTTGATTGGTCTGGGTACGTATGCTCTGTATGGTTGCATCAATCATTGATTCGTAATGTCGTTCGAGAATCAGTTGTGTTGTGTAGGACCAGTTTTTGCGTTGCCCTGTAGCAACTGTGTAACTCGGTCATTTGCAAAAGCTGGTCTCACCGTCTCTATCAGGAGGTCAGTGAGCCTTTGGAATGTGATCGGCTGGTTGTTCTGAACCTTCGTGGTAACTCTCTCGAGATGGTGAACCTGACGAATAAGCTCATAGAATAGTTTGATTGTCGTTTTGAGTTGAGGTGGTGCCGGTGTGAAATCTGGATTTAGTCTAAAACTGTTTTTGTTTTCTCTTGCAGGTTTTCTCCTCGCTCTATTTCTAGGAGGAGGGCGGTGTTGCTGGTTTCTGCCCCTGTTCGTGAGGTGCAGGTAATGCCTGGCTCACACTACAGGAGTTTTAAAATCCTAACCGATTTTGAAATCTGGTTGCAGCACACACTTAAGGAGAATCTTTGCAGATTTTCTTACCTCAAATCTTAAACATGCTCATACTACAGGATTTAAAAATCGCGGCGCATCACACACTACAAAATGTTACTAAGATTATCGTGCCAGAGGAAGCGCCTCACGTGATCTACGCAGCAGATCGGAAGCGGGAAAGCGGATGTAAACAAAATGGATACTGTAACACGAAAACTTGCTGTATCAATAATGATCGTTTGTTGTGAGAAAAAACAAAAGCGGATGAATAAACGAGTGTGGATGAGAAAATGGTTGGGGAGACGGGCTCAACATGGATTGTCAGTTCTTCAGCGAGAAATGCAGGTAAGAATTTAACTGACCTTACTATTGTAGTGTGCTAGAATTTTTACCGTTATAATATTGGCTGCCTAGGTCAAAAGCGATATTGGCACCTGTTACAGTGTAGATCTGTGCTGTAAAATGAAAATACAATTGGTGCTATTTGGAAGAAATGTGTCTACTGGTACGTTAAACAATGGTTTGCCGTTTGCTCTCTCTCTCACACACACACACGCACACAAACAGTCCTCTCTCACACACACACACACACACACAATCCTCTCTCTTTCACACTATCTATCTATCTATCTAATTATTATTATTATTTCTAGTGGGACTAAAAATGGCTATAAAATTACTAATTTCAAGGGTTAAAATGTATTTTTTTTTTTTTGTATAGTTGGAGGATAGGTCAGGCTTCAGGGAGCTGCTGCGCATGACCTCAGAAGAATTTGAAATTCTGCTCGAGAGAGTAGAGCCACTTATCACCCGACAGGACACCAAGATGAGGCGGGCAATTACAGCCAGGGAGAGGCTCTGCTTGACCCTGGCAACAGGTTTGTATATAAAACAAATGTACAATGTCAAATGTCTCTTATGTTTTCATTTTGCAGTAATGTTAACTTTCTGTTGAAGGCGAAACCTACAAATCACTGAGTTTTCAGTACAGAATTGGGGCCACTACTGTATCTTATATAGTGAAAGACACGTGTGCAGCCCTACATCATGTCTTGAAAGATGATTTTCTAAAGGTTAGACATCCTTAATACTTTTATCAGTATCACAACAGCAAACATTCTGATATGCAGTATGTACAAATATGATAAAATAAATAAATTAATTGTTTTGTTTGTCTTAATGAACTATGTAAGATATTATGCTTGACTGGGGAGAATTGATTGAACAATTTAGTTTCTGCTGAAATGGTAAAAATGTGTGTGTGTGTGGTGGTGGGGGGGGGGGGGTGACTTGAATTAATATATTTAGAAATTCAGCACAATGCTTTTATATTTGCAGACACCAAAATCAGAGGAGGAATGGCGTTCAATTGCCAAGAACTTTATGGAGAAATGGCAGTTTCCACATTGTCTAGGTGCCCTTGATGGCAAACACATTTACATCCAGCCCCCAGCCCACAGTGGGAGCATGTGGCACAACTATAAAGGCAGATTTTCCGTTCTCATGATGGCAGCTGTAGATGCCAATTATAAATTAATTTATATTAGTGTTGGTACTCAAGGCAGGGTCTCAGATGCTGGGCTTTTTCCCATTCTGACCTGAAGAAAGCACTGGACCAGGGTCTCCTGAATGTTCCTCCTCCAGAAAAGCTTCCCGGTTCTGATACTGTGCTACCCTACAAGTTTGTGGCGGATGAGGCGTATCCTCTGAGAACAGACCTGATGAAACCCTACCCCTTCAGGCAGCTGGACCACAACCAGAGGGTCTACAACTACCGGCTCTCACGGGCACGCAGAGTTGTCGAAAATGCCTTTGGCATTCTCGCCAATAGGTTTAGAGTGTTCCGGTCCACAATCCTCCTACACCCAGAGAGTGTCACTAAGATCACCCTTGCTTCAGCATGCCTCCACAACTTCCTCTGTGATTGTCGTTCAGAGGCCTACATGACTCCAGCACTGGCAGACTGGAAGGTTGCAGGCCACAGAGTCAACGAGGGGGCATGGAGGAGAGATGGTCAGGGGGCCATGCAAAGTGTGCTCAACTCAAAAACTTTAATTTTGACTCACAAAAGTTTTAACAGCAACGTATAATGACATATTATTATACATTACAAGAGTTAAGTAACAAATAAATAAATAAATAAATAATGTGATTGTGAAAATGTACCATATTTTTATATGCAACTACTCCTCCAAATCTAGCATCCTCAGAAATGTTTGAGGCTGAACAGGGCCCTGAGGAGGCTTGTGTTGATGTTAGTGTTTAGGTATCTGTGTGTATACAGGGGTTGAGGAGGCCATTTGTGCAGGTGTAAGAGTTGGGTATATGGCTGGTGGCATGTGTGAGGAACTAGATTGGTCAGCCTCCTGGGCCTCAAACAAAGCATTCATAATTTGTCTTTTTACCTTGGTCTGTATACTTATGTTTTTTTTATCAACCTGAGTTCAACAGCAACCTGACTTCCAAAGGAATGGCATGCATCTGGAGGGGCAAGAACGGAAGCAGACATCTGCTGTAACAGGTTGAGTTTTTGTTGCTCAAAAGTATCTATGTCACTTTTGCGGCCTTTCTTTGCAGGCCTGGGAGTGGGAAAAGGCGATGTTTGGGTAGAGGGACATGGTCCTATGGTTGATGAGATAAAAGATTCAATTATAACATTATTAGTAGAATTTCAATCAAAGTAAGTTTTTGCATATAGCCAGAAGTATTTGTAAACTTTTACAAACTTACGCAAATACTTAAAAGACAGAAATATAGAAAAGGCAAAACAATTTTAAAAAAGGTGAAAAAAATAAAATAAAAATCACATTAATTGCTTCTGACCTGCTTTGTTGTCTCCCATTGTTCTGACCAAGTTAAAGGGATAGTTTAAAAAATGAAAATTCTGTCATCATTTATTCACCCTCAAGTTGTTCCAAACCTGTATGACTTTCTTTCTTCTCCTGAACACAAAAGAAGATGTTTTGAAGAAAGTCGGTAACCAAACGACTGATGGACCCCATTGACTTCCATAGTAGGAAAAAAAAAATACTATGGAAGTCAATGGGGACCAGCAACTGTTTAATTACCAACCTTCTTTAAAATATCTTCTTTTGTGTTCAGGAGAAGAAAGAAAGTCATACAGGTTTGGAACAACTTGAGGAAGAGTAAATGATGACAGAATTTTCATTTTTGGGTGAACTATCCCTTTAATGTGTGATGTGTGTGCATTGCACACTGTTATCCGAAAATCATCTATTTAGCTTATGAAAAATGTCTAAAAAACCATCTTGTGCAGTACTAACATACTAGAATTATTATGACCACACAGTCAGTTTGTAATAATATGAGAACTGGTCATATTATATGAAGCAGATTTGGCTGTTGAGGAAATTGGGGTTGTTGCCCAACCAGTGAGTGATGTATGAGTGACATAAACAATCCTAGTAATGAATAATAGAATAACTACACTATTTGAAACGCATAAAAAGTCATTACCTCTAGATTTGTGCAACTTTACACCCTAAATGACAAAACAAGTAATCGGTCATCACTGTTTCCATTTTCCATGGTCTTGTACATCTACAGTTATGATTTTACCTAGTGCCTCAGATGTGTCTGCAATGATGTCTTCATCACTGGTGGATCCATGTCCTGTCCTTGACTGAGCAAGTCTTTCACGGATTGATCAAGCTGAAAATGAATTTTATACAGGGTTTGTAAATGTTTATCCATCCATATCAACAAAGTACTGCCATAACAATTTCACTGTATTGTTTTACAATATTGCTCTGTATTGTAATTTTCCACCTTTTACCAAATGTGCATTTTTATATATTGGGTTGCACTTCTGGGGAACTTCCATCCAAAGAAGTGAAACAAATCATCTCAAATAATAAGGTAGTGCTACAAATATTTTTTATCCATAGTTAAATGAGATGCACGTACACTTGTTATTTTAATGTGACATCAGTATCACAGGATATGTGATACTAGATTTAACATTTAGATTTAGCATTTAGGTGTAACATTTAATATTTAGATTTAACTATTTAAAATATCTCTAAGTTGAAAAATATTGTTGTAAATGTGCTAAAAAGTGACCGTCAAAAATTCATACCAGTTTTTTAAACATTGTTTGAATCTAAATGTGACAAAATGTTGCTGTTATTTTCAGCGTGAGCCGCTTTACAAACGGCGCCCCATAATCATGTCTGTTCATAATATTACATACTTACACTGGTCTCACTTGGGCGTTGGGCAACATGTTTCTTCAGAAAGTCCAAGTTAGTTAATAGCCATCTCTGTTTCTCCCCACTGCCACTAGGTTTTGGTTTGAGAAGTTTTGTAAATTGAGTCCTTAATGTGGTTACTCGTCTTCAACTCTTCCACTGAAAATACACAACATACACTGATACTCATCTCTACATTCAGCTAAATTAACCTTATTAAAATATAAATGGGCTATACTAATCTTTTAATGTCCCTTGAATTATTTTTTTCTCAAAATGTACAAACAATTAAAAAAGGTTGGTGCCTGTTTGATTTTTTTTTTTTACAGTCTATGGTTACCCTTATGTTCTGTTGAGAGAGAGGATTGTGTGTGTGAGTGAGAGAGAGAGGAGGGAAGTGTGTGTGTGTGAGGGATTTGAGAGTGTCTGGACGTTTTGTATCAATGCATTGGTATGTTATGCTTTTACAGACATGTATGTAGCAGATGGTAAACTTAACTGACGTTACAACAGTTAATGTTTACATTTGCTAGCCTAGTGCGCTAACAACTATTCTCACCTGGTACTTTTAAAACAGACGCGATTTCTCCCCAGCTCTTCTCTTTATCGGTGCGGTTATGGTACTCCTTTGAAGAAACGTTGTATAGGCAGTCATGTTGTTGCCACATTTCAACAAGTCGCTCCTCCATCTCCGAAGTCCAACGGATCCGTGTTGCAAGTTTCGCGGTCGCCATTTCGAAATGTCCGTCACTTCCGTTTCGTCGAAGACTTGTTTCCTATTGGCTATTGTGACAGTACTGACGTAATCACAATCTTGCTCATCCCGATAAATATCAAACATGTTTGATATGATCGGGGCGAGCCCGATTTGTGTGAGAGCAGATCGGGAGGGGCAAGATTTGATCTGTGAACGCCTCACATTACCAGATAATCTGCGCCGAACATCGCAACCGATCGAGGTCCTCGACAAGATTTTTTCTCCGATTCTCGGGAGGGGGAAATCGGGCATAAATCGGCCTAAAACTCCTGTAGTGTGAGCCAGGCTTAAGTGTCGCCTAGAGGAGGATTCACGTCCTTCTGTCTACCTCCATGAAGACTGAAAGAAACCGTCCTGGTTCTCTGATTGAAGGGGGTGTATGTGTAGTTGTTATTAAAGGATGGTCTGGTATGTTGGTAGTCAAGGTGTTGCGGGAGAGGAAAGTCATCCTCGTCCTGAGTCTCTGGACCTTCATGAAAATATTCACGCCGAGCGTGTTTGTGTACTACCATATCATCCTGATAGGGATGTGATTCTCTAGTTTTTCTCTTTTTGCGTTTCTTACCCTTTGATCTCTGACCAGGAGGCCTGTATGGGCCTGCCACTGATCCAAAATGATCATTATGATAGGGAGATCTGTATGGAGCAGGGAAGTGTTGGGAGGGTCCAGGCCTGGACATCTCCCTGTAAGTGGCTCTATTAAATTCCCTGTTTCTGAATGTTTGTGTTGTTTCTATTTTTTACAGGGCGGAACTGTGGAGCTGTATTTCTTTGTCTCCTGTACGGGAAACTCTGCTCCTTAACACGGTGGCGTGCTGAAGTGTTACTCGGTGTGAAATCTGGTGTAACACTTGTGTGTCTAATTTTTGGACGTGGTGTGGTTCTCTGGTTGTGTGATTTCTCCACGGAAATTGACCATAATGTCAGAACTGTGTGTGTATTTTTTGGAACTTTTCTGGTATTTTTATTAATTTTTTTGTTAGATTTTTATGGATATAAAAAAATAAAATAATAATGAACAAGAAATAACAAGAAACAAAAAAAACTTTCGGTAAATAAATATTACCTTCTTCAGGCTGACTTGAACTTCAGAAAAAAACTTTAAGGAATACTAGAAGAAATGTATATACAATATAAACTATAATATGTACAGAATACAATATATACAGATATACTTTCTACAATGAAATTAACAAGGTAAATTAACTCTTTGTTAAGACGTGGAGGAGAGAAAAGGCTGCGACCAGTTGCTTTTTTTTTATTTTATTGAATACAAAATTATACATACAACCAAGGCAAATGTAATCATACTACAGTACGTAAAAAATTCGAATGAAAGGCTCAACACAATTTAACCAAAAAATTACTTAAAAAAAGACAAAGAAAATAGACATATTTGAAATCATATCTTACATCTCACTTAGGGTAAAATAAATAAAAATTCATAAATACAATAAATACAAATAAATTAAATTAAATTAAGGGGCAATATCACACCAAATCATATGAAATCAAAAGATCAATCAGCTTCATCGCACTCCTACCTCTCATTCTCTCAAGGGCTTTAGAAAAACACTTTAGATCATTTTTGAACACAAGTAGTGGGAGGGATTTAAAAAAAAAAAATCTACATTTGCGAATGAAATATTTTGCCATTATTACAATGTTATTGATCAAATAAAAATGAGCACAGCAGTCTTTGGGAATTCCAAATAAGATATGTTGTAAAGTAAAAGCAAAACCATCAACAACCACCTCCTTTTCTATCAACCAGTCCTGAACTGATATCCAGAAGACTGTGGAAAAATTGCATGTAAAGAAGATATGGTCAGTGTCTTCAGAATGGCTATTACAGAAAGAACAGGGGACAATATATTACATTTTTGATTTAAGAGTTTGTTAGAAGGATAGATTTCATTTAAAATTTTAAGTGCGTTTCTTTTGCTTTAGGAGGAATAGGAAAACTCAATCTGTTCTAAGATATTTTACAGTATTCTTATTAAACATGTGATCTAGTTTATTTCTTTTAATTTGACAGGGATAACATGTCATTAAGACGACCTGTCTTATATACTTGTTAGTATAATGAACACTTTTAAAATTAATATCTCCAATGAATAAAGTGGGAAGAACTGGTTTAACTTTAGCATAAGAAAGGGAGCATCTCAGCATCTTTATGCCAGAAGGTATTGCATTAATGACAGTGAAGAACTCTTTCGGGTGACAGGTAAATCCATGCTTCAATGTAAAAGCATTATAGTCTAAAAGGTTTCCCTTTTCATCCATTAGATCTTTCACCGAACATATACTTCTGCTTAGCCAATTCTTAAAACATAAAGGTATGTGCCAATTTCCAAAATAAGAGAACTTGTTGATGGAATGTTGATAGTTTCACCGGGAGTTTCGATAAATCAAAATCACAATTGAGCAAATATTGAATTCCACCAAATTCTTGAAACAAAGCTGAAGGAACTGTAAACCAAAAACTATCTTCATTACATACAAACATTTTTAGCCATTTGAGTTTGGATTCATGTTTTCAAATTCAATCACATTTAAACCAAGATTTAACAATGTCAGCTTTTTTAATATAATGAGCTTTTTGCCTCCAAATAAAATTATACATTTTCCGGGAACATGTTTTAGTAAAATTTGCGGGGGGAGCTAAAGAAAGAGCTGGATAAATCAATCTGGACAAGTATTCGACTTTGGTTAATAAAATTCGAGTCTCTTTGTAACCAGCAATTTAAGATTCGGTTTGCTTTTTGTCGATTATTTTCTAAATTATCTTTCGTACAAATTTTCTGATCTTTGGTAATTGTAATGCCTAAATATTTCACCTTATTTTTTACCGGAATATTATGTAGACAAGTGATATATCACTCTGATGTAGGGCAAAAAGTTCACATTTGCTTAAATTTAGCTGGAGTCCTGATGTCTTAGAAAAGGTATTAACTAAGGAAATAGCCAGAGGAATTTGATCCTTGTTTTTTAAGAATAACGTAGTATCGTCTGCCAATTGACTGATTGCTATACTTTTATCAAATACATTTAATTTCTGTACCGTTTGATCATGAATAACTAAAGTAGACAACATGTCTGCAGCCAAAATGAATAAAAGAGGGGATAGGGGGCAGCCCTGTCTTATTCCACGACTAATAGGAAATCTTTGTGAAGTACCGTAAGGAAGAGAAATGGAACTGTTCATATCTTTATAAATAATTTTTATAATATTGATGAAGTGCTGACCAAAACCAAAATGCTCTAAAGCTTTAAATAAAAACCTATGTTCTAACGTGTCCAAGGCTTTCTTAAAGTCAAAGAAAAGAATATATCCATCATCCTTTATCAAATGATTGTATTCAACCATATCCATTACTAGTCTTACATTGTTGTGAATAGATCTTCCTTTAAGGAATCCCGATTGAACCTCATTAATTACCCCATTAATGCCCTCTTTCAATCGATTGACATGTATATTATAAAAAATGTATAATCATTGTTAAGCAAAGTGATTGGGCGGGGATTATCTAAATATCTATGATTTTTATCTGGTTTTCTGCGACCAGTTGCTGTCTGGAGAGAGCATGAAATGAGCGCGCGCTTGAATGCCCGCCCCCTTTATATGGTCTGGCTCTAGAAAAAAGATTGGTTTTCAATATGTGAATTTAAGGCTTTTCTAAACGAAATAGCGTCCAATCTGGACATCTAAAGGTAAGTAGAACTTCATATAATACAGTGTATAATTATGTTAGTAGTTTTAATTCTTGATTAAGTAAGAAAGTAGTTAAATTCGTTCGTGGATGCAAGTCGATTCCGGATGACGTCATACCCGCCATGCGAAAAAAAAAAAACATATACAATCGTGAAAAATGGTTATAGACATGAAAGAAAATTATGAAAACGGAAATTTATGAATAAAATATTTAATAAGACACTTCTATAAAAAGAGTTGTAGTGGAGAATGTTTTAAAGTAGGTGGAATTAAATCCGTTGACCTCGGATGACGTCACGCCCGCTTGGACTGGTAAGAAACTATAAAGCTGTTAAACATAGTCATGGATATGAGTAAAAATTCCGCAAATTAAAGTTTTATGAGTAAAATATAAAGTCAACAACCTTCATAAAGAGAGTTGGGGCAGAAAATGTTGTGTAATATCCCACCCAGCACCGGACGTCATTAAGACGTTGTTTTTTGGGCTAAATCAAGTCGGCCCGTCATAGTCTTCATTTAGCCCAAAAATAGACGTTGAAAATTGGGCTTTGTTTGGTCCGTCTGATTTGGTCAAAATTTAGCCCAAACATAGACGTTGAAAATTGGGCTTTGTTTGGTCCGTCTGATTTGGTCAAAATTTAGCCCAAAAAAAAAGACTTTTTAAAATGTAGCTTTGTTTGGTCGGTCTGATTAGATCCAAATTTAGCCCACGTCCGTTTCGGACCACATATAGCCCTAATATAGACATGAACGTAATTAAAGTCAATGTAGCAAGCAAAGAAATATTGTAGAAATAGTTCCAAAAGTTAAGTGTCACTGCACAACCTGGACATCCCAGCAATAAATGAGTTGTAAGCACCTATACGTTCGCAAACCATATATAACCATATATAAACATAGATGATTTGGCATGGCAGAAATCCAGCAAAATGCGCACCCTGTTTATGTCGTTAAAAACGCTAGTGTTGTGCATTAGTACACCTATTTCTGAACAATCATATTGCAATGTAGGCACCAAAATATATATTTTTAATTACTGTTATTTGTTGTTATATAATGGTTATTATTGTTCAATAAAAAATGTTTCATATTAGTGTTTGCTGATGCACTTGTCAATTTCAATCATTTAATCTATTTATTTGATTAATAACTATTTTTTGTATGACATTTTATTCATTTTTATTTAAACCTTATATTGTTGTTGTTGTTTTTTTGTGTGTTTTTTTTTTATATTTATTAAAACGCTGATTCATTCTATAACGAAGCAAGACTGTAAACAAGGAAATTATTTTAACATGGAACAACACCAGCTGCAACCAGCAAGCAAATGGCTTCGGGGTGAAGCTAATTCTGACACTTCACTTCAAAGAGATTGTCATGGGAAATTCCTTTAACCAAAGGAATGATACTCACAAAGATATCATCCTTTTGTCTCAGTGCCTGAACATTTTAATAACATTGTTGAAGACGTAAATAAAATTATCAAAATAAAAAGAATACGACGTTGCTTAAAGTGGTTATGAACAAGTATTAACTTAGATATCACAACAACACTAATTTGTATCCAGTACTGATACAAATTAGTATGTGTTGCTGTGATATCTAAGTTAATAGTCCTTTTGCACCATGCTGGTGATAACAAAGTGTAACCTGACAATGTGGTGCACTATGGTAATTAAAGAGTACATATTCTTCAGTTTATAGAATATTTTTTACATTTACATTTATTAATTTAGCAGATGCTTTTATCCAAAAACGACTTACAAATGAGAACAATAGAAGCAGTGAAACTAACAATAGGGCAGATATGCAAGTGCTATGACCCTTCCCAGTTTAATCTAACGCAGTAGGTTTCATTTAGGTCTTTCCATTAGTCAGCAACACCACTGACACCATTACAACAGCCAGTTCCTATGAAAACAAGAAGCCTTGCCAACACACACTCACTGAAGCGCCTTGCCAACACACACTCGCTGAAGCCAGACGAGTGACCGAATCTGAGTGAGAGTGACCGGAAGAGGAAGAGGAAGGTCAAACTTTCAAGAAATGCATCATTTGACTTGCATCTATTTTTAAAAAGTCCAAAATAAAGTGGGTGGGAACCCTAACGCAGTAGGTTACATGTACTTTTTTTTTTATAGATATAGAATAGAATATAATTAGTATTAATGGATCAAGTGTTGCCGAAAAAGATGCAGCGTCTTCAGCCGTTTCTTGAAAGTGCTATGGACTCCTCAGCAGCTCTGGGGTGCGTTTCCCGAAAGCATCGTTGGCCATATGGTCGCAAGTTCATCGCAATGTCCATTGAACTCTATTGGCAACGAGGGAACTTGCGACCATAGTTGGCTAACGATGCTTTCGGGAAACGCACCCCTGGTTGAGTTAGGCAGATCATTCCACCAGCGGGGAACAGTCAAAGTGAAGGTCCGAGAAAGAGATGTTGTGCCTCTTTGAGATGATGCACCACAAGATGTCGTTCGCTTGCAGAGCGCAAGTTTCTGGATGGCACGTAAGTCTGAAGTAATGAGTTTAGGTAAAAGGGAGAAGAGCCAGTTGTTCTGTAGGCAAACGTCAGTGACTTGAAAATACACAATATAATTTGTTTCAGAAGTTCTTTAATTAAAATATATAACAACAATTTTCAGTTTTAACCATTTCATACAAGCACAGCATGCCATTAAAACAGGAAAGTAACAGCTCCACAAAATTAAAAACATGGTCAATAAAATTTGTACAACTGTGTAATTATTCAAGCATTACTGTTTTAACATGTTTAAATGGCAAGGCAAGTAAGCATTCACAACTTAAAATAGATTTACAAGAGATTTAAAAGGCATGTTTTAAAGATGTTATTAAAAAGACATTGAACATACAAGATGTGAATGAGCTTAATCACATTAGTTTGATCGGAGTATTGTGTTTACACGAGTTAAAGTTTAATCGCAATATTGCCAAAATCCCATTAAAATCGCATTATGTAACACAATCAATGTGTGAAGAAATTGCTTTAATATGCTTTTTATGAACATTCGACCAAAGAAATGAAAATAATGTTGTTATTGTTAATGTTTGTTCCAAATGACTTGGAGATGAGGAACACAAATGAAGATAGCAAAGGGGGACAACTGACCCCCAATTCACGTTCATTTTATAGGCTACAAAAAGGTGCAATGAACATTGTCATTGAACAGTGCTAAACATCTCCATTTGGGTTATGTTTTAAGTAAGTTGGCCTAACTGATTTTTGGAGGGTTAAAAAAACAAACAAAAAAAAACATGACAAATCTTTTTTTCTTTTTCCTTCAAAGTCTCTTATGCTTTGTGTGCTGCACCTTGCCTTAAATTATTTCATTACAGCCATAACTTCGGTACCTGTCCCAGCGCACCATGGCGCCCCAATAGGGCAGGCAAGCCAGGCAATTGCCTGGGGCCCCGCATTTTAAGGGGCCCCCGAGGGCTGATAATTCAAACAATCAGGAATGTTAATATAAAGACGCAGCAACATCTCTGCATCCCCCTTAGTGGGGCCCCTCTCTCTTTACGCTGGTTATGCGGTTGCCAGCTCGCCTCAGCCGCCCTTTTCAAACTGGAGCAGCGCTTACTCGCAGCAGGTATGTAGAAAATGCATGATTTGATTTGTTAAACATGAAAAGGACTTCTCCGTCTGGCATGGCCGCTCGCTCTAACGTTTACCTAGATAAATGTGCGCTATTATTAGGTGCATATCCAAGTGTTTGTGCGGAATGTGGAGCGCGCACTGCATGACATTTTGGAGGCGCCGGTGACGTCACTTGGATTTTCCTATCAACAGTGGAAACAACTTAAAATACTCCATCATTTCTGGTCATACAGAAAAGAATAATGCATCTGTCGCAACTACTTTTATTTGTGTAAACTCACAATAACAATAAAACGTTGTGCTTTCGTAAAATAAAATAAAACAATCAGGGCGCGCTTTCATGGTCTCCGTGAACTGGAGCGCGTCTCAAATATAAATAGAAACACAGCGTATACTAGCCTCAAATACATGATAAATATATCTATATAAAGCTTGAGCGTGGAATAGGCTATTCCTCCATGCATCCAGTATTTAAGCAGAAATATATATATAGCCTATATATATATATATAATTATATATAAATTTTTTGGCTAATATATCTTCATTACATAGCCTAGATATAATTGTACAAAATTCAAAAATTAGCCTAGTCAAAATACAAAACATCTAACAGAACATATGTTGTTTAATTTTTACGACATTGTGTACTTATTTTTTAAATTAACGAAATATCAGTCTTCATCTTTATAACAGAAGATATAATACAATACAGCAATCTTCAAGATACAGTAAATCTTCAAACGTGTA
Organism: Rutilus rutilus; assembly: GCF_951802725.1. Taxonomy (NCBI): domain Eukaryota; kingdom Metazoa; phylum Chordata; class Actinopteri; order Cypriniformes; family Leuciscidae; genus Rutilus; species Rutilus rutilus. The sequence continues at coordinate 78,005,419 of NC_140209.1, forward strand.
ACAGGTAGCCACCTTAAAATGTATAAATATATATATAAACATATTTATATTTTTATACATAAAGGGCCCCATTGATTAATTTTGCCTAGGTGTTGGTTTGCCTATTAGTTAGTAATACACTTTCAGCTAAAAGTGATTATAGAGATACCACCAGGGTATAATATTACACAAAAAATTGCATTCCCACTGTTTTCATTATAAGAAAAAATATGGAGGGAGGTTTATGCAGCCAGAAGAGAGAAAGAAAAAAAAACACTCCATCAGTAAACCCCAAAAGTTATTAATTAATTAATTAATTATTTTATGTGTCATTTAATGGCAGAATAATATAACAAAAGATTGTAATAAATGTATACATTACATTTTACATAATTAAGAAAATATTAAAAATTAGAATTTTTGCTCGCGTGCTAAGCCCGCGAATCTGGCCGAGGGTATATAAGCGGGTGTCTCAGTGCTTATCGCGCGCATTGCTTCTGGATACAGAGATGTGAGTATTCAAGTAGCCTAGCCTATAACCAATTGATTTAAATTACATTTACAACTGCAAATATGAATTATAAAACCACAAATATGACAATTAGCAATATGACCAGAGTAAATAATACAATTAAGTTATATAGGATAGCCTGATGAGCCTGTGAGGGAATGTGAGCCTGATTGGTTTTCTCAACTAAGTTATTTTAACCACTAAAAATAAGTTCTCTCATAAAAGTGAATATCAAGGAACATATGTAAAGGTTAATTGACTATCTTTTTCTTGTAAATGTACATCTTACAAGCGTCTTTCCGTCTTTTCTTATAGGCCTACAATCTTCCGTTAAATACCGTTAGATGTATGACGTCATTTGCGCTGCTAATGCGCTCTGATTGAGAGACGCGCTCGCGCTCTTTTAGTAGAGTTTGTTTGCCATGTTTACGTTACTTTGGAGGAACAGTATTATTATTAGTAGGCTAGTAGTAGGGTTTCCAAGGGTCACAATCCTACAGATTTTAGGTTAGGCTACTAGGAAGCGATTGGCAGGAGAGTTGATCAGGTTTGGAGCAAAACTCAGCAGGATCGACTGATCGATTTTGTCCCCACCACTTTTTGAAACATCTTGCGGCAAGGATGTACCTAATAAAAATAAATAAAACATATACATTTAACCAGCGGAGTTTTTTAAATCAAGAGTGCTCCTTGCCTGCTATAAGTGGCGCGGACTAGAATTCTCAGTTGTGACTCGCGCACAGTCCACACGGACACGCGCTTTAACGGCGTTGCGGAGTCTTTCTATTCGTTCTGGTGAAATCACAAACCAAAACTCCCTGCTTGACATACAACCACTGATGACAGAAAAAAAATAACTATTCGAGTGCAGATTAACCCAGAATTTCTGACTCGCTTGCAAAAATTCTTCTCACATAGCCCATGAAAGCACACAAACTACTTTTACTCAAGCTGAACATGTAGAGAAGCAATGAATTTATTTACATTAAAATGCTCCATACTAACAATGCTAATTACTAGCAACAAATTAAATCCAATGTATTTATTGGCATAATGCAGCATACATGAAACTTAAGGACTGTTACCAGGTTTGATAAATATATATTTTTCACTTCTTTGTTTTATTAGATTTTGGATTGTCTTCAGTCAAATCCAACTGCCTCATCAGTTTTAATTTCACGGTAAGTAGGCTATTACTTAGCTGCTCTTAAATGTGTTGTCAGTGATATATGTTGTATATTTTATTTTTAAACTTACATTGAATATTTATATTTGGTGTTTTTTTTTTGTGATGAGACAACTATCCATAGGATATTCATGTAGATTCAGAAATTATAGAATAATATTTTATTTTATTTTATTTTATTCTAAGCTACTGAAAACATTTCTCCCAAATTCTGAATAATCAAATTGTCATTTAGAGAATTTTTTTTTGCAGAAAATTGCAAACAAATATGCAGTGTTTTCAGATCTCAAATAATGCAAACAAAACAAATTCAACCTTAACCCTTACCCTTTTTTAAACTAGACAATATGTTTTAACTTAGGAAGAGTTCAGAAATCAATATTTTGTGGAATTCATCCCAGCTCATCCCAAACCTGCGTCCAAGCCCTCCACAGACTATCATCAAGACCTCACTCCAGTCCGCTCCAGCCCGTGAGCTCGCTCCAGCCCATGAGCTCGCTCCCGAGTCCACTCCAGCCCATGAGCTCGCTCCAGAGTCCACTCCAGCCCATGAGCTCGCTCCAGAGTCCGCTCCAGCCCGTGAGCTCGCTCCAGCCCATGAGCTCGCTCCAGAGTCCGCTCCAGCCCGTTAGCTCGCTCCAGAGTCCGCTCCAGCCCATGAGCTCGCTCCAGCCCATGAGCTCGCTCCAGAGTCCGCTCCAGCCCGTTAGCTCGCTCCAGAGTCCGCTCCAGCCCATGAGCTCGCTCCAGAGTCCGCTCCAGCCCATGAGCTCGCTCCAGAGTCCGCTCCAGCCCGTGAGCTCGCTCCAGCCCATGAGCTCGCTCCAGAGTCCGCTCCAGCCCGTTAGCTCGCTCCAGAGTCCGCTCCAGCCCATGAGCTCGCTCCAGCCCATGAGCTCGCTCCAGAGTCCGCTCCAGCCCGTTAGCTCGCTCCAGAGTCCGCTCCAGCCCATGAGCTCGCTCCAGAGTCCGCTCCAGTGAGCACTAGTGCCACCACTCTGTTATATTTTCAAAGTTACAATGACTTATTAGTAAAGTTTTATTTCTGTCAAATATAGTTTTTAATATCTGTGTTGTGAAAATTTAGGATGCAATTTTATTTTATTCGTTAAGAAATCTCTAAAATGTGTTCATTATGCATTTTAAAGTATTTATTTGTAGATGTAACTACAAGGAACAGTAGCCTAATTCAAAATAAATGGGAACCATCCCCCCTCCATCCCACACTGCTACAAATATTTAGTTCTTTCATTTTCATGGACTTTTTGTATTCATGAGTTTCATGTGCGATATCACGATTTTTGATTGTCGACAATTAAAATGTATCGGGCAATTCCATGCAAATGTCATCCATACCATGAAAAAAATAAAGTTTTTACCTAAAGATCAAAACCCTTTTTAAGTTGTCCATTTAGGTGTGCAATACTGTATTGTGCTGTATCAGAAATGAAGAAAATTAAGAGGTCACAACGCTTCAGTGCACTGTCACGTCCATGGCATTTTAAAGATAACGTTTATAATAACAATTATAAATACAAATAATATGAAACTTTATACGCAAAGCTAAATTACGCTTATGTTTATTAGGATCGACATTTAATCCAACTGCTTTGCTCTGAACAACCATAATAATGTGTTACGGACGCTTCAAATTAATGCATGACTACGGATTACATAAGTAGAGAGTTTCCTGTTTTGAATCGTTTGGTTTAAAAGTAGACAGAATGCTTTTCAAGTATTTCAAGTAACTTTCTATATAGTAATAGGGCTATTATAATAGGGCCCGTGAGCTCAATAATAATAATAAAATGTTGATAATAATCATAAATATTTGTTGAGCATCAAATCATCATATTAGAATGATTTCTAAATGATCATGTGATGAAGACTGGAGTAATGATGCTGAAAATTCAGCTTTAATCACAGAAATAAATTATATTTTATTGTATTATCATGTTCAAATGCACCTTTCACACGGACGTGATAACATAATCAGACCGTATTTGCTTTCAATTCGATTTTTTTCGTTTACACGTGGACATGAGGCTGTACGCTGTTTTTCAGTTTGTGGGCTAATTAATGCCATAATAGTAATAAAACATAAATTAGATTTACACAACAAACAAATCCTATTTTTTTCAAGACAAGCTTTTTTACTCTGAGTGAATGACCGAGTTACTTGTCCGAAGGACAAGCACATGACAAAGCTTAATGACAAGACCAGCGGCACACTCTAAACAATGCTGGGTTGTCTTAACCCAGTTTTGAGTCAAATATGGACAAACCCAAACGGTGGGTTAAAACAAATTAATTTAATGTAACCCAACGGCTGGATTAGTCCATATTTGACCCATAGTTGGGTTGAAACAACCCAGCATTTTTTAGAGTCTACACTTAAAAGGATAGTTCACCCAAAAATGAAAACTCATCATTTATTTTTTTCTACAGAAATCTGTAGCATTGTTAAAATGGCCTCAGATTATCTTAAAAACTGGAGGAAGGTCAATTCTATGGTAAAGAAGCTAGCTGAGGATGACAGGGAAGAAGAGTTCATGGATGACATGTCCTATCTGGATGATGACGAGTTTGATGCTGTGGATGATGGCAGGGATCGAGAAAGATACAGTGTTGAAGGTCCAGACACAGAAGATGAAGTAATGGAAGAGGCACCTGAAATAGCTGACCTAGATGAAAACAGATTGGACCTATGTAATTGTCACAGGCCGGGGTGGGCCAATCAGGCTGCACCCACCCCTGGAACCCCTCTTTCACCCTTGGGGGGTCGGACAGAGGCCAAGCAAGACAACAACAGACAGAATAATCAAAAAGGTATATTTTATTTATGAATTAGAAGGTTAAAAGTCTTAAAAGGTAGAGGTCCGGTGAGTAGGATTTCTTCGGTTCCCAGGCCAGAAGGGGAGACTAAAGGGGTTCGTGGAATTGCCGTCAGGTAAGTGTATGGTACGTATGTCTCGGAAGGAGGAAGAGAAAGGGGGGGGTTTACGGCCAGGAGCGTGGGTCTTCTGACCAAGGTCTTTCACCGCCCACCAGACGGCGGCGGCTTTCCCTTCCGTCTTTCCCAAAGGCGGACAAACGCACAGGGCAGGCGAAAGGATGACCAACTGGATTCTTTTACTGTAGAGCAGCCAATGGCAGTTTCTCACAGTCTTCCTCAGAGGCGGGCTTACACACAGAGCTGATAAGAGGAGTTAATTCTGCAAAGCAGACAGGTGAGCATTCATGTAAATCTTCGTGGTTCACATAAGACAAGGGACTTACAACTGGAGTCTTTGACTGCAAAGTAGCCGATGAACAGTTTCTCACAGTCTTCCTCAAAGGCGGGCTTACACACAGAGCTGGTAAGAGGAGTTAATTCTGCAAAGCAGACAGGTGAGCATTCATGTAAATCTTCGTGGTTCACAGAAGACAGGGGACTTACAACTGGAGTCTTTCACTGCAAAGCAGCCGATGAACAGTTTCTCACAGTCTTCCTCAGAGGCGGGCTTATACACAGAGCTGGTGAGAGGAGTTAATTCTGCAAAGCAGACAGGTGAGCATTCATGTAAATCTTCGTGGTTCACAGAAGACAGGGGACTTACAACTGGAGTCTTTCACTGCAAAGCAGCCGATGAACAGTTTCTCACAGTCTTCCTCAGAGGCGGGCTTACACACAGAGAACTGGAGTCTTTCACTGCAAAGCAGCCGATGAACAGTTTCTCACAGTCTTCCTCAGAGGCGGGCTTACACACAGAGCTGGTGAGAGGAGTTAATTCTGCAAAGCAGACAGGTGAGCATTCATGTAAATCTTCGTGGTTCACAGAAGACAGGGGACTTACAACTGGAGTCTTTCACTGCAAAGCAGCCGATGAACAGTTTCTCACAGTCTTCCTCAGAGGCGGGCTTACACACAGAGCTGGTGAGAGGAGTTAATTCTGCAAAGCAGACAGGTGAGCATTCATGTAAATCTTCGTGGTTCACATAAGACAAGGGACTTACAACTGGAGTCTTTCACTGCAAAGCAGCCGATGAATAGTTTCTCACAGTCTTCCTCAGAGGCGGGCTTACACACAGAGCTGGTGAGAGGAGTTAATTCTGCAAAGCAGACAGGTGAGCATTCATGTAAATCTTCGTGGTTCACAGAAGACAGGGGACTTACAACTGGAGTCTTTCACTGCAAAGCAGCCGATGAACAGTTTCTCACAGTCTTCCTCAGAGGCGGGCTTATACACAGAGCTGGTGAGAGGAGTTAATTCTGCAAAGCAGACAGGTGAGCATTCATGTAAATCTTCGTGGTTCACAGAAGACAGGGGACTTACAACTGGAGTCTTTCACTGCAAAGCAGCCGATGAACAGTTTCTCACAGTCTTCCTCAGAGGCGGGCTTACACACAGAGAACTGGAGTCTTTCACTGCAAAGCAGCCGATGAACAGTTTCTCACAGTCTTCCTCAGAGGCGGGCTTACACACAGAGCTGGTGAGAGGAGTTAATTCTGCAAAGCAGACAGGTGAGCATTCATGTAAATCTTCGTGGTTCACAGAAGACAGGGGACTTACAACTGGAGTCTTTCACTGCAAAGCAGCCGATGAATAGTTTCTCACAGTCTTCCTCAGAGGCGGGCTTATACACAGAGCTGGTGAGAGGAGTTAATTCTGCAAAGCAGACAGGTGAGCATTCATGTAAATCTTCGTGGTTCACAGAAGACAGGGGACTTACAACTGGAGTCTTTCACTGCAAAGCAGCCGATGAACAGTTTCTCACAGTCTTCCTCAGAGGCGGGCTTACACACAGAGCTGGTGAGAGGAGTTAATTCTGCAAAGCAGACAGGTGAGCATTCATGTAAATCTTCGTGGTTCACAGAAGACAGGGGACTTACAACTGGAGTCTTTCACTGCAAAGCAGCCGATGAACAGTTTCTCACAGTCTTCCTCAGAGGCGGGCTTACACACAGAGAACTGGAGTCTTTCACTGCAAAGCAGCCGATGAACAGTTTCTCACAGTCTTCCTCAGAGGCGGGCTTACACACAGAGCTGGTGAGAGGAGTTAATTCTGCAAAGCAGACAGGTGAGCATTCATGTAAATCTTCGTGGTTCACAGAAGACAGGGGACTTACAACTGGAGTCTTTCACTGCAAAGCAGCCGATGAACAGTTTCTCACAGTCTTCCTCAGAGGCGGGCTTACACACAGAGCTGGTGAGAGGAGTTAATTCTGCAAAGCAGACAGGTGAGCATTCATGTAAATCTTCGTGGTTCACATAAGACAAGGGACTTACAACTGGAGTCTTTCACTGCAAAGCAGCCGATGAACAGTTTCTCACAGTCTTCCTCAAAGGCGGGCTTACACACAGAGCTGGTAAGAGGAGTTAATTCTGCAAAGCAGACAGGTGAGCATTCATGTAAATCTTCGTGGTTCACAGAAGACAGGGGACTTACAACTGGAGTCTTTCACTGCAAAGCAGCCGATGAACAGTTTCTCACAGTCAATGATTCAGTATTTCACAACGTTTTTCTTCTCTGTAAGATATATCATAGTTAACTTCTTCACACAATCACAGTATTGTAATGCAGGTCAGTAGATAGGCTCCAGCAGATTTAAGTGTATAAATTCACACAACGAGACCGTGCATCACATCACTTCATCACTGTAAGTCATCACTCCAAGGGGAAATACAAAGCTTAAGGCCGTTGCCCATTTCCTAATCCGCATTTACAGCAACCATCTTCATATGTGAAAAGTCAGCGATCGAATCTTGTACTCACAGTTCTCATCAAGTTTTCCTTATTCCAGCGTCTTCCCTCTTTCCACGAACGTACCTGAATCAACACCTGCCCTTGAATGACCGTGCCCGCAGCCCATTCACTCTCATCACAGCTCAGCCCCGAACTCAGCTCCAAACATTGCTGTAAGCACTGCACAAGCACCACCCCAAAAAACACACCGCAGCTTCCCTTTACCTCTCCTTTTATGCTCCTCTTAGACAACGTGTCTCATTCTCAGCCCTCGCTCACCTCGGACCCAGCTGCCGGTGATCTCGGATAATTAATTCCTGTTTACGGGGCGCTTACGCTGGTTCAGGCTGTGTAGGTGTTTCACTGTTTAGGTTCCGGGGGAGTCGCGACAAATTTTAGTTCCGCTTTACAGGGGACTGATGTATTTAGTCACCCCGTGACATACCCCCCCACCAATCCGTTCTAGTCCCTAGAACGCTATAGTTCGATCCATTCTCCATACCGCCCCGGAGGCTGGCCCCGATTGTCCCGTCGGGACCGTCTTGGGGGCGAGGGGATTTCGGCTGGCTCTTGCTCAAGAACCGGTCCCCTTGGGACCACTGCCCATCCTACCGGTGGAGCTTGGGGGGCTCCTGCTTCGGCGGGGGTGACTGTGTCTACCGGTCTCGGGTAGTTGGGGCAAGGGCGGATCAGGTTCCGATGCAATACCCTCTCTGGGCCGTCTTCTCCTTCAGGACGGAGGACATACACAGGCTGGTCAGGTCTAGGTTGCCGCTGGACCACATATGGTTGAGGTTCCCATCGGTCGCTCAATTTCCCCTTCCCCTGACGCCGGTTGTCCTTGACCAGTACCCGCTCTCCTTGCAGCAGGGGCATTCTCCGGGCTGTCCGATCGTAGAGCCGTTCGTTCTTCAATGCTGCGCGGTCAATTCGGGCCGAGACCTGCTCGTAAGCCAGGTGGAGACGCTGATGGTGGTTGCTCACCCAGTCAGTCAGGTTAGCTCCCGTCTCGGTGGGGCTGGTTCCCAGTAGTAAGTCCGTAGGCAGCCGTACATGTCGTCCAAACATCAAATATGTTGGGGCGTATCCCGTGGTGCTATGTACACTATTATTATAGGCCTGGACTACAGCCGGGAGATGTGTCATCCAGTTACTCTGCTGTTCTGCCTCCAACGTTCCGAGCAGGCCCAACAGGGTCTGATTGAAGCGCTCGCAGCCTCCATTCCCCTGGGGGTGATAGGGTGTGGTGTGGGTCTTCTTGCAACCATATAACTGGCACAGCTCCCTGATGACTCGGGACTCGAAATTAGGGCCCTGGTCTGAATGTAATACTTCTGGACACCCGAAGGGCTGGAACACATGTCTCCACAGGGCGGTTGCAGTGGTGGTAGCGGTTTGGTCTCTGGTCGGGACGGCCCATGCATATTTAGTGAAGAGATCGGTCACTACAAGGATGTTCTGGATAAAGTCAGCCGGTCGCCCCAGTGTCAGGTAATCCATCGCCACCATGTGCAGAGGGGCCTTGGCCCGAATGGAGACCAAGGGTGCTCGTTCCGTCCTCCGAGCCTTAAACAGGGTGCACCGTGGGCACTGCGAAATAAACCGTCCCACGGTCCTCTCCATGCCAGGCCAGTAAAAGTATCTCCGTATCAACGACGTTGTCCTTTCCTGCCCTTGATGTCCCAAATGCGTATGATACGCTCGAAGTAATGCAGGGGCTTGTTCTTCCGGTACCACCACTTGACATACCTCCTCCCCCAACGTTGGATCCTGTACCCGTCGACAGACGACCCCCTCCTTAAGGGTAAGCCTCTCCCATTGTCCCAACAGCCGTTTTACCCCTTGGGATTGCCCACGCCGTGCCTCTCTTTCCGGCCAATCCCCCTGCTGTAGCCAGTCTCGTACCTGTGCCAGACCCGGGTCCTCCATCTGACGCTCTTTCCACCGTTGGGGGTCCCAACCCCAACTCACGGGAGCCCCTTCCTCCCTAAGGTCCGGGGCCGCTACAATCCCCACCATCAGTCCCTCTTCTGGCGATATAGCCCTGCCAGGAACCGGTCCAGCAGGCTTTCCCTCCGGCAGCCGAGATAGTACGTCAGCGTTCGTATGCTCCTTCCCTGGCCGATACTGAAGCTGGTAATCATAATTGGCTAACTGAGCCACCCATCGCTGTTCGACGGCTCCCAGCTTGGCAGTCTGGAGATGGACCAGCGGGCTGTTATCCGTCACGACCACCACCTTAGCTCCCCAGAGGTAGTCCTTGAACTTCTCGCTGACAGCCCACTTCATAGCGAGGAGTTCAAGCTTGAAGGAGCTATAGTTGGCGTCGTTACGTTCGGCAGGATGTAGACTTCGGCTGGCATAAGCAATAACTCGCTCCTCGCCTTGTTGCTTCTGGGCGAGCACTGCTCCCAAACCCAAGTTGCTGGCGTCCGTATAGAGCGTAAACGGCTGGGAAAAATTGGCATACGCTAAGATCGGGGCTTGGAGCAGCTCCTGCTTTAGCCTCCGGAAGGCTGATTCGCAGGCGGGATCCCACAGGATGGAGGAGGTCCCACGCCCCCGGGCTCGGCCAGAGCCGGCCAGCAGCTGGTTCAAGGGTTTAGCGATTTTTGCGAAGTCCTTAATGAACCGTCGGTAATACCCCACAAATCCTAGGAAGGACCTTGCTTGTCGCACGGTCCTCGGGGCAGCCCACTCCTGGACAGCCGACACCTTATCAGGATCCACTGCGATCCCAGCTGCACTAACCCGATGCCCCAGAAACTTGACTTCCTTCTGGAGCAACTGACATTTCTCGGGCTGCAACTTCAAACCATATCGTTCCAGGGACCGGAATACCTGCTCCAGATGTTGCAAATGAGACTTAAAGTCAGGAGAATATACTATGACATCATCCAGGTACACGAGTGTGGTATCCATAAGCTGGCCCCCCAAACAGCGTTGCATGAGTCGTTGGAAGGTAGCTGGGGCATTGCACAGGCCAAACGGCATACGCTCCCATTCAAAGAGGCCGAAGGGAGTAGTAAAGGCCGTCTTCTCCCGATCTTTTTCTTCCATCTGTACCTGCCAGTAACCGCTAGCCAGATCCAAGGTGGAGTACCAGGCAGCCCGGGTAAGGCTAGTCAGAGAGTCTTCAACCCGCGGCAGAGGAAAGGCATCTCGTTTGGTCACTTGATTGAGCTTCCGGTAGTCAACACAGAATCGCCATGCTCCGGTCTTCTTTCGGACAAGGACAATGGGTGCCGCCCACGGGCTACTGCTCTCCCGAATGACTCCCTTTTCCAGCATTCCTCGTAGTAGGGTCCGGACTTCCGGGTACAGAGTCGGTGGTACGGGACGGTAGCGCTCCCGGCTTGGGGGAGCATCTCCAGTCGGGATCTGATGCTTTACAATGTCTGTCCGCCCATAATCCTCCTCATGTGCAGAGAATAGATGTTCCCATCTCACCAGAAAGTCTTGAAGCTGTCTTGCTTGTTCTTCCCCCAATCCCTCGCCCCGCAGGGACTCCCCAGCAAGGTGGGCCGGCAATCCTCCATCTGTCCTGCTCACCGGGATTTCAGTTTGGGCTAAAGCCACCTCCACAACTGTGGGTCCCGCTCGGCTAAACTGAACTTCCCCTTCCTCACGAATTTGTTGAGGGCCAATTACCGTGATCCGGGCCAGGCGTTGGTGTCGATGAAGATCCACTGCATAAGAATTCGTATTACGCAGTCTGACGGCCACCCGGCCCTGATGTACAGAAGCCAAGCCGCGGGCCACCTCCACAGCCTGACAATCGGGATGAGGCTCCACCAGGATCCATTCCTTAGACCCGTGAAGCTGAGCGGGAAGGCGAGCCCAGATGATAGCCTCACTCTGAGCCGGAATGGACAGTACGTATCGACATGCTACTCTCCCCACACTCTCTTGGTCCCGTCGAGCCGCTGCCATACAAATCCGGCGACAGTCCGCCACAACCCGGTCCCATTCTCGTTTTTCCTCCCTTGGGGCCGTCGGTGTAGGTCTCGTTCTGAACAATTCTTCCCAGCACTCAGAAATGACGTTCATCCCCAGTAGGGCACGATGAGCCCCCATACAGGTGTCCCGAACAATCACAACTCCCTTCTGCGGGACCCGAGTCCCCTGGACCTCCAGGTCCGTAACTAGATAGCCCACATAGGGAATATCCAGACCATTAGCCCCCCGTAGAGTTAACCAGGGGGCATCCGCGGCAGAAAGATCTTGAACCCCGAATAATTCTCGGGACAGGCTTTCAGAGAATAGCGTCACCTGGGACCCGGTGTCTAGAAGGCATTGGACTTCGGCCCCATTGACTCGAACTGATACCAGAGGACAGCGGCCGACCAAATGATTTTTTTGTCGTTGATGAAAAGGGTCAACTAAGGGGGTCCCGACCACTTGACCCACAGTGGCCGGTGACACTAAAAACCCCCTTGTGACCCTCGACGTGCAGAACACTGCCGGACATAATGGCCTGGGGCACCGCAGCCATTGCAGATAGGACGTCCCTGCTCGTCCCACTGGAAACGGAGCCCCGATGGCCGGGGTGGTCGTTGTTCTGGAAATCGACCCCCGTCAGAGTATGCTCGCTCCCGTACCGGTGGCGAAGGGCGGTGAGATTCACGGCGAAGTTCTTCTAAAAAGGTTTTCGACAGTTCGGTCATTTGGTCACGGACGTCTCTTCTCAATTCGTCTCGTAAGGCCTGCTTCCAATCTGGTGGAGCAAGAGGTAAGGGACCGTCGGCCGCATTTGTGGCCATGCACTGGGAGGACTCTGGGATATCAGCATGGTCTCGTTCGAGAGCTAATGCCTCCTGGCGAAGCTCATCGAACGTCAAGACAGGGTTGCGGCGTAGTTGGATCCGGAGGCTCTGGCGTATCGGGCCATCTCGCAGCCCCAGCAAGAACTGATCCTTCAATAGAGCCTCTTCTTCACCAAGTCCATGGTCCTGTCTCCCCTTCAACCGAGACAATTGTTCCCGTAACTGCAGGGCAAAGGCACGAATAGTCTGGCGAGGCCCTTGCTTGCAGTTAAAAAATTGTGTGCGGAGAACAGCTGCGGGAGTCGTGTCACCATACTGTCCTGTTAGGAAACCGAGGATGGCCTGGGCGGTGGCTCGAGTGGCTTCCGGTGCTGCTTGCACTTCTCTCCTTGCTTCGCCGTCAAGTGAATTTAAAATGAACTGGGTCTTCTGGGTGGCATTTAACCCTTGCAGGCCTGCTAAGTACTCTACTTGTGTCTTCCATGCCGACAAACTAAGTTCCGACCCTGGTCCTCCATATTTTTGAGCCCATGGAGCTCCCATAAAGATGGGCATAACCTGTGGGCGACCCACCGGTACATCTTCGTCTGCCATTGCTCGGCCTCCGTCTACTCAACCCAAGGTGAACCCTGCCGACTGCGCCAAAAGATGTCACAGGCCGGGGTGGGCCAATCAGGCTGCACCCACCCCTGGAACCCCTCTTTCACCCTTGGGGGGTCGGACAGAGGCCAAGCAAGACAACAACAGACAGAATAATCAAAAAGGTATATTTTATTTATGAATTAGAAGGTTAAAAGTCTTAAAAGGTAGAGGTCCGGTGAGTAGGATTTCTTCGGTTCCCAGGCCAGAAGGGGAGACTAAAGGGGTTCGTGGAATTGCCGTCAGGTAAGTGTATGGTACGTATGTCTCGGAAGGAGGAAGAGAAAGGGGGGGGTTTACGGCCAGGAGCGTGGGTCTTCTGACCAAGGTCTTTCACCGCCCACCAGACGGCGGCGGCTTTCCCTTCCGTCTTTCCCAAAGGCGGACAAACGCACAGGGCAGGCGAAAGGATGACCAACTGGATTCTTTTACTGTAGAGCAGCCAATGGCAGTTTCTCACAGTCTTCCTCAGAGGCGGGCTTACACACAGAGCTGATAAGAGGAGTTAATTCTGCAAAGCAGACAGGTGAGCATTCATGTAAATCTTCGTGGTTCACATAAGACAAGGGACTTACAACTGGAGTCTTTGACTGCAAAGTAGCCGATGAACAGTTTCTCACAGTCTTCCTCAAAGGCGGGCTTACACACAGAGCTGGTAAGAGGAGTTAATTCTGCAAAGCAGACAGGTGAGCATTCATGTAAATCTTCGTGGTTCACAGAAGACAGGGGACTTACAACTGGAGTCTTTCACTGCAAAGCAGCCGATGAACAGTTTCTCACAGTCTTCCTCAGAGGCGGGCTTATACACAGAGCTGGTGAGAGGAGTTAATTCTGCAAAGCAGACAGGTGAGCATTCATGTAAATCTTCGTGGTTCACAGAAGACAGGGGACTTACAACTGGAGTCTTTCACTGCAAAGCAGCCGATGAACAGTTTCTCACAGTCTTCCTCAGAGGCGGGCTTACACACAGAGAACTGGAGTCTTTCACTGCAAAGCAGCCGATGAACAGTTTCTCACAGTCTTCCTCAGAGGCGGGCTTACACACAGAGCTGGTGAGAGGAGTTAATTCTGCAAAGCAGACAGGTGAGCATTCATGTAAATCTTCGTGGTTCACAGAAGACAGGGGACTTACAACTGGAGTCTTTCACTGCAAAGCAGCCGATGAACAGTTTCTCACAGTCTTCCTCAGAGGCGGGCTTACACACAGAGCTGGTGAGAGGAGTTAATTCTGCAAAGCAGACAGGTGAGCATTCATGTAAATCTTCGTGGTTCACATAAGACAAGGGACTTACAACTGGAGTCTTTCACTGCAAAGCAGCCGATGAATAGTTTCTCACAGTCTTCCTCAGAGGCGGGCTTACACACAGAGCTGGTGAGAGGAGTTAATTCTGCAAAGCAGACAGGTGAGCATTCATGTAAATCTTCGTGGTTCACAGAAGACAGGGGACTTACAACTGGAGTCTTTCACTGCAAAGCAGCCGATGAACAGTTTCTCACAGTCTTCCTCAGAGGCGGGCTTATACACAGAGCTGGTGAGAGGAGTTAATTCTGCAAAGCAGACAGGTGAGCATTCATGTAAATCTTCGTGGTTCACAGAAGACAGGGGACTTACAACTGGAGTCTTTCACTGCAAAGCAGCCGATGAACAGTTTCTCACAGTCTTCCTCAGAGGCGGGCTTACACACAGAGAACTGGAGTCTTTCACTGCAAAGCAGCCGATGAACAGTTTCTCACAGTCTTCCTCAGAGGCGGGCTTACACACAGAGCTGGTGAGAGGAGTTAATTCTGCAAAGCAGACAGGTGAGCATTCATGTAAATCTTCGTGGTTCACAGAAGACAGGGGACTTACAACTGGAGTCTTTCACTGCAAAGCAGCCGATGAATAGTTTCTCACAGTCTTCCTCAGAGGCGGGCTTATACACAGAGCTGGTGAGAGGAGTTAATTCTGCAAAGCAGACAGGTGAGCATTCATGTAAATCTTCGTGGTTCACAGAAGACAGGGGACTTACAACTGGAGTCTTTCACTGCAAAGCAGCCGATGAACAGTTTCTCACAGTCTTCCTCAGAGGCGGGCTTACACACAGAGAACTGGAGTCTTTCACTGCAAAGCAGCCGATGAACAGTTTCTCACAGTCTTCCTCAGAGGCGGGCTTACACACAGAGCTGGTGAGAGGAGTTAATTCTGCAAAGCAGACAGGTGAGCATTCATGTAAATCTTCGTGGTTCACAGAAGACAGGGGACTTACAACTGGAGTCTTTCACTGCAAAGCAGCCGATGAACAGTTTCTCACAGTCTTCCTCAGAGGCGGGCTTACACACAGAGCTGGTGAGAGGAGTTAATTCTGCAAAGCAGACAGGTGAGCATTCATGTAAATCTTCGTGGTTCACATAAGACAAGGGACTTACAACTGGAGTCTTTCACTGCAAAGCAGCCGATGAACAGTTTCTCACAGTCTTCCTCAAAGGCGGGCTTACACACAGAGCTGGTAAGAGGAGTTAATTCTGCAAAGCAGACAGGTGAGCATTCATGTAAATCTTCGTGGTTCACAGAAGACAGGGGACTTACAACTGGAGTCTTTCACTGCAAAGCAGCCGATGAACAGTTTCTCACAGTCAATGATTCAGTATTTCACAACGTTTTTCTTCTCTGTAAGATATATCATAGTTAACTTCTTCACACAATCACAGTATTGTAATGCAGGTCAGTAGATAGGCTCCAGCAGATTTAAGTGTATAAATTCACACAACGAGACCGTGCATCACATCACTTCATCACTGTAAGTCATCACTCCAAGGGGAAATACAAAGCTTAAGGCCGTTGCCCATTTCCTAATCCGCATTTACAGCAACCATCTTCATATGTGAAAAGTCAGCGATCGAATCTTGTACTCACAGTTCTCATCAAGTTTTCCTTATTCCAGCGTCTTCCCTCTTTCCACGAACGTACCTGAATCAACACCTGCCCTTGAATGACCGTGCCCGCAGCCCATTCACTCTCATCACAGCTCAGCCCCGAACTCAGCTCCAAACATTGCTGTAAGCACTGCACAAGCACCACCCCAAAAAACACACCGCAGCTTCCCTTTACCTCTCCTTTTATGCTCCTCTTAGACAACGTGTCTCATTCTCAGCCCTCGCTCACCTCGGGCCCAGCTGCCGGTGATCTCGGATAATTAATTCCTGTTTACGGGGCGCTTACGCTGGTTCAGGCTGTGTAGGTGTTTCACTGTTTAGGTTCCGGGGGAGTCGCGACAAATTTTAGTTCCGCTTTACAGGGGACTGATGTATTTAGTCACCCCGTGACATAATGACTTGGCAGATTGGGCAGTGACCAATAATCAATCACACAAATCACTCAATGACTTGCTCCAAGTTCTACGTAATCATGGACACAATGACCTGCCTAAGGACTCACGGACACTTCTTTGTACTCCAAAAGTAGTGGAACGCCAGGCAAGATGTAACGGCGAATACATCTATTATGGTTTGGAAACTGGTATACGGCGCATACTTCTTCAGTGCCCAGCTTCACCAGATCACATTGCTGTCACCATTAATGTTGATGGTGTGCCATTATTCAGATCTAGTGCTGCTCAATTCTGGCCCATGCTGGCAAAGGTTGATGGATTTGAGCCTTTTATCATCTGCCTGTTTAGTGGCATGACAAAACCTGCACCATTGGAAGACTATGTCCAAGACCTGGTAGAAGAAATTAAGAGGCTCAGGGAAAATGGAATTCAACACAATGGAAATGTCATACAGGTTCACATAAAAGCCTTTATCTGTGATGCTCCAGCAAGAGCTTTCTTGAAAAACATAATCTACCACACTGGATACCACAGCTGTGAGAGGTGTGAAGAGGAGGGTGAATGGTTGGGTAAAATAGTGTTCAACAGCAAGGATACATCCCCTAGCAGGACAGATGAAAAGTTCAGCCAGATGGCCTACAGAGCAAAACACCAGAATGGGGAGACACCACTGATCAGAGCAGGCATTCCATGTGTTGGCTCTTTTGTTCTTGATTACATGCACCTTGTTTGCCTTGGGGTTGTGAGGCGCATCCTGTACTACCTGTGCAGGATCCCCAATCCTCGTAGACTCTCTCCGAGACAGAGAGCTGAACTCTCCAGTAAACTCATTAAGCTGAGGAACTCAATGCCCAGTGAGATGGCAAGGAAACCCAGATCCCTTCAGGAGTTGGATAGATGGAAAGCCACCGAGTTCCGGCAGTTCCTGCTGTACACTGGACCAGTGATACTCCATGGAATTGTGGACCCGGATTTATACCACCACTTCCTTTGCCTGACGATTGGAATGTCGATCCTTCTTTCTGCAGATCGTGAGCGGAGAAACCACTTTCTACCATATGCAGCAGACCTCCTTAATCACTTTGTCATCAATAGTGCTGAGGTCTATGGAAATAAATTCACTGTCTACAATGTGCATAATGTAAAACACCTCCATGAAGATGTTGCACATTTTGATTGTTCGTTAAATGAAATATCTGCTTTCCCTTTTGAGAACCATCTGAAAACCATCAAGAAGCTTGTCAAGACCAGCCATAACCCTTTGGTGCAAGTGGCAAAGCGTATGGCAGAGAAGGAGCGTACACAAAAAAATACGAAACAGAAGCAAACTCGCATGCAGCCAGTGTCAGCAAAGCAGAGGGACAGCTGTTTTCTGCTCAAAGATGGCAGCGTAGCTTTTGTAACTGAAAAAAAAACAGATGGCAAATTAGTTTGCAGTGTCATCCCAGATCACCAGACCTCCAACCTATTTGAAAAGCCTTGCCAGTCTAAACTCCTAGACATTGCTTTTGTCGGCAGTACCTACAGCACAGCTAAAACACAACTACTACAAAGCCAGGACTTGAAAACAAAAGCTGTATGTCTACCACACTGTGGAGGATATGCCATCTTCCCTTTGTTGCATAATATAGAATGAAAAATTAAGCTTTTTTTTTTTTTAAGTTGCCCTTTTGTAGTTTCAGACATGGTTTTTGCAAGGGCTGTTTGGATTGAGGGTGACAAACATTTTGAGGGTGTCATCCCAAAAAACTGGATCCTTGAAGATGAGAAGATTGTGAGATGGCCAAAGACCCAGGTGCAGTCAGCCCATAAAAAAAAGTTAAACCCCATGGAGGACTGGCTCACTTTCCTGCTGGTGAAAATAAAAATGACATCAGGTACAAATACACATAATGACCTACTGAATTTGGTGTTGTTATTATTTCTCTGCGTTATTTACATACAGGTTACTGTACATTTCTACTTAACTTGGTGATTTATTTTGTAGAAAACGAGAAAGACTGTGAGCTTTATGATTACACGTCATCAGCCCAAACTGACCACGAAAATATCACCACTATGCCATATAAAAAGAGAGTTGTAAAAAAGAGGAAACATGACGATTATATGGAATGTAAGTGCATAATTGTTCTCCAAAATATTTTATACATACAGGGCTCGACATACCGCTTGTCTGCTTGTCCGGGAGTGGATTTTTTGAAGGGGCAAGTGGAAGAGAATTTTACATGCCCGACCAGACAAGTAGACTGGTATCGGTTTCCCGATAACGTTGTTTCTTAGCGCGCTATGAAAACTCTTAAGGTATAACTTAATTAAAGGTATACCATTAGGCGTGTTCCCCGAACTACACCTTAGTAAGCCGCTTCGACGTTACCCGGTGCTGTCCGTGGCGATGCTGCTGAATTGGTTGATATCATTGGGCTCGAGAATCAATTATTCTCTCGTGCAGGGGCTGCTTCACTGAGTTATGCGAGAAAGTGCTGTTCTTTATAAAAGAAGCACTTCAGAAATAGTTGAAATTGCATTATAGGACTCATGGGATATTATAAAAAATAATCCAAAGTATAATAGCCCAATAGCCTAGCCTACATATTTAAAAATTGTATCATAAATTGCTGCCTCAATAACCATTTACAATTTTTTACGTGCTTTCATCTCTTTCCCATTTTTGTTCGCTGATGTGGAGCTGCGATGAAATAGTGAACGTTCTTATAAATACTTTCCAGCATTTAAGTAATAAAAGTGTAGCCTATCTTATACATACGGTACTCGTTAGTGATCAAAAAGGATTTAAACACTTAATTTTGAAACTCTTATTATAAACTCAGAGATGTGGATTCAGATTTGCAATTAAATTCCCACACGACCTGTTTGTCAAAAAACAATTTGGCCAGGGATTTTTACGAGGGTTGCGTGAGAAAAAACACTGACATTATGGATTCGGGCGGCAATAAAATCACTTACCTGATTTACATTTACCTGTAAATGTTTAAAATACCGTACGAGCCCGCCCAGCCCATGATAAACAATTAGTGTCCGAATAGGACTTAACTGACAGTAGCTTTCATTGGCCTTTGAAAGTGCTCCGCGTTTTTAACACAGTACGGGTTAACATACTGTGGTAAAAATCCCAAATGTGAAGTTTTTATATTTGTAGCCTATATATGAACATATTACATATTATTAACACAATAGCTACAGTTAAGCAACATTACACGACCAAGTGCCTTTTTCCTGAATACCATCACGATTGAAAATGTGACTGATTTCGTACAACAGTTCAATAAATAAGAACAAATAGTAAGTCCTACTTACTTTTTTGACGCAATATTGCCTGCTTTTGTTCTATTTCAGCAGCGAAAAAAGTTCCAAACAGACCAGAGTAGAACCAAACTGCACCTCACAGCAACACTCAACCAGAGGGTTTCATTGCTTAATGATTCAGCGTTTTGAATGAATCGATTCAATAACCTATTCATAAACAATTGCCTCAGTCTTGAATGAATCAGCCGTTTGAACGAATATTGACTCAATCAATGACTTGCATATTAAAACGGACACTTAACGCCAACAATGGGCGGTTTAAAGCTATCATATACCCCCCCCCCCCAAACACACACACACACACACACACACACACACACACAGCATTTCTTATTTGTATATGAAAAAATATATATATTTTGAACAATCGCAAAACTTTATTTAATGTCTTTGTAATTTAGCAGTTTAGGTATTGATTTAGGCCTAATTTGATTGGTAACAGCTGTAGTGTGATATCCTAATTTAATTTATTGATCAAATTTAAGAATCTGACATGAAAGATGAAGCATATATTTTACAACATTAGGGGAAAAATGCTCCTGTTAAAGGTAAAAAAAAAAAAAAAAGTCCTTGGGGTAAATATCACAAAGATGTAGATTTAATTTCTAGACCTCTAAGAATGTTGCTACAGAATAAATTATATTTTTCCCCAGACAAGCAACTTTTTACAAAGGGAATGACCAACTTACTTGTCCAAAGGACAAGCACGTCAAGGCTTAATGTCGAGCCCTTCATATTTTTTTTTTTTACTTGCAAAAACAAGGCTTACTGATGTAATAATTGCAGGGTCGTTTAACTCAGAAGATGATGTCTCAAAAGTCAAGAACAAGTCAAGTGAGGGCGAATACATTTCTCGAAACCTGTTAGAAATAAGGATTTTCTATGTTATTTTAGTTTTGTTTAGTTGAAAAAATAACAGGTTTATCACAACATAGTGTGCAGAGTGCTGTATAAATACCCTTTTGACTGTTTCAGATAAGAATTTGCAGGCATTTCCAAAGCCTCCCGAACTCCTGAAGAACCGAACTCCTGCTACCATTGTCCACACCGCTTCTGAAGGTAAATCAAGAGTGCTTAATCCAGTGAACAGAGAACAGTACTGCTTATTGTAATGTACAGTAAATAATCACATTATTTAAGTTCTCTGTATAATATAAAAGTAAAAAAAATAAGTAATTTCAAATTACATCGGATTAAAAAGGTCCTGTTTGATAGTTTTTTTCTTCTTGCAGAATTATCCATGGATCAGAATGACCAGTTGGCCTGGAGCCAACAGCTGCCAGATTCATCTTCAGAAGATGATGAAATTGAAATTCCAGGTAATCTTAAGCTTTGTGTGTAACAATCATTACACTTTTTGGATGGTTCTGATGGGATAAGCTATGGAAGTGAGCTAAGCAACATCACATGAAAAAGTGCTGTTATTCTGGAGATGATTATGATGTTAATTGTTTGTTTGCGTATGTTGAAGATAACCCACTAAGTCCAATAAGGGAGCGATCAAACTCCTCCAGTCGATCACACCATGGAAGTGATAGAAGGCACTCCACTTCTACTTCTAGACATGGTAAGAAAATCAACTTGTTAGATAAAATTGTTGCAGAACAATATAGTGTGCCACTGCATAAAGGATATGCGCCTACATCTGTCTTTATATCTGATTGAAAAAGGAGGATTTGAACTATGTAGTAACTCATAATGTATTAACAAACCATAATGTAAATCCAGTTCAAATGTATTATTATTATTATTATTTATTATACTACTATATAATGTTATAATAACAATAATTGCACTGTAAATTGCAATTGTTTGTGTTACAGTGCATTCCACCCCAATAAGGGAGCGATCAAACTCCTCCATTCAATCACACCATAGAAGGCACTCCACTTCTACTTCTAGACATGGTAAGATAATCAAATCAAAATTTTGGCAAGAAATAGGAGTTTTTATTTTTATTTTTTATTTGTTTGACACTGTAATATTATTGCGCATGTTGTATAACACTGTATTATTATTATTTATTATACTACTATATAATGTTATTATAACAATAATTGCACTGTAAATGATAAACAACAAATGGGAACACCAATGTTCATATGTTTAAAAAATATATAATTATAACAATGTGGCAGTGTTGTTGGAGAGTTTATATTATACTACTTTTCTCATATTGTAAATGTCTTTATCATATGGGATTTTTTTCTTATTTCATAAACATAAACATTTCACGTTTGTGTTACAGTGCATTCCACCCCAATAAGGGAGCGATCAAACTCATCCATTCGATCACACCATAGAAGGCACTCCACTTCTACTTCTAGACATGGTAAGATAATCAAATCAAAATTGTTGGCAAGAAATACCAGAAACAGAAAGACAACACATGTAAAATAAATACACTTACTGTATTGTTGTGGAAACATTGGTATATACCCATGCAGACGCCACTGCATATGAAAAGGATATACACCTACATGTGGCAGACTGTCTTTATATCTGATTGAAATAGGAGGTTTTATTTTATTTTATTTATATATATATATTTTTTTATACTGGATTGAAATAGGAGGTTATATAGCAACTCATAATGTATTAACAAAACAAACTGTAATAACTGCACATAATGTGAATAATAGAAATTACAATGTTAAAGTCGTAAAGTGTTCATAATTTTGAGCTCATAATGTAATTTTTAAAACATACCCACCAAAACACTGTCATAATGCCATAACTGGAACAGCCTTTTAAAAAATAATCTAAACATTGGTATTTCCTTACAGTACATTTAAAAAAATAAATAAATCCAACCTTACACTACCAACGAAATGCATCATATTTAAATATTCATGCAATTATTAATTCTACTACTATTACTGTACATTAGCCGAAAATCACTTGTATATTGAAACACTTGAGAATATTGAATGTTTGTTTTTATTAGACAACAAAAAGGCATACATAATGTCAAATGAAAAACAGTGCACAATACCAACACAGTGTACAAAGAAAAATATATATTGTATAATATATAGTATAATATATATATATATATATATATATGTACTTTATTCTTATTTCATAAACATAAACATTTTCCTGTCTTCCTGTAACACATTTCATGTTGGTGTTACAGTGCATTCCACCCCAATAAGGGAGCGATCAAACTCATCCAGTCGATCACATTCTACTTCTAGACATGGTAAGATATTTAACTTGTTAGATAAAATAGTTGGTGTGTGTGTAAGTTACACATACCATCATTAGACCCAACAAAAGACTCTAGTCACTCAAGTGACACTACAGCTTCAGATGCTAATTGTGATTAGCTGAGTGATTAGCTAAATCATGCTAAGAACATGTTAAGAACTCTATAAAACTCCACAGTTACCATCTAGCAACACCATAGTGACCAGCCAGAACACCATAACCACCTAGCAACCACCCAGAATACATTAGCAACCACCCTGAAAACCCTTAGCAACCTGTTAAAGCACCCTAGCAACCACCCCATAGACTTACATTGAAAATAGTTGAGAGCATCAGAGCAAAAAAATAAATAAAAAAATTACAAATTCTAGACATGGTAACTAATTAGATTACATTGTTGAGTAACTGATTTTGGGGGTGGTGGACGATTTCAAGTAGAACATGACCAAGTATAAAATTAAAATACAAATCAAAAGAAGTGCATCTGTTTAGTTTTTAGTTCCTATCTTGAAAATGCAATATGAAGTGCAGCTATTTTTTCTCTTTTTTTTTTCTGTATGAACTGAGTTTTAAATGTTTATTTCAGAAACACCAAGGGCTCCAACTGGTGACAGCATGGATGTATTTCCAATGCCCACATCCAGTAAGTAATTACTTTGTCTTGTACATTTGTAGATAGGCATAAAGCATACTGTTTTTGTATTTATCTTTATATGACCATTTGAATTTGATTGGCATCCTATTGTGATAATTAACCACACAATAAAAATTACATTTATTAAGAATTACAGTTTTTACTATCTGAAATTATATTTTTGATATTTGTATTTCCACTAGTGATTTCCCAATGTTTTGATACCAAGAATTACTTTAGTAGTTTACTACTGTTTACTAGTCAAATTCCATTACTGATATCAACATGAATCAATTTTATCTAGTGACATTTGAATTTATTAATGATTATATAGTTGATAATTAATATTCTTGTCAAATGTTTTTAACTTTTTAGAATTCCAGAAATGTGTCCTCAAAAAGCTGGTGGAGATCATGCAGGAGGTCAAGAGGATTGGAAGTGCAGAACCTATTAATTCTTCGTACCACATCAGAAGAATGGAGCTGATGGAGGAGCTGAACACCTTGGAGGAGAAGCTTCAAAATAATGAAGAGAGAGATGTTCTGGGCAAATAGAATTATTAACCAGTTTGCTTATTCTTTTCTTTAAAAAAATAAAATAAAATAAATTGTGCTTATCACTAAGTACTTACTTTCGGTAGTAATGTAATTTATTTAATCAGTCCTGGATTTGTTTTTGTTTTTATTTTTTATATTGCGGCCTAGAATGACTGATTTTGCTGCAGCTTTTCTCAAAAAATGTTTCAATGTTTGCAGCATTGTTATTTTATTTTATTTACAGTGAAACCCCACCAATAATAATAATACATATTATATTTAATAAGTGTTACTGACAGTTAGTGTTAGTGAGTAGCTACATTTTTTTGTAAATATTTTTGTACATAAATATTGTACTTAAATTTATGTGTTTAAATTGTGTTCCTGGTCCCTCATGCACAATGCAATGATGACAATAGTATACTCATAATTCTACTTTACTGAAAATACAGAACTGTGCTTACTATAACACTATTTACAAACACATTTGGACTTGTCCTAACCAATAAAATTAAGTTCAACTGATTAGGTTAATGCAAGGACTGAAAATGTTTTTTACCAATATTGTATAGTAATAATGATATTTACTTTTTTCCTCTTAGATTACCCAGTTAAGTAAAGTCGGAGGCAAAAACATCAGGGACTGTTCAACGAAGATTTTGGATAGGTATGTACGATCAAGCATTCATTTCTTTCATCATAAAAGATTTGATTTCTGATAATAAAAGAAATGCCTGTTACCTTGACTCATCCCTTTTCACATCTCCTCTTTGCTACTTACTTTGACTGATCACCTTTTCTCCATCTCTATTTCCCACCACTTTCTTCCCCTCTTTCTTTCAGGCTGATGACCAACAATCTTATGGCACAGCTCAACATGAAGGGCCACGGCTCAAAAAAAGCATTTCAGTCAACAGCACTGTTCGCCACTGTGATAGGTATATTCTGATTTTACTTTGAGTGTGCTTTATGGGATTCAAAGTGATGTAACAGACCATTTAGAATAGACAGATTGAGA
Organism: Rutilus rutilus; assembly: GCF_951802725.1. Taxonomy (NCBI): domain Eukaryota; kingdom Metazoa; phylum Chordata; class Actinopteri; order Cypriniformes; family Leuciscidae; genus Rutilus; species Rutilus rutilus. The sequence continues at coordinate 78,030,260 of NC_140209.1, forward strand.
AACAGTTAATTTTAATAACAAAAATTATGGTTTGGTACCTCAGTTTGGTTTTCAGTAGCCTACACTGTAAAAAAAAAATTCTAAATTTCCTAAATAAAATCTAAATTTAAAAAAAAATCCCCTAAATTCAAAATTTTCTAGTGACTGGTCACATCTAAATTTTTCAATTAGTCTGACGTATTATTTCTCATTGAGCCAATGTTAAGAGACTATTGCAACAAGAATTGCACTTGGGCCAATGTAAAAATTTAGATGTGACCAGTCACTAGAAAATTTTGACTTGGAGAGGTTAGAATTTTTTTACAGTGTACGGCAGGGGGGAAAACAAAGCATAATCTTTTTGTTGTTTGTTGTTGCATTTTTATTAAACAAAAATAAATACATATTAAATTATAATTAAAATGTTTATCTTAATAATTTATAATAATACAATTATTCAATCAATAAAAATTTAATCAATAAAAAATAAAAATCGAATTTAAATGAATTAAATCAAATACAAAAATGCATCTCATCTAATGTTGTAAATTGTAGTATTATCCCCTCTAATCACTTTTAGCTGAAAGGGTATTAGGCCTACTAACTAATAGAGTGGGCGCCCCAGGCAAAATTATATATATAGCCTATATAATGTTATTATTTTTTGGATAATATTACATAGAGATATAATTAGACAAAATTCAAAAAGTTGTCAAAACACAAAACATCTAACAGACCATAAGTTGTTTATTTTTACAGCATGTGCTTATTATTTTTATTATTGAAATACCAATCTACATCTTTATAACAGAAGATACAATATAATACAGCAATCTTCAAGATACAGTAAATCTTCACATTTATAAAGGATTGTCACCTTAAAAACAGTTGCGTGGTGGAACAAGCAATGCTATATAGAAATATATAGTTAGCATCTTAATTGAATCTTTGTTTTATTATCTTGTTAGTTCATTAATTATGTTAACTACTTATGTACTAATTTAACACAAAGAGCTGTATACTAATTAATAATTATTAAATAATGTCAACTAGTAAATGCATTGATTAGAGTTGCCATGCATATAGGCTAAAGATTTTTAGTCTATATGCACGTTTATATTAATCTCTGCTTAAATACTGGATGCATGGAGGAATAGCCTATTCCGCGCTCAAGCACTCATAAATCTTGCCGCAAAGCACCGACAAAAGCAGGCTGATAATAAATATGTCAGAAAAAAATAAGAGGCATTTTAAGTGTCTATTAATTAATAATATTATTAGTGTTTTCTAAATCAGCGGCTGCAAACATATCACCATACATCTCCGCTGTAAAGTATGCGACTTTAAAGAAATATGCATCTTTCAGTCAGATTACATGATTAGACGGCTTTCGATTCGGATTTTTTCGTTTAAAAGTGGGCGTTTCAAGCTTTAGTGAGGCTGTCTGTGAGGCTAGTATAGCATAGTATAGTATAGTGTTTCAGTTCATTTTTGAGAAGCGCTTTGGTGTCACGCCAAGAAGAAAGCGCCCCTGTTTTTTTTTTGGTTTTTTTTTTTACAAAAGCACGTTTTCTTGTTATTGTGAGTTTACACAAATAAATTAGTTGTAGTTGATGTATTATTCTTTTCAGTATTGGCCAGAAATGATGGAGTATTTTAAGTTGTTTCCACTGTTGATAGGAAAATGCAAGTGACCTCGCCGGCGCCTCCACCCTGTCATGCAGTGCGCGCTCCACATTCCGCACAAACACTTGGATATGCACCTAATAATAGCGCACATTTATCTAGGTTAAAAATTATTTCTGCAGATGCAGTGGTTAAACCATCACTGCAATCTCATGCGAAAATGCGAACCAAACTGAAAAGCCTGTGTACCATTGCCTCTCTTAATTCTTTTTAGTAACAAACTGAACAGAACACTAATGTTTTTCTTTGTCATCATTACAGATGCAATCAAAAAGTGGAATAATAAGGCCACTGACCACGAAATATACAAAGCCGTGGGAGACCACCTAAAACATGCTCCTGGACGATCTGGCGGTGGGGGATATGTGGCTACAAACGAATGAGTGTTGTTCGTGTGTATTTGTGTGTATTTGACGCATCAATAAATGTTTTCTTGTTATTTTTTGTTATTTTTTGTCATTTGTTCTATTTTGAGTATTATTATTAATAATAATAATATATAGTATAATATGATGAATCTATATAGAGTGGTGAATGACGTCACTTTGTAGGATATAATGAATATATTACATAATAATGAATTTATGCTTGAAATTCCGATCTTTTTAACGACCAGGTTTAATCAGGTCTTTTTAACGACCTGAAAATGACGTATTTTCCCCTTTCACTTTTCAACCAAATTTAGACCTAAAATGGACGTCTTTTTATAGACGTCTTTTCAACGACCTGAAAAAGACGGCTTTTCACCTTTCACTTTTCAACCAAAATGTAACGTTGTTTAGACGTCTTGCAAAGTCGTCTTTTCAACGTCTTTTCAACGAGTTTTTGCTGGGTGGGATGTGTTTGGAATTTATTTCCAGGGACGACATCGTTTTTCCAGGGACGACATCGTTTTGGAGATCCCGCGTCGACCTGGCGCCGATATCGTCCCCGTCTATGAGACGTTTTTAAGGTCAAATAATATATTTTTTTAATATTGTCCGTATGTATATGGTCCTAATACATCCCAAAGGGTATACTAAAAATATTTAGCTGAACTATATGTTTGAAAAATATGAAATAGGTGTAAACATTTATCATAAATATGTGTGTACATATATTATATCTTTTTACTACCCAGTATAGGCTATCTATATCCCAGTGCTCTTCTAGTAAAATAAAATAGGATCAATATGTGTCAATATATAAAGTTTAGTGTATTATTACAATAAGTTGATCAAATAGTCATAAAAGACACACGAACGCAAACCAATCCCGACCCCGGGCTTTCCCAAAGCTCAGAGGCAGTGGCACGGGCTTGATTAGGGCAGGGGGTACGCTCCACTTTTCTGGCTCTTTATGTATTTTTGGCAACAGGTAAAATCTTCTGGCTCGGGGTGGCCCTTCACCCGTGAGGTACTCTTTCTGTCTTGCACTGATAATTTTCATATTAGCACATATCCTCTAAAATTTCCTCTACTTCTTTAATAGTGTCGGTGTAAATGGGCTCTTCGAGTGGACGATAATGTTCTGCGACAGAAAGTTGTCTCAGTCCCTCCCCAAGGTATTGTGCTCTGTCTAAAATAACCGTAGCATTACCTTTATCGGCTGGCTTGATCACTATCTCAGTATTGTGATATTATTCTTTAAGGGCTTTTCTTTCGCCCGGGGGCAAATTGGGGGTTGCACTCAAACCCCAGTGTAATTTTTTGAAGGCAAAATTGTCAGCTCTAATGATTTTGTCAATTTCTTTAGGCAAGCTAGATAACGCGGGCTCCCAGTCAGAGGGGTGAGTGAGCGGTACTTTGGTTTTTTGGTTTTTCTTGCCCTCAAAGAATGTCTCTAGCTTGAGTCTGCGGTGGTATGCCTGCATGTCTGCTAACAACTCTTTTTTTCTGCAGCTCGATGGGGTGGGGATGTAGGAGAGGCCCCTTTAAGGACTGAGGTTTGATCTTCCGATAACACAAAGGACTTCGACAGGTTAATAATGAGCTTGTGAGAACCGCATTTTGGGTTATCAGGGTTTATAAGTTTAAATGCGAAGCCCAATGTGTGAGGAGAGCCTTTGCCGTGGCAGGTCTCCAATGGAGTCCGTCTTTCTCCACATGGAAATGTGTGGATGCCAGCAGAGGGATAAAGTTCAGGTTCTTTCTAATGAAACTGTTCATGTGCCCTAGCATGTCCTGCTCCACCTGTGGCAGCACTCTCGAGAAGTTAATCAGAGGCACGATTATTTCTGTCTGTGGCAGGATCCTTTTCGCCGTTTTGTAGGTCTTCTGAATTTCTGTTATGGCCGTCATTCTGTATCTCTGTTTGAGATCAAACGACAGCACGACTTTCTCTGGTACCCTGGCCAATGTGGCCTTTTCTAAAAGATTGCTCGCATGCTGGAACTTAGCCCCAGGGAAACTGTCCACTTGGAGATCCGGTTCCTCATAGTGGGGAAGCCTAGATAGGTTCGAGTCCCCAATGATGACTATTCTCTTTTTTAAGGTGAGGCTCCAATCTACCAGTTTTCTTGTTGTGTAAATGTGGCGTAAAGGGCGGTTGCTGTTTGCTGTTCGCTCTACTGTTTGAGCTACAGGAAAGCATATCAATGTGAATATGAAGGCAATCATATAAGTATAAATAAGCAAAGTTGGAGCATTGGAAATAGACATCAGATTTTATGAGCAACTCGACTAGTAGACTTACGGTCTCGCAAAAACATCAGCAATCTTGCTGTTCTTCTGAAAATGTTTAATGACATTTGTTGGCATTATTTTCATCAGAAATAAACTCGTCAAGAAGACTTTGGTCAACAAACTAACTAGTGAGACTTCCGGTATGCCCTATACGTGGTTGGAAGTCGCTCCGTGAACACTCATTCGTTTTTTTTTCAGCAGTGCTATTTATTTTGTCATTTTTTTACCAAATAATCGATTCTATGATATATTAATAGAGAAGAATGCCAAAACCAGGAAAATTGGGGCGAAACATTGTAGAAATGCTGACTGACAAGGGGAGCGACCAGGCAGTTAAGGCTAATGCTACCGCTTCAATAGCGGTGGAGGAAGAGATCACGCCAGCTTCCTTGAAGGACTTAATTTCATCCACCATCCGCTCAGAAATCTCTTCACTACAGTCTGAATTTTTGTCTGAAATTCGTTACGCCGTTAGTTCACCCAAAAATGAAGATTCTGTCAGTAATTATTCACCCTCATGTTGTTCCAACCCCATAAGACCTTCGTTCATCTTCGGAACACAAATTAAGATATTTTTGATGAAATCTGAGAGCTGGCTCACTCCTCCATAGACTTCTAGGTGACCGAAACTTGCTGGCCCAGAAAATGTATTAAAGAGATCGTTAATATAGTCCAAGTGACTACAGTGGCTCAATCTTAAGTATATCAAGCGATGAGAATACTTTGTGCGCAAAAAACAACAAAAATAACAACTTTATTCCACTATTAATTTCCTTCTATCTGGGCCTCAAGTTAGTTTACCTAGTGTTTTTGCGCAGCGCGTCTGTGTTACACGTCACCACGTAGGCTCACTATTGGCCGACGCTGGTCATGTGTGTGATGCGTGTGATCCGGTATTTATACCAAAAGCTTTCTTTAAGTCACTAGATCGAGTGATATCAGATTTTATTTGGAACGGAGGCCCAGTAAGAATACAGAAACTATCCCTTCAGCAACCCAAAAAATTAGGTGGATTCACACTTGCTTATTTCTTATTTTATTACTGGGGACCAAACATTCATAGTATTTTACATTGGAGTCAGTCACATTATGGTCTTTGTCACTGGGTGCCGGCATGGGTTGAAATAGAATGCGACTCTTGCAGCAGAGTCTCTTTACACGCTTTATGTTCTTCTATTCCTATAAAACTTTCCCACTATTCTTCAAACCCTTTAGTTCTGCATAGCCTAAAAATTTGGCAACAATTTAGAAAACACTTTGGCTTTCAGAAAATGTCAGCTCTGTCTCCATCCATCCATCCATCTTTTTCCGCTTATCCGGGGCCGGGTCGCGGGGGCAGCAGTCTAAGCAGAGATGCCCAGACTTCCCTCTCCCTGGACACTTCCTCCAGCTCTTCCGGGGGGACACCGAGGCGTTCCCAGGCCAGCCGGGAGACATAGTCTCTCCAGCGTGTCCTAGGTCTTCCCCGGGGTCTCCTCCCAGTGGGACGTGCCCGGAACACCTTCCCGGGAAGGCGTCCAGGAGGCATCCGGAAAAGATGCCCGAGCCACCTCAGCTGACCCCTCTCGATGTGGAGGAGCAGCGGCTCTACTCTGAGCTCCTCCCGAGTGACCGAGCTTCTCACCCTATCTCACCCTATCACCCTAGAGTAGGGGTGTAACCCCGGCATCCTGGCCAAATTTGCCCCTTGGCCTCTGTCCATCATGGCCTCCTAATCATCCCCATATACTGATTGGCTTCATCACTGTCTCCTCTCCACCAGTAAGCTGGTGTGTGGTGGGCGTTCTGGCGCAATATGGCTGCCGTCGCATCATCCAAGTGGATGCTGCACATTGGTGGTGGTTGAGGAGATTCCCCCCTTCTATGTAAAGCGCTTTGAGGTCTCAGAAAAAGCGCTATATAAATGTAACAAATTATTATTATTATTATTATCTCTAAGGGATCACCCAGCCACCCTGCGGAGAAAGCTCATTTCGGCCGCCTGTATCCGGGATCTTGTCCTTTCGGTCATGACCCAAAGCTCATGACCATAGGTGAGAGTAGGAACGTAGATTAAGATTCAGTCTGTCATGTTTTTGTCTTGGGTCACCTGCATTTACAATTCGTGCTGTTAGCCAAAAGCAACCCTGTCTAGAGTCTAGTTGTGAGTTTAAATTGATGTAATCATTTTAATCTAGAGGCAAGACCTACATGTATTTTGCTGTGTTTTGTTGCAACTGACGTCATGAGAGAAAGAGACCTAGTGTCCTTTTTCGCCTTGCGGCTCAGCTCTTTCTTCACCACGACAGACCGGTACAGGGACCGCATTACTGCAGAGGCTGCACCGATCCGTCTGTCAATCTCCCGTTCCATCCTTCCCTCACTCGTGAACAAGACCCCAAGATACTTAAACTCCTCCACTTGAGGCAGGAACTCTCCACCAATCTGAAGTGAGCAAGCCACCCTTTTCCGACTGAGGACCATGGCCTCGGATTTGGAGGTGCTGATTCTCATCCCAGCCGCTTCACACTCGGCTGCAAACCGTCCCAGTGCATGCTGAAGGTCCTGGTTTGATGAGGCCAACACGACAACATCATCTGCAAACAGCAGAGACGAAAGCCCTTAGTAAAGGACCCCGGACCCCATACTCCCGGAGCACCCTCCACAGGCCGCCGCGAGGGACACAGTCGAATGCCTTCTCCAAATCCACAAAGCACATGTGGACTGGTTGGGCAAACTCCCATGAACCCTCCAGCACCCTGTAGAGGGTATAGAGCTGGTCCAGTGTTCCACGGCCTGGACGAAAACCACACTGTTCCTCCTGAATCCGAGGTTCTACTATCGGCCGTATTCTCCACTCCAGTACCCTGGCATAGACTTTCCCAGGGAGGCTGAGAAGTGTGATCCCCCTATAGTTGGAACACACCCTCCGGTCCCCCTTCTTAAAAAGAGGGACCACCACCCCGGTCTCCCATCCCAGAGGCACTGTCCCAGACCGCCACGCGATGCTGCAGAGGCGTGTCAGCCAAGACAGCCCCACAACATCCAGAGACTTGAGGTACTCAGGGCGGATCTCATCCACCCCCGGTGCCTTGCCACCGAGGAGTTTCTTGACTACCTCGGTGACTTCAGCTTGGGTGATGGACGAGTCCACCTCTGAGCCCTCAGCCTCTGCTTCCTCAATGGAAGACGTGACGGCGGGATTGAGGAGATCCTCGAAGTATTCCTTCCACCGTCCAACGACATCCCCAGTTGAGGTCAACAGCTCCCCACCTCTACTGTAGACAGCGTTGGTAGGGCACTGCTTCCCTCTCCTGAGGCGCCGGACGGTTTGCCAGAATCTCTTCGAGGCCAGCCGATAGTCCTTCTCCATGGCCTCACCGAACTCCTCCCAGGCCCGAGTTTTTGCCTCCACAACCACCCGGGCTGCAGTTAGCTTGGCCTGCCGGTACCCGTCAGCTGCCTCAGGAGTCCCGCAAGCCAACCAGGCCCGATAGGACTCCTTCTTCAGCTTGACGGCATCCCTTACTTCCGGTGTCCACCACCTGGTTCGGGGATTGCCGCCTCGACAGGCACCGGAGACCTTACGGCCACAGCTCCGAGCGGCCGCTTCAACAATGGAGGTGGAGAACATGGTCCACTCGGACTCAATATCTCCAGACTCCCTCGGGATCCGGTTGAAGCTCCGCCGGAGGTGGGAGTTGAAGATCTCTCTGACAGGAGACTCGGCCAAACGTTCCCAGCAGACCCTCACAGTACGCTTGGGTCTGCCGAGTCTGTCCAGCTTCCTCCCCCGCCATCGGATCCAACTCACCACCAGGTGGTGATCAGTTGACAGCTCCGCCCCTCTCTTTACTCGAGTGTCCAAGACATACGGCCTAGGGTGTCCTGGTGCCACGTGCACTGATGGACACCCTTATGCTTGAACATGGTGTTCGTTATGGACAAACTGTAACTAGCAGAGAAGTCCAATAACTGAACACCACTCGGGTTCAGATCAGGGGGGCCGTTCCTCCCAATCACGCCCCTCCAGGTGTCACTGTCGCTGCCCACGTGGGCCTTGAAGTCCCCCAGTAGAACGACGGAGTCCCCACTTGGAGCACTTTCCAGCACCCTCCCAGAGACCCCAAGAAGGCTGAGCCCGGCCAGACCCTGTGGGGGGAGGCCCGGCCACCAGGCGCTCGCATACGAGCCCCAACCCCGGGAGCTCTGTCTCCTATATATAAAAATCCTTCTTTTTTTATCTTCCATTTCAGATGGAGCCTTCGCATTATGGTTTAGAAGGGGCATTGTAAATATTAATGATCTCTTCCACGATAATACTTTTGTAACTTGTTCATATCTATCAGACAAATTTAATCTTCCGAAAACTCACTTCTTTAGATATCTTCAGACTCGTGAATTCATAAGAAATAAATTCTCTCACTTTCCTCATTCACCTCTGAAACAAGAGATTGATCAAAGTTTTAGAAATAAAAGTCTCTAAAGGTGCTGTCTCCAATATTTACAAAACTATTTTTTCATTTACTGCACTCTCACTCTCTATTTGCGCTCATCACTCACTAATGCAATTTAAGCTTTTACACAGAATATACTGGACGAAAGCAAAACTGTCTAAAATAAACCCGGATCTCGATCCTACTTGTGACCGATGTCGACAAGCCCCGGCCACTCTTTATCATACTTTTTGGCTTTGCCCAGCGTTGACCTCTTTCTGGACATCAATCTTCAAGTCAATTTCTAATGTTTTCATGTTAGATGTTGAACCGTGCCCTTTAGTGGCACTATTTGGTCTTAATCCCGCAACAGTATCCTTATCATCTTTACGCTCACTGGTGTTTTAAGCCCCCAATGTAGTCTTCCAGGCAGCACTGCATGGAAGGCACTCCCCGCCCCCGACAGTTTCAGCCAATCACAACACCAGTGCTCAAATTGATCTTGATTCGACTCAACTTGGTACGGTAAATTGCATAGAGCAATATTCTAAGAAATGTTCTTAATTCATAATTCATAATGGAATGCTTTATTATTTAAAAAAATGACTATGCTTTGAAATATAGCCCACACTAGCTGCTAGGGATTTTTCTTTGCTGAACGGACACCTCAGCTAGCTAGCTAACTGTAAACAGATTGCAATGGTAGATTTTAGCTAACTGTTTTAAGCCAAGGTTAGCTCAAATGCAGTCAACCTGTTCAAATAGCTGGAACTGGTGAACATTCTATTTATTTTGGCAAGTAGCCTACTACTTACTTATCCGTGCAGGACAGCTACTTAGTAATGGGGGCAGCAGTTAGCGCTAGCTATCTTCCAGGCAGCAAATTAATTTTTTTGGGTGTGGTTGTAAGACCGAGAAGTGCTATGTGTAGTGCTATGTTAGTTAGTTCTATGTCTCCCAGTCTGCTTATACAGCTACAAGACCACATAGTTTTCAGTGAGCTGCCCAAAGGCATGGTTGAGTGGGTGTCTTTCCAAAACTCCTTTAGGCATCCAGTTGTTGCTAGATAAGTTTTAAGACATGCTTAGACATGTGCTCGTAATACTTGGTAGCTCAAAGGCAGCTGTTTGTTGTTAGAAAACTGGAACGCATTCAGATAGACCTAGATAAAGCCAGACTGACTTCTAAGCAGTTTTGTAATACTGGCTTACTCTGAGGCAGCCTGTTGAGTTTTAGATAACTCCAAGGCAGCTGTGGTGATGTTTTAACACTGGGTAACTCAAAGACAGCAATTTATTCCTAGATAACTGGAAGGCATCCGGGATAGACCTAGATAAAGCCAGACTGACTTCTAAGCAGCTTCATATTTTTGAAAGGTATCTTTTCGTGTTTTTTTTTTTTTTTTGCCATTTTGTCAGTGCCTCCGCCTGTAGGTGCTTTATATAGACTTGTCTTGATTGCTAATCCACAACAGATGACAATTATTAGGTTAAACGTTCAGAATACGATTCCATATAAGGTTATGTTTCAGCACTTCGCGAATGGACAGCGACTCTTAAGTAGCACGTAGAGTGCGTTCATGTTAAGTGCATTTTTGGGAAACGCTCGTGGAATTGCTGCGAGCGTTCATAACTTTGCACGTAGAAAAGCGCTCTTAAGAGCTAAGATACATCGTTATCGGGAAACCCGGCCCAGGGTGGCGGTGCCACCGGCTTGGGCCCGCAATCGCTGCTCGCAGCTATATTTTCGATTGTAAGTGGACACATAAAAAAGTAGACATTTAACTGTTTATTTTTTCATATTTCTTAAGTCTGTATGACCAAAAATGACGGAGCATTTTAAACCTATTTTGCTGCTATGTAAAAAAAAAAACGAGCAAAACGCGCTGGCCGACCCCAGAGGGTTAATGAACTTGAGCAAACATTTTACTGTTTTTAGGTGTTTTATTCCCCCAATGCTGGCACTTTCTAATAATAATTCAAATGATATACTAGAAAGACTACTGTCTTTGATGTCTTTGAAAAAAAATAATCTTAAGGTTCTTATCTGTGATGAAGTTCCGTCCAGTGAAAAAAATGAAGTTATGCAACCTGAAGAAAAACATTGAGTGCGCTGAAATATGTTGCTATGAAGAAAAACATTGAGTGAGTTGAAATATTTCTCTCTTCTCTCTTGTGTCCATTCCATATTGAGCTTAAACGGTTTCTCAACGAGCACAAGTTTTTAGGTAGCCACCAAGAAACAGTTCCCACTACCTCAAACTGACTTCCTTCTCGTAGTATTTCTACACCATTCCATTCTTACATGGATGAGAGAGAAAAAAAACTGTTACAGATATTTCACTCTGTTACACCGCACTCAAATCTTTCAACAGGTCAGCCTGGTACGCCTGTAACACTGCCATAGTGAGCAGGGCAGCACCAGCCTGACCTGCAGCTTGGTAAACTTTTCCCACGAGCACCGAAGTTATTCTACATGGCTTAGTGGGGAGGACAGGTCTCTTTATTGAAGATGCCAAACCAGGTGAGAGATAGCTTGCGAGCGTCTCTTCAACCTGTGGCATCTCCGCGTACCCCCGTGACTTCGCACCCACGATAGTCGAAAAAGTCGACATCAAGGGCACAAAGACACAGGACAAAAGACACACCTAGACAGCTCGTCATGGAGGTCCTTGAAGAAGGGGAGAGACTGATGGTGTTTTCCCTCCCCCCTGCCACCGGACAGAAACCTATCCTCTAGCTTACTACGTTTGGTGGTCTCTTGATCGCATGGCCAGTCAAGCTGTAACCTGGTCACCGCCATTGCCGCACATCACGACGCAGTTGATGGTAAGTCTCTGGGGAAGCACGACCTGATCATCAGGTTCCTGAGGCGAGCGAGGAGACTACATCCTCCTCGTCCTCCCCTCGTACCCTCTTGGGACCTCTCAGTGGTTTTAACTGCCCTGCAGAGTGCTCCCTTTGAGCCTCTGCAATCAGTGGAGCTTAAGTTCCTGTCTATGAAGACGGTGCTCCTGGTTGTATTGGCCTCCATTAAGAGGGTAGGGGACCTGCAGGCATTTTCGGTTGACGAAGCGTGCCTGGAGTTCGGGCCGGCTAACTCTCACGTGATCCTGAGACCCCGGCCTGGATATGTGCCCAAGGTTCCCACCACACCCTTTCGAGACCAGGTGGTGAACCTGCAAGCGCTGCCCTCGGAGGAGGCAGACCCAGCCTTGACACTGCTCTGTCCAGTACGCGCCCTCCGTGCGCATGGCGCCTCGCTAACAGACATCTGTAGAGCTGCAGGCTGGGCTATACCTAATACTTTCGCGAGATTCTACAATCTCCGAGTAGAGCCAGTTTCTTCTCATGTACTCGCTTCAACTAGCCGGTACTAGATTCTGCTCAGGTGTCTTCGCTTGCTCGCCATTCCTCTCCACGGACGGGATACGTGCGATTTATTCCTCAGGTGAGCCTAATAAGCCCTGAGTCTCCTCCAGCACTGACGACGTCAACGCCAGAGTTATGCCACCGGCAGCTTTTGTGCTTGGCTAGGTGCCTCCATGTGCTGCATGGTTCCCCCTCTGGGCGACCCCCACATGTGTATTTCCTCTGTAAGCCTTCTTGAGCATGTGTCTTTCCCTCGGCAAGCCACCTTGCCACCCCTGGGGTTGAAATATTCCACCTGCGGCTGGATACCCCAGTGATTCTCCATATGCAGCCCCCCGGGGTCATATGTGTATCCTAAGTCCCCCCCTTTGGGCTGGGCATAATTGCATATTTCCACTGAGATATGCTTCCCAGTGTACCTTGGTATTCCTGTGTTAAGTAGGAGTCCTTCGTCCATGCCAGTCTCACGACAGGGAGCTCAGACTTACGCAGGGCACTGGAAGACAGTCGAGAGGTGGCATGATTACACTGGGAACCCCATTCGTCGTCATCCGACGTAACTCGGAGTGACTACGAAAGGGAACGTCTCCCTGCCACTTCCGCTGTACCGCTGGAACGCCGGAGTTCAGTCTCGACTCTCGAATTCCGCTGACCCATGGCATTTCTTTGCCATTGGCTCGTTTTATATACTCGAAGATGATAGGCTTTCTAAGCGAAACCCCATTCGTCGTCATCCGACGTAACGTCTCCGTTCCCTACTCAGGGAACGAGGGTTACATACGTAACCGAGACGTTCTTGAGTACGCTAGCCAAGTATATGGTGGACTACCTAAAGGTCTCTCTGATGAGTTAGAGAGGGTCCAAAAAGGTTGCTGTCGGATAATAGGTGTTTCAACTTCTACTCTTCTATCACTGATTGAGAGGCGTGACGAGGCCACTAAACGTACTTTTTCTAAACTACTCAAGGACAGATCATCACCACTGCATTGTTTCCTGTCTGTGGCCCCTACACCTACTTACCTACTATGGCAGTGCAGGGAATTTGTTGTGCCCAGGATAGTTGGGGGCCTTAAGCACATTTTCGCGCAAATTCATCTAAAAGCGCCAAATTTGGCACAGATGTAGCTCAGGTCATACCGAAATGATTTAGCTAGGGTGCCGGAGCCAGCGACCCTCGGGGCCAAGATGGCGGCCAAATCCAATATGGCCGCCGCCCGAAAAGGGTTCCGGCTTTAACTTTTGAACCACATGAGTTACAAATACAAACTTGATATGTTTTTCAGCTTAATTGATCATGAGAAACACATAGGAATGTTTATATTTATGACCCAGTATATCTGGACCCCTTGATCCTCCAATTCCAATATGGCCGCTGTCCAAAAAAGCAGTTTGGGCTGTAGTATGGGGCCTTACACACCATTGTACGCGCAAATTCATCTACAAGCACCAAGTTTGGCACAGTTGTAGCTGAGGGGATACTGAAATGATTTAGCCAGGGCGCCCGAGCCAATGGTCCCTGAGACCAAGATGGCGGCCAAATCCAATATGGCCGCCGCCTGAAAGGGTTTCGGCTATAGCTTTTGAGCCAGATGAGATACAAATACAAACTTGATGTCTATTTTACCTTCTTTGACCATGGGAAACCCATAGGAATACTTACATTTATGATTGGGTATATCAGGACCCCCCAAATTCCCTAAATTCAATATGGCCGCTGTCCGAAAAGCGGTTTTGTCTACAAATTTTGAACCAAATGCGCTACAAATGAGGATGTGGTGTATATTTTATTTTGATTGACCACAGGAAGTCCATTGGCATATTTATATTTATACTTGTGTAAATCTGGAACCTGTATTCTTTTCAAGACTGTGGTTGAAAATCCTTTTTTTTTACCACAACTTCGAAGGTTATTCTCAATGTTGATTAATTTCCTTATAAAAGTGAAATGGTTTTCAGTGTACCACAGGTGAATACATTTCAAAGTGTAATCATATAAGAAAGAATAAGACACAATCATTATTGCAAGGCAATATTTATATTATGTTAAATTATTAAAATAATAATATAGTCAATTTTTCCAAAACTCTTAAAGGTTTGCTTAGCATAACAAAAAAACAGCAATAACATAAAAACAAGCACCCTCACATGCACATATAGAAGTGCAATGAACTCCGGCTTTACAGCACTTACAGTGCCCTCTACATGCTGTCTTGCAGCCACAGTGGAGGAGAATGGTGCAGGCTTTACTGGCGTCTCCGAGATTAGTCCAGCAAGGTACTGTACTTTATCCAGTCAAGATACTTGGTACCATTCGAGAATGGGTGATGTCTAGCTTCATCTACACGGCTGGAACCACAGGTCTTGCTGTACATGATGAGCTCATGTGACAGATTCATAGCTCATGGTCCAAATGGTCCGGCCAACTACTGAAAAAACATTCCATGACTACGTTAACACCAATATTGCTGGGTTTGTGAGGTCACACATGAGCTATGAATCTGTCACATGATTGGATATTGTGTTTGATACATATCCAGAGGAGAAACTCAAAACACAAACTCACCAACGCAGAGGAACCGGATCAAGAACTAAAGTAGATGGGAGAACTCCAATTCCAAAACGTAACTGGATATATCTATTATATATATACTGGATATATTGTTATATATCTAACTATTTGGATATATCAGTGAAGAGATAACCAAGCATGGCATGTCAGGTAAACTCCTCCTCCCACCAAGAAAGATGCTGTACTCTCCAACAGACCAGGGTATGACATGTCTGCCATTCAGCCTTGTAATCATCCAGAAGCAGAGACAAGAATAATCCTGCATCTTGAACATGCTGGGGCCAATGGCCATAAAAAGGCAATTGTCCGGACTGTCGACAGCGATGTTGTCATCCTTGCCATCCGCTTCTTCAACACACTCGGCCTCACGGAGCTCTGGATTGGCTTTGCAGGTGGAAAAAACTATAGGGACATTCCTGCTCATGAAATCAGCAAGGATCTTGGTTCCCAGAAGTCACTAGCCTTACCACTCTTCCACGCTTTAACAGGCTGTGACACAACCTCAGCCTTCCTGTGCCATGGGAAAAAGAGTGCATGGGCAGTTTGGGAGGCAACACCAGATCTCACAGAATCTCTGGTTACCCTCACCTTGGAGCCTGAACAGATCAACAATGACGTCCATGTCCAAAGACTGGAGCGTATGGTCATCATCATGTACAGCAAGAGCTGTGGTTCCAGCCGTGTAGATGAAGCTAGACATCACCTTTTCTCGAATGGTACCAAGTATCTTGAGAACCTGCCACCCACCCAAGCTGCATTGATTCAGCACATCAAAAGAGCACTGCTGCAGGCCAGCTTCTACTGGAATCAGGCAACCGCTGTCCAGCAAGATATCCCAGAGTTTAATGCATGGGGTTGGTTTCGGGACTCTACGAGCAAGACTTGGGAACCTTGCTGGACTAATCTCGGAGACGCCAGTAAAGCCTGCACCATTCTCCTCCACTGTGGCTGCAAGACAGCATGTAGAGGGCACTGTAAGTGCTGTAAAGCCGGAGTTCATTGCACTTCTATATGTGCATGTGAGGGTGCTTGTACAAACAATGATGGTGAAGACAATGAGAGATCCGGTGATTGTGAGTGATAATGATAATTCATGTGAGAGACCATGAGAACTCACTGTTGTTTTTTATGTTATTGCTGTTTTTTTGTTATGCTAAGCAAACCTTTAAGAGTTTTGGAAAAATTGACTATATTATTATTTTAATAATTTAACATAATATAAATATTGCCTTGCAATAATGATTGTGTCTTATTCTTTCTTATATGATTACACTTTGAAATGTATTCACCTGTGGTACACTGAAAACCATTTCACTTTTATAAGGAAATTAATCAACATTGAGAATAACCTTCGAAGTTGTGGTAAAAAAAAGGATTTTCAACCACAGTCTTGAAAAGAATACAGGTTCCAGATTTACACAAGTATAAATATAAATATGCCAATGGACTTCCTGTGGTCAATCAAAATAAAATATACACCACATCCTCATTTGTAGCGCATTTGGTTCAAAATTTGTAGACAAAACCGCTTTTCGGACAGCGGCCATATTGAATTTAGGGAATTTGGGGGGTCCTGATATACCCAATCATAAATGTAAGTATTCCTATGGGTTTCCCATGGTCAAAGAAGGTAAAATAGACATCAAGTTTGTATTTGTATCTCATCTGGCTCAAAAGCTATAGCCGAAACCCTTTCAGGCGGCGGCCATATTGGATTTGGCCGCCATCTTGGTCTCAGGGACCATTGGCTCGGGCGCCCTGGCTAAATCATTTCAGTATCCCCTCAGCTACATCTGTGCCAAACTTGGTGCTTGTAGATGAATTTGCGCGTACAATGGTGTGTAAGGCCCCATTGTCACAGTGTCTGGTTGTGTTCCACGTGTATCCACTAGATGTCCTCCTTTTCCCCACGGTGTCATGCACATGAACTTCATCTCCCACAATTCCTGTCTGTGTATCACACCCAGGTGTTAGTAATTGTATCACCAGCTGTCTCTCGTTTTCCCCTTATCATGCATGTATTTAATGCCCTGTTTGTCTTGTGTTCTTTGTGGATCAATGTTATTCGTCACACCGCGTCTGTTGCCCGTGTCTTTCCTGTTTATAGTCTGTTTATTGTTTTTCTTGACTGCCTGGCTGGATTTGACCATTGCCTGCCTTTTTGGATATTGATTCTTGGATTACCCCTAATAAATACTTGTGCTGCACTTTTGGATCCTGTGCTCTTCATTCCCTGAGCGGTCGTGACAGATTGATCCACCAATGGAAGGATCCAGCAGCACGGGGATTCGTATTCGTCCCCCCACCACAGAGAAGGAGAGAAGGGGACGAGTTCAGAACATCATGGCTCTACACCAACAGGGCCAATCGGTAAATGGTTTGTCCCAAGTATTTTGGACACTGTCTAGAGGCTTGGGATATAATGATGCCACCCTAAAGGACCTTTTGAACCGGTGCCTGGATGAGCCGTTGCCCAGGTGGGAGATGAACGGGTTAGAGGACTTAGACTTTTGGAGATTTGTTTTATACCTCGAAATCCGAAGTCAATGGGATACACCAGCTTCACCTGCATCGCCGCTGCCCAGCCCAGAGAATGCATCGCCGCTGCCCAGCCCAGAGAATGCATCGCCGCTGCCCAGCCCAGAGAATGCATCGCCGCTGCCCAGCCCAGAGAATGCATCGCCGCTGCCCAGCCCAGAGAATGCATCGCCGCTGCCTAGCCCAGAGCTCCATCCACCATTAATTCCGTCCAGACCTGAACCTGCACCTCACCATCGAAGACGGCGGAGGAGGAGGAAGACCTCCGGCCTCCCCAATGTCCCGGAGGATTCCGTTGCGGAGGAGCCAGAGACTGTTCACGTCATGTCTGCCCAGCCAGAGACTGTTCACGTCATGTCTGCCCAGCCAGAGACTGTTCACGTCACGTCTGCCCAGCCAGAGACTGTTCACGTCACGTCTGCCCAGCCAGAGACTGTTCACGTCACGTCTGCCCAGTCAGAGACTGTTCATGTCACGTCTGCCCAGTCAGAGACTGTTCATGTCACGTCTGCCCAGTCAGAGACTGTTCATGTCAAGTCTGCCGAGCCGGTGTCTTCGGACAGGATGGCCGCCGCCGAGGGTGTTCCCGTCACATCTGCTGAGCCTGTGTCTTCGGACAAGATGGCCACCGCTGAACCTGTTCACGTTACGCCTGTCGAGCCTGTGTCTTCGGACAAGATGGCCGCCGCCGAGAGTGTTCCCGTCACGTCTGCCAAGCCTGTGTCTTCGGACAAGATGGCCACCACTGAACCTGTTCACGTTACGCCTGTCGAGCCTGTGTCTTCGGACAAGATGGTCGCCGCCGAGAGTGTTCCCGTCACGTCTGCTGAGCCTGTGTCTTCGGACAAGATGGCCACCACTGAACCTGTTCACGTTACGCCTGTCGAGCCTGTGTCTTTGGACAAGAAGGTCACTACCAAGACTGGGTCTTCGGACAAGATGGCCGCCGTCGAGCCTGTGTCTGGGCCGGTGGTGTCTGTTCCTGAGCCTGAGCCCTCAGTGACCGCGACACTGGCCATTATGGCCACAGCCATGTGGTGTGTGTGGGCTACACACACACTTGAGCCGGAGCCAGTGTCTGTTCCTGAGCCGGAGCCAGTGTCTGTTCCTGAGCCGGAGCCAGTGTCTGTTCCTGAGCCGGAGCCAGTGTCTGTTCCTGAACAGGAGTCCGTGTCTGTTCCAGTGTCTGTTCCAGTGTCTGTTCCAGTGTCTGTTCCAGTGTCTGTTCCAGTGTCTGTTCCAGTGTCTGTTCCAGTGTCTGTTCCAGTGTCTGTTCCAGTGTCTGTTCCAGAGCCTGTGCCTGTGCCTGTGTCTGTTCCTGTGCCTGTGTCTGTTCCTGGGCCGGTGGTGTCTGAGTCGGAGCCGGTGGGACTAGTTCCAGTGCCTGAGCCGGTGGTGCCAATTCCAGTGCCTGAGCCGGTGGTGCCAGTTCCAGGGCCTGAGCCGGTGGTGTTTGTTCCAGTTCCTCCGCCCTGGCCGCCCGAGGGAAAGTCTCCGCCCTGGCCGCCCGAGGGAAAGTCTCCGCCCTGGCCGCCCGAGGGAAAGTCTCCGCCCTGGCCGCCCGAGGGAAAGTCTCCGCCCTGGCCGCCCGAGGGAAAGTCTCCGCCCTGGCCGCCCGAGGGAAAGTCTCCGCCCTGGCCGCCCGAGGGAAAGTCTCCGCCCTGGCCGCCAGAGGAACTTTTCGCGTTGCCCCGACCGCCTGATGAACTGTTCCCCTTGCCTCGACCGCCTGATGAACTGTTCCCCTTGCCTCGACCGCCTGATGAACTATTTGTTTCCCCGTTCTACGGTCCATGTTTCCCTGGTCCTCATGGAGTCTGTTGCCCCTGGTGTCTGTTTCCCCGCACGGACCTGGCCCCCCATCCCTCCCCCTGGTCCTCCACCGGGCCACCTCCCTCCTGAGCTTTTGTTTTGTTCCTTGTCCTGTCTTGTAGTGTCTGGGAGCCACTCCGTTGAAGGGGGGTAATGTCACAGTGTCTGGTTGTGTTCCACGTGTATCCACTAGATGTCCTCCTTTTCCCCACGGTGTCATGCACATGAACTTCATCTCCCACAATTCCTGTCTGTGTATCACACCCAGGTGTTAGTAATTGTATCACCAGCTGTCTCTCGTTTTCCCCTTATCATGCATGTATTTAATGCCCTGTTTGTCTTGTGTTCTTTGTGGATCAATGTTATTCGTCACACCGCGTCTGTTGCCCGTGTCTTTCCTGTTTATAGTCTGTTTATTGTTTTTCTTGACTGCCTGGCTGGATTTGACCATTGCCTGCCTTTTTGGATATTGATTCTTGGATTACCCCTAATAAATACTTGTGCTGCACTTTTGGATCCTGTGCTCTTCATTCCCTGAGCGGTCGTGACACCCATACTACAGCCCAAACTGCTTTTTTGGACAGCGGCCATATTGGAATTGGAGGATCGAGGGGTCCAGATATACTGGGTCATAAATATAAACATTCCTATGTGTTTCTCATGATCAATTAAGCTGAAAAACATATCAAGTTTGTATTTGTAACTCATGTGGTTCAAAAGTTAAAGCCGGAACCCTTTTCGGGCGGCGGCCATATTGGATTTGGCCGCCATCTTGGCCCCGAGGGTCGCTGGCTCCGGCGCCCTAGCTAAATCATTTCGGTATGACCTGAGCTACATCTGTGCCAAATTTGGCGCTTTTAGATGAATTTGCGCGAAAATACCTATTTATGTGCTTAAGGCCCCCAACTAGGAGTAAATCAAAAAGACATGAACTTTCTTTTATTCCACGTGCTCTTAAGGCGAGACACTACAGGTGAATAGGGTAAAAATTTTAACTAGCAGATATCACCATGAAACTTTTCCAGTTGATTACCTACATTAAGACGAGAAAAAAATGTATTACAAGTTTTCTGTAATTTAATGTTTAAATATGCAAATCAGGCAATATCTAATCAAATATGCACTAATTTGCTTATATTTTAAAAAACGATATCTGAGTATTGGATAAAGCCAGGTTAAAAATTATTTTTTCATTGTGTTCACATATTAGATGGGAAAAAAATTACAGAGGGATTTATGGATATCTACTTTTGTTATCCTGTAAATCAGAAAATACAGTCAATAGCCTTAAAAAAATGATTTTCGCCATGTTTTTTGGAATAAAATGTTATATAAATCAGGCTAGGAATAATATATTTACAAATCCCTCTGTAAATGTCTTCATAATATAACTAGGTACAAGTCTGGAAAGTTTGGTGTATATAGGTGCTACTGAAGTGGAGATTTCGGACTTGGAGTATGAGAGAAAAGTCATTTTGAGAAAACGGGCTTTAAAGATTTTTCATCAGCCAATGAGATTGCGCATTCAGCCCTTTTACTTTCACGATTGGTTGCTGATAAAAAGGAAATGACCATATTTGGATCCGACAGGATTGTACACAAGAGAGAGAGCTTCCTAACGGTGCTTCTGATGACAGGCTGACGGCAGAGATCGCGGAGCAGCACGTTGATTTAGAACGCCAACTTTTGTTGAATTTATGAGAAATCTACAGACGCAAACAGACAAAGTGTAGTAAAATAAAGACCTAAATGTGTATTTCGGACTTTTTTTCAACACAAGTCTGAAAGAAGACATGTTATTGAAGACAAATATCCCAAAATCTCGAAATTGACCAGTAAAAAAAAAACGATGTTTTTGCCTGCCGTGTCTCGCCTTAAATTGTTTTATAAATAACTTATACAGATGGTACTCAACCAGAATAATACTTTTACCGCCGCGGGTGTGTATTTGCAGCCTCTTACCGCTAAGAGGCGCTACAATCACAGACTTTGCAAAGTGTCAGTTCGATTGAAAACTTGTAGCAGATAAATTCAAATGAAATACTGAAATTACTGAAATTAAATTGAATAATGAAAAAAAAATTCAACATAAAACATTGCAATAGAAAAATATTAGGCTACATCAATGAGGCTTTGTAAGAGCATAAGACATCAGTTTAACAGTATTCAGACGATAGCTCTGTGGTCAATGCAACAACATGAGCCTCTCGGAGCTTCAAGCGCTGTGAGATCGAATCTCAGTGTAGCCGACAGTGTTTATGTTTTTCCGTTCTTGATGCTTAAATATGTATCTGTTTATTAAAGTCAAGCATCTTGTTTAATTGTCAGTTGTACATTGTGTCTATAATGTGATTGGCTAAACTGATTTTATTTCAGGTGCGGGTCGGGTGTCGGTTCTATTTTAAGCGGGTCGGGTCGGGTGCGGATTTTAATTAGTGCTGTTGACGGATAACGGGTCGGATGCAGTTTGAAGCACTGCGGGTACGGGCGGGTGCGGATTTACAAAATCAGACCCATGCAGGACTCTGTGCACAATATCCCTTTGCGCCACCTGGTGGTCATTTCGTGAATGACTTTGAAATGCGAGTGGTTTATTTTTGCCGCGGTGGTAATAGGCATTCTGGTTGGTTACCATCTGTAGTTTTTTTTTGTATGAAACCTAATGTATTTCAGGTTTTTCTGTGCATCTGTTTTACTTCACCTGTTATTTTGTTTTATTTTTTTATTTTATATTTTAAATTAGGTACATAAGGTTGTCTTGAGAATGTTTTGTTTGATACATTTCAGGGTTTTGTTCCCCAATATCCTGCCTTGTCAAACTCTAAATTAAACTAAACTAAACTAAACTAAACTGAAACCTTTTTATTTCACATATGTTCAATTCAATAGCTTTTTTTACTGCACACTATAAAGATTATTTCACCATTTTTGATAATGTGTTCTGTATACAGGACAGTTATTGCCCACCTATTACATTGCAATAGTTATTTTACAGGGTAAACTGGGAGGGTTATGGACAGCTCAAGCATTCTTGAGTTCCAGTGGATGACATAACCCCTCTATTTCTGGACCCCATTCCTAATTCACAGAAATCATCTTAACCTCACCAAGGGACCCCTCAGATGAGTTCCAGGAGCCGCTCAAAGGAAGGGTGATCTACAGTGGCTGATTACTGATTAAAGCAAAAACCACCACACCTGTGTTCAGTTCAGTTCCACCTGTGCTTTGCTTTCATGTGGAAATACTAAACAATACCAAGACAGCGAAGAAATGATGAAAAAAACAAAACAAAAAATGCTTTAACTTTTGACCAGTGTAAGAGAATTCTAATCTGGACTAAAGAAATTAATTGCATTTCAAAGCTAATTTAAAAAAAAAAAAAGGATAAAAAAAAATAAAAACATTTGAATGTTACATCATCAGTGGGCAGTAGATGGGTGGGCCGTCTGATCCAGACACTGTATAAATTATAGACAAGAAAGAGAGCAGAACAAACTCCTAACAGCAGGAGACTCACTCATGGCTAATGAGACAGCGGACCATGAGACTCAATACTGCTTTCCTGCCGTCAACTCATCATGTATCAAGGGAAAACGCTCTAAATATGAATACAATATCATGTATGTGTTTGTATCATTGCTGTCAGCATGGACTGTGTTTCTGAACCTGCTGGTGATCATCTCTATCTCTCACTTCAAGAAGCTTCACACTCCAACCAACCTGATTATTCTCTCTCTGGCTGTGGCCGACCTGCTTATGGGAGTTCTTTTACCCTTAGAGGGCTCTAGGCAGATTGAGACGTGTTGGTACTTTGGAGACACTTTCTGTGAACTGTTTATAATAATCCTTGGATTGGTTTTCTCAGGATCTCTCAGTAATTTAGTTTTAATTGCTGTTGATCGTTATGTGGCTGTGTGTCACCCTTTACAGTACCCACAGAAAATAACCACAACTAAAACTTTAATAACCATCTGTCTGAGCTGGGTTTGTTCTTTAACTTATAATGTTACAGTTGTAATTTATAGTGGATATGTATACAGAACAGACATGTGTTATGGAGTGTGTATTGTTCAGATTGTATTTGCCTTCATAGTTATTGATATGTTCATGTCTTTTATTTTTCCATGTACCCTTATCATATCTTTATATTTGAGGATTTTCTATGTTGCACATCAGCAAGTGAAAGTTATAAACTCTCTGATGAAGGGTGGTAAATGTGTAACGGAAGGTTCATTGAGGAGGAAATCTGAGAGTAAAGCTGCTCTGACATTAGGAATCATTGTGATAGTTTATATGCTTTGCTTTGTTCCATACTTTATCTGTTCTGTATCACTAAACTCTTCCACAACCATAAATGTTTTGACATGGGTCTTGTACACAAATTCAGGTCTGAATCCACTGATCTATGCTTTATTTTATCCCTGGTTTAAAAAGACAGCTAAACACATCTTAACTCTGAAGATATTTCTGCCAGCATCCTCTCTGGTTGATATTTTTACAGAGCATCAATTGTAATTAAACTGGTAAAGCTGTCACTCATAAAGGATATGATTATCTTTGTAGGATTTATATTTGTAATTTACACTACATGTATCTTATGTAGCTTATTTCAGAGAGTATGTTTTCTGCATTTGATGTTCAATTTAACTTCTTTCCACACACACTGAAATAAATCGACACAATGTTCATAAATTGTATTAAATTATTATTAAATCACTTAATAAACTGAGCACGCAGCATAAATCCTCAATGTACTGGAATAAATGGTAAATGCCTAATCACTTTCATCAGTCATGTTACATCTGTGTTATCAAAAACATAATGAAAAAAAAGGGACAGTCATACAGAACTAAACTCGGTCAAACTTTCAACTTCTTTTATTTCCAGAAAATGTCTTACTGTATAAATATTGGTATGAACATAAAAAGATTCAACAACATAAAATAAACAAGTTCCGCAGACATTTGATGAAAAGAAATGGAACAATGAGTCCCTGAACAATATGAAAATAAGCAGTCATATCTGGTGTAGCCAGGAGCTGCTGTAAGTCCCACAGATCATCCTCATGGACTGAAGCAGACTGGCCTTTTCTTACTGTGAGATGTTACCCCACTCTTCCACCAGGGCTCTCAAAGTTCTCAAACATGGTTCCTGGATTAGAAATCACAGTTGTGTGTGTGTGTGTGTGTGTGTGTGTGTGTGTGTGTGTGTGTGTGTGTGTGTGTGTGTGTGTGTGTGTGTGTGTGTGTGTGTGTGTGTGTGTGTGTGTGTGTCCTGGTAAACCCAAACGTCCCCACAAAGATAGTAATATCAGAAATGTCTGACCTTGTGGAAAAAAAATTGTTATGGTCCCTATGAAGAAAACATGTTATAAATTATACTAAATTATGTTTTTTGAAAATGTACAAATGGATCAAGTTTTCTGTGAGGGTTGTGTTTAGAGGTACACTGGAAAAAAGGCCACTCCAAAAATAAGTTAAAAAAAAATTAATACAAGATATTTTGGCTTGTAATAAGCAAAAAAATCTGCCAATGGAACAAGTGAAAATTCTCTTGGTAAGATTTCTTGAAATAAGACATATTTAAGCCTTGCGAGATATGAGTGATCTTGAAACTAGCTGGGAAAACTCATTTTTAGCTATATTTTAGTAGTATTGTGATGTTTTGTGTCTCATAATAAGCTTGTCATGCTCAAAAATAGTATTTTCCCCTCAAAAGTAGAACATTTTGTACATGAACTTGGACACAAGGACTTTCTGGACTTCAAGTCCCTCTCCAACCACAAAAACAGAACAAAAGATGAGGAGGGACAATCAGTTCATTGGCAGAAGATTAAATGGTTCCGCTACACGAAAGATGAACCAAAAACAATCTTCTTCAAGTATGATTTCAACCTTCCGAAAACTGACGGTGGCACAACAGGCAACAAGAGGCACCAGAACCACACACCCCAGCTCATTGTATGAAAGTCCTCCAGGGATCAGTGCCTTAAAGAAACAAGAGCTACTCACCCTGTGCACCAATGGGAGTATTCCCCACTGTTATGCAGAGTTCTATAACACTCTGACAGTGGGCAGGGAGTGAACTTTTTAGTTCAACTAAAGTGAACTAAAAAGTGAAATGTGTAATAAACAAGAGAAATTAAACTGTTTGACATGAAATGTTAAACTGTTTGACATGAATGTGAACTCATAAATGAGAATTGAAATTAAACGGTTAGAAATTAAGGTAACACTTTAGAATACTGTTCCTTCATTAATGAATAATTACACAGGAACAAACGAGTAACGCATTATTAACATTCTAGTAACTACTATTAACTAACAAGAAACTCTGATTAACAAATTAGTAAGTAATAGCGCTCAGATGAATGTAGTAGTTCATTATTAGCTAATCAATAACTACTATTTTTTTCATACCTCCCAGAGAACTACTATCTACAGGTTCATAATTAACATGAATAATGCATAATTTATAATAAAAGGTAACGGTAACCCACTAGTAATGAATCAAGTATTACAACATCCTTCTAAAGGAACTACTAATTATTTGGATCAGTATCTAAAGTGAAAAACATGATAAATACCTAATATTGACTGGAGTCATTGTAAGCTTTTAAGATTTGTGTAAGATTTTGAATAGTAATTCCTTCCAATGGATTTGGTAACACTTTAGTCATTACTAGTGTGTTCTCATGATCTTCACTTTAGTCATTACTAGTGTTTTTCCCATGATCTTCACTTTATTCATTACTAGTGTGTTCCCATGATCTTCACTTTAGATACTGATCCAAATAATTAGTAGTTCCTTTAGAAAGATGTAGTAACACTTGAGTCATTACTATCCAAAACCTTACAAAAGCCTTAAAACTTACAATGACTTCAGTCAATATTAGGTTGTTATCATGTTTTTCACTTTAGATACTGATCCAAATTATTAGTAGTTCCTTTAGAAGGATGTAGTAACACTTGATTAATTACTAATGGGCTACCATTACCTTATATTAAACATTGTGCATTATAAATATTAATTATTAACCTGTATATAGTAGTTCTTATAGTCTTCAGTGAGGTATGAAAAATAGTAGTTACTGATTAGCTAATAGTGAACTACCACATCCGACTGAATGCGATGACTTACTCATTCATTAATCAGAGTTTCTTGTTAGTTAATAGTAGTTACTAGAGTGTTACTAATGCATTACTCATTTGTTCCTGTGTAGTTATTCATTAATGAAGGAACAGTATTCTAAAGTGTT
This sequence comes from Rutilus rutilus, assembly GCF_951802725.1. Lineage (NCBI taxonomy): Eukaryota > Metazoa > Chordata > Actinopteri > Cypriniformes > Leuciscidae > Rutilus > Rutilus rutilus. Next base: position 78,056,551 of record NC_140209.1, read on the forward strand.
ACCGAAATTAATGTTAAACAGTTTGAAATGATGAAATTAAATGACTATTGTTACGTCTGAGGATGTATACGGTGTGTCAAAGGTGTGATTGTGTATTTGGGTTTTGTTCTTTGCTCTCCTTGCTCTGTCTCTGTCTTTTCACTATTATGACAGGTACTCGAACCAGCTGTACCCAATCTATGGATGCCTGATGTGATTGGAGGGTGAAGGGGAGGAGCAAGGATATAACCCGGAGTGGATCTGTTGAGAGCTGAGAGAGAGACTGTTGATGCCAGGATTAATTCCTCCTCCTGTCGCCCAGACCACATTGTTGCTTTATGTGCTTAAATAGTTGTTGATTTGTTCCTGAGTAAGTGAGCTCAGGATGTGTTGTAAGTGTTCTTAAGTTGAAAGAGAACTGAACTTGTATTATGTTTGATTTCATGTTAAGTAGCCTATGTCATCTTTAATTATCCTGATTTGGGGAAGGTAGGGGGAGGGTGCCATTTTTGTTTATATTCCTCGTTTTCTCCTGTTTACGGATAGACAGGGAGAGAGGGAAGATTGATGTTATTTATTTTCTTCGGGTTATCTTGTTCCAGGTTATTTACTAAGATTTTTGGGTTAGTTAGTTTAAGTTTTGTTTGTTACTTTGGCATAGCTCTCCCCCGAAGATATTACTTCTTTTTCTTTTTATTATCATTATTACTAAACTTTGTCTTTGTTATCCTTCTTGTGAACTTGTTATTCTTTACATTTTTCAAATACAAAGATATTATTTGAATCTGTGGTTGTGTGATTTCTGGGACAGGAGGTTGGATTATCCTGGTACTCTCTCCAAGGGTTAATTTTCTTTATTTAATTTAAGTTAAATTTTCTTTTATTTACTTTGCTACTGACTCCCCAACCCTAGATGGGTAGTTATGTAACACTATATATAGAGTGTTTTTAACCAATGTTTTGACCAATCATTTCTGCATTGATCAGCAGATACGCCCTATTTGTCTTTAGAAGAATTGGAAATGTTTGGTGCCAAAAAGGCGTATTTGGTGTTTTTGCCATATTTTTGCAAGGTTTTATAATATGTTCATCGTGTTAATATGCCATAATATGTTCACTTAAGAACTTACTCATATAAGTATGTATGTGGTTGCAATGTTGTGGTTGAAGGTTAACAAATACAGTTGATTGAAGTGTGGTCAAAATCTTGTTTTGGCTCTCCTGTAAAGTTTGTCAAATGCCACTTGCGCCCCTCTGGCTCCAAGCCCTCGATATTGTTAAAGGATGCAAAAACAAACCATCCACTGATCATGATGGAATAGATATAAAAATGATAAAAAAGTAATAGAGGGGATTGCCAAACCACTAACGAACATCTGCAATTTATCATTTTTAACCGGCAAATTTCCAACAAAAATGAATATAGCAAAGGTCACCCCTCTATACAAAACTGGAAATAGACACCACTTCACAAACTACAGGCCTGTCTCTCTATTATCACAATTTGCACAAATTTTAGAAAAACTATTTAACAACAGATTAGAAAAATTCATCGATAAAAATAAACTACTCTCTGACAGTCAATATGGATTTAGAAAAAAAAACCTCAACATCATTAGCACTAACAGAACTCACTGAAGAAATCAGACAAACATAACTATGCAGTTGGAGTATTCATTGATCTAAAAAAAGCATTTGACACAATAACTCTTTCAACTTAAAATAGTTTGTAACCTGGCTGCCTTAAAATGTTGTGTTAAGTAAGCTAAGAAACTTCAGTTGTTTGTACATATATTGGTGTTCCTTAAACCTAGAATTAATAGTTGGGGTAACAAAGGTGAAGCTGATAAAATAGTCTGATCAGCTTTAATTTAAGTTTAATGAATTAGTTTTTTTAGTTACTCCAACAAGACATTAAAAGTTGTGTAAACCTAAAATCCCAGTTGAGACAACATAAAATTAGTGAAACCAACAAACTTTTCTGCTATCTTGAGTTGTTTACACTAAGCATCTTGTGGAGTCAATTTATAATTATTAGTTGTGCAAACAATATAAAAATTGGCAAAATTATTCATTTTGTTGAATTAACTTATTTTTTTTAAGGCAGCCAGGTTACTTTTTCAAGAATAGTTCATTTTAGTTGGAATGTTAAGTGCATTCAACACACTTAACTGCGTAATTTAATTTTCTATTTTCTAATAGTACTACATAACATGCTTCATTGGCATAGAAGAACATGCAGAATGCTATTTTATTTGATTTCAAAACAGACAAAATCCTTCTTAATATTAATGTACTTAATGTTTAAACTCCTTACCATTAAAACACATAGCTAAACGTTAACATTTCATATTAACGTTTCTGTAAACATGAACATTTATCTAAAAAAAAACACAATGTATGCAAACTCTGGTACATAAAACTGTAAATGTAGAAATAAAATCTTACAGCCTTGAAGTTGTGAAATATAAAAGCTTACTGGCTTAAATGTGCTGTAATTAATTGCAAGCTGAAAACTGACATTTCATAACATGTTACATGAACATTTATCTAAAAAATGTATGCAAATGAGCTCTAGTACACAAAAGAACTGTAAGTATAGTAATATAAAAATCTGCCTTGAAGTTGGGAAATATAAGCGTACTGGCTTACCAGTGCTGTAGTTAAATTGCACAAACATCTCTGAGCAGATTAACTGAACACAATGTCATCCTACTAACATTTTTAGAACCTCTGCATTAAACTTTCGACTGTAACTTTTACAGGCCTCTTTCTTTTTGTTTAGTTTTCTAACCATGTGATACATATATGGAGATGGTGGTGTGATGTACTCTTTACTGAACACTGCTGCTATTAACTTGGCCAACTTTGCCTTGAAGCAACTTGTTGCGGAGTCCATGAACTTTTGCAGAACAATTGCCACTGCCGATGCCCATGAAAGCTTTTTGTATCATCTCAAATGTGCACTTCAGTCCCTTGGGATAGTCTATGTCAAGACAGTGAAGAAGACCCACGAGTGAGGAAAAGGCATTAGCAACATCTCCCAGCTCACGTATGATGATGTTCTCTTCCAGCACAACAGCAATATCGATTATCTCCTTTTAAACTAGACGGAGTTCAGAAAAATGGCCTTCTATAAGAAGTGAGGAGCATTTATGGGTACAAGTCGGGAACCGGACTACCTTACATATTTCAAGGGCGCTGAGTCCAAAAAAACTGGTACCCAAGCGAAATTTTTAGTTTTTTACCTTCTAATTTGCATATCAAAATGAGTGCTCAGTCGTTGGACCATTTTCCCCTAGTTTTTTGTAAGTAGGCAATCAAGATGAGGAAATTAAGTTTCTAGATCGATAGTCAAGGGTCAGAGCAAAGATATAATGGAGGCTCACTGCCTTTGTTATGTATATATATATGCAAAATACCAACTTTTAAGGTGAAATTAAGCATTATTTGTGTAATTTTTTTAAGGCCGACATACATATTCAATCAATATCACTCTTAAATGTTCCCAGTGTATATATGATATGTGATGTATTCCATATTACATAATAACTAAGAAAAACACCATTGCAAGTTGTCTGAGATTTCATTTTTTTTAATGCAAATTAAGCATTTGTTCTCTAAATTCTAAGACGGGAAAAACCCGAAAAAAATATTCAAAAAGAGACCACCATGAAACTTCCCAAGTTGAATATTTAGATCAGGACATAGCATGGTCAGTCCCATCTCTGAGGACCCTTTGCCTGAGGTGAATGTAACAGCAAAGAGGATCATAACAGTTTCACACGCTTTGGTCAATTTCCTGTTTTTAAAAAACAATTTAGACAAACAATGTCAATATTTCTTAGTTATTGATTGAACTTGTTACCCTATTTATCCAAAATGATACTTTTTCAACCACAGTGGGTCAAAATTTAGGGCCATATGATTAGTGCATCTGTCCATCATAAAAGTGCATCTGTCCATCATAAAAGTGCATCTGTCCATCATAAAAGTGCATCTGTCCATCATAAAAGTGCATCTATCCATCATAAAAGTGCATCTGTCCATCATAAAAGTGCATCTATCCATCATAAAAGTGCATCTGTCCATCTATCCATCATAAAAGTGCATCTATCCATCATAAAAGTGCATCTATCATCATAAAAGTGCATCTGTCCATCATAAAAGTGCATCTATCCATCATAAAAGTGCATCTGTCCATCTATCCATCATAAAAGTGCATCTATCCATCATAAAAGTGCATCTATCCATCATAAAAGTGCATCTGTCCATCATAAAAGTGCATCTATCCATCATAAAAGTGCATCTGTCCATCATAAAAGTGCATCTATCCATCATAAAAGTGCATCTGTCCATCATAAAAGTGCATCTATCCATCATAAAAGTGCATCTATCCATCATAAAAGTGCATCTGTCCATCATAAAAGTGCATCTATCATCATAAAAGTGCATCTGTCCATCATAAAAGTGCATCTATCCATCATAAAAGTGCATCTATCATCATAAAAGTGCATCTATCCATCATAAAAGTGCATCTGTCCATCATAAAAGTGCATCTATCATCATAAAAGTGCATCTGTCCATCATAAAAGTGCATCTATCCATCATAAAAGTGCATCTGTCCATCATAAAAGTGCATCTATCCATCATAAAAGTGCATCTGTCCATCATAAAAGTGCATCTATCCATCATAAAAGTGCATCTGTCCATCATAAAAGTGCATCTGTCCATCATAAAAGTGCATCTATCCATCATAAAAGTGCATCTATCCATCATAAAAGTGCATCTGTCCATCATAAAAGTGCATCTATCCATCATAAAAGTGCATCTGTCCATCATAAAAGTGCATCTATCATCATAAAAGTGCATCTGTCCATCATAAAAGTGCATCTGTCCATCATAAGCGCATCTCGCCATCATAAAAGTGCATCTGTCCATCATAAAAGTGCATCTGTCCATCATAAAAGTGCATCTGTCCATCATAAAAGTGCATCTGTCCATCATAAAAGTGCATCTATCATCATAAAAGTGCATCTGTCCATCATAAAAGTGCATCTATCATCATAAAAGTGCATCTCTCCATCATAAAAGTGCATCTGTCCATCATAAAAGTGCATCTATCATCATAAAAGTGCATCTATCATCATAAAAGTGCATCTGTCCATCATAAAAGTGCATCTGTCCATCATAAAAGTGTATCTATCCATCATAAAAGTGCATCTGTCCATCATAAAAGTGCATCTATCCATCGTAAAAGTGCATCTGTCCATCATAAAAGTGCATCTGTCCATCATAAGCGCATCTCTCCATCATAAAAGTGCATCTGTCCATCATAAGCGCATCTCGCCATCATAAAAGTGCATCTGTCCATCATAAGCGCATCTCTCCATCATAAAAGTGCATCTGTCCATCATAAAAGTGCATCTGTCCATCATAAAAGTGCATCTGTCCATCATAAAAGTGCATCTGTCCATCATAAAAGTGCATCTATCATCATAAAAGTGCATCTGTCCATCATAAAAGTGCATCTGTCCATCATAAAAGTGCATCTGTCCATCATAAAAGTGCATCTGTCCATCATAAAAGTGCATCTGTCCATCATAAAAGTGCATCTATCCATCATAAAAGTGCATCTGTCCATCATAAAAGTGCATCTGTCCATCATAAAAGTGCATCTGTCCATCATAAAAGTGCATCTATCATCATAAAAGTGCATCTATCCATCATAAAAGTGCATATATCATCATAAAAGTGCATCTGTCCATCATAAAAGTGCATCTGTCCATCATAAAAGTGCATCTGTCCATCATAAGCGCATCTCGCCATCATAAAAGTGCATCTGTCCATCATAAGCGCATCTCTCCATCATAAAAGTGCATCTGTCCATCATAAAAGTGCATCTGTCCATCATAAAAGTGCATCTGTCCATCATAAAAGTGCATCTATCCATCATAAAAGTGCATCTATCCATCATAAAAGTGCATCTATCCATCATAAAAAAGTGCATCTGTCCATCATAAAAGTGCATCTATCCATCATAAAAGTGCATCTATCCATCATAAAAAAGTGCATCTGTCCATCATAAAAGTGCATCTATCATCATAAAAGTGCATCTGTCCATCATAAAAGTGCATCTGTCCATCATAAAAGTGCATCTATCCATCATAAAAGTGCATCTATCCATCATAAAAGTGCATCTATCCATCATAAAAAAGTGCATCTGTCCATCATAAAAGTGCATCTATCATCATAAAAGTGCATCTGTCCATCATAAAAGTGCATCTATCCATCATAAAAGTGCATCTATCATCATAAAAGTGTATCTGTCCATCATAAAAGTGCATCTGTCCATCATAAAAGTGCATCTATCCATCATAAAAGTGCATCTATCCATCATAAAAGTGCATCTATCATCATAAAAGTGCATCTCGCCATCATAAAAGTGCATCTATCCATTATAAAAGTGCATCTGTCCATCATAAAAGTGCATCTATCCATCATAAAAGTGCATCTATCCATCATAAAAGTGCATCTGTCCATCATAAAAGTGCATCTATCCATCATAAAAGTGCATCTGTCCATCATAAAAGTGCATCTAATCCATCATAAAAGTGCATCTGTCCATCATAAAAGTGCATCTATCCATCATAAAAGTGCATCTAATCCATCATAAAAGTGCATCTGTCCATCATAAAAGTGCATCTGTCCATCATAAAAGTGCATCTATCATCATAAAAGTGCATCTATCCATCATAAAAGTGCATCTGATCATCATAAAAGTGCATCTATCCATCATAAAAGTGCATCTGTCCATCATAAAAGTGCATCTATCATCATAAAAGTGCATCTGTCCATCATAAAAGTGCATCTGTCCATCATAAAAGTGCATCTGTCCATCATAAGCGCATCTCGCCATCATAAAAGTGCATCTGTCCATCATAAGCGCATCTCGCCATCATAAAAGTGCATCTGTCCATCATAAGCGCATCTCTCCATCATAAAAGTGCATCTGTCCATCATAAAAGTGCATCTGTCTATCATAAAAGTGCATCTGTCCATCATAAAAGTGCATCTGTCCATCATAAAAGTGCATCTATCCATCATAAAAGTGCATCTATCCATCATAAAAGTGCATCTGTCCATCATAAAAGTGCATCTGTCCATCATAAAAGTGCATCTATCCATCATAAAAGTGCATCTATCATCATAAAAGTGCATCTGTCCATCATAAAAGTGCATCTGTCCATCATAAAAGTGCATCTGTCCATCATAAAAGTGCATCTATCCATCATAAAAGTGCATCTATCATCATAAAAGTGCATCTCGCCATCATAAAAGTGCATCTGTCCATTATAAAAGTGCATCTGTCCATCATAAAAGTGCATCTATCCATCATAAAAGTGCATCTGTCCATCATAAAAGTGCATCTATCCATCATAAAAGTGCATCTATCATCATAAAAGTGCATCTGTCCATCATAAAAGTGCATCTATCCATCATAAAAGTGCATCTGTCCATCATAAAAGTGCATCTGTCCATCATAAAAGTGCATCTATCATCATAAAAGTGCATCTGTCCATCATAAAAGTGCATCTGTCCATCATAAAAGTGCATCTGTCCATCATAAAAGTGCATCTATCATCATAAAAGTGCATCTATCATCATAAAAGTGCATCTGTCCATCATAAAAGTGCATCTGTCCATCATAAAAGTGCATCTATCCATCATAAAAGTGCATCTATCCATCATAGTTCTGAGCCGGGGTTGGTGCAGGAACTGCAGTACAGTCACAGCGCGGGTCCTCGGCCAGACGATGTCCACCTTGGTGGAATGGTCTGGGGCACTATATGCAACGGGCACGTAGTCTTGGGCTCCTGGACAGGACCTTGACTGCAGTGCAGGGTTATTATAGTTTTGCATTTTTCATTAGTTTTTATTTTTATTTCGTTTTGACTTTTTGTTTTCAAATTCAGTTTAGTTTTAATTAGTTTTTAAAGTGGGTTTGCTAGTTTAGTTTAGTTTTTATTTTTTGAAAATGCTTAGTTTTAGTTTAGTTTTTATTAGTTTTAGTGTTAGTTTTAGTCTTTTTTGGTAATTTGGGTTATTTGTCAGGGGCAAGATTCAAAAAGGTCAGAAAAAGTATTGTGTAATAATAACTCAACAAAAACATAATACAATTTTAGAAAAAAATTCACACCCCATTGAAATTCCTTTACCTCTTACAAAATCTACACATCTTCTATACAGAATTCACACCCTATACAAATACCACAGCTGTACAATTTTCACACCCTATACTAAATTTACCCTATACAGTCAATAGCCTACTCATCTGGATTGAAGCAGCAAACATTCAGTGTAAAAGTAAAAAAAAAAAAAAAATGACATAACATTATTTAATATTTGAATCACAGCTTCTGACATCGACAACCACAACCAAAAAGTGCATTTTACCTCAAACTTGCGACTAGTTAACTTTCTAAAGAAGGCGCAATCGCTTCTCGGGTCGACATTAACACACAAAATTATATTCAGAATTAAAAATATTTTTATAACACTTTTTAATGTGTGATTGTGTAAAGGTGTTCACGAGATACCAACCTTTCGCGAACTTGCTTTCAACGTCGACCGAACACTCGTTCTCATGGAGACGCGGTGTGCACGGAGGGGAGGGGCCGTGTGTGTGTGTGTGTGTGTGTGTGCGCGCATGTGAGAGACGCATGAGTGACAGAGAGACGGAGGGAGAGCAGGAAATGCAGCTGAACGAATACGTTGTGTGTTTTAATGAAATTCAATGAAAATGAAAGACCTTGACAAAGACGAAAACTAAGGACATTTACTCTATAATTTTATTTTATTTTAGTTAGTTTTGCCAAACACACATTACAGTTTTAGTTAGTTATCGTTTTTTTTAATGCCTCGTTTTTATTTTATTTCAGTTAACGACAATGTTTTTTTCCACCTAGTTTTCGTTTTTTCGTTAGTTTTCGTTAACGATTATAACCTTGCTGCAGTGACATATCAACTGCCTCGTGCTGACAGCAGTTCTGCTGGCTCTGCGCCGGTTTTGACCGTTGCTGCAGGACAAGCACATATTGGTTCGGACAGACAACACTGCAATGGGTGGTCTACATCCACGTCGCAAGTACCATAACAGTATCATAAAAGCCGCTATGGGCCAAATCTTCTATACTGTCATTTTAAAAATGACAACTGATACTGTTTCAGAACGAAGTGTTTTAGCTTGAGTTTCTGTTTATAAAATGATATAAAGCATCATTACAGATATTACACATGCCAAATATTAAGTTTTATGTTGTTGTAAATTGAATTGTTGTTAATACTGTGATAGTTGCAGTAGTTTAAACAACACTTTCTTAGAGAACTGAATCAGGCTGCCACAATAGTTATTGGTAACAATGTCTGACTGAGAAGATCATCAGCTCTCTTTGATTTTATTTTTTTGGTGGGGGTAATATGTTTCTCTGTACTGTTGGCACCTGCACTGAGAGGATTTTTTTGTATATCTACTTGCCGAATAAAAGTTCTACTTCATTAACTTTTAAAATACATCAAAGCAAAATATGATGTAACTGACCCCTGAATATTGAGCAGCAGCTATTGCATCAGTGCATTCACTGTGTGTTTAGATGTGTTGCTTTCACACCTCTAATGAACAGATCATCTCTGCATTCAGCACAGGTGTTAACAGCACCCTCAGGTGCACATTTACTCAACAGCAAACCATAATGGCTATAATTGGTCTTCAGAGTTTACTGTAGCTGTAATGAATAACCTCAGATGACTTATTATCAGGAGTAAATGAGAAACTTACCATTGCATGTTTGACAAATCAACAGCTTCAAAGAAACTGACAAGTGACCAATCCTAAGTGGTGACTTCACTTCATGCATTCTACCAGCACTGCTTCCTACTGTTTCCTTCCTTTTTCTGCTGTGTAACAACAAAAGGGATATGCGCCACCCAATGGTCAAAGTTGACACAATGAACCTTAGAGGGCATGAGCAGAAAAAATATATATTGTTACAACCCTGCAACTAAAAAGGGAGACTTCATGCAACAATTATAAATTAAACATTTATTTTAATGACATATGCGCATGAGCTCAAACACTAAACAAAATTGTATTTATTCGTTGCAATAGGAGAGGAAGAATTGTCTAAACTTGTTATATCATCTAAATCAACAACACGTATGTTAGACCCTATACCGAATAAGCTACTGAAAGAGATGCTTCCTGAGGTCATAGATCCTCTTCTTAATATCATTAATTCCTCTTTGTCACTAGGATATGTACCGAAAACATTTTAGCTGGCTATTATTAAAGGTGGGATCAGTCAGTCTGTCGTCCGGTGACTGCTACCTATTGGAAAGGGGATCCTCGAATCCCCTCTAAGGCCTGTAAGTTTTTGTCCGTTTAAATCAATTTGACTTCCGGTGGCGCTGCTCTGTAGCGATCCGGTCGAGTGCTGTTGTTGGTTTTAAGTGTTTGTAGTGTTTTGTTTTTAATTCGCGTCTTAAGTGTTTTGTGCTTGGGACTATATGTTGGAGCTGACAACTGCAAGCTTGCAGGATAGCGGGATTATCAGTGGTCCAAAAAGAACTTAAACAACTCCTCACTAATGCGAGGGAAAAACACAGGCAAACAATGGAACAAAACTTCCAAACATTAAATACTAAAAAAACTTTGGGACACAATGAAATCAGTGACTGTTATCTGGAAGTGGAACCATTTAGCATCCAATGACTTTTCAGCAAAGGACATACGGTGGTCTCCCAGCCTTTCTGCTCAAAAGTTGTGCAGAAGAACTAACAATGGCATGGTGCCCTATTTTCCAACAGTTGTTATGTACTCACACTGTCCCAGCTCTGTGGAAGAAATCAGTTATAACTCCACTGCCTAAAAAAACAGGCGCCTCAGAGAATAATGACTTTCGTCCCATAGCTCTAGCCTTGATTGTAATGAAATGTTTTGAAAAATTTGTTGTGTCTATACTCATGAAGGATGTAGAGTCAAAGCTAGATGTGTACCAGTTCGCCTATAAGCAAGAACGCAGCACTGATGACGCAATCCTTTGCATCTCGCACTTTATTTCTAAGCACCTTGAAAACATAGGAGCTTATGCTAGAATCTTGTTTGTCGATTTTAGTTAGAGAAGCTTAAAAACATGAATGTTAATCATTTCTTAAATGAAGTTTTATGTAACAAAGTTCGGGAGGAGCATGTTCAGGTAATCATCCAATCAGCACAAGAAGAAGCCAATATAAATAAAGCTGTTACAGGATGTATACTCCATCTAGTGTTCATGGTCAGTACTACATGTTTATATTGGCCCGTGTGCCGGGCGCTGGTTCACAACATGAATAGTCAAGTACACCAGCACTCCTGTGTCCTCGTTCTTACTACATGGTGTCAGAAGCAAGGTTATAATCGTTAACGAAAACGAACGAAAAAACGAAAACTAGGTGGGAAAAAACATTGTCGTTAACTGAAATAAAAATAAAAACGAGGCATTACAAAAAAATGATAACTAACTAAAACTGTAATGTGTGTTTGACAAAACTAACTAAAATAAAATAAAATTATAGAGTAAATGTCCTTAGTTTTCGTCTTTGTCAAGGTCTTTCATTTTTTAACGCTATTTAAAACACGCAGCGTATTCATTCAGCTGCATTTCCTTTCCCCATGCGTCTCTCACATGCACGCGCGCACACACACACACACACACACACACACACACACAGCCCCTCCCATCCGTGCACACCGCGTCTCCATGAGAACGAGTGTTCGTTCGACGTTGAAAGCAAGTTCGCGAAAGGTTGGTATCTCTATCTCGTGAACACCTTTACACAATCACACATTAAAAAGTGGTATAAAAATATTTTAAATTCTGAATATAATTTTGTCAGTGTGTTAATGTCGACCCGAGAAGCGATTGCGCCTTCTTTAGAAAGTTAACTAGTCGCAAGTTTGAGGTAAAATGCACTTTTTGGTTGTGGTTGTCGATGTCAAAACACTATATAAGCTGTGATTCAAATATTAAATAATGTTATGTCATTTTTTTACTTTTACACTGAATGTTTGCTGCTTCAATCCAGATGACTAGGCTATTGGCTGTATAGGGTAAATTTAGTATAGTGTGTGAAAATTGTACAGCTGTGGTATTTGTATAGGGTGTGAATTCTGTATAGAAGATGTGTAGATTTTTGGTATGGCATGTGGATTTTGTAAGAGGTAAAAGAATTTCAATGGGGTGTGAATTTTTTTCTAAAATTGTATGATGTTTTTGTTGAGTTATTATTACACAATACTTTTTCCGACCTTTTTGAATCTTGCCCCTGACAAATAACCCAAATTACAAAAAAAGACTAAAACTAACACTAAAACTAATAAAAACTAAACTAAAACTAAGCATTTTCAAAAAATAAAAAATAAACTAAACTAGCAAACCCACTTTAAAAACTAATTAAAACTAAACTGAATTTGAAAACAAAAAGTCAACACGAAATAAAAATAAAAACTAATGAAAAATGCAAAACTATAATAACCCTGGTCAGAAGTGGCTTAGCTATTAATTAAAGCGAGAAAATGACAGCCAATGGACAGTGTATCAGCACAATTACGGAGTGAGTGACTATGCATATTTCGTTCTTTTGTTTTCACTAGTTTAATACAGTATTACTGGCTAGCGCTACCAGCTAACTACCTAGCTTTAGCTCCGTGGCTCACTGACGACGATTGGTTTACAAGATGGCATTCAACCACACGATTCCCCCTCCCGGTCCAATGAAGCTCAGCGGAGACTGGAGCGCAAACTGGGACATTTTCAGGGCTGAATTTGAAGATTACAGTTTGGCGGTGGACTTGGTAGCCGCATCTTCAGCAGTGCAAGCTGCCACTTTGAGGACGCTAATGGGGCCAGAATGTCGACATGTGTACAAGCACAACCTGCAGTTGACGGAAGCGGAACGCGGAGATGTGACGAACATTCTGGATAAATTAGAGGAGTACTTCAAACCGGCCAAGAATGTAATATATGAGCGATATGTTTTCGGCTGCTGCAAACAGGAGGATGGTGAGTCCATTGACAATTTTCTTACCCGCTTGAGGGAAAAGGCGGCGACCTGTGATTATGGGGCTCTCAGGGATGAGTTGATAAGAGACAAAGTAGTACTTGGCATTACTAATGAAGCCACGCGTAGACGGCTGTTGAGAGAGAAAGGACTGACACTGACTACAGCCATAGAAATATGCAGAGCTGACAGACATGACACTGAGGTCCATGGAACAAGAAAGGCCACATACGGACAGCGTTAATGCAGCATTCAGACAGCCATCAAAAAAATTTCCCCATGCTACAGGGAGGCAGCTGAAGAAAAGCACCCCAGCCACAGACAGTGTCTCTGCATGCAGATACTGTGGTGTGCATCATGGGAGAGGGCGAGAGCAATGTCCTGCTTACGGAAAGGTGTGCAAAGCCTGTGGTACAGCTAACCATTTTGCTCGCGTTTGCATGAAAACCAGGGGATCAGAGGCATCTGCACACATTCACTCCATGGAAAATCCAGTGCTAGCCCAGGAAACAGATGGTAGTGGAGATGATCTCTTCTCAACCGAATGCATTGGAGCCGTAGGCACCAGAGGAAAAAAGTGGTTTGCCGTTCTTCAACTGAATGGTGTTAAGCAAAAATGCCAGCTAGACTCAGGAGCCACGTGTGACGTTATGAGCCTGAAAGACAAGATACGGATCGCACCACGAGAGAAACTCATGCCAAGCAGCACCAAGCTCAAGCTCTACTCTGGTCAGCTAATGACCTCTATGGGTATGTTTATGACAGAGTGTGTCGTGCTGGATCGCAGACACACCTTAGAGTTTGAGATAGTCGAAACCAGTCAGCAGCCCCTGCTTTCTGGGTCTACATGTGAGCGCCTTGGTCTTATGCAGTTCACCATCCCAGCAGACCTGAATGCGGTGGACAGTAGTATCCAGGCGGGGCTTTTGAAAAGGGAGGCTCTCATCGAGAGGTATCAGGATGTCTTCACCGCGCCAGTAGAATCCGTTCCAGGGGTGGTGCACTTTCAGCTAAATGCAGCGGTTCAGCCAGTCCAGAGTGCCCCCCGCAATGTACCGGTCGCCATGAGGGCAGCAGTGAAAGCTCAGCTTGAGAAATACGAGGCGGAGGGCCACATCACCTCGGTCACGGAGCCGACAGACTGGATTAGCAATATGGTGATCATCAGGAAACCAGACAAGTTGCGGATATGCATCGATCCAAAGCACCTCAACCAGGCTCTGCTGCGGTCACACTATATCATGCCAACTCTTGAAGACATACTCTACAAGCTCCCCAAGGCTAGGGTCTTCACCCTGGTGGACGCAAGGGACGCCTTTCTCCAGTGCAGATTGGACGAAGCAAGCAGCTACATGACCACCTTTTGGACACCTTGGGGGCGCAAGCGCTGGTTAAAACTCCCCTTTGGCGTTTCAGTGGCCCCTGAAGTATACCAACGAAAGCAGCACGAGCTCCTGCTGGGACTCAAGGGAGTAGACCCCATAGCAGATGACATCCTCATTGTGGGCTGTGGGGATACTGACGAAGAGGCTGGGCGTGACCATGATGCCAAGCTGCTGGCCCTCATGGACAGATGTAGGCAGGTCAAACTAAGGCTCAGCATAAAGAAGCTCCAGTTTAAAGTGCCAGAGGTTCACTTTCACGGGCACATTTTATCGGCAAGTGGACTGAAAGCTGACCCGGAGAAAGTGAAGGCGGTCATGGACATGCCACTCCCGACGGATGTGAAGGCCGTGCAGCGGTTCGTTGGCTTTGTGACGTACCTGGCGAAGTTCCTGCCACGCCTGTCAGAGGTCTGCGAGCCGCTGAGGAGGCTCATGGACAAGGATGCGGTGTGGCACTGGCTTCCAAAACATGATGCAGCAGTGAAGGAAGTGAAGCAGCTGGTGACTACAACACCTGTGCTGCGTTACTACGACGTGACAAAGGCAGTGACAATCCAGAGTGACTCTAGTCAGCATGGCCTGGGCTGCGTCCTGTTGCAGGAGGGACAACCTGTGGCATTCGCTTCGAGAGCTCTCACACCAACAGAGCAAAATTATGCCCAGATTGAGAAGGAATGCCTCAGCATTGTTTTCGCATGCCAACGCTTTCATCAGTACTTGTACGGGCGCAGCAATGTCACTGCAGAGACAGATCATAAGCCCCTCGTCGCCATTTTCAGCAAGCCACTGCTGAATGCCCCTAAGCGCCTGCAGAGCATGTTGCTGTCCCTTCAGGGCTATAATCTCACAGTTGTCTACAAGCCCGGCCCAGAGATGTATGTGAGTGACACGCTTAGCAGAGCCACGGTGCCAGACACACACACAAACTCCAGCCTTGGTGAGCACACAGTCTGCAGTCTGGAAACAGAGCAGAGAGAGGTAGAGCACATCAACCAGTCTGACTATCTTAATGTCACAGACAAGAGACTCATACAAATCCGACAGCACACGGACAAAGATGAGCAGCTCCAGGCGGTGAAGTCAGTGACACTGAGGGGCTGGCCGGACCTCAGAGAAGATGCTGAACTGGAGGTGAGAGAATATTGGGCCTACAAGGAGGAGCTCAGCGTTCAAAATGGAGTGCTGTTCAGAGGAGACAGGGTTGTTATTCCTAAAGCACTGCGTACCGAGATGTTAGCAAGGGTACACTCAAGCCACATTGGGGGCGAGCGCGCGACACTCTGTATTGGCCAGGGATGCGAGCTGACATCATTGACTTTGTCGGCAAATGCACAGTCTGCAATGAGTATGCCATTGAACAGCAGAAAGAGTCGATGATGTCCCACGAGCTGCCAACACGCCCATGGCAGATAGTTAGCGCTGACCTTTTCCAACTGAATGGCAAAGACTTTCTCCTGATAGTTGATCATCACTCAGACTTCTGGGAGATTGACTTCCTCCCAGATCTCTCGGCAGAGACCACAATCAAACGCTGCAAAGCACAGTTCGCTCGTCACGGGCTGCCGGACCGGGTTATCTCTGACAACGGCCCTCAGTTTTCATCGCATCAGTTCAAGCGGTTTGCAGCAGAGTGGGAGTTTGAACACATCACCTCATCACCACATTATCCCAAGGCCAATGGCAAAGCTGAAGCTGCAGTCAAGATAGCAAAGAACTTATGCAAAAAAGCACACCGTGAGGGCGAGGATGCCTGGAAAGCAATCCTGCAGTGGCGCAACACACCGACGGAAGGAATGAACAGCAGTCCGGCGCAGCGCTTGATGTCAAGGCGTCTTAAGACAGCACTACCGGTGGCCAACAAGCTGTTGGAACCGTGTGTGGTGACTGGAGTGTTGGAGAAGCTACGTCACAGGAGGCAGGTCTCCAAAGCAAGCTATGACCGCTCAGCAAAGGACCTACCTGTGCTCACGGTAGGCCAAGGGGTGCGAATGAAGCCATTACCTGGTGACCGGACAGGCATCTGGAGACGGGGATCCTGCGTGCAGAGGGTTGCCCCGCGGTCCTACCTGGTTGAGGTGGAGGGAGCACTATACCGCCGAAACAGAGTTGATCTTCGGGCAGCAGAGCCAAATACACCACAGAACTCGGACGGTCAGGCGCAGAGCAGCACGCCGATGGATGTGCCCCTCAAAAACCAGAGGGGGCCAGAGACACTGATTGAGGAGCCGGGTGGTCACGAAGCATGCGCTACCCCACCTAGGCATGTTGACAATTCAGCTGTTGACCCAATGTCCACACCAACAAGGCCCCCAGCTATGTCACGCTATGGTCGGCTGACCAGGGCACCAAACAGACTTAATCTGTAGTTTAAAGTTTGCCGTAAGGGTTGTTTGTTGTTTGCTCGTAAAAAAAAAAAAAAAAAAAAAAAAAACGTACAACAACTGTATTTTGTTTATGGCCGGTATGATGGAACATGTTAATTTGTTGTCATATTCAATAGGCCTCAGTCTATAACTCAATTATTAGGTATGGACAGGTAGCCTAACTTTCATTAAGAAAAAGGAAGATGTTACAGGATGTATACTCCATCTAGTGTTCATGGTCAGTACTACATGTTTATATTGGCCCGTGTGCCGGGCGCTGGTTCACAACATGAATAGTCAAGTACACCAGCACTCCTGTGTCCTCGTTCTTACTACAAAAGCCTTCACTTACCTCCTGTCTCATGACAATTTCTCAGCATCGGACTCGAACTTTATGTCCGAGTTAGAGCTCTTCCCCTCCGACAATGAGTCTTTCATCACGGAGGTGTCTCCATCGCAAACCGCCAATCCAGCGACCTTTTCCTCTCCAGCAGCCAACAACAACACTGAGCCTCCATCCTCAAACAGGGGACGCCGGCCCTCCAGATCCTCTCCGCATTCTCCAAGACACCGAAGACTCCCCTCACCACCGCCAGTGAGGAACTCATCATCTTCCTCATCGTCTTCCTCCGTGCCTTCCCACCTTTCAGCTCACCCAAACATCCCTCCCATAGGGAAGTGGACAGTTAAGGGGCTGAGACAAGCCTTAATTAATTCCGATGCAAATTTTTCCCACAGGATGAAAAAAGCAGAATTGTTTAATTTATATGTCACTTTACAATCTACTCACCCTTCTTTTTCAGCTCCAATCCCATCGGCTCGAATGAGCAAGGCCCGCCGGGCGTTAAGTGCAGCTCATTTAGTGCAGCTCATTCAGTGTATCTTATTTAGTGCAGCTTATTTAGTGCAGCTCATTCAGTGCAGCTCATTCAGTGTATCTTATTTAGTGCAGCTCATTTAGTGCAGCTCATTCAGTGTATCTTATTTAGTGCAGCTCATTCAGTGCAGCTCATTTAGTGTAGCTCATTTAGTGCAGCTCATTTAGTGCAGCTCATTTAGTGCAGCTTATTCAGTGTATCTTATTTAGTGCAGCTCATTTAGTGCAGCTCATTTAGTGCAGCTCACTTAGTGCAGCTCATTTAGTGCAGCTTATTCAGTGTATCTTATTTAGTGCAGCTCATTTAGTGCAGCTCATTCAGTGTAGCTCATTTAGTGCAGCTCATTTAGTGCAGCTCATTTAGTGCAGCTTATTCAGTGTATCTTATTTAGTGCAGCTTATTTAGTGCAGCTCACTTAGTGCAGCTTATTCAGTGTATCTTATTCAGTGTATCTTATTCAGTGTATCTTATTTAGCGCAGCTTATTTAGTGCAGCTCATTTAGTGCAGCTTATTTAGTGCAGCTTATTAAGTGTATCTTATTTAGTGCAGCTTATTTAGTGCAGCTCATTCAGTGTAGCTCATTTAGTGTAGCTCATTTAG
Source organism: Rutilus rutilus (assembly GCF_951802725.1). NCBI lineage: Eukaryota > Metazoa > Chordata > Actinopteri > Cypriniformes > Leuciscidae > Rutilus > Rutilus rutilus. The sequence continues at coordinate 78,074,855 of NC_140209.1, forward strand.
TACAGCTTATTTAGTGCAGCTCATTCAGTGTATCTTATTTAGTGCAGCTTATTTAGTGTATCTTATTTAGTGCAGCTTATTTAGTGTATCTTATTTAGTGCAGCTTATTTAGTGCAGCTCATTTAGTGCAGCTTATTCAGTGTATCTTATTCAGTGTATCTTATTTAGTGCAGCTCATTTAGTGCAGCTTATTCAGTGTATCTTATTCAGTGTATCTTATTTAGTGCAGCTCATTTAGTGCAGCTTATTTAGTGCAGCTTATTAAGTGTATCTTATTTAGTGCAGCTTATTTAGTGTATCTTATTTAGTGCAGCTTATTTAGTGTATCTTATTTAGTGCAGCTTATTTAGTGCAGCTCATTTAGTGCAGCTTATTCAGTGTATCTTATTTAGTGCAGCTCATTTAGTGCAGCTTATTAAGTGTATCTTATTTAGTGCAGCTTATTTAGTGCAGCTCATTCAGTGTAGCTCATTTAGTGTAGCTCATTTAGTACAGCTTATTTAGTGCAGCTCATTCAGTGTATCTTATTTAGTGCAGCTTATTTAGTGTATCTTATTTAGTGCAGCTTATTTAGTGTATCTTATTTAGTGCAGCTTATTTAGTGCAGCTCATTTAGTGTAGCTTATTTAGTGCAGCTCATTTAGTGCAGCTTATTTAGTGCAGCTCATTCAGTGTATCTTATTTAGTGCAGCTCATTTAGTGCAGCTCATTCAGTGTATCTTATTTAGTGCAGCTTATTTAGTGTATCTTATTTAGTGCAGCTTATTTAGTGCAGCTCATTTAGTGCAGCTTATTCAGTGTATCTTATTTAGTGCAGCTCATTTAGTGCAGCTTATTAAGTGTATCTTATTTAGTGCAGCTTATTTAGTGCAGCTCATTCAGTGTAGCTCATTTAGTGTAGCTCATTTAGTACAGCTTATTTAGTGCAGCTCATTCAGTGTATCTTATTTAGTGCAGCTTATTTAGTGTATCTTATTTAGTGCAGCTTATTTAGTGTATCTTATTTAGTGCAGCTTATTTAGTGCAGCTCATTTAGTGTAGCTTATTTAGTGCAGCTCATTTAGTGCAGCTTATTTAGTGCAGCTCATTCAGTGTATCTTATTTAGTGCAGCTCATTTAGTGCAGCTCATTCAGTGTATCTTATTCAGTGTATCTTATTTAGTGCAGCTTATTTAGTGCAGCTCATTTAGTGCAGCTCATTAAGTGTAGCTCATTCAGTGTAGCTCATTCAGTGTAGCTCATTTAGTGTAGCTTATTAAGTGTAGCTCATTTAGTGCAGCTCATTTAGTGCAGCTCATTTAGTGTAGCTCATTTAGTGCAGCTCATTTAGTGTAGCTCATTCAGTGTAGCTCATTCAGTGTAGCTCATTTAGTGTAGCTTATTAAGTGTAGCTCATTTAGTGCAGCTCATTTAGTGCAGCTCATTTAGTGCAGCTCATTCAGTGTATCTTATTTAGTGCAGCTCATTCAGTGTATCTTATTCAGTGTATCTTATTTAGTGTATCTTATTTAGTGCAGCTCATTTAGTGCAGCTCATTCAGTGTAGCTCATTCAGTGCAGCTCATTTAGTGCAGCTCATTTAGTGTAGCTCATTTAGTGCAGCTCATTTAGTGCAGCTCATTCAGTGCAGCTCATTCAGTGCAGCTCATTTAGTGCAGCTCATTTAGTCTAGCTTATTTAGTGCAGCTCATTTAGTGCAGCTCATTTAGTGCAGCTCATTTAGTGCAGCTCATTTAGTCTAGCTTATTTAGTGCAGCTCATTTAGTGCAGCTCATTTAGTGCAGCTCATTTAGTCTAGCTTATTTAGTGCGGCTCATTTAGTGCGGCTTATTCAGTGCAGCTCATTTAGTGCAGCTCATTCAGTGTAGCTCATTTAGTGCAGCTCATTTAGTGCAGCTTATTTCGTGTAGCTCATTTAGTGCGGCTTATTTAGTGCGGCTCATTTAGTGCGGCTCATTTAGTGCAGCTCATTTAGTGCAGCTCATTTAGTGCAGCTTATTTCGTGTAGCTCATTTAGTGCAGCTCATTTAGTGTAGCTCATTTAGTGCAGCTCATTTAGTGCAGCTTATTTCGTGTAGCTCATTTAGTGCGGCTTATTTAGTGCGGCTCATTTAGTGCGGCTTATTTCGTGCGGCTCATTTAGTGCGGCTCATTAAGTGCGGCTCATTTAGTGCAGCTCATTTAGTGCAGCTTATTTCGTGTAGCTTATTTAGTGCAGCTCATTTAGTGCAGCTCATTTAGTGTAGCTTATTTCGTGTAGCTTATTTAGTGCAGCTCATTTAGTGCGGCTCATTTAGTGCAGCTTATTTCGTGTAGCTTATTTAGTGCAGCTCATTTAGTGCAGCTCATTCAGTGAAGCTCATTTAGTGCAGCTCATTTAGTGCAGCTCATTCAGTGAAGCTCATTTAGTGCAGCTCATTTAGTGCAGCTCATTTAGTGCAGCTCATTTAATGCGGCTTATTTATGGCTTCTTAGACAGAATTAGAAAACTTTATATTAAACACATTTATCTCTTATTTATCCACCTGTGTATCTAGCCATCTATTAGCATGTTTTGGATGCCTGTGTGTGTGTGTGTGTGTGTGTGTGTGTGTGTGTGTGTGTGTGTGTGTGTGTGTGTGTGTGTCAGCTCTAGATGTGTTTACTTCGTGTAAAACGCCCACACTCACTGTACCAGAGGCTTTCACGGACATGAGAATGAAGAATAGTGAATATAATGATAAAAGGCAGGATTGGCGAACACATTTGCTGTTTCTACGCTTTAGCCGAGTCCCGCTTCATGCTTCAGCTGATGTGCTTTCTTCAGATGAGCTGGACAGAGCATTAAAGTAATGTTGTCAGACCACCTGCCTGTTACTCAATGCACATGTGTTGCTCTATAACTCAAGGAACAGTTTATGCACTAAGCTGGCACTCTGTGCTAGTGTTTCACAATAACATATGGTTTTACTGAATAATTAAGTAAATATAATTTCTTAATAAATACACCTTAAGAAACCTCATTTCTTGACTGGCCACTCTCTGCCGTCTCCTTTTGTGCTGTGTCAGCCACCGTAGCTGTCCTACGCTCTCTGAAAGGTAGGGGGCAGTGGAGGACTGGATAGATGCAATTCACTACCCTCACCACTAGATGCCACTAAATCTCACACACTGAACCTTCAATAGGGGGGTCTGGGGGTCGCCCCCCTGAACAATGTGGGCTTTAAACACTTCATCTCCTGCATTCTGGGGAATTTTTCTGCACTGTTTATTGAGGAAATGTCTTTATTTATATAAAAGGAAACAAAATATTCAGGTGACAACTCAAAAAATATAAATATAGTGTAATATAGTGCTGTAAGGCTCTCAGGCATTCTGTATTACTGTCAAATATGTTTCTCCTGTTTTTTGTGTGTGTGTTTGCCGACACCCCAGGGCCACCCAGTGAAGTTTTCCCACATTCCCCATCAGATGTGCCTGTTGTAATGCGAGCTCAGAGATAATGCAGTGCTGTGCAGACTGAGGCCCGTCCTCGCCAGTGTTCAGCGCTGGGGCCGAGAGCAGACAACGGGTGATAAACTCCCTACACTGATTATATCAGGCTTTACACATCTCCAGAGCTACATCAGCTAACGCCACAGTTATTATCCCTGTACACACACATCCCAGTGTTTCCCCCATTAGTGTTGAATCACGGAAACTACACCAGTTACTTTTGCCAAGAGATTTATTATGTATACATGTGTCGTGTGTCAGACAGAGAGAAACAGGCATATAACAATATAAGGCTACATGAGAGGAGGTCTTCATTCCCCATCATGCTAGCTGTAAACGGCTCCTCTGGGTTTCTCCTTCCTCACCCCATCATCTCTATGTTTCTCCTCTCACCCCCTCATGCCTTCATGTTTCTCTGAGGTGGTACAGTAAAGCTTATATACATCACAGTGAGAGGTGTAGAGAATCATGTTGTTTACCTAATGCTTGTGTTTAACACTGGAGTTTACCCCATGCTTTCACATGGCACTATCCACATTAAGAAGCTATTTCCCAGTGTATACATCAGTGATGTACATGTGGTGCATTTGCATCAGCTGAAACATCTCTTCTCTCGCTAAGAGCAGCTCTACACATCTTCCTCGTCTTCATCATCACTGGATCATCTCTGCTAGTGGACATTACCTCTACGCTAACTATAACTCTCTCTCTGCTCAGCACACACAGTCTGACTACACTAAAACATCATAAAATTATAAAGAAAATTAATAATAAAGAAAAAACATTAAGCAGTAAGTCTTCCCCGGTTAAAGAGTCGCACTAGACATGGCTGTGTGTTCTTCTTGATGGTGTGGCCATGGGAGGTCTGCTACACCACCTTTAGCTCTTGGACAGTTGCGTAGCCGTCAGTGTGGGCTCCTTATGGGGCCGGATGATGAAGCTCCACTGATTGTATTCATTTTGTGTTTAAAATCATTGTAATTTGTAATTGGATCACCTTCAGTTAACTTGAACTCTTCTGCAATCACGCGTACCTTATCAGCATTCAATTCCCCACCACCTAATCTATTTTTCCACGAATTATACAGGTTGACTTCTCTGCCTATGACTGCTTCAAGGTTAGCCTTGTGACTTGAGGAGGCTTGAGGCTGACTAGCGGAAGCAGTTTGTTCGCTGGAAACTTCAAGTGTTGCTGAGCCGCTAAATCCACGTAGTTTAGGGTTAATCCAACTACCTCCTGCTGCCATCGAATGCCCTTCATAAAGAAAATTCTCTCCTATCGCTCTGGTTTGTTCGTCTGTGTTTGCAACCATTTCCACGGCCATAAGAATCAGAGGAAATGTCCGGAAGTTTCGAGCAGATTCAGCTATGACTGATGCAGTGAAATATGTGGGGTGCTTGAGCTCTCTTGGTGATACATAAGTTGGGTAAGTTTCCGGTCCAAGAAAAAACTGTCCCACATAATTAGCATATGCTGTTTTTTTAGCTTCAAAATTTTGATTAGCTTGATCAACTCGAAGCTGATCGTAACTTACTCTGTCTGTCTGTCCATTAATAAGGTTCTTGACGTCCTCCTCTTTATCTCCTTGATTTTTGTCAAGCCTTTTTCCAACTGGATACACATACAGATTTACAGGATTAACAACGTATATCCAGTCTCTGACCATCAGGTGTGTAACTACATCATCTCCATCCTTTGCATAATGACGGATGATTCTTCTGACATCTTGTGCTGTGTTAATCACATAACACCTGGAAAGAACATTCTCTAGTTCATTCTGATTCGTTATCCACTCAATGCCTTCCAGCTGGTTATTTGTTTGCTTTTTTTTCCCTATTACATAATTCTGCCTTATGTCCAGGTTGACTGTGTTTACTCTTTGTGGAGGGTCCAGGTGTTCATGAAAGAAAGCCCAGGACAGAGCTTCAAGTTCATTAACAGCAGTTTTAGCATCAGTGTCTAACCCTTCATAAACATTCTGGTCAATAAATCTGTGTGGCTCATCAGGCCAGCCGTATTTGCTGGTAACTTCAAGTTTTGGTTGGTTCTTTTTTTTGGGCATTAGAAAGTTTCTTTCATGAGTAAAGACTTGCTCTCCTCTGCTGCCAGGCTCATTTCTGATAACTACGTCTCCGTTCCTGTCCAGGGTTGCCACCACCTTCTTGCTGTCATCATTCTGTCTCCACTGCACCCCTTCCTCTGAGATCTCCTGGGTGATGATCTCTCCTGTGTGTCTGACCTGGAGCACAGCGCTCCTGAGGTGCAGCTCGGTCTCGATGTGGGCCGTCTCATGGAGCTCCCTCAGCAGGGCTTCAGCAAACTCTTCATCTGACCCCAACTCACAGGCCACCACACTGGTCGTTCTGATTCTGTGGCCCGTCCTGAAGGTGTGCTGAATGATTCTGGCCACGTCTCGAGCCGTGTACCCTGCCAGTCTCGTCTCTCCAGAGCCGTCTCTCTCACCGTGGCCTACCAGCGTCAGTCGGCTGTCCTCTGACAGAGGCACAGGGGCACCGTGGATCAGTTCGGGTCTCTGGTGTTCATCCAGAGCGTAGACAGAGGTCACTGCTGGACGTTTCTCATAGAGAGAAGCAGCAGCTTTCCTGACAGTAGGGTCGTCCTGCATAATGAGGATCTGCTGGTGGTCATACTGGTCTGCTTCTGGTCCACATGAGCCATTGAACAGGCGTTCTGTGCTGACTGTTACTGAGTAATGAGGATCCACGCTGAACTCCTGCTGGACTCTGTCCTCGGCTGGCTTCTCTTTGTCAGCCATGACCAGAAGTTTTCGGCTGTAGCTGTGTGAGATCTCTGAAGCAATCATCTTCTGTCCATTCTGGAAAATGAACATATATATGACATTTAAGGCGAGACACTACAGGTGAATAGGGTACAATCTTTAACTAGCAGATATCACCATGAAACTTTCCCAGGTGATTACCTACATTTAGATGAGAAAAAAGTGTATTACAAGTTTTCTGTAATTTAACCCTCTGGGGTCGGCAGACGCGCCGGCGCGTTTTGCTGGATTTTCTCCACATTGTAGAACTATAAACTTAAATTACTCCGTCATTTATGGTCATACAGAAAAAAGAAATATAAAAAAAGAATCTGTGATATTTCTACTTTTGTATGTGTCCACTTACAATCAAATCAAAACATTGTGCTTTTGTAAAATAAAGAAAATAAACAGGGTGTGCTTTCTGCCTCTCCGTCGCGGTGAACTTTTTTTTCTTGAGCACGTCTATAAACTGAAACAAAACTCAGCGAATACTTGTCACACATTTATGGCCTAGACAACCCGATCCCTGGACGTGGAATCTAGCTCTAGGGACATGGAATGTCACCTCTCTGGCGGGGAAGGAGCCTGAGGTTGTGCGTGAGGTTCAGAGATTCCGACTAGAGATAGTTGGGATCACCTCTACGCACGGCTTGGGCTCTGGAACCACACTCCTCGAGAGAGGATGGACTCTTCACCACTCTGGAGTTGCCCATGGTGAGAGGCGGCGGGCTGGTGTGGGTTTGCTTATAGCCCCCCAGCTCAGCCGCCATGTGTTGGAGTTCACCCCGGTGAACGAGAGGGTCGCTTCCCTACGCCTTCGGGTCGGGGATAGGTCTCTCACTGTCGTTTGTGCTTACGGGCCGAACGGCAGTGCAGAGTACCCGGCCTTCTTGGAGTCTCTGGGAAGGGTGCTGGAAAGTGCTCCGACTGGGGACTCCGTCGTTCTACTGGGGGACTTCAACGCCCACGTGGGCAGCGACAGTGATACCTGGAGGGGCGTGATTGGGAGGAACGGCCCCCCTGATCTGAACCCGAGTGGTGTTCTGTTATTGGACTTCTGTGCTAGTTACAGCTTGTCCATAACGAACACCATGTTCAAGCATAAGGGTGTCCATCAGTGCACATGGCACCAGGACACCCTAGGCCGGAGGTCGATGATCGACTTTGTGGTCGTTTCATCTGACCTCCGGCCGTATGTCTTGGACACTCGGGTGAAGAGAGGGGCGGAGCTGTCAACTGATCACCACCTGGTGGTGAGTTGGATCCGATGGCGGGGGAGGAAGCTGGACAGACTCGGCAGACCCAAACGTACTGTGAGGGTCTGTTGGGAACGTTTGGCCGAATCTCCTGTCAGAGAGATCTTCAACTCCCACCTCCGGCAGAGCTTCGACCAGATCCCGAGGGAGTCTGGAGATATTGAGTCCGAGTGGACCATGTTCTCCACCTCCATTGTCAACGCGGCCACTCGGAGCTGTGGCCGTAAGGTCTCCGGTGCCTGTCGAGGCGGCAATCCCCGAACCCGGTGGTGGACACCGGAAGTAAGGGATGCCGTCAAGCTGAAGAAGGAGTCCTATCGGGCCTGGTTGGCTTGTGGGACTCCTGAGGCAGCTGATGGGTACCGACGGGCCAAGCGGACTGCAGCCCGGGTGGTTGTGGAGGCAAAAACTCGGGCCTGGGAGGAGTTCGGTGAGGCCATGGAGAAGGACTATCGGTCGGCCTCGAAGAGATTCTGGCAAACCGTCCGGCGCCTCAGGAGGGGGAAGCAGTGCCCTACCAACGCTGTTTACAGTGGAGGTGGGGAGCTGTTGACCTCGACTGGGGATATCACCGGACGGTGGAAGGAATACTTCGAGGATCTCCTCAATCCCGCCGTCACGTCTTCCATTGAGGAAGCAGAGGCTGAGGGCTCGGAGGCGGACTCGTCCATCACCCAAGCTGAAGTCACCGAGGTAGTCAAGAAACTCCTCGGTGGCAAGGCACCGGGGGTGGATGAGATCCGCCCTGAGTACCTCAAGTCCCTGGATGTTGTGGGGCTGTCTTGGCTGACACGCCTCTGCAACATCGCGTGGCGGTCGGGGACAGTACCATTGGACTGGCAGACCGGGGTGGTGGTCCCTCTTTTCAAGAAGGGGGACCGGAGGGTGTGCTCCAACTATAGGGGGATCACACTTCTCAGCCTCCCTGGGAAAGTCTATGCCAGGGTACTGGAGAGGAGAATCCGGCCGATAGTAGAACCTCGGATTCAGGAGGAACAGTGTGGTTTTCGTCCCGGTCGTGGAACACTGGACCAGCTCTATACCCTCTACAGGGTGCTGGAGGGCTCATGGGAGTTTGCCCAACCAATCCACATGTGCTTTGTGGATTTGGAGAAGGCATTCGACTGTGTCCCTCGCGGCGGCCTGTGGAGGGTGCTCCGGGAGTATGGGGTCCGGGGCCCTTTGCTAAGGGCTATCCGGTCCCTGTACGACCGGAGCAGGAGCTTGGTTCGTATTGCCAGCAGTAAGTCAGACTTGTTCCCGGTGCGTGTTGGACTCCGGCAGGGCTGCCCTTTGTCGCCGGTTCTGTTCATAATTTTTATGGACAGAATTTCTAGGCGCAGCCAGGGGCCGGAGGGGGTCAGGTTTGGGGACCACACGATTTCATCTCTGCTCTTTGCGGATGATGTTGTCGTGTTGGCCTCATCAAGCCAGGACCTCCAGCATGCACTGGGACGGTGTGCAGCCGAGTGTGAAGCGGCTGGGATGAAAATCAGCACCTCCAAATCCGAGGCCATGGTTCTCAGTCGGAAAAGGGTGGTTTGCCCGCTAAACATTTAAGTGTGTACTTTTAAATGATCGGATTCAAACTGAAAACAAATATTCTCTGTTTAAGTAATTTGTATAAAACCAACAAGATGTCCAGCTTCTCAAACGCTTGCTCATTACAGTTTATTTGGCCACGCCTACTCGCGCAAAAGATATTCACATGCAAATCTCCACATGGAACGCGAACGCGCTCATTACCTCAAAAACAAAACACCAAAACACTTCACTTCACTTTTCGTCGAGTTTGAAAGACGCGCCTGAGCTTACATTGGATTTAGGCTACCTCAGAAGAAGAAGAACGCAATTTGAAGACAAGAAAGATTTAAGGTAAGAAATTCTTACATGTTTGTTATTGTTGCATAAATGTCACATTGCAGTTGAACTGTTGCTAGATATATGGTGAATATTATAATATTTAGACCCGTGTTTACTGTTAGGCCTACTGTGTTTGTGGATATCTGGTCGAACGTAGATATGTATATGGTAACCATAATGTTTTATATTTGAGCGCGATCGCGTTTGAATGTATCAGATTTTGCAGCGCGATCGCGTTTGAATGTATCATTTGAAAATTTGAAAAGCAAAACACACCAAACGGCTTCATGTTTTTACTATTATCTCATTTCATATCATCATAACGAATGGAAACATTTGAAGTAACATCAATATATTTTTCTCTAGCTTGGTTGTTACTGAAATATTTTGGAAGATGTATACTGCTATCAATTGTTATTATTATTTTACCCAGCACTGCGCATAGCCTATGCCTACAAGGCACAACAAACCTGGTGTTCATTATATTATATATTGTTGGAAACATTTGTGTGTGTGTGTGTGTATTCTGTGATTTTTAAAAAGCAATTTTAACCAGAAAAATCTAATATTTATTTCCAAAATCGTGCAGGCCTTTCTCTTGATATCAGTATGTTCACTTTTTTTTTCAGGGCCCAGATGCCACTGAGTCCTGCCGACTTCAACATTCACACGAGTCTCTGGAACATGAACATGGTAAAGTGAAAATAAAACACCTTGGAAATGAAAGGTATTTACAATGTTTTTAGGAATGGCACAAAGGTCTCTGTCTTTTAATAAGTGCTTTTTTGCCATTTGTTGTGTCTATTTGGATTATGTTGTGTAAATAAATCCAAACAATTTAAAAGCCATTCTTTTTTAAATCTCCTCATTTACAGTATTGTGCAAGGTTGCTCAGAATGATAGGGGCCTGATAGCTCCTAATAGGGCCGTTAGGGGAGGTTCCTTGTCTTTCTCAGGTGAGAAAAGCCATACATATTAATGAGTTCTCGCATAAGGCTTATTCACACAAAACACGTCGTAAAATTTTTAAATCAATATATTGTCTTCTCTGAATGAGCAGTCAGGGTGATTTTCACATAGTTTTGCAGCAAATATTCTAGGCTACGTCATACAATTTTCAGAAGTCTTGTGAAGAAATAATCAGTAGGGGTTTCATGGCCTTATTTCAGTGAGAATTTTTTTTTTGTATTTTCACAAACCACGCATAAATGTCATTATCTCAAAACTACAAACTTTTACACACATGCTGTTGATATATTATTGTAGCAGAGTTTGTGCTGAATACAGTGTAATTAGACTTTAGCCATGAAAATGTCAAAAGTAACAGAAATAACCAGAAATGTCAGAGCATGTCAGAACACCTCCAGGGCCCAGAAAACACCTCAGACCTCAGAGGGTTAATGTTTAAATATGCAAATTAGGCAATATCTAATTAAATATGCACTAATTTGCATATATTTAAAATATGTCAGGTTAAAAATTCTTTTTTCCTTGTGTTCACATATTAGATGGGGGAAAAGGGGATTTATGGATATCTACTTTTGTTATCCTGTAAATCAGAATATACTGTCAATAGAGGTCTTTATATACTTTAATATACTAATTTAGAGGTCTTTAGAATCGCGTGGAAAGACAGTATGTCACGTTATAAAAAGGCCCTAAAAGCGGCCAGGGCTGAGCATCTCCGCAAACTAATAGAAAACAACCAAAATAATCCAAGGTTTTTATTTAACTCCGTGGCTAGACTAACAAATAAACAGACGTCACTTGAGCAAAATATTCCGTTACAGTTCAGTAGTAATGATTTCATGTATTTCTTCACTGAGAAAATAGAAAGCATCAGAAACACAATTGTAAATGTACAATCTTTAATGGTGTCTTATGATTCAGCCTCAATTATCGCTCCTCAAGAAAAACTACAGCGCTTTACAACTATAGGACAGGAAGAGCTAAGTAAACTTATCATTGCATCTAAACCAACAACGTGTTTATTAGATCCAATACCAACTAAACTATTGAAAGAAGTGTTACCTGTAGTGGAAGAGCCTCTCCTCAATATTATTAACTCGTCTTTATCTTTAGGTCATGTTCCAAGAATATTCAAGTTGGCAGTTATAAAACCGCTTATTAAGAAACCACAATTAGATCATAATAATCTAGCAAATTACAGACCCATTTCAAATCTACCTTTTATGTCTAAAATACTAGAAAAAGTTGTGTCCTCTCAACTGGGCTCTTTCTTGCAAGAAAATGACATCTATGAAAAGTTTCAGTCTGGATTCAGGCCGCATCATAGCACTGAAACTGCGCTCGTTAAAATCACAAATGATTTACTTTTAGCTTCTGACCAAGGCTGTATCTCAATACTAGTTTTACTTGATCTTAGCGCTGCGTTCGATACTATAGATCACAAAATACTCTTAGATCGACTACAAAACTACACTGGTGTTCATGGACAAGCATTAAGCTGGTTTAGATCGTACTTATCTGACCGCTACCATTTTGTCTGTTTAAATGGGGTTAAATCGAAGATAACGTCAGTAAACTATGGAGTGCCGCAGGGATCAGTGTTAGGCCCTCTATTATTCTCAATATATATGCTGCCACTTGGTAATATTATAAGGAAACATGGAATTAGTTTCCATTGTTATACTGATGACACTCAAATATATATTTCATCACGACCAGATGAAAACAATAAATTATCTAAATTGACAGAATGTGTTAAAGATATAAAATACTGGATGACATGTAATTTTCTGCTATTAAATTCAGATAAAACGGAGGTATTACTAATTGGTCAAAAAACTGCCCACAAAACCTCTCACACTACAACTTTACTTAAGAAGGATGTCCTGTTACTTTATCCACTACAGTAAAAGACCTTGATGTTATATTAGACCGCAACTTGTCTTTCGAAAATCATATTTCATATGTTACAAGAACAGCCTTTTTCCACCTTAGAAACATTGCTAAGCTACGTAACATGCTATCTGTTTCTGATGCAGAAAAGTTAGTTCATGCATTCATGACCTCGAGACTAGATTACTGTAATGCTTTATTAGCTGGTTGTCCTGCATCCTCAATAAACAAGCTACAGTTAGTCCAAAATGCCGCCGCTAGAGTTCTAACTAGATCAAGAAAATATGATCATATAACACCAATTTTATCATCACTACATTGGTTACCTATAAAGTTCCGTATCAATTACAAGGTATTGCTACTGACTTATAAAGCCCTAAATGGTTTAGCTCCAGTATATTTAACGGATCTTCTATCGCCCTATAATCCATCGCGCTCTTTAAGGTCACTAAATTCGAGGCTTCTGGTCATTCCTAGGATATCTAAGTCCACCAAAGGAGGGAGAGCATTTTCACATTTTGCTCCTAAACTGTGGAATAGCCTTCCTGATATTGTTCGAGGCTCAGACTCACTGTCCCAGTTTAAAACTAGATTAAAGACGCATTTCTTTAGCCAAGCATTCACATAATACTTACCTTTTATACTACAGTTGAATCAGATTAAATGCATTATTGTTATGAACAGCAGCTACGCTAATTATTTCCCATCTGCTTTTTTGTTGTTATCTCGGGACGCTAGATTGTCAGCTCCAGTTTGTATCCAGCCTCCAATGGAAACTACAGACGCCCCAACACCCGTGCAGAGATGACTCGACGCCTGATAAGAGACGACTCGACGGTGGCGATATGTTTATGCCCTAAATGAATGCATGTTTAACTAACTGTATTTTTCTATGTACATTTCTATGTATTTTTTCTATGTACATTTATGCCATAAATTAATGCATGTTTAACCCTCTGGGGTCTGAGGTGTTTTTGGGGTCCTTGAGATGTTCTGACATGCCCTGACATTTTTGCTTTTTTCAGTTGCTTATAAACATATTAATGGCAAAAAAAATTACACACTATTTAGCACAAACAGGACTACCATGAAATGTGAGCAACAAGAATGTACATGTCTGCATTTTTGAGAGAATAATGTTTATGCGTGGTTATTGAAAAAACTAAAAACTAAAGTTTCTGAAATAAGACCACAAAACACACACTAAATATGTGCCAATAAGACTTTTGTCTAATGGATGTCATCGCCTAGTGTTTTTTCTTCAAAATGATGTGAAAATCACCCTGCCTAATCCTTCACATAACACAATACATTGATTTGAATTTTGCAAAGCACTTTCTGTTTGGAAAGGCAATATGCGGAGTGGGCGTCAACGATCATGCATATTTAGTGGTTCACACCTGAGGAGACAATGGGGCCTGCATACTTAATTAGCCATTCATTCAGGTGAGTCACTGAGCCACAAGAATGCAAGAGCAACAGTTGGAAGCATCTCAAATCTTTTTTATTTTTCCTCATATTGTGCTTGCAATTTGGCCTATAATATCCAAGGAAAACATGTCTAGTAATTGTGCAGTTAATTCTCATACTGTATTTTCAGTTTTGGAATATTTATGCTCTCCCCAAATTTGTCGATAATAAAACACAATAAAAGTTATTTAAAGAAAAGGCTTGTATTTACCTTTTAATAGTTTGTTTACATCTACCTTATAAATATATTTTTTTATTAAAAAGGTTACAATTACAACAACAATTCAAGTGTAATCTTTCTTTGTAAAAACTAAAGTATACATTTTATCATACATATTTCAAAGTTAAGGATTTGATTGATTATTTGATAACTTTATTTTTGACAAAACATATTATATTTAACATAAGCAAATATTGGCAAACAAAAGCTTATTTGAGGTGGCAGATATTTTACATTAAAAATGTATAATCTATCCAAAACTAATCAACGAAATGTTGTCTTTCATATGTCTGTAACATAGGTCTTTCATTTTTATTATAAGAAATATAAATGTTAATTTGCAGTTTAAATCCAGGAAATTTGTTAATGAAAAAATTATTAAAAGTAAGATACAATTGATACAAAACGAAATTCGTTTTAAAGAAAGGATTTGTACTTTCTGTTTTGAGGTCTCTGTGAAAGTTTGAAAGTCTTTTAGTGCTTTTTTTAGAGCGCTCACGTCCATAATGGAGAACTGTCACGTAATATTGTTTTTTCCTCATACATGCGAACACGAAAAATAAAAGACAAAAGACTTTTAAGTAAAACTTGCTCCGAAATTGTGTTCTCGGCGGAATTCGCTCTTCAATATGCTGCTGTTCGTCGTCTGAGTTACAATCTTCCTCTGAGGAAAAGGTGCATTCTTCCTCGCTGTCCAGAATCATCTGAAGGGAGTCTTTATTACCGGAGAAGCGTTTCATACTCAAAACGCGATGAACTATCAGTAAGTCTGATGAAGAAACTTTTTATGGCATTGATCGAGGGGCGTATGCGATGCATACTAGATCATCTAACGATTTACATGTGAATCGCGCCGGGGGCGGGGCGGCCGCAGCTGATTATAGAGATAATGAGGCAGAAGGAAAAACGGTACCTCTCCTTGCTTTCAAACGGATTACATGAGTTGAAAACATTTGTTTTTTATATTAATTACTTCATTTAAAAGAGGAGATTTCAAGCTTCATAAAGACATATCTCACGTGCCTGTGTGAGAAGTATTCGCTGAGTTATGATTTATTTCGGACTTGGAGGATGAGAGAAAGGTCATTTTGAGAAAACAGGCTTTAAAAATTTATCATCAGCCAATGAGATTGCGCATTCAGCCCTTTTACTTTCGCGATTGGTTGCTGATAAAAAGGAAATGATCATATTTTGGATCCGACAGCACTGTACGGGAGAGAGAGAGCTTTCCAGCGGTGTGTGTGATGACAGAGAGCAGACATTTTGATTGAGAACGGCAACTTTTGATGAGTTTATAAGAAATCTACAGACGCAAACAGACACAGTGCAGTAAAATAAAGACCTAAATGTGTATTTCAGACTTTTTTTCACCACAAGTCTGAAAGAAGACATGTTATTGAAGACAAATATTCAAAAATCTCAAAATTGACCAGTAAAAAAAACCTGATGTTTTTGCCTGCCGTGTCTCGCCTTAATATGAATAAAGATTAGGTCAAGATGATCATTTATGAAACATGTGGTATCTCACTCCATGTTTTCTGATGTTGAACTCTTTTAATAACTCGTTTCATTAGTTTAAAGGCAGGGTAGGTAGGATTTATTAAAAATTAAAGATCCAAATTTGTTAAAACTTTCTATATATATCAATACATAATTAAAATGTAAGAACTCTGAAAAAAAGAGTATAAAAATCAAGTGACTCTAGACCGTTTAATCTGTATTAAACACAGCTCATTATTTCGATTCGGGACGAATCAAAGGATTGGCTTAGGCGACTGTCACTCTCTCGCAACCATGGCAACCACCCTTTTGCCACACAGCACCTGCCCACTTGCGCGCGACCGTTTGATTTGAGGAGTGCGAGAGGCACGGAACCTGATCACACCTCCGTCCAGTAGATGGCGGTAATGCACTATGTTTGCAAGCTGCCAATAAAATCTATCGAAGAAGAAGAAGAAGGCACTGAACCTAGGAATACCAAAACAATGGCAGAGAAAGAGCAATCTAAATTTACAGTACCGGCATATGCAGTTAGTGAAGGCAAACCAGGCAAAAAAATGCCCCTTCCCCTCCGCTTGTCTCAGGTAAATAATGCGTCCTCTAGCTCAGCGGTCGGAGTCGCGCGTTCATGTGTTTTGGGGGCGTGGCTTTGGAAGAAGCACAGAAATGAGGGGGTGGAGTGAATGGAAATAATGAGATGTCTTTAAAACAGTCGTGAGAGGTCTACAGACACTCGATTTTGATACTTTCTTTTTCAGAGTACTTACATTTTAATTATGTATTGATATGTACATAAAGTTTAAACAAATTTGAAAAATACAATTTTTAGACCATTTCTACCTACCCTGCCTTTAACACTGACTGTGTGTACATAAATATGTGTCACTAGAAACTGAATTTAGATTTTAATTTGAATTGCTCAATTTAAATCATCGAATCATTTTAATGTATTAATTCCAATAATTTTTTAACTGACTGTAATATTATGAAATTGAATAAATACACGCAATGTATGTAAGCCATTGAATTCCACACTTATTGTGATTTAGGTACAAGATGACATCCCGACATCATCGAGACCTAAATCACAATAAGTGTCGAATTCAATGGCTTACATACGTCTTCATAGCGTCTTCCTCTGCTTATAAACGGACCGTTTTGCGCTTCCGGCAATGTCGGGACGTCATCTAGTACAGTAGATGGCGGTAATACTCCCAAGGAGTGAGCAGCCAGTAACAAGTAGTAGTAGAAGAAGAACGCCGTAAGCTCAGTTCTCGCGCATGCGTCCTGGCGCTCCCGTGAACTCTCGTCAGAGGCCCACTTTGAAGAACACTAATAGTTGGATAAAGTCGTTATTTTTGTTGTTTTTCCGCACAAAAAGTATTGTCGTCGCATGATAAACTTAAGATGGCCTGCCCTACACATTGATTCACGGTGGAAGACTAACCCCTGACTCGACGCACAACGTATATATATTATAGAAGAGGAGCTTCAGTTTGTTGCACAGCCCTATTTGTTTAAACCACGAGAGGCGTCTAAGTTTACGATACTCCTACATTCTACATCATACATGTGTCACAGGTTACTCTTGTGGTGCAAGTCAATTTGCTTAGCATGCGTATGATCGTCTGGCGGAAGCTAGTTATTTTAGATTATAAAGTTATGAATATGGGTATTTTTCAAAAACCCATGGCTTCGCTTCCGAAGGCCTTTATCAACCCACTGGAGCAATGTGGAGTATTTTATTTTTATCACGAATGGATGCACTTTTTTGGGTTTTAAATTTTTTCCAGCCATTCAACTTGGAGGAGCCAGGACATTTATATTAATTATGTGTGAGTAAATCATGTGCTAATTTTCATTTTTGGGTGAACTAACCCATTAATGCAATGCTAATCAACATAGCCTGTATTATAGAATTTAATAAATTAATATATTATCACACATGAAACCACAGAAGTAATTTCAAATCATTTTGATTTTTGAAGCAAAATATCATATTAAACTCATAAATTGTAGTTTTTGACGGTATGCTAAGCAAACATACTAGCTTTCCCTGTTGTCAAGAGAAATGTTTTATTACTTTTAATAAATTAAAATACAAAATACATTGTTTTATTCATAATTGAAAGCAAAGAGGGTTAAGTGAAAGGTCTGATAAAAAAAGAGAGAAGTAGTATGAATAAAAAAGTGCCAGAAAAAAAAAAATAAGTGGGGTATGGTTAACGTTAAATGAAATGCTCTTTTTTTCCATTCTACCAAAAATGTGCTGGGAGCCTACTATTGCTTTTACATGCATCTGATTGACAGACACATCATGCGATCTTATTTCACTGTTGTTGAGGGTTTTTCAGCTTTGTATAAAGATTGCTTCGTACATTTAGTTTAACTGTATTGTTAAAGAGGGCAAGCTTTACCTTTCAGTTGAACTGTGTCAATGTTTTCAAGACACTTACATTGTTCTTGCTCCGTCCATGCAATAACGGTGTCCATGTTATGAGCCGAGTTTTTTTATTTACTTCAAATGCTCAGTGCTCTGGTAATATTAATGGGATGACCCATTTCAGGAGTTGCCACAATTACATTTTAAAATCAGAATATGAGCATAGCTCACTTATATTCAATAAAATATTGAAACGTTAGCAATACGGATTCTAAACACGAGCGCCAGTGATTGAATGTCAAAGAACGCCCTGCCCCCCAGCTGACCTGGAAGTTTTGATTGGTTTTGCACCGGAGTCAGACCTGTCTGTTATTGGCTGAAGCGCTTCAGAACTGTCTGTTATTGGCTGAAGCGCTTCAGAACTGTCTGTTATTGGCTGAAGCGCTTCAGAACTGTCTGTTATTGGCTGAAGCGCAGGGCTGAGGGCTCAGCTTCCACAGGCACCGCACGCAGTCGTTTGAAGTGTTTGTGAAATGTAAGCTCACTCTGTTGCTCCGTCAGCACCTTTGTCAAAGTACTCTGTATATATCAAAGTTAAAAAAAAGAGTCAAAGTACTCTGCAGTATATTATTACTTCTTCTTCTTCTTCTACTAGCGTATATATTGTGGCATCATGAGAGGGCGTGTTCTAGAGGGCAGATACATTGCCCTCAGATGGCTGGAGCAAGACGGCCGTCTGTTAAGGACTACAAAACCCAGGCTGCCTGAGAGTACAGCTGCAGCTAATGAGTCCAACAGCAGGCTCTAATAGTGTTTGTGAGAAACTGTTGATTTGTGTGTGGCTGTGGAAAGGAGACGTACCTCTGTGAAACTAAGAAGATTAAGTTACTTTTGAGCTGAAGAGATTTAAGTTGTAAACCTTTTGTTTAATCATTAAACACACCTAAATACTGAAGAGACATTTGAAGTGGTGTTTACTGGGAACTCGCACAAATTAAAGATCCTGAACCTCTCATGCTGTCACATATGGTGGAGAATGCGGGCAAGTGGATGACTGCTGATGTTCCAGAGTGACGTAGAGCAGTGGTTCCCAATTCCAGTCCTCGTGACCCACTGCTCTGCACATTTTGTATGTCTCCCTTATTTAACACACCTGAACCAGATCATCAGCTCATTAGGAGAGACTCCATGAACTGAACCGAGTGTGTCAGATAAGAGAGACCTACAAAATGTGCAGAGCAGTGGGTCACGAGGACTGGAATTGGGAACCACTGACGTAGAGGACCTCACAAGCCTTTTTTCTAAGCGAAGTACACAATCAATTGATTGTAAAATGGAAGAGTTATTGAAAACAATGATAGAGAGTAATAAAGTGCAGCAGAAAATCCAAGCTAGCTTGCTGGAGGAACAAAAGCGGGCTAATAACCTTAAAGTTAAAGAATTGGAAATGAAACAAGCCCAAGATGTTAGCAGGATATGGGCTAGTGACTTTATTCCCAAAATGGGAGAAAATGATGATGTCGAAGCTTACTTGCATGCTTTTGAGACAACTGCTTTCAGAGAAAAATGGCCAAGAGATCAATGGGCCAAAATATTGGCACCATTTTTATCTGGAGAATCAAAGAAAGCTTTCCTAGATCTAGACCCAACCTTGGCCAATAATTATGACTCCTTAAAGAAAGAAATATTAAGTCGCAGTGGTTTTACAGAATTCGGGAGGGCCCAGAGGTTCCATGCATGGTGCTTCAAGAAAGAACAGCCACCACGTACACAGATGCACGAATTAATGCGTCTGGCTAAGAAATGGTTAGAGCCTGGTAGGCACCCTCAGCAACAGAAGTGGTTGATTCCTTGGTGATGGACAGATTTGTAAGAGCCCTACCTGCTGAAGCTAAACGATTTGTCCGTCTGAATAACCCAAGTTCACCCCAAGAATTGATAGAAGTTGAAAGATACCAAGCCAGTGCAGAAATGCTGAACTCACGGTTCCCAACCAATGCGCAGCCCCAACAAAAAAAATTCCCGAGAGCCCCTACTCCCAGATGGGCCAGTCCACAGGGGAAAAGGTCCAGCCAGCAAGATTCGCCAGTCGAAAGCACATTGTATAAACTGAGAACCTGTTACAAGTGTGGGGAAGTATGACACATTTCATGGCAGTGCAACCAAACAGATGAGCCTATGCCGACGGCTGAGTCTTCAAGTGGCTTGAAAAATAACCTTTTTGCTGCCTTGTTGGGCAACTCTGTGTTCCAAGCTATGACGTGCCCTGTATCAGTAAATAGTCAAGATGTAGAGGCATTACTGGACTCTGGAAGCATGATTACCCTGGTGCACCAGTCCTTGGTCAACCCAAAGCAAATCTCACCAGAAAACTCAGTTCCAGTTTCATGTGTGCATGGTGATACCTGTGCATACCCCACGTCTGCAGTAACAATAGTCACGACTAGAGGGAAGTATGAAATTCGAGCTGGGGTGGTGGGATCCCTGCCGGTACAGGTATTAATTGGACGAGATTGTCCTGTGTTTCACATGTTGTGGCAAGACGTACAAGCAAGGAGAACAAGAGAACCACAGCAGCCAAGGGGTAAAATCAGACAAAATATAATAAATCATGCAAGTCAAAATGTCCAAACTCTAACACACCAGCTGGGGTCAACCCAAGGGAGTGATAGCGGTCCAGAAGTGCCAGGGTACCAGGTGTTAACAGGCCAGTATGGAACAGCCCAAATGAATGACCCTACACTCATTAATGCTTTGAAAAATGTGAAAGTTGTAGATGGAATAGTTCCCAGTAATCTTCCAATAGTGTACCCACATTTTGCAATTAAGAATGAGTTGCTCTACCAAATAAAAAAAGAGGGGGAGGAAACTATAGAGCAATTGCTTGTGCCTCAAACCCATAGGGCCACAGTACTGCAACTAGCCCACACTCATCTGCTTGGGGCACATTTAGGGGTGGAAAAAAACAAAGAAAGATAGTTAAAACGGTTCTTTTGGCCTAGTGTGCATAAGGAAGTAGAGAACTACTGCCGTAGTTGCCCGGAGTGTCAGCAGTCAGCTCAAAAACCTAATTTTTGTTGTCCTTTGATTCCTTTACCCATCATCGAAACCCCCTTTGAGAGGATTGGGATGGACATTCTGGGGCCTCTCCCGAAGAGCAGCAGGGGTCACCAATATATTTTGGTGATGGTAAACTATGCAACCCGCTACCCTGAATCGGTGCCGTTAAGGAAAGCTACATCAAAACAAATTGCCAAAGAATTATTCCTGATTAGTACTAGAGTGGGTATCCCAAAAGAAATTCTGACAGACCAAGGGACCCCATTCGTGTAATGAAAGAGCTCTGCACCCTCCTAAAGATAAAGCAAATAAGAACATCAGTGTACCATCCACAGACAGATGGCTTTGTGGAGCGTTTTAACAAGACCCTCAAGCAGATGCTTTGTAAGACCATTGACACGGATGGCAGAAACTGGGATCAACTCTTATCCTATCTGTTGTTCTCAATTAGAGAAGTACCACAAGCCTCTACAGGGTTCGCCCCTTTTGAACTTTTGTACCCATACAAGCCAAGGGGACTGCTGGATATAGCAAAGGAAGCATGGGAGGAACAGCCTTGCCCCCATAGGTCGTTCATTGATCATGT
Source organism: Rutilus rutilus (assembly GCF_951802725.1). Lineage (NCBI taxonomy): Eukaryota > Metazoa > Chordata > Actinopteri > Cypriniformes > Leuciscidae > Rutilus > Rutilus rutilus. The sequence continues at coordinate 78,096,311 of NC_140209.1, forward strand.
GGGGGAAATGAGAGACAGAATGGCAGCCATTTACCTTATTGTAAGAGAACATATGGAGAAAGCGCAACAGGAACAACAAGCTATATATAACTGCCCAGCTCAGCCTAGAGAATTTCAGTCAGGAGACCGAGTGTTAGTGCTGGTGCCCACTGTAGAGTGAAAATTCCTAGCCACCTGGCAGGGACCCTTTGAGGTCAAAGAGAGGGTAGGGGAGGTCAATTACAGGGTTAAGCAAACAGGCAAGAGAAAGCCTGACCAAATATACCATGTCAACCTCTTGAAACGTTGGCACCCTAGAGACGTGATGGTGTGTGCTCTTTCCCCAAGGAAACCCAGTGACCCACCACGAGAAGAAGTTTGTGTGAGCCCAGATCTGAACCCAGAACAAAGCTAGTAACAAAGATGTTTTTTCCCCAGTCCCAGGCCATACTCAAATGATCCAGCATGAGATCCATACTGTCCCGGGGAAAATTGTACAGCAGCGGCCTTACAGAATCCCAGAGGCCAGACGAGAAGCCGTCAAGGAAGAGGTGAAGGAAATGCTTAAGTTGGGGTCAAAGAGGAGTCGCAGAGTGCATGGTCGAGCCCTATAGTAATGGTCCCCAAGCCCGATGGCACAGTAAGGTTCTGCAATGACTTTAGGAAGTTAAATGAGATCTCAAAGTTTGATGCATACCCTATGACCCACATTGATGAATTGATTGACAGGCTAGGTAAAGCATGCTTCATTTCAACACTAGATCTAACAAAAGGCTACTGGCAAGTTCCCTTATCTTCAGATACAAAAGAGAAGACTGCTTTTGCAACACCAGAAGAGCTATACCATTATACTCATTTACCCTTTGGCCTTCGTGGGGCTCCAGCCACTTTCCAAAGGCTCATGAACTGTGTTCTTCAACCCCAACAGCAGTATGCTGCTGCTTATTTAAATGATGTGGTAATCCACAGCTCAGACTGGGAAAGCCATCTTGGAATGGTGCAGAAGGTACTTGATTTCCTAAGAGAGGCGGGCTTGACTGCAAACCCAAAAAAAATTTAAATTGCCTACGGCGAAACTGAGTATCTGGACTATACAATAGGTAGGGGTGTAGTACAACCTCAAGAAGCCAAAGTTGGGGCCATTCAGAACTGGCCTAGGCCACAAACCAAAAGACAGGTAAAGTCCTTCCTTGGCCTAGCCAAATATTATAGGAGATTTGTGTCTGGTTGCACCCATCACAGAGCTAACCACTAACAGACACTCCAGAATGGTAAGGTGGAGCAAAGAGGCAGAGGAGGCCTTCTCCCAGTTAAAGAGGATGTTGTGTTCCAGACCGATTTTGAAATCTCCAGACTTCACAAAAGAATTCCTGGTGCAGACTGATGCCTCTGAGGTGGGTCTAGGAGCAGTCCTTTCTCAAACACATAAAGGCGAGGAACATCCTGTGCTCTACATCAGTAGGAAACTGGCAAAGCACGAGAAAAATTATGCCACAATTGAGAAAGAGTGCCTGGCTATTAAATGGGCACTAGAGGCACACAAGTACTACCTAATGGGGAGGAAATTTGTATTAATGACAGACCATGCACCACTGCAATGGATGGCCCGGAATAAGGAGAACAATGGCAGAATAACTAGATGTTTTTTAAGTCTGCAAGCCTTCAACTTCTCTGTTGTCCACAGGCCTGGACGATGCCATGGAAATGCTGATGCCCTCTCTCGCAAGAATGTGCTCTTCACAGCGGCCTGCCAACCAAGAGGCTCAGAGCAGAGGAGGGGGTATGTGGCATCATGAGAGGGCATGTTCTAGAGGGCAGATACATTGCCCTCAGATGGCTGGAGCAAGATGGCCGTCTGTTAAGGACTACAAAACCCAGGCTGCCTGAGAGTACAGCTGCAGCTAATGAGTCCAACAGCAGGCTCTAATGGTGCGTTCAAGTCATCTCGTATAGATCGTATTTACGAGTTGAATGCACATGAACGCCACCACAATGTCGTAAATACCAGTGGGGAGCTCGGGATTTTCTTTAAGCCCCGATCTGTACGAGTTGGGGGCGTGTCAGTGAGAAGCATGGCAGAATCAATGAATGCAACGTCTGTAGTTGAGCAAAGTGATAGTAAAATATATCACTTACAGGTTTAGCAGTGACATTGTAAGGCTTTTTCATTTATAACAAAGTAAGCTCTCTGCACAAAATATGATATAGCCTACTTGTAATATAACAATTAACTAATTATATAATGATACAGTTAATTTACATTGGCCTCATAAGTTAATTAAAAACATAAAAAGAAAAACACACCCGATGCGCATTCTTTGTTCTTCATTTTCTATAAGCAGAGTTAACAAAACTTGCTATATTTTCGTGTTATTCATTAAAAGAAGGTACACCACCATCTTGCTCCGACGAAACTGACTTGAACGCACCTCACGTCGTCAACACGACTTCCCACCTCGTATGTACGAAATTCCCAGGAGGACTTGAACGCACCATAATAGTGGGTGTGAGAAATTGTTGATTTGTGTGTGGCTGTGGAAAGGAGACGTACCTCTGTGAAACAAAGAAGATTAAGTTACTTTTGAGCTGAAGAGATTTAAGTTGTAAACCTTTTGTTTAATCATTAAACACACCTAAATACTGAAGAGACTGTTGAAGTGGTGTTTACTGGGAACTCGCACAAATTAAAGATCCTGAACCTCTCATGCTGTCACAGTATTCAACATAGAGATGAGTGTCTGCACTGCCTGAAGTAGAACAAGAAGAACTTAGTGACGAAACCATAGACTGTATAAGCGCGAAACGCGCTCTGTAGCGCAGTTAGTCTGTTTTCAGCTACTGTCGAAACATGACGAAGCATGGAAGAGGCCCAGCGGTGTCTGTAAATACAAATGACTCATTCTAAGGTAATAAACACATAATGGTGCATTATATAAGGTCTTTATACACCACTGAAAACAGTTATGGATCTTATATTGCATTTCTGTCAGTTGATCCTCAGAAATATTACACACTGAACCTTTAAATATATATTTTTTTATTATCAATAGTAATTATAAAAATCATAATAAATGTATTTAATGGCCTATGATATTTAATTATTTAAATGTAGCTCAATGATTTATAGGGTTCAGTTGGACAAATGGCATAAGAAGGTAGCAGTTTTTGAGGGTTGACACAAGTATGTCTCCAGAATGCAGGAAATTAAGTGTTTAATGTTTAAAGTCTTCTGGGGGAGTACCCCGAGACCCGTAGTACCCCAGAGTGCAGCCTGGACGATGGGTCGGGGCGACACTTTTAGGCGGGGCGACACGTGTCGCTCTGCCCACACCCAATTTAATTGGTTTATAATACCGCAATCTTATTGGTGTAGACGATTCAGGTCTGAGCATGCGCATTCCTTTAAGTACGATTTTCTGAATGATTTGGCCGTATTAAAGAAATATTAAATGCTAACTTTAATCGTAGGCTATATGTCTATCTTGTCGGTTTACCATGGTAATTTTAGTTAAGATCTATTGGCTAATGTTTTATTAAGAAACAGAATGGATGAAGTTATTGTTTAAAAACGAACGCAGGCCTACTTCAAGGAGATGTTTTAAAAACTCGGGATTTTACGCAAAGGATGATAATTCACTGTAAGAATGTAAAAGCAGCTGATTTTAATTTTTAAAACACGGCCGTTTTTTGTTGTAATTTTTTTAACGAGATGTTGTCCAATGCGTGCATTATTTGGTAGGCTACAAAGTGCAAATAAAATGTTTAATGGCAAACTCACGTTTCTTTGTTAATAAAATGAGGGCCTGTTGGTTCTGTAAATCCCTGTGTTATAGTTTTAAAGATTCATGTTTTCTATAAGTGTCAACCGTAGGCTACTTCGACTATCTGTTACTGTGACATCAGGCCATTGGGTTTTGTGCGTTGGCTACAATAGAATTAAAACCGTGTAGGCTAGTGCTGAAATGTGAAAATAAATAAATAAATATGTATTTACTAAAACAGTTCTCTTACGAGAGTTCTCTCGTACTGCGTTTTATCAAAACGCTACGGGAAAAGTCTCTTTTCACGAAACACTGAAGCAAAAAATTATCCTTTAATTTTCATATATGTAAAACGCGTTGCGGCAGCAGCAGTCAGCTATGGCGAGACGGCTTGCTCGCTCATTGGCTGCTCTGCGGCAACTGCTTAAGCCTATCGAGCGAGGCCTGAGATGACGTCAGGCCAATGAGGGCGCTTCGCGCCCTCCTCGCCACTTCCCGCCGAAACGGGCATGGCTTACCTCTATAAAAGGAGCTCGAGAAGGCTGATTCACTTGATTTTAATCTCTTCAGCGAAGCGCACGCATCGCTGGATCACTGGATCACGGAAGCAAGCGTCGTTCGAAGCAAGCACTTCAGCGGGACGAGCCCTCGAAGCCGCTGGCCAACGCCGCCTTCTACAGGCAGCCGTACCTGCTGCGCTTTCCGACGCCTATATCCTTTATTGCTATTGCTCTGTTTTCTGTGTGTGTGTGTGTGTTCGCTGCAACACTCACCCCTAAAAGAGCTGCGTCTTTTTCAAGACGCCTTCTCAGGCAGCGCTCGCGCTCGCTCCGAGCCAATTGCCTACGGTGACTCTGAGGACTCGCCAGGCATCCTTTCCGAGGCTGCCCTTCCTGGAAGCGGACGGCGGGATTAGTTTTTCTTTACGTTACAAGAAAAGCTACCCTGCCTCTGCACGCGTCATTCACCGGCGAAGGAAAAAAGAGTGTTCTTAGTCCCACCGTTGGTCGGTCTGAACTCTTTTCTCTCACATTTCTCAGTTCCCTGTTCGGCGACTGGAAATATTATTGCAGAAAGTGAGTCTGTTACACGCTTGCCTGCCAGCAAACGCCGAAGAATACATGTTGACGCCGCTTTCAAAGCCTGTATCCCCCTGTGGCTCAGTGGTGGAATTATAGTGTCTCCATGCGGGAGACCGGGGTTCGGATCCCGGTCTAGCGGCATATATATTTATGCCGCCAATGCTTTGCTCTGTAAGTCCCCTGAAGGCGACTGCAGAGATGCATTTTGCAGCCAGCGAGCGCGTAGTACCCGCTTGCCTGCAACCGAACACCGTTTCTACGGTTCCCGCGCGTCACTGGCGAAAGAGAATGGAGTGTTTTCAGCCCCGCTGAATCTGGGCGATTTCCACTCTTCTCACATTTGCAGGCGTTCTGAAAATGCAAATCACTCTGTCTGTTCCCCGAGAGGCAACTGCAGACGTGTTTTTTGCTGCTCACGAGTACGTGGTACAGGCCTGCAAGCAAACGCCAGTGTGGATAATACTCGCGCTGACTTTGTCTATGCATCTTCACTGTGGTCCAGTGGTAGATTGTTAGACTTGCGCGCGGGCGATCGGAGGTTCGAACCCCAGGCCGGCCGGCAGAAAATATTTATGCCGCCGAATGCAAATCACTCTGTTTGTTCCCCGAGAGGCAACTGCAGACGTGTTTTTTGCTGGCCACGAGCACGTGGTACATGCCGTCTATGTATCTTCACTGTGGTCCAGTGGTAGATTCTTAGACTTGCACGCGGGCGATCGGAGGTTCGAACCCCAGGCCGGCCGGCAGAAAATATATATGCCGCCGAATGCAAATCACTCTGTTCCCCGAGAGGCAACTGCAGACGTGTTTTTTTTTTGCTGCCCACAAGCACGTGGTACATGCCTGACAAGCAAACGCCAGTGCGGATAATACTCGCGCTGACTTTATCAATGTATCTTCACTGTGGTCCAGTGGTAGATTCTTAGACCTGCGCGCGGGGGGTCGGAGGTTCGAACCCCAGGCCGGCCGGCAGAAAATATTTATGCCGCCGAATGCAAATCACTCTGTTTGTTCCCCGAGAGGCAACTGCAGACGTGTTTTTTGCTGCCCACGAGCACGGCCGATGATGCTATATGTGTAGAGAAGATGCCCACTGCTAGTGCCCATCCCTACACACTAGCACAGCCCTTCACACAGGGCCCGCGCTCATATATTCGACTCGGGTCGATCACGCACGCAACATAGTGAACGTGCCCACTGCCTAGTGCCCACAAACACTATGTTCTGCATGCCTTGTGGTTTCTGTAAAGACGAAACCTGTGTGCATTCACTCTGCTCAGACAGACAGTGCACTCATTGCAGTAACTGTTCCCGCTCTCCCGCGCCCACACTTACTCACGGTATTTCTGGTGTCCCGGCCACGGCCGATGGTGCTATAAATGTAGTGTCGATGCCCACTTCTCAGTGCCCATCCCTACACACAAGCACAGCCCTGCACTTAGGGCTCGCGCAAATAAAATCGACTCAGGTTGATTGCGCTCCCCACATAGTAAAAGTGCCCACTACTCAGTGCCCACGAACACTATGTCTATCAGATCACAGGCTCTCTGTAAAAACGAGACCTGTCAGCGCGCGCGCTGCTTACACAAGCAGCGCGCCCCAAGCAGTAAATGTGCCCGCTCACAGCCCACATCTACTCGCACACATGAGTCCCACGGGACTCGCGCAGCCCCCCCTCACTCAGCCAAACACTGTTGTAAGGTCGAGGGCGAGCGCTCCGCCCGCTGTATTAAGCGCGCCCCCCGCCTCAAATGCCGCAGGCATAACGCCTATGTTTGTGAGCCCCATAGTACCTCTGTCGCACGGCGAACAGAGCGCGCTCTGTATCCGGCCCTTAGCCAACCATGCAGATGCATGGGCAGCGCTTCCAGGGGTTTCGGACTGGGTCTTAGGCATTATAAAGAGAGGCTTCTCGCTACAGTTTTGTCGACGCCCTCCGCGCTTCACAGCGCGCGTCGAAACTTCGGTTCCGCTGAATGTAGCACACCTACTTCACGCCGAAATATCAAAACTGATAAGCAAAGGGGCGATAGAGCTTGTTCCCCGAGTTCAAAGCGAACAGGGGATATACAGCAGATACTTTCTAGTCCCCAAAAAGGACGGCGGTATCAGACCCATTCGGGATCTCAGACGACTGAACAGAGTATTAGTGAAACGCCGTTTCAAAATGCTCACAACCAGCAAAATTCTCGCGCATGTTCGCCGAGAAGACTGGTTCATGTCGATAGATCTGAAGGACGCGTATTTTCAAATACAGATAGCGTCACATCACAGGCGATTCTTGAGATTCGCCTTCGAGGGTCAGACATACCAGTATACAGTCCTGCCTTTCGGCTTGTCCCTGGCACCTCGTACATTTACGAAATGCATGGACGCAGCGCTCGCTCCTCTCAGACTCAGAGGCATGCGAGTGCTGAACTATTTGGACGACTGGTTGATCCTAGCCCAATCACGATCTCAGCTCATAGAGCACAGAGCCATTTTACTCGATCACCTCGAGAATCTTGGTATCACGGTCATTTGGGCGAAGAGTTCACTGAACCCCAGCCAAACGATTCCGTTTCTGGGTATAGTTCTGGACTCACAGTCTATGACAGCGCGGCTGTCGCCACAGCGCGTGCTGAACATTCAGCGCGCGGCGATGTCTTTCCGCCGCGGCGCTTTCACCCCGCTCAGAAAATTTCAAAGGATGCTGGGTCTCATGGCCTCAGCATCGTCAGTTCTCCGGCTGGGCTTGCTCCGCATGCGCCCGCTGCAGTTCTGGTTGAAAGCGCGGGTTCCGCGCAGAGCGTGGGTGTCCGGTCAATTACGCCTCAAGGTCGATCAGGACTGTGTCACAGCCCTGGTGCCTTGGATGGCGAAAGACTGGTACCAATCAGGTGTAAGCCTGGGGACTTCCTCGAGGGTGAGGATGGTGTCTACGGACGCATCCACCTCGGGATGGGGAGCGCTGCTCGAGGGCAGACCGTCCTTCGGCCTATGGTCGGAACGGGAAAAGCTCCAACACATAAACTGCCTAGAAATGCTGGCAGTGCACAACGCGCTGACGCGTTTTTGTCCCCACATCAAGGACCAACACGTCATAGTCCGTTCGGACAACATGGCAGTGGTGTCCTACATAAATCGCCAGGGCGGTCTGAATTCCATACCCCTGTACAGGCTGGCGAAACGCCTCCTGCTATGGGCTCAGCACAACCTGCGCTCGCTGAGAGCAGTACATGTGCCCGGGCTGCTGAATGTGGGCCCGGACAGACTGTCCAGGAACAACGTTCCTACGGGCGAATGGTCTCTACACCCACAAACAGTCCAGCTGTTGTGGGAGAGATTCGGCAAAGCGGAGGTGGACCTATTCGCGTCCCGCGAAAACGCTCACTGCCCCGCATTCTTTTCAAAGACCGACAGCGCGCTGTCCCAAAAGTGGCCGCGCTGCCTGCTATACGCTTTTCCCCCCATCTCCCTCCTGCCTCAGGTGTTGGAACGGGTCAGGAAAACGAAATGCCCAGTGCTGCTTGTAGCACCGTTTTGGAAGAACCAGGCATGGTTCCCAGTTCTGATGCAGTTAGCAGACATCGCTCCATGGCCAGTGCCGTTGAGGAGAGATCTCCTCTCGCAGGCCAGGGGCTCGATCTGGCACCCACACCTGGAACTATGGTCCCTTCATGTGTGGGCGCTCAACGGATACCCGTTGGTCTCGCAGAGGGAGTCATGAATACCATCACGGAGGCTAGAGCGCCGTCGACCAGGCGACTCTATGCTTCAAAGTGGTCGGCTTTCTCCGGCTGGTGTACAGCTCGGAGCTTTTCACCCCTCGAATGTGAGGTAACGGAGGTTCTCTCCTTCCTACAAGAGCTGTTGGATAAGGGCAGATCCCCTTCCACGCTCAAAGTGTATGTGGCGGCTATTTCAGCGTTCTCCGGTTCAACGCTGGGTCAGTCACTGGGAAGGAATGATTTAGTCATCCGCTTCCTCAGGCGAGCTAGGAGACTGAATCCACCCAGACCTCCTTCAGTCCCTATGTGGGACCTTTCTACGGTCCTGGCGGCCATGAAAGGTGCCCCTTTCGAGCCTATCCAGTCTATTAGCCTCAAACATTTGTCTTTCAAAACAGTGTTTTTGATGGCTCTCGCTTCAGTGAAGCGCATAGGCGATCTGCACGCGCTCTCTGTGAGCCCGGCATGCTTGGAGTTTGGTCCTAATGACTCTAAAGTCATACTCAAACCTAAGCACGGCTATGTGCCGAAATCCCTCAACACGCCTTTTCGGGCTCAGGTTATTTCCCTGGCTGCCCTGCCGGCATCGAGTGAGGAAGGGGACTCAAGTTTTCTTTGCCCTGTTAGGGCTTTAAGAGCTTATATGTCCCGCTCTGCTGTCTTCAGACAGACAGAGCAGCTCTTTGTCTCGTTCAGCGGACGTTCCAAAGGAATGGCTGTTTCGAAACAAAGTCTATCCAGATGGATAGTTGACGCCATAGCGCTGGCTTATACTGCCAAGGGCATTCCATGCCCGTTGGGAGTTAGAGCGCACTCTACAAGAAGCGTTGCTTCTTCGTGGGCTTGGTCCAGCGGGATATATTTCCCTACAGGATATATGTACGGCGGCAGGCTGGGCCTCTCCGTCTACATTTATCAGGTTTTATAACCTAGAGGTTCCCGCCTTACAGGCTAAGCTTTTGTCGGTGTAATCTGTTCAGCCGTCTAGTCAGACCGCTGAAACCCATGCGCAATGCGCTACCGACTATCTTGGGCAGAACTGTGTAAGACCCACATTTCCCACATTAGTTCAGGTTCCCTACCCTGTCTATGTGATGTTATACTTGCGTCTGTGGACATGTCTATTCTACGACGCTACAGTATAGGGAATTAAGGCTCCCACCCTTATTCCCTGACTCTGTGTGAGTCAATCTGGTGATTATGCACTGTGTGCCTGAAATAGCTTCCGGTGATCAGTGTTTTTATCCCAGCACGCACGGCGTTTTGCAAGGGGTTCCCGTAGCGTTTTGATAAAACGCAGTACGAGAGAACTCTCGTAAGAGAACGTACTCGGTTACTAACGTAACCTCGGTTCTCTCTAGAAGAGGGAACGAGTACTGCGTTCTCTGCCGTGCGTACGGTTCACTCTGGTTCGCTTCGGCGATCAAAATCAAGTGAATCAGCCTTCTCGAGCTCCTTTTATAGAGGTAAGCCACGCCCGTTTCGGCGGGAAGTGGCGAGGAGGGCGCGAAGCGCCCTCATTGGCCTGACGTCATCTCAGGCCTCGCTCGATAGGCTTAAGCAGTTGCCGCAGAGCAGCCAATGAGCGAGCAAGCCGTCTCGCCATAGCTGACTGCTGCTGCCGCAACGCGTTTTACATATATGAAAATTAAAGGATAATTTTTTGCTTCAGTGTTTCGTGAAAAGAGACTTTTCCCGTAGCGTTTTGATAAAACGCAGTACTCGTTCCCTCTTCTAGAGAGAACCGAGGTTACGTTAGTAACCGAGTACGATTTATTATATCGATCTGGGCTTGTATACTATTTGGTAGGCTAGCCTATTATTGTCTTATTTGTCACTGTGGTTTTGCTTTAAAATAAAATAAAACACACTTTCGGATTTATCCGATGTTTTACTGAAATACAGTGAATTATCATCATTTGTGTAAAATCCCGAGTTTGTGTTTATTCACAGATCCTAATGGAAAAACAAAGAAGAATTTACGAATGATTTGAAATTCCGGAGCCCTGCATGACATGCGGAAAAATATTGTCTAGCCTATCAGCCTAGATAGAAATGATCTCTCCTTTGATAGCCTATGCTATGCCAGTAATTTCATGCTGTCATGATCATGCTCACTAAAAGTGGCACTGACTTATCTGCAGGGTAAATTAATAAATATAAGAGTAGGCTATCTAGGTTAAATCTCAAACAGTAATTTATCAGCAACATATTTCGTGATATTGCCTAGCCCTAAAACTGCTCAATATTAGCCTAAAGCTTACAATATGTTTTTTTGTGAAGCTGCTTTGAGACTATGTGAATTGAGCGCTATACGAATACATTTTGACAGTAACTTCATCTAACTTGGTTACTCCGAGACCCCCCATCATCTATATATCAGCAATACATTTTTTTCCCAAATACCAAACCTATTAAAATATATTGTTGTCTAGTTGTCATGGCCCCACTATTGTGCAGTGTCATGGGCTAGGAGTTTCGTCAAACCCTAAATCTAAGCCCTTAAAAGCAAGGATGGTGTATTGGTGAGGGATGTCCGGCTGGTTGTGATGGGCGAATGCCAGGGCCTGCCTGGAACGACCAGGGTTCAAACCCACGACCTTCTTGCTGTGAGGCGACAGTGCTAATCACTGCACGCCCGCGCCACTACATCCTGGTCAGGCTGAACGCTCTAAAGTCGCTCTACTGTTGTTTATTTTCTTCTCCTGAGGAGGACAATAACTAATGTGACTGAGCAAGGCATTTCCCTCGAGTCTCAACTATGACTCCTGCTGCTAAATGCTGTCTCACTGATTTCTCCTAGAGAATTACAGTACAGCTTTGTAGCCTGATATATTATTATTATTATTATAATTTTTCATTAAATTAATTTAAAAAGTCCACCAACCTGTTCCTCCTGAGTGCCACAGGACGTAAAGCCCTCCTCACACTGCTGCCAATGACCCTGCACACTCTGGCCAATGCCCACCCTGAGGGAAGATGAACACGCTTATTATAGAGTTATAGAGACTTATTATAGTTCACACTATAATCACACTAGTTCATTAGCCAATGCCCACCCTGAGAGAAGATGAACATGCTTATTATAGAGTTATAGAGACTTATTATAGTTCACACTATAATCACACTAGTTCATTAGCCAATGCCCACCCTGAGAGAAGATGAACACGCTTATTATAGAGTTATAGAGACTTATTATAGTTCACACTATAATCACACTAGTTCATTAAAACCCATAAAAAGTAAGAAGAATAACAACACATTGGTATAAATTAAATATTTTGCAAAATTAAACATTGGTCCTACAGCGGTGTCAGTGCAGTGGTTTGGGCCGCACCACAGGCTGTATAAGACAGGTGGATGTAGACACCGTGATGTCACCCGCTGGTTTGGACTACCGCTTTGGAGCCTTGAGTTTGATTAGTGGCCGTCGCCATCTTTGATTTTTGGAACCAAGTGACCATATTAGGACAAAAGGGTGAAGAATTGAACCAAAAAGCTTAGATGAGAACAAAGAGTAAATGCATCCTCACCTGCTGCTGGATCTCTTAACTCTGGCCTCATGGATGGATGTGTCCCTAAGATGATAACACAGTTCTTGTTTTATTTATTTTCCCTTGATTAAAAACACACTATAACAAACAGATGTGTAACCAAGTAAGGTGCCAGTACTGACACTAGAGCCTGACTGATAGACATCAAGATGGCGCTGAGTATAGCTGCCTCAGTGTTAGGTGCGCTTTGCTTTGTTCCTGTGTGTTTATTCAGTTTCCGGCTGTGATTCCCGGTGCTCTTTATTATTCTTATATAACTTGCATTGTTTTATTCCATATTTATTTGGGCTGGGCACGTTAACGCGTTATTATCACCCGATGACAACGCAGTGCTGAAGTGCCAACTAGTCTCTCCCTATGGAGGATCCCTTTACCACTCTACAGATAAAGCGTCGTTAGGAAACTCAATTCGCGTATCTACCCCGAAGTGACAAAATAAAATAAAATTCTGTATCAAAATTTATAAGGAAACACCAGTACTTTGTTTAGGCTTGGTCTGTAGGGAATAACAAACCTGCGCACATATATTCAAACGCACATAACTATAGAACCAGTTCTTAATGCGCATCTGAACGCCATCAGCGTTTCTCAAAGTCTGTGTAGAGAGAATGGTGTCGTCTTGGTGGCCCCTAATTTAATTAAAATTATACATAACTTTAACTGATAGGCCTGCGTTAGTTTAGCGGGGATGCTCTGCCATGTGAATTCCCTCCTGTTGATGTCCTGGGTAGGGCTGCACCAGCCGTTCGTAAGTTCTTTCTTAAATTGGAACGTAAAGTCCACACTAGAGGCTTAGTAACTACTAGCTAGTTTGTAACTAACTCTGAACTTTATTCCGTTGCACCATTTGTTCGTAAGGCAGAACCTAGCTAGTAGGTCGTAAGCTCTCCGTAAAGTAATGCGTAGTCGCATAATATGACGTTTCGCCTCGATGATCCAATAGCAGCCTTCAAATACGTGAGCAGAAGTTGTGTTGAAATGCTGTGAATTTCATTTTATCCTTCATTCTTTTGCCTCACGTTACTAACGGTAAAAATAAGTTTCCGTTAAATACGATACTTGATCATGAAAGTGTTTTTGTAAATAACATCCAGAAACTGTATTTGAAATGAAATGAATAAAGATCAATAAATAAATATTGATACAAAAAACATAAGAAATTACGTTTATTGATTATGACTTTTATTTGACATGCACACCCAGATAGCAAACAGTCATTGAAACTATGTTAAATCAACATTCCTTTTTCAACATTTAGTCAATGAATCAACATCGAACTCTGATGTTGATTCTACATCATTTTGCACCGTTTTAATATTGAAACAACGTTGAAATCCTGTCCACAGATCAACGGAATTTCAATGGTATTTCAATTATCAGGAATATTGAATCAATGTTGAAATTTCAACTGAACTAAGGATCAACGTGATTTCAATGGAATTTCAATCGTTTTTAAATGTTAATTTTAAATGTAATGCCATAAATTAAATAGCCTGCTTTAACTACAGCCAGGATGTTAAAAAGTAATGGAACATTTGAAATCTTGTATAAAACACTTAACACACCACACTATTTAAACAAATTCATTTTTATTAGCCATTTTAATTATTTGTACTCTTTATTTACACTTCAATGTCCTCTGACGCCTGAATATTTTGTCATCCAGTCCCTCCTGCCCAGTCTGGCCAATAGCGCAGCCACTTTTGCTGGGTGATGGCGGCTGTCCCCATCTGCTGAGTAAGAGCATCTAAAACAGAAAATAAAATCACAATGCAAAAAATTAAGTTAAACAGAACACATATTTGAACACTTGGAACAAATTCAGTAGCTATGGCCTATGATTTTTCAATGATCGGATATTTGTCCATGTGTTGTAGGCTAGCCTATCATGTTTCGACATTCATCTACATTCAAAGCACTTTTCAAAAGTGCCCAATATGTTCATGGATGTATTCGAATTAAAGGGAGGCAAAAAGGATTAGCTTGCAGTGACATCTTTCATAAGGACAATTTATGAGGCCAAGTGACTCTAAAAAAAATCATGTTTATTATTTCATTAATTAAGAACTATTGTTAACTCAACACATTTAATATAAATAACTGGATACTTATAACTAATTAAATAGTAAATGTATTGATTAGAGTTACCATAGACAAAAGATTTTTGCAGATTTATTTCTGCTTAAATACTGGGTGCATGGAGGAATATGCATAAATCTCACCGCAAAAACAGGCTAATAATAATAGGCTATGTCTTTAAAATTAACGAGGCATTTTAATTGTTTCTATATGAAGTGTGGGGCTAAGCCCCCCCTTGACGCCAGGCCTGGTTGTCAGGCGCTGTATAATAACACTTCCCCGCGCGCGCTCAGAAAAGGTGCAGAAGATCATCAAAAATCGTGATATCGCATTAGCACTAGTATAAAACGACTGTTATCATTTCTTAAAACAAACACAATGGAGTTACAAAAGGAGTTACGTGAGGTGCTTGAAAGTAGCTTTTGACTCGTTCGACCCGAGTTCGAATCCACCTTTTGCCGAACTCGCTCTTCTCCCTTTTCTCATGGAGCATGCCCCGAACCCCCCTAGTGGGACAGAGGTCTACCCAACTTAGTTTTACAAAATCTTATGGGAAAGAACGATCATTTATGAACTTTACTCCCTCCAGGAAAATTGTTCAACAAAAATCTTGCCTAGGGTGCCAAAAAGGCTAGAAACGGCCCTGGGTACAGACATGTATTTTGAGCTAGCTATCACAAAAATAGACGGGACCCGGAGGTTTTGCTAACTTTATAACCTAGAAGAGAACAACAAAGTACTTTTGGCAGATTTTGACACATTGGTAAAACAAAAATCTATTTCAGTGACTGCAGCACTGCGTCGGTTACTAACCATCATGTTAACGATCAACCTAACAGTATTTGATTTGGTACAATTCATTCATATCGAACATTAAGCAAGCTTACCTGTACGCTGTGCCAAGGTCCAGATATGAGCTGTGTCCGGTGCAGTACGTTGGTGTTGATCTCCCGGTCAACCAAAAATCGATGCATTTTCAATCACATTTCCCGGTCAACTATATGCCGATGACTCTTCAACAACAGCGTCGTTTCCCGGTCAACTATAAATCAATAACTTTTCAACACATTCAGCGATCGCCCGGTTAACCAAATATCAATGCTTAATCAATCATAAAGATAACTATAGATCAATGTTGTTCCAATATTGTTGCCATCCAGTGTTGTGTGTAACGCGTTTGATAACGCGTTACAAACGCGTTTTTCGGGTAAAAAGTAGTGTAACGCGTTACTACTAAAAATTTGGTAACGAAACGTAGTTCCTTTTTCAATTCGGCGCAACGTTACTTTTCCCATGGGTATATTTGACAGCGACACTGCCTCAGCTGCGCGCTTGAGAGAAGAGAACTGTTGAGAACTGAAGAGAACGATTTAGTTTCATATTTATGTTTAAATTAAATAAAATAAAAAATTTGTGTGGAAACATGATTTTGACCACTTTATTAAGTTTGTTTTTGTAGAAAACCTGTATTTAAAGTGAATTTCGTTTTGTATTAATTGTATATTAATTTAAATCAATGTTTTATCAACCAATTGCCTGAATTTAATAAGTAAATTAAAGAAAACTATTTAGTTTCATATTTATGTTTAAATAAAATAAATAAATAATTTAATCTATGTTGATTATATGAAAAGTGAAAAGCATGAGTAAGATCATAATTTTGTGCAATATATCGGGAGATAAATGGAGTGGGCAGACATGATTTAGACCACTTTATTAAGTTTGTTTTTGTAGAAAGACTTTCTTTAAAACGAATTTCGTTTTGTATTAATTGTATCTTAATTTTAATCAATGTTTTACCAACCGATTAATTGCCTGAATTTAATAAATAAGTCAATATGGCATGCAAAATAATCATGACGGCACCAGCGCGTGAACTGGAGCTCGTCTCTATACTGTAAATGAACCGAAACTCAGATAAGCTACTTGTCTCACAGACCTGAGAAATATATAGAAAGCTTGAATATGTGTACTTTTAAACAAAATATATTTTTTCTCTCAAAATATATATTTTTTTCTCCTACTCCCTTGATAGAGTGAGTCGTATGTCTGAAAACTAAGCTTATGTCTTCTATATCATTTTGTCCTATGCTATCAAGACGCGATTCACACCGGTGTTGGAGAGCAGGGAAGCTTTATTGGCTGTTGCCGGAATGTAATGTTCGGTGGATAGGGGGAGCGGAGCGGAGAGAAGTGGCGCGGGCGCGCTGCTCATCGCGGAGTGTCGCACTCTACCCCATGATGCAGAGCCGGCTGAGAATAAAAGTTGCCGCACACAGCAGCGCCAATGAGAAGGACTTTTTTTCTTTCGAAATTGATACTATTTTTTATAATAAAGAGCACAAAATAATTACCTGTTATGTCCTCCATTGTATAACTTTATGTCTACATATTTAGGAACAGATATTGGGTTCCGCCCAAAGTCAAGCAACATAAAAGTAACGTAAAAGTAACGAGTAAAGTAAAAAGTTACTTTCCAAACGGGGTAACTAAGTAAAGTAACGGATTACTTTTTTAAAATGTAACGAGTAACGAGCAAACACTCCTTTTTAAAAGTAACTTCCCCAACACTGTTGCCATCAACATTAATAACATCAGGTTTTCATCGATATGGTAATGGTGATACAACATTTATTTTGCATTGAAATTTCAATATCAACCATAATGATGATTCAGATGGAAAAACAATGTTTATTCAATGTTGGCTTGCTGCCTGGGCATGGACCGATGCACACAGCGGCGTGCTGTTTAGGACGGGTTCGTGTTAAAGATAGCCGCTAACAAAGTAATCTTTTCACATAATGTTCTCTCTCTTAAAATGTAAGCGAGTGTAAATGTCAACATAATCATATATGTCTAAAGAATTGAAGTCTGTCAGGTAAAAGAAGAGCTTATTGATGCAGTTCAGTGTGTCTGATATTTTATTCCATCCGTTACTCCTGATCGGAGGCTGCCGTAAATATTTAGTTTATATGTAGAGTTACGCTTCAACTAAGTTTAATGGTGCAACGCAAAAATATTTAGAAGTGCGTAAGTCGTAACTTAGTGTCCATTTACGTCAAAACTAGGCTAAGTTATAACTTACGCTAAACTTGATAACTATTTAGATACTGGAAACTCACAAACAGCGAGGATCAGTTTCTCTCCCAATGATTTGTGCTGCATGTCGTGTACAAAAAGTTCAAGACAATTCAACTTCGGCAGCGAGCGGGCGGGCGTGTGCGCACAACCGCGACAGTCTCACGGGAACGCACCTGTCTGTCACTGCACCTCGTGCTCGACCACTTCACCTCACTGTAACAGGGACACTTGCTACTGAACACAGACGGTTTCTGCTGCTCCCTGATGAGAGATACCTGTGGATACCTGTTCAGAAAAACCCAAGAAAACTGGATGCTGATGGTAAGTTGTTTTAACAAGCTAGATAAAATGTAATGCCCTGGCAGTGGCAAATAGCTTTGGTTAAATATTTGATTTGATTACATTAATGTTTAAGTTGAGATTTACAAGAAATATTTTATTGCTACTGTGTAAAGGGAAAACTGCTGGTAAAAAGCACATTAGGCTATTTGTTTAAAGTTTTTGCAAACCACATGTTATTGCACTTTTGTGTATATAGCAGTACATTTACATCAAAAGTGCGCAATACACTACTTTAGAATTCATTATTAAATTTTGCGCGTAAAAATGTGATTAATCGCAAGAAAATCATGCGAATAATCGCGATTAAAAATTGTAATCGTTGCCCAGCACTAATATTTAGATATTTCTACATTTATTTATGTCGACTGTATGTTTGTCTGCGTGTAGCACCTCATGACCAAAGCAAATTCCGTTTTAAGAATTAAGAAAGAGTAATAATTATGTCAGATTGCAGGGCCGTGCTCGACCACAAGCCAACCTTCACTGCTTCAGATATGGATGTTCCTGCAAAGAAGCTACAAGTTCTAAAACCTGGATGCTTCACACACATTTTAAACCCCAAAGTTAAAGTTAACCTTTGACCTTTTGCATATAAAATGTCATCCCATAATTCACCCTTGAGTCTAAGTGGACTTTTGTGCCAAAGGAAGTTCCATCAAGGCGTTCCTGAGACATTTCTCCAGATACCTTTGGTCTGACGGGAGTCCTTCATGAAGCATGTGTTCAGACAGTCCTCTGAGGCGGTGCAGGCCAGCGGTGTCGGGGCGGAGATCCTGCCACTCATCTTTCACCTCTGAAACAAACATGTCATACTTATGTGTAGGTGTTCCTCATGCTTATTGGCTGATGTCTTTATTAAGATGTCTGTCATATTTCAGCAGCTCAGTGAGTGTCTCCTGCAGTATTAACCCACACGTACTGTGACTGCATGAGTTAGATTGGTGTAGGAGTTACAAGGTTTCCTCCCATGCACAAAAGAAATATATTTGAAATATATTTTCAGAGTATATTTTGGAATATATGCAAATATTTGAAATTGGCCCAGTAAATATATTTCACACTTAACATCATATATTTTTGTTATATTTCAGAATATATTTCAATGTATTTTTGTCTGTATGGGTCCCCAAAAGTGTCAAAAATATATGTGGCATATATTCCAAATACATTGAAATATATTCTGAAATATAACAAAAATATATGGTTAAGTGTGAAATATATTTACTGGGCCAATTTCAAATATTTGCATATATTCCAAAATATACTCTGAAAATATATTTCAAATATATTTCTTTTGTGTATGGGCTCACAGTGTTTTGGTTAAAACAAATAAGGGCAGTTCAGTATTTAAAGAAATCTCTCCTGGTAAATGGGCTCTGGGTTAGGGTTAGTTTAGGTTAGGGTTAGGTTAGGTTAGGTTAGCCTAACACTTGGTCTGGGCCTCAGTCATTACAGTTCTTCTCAGTGGCTTTGGTACATTTCTCAGGTCAGAAGTGAAACTCTAAAATAAACACTACTTGTTCAACCTCCACATCATCTGGTCACTTCATAAAAGCAATTTCTCTTCTAAAGATATTGTAATTTGACACATTCATGCAAATGATTATGAACAACTGTCTGCTGTTGATCCCGATGTGTTATTACTGGTTCTCTGGTGAATAGTCTGACCCCCCCAAAACATCAAGGCATTTGTTTGTTGCATAAGTCTCTACACGCTAAAGGGTTGTCACAATCTGTCAGCATATTTATTCTACATGTCTGTTAAACCCTCTTAGTGTTAAGGATGGTCCCACTTTATATTAAGTGGCGTTAAATACTATGTACTTACATCAAAACATAAGTACAATGTACTTATTGTGTTCATGTTGTATTGTAAAACACTTTTGCTGCTATTGAGGTGTGATACGGGTAAGGTTAGGGACAGGTGAGGTGGATTGGGTAGCCTTAAGGTGTAAGGGAAGGGTCAACTGTGTAATTACAAATGTAATTACATAAATTAATTACAGCTGTAATTACATGCAGGAATTTTTTAAATGTACAATGTAAAAACATGTAGTTACACAATAAGTACATTGTATCAAATTAATAATTTCAATGTAAGTACGTAGTACTTAAAGTCACTTAATATAATGAAATAATGAATAATACACTATTGATTTCACACATTGTGTCTTGTGTCAAGCTGTTAATGTTTGACTTGGCAACACCAGCGGTTACCGAGGTAATAAGGTAAATACCTTATTACCTCAGTAACCGCTGGTGTTGCCAAGTCAAATATTATTGAAACTTTAAAGATGTAGAAGAGAGCCTGAACGTGTTAAAATGTAAAATATTTCTTACCAAATAGTTCAGTGAGGCTGAGGAAGATGAGGAGGATCAGGAGACTCAGTGTCCTCCGGCTCTTTATCCCACCTGCCATCATTCTGCAAAACATTGAACACTTCTTATTATCAAAGTAGTGGTGCACCTTTCCAGTTATTCCTTCAGCTGAACATCTGGTGTCCCTCTGCTGTCCTCCGGCTGCTCCGTCTCCTCTCCTGATAGACAGAGAACTTTACAGTAACCACTGACTGTTATAGCTGCCTGGGGCTGGGGGCTGTTTTAGGTGAACAAACTGGAGCTGGCTCCCGTCTGAGATCCAAAGAACAAAGCATGACAAAGAACAAATCATCCTTACACAAATTACTTTTACTCATTGTTAATTACAGTATGTCCGTATAGAGTGGTGATATTATTTATTAACCATACTGTTTCATTTCATTAGTGGGGTGTTATTTTGTAACCCTCTTGTATTAGTTTATAATAACCCAGACTAAATACCCTTAACCTCTTTTTAAACAAGCATTTTCTTGTCACTGGGAGGTGTGCGGCCTCCAGGTTGTTATTATCAATGCTTTAACATTACATTTACGATCATTGGTGATGTTACTACCAGTTTTACACATGCTGGACTAATACTTTTATTACCACTGTAGAAACTTTATGGTAGTTGTGCTCTTTAAATGCCTCTGCACTGGCTAGCCCGTTAAAACATGAAGCCCAGAGGTTAGGCTGTTAAACAGTTTTATGTAACTGACTGATAGATGATTTAACAGCTAAAAGGCAAAATAAAACAATAATCAGTAAACAAAGATATTCTAATAAATCTTAATCAGAGCAGTCATTCAACACTGAACAAAGAAACATCATTAACTATATCCACTAATATCCATAACTTACCCAAATATTGCATCCAGTGCTCAGCCAACTGTGAAAGATGGGCAATACAAGGTGCAGTCGGACTCTCTGCAGCAAACACAGGGACAGACTGAGCAGGGCTTCATCCAGGCCTCTTATATGCTCAGGTGTGCCTGACAGGTGAAGGCTGAGTCCCGCCCCCTCGGACTGGGCAGGGCTTCATCCAGGCCTCTTATATGCTCAGGTGTGCCTGACAGGTGAAGGCTGAGTCCCGCCCCCTAGGACTGGGCAGGGTTTCATCCAGGCCTCTTATATGCTCAGGTGTTGCCTGACAGGTTAACCCTCTGGGGTCTGAGAGGTTTTCTGGGCCTGGAGGTGTTCTGACATGCTCTGACATTTCTGGTTATTTCTGTTACTTGTGACATTTTCATGGCTAAAGTCTAATTACACTGTATTCAGCACAAACTCTGCTACAATAATATATCAGCAGCATGTATGTAAAAGTTTGTAGTTTTGAGATAATGACATTTATGCGTGGTTTGTGAAAATACAAAAAAAATTGTCACTGATATAAGGTAATGAAACCCCTACTGATTATTTCTTCACAAGACTTTTGAAAATTGTATCACGTAGCCTAGAATATTTGCTCCAAAACTATGTGAAAATCATCCTGACTGCTCATTCAGAGAAGACAATATATTGATTTATAATTTCTAAGACATGTTTTGTGTGAGAAAGCTTTATGCGGGAGGGGCGGATCACCTCATTAATATGCAAGCTTTTCACACCTGAGAAAGACAAAGACACTCCCTAATGGCCCTATTTCAGGAGCTATCAGGCCCTATCATGAGCTATCAGGCCCTATGATTCTGAGCAACCTTGCACAAAGAATGAGGAGATTTAAAAAAGAAAAAGCACACTGTTGAAAACAATTATCCAAAGACAGAGACCTTTGTGCCATTCCTAAAAACATTGTACATACCTTTCATTTCCAAGGTGTTTGATTTTCACTTTACCATGTTCAAATACAGAGACTGAAGTCAGCAAGACTCAGTGGCATCTGGGCCCTGAAATAAATAAAAAAGTGAACATACTGATATCAAGAGAAACTATAGGGAATATAGATTTTTCTGGTTAAAATTGCTTTTTAAAATTCACAAAATACACACACACACAAATGTTTCCAACAATATATAATATAATGAACACCAGGTTTGTTGTGCCTTGTAAGCATAGGCTATGGGCAGTGCTGCATAAAATAATAATAACAATAACCTATAGCAGCATATAAATCTTCCAAAAGATTTCAGTAACAACTACATTAGAGAAAAATATATTCATTATCATATGTTACTTCAAATGTTTCCATTCGTTATGATGATATGAAATGAGATAATAGTAAAAACATGAAGCCTTTGTTTGGTGCGTTTTGCTTTTCAAATGCGATCGCGATACATTCAAAACCAGAGCTCGCTCCAAAATATGAAACATTATGGTTACCATATTATGAACGGATTGTTCGCGAACAACACACATTTCAAACATTTACACCTGTATTCACAAACATCTATGCATAAGGCAGTATTGAAGTGTGTCATAGGCTAACCAAAACCGAACATTTATATAAAAATATAATGTAGACAGTAGCCTATCACATATTTTACCGGAGGCTGAAATATATTTGCACTAAATCTGTCTATTTATAGATACATACATGTATGATATTAGGCTTAGTTCATGTTTTTACTCCAAACTCATTTCATAACATACATTTTAAACTGGTCGTTTAACATGTCTTACCTTAAAAATCTTCTCATCTTCAAATCGCGTTCTTCTGAGGTAAGTACAAGGTAAACAGCACAGCACAGCACAAACAGTCTTCCAAACTCGATGAAAAGCAGAGAGGAGTAAGTTACCGAAGTCTCTGAATCTTTGTTTTGAGGTGATGAGGGCGTTTACAGGTCTGTGTTTCTCCACATGGATCATTTGCATGTCAATCGCTTGTGCGCGCGTGGGCGTGGTCACATTAAAATTAATTAGGACGCGTTTGAGAAACTGTACATGCCACTGCTTTCACACGGATTACTTAAAAAGAGAATATTTGTTTTTTATATAATATACATACTTTAAAAATAGAGACTCCAAGCATTGTATAGACATGTGTTTCAAGTCTGTGTGACAAACATTCGCTGAGTTACAGGTCATTTTCTGTCGCGTTTCAAAATGAGTTTCTCATTTAGAGAGACGGCAGAACGAGCATTGTTTATTTTCTTTATTTTACGAAAAACACAACATTTTGTTTTTATTATGAGTATACACAAATAAAAGAAGACATTTAACAGTTTTATGTACAAATTATGTACAAAACTTGCCTGTATGACCAAAATCGACTGAGTTATTTGAGTCAATAAGAACAAAAGTGAGCTAATTGTGCCGCATTTGTCAATGAGAGCATATGACGTAATTTAGATATATTTTTAAGATGGAAAAATGCAGTTTTACAGATACTAGACACGTGACTTTCAAATGAAAGATTGGTATCAAAGAGCACACCCAGGTTCCTAACCGACGACGAAGACTTAACAGAGCAGCCATCAAGTGTTAGACAGTATTCTAAGTTATTACGTGAGGAAGTTTTTTGTCCAATAATTACAATCTCTGTTTTTTCAGAATTAAGTAGTAGGAAATTACGAGTCATCCAGTTTTTTATATCAGCTATGCATTCTGTTAATTTAGTGAATTGGTAAGTTTCGTCTGGGCGTGAAGAAATATAGAGCTGAGTATCTTTGTGGTACGCCATACTGAACTTGTGATCGATAAGACATCTCTTCATTTACTGACTCATTAGTTTAGCCACTGTTTCAAATAAATACCTAGGGTTTGGTTTATTTTCTTCTAATAGGTTTGAAAAATAAGCAGATCTAGCAGCTTTTAAGGCCTCTCTGTATGCAATCGAGCTCTCTTTCCATGAAATGCGAAATACCTCTAGTTTTGTTTTCTTCCAGTTCTTCCATCTTTCCAGGCCTCTTAAGGGCCTGAGTGTGCTTGTTGTACCTCGGCGTTGGACTATTTTCTTTAATATTCTTTAAGCGCAAAGGAGCAACTGTGTCTAAAGTGCTGGAAAAGTGAGAGTTAAAAGTTTCTGTTGCAATATCAAGTTCTTCTAAGCTATCTGGAATGCTGAGATGATGAAACTGATTAGGAAGATTATTAATAAAGCAATCTTTAGTGGCAGAAGTGATAGGTCTAACATATTCATATTTAGCCTTAGCTTTATATGAGCTCCCAAATATTGTGGTTATCAGGTCATAGGCCTCACAGGCCTTCCTGAATATGAGCTCCCACATACTGTGGGTATCAGGTTATAGGCCTCACCAGGCCTTCTTGAATATGAGCTCCCACATACTGTGGTTATCAGGTCATAGGCCTCACAGGCTTTCTTGAATATGAGCTCACATTTACAGTGGGTATCAGGTTATAGGCCTCACCAGGCCTTCCTGAATATGAGCTCCCACATACTGTGGTTATCAGGTCATAGGCCTCACAGGCCTTCTTGAATATGAGCTCCCATTTACTGTGGTCGCCAGGTTACAGGCCTCACCAGGCCTTCCTGGTTATGAACCTCCACATGTCAGGTTACAGGCCTCACCAGGCCTTCCTGAATGTGGGCTCCCACATACTGTGGTTGAATGTGAGCTCCCACATACTGTGGTCATCAGGTCAGAGGCCTCACCAGGCCTTCCTGAATATGAGCTCCCACATTCACTGGTTGAATATGAGCTCCCACATACTGTGGTTATCAGGTTAGAGGCCTCACCAGGCCTTCTTGAATTTGAGCTCCCACATACTGTGGTTAGCAGGTCACAGGCCTCATTAGGCCTTCCTGAATATGAGCTCCCACATACTGTGGTTGAATGTGAGCTCCCACATACCGTGGTTAGCAGGTCAGAGGCCTCACTAGGCCTTCCTGAATATGAGCTCCCACATACTGTGGTTGAATATGAGCTCCCACATAATGTGGTTGAATATGAGCTCCCACATACAGTGGTTGAATATGAGCTCCCACATACTGTGGTTGATTATGAGCTCCCACATACTGTGGTTGAATATGAGCTCCCACATACTGTGGTTAGCAGGTCAGAGGCCTCACCAGGCCTTCCTGGAGATGGGCTCCCACATATAGTGGGAATTTGAGCTACCACATACTGTGGTTAAATATGAGCTCCCAGAAACTACGGTTTTTCAGGTCAGAGGCCTCATCAGGCCTTCTTGAACATGAGCTCCCACATACGGTGGTTGAACATGAGCTCCTTCATACTGTGGTTATCAGGTCAGAGGCCTCACCAGGCCTTCCTGAATATGAGCTCCCACATACTGTGGTTAACAAGTTATAGGCCTCACCAGGCCTTCTGGAGTATAGCTCCCACATACGGTGATTATCAGGTCAGAGGCCTCACCAGGCCTTCCTGAATATGAGCTCCCACATATTGTGGTTACCAAGTTATAGGCCTCACCAGGCCTTCTTGAAGATGAGCTCCCACATACTGTGGTTGAATATGAGCTCCCACATGCTGTGGTCATCAGGTCAGAGGCCTCACCAGGTCTTCCTGAATGTGAGCTCCCACATACTGTGGTTAAATGAGCTCCCACATAATGTGGTTAGCAGGTCAGAGGCCTCTCCAGGCCATCCTATGAGCTCCCACATTCTGTGGTCACCAGGTTACAGGCCTCACCGGCCTTCCTGAGTATTAAGCTCCCACATTTAGTGGCCACCAGGCTTCAGGCCTCCTCGGCCTTCCTGAATGTGAAATCCCACTTACTGTGGTGATCAGGTTACAGGCCTCATCTGGCCTTCCTGATCATGGGTTCCCACATACGATGGTTGCCAGGTTACATGCCTCACCAGGCCTTCCTGGTTATGAGCCTTCACATGTCAGGTTACATGCCTCATCCGGCCTTCCTGAATGTGAGCTCCCACGTGCTGTGGTCGCCAGGTTACAGGCCTCACCGGCCTTCCTGATGTGAGCTCCCACCTATTGTGGTTGCCAGGTTAGAGGCCTCACTGGCCTTCCTGAGTATAAGCTCCCACATGTTGTGGTTGAATTCAAACTCTCACATGTTGTGGTGGTTATCAGGTCAGAGGTCCTACCAGGCCTTCCTGAAGGTGAGCTCCCTTTAGGCCCTCACAGGCCTCCTCAGTGTTTTGAAACACAAACACTGGGTAGATCCGTGGAGAAGACTCCCCTCGATGGCAAGGTTTGTAAAGCACTATGCTGAGTCATACTCTCTAGGATATCCTGTCTCTGAGATCCGGGCCGAGTGGTTTTACTGCCTGCTTCGCAGTCCCTCGGGTTGGATGCCTTACCTAAAGGCAAGTGACCAGAGGCTCTGTCTTCAGACAGACAGGAAGTGGTCAGACTGTAGTGTCTTATGTAGCGACACCAGGTCAGGCCTGCCTGGTGGCATTTCAGTCCTAGGTCCTCACAGACCTCCTCAGTGGTTTTAAAATACAAACACTGGGTAGATCCATGGATCGAGTAGAGAAACTACCCTCGCTGGCAAGGGTTGTAAAGCGCTATGCTGAGTCATACTCTCCAGGATATCCCGTGTCTGAGATCCGGGCCGAGTGGTTTTACTGCCTGCTTTGCAGTCCCTCGGGTTAGATGCCTTACCTAAAGGCAAGTGACCAGAGGCTCTGTCTTCAGACAGACAGGAAGTGGCCAGACTGTAGTGTCTTATGTCTGACACCAGGTCAGGCCTGCCTGGTGGTATTTCAGGTGGCGCATTCCCCTGAATAGTGACTGGCTGGGGTTCCCTCAGGTTCCTTAGCCACACTCCCTAGAAGGGACCCCTTCTATTGGAAGTTGTGGTCCTAAGCCTTTGAGCTGGCCCAGATATACCCCCCATTAACTATGTTCTGGCGGTTTTCTAGGTTCATTAGCTTGGGCTATGACCGGTAGGGAGTGCTGTCACTGAGAGCCCGATGTGACCTAAGGGTGAGTGGTTCCAGTTTTTTCTGATTTACTGGTTCGGACAGTTGTCACTGCCTTTGGGCATGCACTCCCCTCAGCATGGCAGAGTGGGTATTTCGTTCCCCAAAGCGTCAATGACGTAGTGTCGAGTTCCCTTCGAAAGGGAACGTCTCAGGTTACGAATGTAACCTATGTTCCTTGAGAACAGGGAACGAGACACTACGTCTCCCTGCCATGCCTCGGGGCCTGCCTGCAACAGTCCCTTCAGACGATAGGATGTTGTCATGTGTGCAAGGCTCCCTTTTATACATCCAGGTCGAGCGCTAATCAATCAAGCTAATGATTCACGGGCTGTCGCCGGTACACATGATTGCCGTGAGTTGATATTTGATTTCAGACACCTGTCACGCCTGAGGCGTTCCCCAAAGCCGATATGAAGTTCCCCAATGACGTAGTGTCTCGTTCCCTGTTCTCAGGGAACATAGGTTACATTCGTAACCTGAGACGTTTTACAGATACTAGACACATGACTTTCAAATGAAAGATTGGTATCAAAAAGCACACCCAGGTTCCTAACTGACGACGAAGACTTAACAGAGCAGCCATCAAGTGTTAGACAGTATTCTAAGTTATTACGTGAGGAAGTTTTTTGTCCAATAATTAGAATCTCTGTTTTTTTCAGAATTTAGAAGTAGGAAATTACAAGTCATCCAATTTTTTATATCAGCTATGCATTCTGTTAATTTAGTGAATTGGTAAGTTTCGTCTGGGCGTGAAGAAATATACAGCTGAGTATCGTGAGCATAACAGTGGAAGCTAATTCCATGTTTCCTAATGATATCTCCTAATGGTAGCATGTACAGAGTAAACAGCAGCGGTCCTAGTACTGAGCCTTGTGGTACCCCATACTAAACTTGTGTTCGATGAGACATCTCTTCATTTACTGCTACAAACTGATAACGGTCAGATAAGTATGATTTAAACCATGCTAGTGCAATTCCACTAATGCCAACATAGTTTTCTAGTCTATTTAAAAGAATGTTGTGGTCAGTGGTGTCAAACGCAGCACTAAGATCGAGTAACACCAATAGAGAGACACAACCACGATCGGATGATAAGAGCAAATCATTTGTGACTCTAATGAGAGCAGTCTCAGTACTATGGTACGGTCTAAATCCTGACTGGAAATCCTCACAGATATCATTTCTTTCTAAAAAGGAACACAGTTGTGAAGAGACTGCCTTTTCTAATATCTTTGACAGAAAAGGTAGATTCGAGATCGGCCTGTAATTGACTAATTCTGTAGGATCAAGTTGCGTTTTTTTAACAAGCGGTTTAATCATAGGCAGCTTAAAGGTTTTTGGTACGTATCCTAGAGACAAAGATGAATTAATGATATTAAGAAGAGGATCTAGGACCTCTGGAAGCATCTCTTTCAGTAGCTTAGTCGGTATAGGGTCTAACATACATGTTGTAGATTTAGATGATTTAACGAGTTTAGTAAATTCTTCCTCTCCTATAGCAACGAACAAATCAAATTTTTCCTCAGGGAGACTACAATGCACTGCCTGATGCGATACTGTAGTAGACGGTTGCATAGTTATAATTTTGTCCCTGACATTATCAATCTTATAAGTGAAGAAGTTCATAAAGTCATTACTGCTGTGCTGCTTGGAAACTTCTGTGTTTGAAGCTTTCTTTTTCGTTAGTTTAGCCACCGTTTCAAATAAATACCTAGGATTATGTTTATTTTCTTCTAATAGGGTTGAAAAATAAGCAGATGAATAAGCATGAAATGCGAAATACCTCTAGTTTAGTTTTCTTCCAGTTGCGCTCCATTTTTCTGGCTGCTCTCTTAAGGGCCTGAGTGTGCTCGTTGTACCACGGCGTTGGATTATTTTCTTTAATCTTCTTTAAACGCAACGGAGCAACTGTGTCTAAAGTGCTGGAAAAGAGAGAGTTAAAAGTTTCTGTTGCAATATCTAGTTCTTCTAAGCTATCCGGGATGCTAAGATGATGAAACTGATTAGGAAGATTATTAATAAAGCAATCTTTAGTGGCAGAAGTGATAGGTCTAACATATTTGAAACACGGAGTCGGCTTTGCAGCCTTGGCTAAATGTAATTTACACAAGACTAGATAATGATCTGAGATGTCATCGCTCTGCTGCAGAATTTCAACGGCATCAACATCTATTCCATGTGATAATATTAGATCTAGAGCAGGGCTCGGCAACCTAAGGCACGCGTGCCAACACTGGCACTGAAGGGTTACCGTATTTTCCGCACTATAAGGCGCACCGGATTATAAGGCGCACCTTCAATGAATGGCCTATTTTAGAACTGTTTTCATATATAGGGCGCACCGGATTATAAGGCGCATAGAATAGAAGATACTGCAGTCAAACGTTTGACTGGGTTTGCGTTATGTAGTGGTCACCAACCTTTTCAAGCCTAAGATCACATCCAAAGTCCAAATGTAAACCAAGATACCTTGTTTATACTCGACGCGTCCGCATGAGCGCGAAGTTAATAAAAAAATTATATCCGTCTGCTCTGGCAGATTCGGCTTAACAGCGCGCGCGCCTCTGAATCTGAAGATGCATGACTTTGAGCCGAATCTGCCCGAGCAGACGGATATTAGTAGTACATCTCATCACACCGGCACCCAGTTTGCGCGTCTAAATCAGTTATATGGTCTGGTGTTCAGTCTAAAACAAAACAGTTGCGTCAAGTATAAATGCCTCGTCTGTTTGGGGAGTTGCGCGCGCAGTCAGCGGAGGCTCGCGCTCCGGTGTCAGGCGAAAGTATAAACAAGGTTTAAGTCAGCGGTTGTTTAACAGACGTTAACATAAGGCGCCAGATCCATATATAAGGCGCTCCGGATTATAAGGCGCACTGTCGTTTTTTGAAAAAAATAAAGGCTTTTAAGTGCGCCTTATAGTGCGGAAAATACGGTAATCGCTGGCACACAAGCAAATGCGAGAGAAGTGTATGTATTCATTAAGATAAAGTAGTCTACCACCACACAGATCTACATTTTGATGTAATAATTCCTCATAGTAAAAAAAGCTTATTTTATTAAGTTAGGAGTAGATGCACCGATTGATCTGCTGGTGACCGGAATTGGCCGATTTTCACGTGATCTGCCATGACCGGCAATCTGACATGCCGATTTTATGCCGGTCAAATGCACTCAGTCTCGGGTTCCCCATGATTAACATCGCGCAATATCAGCATCACACGTGCACACGGACGGAACGCACATGTAGGCATTAGTGATGGCCAGATCGAGGCCTCGTGAAGCAATGAAACAGTTGAACCAAATGTGCCATATTGTGTCGAGGCTTCGAATCAATCCGACACCCGTCTCAGCGGTGACACCTAGTGGTCACTTGCAGGTGTTGATCTGAAACAACCTTGACGAGCCATTAAAAAAAATGTGTTGTTTTTTTATTATTATAATTTTCTAATATGTGAAGCTTGTAACCTATAGGCTACTCACTGTGCATAGTGTTATTTTGGTCATGAAAAATGAATATTAATAAAAGAAATCAAGCCACAATGTCTCACTTTTTTAGAGATTTGTATTCAAAAATATTAATTTCTCTGCTGTGGAAGGACTTAGCCTACTTCTTTTTTTACAGATAATTTCTCCAGCCTTTGAAAAAATCCTCTCACAAGGGACACTTGTTGCTGGCATACAAAGATATTTTTTAGCAAGGACATACAAATGAGGAAAGATTACTGCTCTCTCTTTCCAGTAAGTTAGTGGATCATGTGTTCTGGGCAAATACGCATCGTTGAGGTATTGTTTCTACTGGTGTTGATGGTGATGGTGATGATGATGATGATGGGTCTGATGTTGACATTTCTGGCTCTGAATAAAAATGAAAACAGCAATTAGTAACAAATCCTAAACTGACGGCATATATGAAGTATATATTACATGATTCAGATTACATAACATAACACAGACTGAAACTGCTCACCAGGATTTGTGTGCATTTTATCTATCTATCCAAATCTATCTATCTATCTATATGAATCTACCTATGTATGTATCTATAATCTATCTATATATGTATAATCTATCTATATATGTATAATCTATCTATATATGTATAATCTATCTATAATCTATGTATTTATATATGTAGGCCTATCTGTAATCTATCTATATATGTATCTATCTATTAATCTAGCTGTCTATATATATTTATATCTATGTATCTATTAATGTGTCACTATATGTATACTCTGTCTGTCTCTAGCCTATCAGTTAATGTGTTGTGTAAATTTAAATGAAAGCCTAAATTGCCTATAACTAATCAAATCACACTATGTCACTATATCACCAAAAATCCGTTATCTCAAAAACCCACGAGGTCAAAATGCGTTGATTTCACTTTTATACAGATGTGCGATTGTGTGGTCTGTTCCCGACCGTGTCAATAAAACACTGATTCGGCGGACCACACCTGATGAAACACTTAGTGAAACACTTCGAGGCTTCGTTTGGTCATAGTCACGTGACATGGGTGTTTCGAATCACGCTTCGGATCAGTGTTTCGACCATAGACTGTAAAAAAATATGGACGTAGTGTCTAGGGTTGGGAATCGTAAGAAATTTTCCGGTTCCGGTTCCGATTCCGGTTCCACCAAACGATTCCGGTTCCGGTTCCCATTCATTAAAAAATATTAAAACAACTAATAAAAAAATAGTAGAAAGGGAAAAATCCCAAATGAGTTTAACACACTGGTAATGTCAACAAATTCAACATATTAGTTTTGCAATTTTTGCAAAAATTATTATTTTTTTTTTTTTTTAAGGAAAATAAAAATTTCTGCATTCTCTAGAATAATTTGGGACCTCTCCTAGCTTATTGTATCTCCAGCAGTGGAGAATACCCTCTCAGAAGGGGTAGAATATGCTTGAACACCCATGTAATATGTGTGTAGAACAAATTATTTTTAAAATCGTTTTGAATGATTCATAAAGACTTTACTTGTTTCATTACTGGATTAATCAGCGCTCTAGCAGTTAATAAACACAACTGCATGCGTCCTGCGGAAGAACATTGTTGCCGGAGCTACTTCTCTCTATTTATGTCTATGACGAGTCACGCAGGTACTGGGCTACTCCGCAACGGCTGCGATCCAGGATAAGACAAAACCACGGTTTGAAAAAAAGGCATTCATGATGCGCTCATTGTATACATTTTGTACATTTTGAACACAAAAAAGTTACGGACTTTATGAATGTTTTGAAGCATCAGATGTAATCGATACACTCGTTATTTGAAGGCAGCAACTTTCAAAAGGTGATTTACTCTATTTTGGTGGTCGTAGACCTCCCGTGTTTACTCTAATTATAAACTTTTATCTCAGTACATCTGTGATCATTTGAATATTTGTAACAGAAATACTGTGTGATTGTAAAGCTGTTTCATATTGACAACTGCTCTCTCTGGGTTAACGACAGCGCAAACAGATTTTAATGTTCAGTTCAGGGGTGAGGTTTTTGTAATTTAGGAATAAGATCGCGTGGGTGTTTGAATCGAGATCTTTTAAAGATTAATCGTGCAGCTCTACTGTCTTTACTACTCTCTATCTCTCTCCGTTGATATCTGACGCAAAACGTATTTGATGAGCGCGAGGGCTTTATTCATTACTATTTTAATATGAGGTGAGACGTCGCTATTAAATAATTAGCTCCCAGCACTTCACCCAAACAGCGCACCAGAACCGTTTTCGGAACCGAAACTTAGGAATTTCGCACGGTTCCGGTATTTTTTCAAAAACACTACCGGTTCTGGATAAGAACCGGTTCTCGGTTTCCAACCCTAGTAGTGTCCGTGACGTCACCCGTAGGTTTCTGAAGAGCATTTTTGAAGCCTAAAGTGGGCGGAGTCGGCCATCGCCATCTTGGCCTCGCGTCACCTTGCGTCACTCTCGGATAACAGAAAATGGGCAAAGAGGCGGGGCGTGAGTGGAGCTGAGGAGCCTGGCTATCTGAAACCACGCTCACCGCTCTACGTGCTTGAGTTAGCTCAGGCTTGGGAGGTAATGCTGTATGCTACTGAAAGTACCAAGTCTGCGACTGCACAGGTCCTCGCGCTAAAGTGACAGTTGATGATGAAAAGCCAATTAAAAGTTCCTGTTTTTGCCCTTCGAAATATTCTAAAAGTTAAAAGACATGGCTATAAGTGAGACTGTGTATCGTGATTCTGTACTATTCTGCTAGTTGAAAATGTATTATGCAGTAACTATTCTGAGAGTGTGTGTGACTAGTGATTTATGTGCATAACAGTTACATGTCAGTCACTCTTTTTTTATAGTCTATGGTCCGTCAGCGCGGCATCGCTCGTCAAGTTCGTAGAGAGCTTATTATTGAGTCCATTTTAAATTCTGATTTTGTCCGCCTCTCAAATGGGTTAAACCATAGATAATTACCTATGAAGATCAAGTAAATGCGATAGAAATCCGCGCTCATTCAAGGATGTATTGCATGGACGGAGAAAGCGCCGACACCTGCAGGATTTCATCTGACGGAACATAACATTAAGCATAATCTGTTCCGTGAGAGCAGAACGAACGAGCCTTTATATAAGTTAGACCTTTTTTAAATCTGAAAACTCCAAAAAGCAACGAAATTGTCAGACATCCATTAGTGCATGTTCACAGAGGAAAACAACTGAAATACAGCGCTGGTTCTTCTCTCGAACAATACTCGACGACGGAATCCAAAGCCGTGGGCCAAGTAATGTGTGTATTAAATTGTATGAAATAATCCCGAAAAAAGCACAAACACTGCAGAGATTGCAAGTTCAGCAGCTAAAATTTGCTGAGGTGAAGTGACGCGGCTAACAGCAGACAAACGGCTAGCATTGACATCAGCGGCAATCCGCCTGTCACTCAAAAGTGGACACACCCTTAATTATGCAGAAATTTAAATATTAATCAACTAAACGGATGAGTTATAAAAAAATTCACCCCCCT
Organism: Rutilus rutilus; assembly: GCF_951802725.1. Lineage (NCBI taxonomy): Eukaryota > Metazoa > Chordata > Actinopteri > Cypriniformes > Leuciscidae > Rutilus > Rutilus rutilus. The sequence continues at coordinate 78,130,049 of NC_140209.1, forward strand.
CACAGTTGTCATGAAGGGCAAAATGAGCTGTATAGACCAAAAAACATACTGACACCAGGCTGTAAACAAGTTTTTTTCTGCTGTAAAATTTGGCATTTTAACATGGGGAGATACAGATTTGACTCACGTTTAGTAGTACATGTTTATATAAAAGGCACATATTCTGTTGCAAATACTCAACGGGCGATGTCAACTTTAATGATTGGATTTATGTATCATGTTGCAAATGTGAATAAAGCATTTTAACTTGCTGGGGGAAAACAACTGTTGGGACTACGCAACGCGAATGTTCTTGCTGCGCCTGCGCCTGCGCAGTGGCGTTCTTTTCCAACCGACACCGACCTAGCCAGCCGTCAGAAATATGTCTGTCTGCCTCAGGTGAGTGAAGATAATTAAACGTGTAAAATAATAAAAATTTCTCCACCTAGCATGAGAAAGAGTTGTGTTAAATGTCCAGGAAACATAATTTATTTGTTTTTGACCATTTTTATGCCGCTTTCATGTTCCGTAGCCGAATAAATTATATTTTGTGTGTTACGTTAGCGTCTTTTGGCAAGCGAGCTCTCATGCTTTGCAAAGCTGTTTAGGTATTTATTTATTGGGTATGACTGTTAATAATTGATTTTAAAAAGACTTAAATGTTAATATACATGGCACCTTAAGTTTGAACTCCTAACAGTCATTTTACCAAAAACTATGCAGTGGTTAAAAGGACAGTTGTGGCGATGAGTGTTGTTTGGTTTAAAAAGCTCGCCACTTTATAACTTGATAACGCGATACACTTACTTAACGTTTACATTTTCTCATTATTAAATTATGACTCTTGTATGAGCACGGCATTATAATATGGTGTTATTATATCTTTTATCTAGGTAATGGAAGACGGGGGTCAAATCACTTTTACTCTAAAAATTTTACACAGAGTGTCTTCATAGACGGGAAGGAAACATGGAGAAAACTATTCACAGTTGGAAGTGTCCCATTCGGTGAAAATGAAGGACATGTAAGGATGTTTTTACATTATTAATTTCTGAATGTGAAATTACTTGGCAGTGCGTAGACAAACTGCAAAAGCATACTTGAACTTTTTATTTGTCCATTTCTCATGTCAGGAGCATTTTTTTTTTGATGGGCCATCACACAGTGGATTTATAGAAATGAGACTAGGGAACATCAGACGGAAACTTCAACAGATCTACAATTTGAAACAACGTCTTTCTACAGACCAACCTTCTCTGCCGATTACTGATGAAACAGTGCCCACTGAGTGGTTGACCTTGATAAAGAGGATGCGACCCTCACCAGAGAACTCGTCGTCAATAAAGACTGCAATCGACCAAACCTTCAGTTACCGAAGAAGATGGATAATGATGAAATCACCAACTGTTGGTCAAATCATCAAGGAATATCCCAGATTTCTGGACATGCCAGCCTTGGTAATGCATGTTAAACTAAGCTGCAGAGAACTTTACACAAAGATTGTGTATCATAATTTGTTAATATTAATAATTTCTTTTGTTTCTGTTTTATGCACTGCAGGTGGACATTGGATTTTCCAAGATGACTGATGGGAAAGAGGACATGTTTATCAAGAAATGGGAGGGGACGATTATCCCAAAACTCAAGGAAATAGCATCCTTTGAGAACAAAACGGACATCAGACACTTATTGGAGAAAGCTGACAATCAGCAGGATGGTACGATTTTCTTCTTTTATTTCTGTGGCATGTGCACTCATTTCTAAATTGGGTTTATGTGAAAATGACGTACGTTTTATCATTCAATGATTTAAAGGTAATCATTTCAAATAGAATTTTGTTTTTAATCTCTTGCATGTGACCTGCATCTTTACTCCCTCAAGATGAGCTGTGTTACACTATGTTAAGGATCCTCATTCATCTTCTTCCACTCTCGGCATCTGGGAGAAGCGTCGCCGGCAGTAAATGCGGTGTCAAATCTGCTCTCTCATACTTGTTGGAATATGCATTGTAAGCTTTTTATAAAGTTAAAATGTCACATGCAACAACATTTTCTGATGCTTTTCATTGTTTCATTTCTATAGGCTGGTACCATTGTGACGTCTTTGCTTCGAGAAGGCATGAACAGGTCTCTAAAGTCAACACAGCCTCAGCTGGTTTCCATCGGCTCTCCAGGACATGAAGCCCAGTATGTAATTGTGGCAAAGAATGACTCTTTAGCTTTTCCACAAACTTTAAACAGTTTGTTTAAAGTGTTTGATGAATGTTTTATATGATTAATGTTTTGAAATGCTTATTTTTTTTTTATTAACAGTATTTTTTACAGTATGAATTCCATGTTAAAACCAGGAAAAAAATGCAAAATAAACACAGTATGTGAACCGTATTCGATGCTTCAGTGTGATTTCATGATAACTGTACATATTGTATTCTGATCTAGCTTTTTCAATATTATTTTATAATAAAATAAATCTATAACACACAGTTGTGTTAGATGTATACAAAAAGGACACATTAATGTGTTAACTAAAGTAACACATTTGTCTGTGTGTTTTCACAACACATATTCTGTGTTGTATTTTAACACAACATGTGTTGTCCCTGAGCACACTCAGAACATGTGTTGAAAACGACACACGTTGTGTTGTTTTCAACACATTTGTTTTAAGAGAGCAGTGAAGCGGGTGTTTCGCTGCCGAGTCTATTTTGTCTGCGCTGCTCACGCTCAATTAAACTGAATTCACACTTTTGATGGACAAAATAAATATGATTTCAAACAAAAGTGGCAAAAATGCATGTCTAGTGTGTTTTAAAAATAACTGGATTAGAAAATGAAGACTCAAAAATATTTATATAAAATTTACCCATTTAAACTTGTTTTTATTATTTAGTTTGGGTAAAAGTATATGGTATTTTATAAAAAAATATATATTTAGAAAATAACTATTTGTGTGTGCTGTAAAGTGGTTAGAAAAAATGAAATCGGAATCGGTTAAAGTCGGTATCAGCAGGACAAACTCAAAATTGTAATTGGTGCATCTTTGGTTAGGAGTTATAAATACTATTAAATTGTCTATCTAAATCTAAAACAAATTTCAAGAGAAATATTAAATTTTCTGTACTATTTCTTATGAAAATGTAAAATGTTTGTGTATTTATATGAGTGTGTATATATATATATATATGCTATGTGTGTTTTGTGGCACAGTGATGAACTTGGAAACTTAAAAATGGCACTTTATGACAAAAAGGTTGCCGACCCCTGATCTAGAGTATGATTACGACGATGAGTAGGTCCTGACACGTGTTGTCTAACTCCAATTGAGTTTACAATGTCTTTAAATGCCATACCAATGCATCTTTTTCATTATCGATGTGTATATTAAAATCACCAACAATTAGTACTTTATCTGCAGCCAATACTAACTCTGATAGAAAGTCCGCAAATTCTTTGATAAAGTCTGTATGGTGCCCTGGTGGCCTGTATACAGTAGCCAGCACAAATCTCAAACGTGATTTATCATTTTTACTATATATTTTTACATTAAGCACTAACACTTCAAAAGAATTATATTTAAAACTTGATTTCTTAGTGGTTTTGAAAATATTACTATAAATTACAGCAACACCACCCCCTTTGCGTTTCAGACGGGGTTCATGTTTATAACAGTAATCTTGCGGGGTGGACTCATTTAAAGTAATGTAATCGTTTGGTTTTAGCCAGGTTTCTGTCAAACACAGCACATCTAGGTTATTATCTGAAATCATATCATTAACAATGAGTGCTTTTGAAGTAAGCGATCGAATATTCAGCAACCCAAGCTTTATCATTTGCTCATCTGTATTATAGCTGTTTTTTATTTGTTGAACATCAATTAAATTTCTAACCTTAGATAGGTTTAAACGTTTTTTGGATTTCCAAATTCGGGGAACAGACACAGTCTCTATATGATGATAGCTAGGTGAAAGAGGCTCTATGTGATGGGATTTATCTGACCTGGGTGACGTGAGGCCGCTAGCAGACGGTTGGTTTAGCCAGTCTGTCTGCTTCCTGACCTGAGCCCCAGATTGTCATGTTTGAGCTCTAAGACTATGTGCCATATTACTAGAGAGAAGAGCAGCACCATCCCAGGAGGGATGAATACCATCTCTTTTCAACAGGTCAGGTTTGCCCCAAAAACTTTTCCAATTGTCTATGAATTCTATATTATTACACGGACACCACTCAGACAGCCAGCGATTCAGTGAACACAATCTACTAACTATCTCATCACTCCTGCGAACAGGAAGGGGGCCAGAGCAAATTACAGTGCCTGACATCGTGTCATCTACTAAAGCTGTGTCACCTGTTCTTTACACAGAACCTGTTTCACTGCAGGTACTTCATTAAAGTCAAACACAGAATTATTTTATGTATGTGAACATTTACACACCTGCTCAGGTGTGTATTTTAGATGGGTGTTAGTGTGGCTGCGTTCCAAACCGCATACTCAATGAGTAGGTACTTAATTTCAATAAGTACTTACTCAACGAGCGCTAAAAGAGTAGGTACTTTATAGCAAGATCTCGTTGAGTATGAATGCGAACCGGACATCTGCCATGTTGACGTTATCATGTGACCTACGACGCGTTATCACACGCGCAACAACTTAAAAGATTTGAGCGACACGTTTAATTAATCTATCTGTAAATATCTTGATATTGATTAAACTTGCTCATTTTGTGGTCTTTTTGAAGAAACTGCTGCCCATTTATTTTGTGAATACATTTAGGGTTGATTTAAGTTCTTATATTTAACCCTACTAATGTGACCCACCGTTTTATCCTTAACGATATTATTTATTTTTATTACGAAATCCCAAAATTGTCATCTCTTGAATATGTTGTTAATTTGTTATCCAAACGTTTTCATCCACAAGCGAAAGTGGCTAACTGCTTTATTTTTTCCTCTTTTTCTTGTTGAATTTAACTGTCGTTTCATCCCTAGGCCTTTAAATAACAAAAAAATATATATATTTTTAAATGTATTATAATGAATTATTTAAGAAAATATATATTAAGATATTCAACCTTGTAGGTTCTTTTTTTCCTGTGTAAAAAATATCATATTATGTATGCAAACCCATAATATATATATATATATATATATATATATATATATATATATATATATATATATATATATATATATATATTATGGGTTTGCATACATAATGAGATTTTTTACAGATCTCATAACATCAGTAACTCGACAGCCCTACCTAGAACGGATTTCCTCAGCGTTTGTAATGTCTGCACAAAGGGCAGCTGTGCGAAGACTCGCCTTTGGAGGAAAACTGTTGATTTTATACTCGAAAAATGTACGTATCATTTATATTAAAAAATAATATTACCTCAGAATGAATTGCATTGCTATCCCACCCCAAAACATACAATAACAACAACGATAAATGCTGACCAATACTTAATTATATTACTTTTTACTGAAAATGATATAATTCAATAAAACAAACAAAATGTAATGTATGTCATATGACATAGCTATGCATGATTGAATACACTCTAGATGTGTATATAATGAACATATCTACATTTTCTTTCAAACAATTAAATAAAACAATTAAATAATTATATTTTATTTACTGACAATGAGAAATATTAATAAATTAGTAAAAGAATGAATGAAAGTCACCATCACACAATAAACAAATGCATAAGTCAACACATGAAACAAGCTTTATTCAAACTACAATCATGTAAGTAGGCTACAGGCGCTGAACCCCACATCCTTCTGCCATCTCAACACAGCGGTTCCCATTCTGCAGCTTTATTCTGATGAATCAGCTGACCGCCAGAGGTGAGCCGTTCCCTCGTGCCGGAGGTTGTTGCGTGATGTGTTGTGCTTCACAATCTGAGGCAATAAGAGCAGGTTGAGTGATCAAGGGTCTTGTAAGGGCAGGTGGAGTGATGGAGGGTCTCATCCATGGCACCATCTCCAGGATTCAGCTCTGGGCTCCTCATCCTCAGTGCTCACACCAGCCTGCTGACATTTCAGATCCTACAAAATGCACAAACATAAAACAAAAGCAGTAATTTTAACCGCACAATGTCATTTGATTTCAGTATTATTTAGAAGACAAAAACGCTTTTTTTCCACAAATGCTGCCATCATCTTCCCTTGCAGGTCCTGCTCCACCACAAAAGATCTGCAGCAAATGCACAAAAATCAATAATCAGAAAAGTGCTGTAATAGCTCTGTTTGAAATTACAATAATTAAAAATAAACTACAGCTTAAGATTTAAATAGTTGTTATTCATTTCTTGATAGTTGTATACTCCCTCAAAGCCTTCATGAGCAACTCTCCACCGGATAAACACACATCTGTTCATCTGTCCCTGTAACATCCAGACCAGATTCACATTACCTCTGTGATTTATGAACTCAACACTACATTTACATGTTGAGGTTGTTTTAACTTTTTATCCAACATAAATGTTCCTCAATTTATCAACTACTAATGGACAAATAAAATAGATAACTTATGTTTAACGTTAGTTACTTTATAGATTTGTTCTACATAATAGCACATTACTCAGATGTCTATTTCATGTTGTGATATTTCAAGATTTTCCTGTCAGATGTAAATAGACATTTAAAATAAGCGTCTTTAAGATGTATATGGTTTATGTAAATCCACGTTAGAAACGTAACTTACGTGTCTTTACTGGAGCTCCCTTTAGCTAACGTTATACATAATAAAACGTGTTTTTACAGCAAAATCACAACTATACTATACTGTGTAACGTCTTTACACCTTCAACAATTCAACAGTTTACTCTACAGTAGTTCAACACATGCAATTTTAACACAAGGAACCGTGTTTACTCACATTTGAAAGCACCCGCGTCTCTGATCTCTGCGATGTTTGCGATGACGTATCCTCTCGCGTGGCCTCCTGGGATAGAAGAGTATCCATCGGTCGAGCACTCAAAAATCTGTCCGGAAGCAGTAAGCCATCCGGGAACTTCTCGCCTACTCTTTTATGAATACTGACGTTTGGAACGTACTGCTTCCTTCACGTACTGTTTTCGCCTACTATATAGTAGGAAAGTAGGCATATTCGAACGCACTTAAGTCCGAATCTCGCGATAATTAGTATGTCACCCAGGTAATTCTCGCCTACTCTTTTGGATTCGTACATACCTTTTTCGCTCGCCTACTCTTTTTCCCATACTAAATAGTAGGGAAGTATGCGGTTTGGAACGCAGCATGTGTCTTTTGTTTTTCAGGACATCACCTGTCACATCTACTAACAAGACACACCTGACATGAACTAGGAACAAAAGTTTAAAAGGAAACATTAAACATAAAACAATACCAACCATGAACCCAGCAAACCTGTTACAAGCACAGCTTTTTTCCCGAAGTACTTGGAACTATAAATGCTTATTGTGAGGTGTAATGGAAAAGTCATTATCACAGTGTTATATAACTTTTGTATCACTGCTGTCATGTCTTTTCTTTTGACTCAGAAGATATTTTGAGGAATGTTCGTGTTGAAGCAACACTGACCCATTTAAAAAAGACATTTAAAGGATGACTTAAATGTACGTTTTTGCATGACCTATCCCTTTAACATTCACATTTTATTAGATAATATTTGCATTACATTTGTATATATTTGCTTAACCAAAGGCAGTTGTAAGACAAATATATATATAAGAACTGTGCAGCAAATATTGTGTGATCTGCACTTCCTGAATGTGTTTCCAGCTGCAGTCGCTCTGATCCGACTCATTTCCCCTTCACTACAGTTCAATGTTTGTCTGAGGCCTTGTCCACACGGACACGGGTATTTTTAAAACCTTGACTTTTTTTACGCGGTTTGGCCGTTCGTCCACACGGAAACGCAGTATCAGGTCACTGAAACTGAACATTTTTGAAAACACCTGCCAGGGTGAGTATTTCCAGAAACGCCGGTTGCAGTGTTGTCGTGTAGGCAGTAAAACCGGGGTTTTTGCTTCTGATTCAGGCTTCTGATTGGCCAACGTGTTTTTGCGTTTTCATGTAGGCGGAGATTTCTTTTAAACCAAGCATGTGTGGATGGGATTTTTTTTTAAACGCAGGAGGAAAAACTCCGGTTACAAAAAATACCCGTGTCCGTGTGGACTAGGCCTGAGACACACCCTTATAGTTTAGTGACAATGACTTTCCTCCTCATGTAATCCAGCGAGTTAAGTTGCTGGATATATAAAATCTGTATGCAGTTCTACAGATCTTTATTGCATCTACATCTAATTTATTAACTACCCACAAAAGGAAGACCAAAAAAAAAAAAAAAAAAAAACTCTGATCACCGGAAAAGTCTTCAGAATCTAAAAAAATATTTTAAAGGAAGTGAAGGTAAGGCGAAGACAAATGTGATTTGATTTAATTTTGCAGTTCATATGCACAACTCTGTGTATATATTATATATGTGTATATGTGTATATATAATCAGTCTATCTTTTTCTCTATCTCCTGCTTCCATATATGTATTTAGAGTAATATCCATCTGTTACATCCGATTTACAAACCAGTAAAAATCATAACAAAAAAGGTTCAGTACAACATTATTGTTCAAGTCTAAGGCTTTAGTTAGTAGCCTACATTCAAATAATGTTATTTGTTTCTTTGGAGCGCAAATTGACTTTAAAGGAACACTCCACCGTTTTATGAAATAGGGCTTATTCACCTTCTTTCCTACATTTAGATAGGTGGGCAAATGCATTTTTGTCTGTGCATGCGTTGTTTTAGTTTGACAGGGTCGGCGCTAGCTTAGCTTAGCACAATGAATGGAATCCTTTGTTGCCAGCTAGCATGGCCTGAGTAAAAGTGATCAAAAAAAAAAAAAAACCCCACCTAATTACTTCTTGTGGCCTGCGTATTCACAACGAGTACAAATAGCGATGCAGATTAACACTAGGTGATTTCCTAGGCAGATATTGACTTGGGACTATATTAGGGGGAAGCACAGGCGAATCACTGCTGCTTAGGCGAAGCACTGCTACTTGGGCGCAGAGATATCACGCAACACATGAAATGTGAATATGTGGTATAATATGTGAATGTGAATACAGGTATAATATGGGTTGATCTATACATGCAATACTTGTCAATTTTAAGAGTGCTGGCCTAGATAATTATAATACATGAAGTGGGAGAGAGGCCGCACTATGCTTAAATATATTTTTATTTGCACAGACGCGTTTCGGCGCGTGCCTCCGAAACGCGTCTGTGCAAATAAAAATAAACATATATTTAAGCATAGTGCGGCCTCTCTCCCACTTCATGTATTATAATTATCTAGGCCAGCACTCTTAAAATTGACAAGTGTAAACATTGAGTGAAACCTGCTCCTATCCACATTTACTTTTCGATCTATACATGCGTCATGTTTAAAATAATCACTTACTCTGTGGACAGCTGTCCATTTGGTCCATTCGGCGTGGGGCTTTTTTTCCAGTTCACTTTATCACACCGGGAAAAAAATAGAGTAAAAGTTACTGCAGGATGGATCAACGCCGTGAAATCCTCGCAGCTGTGACACAACTGCCGGCACGCTCATCTTGATCTGACGCGCTGAGCCTGGTTATCGATGGCAGTAAACTTGTCCCACTCTCTACAGCACAGACACTATTTCAGTCGGGATAGATTGGCATATTCCCCCAGATTCACACCACCAGTTCGTGTTGGCTCTCATCCTCACATCCTCAGGCTGTTGAGCGATCGCAATCTCCTGTCGTTCTATTTCCAAAGCACGCAGCTCCTCTTCTCAAAACTCAGGTATGGTTCTTGACTGTCTGAGAAGTCACCCTCTTCGTCTCTCACAAAATTAGCCATGTTCATTGCCATTCATGTACTGTAGGAAAAATAGCCAGCTACTATTCACGCCGGTATGTTGACATTTCATGTGTTGCGTGATATCTCTGCGCCCAAGTAGCAGTGCTTCGCCTAAGCAGCAGTGCTTCGCCTGTGCTTCCCCCTAATTTAGTCCCAAGTCAATATCTGCCTAGGAAATCACCTAGTGTTAATCTGCATCGCTATTTGTACTTGTTGTGAATACGCAGGCCACAAGAAGTAATTAGGTGGGTTTATAAAAAAAGTTTGATCACTTTTACTCAGGCCATGCTAGCTGGCAACAAAGGATTCCATTCATTGTGCTAAGCTAAGCTAGCGCCGACCCAGTCAAACTAAAACAATGCATGCACTGAGACAAAAATGCATTTGCCCACCTATCTAAATGTAGGAAAGAAGGTGAATAAGCCCTATTTCAAAAAACGGTGGATTGTTCCTTTAACAAGGATAAAAAGGAAGCTGTTCCGCCTACATGAATTACGCCAGAAGGGCATAACCAGAACTTCATCTGCTTGAACTACTTTCCTAAAGTTAGTCCCACCATTAAAATATTAAATTGGAAAACTTTACAGCTCATATTCTGTATGGAAATATTTATATTAGTGGTAAAATGAACACAAATATAAACTGCACAGTTCTGGAAGGTCCACTATCCACTTTTATAAAGGATGTGTTAAAACTGATTCAAACTGTGTTAAATTCTTACACATCAATGTGTGAATTTTGGGACAACACTTTTTGTGTTAATTTTTACACATTCACATACATTTGTCAGGAATGTTAACTAGAAGTGTAGTCAAGACCAAACCCTCCAAGATCAAGACAAAGACCTTTAAGACGGAAGCTAATGCGATAATTAAGTGAATGTGTAAGTGATGATTGAGCATTAGAGATGAACAGCTGCTTTTAACAAGCATAATTACTGAAGGAAAGAGGAACAAGAACAGAAAAAGAGAAGAGATCGAGCAGAAACAAAACAACTAAAACAAACTTACAGCATGTCTACACCAGATGTGAAGGGCATGACGTGACAAAAGCATTTAAATGGATTAAAAAGGGATATTGTCTACACTGGAGCTATTCTGACTCCCGACACTGGCTAGAGTGCTCCACATAAGTCCTGAGGGCCCAGACCGGGCAAAGTAAGTCTTGTAGATGGCACTCTGGCCTCCACTATAGTGTTGGCTACCCTTACAGGGAGCTACAAAGGCTCCCGTCGAGGTACCACAGATGTAGGCTCCGCAACTCAAGTTGGGGATGCCAAAGGGACCCTCTCGCCTGAGAGAGAAGGTCTCTCTTCAGCGGAATCAGCCACAGAGCTGTCAACCATGATTGGTTTCACCAGAGTGGAGCCACCAGGAGGGCTGAGGATCTGGTCTCTCTGTCTCTTATTTATTTTCTTAGTTTGGGACATATGATTCAGGAGCTGACAAAGCCAAAATAACAAACAAAACAACCTTAATTTTAAACCTCTTTCCTAAACCTTAACCCAAAAGAAAAGAAAATGAAAATACAGTCGGTAAACCTATCTCCCTAACCAAAAACAGAGATTAAACAGTTTACAATAAAGAAAAGAATGGCGTCAAACTCCCTACTTTCCCTTTGCTGTTCACTCTGTACATGCTACCATTAGGAGATATCATTAGGAAACATGGAATTAGCTTTCACTGTTATGCTGACGATACTCAGCTCTATATTTCTTTACGCCCCGACAAAACTTATCAATTCACAACATTAACGGAATGCATAGCAGATATAAAAAATTGGATGACTCGTAATTTCTTACTTCTAAATTCTGAAAAAACAGAGATTCTAATTATTGGACAAAAAACTTCCTCACGTAATAACCTAGAATACTGTCTAACACTTGATGGCTGCTCTGTTAAGTCTTCGTCGTCGGTTAGGAACCTGGGTGTGCTCTTTGATACCAATCTTTCATTTGAAAGTCACGTGTCTAGTATCTGTAAAACCGCATTTTTCCATCTTAAAAATATATCTAAATTACGTCATATGCTCTCATTGACAAATGCGGAACAATTAGTCCATGCGTTCATGACCTCAAGGCTAGATTATTGTAATGCTCTACTGGGTGGTTGCCCTGCACGCTTAATAAACAAACTACAGCTAGTTCAAAACGCAGCAGCTCGAGTTCTTACCAGAACCAGGAAGTATGACCATATTAGCCCGGTTCTGTCAAAACTGCACTGGCTCCCTATTAAACATCGCATCAATTTTAAAATATTGCTGATTACTTACAAAGCACTAAATGGTTTAGCTCCGCAGTACTTGAGCGAGCTCTTAACGCATTATACTCCTTCACGTCTATTGCGATCTCAAAATTCCGGCCAGTTGATAATACCTAGAATATCTAAATCGACTGCTGGCGGTAGATCCTTTTCCTATTTAGCACCAAAACTTTGGAACAGCCTTCCTACCATTGTCCGGGAAGCAGACACACTCTGTCAGTTCAAATCTAGATTAAAGACACATCTCTTTGACATAGCGTTCACATAATACATTATAGACTTCCATAATTCAATATTAGGCTGCATAGATTAGGTCAGCTGGAACCGGGAACACTTCCCATAAATCCTGATGTACTTGTTACATCATGAGAAGAATGGCATCTACGCTAATTTTAGTGTCTTTGTTTATCCCATGGTTTTCCCGCAGCCTGCCGGATCCAGGCCGTTTCCAGATCTGATGAAGGACCTTCACCTGGACCCGATGACAACGCAGTGCTGAAGTGCCAACTAGTCTCTCCCTATGGAGGATCCCTTTCCCTACAGATGAAGCGTCGTCGGGAAAACTCAATTTGCGTATCTACCCCGAATTTATAAAATAAAATAAAATTCTGAATCAAAACTATAAGGAAACACCAGTAATTTGTTTAGGCTTGGTTTGTGGGGAATTCCAAACCTGCACACATATATTCAAACGCACATAACTATAGAACCCGTTCTTAATGCGCATCTGAACGCCATCAGCGTTTCTCACAGGTTCACGTTTGAAGTCTGTGTAGAGAGAATGGTGTCGTCTTGGCGGCCCAACCAAATCACAGCTTTTTGGTTGTGATAACTGGGCCACATTTGCAGCATTATATGTGGGCCACTTTTGGTTCACACCCAGATGAGCCAGAGTTCAGTGAGCCATATCATTGCCAAAACTGGCCCAGATATGTTTCTATTGCCTATTGCCATAGGTGGCTTGTGATATTTGGGCCACATTCATTATTTATCATATGGGCCACTTTAGGCTCACATCCATATGAGCCAGTGCTACTGAACCATATCTTAGCCAAAACTGGCCCAGATATGTTTTGAGATAACTGGGCCACATTTGCAGCATTTTATGTGGGCCACTTTTGGCTCACACCCAGATGAGCCAGTGCTCACTGAGCCATATCTCTACCAAAACTGGCCCAGATATGTTTTAAGATAACTGGGCCACATTTGGATCATCATATGTGGGCCACTTTTGGCTCACACCAAGATGAGCCAGTGCTCACTGAGCCATATCTTTGCCAAAACTGTCCCAGATGTGTTTTAAGATAACTGGGCCACATTTGCAGCATCATATGTGGGCCACTTTTGGCTCACACCCAGATGAGCCAGAGTTCACTTAGCCATATCATTGCCAAAACTGGCCCAGATATGTTTCTATTGCCTATTGCCATAGGTGGCTTGTGATATTTGGGCCACATTCATTATTTATCATATGGGCCACTTTAGGCTCACATCCATATGAGCCAGTGCTACTGAACCATATCTTAGCCAAAACTGGCCCAGATATGTTTTAAGATAACTGGGCCACATTTGCAGCATTATATGTGGGCCACTTTTGGTTCACACCCAGATGAGCCAGTGCTCACTGAGCCATATCTTTGCCAAAACTGGCCCAGATGTGTTTTAAGATAACTGGGCCACATTTGCAGCATCATATGTGGGCCACTTTTGGTTCACACCCAGATGAGCCAGTGCTCACTGAGCCATATCTTTGCCAAAACTGGCCCAGATATGTTTTAAGATAACTGGGCCACATTTGGAACATCATATGTGGGCCACTTTTGGCTCACACCCAGATGAGCCAGTGCTCACTGAGCCATATCTTTGCCAAAACTGGCCCAGATGTGTTTTAAGATAACTGGGCCACATTTGGATCATCATATGTGGGCCACTTTTGGCTCACACCCAGATGAGCCAGTTCTCACTGAGCCATATCTTTGCCAAAACTGGCCCAGATGTGTTTTAAGATAACTGGGCCACATTTGCAGCATCATATGTGGGCCACTTTTGGCTCACACCCAGATGAGCCAGTGCTCACTGAGCCATATCATTGCCCAAACTGGCCCAGATGTGTTTTAAGATAACTGGGCCACATTTGCAGCATCATATGTGGGCCACTTTTGGCTCACACCCAGATGAGCAGTGGAGGAGAGTGGCATTGTGAAAAGATGCTCTGTTGTGCGGCGGTCTGGTGTTCAGTGTGCACGGCGGCTTGAGAAGAGAGAAGCAGCAGTTTGAAGAGGAGAGGTGTAGACAAGCAAAGCGGACTTGATCAAAATGGAGGTACGAGAGGACGAGAGGCAGAGGCGTCAGTTTGGAGGCTTTGAATTACGGATTGCTGATCGAACTTGGTGTCTCCCTTTGAACTTGCCATCATAGTGGATCTGCCGGCCCGACGAGTTGAGGTGAAGGTATCCTTTTCACTGTTAAGTGGTGTGTATTGCTGTGTCTGACGATTGAAGTGAGCACGTGTGAAGATTTAAAGTGGTTTGATACATGCACGAGTATTTGAAAGACTGATGTTGCCAACACTCTAAAGCTCGGTCGGAGACTGTCCAGCCCGGTGGAGAGCTACTAATTAATGTGAACAAAGAGAAACTGCCAACCGCCACTGCTGCCTGCCATCACCGTTTTGTGGTAAGAAGACTCAGTTGTAACTGTTGGATTCTGTACTCACTATTGTTGTTCGGTGAACATAGAGAAACTGCTATCCGCCATTGCATGCTGCCGTTGCTGTCCTGTGGGAAGAAAACTCAGTTGTTAACTGCTGGATTCTGAACTCACCGTTGCTGTACTGTGAACAAAGAGAGACTGCTAACTGCCACTGCTGCCTGCCATCACTGTTACGTGGTAAGAAGACTCAGTTGTAACTGTTGGATGCTGTACTCACTACTGTTGTTCTGTGAACATAGAGAAAATATTATCCGGCACTGCACGTCGCCACTGTCCTGTGAGAAGAGAAAGTCCATCGTCTGCTGCCATCCACCTGTAGCCCCCTTGTGCTCTGCTCGCCACCTACTACTCGCTGCTCCCCACCGAGAAGAGGTCTTAGTTCTCTGGCCCATCCCTGTCGTCCTGTGAAAGAGAGGTGACACTCAGTATCTGATGCTGTCCTGTGAGAAGAGAACCCCCCCCCCCATTGCTCCGAGCAAGTAAGAGAACGACTGGTGGCCGATTGGACCCCTTCTCCGCAGAAGCCCTGTTAGACGAGTGGCCTTACGAAGAGTTCTGTGGCAGTGACATTTCTTCAAAGTGTTTTTATACCTAATAAAAAGAACCAAGCTTTTATATCACGTCGTTGCCTGACTCTTGGTGTTCTTGGTGTAGCTCCTCCTGAGTGGTGGTTGTCCTCGGCCCTAGCGGTGACACATCCATCCACTCATCAGTTGAAATTTCCTGGCCAGGGTGATGGTTTATTTTGCAGAGACGATAAAATTCTGCTGTACATCTTCTCTGCATATTAGCAGCATCGTCCACCAAGCTACTGAGGTGAAGGGAGCTGCAGATCCTAAGAAACTTACTTCGCTGTTAAGATTTTAGGGAACGGCAAGCTGTACACATTACCTCCTTCCCAGAAATCAGTTAATGCAAGGAGTTTTACTAGACCCATATAAATTACAATGGCCTTGAATGCAAACCTATCCTTGTCACGTCAATCCACGGGCTGGAGGGCTTTGAGTGGTGAGTTGAGCCAAAGTCATTGGTGTATTGAATTATTGTCTGTAACATGGAGTTTGTGAAAAAAGGTTGGTAAAGCAGTAAAACTAGGTAGGTAGCTGAGCTGGCGTCCTGGTGAATTGGTGGGTCTGAATGCTGTGGTGGTGTCACGTCTGGAACGTCTGGAACGTCAACATCATCCCATCTCTATCCAGATGTGCTGGTTGACATCTCAGCTTGACTGCTGCTGCTGTCAGTTCTCCCTCTGCCTCTTGGTCTTCTGCTGGCAGAACCTCTGGGAAGGTGTGGGATGGGGCTTCTCTCCTGATGAGCTGCTGATTTAAATTAAAAAAAAAAAAATTTTACAAAGATAATTTACTAACCCTCATGTCTTTCCAAACCTGTATGACTGACTTTCTTCTGTGGAATACTAAAGTAGATATTTTGAAGAATGTTGGTAAGATATAATCTGAGATCATCATCTAATAAATGTTAGATTACTGTACTTTCCTTCTACTGCTGTCTTGATGCCAATCCATTTCTTATACAGCCTCACATTTACCGGAACACAAAAGTGAATCATAATGGAAAACAATAATTTGTTCCACTCAGTGGAAGTAGCACTTAATTTCATTATGATTCACTTTTGTGTTCCGGTAAATGTGAGGCTGTATAAGAAATGGCTTGCAATCCACTATTTCCAGTATTCATGGATCACATGATTGCAGATGCTCATATTTCATATGTCAATAGCAGAAAGAAACTTCCTGTACAAAATGCATCATGTGTATTTGCACAAAAATGCAGTCGATATGTGTGGCTTCAATCTCTCACTCCTTGCATGTGCTCCTGTACAGTGTTATACAGTATATACTTTATATATAGTATGCATGTGTTTATACTGTTATATCGTGCAATTTTCAGGTTCGGTAAAGTTAGTCAAATTTGGCCTAAATTATAAGAATTTAAAAATACTTCAAAAGTTATAAAAGTTAGACTGTCCCTGTGTGCAAAATTGTATAACTTTCCCACAAGCGGTTCTATGGGCTGCCATTGGAAACATATACAAAATAATAATAATAATGCAAGTAGCAATTCCGGGGCCAAGCATTCTAACTGCAAAAATGTGACTGCCAAAAATCATCGCTTGAATGTTGTAATCAAAGTATTTATAATTATTCTTTAAAATTATTCATGATTTAAGAGCACACTACTAAGTAGTTATGGGCAAAACATGCACGTTTAATTTGTCTGGATCAATAGGTGGCGCTGTTCTAATAATATCTGTGCATATGTGGATTTTAAAAGGCCAAAACATTGCCAAGATACAACATTGAGACCTATTTGTGTGCTTTCAGTCGAATTGATAGTACATTGGCCAATGACGGCCATGTTTCTCAATATACAATATTGTTCTCATGGTTATAGATTTGTCAAGTCTGACAAAGACACTGCATGCAAATTTTTAAGTTAATCAGACCAACAGATCTATAGTAAGAGCCACTTTCAAGTTGTTTCTCATGATAGAGCCACCAAGTGGCCAAACAGCACAATGTGTGTGCTCAGATCGAGGCCTTATAATATCTCTTTTTGTTTGAGTTATATCAATTTACTTAACAGAGGAGACATATTTTAATTAGTTGGCCTGTTTTTGGCAATCAAAATGTTGCCATGTTTCTCACTGACTTTGTAAATTCACTAGTCCCAAATCTTTTTTTGTAGTTTCGTTCTGATTGGATGAACGGCCTAGAAGCAATTTGCTAAGGTAGTTTCGAAATGAATGGTATGTAGTCATACAAATGTGGTATCATGAAATACAACATTTTGAATCAAAACTCAAAATGTACAGTAAGACACCCAAAATGCCGACATGGTAAAATCAGGTATAATACCACTCGATGTTGCTTTGAATTTAAAGAAGCAAAGTTTTGTGATTTTCAGCCAAAGCATTCAATAGTTATAAGCCAAAAAAACATTTTTCAATCTTCTGACCAGTAGGAGGCAGTGCGCCGAACTGCTCGAAACCTCAGGGCATGATAGTGATGACACATAGAACATTTTTGCAATTGAATCATCTTTAGTCTAGGAATCAGAGGAAAAAAGAATTTAGTTTTCTTACTAACACGTCACTACGTCAACACATTCCCCCTGTGCCATGCCAGCAATTACATTGGCTTCCAGTCCATACACCTATTGATTTGAAAACTCTGGTCCTAACATATAAACCAGTTCATGGGATAGCTCCTCCTTATCTATAGCCACGTTTCCACTGTAGGAACTTTCCCCAGGAACTAAGGACTTTGGGGTGGTACTCTGTTACCCCTTTTCCACCAACAAGAACCAGGTGCTGGTTCGGAGCTAGAGCTAGTGCCGGTTCGGAGTTGGTTCGACTGACGAGCCTCCAAAGAACCGGTTTGCTTTTCCACAGGCTAAAAGAGCCAACTCAGAGCCAGGTCTTACGTCACAGCTACGTCTCATCTTTTCAGCAACGTTAGCGCGGCGGCGCCAAACACAAACACATCATCAACAATGGCGCACGTTGCTTTGCTATTGATGTTCATGGCTTTGCGGACCTACATCGGCATCCAAACACGGCGGATCCAACGTGTTCGCGCGGCTCGCCATTAGTACAGACGGAGATTACAAGCGAGAGTAACGGCATGAACATAACATTTATTTTTAACAATAAGATGCCGACTTTAGCCTTAGATTTATATTTTAGATCGCGTCCATCGTGTTTAGCTGCTGTTAGCTCGATTAGCTGCTATTTGAAAATGGCGGTCACAAGTTTCTCTTCAGTCTTGTTGGCCACGGTAACCCCGCCCCCAGCCTCTGACGCAAGCGGTTCTTTCTTGGCTCCGTTCTAGACCCTGCAATGATTTGGTGCCACTTAAGAACCAGTTTTACTGGTTCGGAGCTGGTGCTTTGGCGGGTGGAAAAACAAAGAACCGATTTGAAACTAGGCTCTGGCTCCGAACCAGCACCAGCTCTGCCTTGGTGGAAAAGGGGTATGTGTGTTTCGACCGCAGGGACCAGGGTCTAAATGAAGTTCCGGGTAAATATTTCCCCATCTCTGAAAGTCCCTGCTTGCGAGGTAGTACTTTTTCAAAGTTCAGGCACTTTCAGGAGTGGGACTTGTGCGTTGAACATGCTAATTGGTCGAGTTCACGCCGCATTTTTGATTGGTTTACTCCACGCAGCATTTTATTTCAACCACCATTTTTTTAAGTCTGTTGCAGTAACAATTATCTGCTATTCGAATCAACAATGGAGTTATATATGACAGATGGACCGACGACGAGGTTCAGGCTTTATTAAGCTTAAATTCAGAGGATTTAATCCAGCCGGAACTGTAAAGTAGCGCACAGTCCTACGTCACCCGACTAATTTGCCTAATCTTCACGGTACTTTAGACCGCGGTGGAAACACAAACAGCAACAGGTCTGGGGGAAAAAAGTTCCTGGGACGAAACTCGGCTTCTGTGTGGTTTCGACCGCAGGGACCAGGGTCTAAATGAAGTTCCCTATCAGAAAGTCACTGAACGCAAGGCAGTATTTCAGGAACTTTGGGGGTGGGATTTGGCCGCTGACCATGCTGATTGGATGTGGTTGTGATTGGATTTTATTTCAGTCACCATTAGTGGTCGGCCGATATGGGATTTTTAATGGCCGATGCTGAGACTGAGAAAGCTATCTGGCCGATATGAGGCTGATATAATACGCGTAATTACAGTAAACGAGAGACAAAGGAAATTGGTGAAGCCAAATTAACACTTATTGTGCATAATATTTATGCAATATTCTCTGAAATACTTTTAAAAAACATGTGTACAAATAAAAATAAAGTTTTGCATTCCCTGGTGTTGGCTCTGTAAAGAATTCCCACAGGGATTTATTTTCGGTCCAGATATTAATGTTTGGAAAATATGTGATGAAGACATATATTCTTCAAAGGTCTGTTTTCACATAAATGTATCATGTTATTCAAATGTGGATATAACCTGTGCTTCAATGCAAAGCAGACAAAATAACAGAAAATAATTCATGATTGCAGATACAAAGTTAAAATGAAGTTGAAAATAAAGATAATCCGAATGAATGGAGAATGAGCAACTGTTGTCCTGCGTCGCTGATTTCTGTGTAATATTTCCAATATTTCCAGAGCACTTCTATCAGAGGATTATCTATATATATCTGCCAGCGGAGACCTAGCCGGGACCCGTTACGTGTACAACATAATAAATATCATAGAGTGTGATAGGGAAATCATATTGAAAGTGAAAGTGCTGCTGTGGAATATAAAATCTCTGCTGCAGGTTTCAGACCAGTCAGAACCGGATCGGAAGAGCAGCGAACTGAGATCGAGCTGCATCACAGCACAGACTACAGATCTTCAGATTAAACAGGTAAGAACAATATATTGTATAAATATGCAAATAACATATATAGTGTATGGAAAGAAACACTTTATAATAACTGCACGCTATTAGTCATTAGATTAGATTAGATTAGATTAGATTCAACTTTATTGTCATTACACAAGTACAGGTACAAGGCAACGAAATGCAGTTTAGGTCTAACCAGAAGTGCATTAGCTAAGCATTAGTAAACTGTTAATTAATCATTATAAAGCATTAATAAGCAGTTTATAAATACAGCAATAAATACTTTATTCTTGATTTATAAGCATATCTATAATGCGTTTAATAATTGTATTTTCATACTTTATTTATGATCAATTTATCATTTCTAAATGAAGCATTGCATTATTTACAAACCAGTAGGGGGCAGTGCACCGAATCACTTCAGATAACCTCAGGGCATAATGGTGATGACACTGTGATGGATTTTTTAATGAATAAAATAGTAAACAGTATATCAGACTAATCATAACTCTAACATCTAACCTTACTTCTCGTTTAGGCCTAACATTCTAGCATTTGAACAAAATGTACTGTTCGAAACCAGTCGAAAACTCATGACTTTGTCTAGTTTCATTTTACATATTTGTTATTTTTACACTCACACAACCAGAGTGTAAAATTAACAAATATGGGAAATGAATCTAGACAGATGTCTAGGTTTGAAACCTTGTGATTAACAATTAAGCAATCATTAAAACAGAGTTTGCTTTTACCCAGTAACAGAAGGGCTTGTCTTTGAAGAACCAATCAAATTGAAGGGAAATTATGTAATAAATCATGTCATTTTCGTCACGCTCTTATTCTATAAAAACAGTTTACATTCGCGTTTCCTAATTTCGTATGCATAACAGGTGACAATTCAAATGCTTAAAACACAACCCATATTTCATTTCTTATATTTTTGGGTTGTGTTTTAAGCATTTAAATTGTCACCTGTTATGCATACGAAATTAGGAAACGCGAATGTAAACTGTGTATTGAGTCGCGTTTCAAACTCATTGATCAATATGCTTGCATACATCTAAAAAATGTCCTGACAGGATTCAGCAGCATTCCGCGGGACGAATCGCAGCATGCCGTGGGGAAAATGCTCATTCTTAATGGCCACGTCTGTACATGCGCTGCCAATGGTTTCTTATTTTCTCTCTTTTCATTTTTTTTAAACAATTATTGCCCAGTTTCTTACACTTCCTTTACTCCTCTGACAGGTATACCCTGTCTCTTTGCATACTGCATATATCTATAGTTTATTGTGCTATTCGATTTCAGTTATAATCTTTAACTCATTTTCCTTAACAGAGAAAAGGCCTTTACACAGAGACATAAAGAAAGACTACAAGCCAAGCTGTTTTCAAACTAAGTAAATATTCAGACTAAAATATTAGTATAAAATATTAGAATATAAAATATTAGACTCATGAAACGAGTCGGGGGAGAGCAACTTGACACCTAAACACACTCGGAAACAGTGATTAGAAAAACATTACATTTTTAGGATGTCTTGTTCACAATTCAATCTACCTCAATGTTGAAAGATACTGTAATTGTCCTAATAATTGTCCTTTTATTTTCGAAGGGCTGTCTTGAGGCTGTTTTACAGAACGCTCGGTTTGTGGCCGTATTCAGTGAACATGATACAAGGGCATTGCTCCCATGTCTCACAGCGGGTGTCTAATGTCCTAGTTCAAAATAAAGAGGAACAATGCTTTTATGAAATGTAGTGGAGTAAAAGTACAATATTATGCTTTGAAATGGAGTGAAGTAAAAGTTTTTTTTTTTAAAGAAGTGCGATCTCTTGTGTGCAGAGTCTGTCTGTCTCGCGCTACAGCATGAAAGGTCCCGCTTAATCATAGAGCGATGATGGCGGAGGGAACCAAACGCTCATAAGTGTGGTTACACTTCTAGAGCTGATGCAGAAAACTCTACACTGGCTTACACTCGCGAGTCTCAATCTGCGAGTCCTGGTCAGACTCACCCTAAATAAGGCTTGATCTCGAGTTCATTCAGATGAAAGTAGTGACGGGTCCTTCATGAACGATCCGTTCAGTGCGTCTGTCACGGGACAAATGAACGGAAGACTCGGAAGATAAAGTAATTATTTATGTTCCCTGTAAATTATTGTTGACTGCATTATAATGATATCTTAATTTAGAACATGATAAAGACTGCGTAGGTGGATGTGTTCGGGGAATTTGCCTGTTAAAAGTATAACATTTAAAGCCCCTTAAATGAACGAAAAAAAAGATTTGTTCATTTTGATGAACGAGATCAAACAAGAGATTCAGTAAAATGATCCGAACTTCCCATCACTGGATGAATGATCAAGTTTACCCCTTTAATTTATGAACTGTTTGCTGAAATAACCACAAAATGAACAACAATACTGAAGTAAGAGAATTAGTTATATCTGTCAATCTAATGTGCGCAGGGAAGATTTGTTCGTTACTATAGCAACAGCAGCTCCTGTGAGTTTGGCAGCAGAAGGGGGACCAGCACGATATTAGGAAGGTCATAATGGTATGCCTGATCGGTGTGTGTAGCACATTATGTACTTGTGTACTTATAGACTTGACTTGACTATTGTGTGATAGTCCATTTTATTGCCTTTATGTCAGTACTTTTTCTACACTGAAAGCTCCTCTCACCAAAACTAATTCCTTGTGTCTCTGTAATCATACTTGGCAATAAAGCTTATTCTGATTCTGAATACAGGGGGAAGCATTTTTCATTTTTAAAATCTTGTAAAAAAGATTGATCAAACAAATAATCTCACTTTTTTAAATGAATCTAGACTAAATCATCCTAATGGTACATTTACTTGTTTTATTCACAGGACAATGTTACAAGAGATTGACCAGAAGCCAAAAGTGACTAAGCAGAAGCCAAAAGAGGCCGAGCAGGAGGAAGACAGCGATGAAGAGACTGAGGGTCCTCCTGCTGTGAATGTGGGGTTGCTCAATGTTCGTTCAATCAAAAGAGACCAGAGAAAAAGACTCAGGATAAAAGAGATCATAACAGATAAAGAGCTGGACGTCTTTCTCACAACAGAGACATGGTTAGTAAATAACACTGCAGATGAAGCCCTTAGGGAAGCTTCACCGCCAGACTTCACGTTCTATCATGAGCCCAGGGAGGGTGAAAGAGGGGGAGGTGTTGCCATTCAGTTTTCACCGGAGTTGCGAGGTCAAAGAATTTATTTTCCCTCTAGAGCCTCCTTTGAACATGTAGCCACAGCTCTGAAACATAAGAACTGGTACGAAGAGGTTCTGTTCATAAGTGTGTATCGCCCACCGGGATCTAAAAGTGCGGAGTTCAAAGATTTCATTTTGGACTTTGACACACTCTTGGATATGGCTTCCAGCGACTACAACAGAATCATTGTGGCTGGTGATTTTAATATCCATGTCGAGAAAACCCGTACACTGAGAACATCTTTGTTTGATAAGAGCTATATCATTGACTTTGAACAGCATGTAGAGGATCCAACACACGAATCAGGTGGCATTCTGGATCTGGTTTTCAGCAGAAATGTTAAAGTCTCTGATGTCCGTGTCCGTGATGATGAGATTTCGGATCATAAAACCATATATTTTAGAGTTAGGCCAACTTTGCCAGGGTGAAAAGATACAAAAACTCAAGCAAATCAAATAAAAAGGTAAGAATAATGATTTGTAAATATGTGCAGTCAAGTTGAGTCATATTTATTTATATAGCGCTTTTCAAAATGCACATTATTTAAAAGCAGTTTTAAACAAAATAATAATAAATAACAATTAAATAATAAATAATGTTTTAATGCTGGTTCGTGTGCTTCAAAAAGAGAATTACTCGTTTGTTTTTGTTTTTTTACTTCATACTTCACAAGAATTTATTTATTTATTTATTTATTTATTAATGTAATGTCTGAAGTATGAAGTACTTTTGTGAGGTAAATATTTACTTCACAAGAAATTTTATCAATTACTTTTTAAAAAATTAAATTAAGAAATAAATAAATTGTGAAGTATGAAGTAAAAAAAAAATTATTAATTATCTCAGTTTGAAGTAAAGCCAGAGAGAGAGAGAGAGAGAGAGAGAGAGGGAGAGAGAGAGAGAGAGAGAGAGAGAGAGAGAGGAATCCTGTCAGATGACTTTTTCTCAGTGGCTGACACAACAGTTCAGTTTGTGAGGTAAATATTTACTTAACACGAAATTTTATAAACAGATAAATGACATTAATAGGCCTTTATCTCATTTCTGGGTTTTGGAACGTTCGAAATCGCCAAGCAGTGCACTCGCACTTCCGGTGGTTACCTTTAGATGAAAAGTAGCTCAGTAAACTTAAATAAAATCACAATATAGACCAGTGTCTGTCTATAATATGAACCCGCAGAAAGACTATTTAAATAGGAATCATGCATGTTCTGCGCGTCTCTGTGAATGAATGGCACAGACACGCTGTTTCATTTACCACACACACACACACACACACACTGAGGCACGCATGACGCTCGGGATGTTTTCAGCCTATATGAGGACATTAATGCACTTCATCAACACAGCCGCTCTGAGAGTCACTTCAGCAGCATTTTAGCTTAATTTGAGAAAAACTATCATCATTGTAACGGTCACCAGCTGGAGTGCCCTTGAGAGCCACCAGAGGGCACTCCACACCAGACTATCATGTTTCACTCACTAACTACATTTCCCATAACTCACTGCCCGGACTTATCATCACTTATCACTGATCACATTCACCTGTGTCTCATCATCCTGTTAGTCTCAGTCTATTTATACCATGTTCATTCATTCACTCACCGCAAAGTCTTGTTTAAGTGTTACACTGCATCTCTGAGCATTTTCCCTGGTTTCTTGTCTTTTGGTTTATTTGGATTTCTTGCCCCGTTCCCTGGATTACTCTTTTGTAGTGATGGGCAGATCGAGGCTTCGTGAAGCAATGAAACAGTTGAACCAAATGTGCCATTTTGTTTCGAGGCTTCGAATCAATCCGACACCCGTCTCAACGGTGACACCTAGTGGTCACTTGCAGGTGTTGATCTGAAACAACCTTGACGAGCCATTAAAAATGTGTTGTTTTTTTATTATTGTATTTTTCTAATATGTGAAGCTTGTAACTTATAGACTCCTCACTGTGCATAATGTTATTTTGGTCCTGCAAAAAGAATATTAATAAAAGAAATCAAGCCACAATGTCTCACTTTTTTAGAGGCTTTTATTCAAAAATATTAATTTCTCTGCTGTGGAAGGACTTAGCCTACTTCTTTATTCACAGATAATTTCTCCAGCCTTTGAAAAAATCCTCTCACAAGGGTCACTTGTTGCTGGCATGCAAAGATATTGTTTAGCTAGGACATACAAGAGGAAAGATTACTGCTCTCTCTTTCCAGTAAGTTAGTGGATCATGAGTTCTGGGCAAATACACATCATTGATGTATTTTTTCACTTCCACTGTGGCATCAGCTGTAGCATTGTGTGTCTATTAGCATTATGTGTATATTCACACAATATTATATTATATTCACATTGAAGCTATTTTTAACATGATTGGCAGTTGTGATTGGGACATTAGGTTGTAGGGCATAGGGCTATGGACTTTCTAAACAGTGTCCCAAAAGTTTGTAATTATATTTCAATTATAATTATATTTCAAACAATGCATACCTTGCTTAGATGGCCCAGCAGTGTCAGTAGCAGGCCGAGGTACAGGGGGAACGCCATCCTCTGCACCCTATGGCAGGATGAGTGCTCCTCAAATGGCGCATCATGGATGATGTATTGTTCCAGTAGGCTAGCTGCCGATCACAATACACACATCTCACTTTATTTGGGGTTTCTAAACAGAAATGCTCCCACACCACAGATGTACAGCATCTCTTCTGGGGAGCCTCCATTTTATCTATCTATCTAAATCTATCTATCTATGTATCTATCTATATGAATCTATCTATGTATCTAGATATTTATCTATAATCTATCTGGTAACACTTTAAAATACGGATCCTTCGTTAATGAATAACTACACAGGAACAAATGAGTAACACAATATTAACAATCTAGTAACTACAATTAACTAACAAGTAACTCTGATTAACGAATTAGTAAGTAATAGCACACAGATTTAAGTGGTAGTTCACTATTAACTAATCAATAACTACTATTTTTTAATACTTCACAGAGAACTACTGAATTTTTTTACAGATTTAAGTGGTAGTTCACTAATAACTAATCAATAACTACTATTTTTCAATACAAATAATGAAAAAAATTCACAATTCATGCAAAACTAATTAATAACTAATGCAGGACAAATTACTAGCACTAGATTAACATTACTGCTAGATACTGTACACTAATTATCAATATGTAGTAGCGTAGCAGACTTATGATTTGGGAAAGCTGTCAATAATTAGCCTATGCACTGCTGTCTTTTAGAGAACTATTCATAAACTAAATAATTTTTAAGAATTGTTTTTATAAATGCACTTGTCTGGAACACTTACCCTGTGGCCGACTTTCCGGCATTCCTCTGGACTGGCTTTGAATAACTAGACTCATCATGGTGAGTACTGGAACATACTGAGTCATCAGCCATCCAAATACCAGTTATTTTATTATAGCTTGAGTCATTTGAGACACTTGAGTCATTACTAGTTAGTTAACATGATCTTCACTTTAGAATACGGATCCAAATAATTAGTAGTTCCTATAGAGGTATGTAGTAACACTTGAGTCATTACTAGTTAGTTAACATGATCTTCACTTTAGAATACGGATCCAAATAATTTGTAAGTCCTATAAAAGTATGCATTAACACTTGAGTCATTACTAGTTATCATGATTCCATGCTGTAGTTACTAATGAAGAGCCAACCCGAAAGGGTAGAATCATCTAAT
The DNA here is from genome assembly GCF_951802725.1 of Rutilus rutilus. NCBI lineage: Eukaryota > Metazoa > Chordata > Actinopteri > Cypriniformes > Leuciscidae > Rutilus > Rutilus rutilus. Next base: position 78,157,182 of record NC_140209.1, read on the forward strand.
CATTCACAGGATATATATACACACACATATTTATATATATATACATATGAACAAAGAGAGATACATAAAAACAATTTTGAGAGGTAGGTTAAATAATAAAATAACTGGTATTTGGATGGCTGATGAGTCAGTATGTTCCAGTACTCACCATGATGAGTCTAGTTATTCAAAGCCAGTCCAGAGGAATGCCGGAAAATCGGCCACAGGGTAAGTGTTCCAGACAAGTGCATTTATAAAAACAATTCTTAAAAATTATTGAGTTTATGAATAGTTCTCTAAAAGACAGCAGTGCATAGGCTAATTATTGACAGCTTTCCCAAATCATAAGTCTGCTACGCTACTACATATTGATAATTAGTGTACAGTATCTAGCAGTAATGTTAATCTAGTGCTAGTAATTTTTCCTGCATTAGTTATTAAGTTTTGCATGAATTGTGAATTTTTTTCATTATTTCTCTGGGAAGTATTAAAAAATTGTGAAAGTGAAAGTGAAAGTGACACGTGACGGCCAAGTATGGTAACCCATACTTGGAATTTGACCTCTGCATTTAACCCATCCAAGTTAATGCACACACATTAGGAGCAGAGTAGTGAGTAGTTAACACACACACACTGCAAACGTGGATACACACCCAGAGCAGCGGGCAGCCTTTGTGTGGCGCCCGGGGAGCGATTAGGGGTTAGGTGCCTTGCTCAAGGGCACCTCAGTCATTTCCCACCGGTTCTGGAATCGAACCAGCAACCTTGGGTTACCAGTCCAACTCCCTAACCACTAGGCCATGACTGCCCCCCCTTTTTTTCACTTAAAATTTTGTAGTTATTGATTAGTTATTAGTGAACTACCACTTAAATCTGTGTGCTATTACTTACTAATTCGTTAATCAGAGTTACTTGTTAGTTAACTGTAGTTACTAGATTGTTAATATTGTGTTACTCATTTGTTCCTGTGTAGTTATTCATTAACGAAGGATCCGTATTTTAAAGTGTTACCATCTATCTGTATCTAGATATGTATCTAATCTATCTATGTATCTAGATATAATCTATCTATATATGTATCTATCTATAATCTATGTATTTATATATGTATCTATAATCTATCTATATATGTATCTATCTATTAATCAAACTGTCTATATATATTTATATCTATGTATCTATTATTTCACTATATGTATACTCTGTCTGTCTCTAGCCTATCAGTCAATGTGTTGTGTAAATTTAAATGTAAGCCTAAATAGCCTATAACTAATCAAAGTGCACTATATGTCACTATATCTCCAAAAATCCGCTATCTCAAAATCAAACTCCTCTCACAAAAACCCACAAGGTCAAAATGCGTTGATTTCACTTTTATACAGATGTGCGACTGTGTGGTCTGTTCCCGACCGTGTCAATCAAACGCTGATATGGCGGACCACACCTGATGAAACACTTAGTGAAACACTTCGAGGCTTCGTTTGGCCATAGTCACGTGACATGGGTGTTTTGAATCACGCTTCGGATCAGTGTTTCGAAACATCTGCGCTTCGGGATCTCGCAAAGCTTCGGAACGACTGTTTCGCGTCAGCCATCCCTACTCTTTTGTTTGTTTCTTTGTTGGTTTGTTTGGACTGCCTACCTGTGTGTTGACCTTTTGCCTGTACACTGGATTACGCCTCTGGATTACCCACAATAAAGCTGCTTTTGGATCTTAACCCTTGTGTCTCGGAGCAAGTTCGTAACAATCATATCATAAAACACAGAGAGACTCAAAGGTCTAAATAAATGACCTTTCTCTCACACTCCAAGTGAGAAACATGATGGGTAGGTGGTGATTGGTAACCCCGTCAAAATAAAAGTTAGGTTTAACCTTTGAAGAAAGTTTTGCTTAAATCATTACATTTCAAATAATTGGTTATAACAATTTAATTAAACAATTCAAATGGAATTTTTTACTTCACAAGAAATGTATTCACGTAAATGATTTAATTGAAAGTTGTTTTTTGGTTTGCTTTAATTTCTAGACATTTTATGCATAAAACAGCTTTAATATTATACAAACAAAAGCAGGTTTGTTAAGTAACTGTTCTGATAACTTATGACTGTCATGATCCTGGTTCTTTTCCTCTTTCTCTGTCTCCCTCTTGTGGTCACACTCTCTCGCACACACACTCACACTCTCTCGCACACACACTCACACTCTCTCGCACACACACTCACACTCTCTCGCACACACACTCACACTCTCTCGCACACACTCTCTCGCACACACACTCACACTCTCTCGCACACACATTCTCTCCTCCGCTCATTATCTCTCTCAGCTGTTTCCCCTTTTGTTCCCATCTCCTCACCTGTTCCTTTTTTCTCTTGGTTGTCTCAGCTTCTTATTCCCTCTTCCTAGCCCTGTCCTGTTGTCGGATTATTCAATGACCTCACGTGAGAAACGTCTGTTCTCAAGTCCTGTCCTGTCTGATCTGTGGAAAGTGAAACCATTAATTCTGCTGTGAGTAATACTGCCATCAGAGTGTGTATTATCCAGCTGTGCCTGTTTGCAGAGTACCTGTTCTGTGCCTGCTCACCCTTTCTGCTGTCTCGCAATCCCTGACTGGCTGAATGCATCTCTGGGTCCCTGCCTCTGTCCTCGTGGAAGTTGATGCTGGTTTTCTAAAGATCCAGTCGTCTGGCAGTTTCTGTTCTGGCTCTGATTAATGCCTGTGATTTGTGTTATAATTATTCATTGAGGACTATTTCCTTTATTCATTAAAGACTGTTGACTGCATCCCGTCCTGATCTTCCATCATTCTTACCATAACAATGACATACAATTATAGTTTTTGTTATCTCTGACAGGACTATTCTTTTAAAGCATTTTCTGTTATTTCTCTTACCCTCAAGATGGCGACACCAAGCCCATATTCACGGCCGGCACCGATCGCTGCAGATGTGTGGCTGTAAACCGGACCATCTTCAGAACAGATGACGGAAAAATAACGACTTCATCCATTACAATCAGAACCACTAGTGCACTGAGTGACGGACAAGCTGTGTATCTGTCGACAGCCAACAGTGGCACACCAGTGCAACACACTTCTTGAACAGTATAACCATAAAGCACAAATATGGCCGGCAGAACACATATTTTAGCCGGTCGTCCAGTAAACTCAGGGCGGCTCCACTAGCGCTAACAGCGCAGGACGAAGAGGGTTAGGCCTGTGTCCTCCATCTCAGTGCTCGGGCGATGAGGCGGACATCTTCTCAAGAGGGACTATCTGAGTCTGCAAGGGCGAGTGGACAGAGTTACTTTAATAACGTTTAATAACAGACATTCGTCTGATGTGTCAGGCTATCCTCGCTCATAAACACTTTGACCATGTGTTTCGTGCTTTAATCTTCCTCTGCATCACAGTGGCTCTGGAGAGACCCAGAATCCACCAGGGCAGTCCGGTATGGCGTTATTTTCCTGTTAAATGTCGAGAGCGCATTATTGTAGCGCGAAAGTACATTAATATAATGTATATTAATGTACTTAATCTCTCTGCTTGCGCGCGGAATATAATGTGCCGAGTGCGAATCAGATACACGCTGCTCTTGTAAGAATTTCCTCTGGGCTCGCTCAGAGAATATGCCTGCACTTAAAACGTGTTCAGTGCAATCGTGAATCTCTCCTCTTGCATGTGTATGTGCTTAGACTGTGTCCCGTGCGTTCGCGCATGCCTAAGTACTCTTCTCTTCAATTTCTTTTTATTTGTTTTATTAATGCCAAGGTATCAAAAATATAACTTTTCCTCTTTCTGCGGTTAAAAACAACGATTGCTCGATATTATGTATGAGGGATATGTGGATATACATTCCGATAAGTTGTAGTGTATCTTTCAACATACCTATGGTTCATTTGTGTTTATTTATGCTAATAAACTGAGATGATCGGTTCACAAGCCGCTTGAACTGAGGCACGTCACATTTACAAACGCCAAAACGGTATTATTTATTGATTGAATTTCGAAATAAAATTGACAGAATCTGAGAATTAGTTTCATGTGAAAAGTGACCTGCTCTGTCTGTGTCCGTGTCCTCTTTGCTCTGTGATTTTTCTCTGCGTGAGAACATGTGTGGCGTGAGGGCGTGTGAGTCTTAGTCTCAGTCGGCACGGGCAGCCCTGTTAACAGCAATAATAAACATGTAAATAATAGCTACATTAAAATGTTGCCTTCAGTTTTTAATGACGGTAATTCTGATTTGTCGCTCACTCATCCGCTCAACAGGCTTCTCTGTGATTGGCTACAGTGCTCAACAGTCTTCTCTGTGATTGGCTACAGTGCTCAACAGGCTTCTCTGTGATTGGCTACAGTGCTCAACAGTCTTCTCTGTGATTGGCTACAGTGCTCAACAGGTTTCTCTGTGATTGGCTACAGTGCTCAACAGGCTTCTCTGTGATTGGCTACAGTGCTCAACAGGCTTCTCTGTGATTGGCTACAGTGCTCAACAGGCTTCTCTGTGATTGGCTACAATGCTCAACAGGTTTCTCTGTGATTGGCTACAGTGCTCAACAGGCTTCTCTGTGATTGGCTACAGTGCTCAGCGCTTCAAACAGGAACGCTGTAAACCTGGACCGTCTGAAGGCAGCCGTCTATCTGCGTGTGTCTGTACTCAGTAAAACCAGTACTGCAGAAATACTAGTATCCTCACATTTGCACAATTTAATTATTTAACGTTTGAACAAAGTATCGGTAGGCTACTCTTGACAACACATACTTCACTGAGGTAAAGATAAGTAATAAGTTACAGTTTTCTCTCGCAAGTCTCAGCATTCTTCCTTTTTATTTACTGATTTACTTTTAACTCAACAAAAAGAAACTTGTACATTTCATTCTTGTTGTCCAGCCTAGTTGTGTTCTGCGGTTGGCTCCTCGAGGTGGTACGTCAGTTAGGGCTGGTAGTTCATTGGCGGGCACCCACACCACCCCGGCCTGTGACAGACGTTTCAATATATTGGTATTAAATGCATTTTCTGAGAATTTATATTTCAAGTTTTGGCTGCAAATGTCACGTCCATAACGCTGGAATTGCCCACTTTTAAAGAATGTATCCTCGACTAGTTTTTTGGTGTTGGTCTACGTATTTTATTATGTAAACTTCAAATAATACTAACAGTAATTTAAAGATGTGATAGCCCTACATCTTACACATCACACTCCACTGTTATGGTGGCCATTTCAGTAGATTTACTCACTAACATTGATGTGGAAACACAATAAGCATGGAAACTAACATAAGGTAGTATCGCGCTACAGCGCTCATTCTATCAGCTGCAGTTCTGGCGCCTCAGTCCCAATACTGTAAAACTCAACGTACAGTCACATCACATGTTAATGTCAACGCGATCTCATGAAAATATGTATCTATTTGTACGTTTTATTTGCACATTGCAAATGTATTAGTGATGGGAAGTCCGGTTCTTTTCCGCAAACCGGTTCTTTCGGACAGTTCGTTTCAATGAACCGGTTCAAAAAACCGGTTCACCAGTTCTTTTACGTTATCACGTAATGACGTCAATTCTATCATCCCGGCGTATAAATATACATTAAAATAAAGGCATTTGTAATCATAACTTCAGTTAAATAATAGTACTCATTGTCATAATCATCTTGGATAGGTTTCTTACATTTACGTTTTGAAAATGAACCCTGTAGTAGGCCTAAGGCGATGCGCAAAATATCTTAAAGTGAATAAACTGGTCTTCATCAATTTTATTTTATTTGTAATTAAATAAACTTACATTTCGCCGAATTGGCCCCTCATTCAAGTCCTTGGTTCACCCGTGCTCATGTATCAGCACAGCACATAGTCATAAACAGTATATAAACACAGCATCAGTTGGCCAAAAGAAAGTTCGGTTCAGAGACGGTGCGATCACGCATGCGCAGTCTCTCCAGCTCATCGGTTCTCCGTATCGAACGTGTCCGAAAGAAACAGTTCTCGGTTCTGTGCTGGTGATCCGAGAACTGCTGCAGCAACCAGTTCTTGATTCGAGAACCGAACCGTAGCATATGCCTGTGTGTGAGCTGAAAACTACTGAAACCTTACTAGGCTAATTCAGTCGACAAAACTAAAAACTCGATGCATGTCTCCAGTATGTTTAATACGTTATGTTTTGATTAACACTTTATAAACATTTAATGCACCCTTTAAAACCTTGGCAAGAGTTTACATCAAAAATGTATATCACCTTACTTAGAAATTAAATTATATGTTCCTGAAAATAATGTTTTAGTATAATAATAAATGTTTAGTTTTATAATCCATTCATTGTTTCCAATCTTTAAAATAATACAGTGAAAAGGCAGTAGCCTATGTGAGAAACATGTTTCTAACATGTTTTATTTTGTTACACTTATTGATGTTCAATAAAATAAAACATGCATTTCGTCCCTCTGAAAGAATTGCACGCATGCTCAGCTCATCAGCTCATCGGTTCTCAGCATGTCGAACGTGTCCGAAATAAACAGTTCTCGGTTCTGTACTGGTGATCCGAGAACCGCTGTACCACGTTCGGTAGTGCGCGCATGCTCTGTATCAACTGCTCGTGCTCATCACTTCTCTCAGCACAACATGTCTCAGTTCGGTGAACTGTTGGATTTACTGGAGTACCATATATGCCTACTCCGGGATATTGGTTTATTTTGAGTCGAAGGGACTGTCAGGAGTCAGGATTCAACTGTTTCGAACGATTCAGTCCGATTTAGTGTACTGGTTCAACCAGTTCACTAAAAAGAACCGGTTCAAAAGAACGATTCGTTCACGAACCGGCCATCACTAAAATGTATGCATTTGACGTTTGAATAGACGACTATACGTACAATACACGTATGTGGGTTTTATAAACATATAATTCTAACTTATTTTCACAAAAATTACGTATAAATGCTTACCTATGGTCTATAATTTAAAGTGCATGGGGAGAGCATGGCAGGGAAAGGTCTGCATTTTATAATGAGTGGTTGACTACCAAATTAGGATGTTTCTCAATCTTTTGAAATAATAATTATTTTAATAATACATTAGGGCGTCCAAATTGGTCATTCACTTTCCTTTAACCCACATGCACCACGCCGTTTCGTTTTAGTTTTTTTTTTAACTAAAGTTCCATAAGTAACATTATATTACATTATAAACAGTATATTTTGGAAGATTATGCCGACTAATTCATGTCAAGTAATAGTGTTTGCAAATGATTCATAGTTTGGGTACAGGTAGTGAAAATACACTGTATCGTTAATATGATTCATATTGCATCATTGCATGTTATTTATTGTTATTATATTGAATAGGCTATACATTAGGGTGATTGCAATAACAACCGATTATTATTCTGCTTGTTTGGATACTTGCCACATAAGTACATTAAGTTATAGCATAACTGGTCAAGAAGATCCAGATGAGCGGATTTTGGTTGGCGGAAAACCATAGACTGTATAAAAATAAATTTAAAACACAAGTGTGATGTCGCGACTGACCATTCAGAATCAAGTAACTATTTCAGGGTGCCTAAATAAATTAAAAAAAGTGGTTGTCAGGGATCACAGAGGATGCAGACAAGATGGTAAGGTTATTAGTTTTATTGCAGATAAAGCGGACATGCAGACAGATGGTGAGTAATAGCAACACAGAATAACAGTGAATGCTTAGCTGGTTTGTAAAGTCTTTCTCTTTCGTTCTCTTTGCAGATGAAGACGGGCTGAGGGCTGAAGGCTGAACAGGAATGCAGGCAGGACGGACCGGAGAGAATAATCAGCAGGTAGGTGATCAGGTAAGTGTTCGGGAGTCTGTGGGTCATGTATTGACGAGACCAGACACTGAGTGAAGGGAGACTGTGGGTTTTATGGGGAGTGCTGGTGATGGGACACAGGTGACGGTGATCAGTAATCAGGGGAGAGTGAACGGGTGACTTAATGACTGGGCGGAGAGAGAGAACGAGTGGGCGGAGGTGAAGATGAGCGTGGTAGTGAAGATGGAATCCTGACAGTACCCCCCACTCCCGAGGCGTCTCCTGACGCCTGAGAAGAGCTCTGCCGGCGGCGAGGTCGACCCCGACCTCTGGGTGCTGGACGATCAGGATGGTCTTCGTGGAACTGGGATAACAGGGCAGGATCCAGGATGTCGTCACGAAGAACCCAAGAACGTTCCTCTGGCCCGTAGTCCTCCCAGTCCACCAGGTATTCCAGTCGGGGACCTCGCCGCCGGGAGTCCAGGATGGTGTGGACGCGGTAGACTCGTTCCTCTTCTACAGGAACGGGAGGAGGAGGTATGTCCGAGGAAGAGCCATCTGTGGGGACAGGAATGACAGGGTCAGTGAAGGGTTTGAGCAGGGAGACATGGAAAGAAGGGGAAATCCGATACTGAGGAGGAAGGTTGAGCCTGTAAGTGACTTCGTTCAACTGCCTCTGGATGGTGAATGGTCCAATGTATCGAGGACTCAGCTTACGGCAAGGCAGTCGGAGGCGGATGTCCCGGGTAGATAACCAAACCTTCTGTCCAGGCTGATACTGAGGTGCATCAAGATGACGACGGTCCGCATGTTCCTTGTGCCTCCGAACAGCCTGTTGGAGGTGCACGTGAGCTGAGTCCCATACCCTCTCGCTCTGATGGAACCAGAAGTCGACAGCTGGAACCTCCGAGGGCTCACCCGACCAGGGAAAGAGTGAAGGTTGATATCCGAGGATACATTGGAAGGGGGTGAGCCCGGTGGTGTTCTGCCGCAGGGAGCTCTGGGCGTATTCTGCCCAGGGGAGGTAGCGGCTCCAGCTGTCCTGGTACTGGTGGCAGTATGATCGCAGATATCTTCCTATCTCCTGGATCTTCCGCTCAGTCTGGCCGTTCGTCTGAGGGTTGTATCCAGAAGAGAGGCTGACAGTGACCCCGAGGAGCTTAAAGAAGGCATGCCATACCCGAGAGATGAATTGGGGTTCCCTGTCCAAGACGATGTCCTCAGGGATACCGAAATTCCTGAAGACATGATTGAAGAGGGCTTCGGCGGATTCCAAGGCTGTGGGAAGACCAGGTAGAGGAATTAGTTTACACCCCTTGGAGAACCGGTCCACAGCGACGAATACGCAGGTGAAGCCTTCAGAATTGGTTAGATCAGTCATGAAGTCTATACTTATATGAGACCATGGTCGCCGAGGAAGAGGTAATGGCACTAGTTTGCCTTCGGGAAGTCTCCTCGGGGTGTTGGTTATAGCACAGACTGAGCATCCGCGGACGAATCTGGATACATCCTGGGAGATGGATGGCCACCAGTACCGTTGACTGAGGAGCGAGAGGGTACACTTGCTACCCGGATGTCCAGAGCCCGGAACGGTGTGAGCTGAGTCCAGAAGGGGTGTCCGAAGATGTGGAGGTACGTAGAGGCGCCCTTCTGGACCTCCCGGCAGAGCGGGCTGGCGAGCTGCCTCTTGGGTGATCTGCTGGTCGATATCCCAGAGGATGGGACTAAGGATCATGGCTGGAGGGAGGACGGGTTCAGGATGAGGGTCGGCTTGAGATGCGTGATGGAGCCGGGATAGTGCGTCCGCCTTACAGTTCTTGCTTCCAGGTCGGTACGAAAAATACAAAATCACTACAAAATCAAACCGGGTAAAGAAGAGAGCCCAGCGGGCCTGACGAGGGTTCAGTCTTTTGGCTTTTCGGAGGTATTCGAGATTGCGATGGTCAGTTATTACCTCAAACTGGTGGTTAGCTCCCTCCAGCCAGTGTCTCCATTCCTCCAGAGCCAGTTCGATGGCCAGCAGCTCCCGGTTGCCGATGTCATAATTTTGCTCCACCGGGGACAGCTTTCTGGAGAAGAAGGCACATGGAAGGAGTTTACGTGACTCGCCCTGCCGCTGAGAGAGGACAGCTCCTACCCCGGTGGAAGAGGCGTCCACCTCTACCACGAATGGAAGATCTGGATCTGGGTGAACGAGGATAGGAGCTGTAGTGAAGGCTTCCTTCAGATGCTGGAATGCTTGAATGGCACCGGGGGATAAGGACAGAGACTTGGGCCGGCCTTTGAGAGCTGAGGTGAGAGGAGCACTGATCTGACTGTAGTTTTGGATGAATCGTCGATAGAAGTTCGCGAAGCCCAGGAATCTTTGAAGATCTTTAATTGTAGAAGGTTGTGGCCAGTTCTGGATGGTTTCCACCTTCCTCTGGTCCATTTGGATGCCGTTTTGGTTAATGATGTAACCCAGGAATTGAACGGTAGAGATATGGAATTCGCACTTCTCCAACTTCAAGTATAATCAGTGCTCTCTCAGTTTCTCCAGGACTTGAATGACGTGATGACGGTGCTCTGACATGGAAGAAGAGTAGATGAGTATGTCGTCGATGTAGACCACTACGAACCGGTTGAGAAACTCACGAAGGACCTCGTTCATATAGCCCTGGAATACCGCAGGAGCGTTGGACAGTTCGAAGGGCATAACCCGGTATTCGTAGTGGCCTGAGGGGGTCACGAAGGCGGTCATCCACTCAGGCCACTAGTCGAATACGAATCAAGTTATAAGCACTTCTGAGATCCAGTTTAGAAAAGATGCTCGCACCACGAAGCTGTTCCAGGGCGGCTGGGACCAGAGGAAGGGGATAACGGACCTTGATGGTCTGGGAGTTCAGTTGACGATAATCAATGCACGGCCGCAAGCCTCCGTCCTTCTTGGCCACGGAGAAGAAACTCGAAGCGGCAGGGGAGGTAGATGGTCGGATGAACTGCTGCTCCAGGGCTTCCTTGACGTACTCCTCCATGGCCTTCTGTTCCGGGATGGACAAAGGATAAATGCGGCCCTTGGGAAGGATGGCTCCGGGTAGCAAGTCGATTGCGCAGTCCCATGGCCGGTGAGGTGGTAGTTTCGTTGCCAGGACCTTACTGAAGACATCCTGGAACGCCCGGGACTCCACTGGGATCTCGACTTGAATAGGTGTATCGGGGCTTTCCAACGAGGTTGAACAGACAGGGAAACTGAACTCACCCATGGATGACTTGGAACGGACTGAAGGTCGAGTTTTCCTGACAGAACTAAGACAGGATACGTGACAATCCTCACCCCAGCGAAGAACCTCTCCGGATTCCCAGTGGAGTGTTGGCTGATGTTGTACTAACCAAGGGCTTGGATAAACCATGGATTACTGGATTAGATTCTCTAATTCCATGCTGTCCTCATACACCACCAGCAGATGGCGGATGTTAGGGTTCAGGCCATGGAGAAACGCGGTGATCAGGGCGGTTTCGTTCCAACCACTGGATGCGGCAAGGGTTCTGAACTGTAAAGCAAATTAACTCACCTATGAATTTCCTTGACGAAGATTATACAGTTGATCGTGAACTGATAGTTCAGAAACAGTTTGTCCAAAGACCTCCTTGAAATGCCGCGTGAATTCAGTTATGGATTTTACCACTGTAGATTCTGAGTTCCAAAAGGACTGAGCCCACTGAAGTGCTTGGCCTGAGAGGAGAGAAATCATGAAGGTGACTCGGGCTGCATCGTTGCAAAACTGGTGTTCATTCATGGTGAAATATAGCGATGTTTGAAGAAGAAACCCACTGCAGTTCTCCGCCTCACCGGAGTAGGTCGCTGGCCGGGCCATGGGACGCGAATCGCGGAGGCAGTGAACGAAGTAGTGGGTGAATGCGGAAGTGGACGTGTTTACATGGAAGATATGGATGGAACAGAATCGGCTGGGAAATCTGTGTACAGGTCTTCAGAAGACTCCGCTTTCTGCATGTTGGGTCTGGTCTTCTGTCAGGGATCACAGAGGATGCAGACAAGATGGTAAGGTTATAGGTTTTATTGCAGGTAAAGCGGAGATGCAGACAGATGGTGAGTAATAGCAACACAGAATAACAGTGAATGCTTAGCTGGTTTGTAAAGTCCTTCTCTTTCGTTCTCTTTGCAGGTGCAGATGGGCTGAAGGCAGAACAGGAATGCAGGCAGGACGGACCGGAGAGAATAATCAGCAGGTAGGTGATCAGGTAAGTGTTCGGGAGTCTGTGGGTCATGTAATGACGAGACCAGACACTGAGTGAAGGGAACCAGTGGGTTATATGGAGAGTGCAGGTGATGGGACACAGGTGACGGTGATCAGTAATCAGGGGAGAGTGAACGGGTAACTTAATGACTGGGTGGAGAGAGAGAACGAGTGGGCGGAGGTGAAGGAGAGCATGGTGGTGATGATGGAATCCTGACACGTTCATTATAGGACAACCATACTCTTTTATTTCCTGACATTCTTTTAATCATACCCCATACTCTATCTAATGGTGTACTTCTTCCTAGAGATTCACAATACTTCCCCCAAAAGTTTTTCTTAACTATCTTCATTGTCTGCCTTACTATAGCCTGCTTCCTCTTATATTCAATTAAATTCTGAAAGTTATGTGTTCTTTTCAGGATTTTAAATGCCTTATTTCTCTCTTTAATTACCTTTGTGCATTATTGCGTCCACCACGGAACTATTTTCTTTCTGTTACTGCCTCCTCTTTTTGGTATCGACTCTTTTGCTGCACCTAAAATAATACTACTTATTTATTCATTCAGATCTTCTATTCCCTGATTTATACTAATCTTCTTTAATTTTTCTTTGGACAATATTCTAAACTTTTTCCCATCTACTTCCTCAAATTTCCACCTACTTACTCTCTCTTTCTTTTGCATGTCCCTTTCTCTTCCAATTTCTGTAAATATAGGATAATGATCACTCCCTATAGTGCTTTCCTTATTTACTTCCCAACTACTTATCCCTACCAAAGACTGGGACACCAACATGATATCTATTGCGGATTCTGTACCCTTACTTAAGTTTATCCTTGTACCAGATCCATTATTTAGACATACTAATTCCCTTTCATCCATTATCTCTTCTAAAATTTCTCCATTCAAATCTTATTTTCCACCCCACACCTTACTATGTGCATTAAAATCCCCACACCAAATAATTTTTCTTCTCCACTCCTCCAGTATTGATTCTAGTTGTACTCTCTCTAATTTCTTACATGGGTTATAGAAGTTAATCACTTTAATCTTTTCTTTCTTGTTCCATATTTCAATAACTATTACCTCTAATTCTTGTATTGTTTTTAACCTCCTATATACTATACCATCTTTAATAAATATTGCACACCCTCCTCCAATTCCATTTCTTCTTAGCCTGGGAAAACCCAGACAACTTCCGGCAAATTCAGATTTGCTCGAGAAGTAAGTCTGGCAAAGAGCTCATTCAAGCCCATTTCCATGGCCTAGAAATCGCGGCACCAATCAGAAACGTTGAGGCGGGCTTTACACAATGACGATCGCTCTGATTGGTTTTAGGTCTATCCAATTGCACCCAGAGGCATTTGAGCAACGTCCGTTCAACTTTTAAATGCATTATTATATTCAAATTGCAAACACATGAAGACAGTCTCCATGAAAGACACAGATGAACGTGCTACTACATTTCTCTCCGAAACGGTAGGAAATTAAATTAGATTTAATAGAGGATTTTAACTGTGACACGATGATTGACAGGGCAGTTTGAGTGACAGGATGCACGCGACAGATCCGTCCGATAAAGATGACGAAGTAGTATGTCCCAAAGCTTGCCTACTTTTTTGCTACACATTCAAAAGTAAATACCTTTTCTTCACAAAAAGAGTTCATACTTTTATGGCGTAGCTAGTGTAGCTTAGGCGAATTGGGACGCAGCATATGGCTTTACACGATGACGATCGCTCTGATTGGTTTTAGGTCTGTCCAGAGGCATTTGAGCGACGTCCGTTGGTGACGCCCCTTTGGAAGTGATTTGTCTATGGAGCTTTGCCAGACCATAACTCAGTTACTACTGAGAATGGTCTGGTTTTAACCAGGCTAATTTCTTCTATCTTCACGTATGGTATTATATCCTTTAACCCTCTGGGGTCTGAGCTGTTTTCTGGGCCCTGGAGGTGTTCTGACATGCTCTGACATTTGTGATTATTTCTGTTACTTGTGACATTTTCATGGCTAAAGTCTAATTACAATGTATTCAGCACAAACTCTGCTACAATAATATATCAGCAGCATGTATGTAAAAGTTTGTAGTTTTGAGATAATGACATTTATGCGTGGTTTGTGAAAATACAAAAATAATTCTCACTGAAATAAGGCCATGAAACCCAGACTGATTATTTCTTCACAAGACTTTTGAAAATTGTATGACGTAGCCTAGAATATTTGCTCTAAAACTATGTGAAAATCAACCTGACTGCTCATTTAGAGAAGACAATATATTGATTTAAAAATGTTACGACGTGTTTTGTGTGAGAAAGCTTTATGCGGGAGGTCATTAATATGTAAGCCTTTCACACCTGAGAAAGACAAAGACCCTCCCCTAACGGCCCTATTAGGAGCTATCAGGCTCTGTCATTCTGAGCAACCTTGCACAAAGAATGAGGAGATTTAAAAAATAAAGGATTTTAGATTGTTTGGATTTATTTACAACACAACATAATCCAAAGATACACAACAAATGACAAAAGAGCACTTATTAAAAACAATGATCCAAAGACAGAGACATTTGTGCCATTCCTAAAAACATTGTACATATCTTTCATTTCCAAGGTGTTTGATTTTCACTTTACCATGTTCATGTACAGAGACTCGTGTGAATGTTGAAGTCAGCAGGACTTCAAAAAAGAAAGAAAAAAGTGAACATACTGATATCAAGAGAAAGGCCTGCACGATTTTTGGGAATAAATTTTAGATTTTTCTGGTTAAAATTGCTTTTTAAAATTCACAGAATACACACACACACACAAATGTTTCCAACAATATATAATATAATAAACACCAGGTTTGTTGTGCCTTGTAGGCATAGGCTATGCGCAGTGCTGGATAAAATAATAATAACAATAACCTATAGCAGCCTATAAATCTTCCAAAAGATTTCAGTAACAACTAAGCTAGAGAAAAAAATATATTGATTATCATGTTACTTCAAATGTTTCCATTCGTTATGATGATATGAAATGAGCTAATAGTAAAAACATGAAGCCATTTGGTGCGTTTTGCTTTTCAAACGCGATCGCGATCCAAAATATGATACATTCAAACGCGATCGCGCTCAAATATAAAACATTATGGTTACCATGGTTACATATCTACGTTTGAGCAGATATCCACAAACACAGTAACAGTAAACACGGGTCTAAATATTATAATATTCACCATATATCGAGCAACAGTTAAACTGCAATGTGAAATTTATGCAACAATAACAAACTAATATGTAAGAATTTCTTACCTTACATCTTTCTTGTCTTCAAATCGCGTTCTTCTTCTGAGGTAAATCCAATGTAAGCTCACGGTGCGCCTTTCAAACTCGACGAAAAGCAGAGACTTGTGAAGTGTTTTGGTGTTTTGTTTTTGAGGTAATAAGCGCGATCGCGTTCCATGTGGAGATTAGCATGTGAATCTCTTTTGCGCTCGTGGGCGTGGTCAAATAAAAAATAATTAGGAAGCATTTGAGAAGCTGGACATCTTGTTGGTTTTATACAAATTACTTAAACAGAGAATATTTGTTTTCAGTTTGAATCCAATCATTTAAAAGTACACACTTAAATGATTATAAAGGTATATGGCTCATAAATGTGTGACAAGTATTTGCTGAGTTTGCCGACCTCAGAGGGTTAATAATGAAATCCAGATTAGGTTTGAGCCATGTTTCCTGAATACATATGATATCCGGTTTATTTCCTAGTTTATCAACATATCCCTTAAACTCATATCCATTTGCTAACAAACTTCTAGCATTCCATTGAATTACCAACATTAAGTTATGCTTTGAGAAGCTGTATCTGCATTCCCTTCTCCATGGCTAAGGTCAGCATGTATCTTTTCCCATGACAAATCTTTCATGTTTAGGAACTTAGCTGCTGCCTTAACTATGATTTTAATCTTCTCTGTCTTTGTTTTTACTTGTTCTGAGCAGTTTATGACATATGCTACAAAAAGCACTATCCTGTCCATTGATATTTCTGTGTTTTCCTGTCCTGACCCCATTCCTTCTTTAGTCGTACTAATGACTTCTTTCCCTCTTTCATTATTACATATTTTCACAGCCTCTGCATATGTTACTTTCTGATTTGATTTCACTTTTTGAACTTCTACTGCCTTTTTTCTGACTTCACAGCCCCCATACGCTGCTGTATTGTTCCCTCCACAATTACAACACTTTATTGTAACATTGCTCCCACATTCTCCATAGCCTGTTTCCTGTTTGCATCAAAGTTGCAGGCAGGAAATCCGCAGACAGGAAGAGAAAGCGTAAACAGCGTACAGAATGCAAACTCAAACAGGGTGACGGAGCCAAAACATATTTTACACTGGCACAAATATCACATCACGGTAAGTCTTCAGGAATTAATCTTCAGGATTATAATGATATCGAGCTCTAGGGATTCTGCTTTTAGTTTAGATTAATTTACAGACTGTTTTCAATCTGAAATATACAGAGGTGGAAAGTAAACATGTAAATGTTCCACACTTCCACTCTTCTGTAAGGCTAGGCGTTGGTTCACAGATGATCAGCTTTAGTGAGAACATTAGATATTAATAAGCAGTTTATAAATACAGCAATAAATGCTTTGTTCTTGATTTATAAGCATATCTATGATGCGTTTAATAATTGTATTTTCATACTTTATTAATGATCAATTTATCATTTCTAAATGAAGTATTGGATTATTTACAAATCAGTTATTTAGGAGTTGTCAGTGGTTCATAAGATCACTTAGAAAGTGTAAGTAAATGATTAATAAATGGTTTAAATACATATTATTATTAAGACATATAGTAATAGTTACTTAGTGTGTTAATAAATGCTTTATTAACATGTATTTCTACTGTAATTAAGGGTTAATTCAGGAAGTTATAAAGCATTTAGTAGTGGTCTGTTAACTATGTTTGTGAGCTCATCTAAAGTGAGGACTAGTTATGCCTTGTAAAGCATTTACAAAGGAGATTTAAAGATGGTTAAATACTTTTATGTTCTGTATCACTGTGTGTTTGTTTCCTTTATCTGTTTAAAAGATTAATGAGCCTTTAAATCTCCTTTATAAATGTGTCACAACGCACACACAGGGAAAAGGTAAGATCCAATCGCAAGTAATTTATTAGGGTAATCCGTACTCACAAACTAGTCCAGGCAAGGGTCAAAATCCATACAAAAGCAGTCCAACAAACAAGAAACAAACAGGCATGGAACACAGAGGTGCAATGACATTAAACAAGGAATCCGCCACAATCACAGAACAGACAGGGTATAAATAGACAGGTACAAACAATGTGACGAGAAACAGCTGTAAGCAATGATGAGTGATAAGGGACAGCTGAGTGCAATGAAAAGACAAGAATCATGGGGAATGTAGTACGAGAGTGTGCTGGACACCGTGAGGAAGGAGGACATCTAGTGGTGACCCAAGGAACATAAACCAGACACTGTGACATAACCCCCCCTCTATGGAGTGGCTCCCAGACACTCCAAGACAAGACACGGAACAAAACAAGAGTTCAGGAGGGAGGTGGCACGGTGGAGGATCAGGGGGAGGGACGGGGGGCCAGGTCCATGAAGGGAAACAGAAACAGGGGGTAACAGACTCAAAGGGGGCCAGGGTGACACAGACAATACATCAGGGGAACAGGGCGAAGCAAACAGTCCATCCGGTGGCCGGGGCGAAACAAACAGTCCATCGGGCGGCCATGGCGGAGACTTTCCCTCGGGCGGCCAGGGCGGAGACAACAGTCCATCGGGCCGCCAGGGCGGAGACTTTCCCTCGGGCGGCCAGAGTGGAGATAACAGTCTATCGGGCGGCCAGGGAGGAGACTTTCCCTCGGGCGGCCAGGGCGGAGACTTTCCCTCGGGTGGCCAGGGCGGAGACTTTCCCTCGGGTGGCCAGGGCGGTGAAGACCCCTCGGGCGGCCACGGCGGTGAAGACCCCTCGGGTGGCCACGGCACAGGAACTGGAACAGACACCAACGGCTCAGGCACTGGAACTGGCACCACCGACTCAGGCACTGGAACTGGCACCACCGACTCAGGCACTGGAACTGGCACCACCGACTCAGGCACTGGAACTGGCACCACCGACTCAGGCACTGGAACTGGCACCACCGGCTCAGGCACTGGAACTGGCACCACCGGCTCAGGAACAGACACCACCGGCCCAGGAACAGACACCACCGGCCCAGGAACAGACACCACTGGCCCAGGAACAGACACCACCGGTCCAAGTGTGTGCGTAGCCCACACACACCACATGGCTGTGGCCATAATGGCCAGTGTCGCGGTCACTGAGGGCTCAGGAACAGACGCCCCCGGCTCAGGCTCAGGAACAGACACCACCGGCTCAGGAACAGACACAGAAACAGACACAAGCACAGGCACAGACTCAGGAACAGACACTGGCTCTGGCTCAGGAACAGACACTGGCTCCGGCTCAGGAACTGGAACAGACACAGACACTGGCTCCGGCTCAGGAACAGACACTGGCTCCGGCTCAGGAACAGACACTGGCTCCGGCTCAGGAACAGACACTAGCTCCGGCTCTGGAACAGACACTGGCTCCGACTCTGGAACAGACACTGGCTCCGGCTCAGGAACAGACACTGGCTCAGGCTCAGGAACAGACACTGGATCCGGCTCAGGAACAGACACTGGATCCGGCTCAGGAACAGACACTGGATCCGGCTCAGGAACAGACACTGGCTCCGGCTCAGGAACAGACACTGGCTCCGGCTCAGGAACAGACACAGGCTCGACGGCGGCCATCTTGTCAGGGAACACAGGCTCGGCAGACGTGACATGAACACTCTCGGCGGCGGCCATCTTGTCTGAAGATACAGACTTGGCAGACGTGACGTGAACACTCTCGGCGGCGGCCATCTTGTCTGAAGACATAGGCTCGGCAGACGTGACGTGAACAGTCTTGACACTCTCCAGGATTTGATATAACCTCTCGAAGTACTCCAACAGAGTTTCAGCTGCTCTGTCAATCTCTGACTGCACAGGGACCTCCGAGACTGGGACCACCAGAACTGGGACCACCGGACTCGGGATCACCGGAACTGGGACCACCGGAACTGGGACCACCGGACTCGGGACCACTGGAACTGGGACCACCGGCACTGGGACCACCGGCACTGGGACCACCGGAACTGGGACCACCGGACTCGGGACCACCGGGACAGGGACCACCGGGACAGGGACCACCGGGACGACAGTGGCCTGCTCGGATGGGACGGCCTCCGGGACGACAGCGGGCTGTTCCGAGGGGAAGGCCTCCGGGACGACCGCAGGCCATTTGTGGACGACCTCCAGGGAGACAGCGGGCTGTTCGGGAACGACCTCCAGGTCTTGAGGAACAGAGGACGCCTGCTTCCTCCTTCTCCTCCGCCTACGACGGCAAGATGGTGGTATCGAGTCCACCGCCTCTGGAGGCCCAACAATCTCCGCAGGCCTTCGCACACACATGGAAAAATACTCCAGCAGTGAAATATGAGACCCTGAATCTCCTCCAGATGGAAAAACCTCACTCCGCGGTATCCACATATTGGTCAGTCCATTCTCTAATTCCGCCGTACTTGCTGGATCTTTATATTGGCGGATTCCTTCTGTCACAACGCACACACAGGGAAAAGGTAAGATTCAATCGCAAGTAATTTATTAGGGTAATCCGTACTCACAAACTAGTCCAGGCAAGGGTCAAAATCCATACAAAAGCAGTCCAACAAACAAGAAACAAACAGGCATGGAACACAGAGGTGCAATGACATTAAACAAGGAATCCGCCACAATCACAGAACAGACAGGGTATAAATAGACAGGTACAAACAATGTGACGAGAAACAGCTGTAAGCAATGATGAGTGATAAGGGACAGCTGAGTGCAATGAAAAGACAAGAATCATGGGGAATGTAGTATGAGAGTGTGCTGGACACCGTGAGGAAGGAGGACAACTAGTGGTGACCCAAGGAACATAAACCAGACACTGTGACAAAATGATGTTTACAAGATTAATGAGCCTTTAAATCTCCTTTATAAATGCTTTACAAGTCATAACTAGTCCTCACTTTAGATGAGCTCACAAACATAGTTAACAGACCACTACTAAATGCTTTATAACTACCTGCATTTGCTACATTTACTTACACTTTCTAAGTGATCTTATTAATCAATGACAACACCTAGTTTGTAAATAATAGTATACTTCATTTAGAAATGATAAATTGATCATTAATAAAGTATGAAAATGCAATTATTAAGCACATTATAGATATGCTTATAAATCAAGAATAAAGCATTTATAGCTGTACTTATAAACTGCTTATTAATGTCTATTAATGCTTTAAAATTGATGAATTAATGGTTTAGAAATGCTTATCTAATGATTAATAGCATGCAGTTATTATAAAGTGTTTATTGATTTAAAAACGATTGTATTGCTTCCGCTAAAGAAAATAGTCCGTTCCGTGTCCATAGCAACGCTGTTTTTCATGGCAACGGTCTGTTATACTTCGCAGCGTCTGTTATCAAGAAATAACAGCATTCTACATTGGAATTCAACCAAGCCATGTAATAATGAATATTAATGCTTTATAAATTATTAATGAACTGTTCATGGATGCTTAACTAGTGATTACTAGCATGGAGTTATTATAAAGTTACCTTAACTATTTTTTTTTACTGTATTTTTATATTTTCAAAATAATAAAAAAGGAAAATTTGCATGAGGCAAAAGTTTGGGCACCCTGCATGGTCAGTAGTAGTAATGCCCCCTTTTGCATGCATCAAAGTTTGTAAACGCTTTTTGTAACCAGCTAAGAGTCTTTTAATTGTTGTCATTTCCTTCTCTCTGGGCCTCGAGTTGGTTCACGTAGTGGTTTAGCGCAGCGCTTCTGAGGCCAAAGAGAGAAGGAAATGAAAAGTGGAATAAAGTCATTCTTTTTTTATTTATTTTTTGCGCACAAAAAGTATTCTCGTCACTTTATAGCTATAAAGTATAGTTACTTTATTTTAACTTAAGATTGAGCAACTGTAGTCACTTGGACTATATTAACAATGTCTTTAATACATTTTCTGGGCCAGCAAGTTATAATGTCTTAGAAGCCTATGGAGGAGTGAGCCAGCTCTCAGATTTTAATAAAAAATATCTTAATTTGTGTTCCGAAGATGAACGAAGGTCTTACGGGGTTGGAACAACATGAGGGTGAGTAATTACTGACAGAATTTTCATTTTGGGGTGAACTAACCCTTGCCGTTTTTAAGAGGAGCAGCGCCACTTCTTCTCCTGTGTTCAAAACTCATTCACTTCTTGGAGGGAGCCCGGTCTACAGGGTGTCACGTGATTTTCGTGCATCTAACCTGAACATTGCCATTGCCAACATCAGACCGAAAATATGGCAAAATGATTTACTATGGTGATAAGCATATGGTGATTTTTCTTAAGTATTTAAGTATTTGAAATACTCTAAATACACTCCCTCAAAATATTTTGTTACAAACTACATTTTATTTTTTCCACACCTGCAAAATACAAATTACAAAATACACTAAAGTAATTAAATACGTATTTAAAATACATTTAATTGAAATACTGCCCATGTCTGTCACTTCACAATTCAGTCCACAAGAATATATCAGACGCTGAAGTTTGTGCTGTGGACAGAGAAAGGTTTTCTTCTCATATTTGTTGCATGTCGCTGCACAGTAGAACAGTCCAGCACTCCAGAGTCTGCTAAATCCTCTTGTAGGTCTTCTATGGTCAACTGGTGTTTTGATTTGCCTTTCTAGTAATACGTCTTCCAGACTTTAACTTGACATCCACTGTTTCTGTAAGTTAATTTCTTAATTATATTATGAACAGAGAAAAACACTTTTCTATATTCTTATAGCCTTCTCCTGCTTTGTGAGCATCAATTATTGTAATTTTCAGAGAGGAGCCCATGGCTGCAGATTGTTGGGACAGGATTTGTATTCCTATTTTCGGGTGGGATTCTCTCTGAAATTTGTCCGAGAACTCTCCCGGCCGTGATTAAAACATGTGAAGGACATTGTCTGAAGTCTGTCTGGTTATTATTGCTGTGCAGCAAGTTAGTTAGTGAAACAAGTTATTTAGCGAAACACTAGAGACCTTATTCCCAAGTGATAGTGTTCAATAGGGGGCGAGACGTCGTTCGACTCTTTGTGAGACTCTTAGGCGGGGTTAGATTGCAGTCAGGTAACTCTAGTTCTTGGTCATTTTATTTATGCGGTAAGAATAGCTACGCTTAGGCGTCAACCCGCGCATTCAGAGGCAACTCAACTGAGTATAATATTTTCAGGTGTCAAGGACACTCGGTTCAACTTAAGTCAGGTGCGTAGAGGAAAAATCTACCACAACACAAACCAAGTTTCGTCACAATCCATAAAAGCTTTGCTGAGAAACAGCCTTAAATCTATTTTTGTGTGCTGAAATAGTTATTTCAAGAACAGTTTGACGAATCAACTTGAATTCCAGAAATTTTTGTCAGCGGGGTCTGTAGATGATCGGATTCGATTTTGGTGAAAATCGGATAAACGGCTTATATTTTGCAATCAAATCGTCTTAAGACCAGATAAGAAGAGAAAAATGTGTTTCAAATTTAGTCTCTAGGGCTCATGGTTCAAAAGTTATTAGTCAAATATTGACCTGTTGGTGGTGCTAAGCGGATTGAGCAGGAGACTCCAGATTTGCTTTGTTATTGAGTTAGACAGTCCTCTTGCCCCTTCTCTTTTAGCACCTAGCCCTTTGTTGACCAGTGTGGGACATTAATACTGTATGAAAGTTAACCCACTCAGGCTTTGGTCTTCATCGGCAGAATAAGTTTGATCGGTCAATGCTCAATTATTAATTGAAGAATAAAGCGAAGTGTCTTCTCTTCTGTCCTCTGTCTTCCTTCTCAGGTTTCTGCTCTCTGCTCAGAGGATCAGGAGGACACAGAGGACCCATCATGGCCATCGCTGACCAGCTGGTAGAGCTGATTTTCTCCTGGATCGAGGAGAAGGAGTGCGTTGCAGACGAGCTGGTGAAACTGGCTAAGAAGCTGGAGTCACTCAGGGAAAAATGCAATGCCAGTAAATGTGTTGGCAGCACATTGACGGTGATAGGAGGTGCAAGTATGATCGGGGCCGGTGTGGCCACTTTTTTTACAGGTGGAGCAGCTGCTCCACTTATGAGCTTGGCAGCTGCATATACAAGCATAGGTACCACTATTTCTGTAACGACTAAAATCACTGAGGGCTTCTTATCCAGCAGAACCATGAAGAAGGTGCAGAATAAAGAACAGAAGAGCATCCAAATTGTAAGAAAAATATCGCAACTGTTCCAGAAACTGAAGTCCGAGATGAAGGAGGAGTTAAACTCCTTTGCAGAACCAGATGAATTAGAGTATCACATCATGGCTGAGATTCTGAGAGCTATTGCGAGACGGAGTGGTCTGAATGATGAAATCATCAATGACTCAATCCTCAATGACATGCTCAAGCTCAAGCTTCACAAGTTTCCTCTGGAGATGATCAGTGATATGCACAGTTGCGGGGCTGGAGCGGTACGACGTTCATGGGCGGAACAACGATCAGGGGCGGGGCGACGATCAGGGGCGGGACACTCTGGAGATTGGTCGGGCACTTTTGACTCAAAGGGCTCAAGCCCACAGAGCACCCAAGAGATGGAGTTCAGCCGTGAACCTAAAATGCTGCCAACATATGCGTGTGCGGTCCTAACCGTAACCCTTTCCGTTTTCAGTTTGAGTCGTTCTAAACCAGGGATGGAATCTAAATTGTTTGAAATAGGTTTAAGGTTAATCTCTACACCTGGATTTAAAACAGCCCTGCGAGGAGGTGCCATGGTAAGATCCTGTACACATGTAGACATTAGATCACACATATAATTGCATTTTTTGTGAATATCATTGATTATTAGTGATTATTGGGTAACACTTTATATTAAGGTCCTTCTAATAAGCATAAGTTAATAGGTAATAAGGCCCTGTAAGAAAAAATGATGTGGACGTCGAAGATCTCAAAAATGAAGTTTATTACAGCATAGCAGTGGCAAGTTACACAAAGCACCTTGGGTTCACCGGCGTCAGAATGAACCCAGAACATACCCAATCCTAAACCCTTTATCCTGGTCTTAATGTAAATGAAGTTGCTCTTCTTGCAACAGCTGTGGTCTGTATGTTAATGAAATTGAGACACCCCATGGTCCCTAGTGTCCCACAGAAGGCTCTCTGTTGTTCTTTCAAATAAGAACAGTCAAAGGTTAAAGTGATAAGATTGTTTGAAGTCCCTTTAATCAAGATGTTTCTCGATTGCCCTCTGTCACTCCCAAACTATAGGTGACACCTGTGCCTCTGTGATACTATTTTCATATTACTGAGATTGGATGTAATCGTCTCTATATGATAATTAAGCTCTTTTAAATGTGAAAGGAACATTTGATATATATATATATATATATATATATATATATATATATATATATATATATATTGGAGAGGAAGTTGTTGGGAACAGAACAGAATTTCTTATAGCCCTTATAGGATGTTTAATAACAGATTTGAAAACACATGTATTGTTAGATAATAAGACGTTCATAAGGACTTTTAAGAAACTTGTTAACAGTTTAGACTGTTTAAGAATGTTTAAAAAAGCCTTATGAGTTTCTTATAAATGTTTATATTACTATTAGAAACACATTTAAGGTTAACTTAGGCTTTCTTTGTTGTTATTAAGAGTGATGTATTAGGTACTACATGTGGTCAAGTTTGCTAAAATGTAATTTTGTGGTGGAGCACAAAAACACTTTAAGAAAGCTCTTAAAAAGTCTTTTCTACTTTCCATTATTTTGACCTAAATCAATTTTCTATGAAGGGGCCTCAAACATTTATTGTAATTTATTGTTATTCTTTCAATATTGAGGTAAATTGTATATTGAACAACATTCTTTCACAATCAACATAATAAAAAAAGTGCATTTATAACATAAAAATGTAGGTCTTAAAAAAATCATTAAACAATGTTTAAACATTTATTTTGATATATTTATAATATGTCAACGTCTAGCAACCGCTGTTTTGCACATATCTCTTTCAGCATTCACATCACCAAATATATTGACTAACAATCATTACTTTCTACATTCATTTGATTTATATTTTAAATGATTTCCCTTATTTTAGTGTATTGGTCACAAACGAAAATGTACAGATGTGTGTATGTACAGATGTGGCCATTAAGAATGCGCATCACAGCATTGCCTGCCGTGGCCCTGGTCAAGTTCTCTGGCACATGCCGTACATCACCAGTAGGGGGCAGTCCTGTTTCTTTCTCAGTTATAGCGTGTACTGAAGACAATAATATGCAACGAATGTGATAACTTCTTTCAGGCGCGCATTGACAGCAAGTGACAGAGCTCATAAACGAGTGAGAACCAAATTAAAAATACTTAAACTTAAAAAGTATATTGTTGATGTACAGCTCAAATAGAAATTAAATATTAATAAAATATTTAATATAAAATATTAATCATTCGGTTATTAATGGTTTTTACATGCATATCATGGGCATTGCAACGAGTATGAGTAAAAGAGTGTTACAATAGAGGGCACAACAATGGGCCGAAAGGTGGCTTGGCGGTAACACTTTATTTTGATAGTCCGTTTGTTGAGACTTTACTAGTTATTAGTAGCCATTCAGTAGCTTGTCAACAGTGCATCAGTTGACATTCAACAACACTGTTTCAACAGACAAGTAACATACGTTCAGCTGACTGCCTATAGACTATAAGGTACAATTCAAGTGTTAATCTACAGATTTTACGAAAAAAGTGCCTGTTGACTGTCGATGTTATTTTGCAACAGGTTATTAACCAATTGTCGACTAACTTTCAATTGTCAACTAACTTTCTGTAGATTGAGTACCAACAACTCAAGATCAATCTGTCAGTTAAATGTCAACAGTCATGTCAGCATATGAAGTACATGATACTGTATATCCTACTCAAGGGGTTTCATATGCATCAAATTAATGATTATTTTAGCTGATTTAAAACTGTTTTTAAAAAATTGTTAACCATTTGTAGATCTGTTGATAGTCAACTAAAGATTAGATCTGTTGCTTGTCAACAAATAAATTGTTTATGATCAGTAGACTATTAATAGACATTCTCAACTAAGCGTTAGTAGATATATTTTAGGACTATCTAATTAAAGTGAAAGACAGTTGATATCAGTAGAACGTCTATAACCTATCAACAGATTGCATACCTAACCTGACTGAAGTAGAACAAACATGGCCAGCACATCAGAGGAAAAAAAAAATCACTTTTATTAAATAAAAAAATAAAAATAATACAACCCATTATTTACTAGGATATCACGATCACATCTGAACCATCTGATTATGTGAAAAAAATGATATTGAGCATTCCAAATGAGAAAACTCTCAATAGTCTACATCATTTCAAATGCCGAGGCCAAGATCAAAAGTTATAAACAACAAATAACAATAATTATTAACTAATACATTTAGCCTTTCATGACAATAAGTTTTACAGAAAATCGCATTTATTAAATGCAGTTTAACGTTATAACAGTTACTCATTTAAGAAATAATCTCTGTTCCTGCTGCAAACTCGCTTCGGAGGATTAACAGACAAGACTATAGTTTAAACCCTTAACAATACCTTCTTTAATCGTTTAACCATTTTGTAACATTTAGTTTATTTAACATTACGGTGAGACGCAAAAGGTGTTTTCTCCTATAGAACCATAATACACCAAAACACAATATAAATTAACAAAATACATCATTTTTATTAGCTAACGTAACGTTAGATGTAATCCAAATCTTTATAATCCATACGCAAGCAAGAAACAGATCCAAATTCAGCCCTTCATCCACACCCAGCGATCTCCATCTCGTAAATGTCAAATCCCGCGCTCGTGATGAATTTAAATTCAAAAATTGCGCCCTCAAGAAGCGTTACGACATGTTTTTACGGCAGTGATATCAAACGCTCATTGGCTCTCGCCTGCTTCGTCACAGATTGCAGCATGCCGTGTTTCAGTTGAAACAACATTGAAATGCAGAAGCGTCTTCACGCAGAGGGAAGCTGGGTTAACATTTTCATGGATTAATAACTTAAATTCTGCTCTGTCCCTTATACAAAACTATTATATACTGCCAGAGAGGACTGCAACACATCGTCATTTGAGCGACTTTTGGTACCGATTTACATTTTCGCAATAAATTATTATGATTACACATCTGTTGTTTTTCTTCATAATTTTAGCCTGCATAGTTTTAAGAAATGGTTATGGGTAGGTTTAGGGGCAGAAGTAGGATTAATAGTGGCTTAAAATATATTTTAATGCTATTAATAAAACTGGCATTTCCCTACACATCTCTGTCCATAAAGTGTTGTATTCTTTTTATATTCTGTATAAAATGAGTAATTTATATTTAGGTTTGGGAGTAGGGTTAAGGGAAGTTACATTTATCTATAAAACAGTATAAGGGAAATGATACAGATATCTTTATGATTCGTAAACGTTTTGTAGCTGTGAATTCGTAATAATTCTACGTTGCAGACATGTCTGTATCATACGTTTCAGCATCTATCCAAAAAAAGTATGTTTACGATATGTTGATAGGTTATAGACTTTCTACTGATATCAACTGTTTTTCACTTTAATTAGATAGTCCTAAAATATATCTACTAACGCTTAGTTGAGAATGTCTATTAATAGTCTACTGATCATAAACAATTTCTTTGTTGACAAGCAACAGATCTAATCTTTAGTTGACTATCAACAGACTATCTACAAATGGTTAACAATTTTTTAAAAACAGTTTTAAATCAGCTAAAATAATCATTAATTTGTTGCACATGAGACCCCTTGAGTAGGATATACAGTATCATGTACTTCATATGCTGACATGACTGTTGACTTTTAACTGACAGATTGATCTTGAGTTGCTGATACTCAATCTACAGAAAGTTAGTTGACAATTGAAAGTTAGTCGACAATTGGTTAATAACCTGTTGCAAAATAACATCGACAGTCAACAGACACTTTTTCGTAAAATCTGTAGATTAACACTTGAATTGTACCTTATAGTCTATAGGCAGTCAGCTGAACGTATGTTACTTGTCTGTTGAAACAGTGTTGTTGAATGTCAACTGATGCACTGTTGACAAGCTACTGAATGGCTACTAATAACTAGTAAAGTCTCAACAAACGGACTATCAAAATAAAGTGTTACCGGCTTGGCTTCTCCGTATGATGCAGCACAGGCCGGTGTGGTGTAGAGATGAGCATAGATATCATATATAAAGGCTAGATGTCTCGTGCGCGCTGCTGGCCAATGGAGGTCGACGTCCGCACGTGGCGGCCATCTTGCCACAGTGTTCTCGCTCACTTGTTTAATGCTGCATGTACTTTTAAATAACCATAACTTGCTCAATTTTCTACCGATTTTCAAACGGTTTGGTTTGTTATAAACGTCAGAGATGTAGTTATGACACTTTATACATATACTGCATACACATGAAAAATTATAACATACATGTTCAAGCATTCGGAATTATAGCCACGTTAATAACGTTTGGAAGAAATCAAACCGTTTGTAAATCTGTCAAGATTTCAGCGAGATATGAGGATTTGTGTGCGTGCTGATCATTCACCTTAATTCACAGCTTCACTGAGACAAGATGGCCGAACGGTGATGCCGGAAGTGACTGCGCCATAAGACATCTAGCGTTTATATGATATCTATGGAGATGAGTCCCAGCTTAGGACCGCATTAGTATGCCTGTTCTAAATCTGTTCTCACGCTAACTTGTTGTAGCTAACGTGAGCTGTTTTAGCGTTATGTGGTAGCTTTATGTAGAATGCTATATCCCGCTGCTATGAAGGCCTACAGCAGTATGTACAAGATAAGATAAAAATAACCGATAAAGGCAATTTTGAGCCATCAAGTAAAACATTATTTGTAAAGCGGTTTTCATAGTAGGTACACACACGAGAAATGTTTAATTTCACAATATATAGCTTCGGTTATATACTAGTATATGAAACATATAAGTTAACGGACATTAATGGTCATATAATATAGTTCAAACAACTTATATAATAAAGTGATTTTGTCTGATTTGTAACCAGGAACTAAAGCGATTACCCATAAAACATTCACCACACCGCTCAATTTTCGTTCAGTTTCAAGCCAAAAATTATCACCCCTCAACAGATAAAAAACTAAGATATTACCACAAATATTTAATATTTGATATAGTAATAATAATTAGTAAAATGGTAGTAAAATGTTTTTGTGTTTGGGGAAATTGCAAGCCATATTCTGGCTACACAAATAAAACAATCTTATAACCATTTATTTGTTATTTTAATGCATTTTACGCATTAGACTTCACATAATCTTATCAGCATGATGAATAAATTATTAACATAAACTGCAGAAAGGGAGCAGAGAATGTGACCGATCTAACTCTCACAAACACTCCTGTTAAAATCACAGAAGCTGACGACACTGCGACATGAATCTCTTACATGCGTAGAGCTTACATCTCAAACAATGCGTTTCAGCGATGACTAATCTGAACGCTGAACGCTCACCGCTGCAAAAGGATATCTGACTGAATGCCGCAGATGGATGGATCGAATGAACATTAAGTATTGTAGTTTGTTAAACCAATACTACCACTTTCTGTCTGTGTTTATTTTTCCAAACCTTTTCCAGGCCTGGAAATTGCTATTTAAAAATTCCATGACTTTCCCATGTTTTTCATGACCGTACAAACCCTGTATCTATGCATCTCATCTCATTATTATAAACTGAATTTTATAAAGCGCATTTCCCAAAATTCATCATGCAAGATTTATTGTAAAATACGTGATTTACCGATACACTGCCGTTCAAAGGTTTTTGATCGGTACGATTTTTAATGTTTTTAAGTCTCTTCTGCTCACCAAGGTTGCATTTATTTGATTAAAAATACAATACAAAAAAAAAAACAGTAATATTGAGAAATATTATTTCAATGTAAATCAGCTGTTTTCTATGTGAATATACAGTAAAGTGTAATTTATTCCTGTGATCAAAGCTGAATGTTCAGCATCATTACTCCAGTCTTCAGTGTCACATGATCCTTCAGAAATCACTCTAATATGATGATCTGATGATCAAGAAACATTTATGATTATAATCAGTGTTAAAACGGTTATTTACATTTTTATTTCAGGATTATTTGATGAATAGAAAATTCAAAAGAACAGCATTTATCTTAAGTAGAAAGCATTTAATTGCACATTGCAATTGTAATTGCAAGATAAACTAGAATGTATTTCCGGAGGAACTGCGAAGTGTGCTTGCTTGGGTGCGGTTCACTAACGTGAGCAGGTAGTGGATAAGGGTGCGTTGAAGTTTGCTTGATCTGAGAATTTCAACAATAGTACTTTTTTCAAGATTGTGCAAAAAGGTGAAAAGTTATGTGCATTAAGAGACATGTCTGCAATGTAGACTAGTGCCAATGGCCTTGTTTATGTGGCTTGGTGGTTGGTTTTGAAATAATTGGTTATGAATATACAGCAGAGAGTGGGAGTGTTTTGGGTGATGAAATAGTATTGAAAAGAAGTTGACAGTCTTCATTTACTGTATCCAATAAGCCAATACAAAACTCACCCAGCTGTTCTGTGGTTGAGTGTTCCCTTTGATTAGGAACAAATTTACTATCTCAAATTAAGGTCTACCATAATTAGCGATGCTTTGATTGCTGCTGTCAAGATGGTTGTCATCACCTACACAGAAATGTTGATTTTTATAGCCTACCGTCAGTCCTCATATTGTAATTAAATGAAAAACGCTATCAGTTTCACTATTAGCTTACTCTAACGATGCAATCGCAAAAACATGGATAACACTGTTTGGCCTTGCCTAACTTTATATGACATATGCGCCAAAATGCTAGAGTTACACATCCCGCTGCCATTTCAGGGCTTGAATTTGGGTGCGGGAATGTGGGGATTGCGCATAATTTAAACCATTCCCACAAGGTGAGCTTTTATAGTGCGAGAAATTCACGCACAAATATAATTGCTTCATCTCAGAACAAATGATTAAAAAATAAATTCACAGATGCGTGAAAAAATATGTCAAACTGTCTTTTATTTTCGAATTTATTTCCTCAATCAGCGCTGGACCGGCATTTTCTGTCTTCCGCTGAGCCCTGGCCGTAGACAGATCATGTTTCACGCTGTCAATGCAGTGGTCTGCGTTGTGCTGATCTTATTCACACTATCGAGTGTAGGTGCAGCATTCTAACATTGAGTCATAATGAGCTGTTTGTGAAGCTTCCAAATTATGTCATTTTAATCACGAAATTGAAACATTAAAAACCATTTTGCTCTTTATGGTGTGCGAGTGATAGAGCGCGGCAGCAACGAACCAACTGATTAGCTTGCAGGGTAACAACATTTAATGCTCGGCCGAACAGCTGATCATAGCTGTACAGGCGCCTTATTATTTTACATCTCCTTAAATATATATAGTAGTAAAGCTAATGCAAGGGCTAGAAATCAATTAATCTTTTGCTGATACGTCCTTGTCATCATGGAGAGCGCAGTTCATGGTTGCATAGCAACGACAGACGCCACGGGAGAGCAAGCTTGTGGAAAGGAGAGAGCGGCGCGCCCGCGCTTTCCACTTGTTTTTACCATAGACTGTAAAAGATAGGTTTTTACACATCTAGAGCAACGTTGTTGATTGTTTGAGCATGTGACTGCGCGTTTCTCCTTGTTTTCTATTGTTATGCGCAGCATATTTCCCGCACGCACAAACACAGCCACAGACAATTAATTGTTCGGTTAGCGAAGAAGAGCATGATCATGATGATGTATTTTGTATAAAGTTTTTTTTGTTGTAGTTATTAACTGTTTTGAGAACTGGAAATGCACAATTCATGCATACAAATCTGTAGATATTAATAAATGAAGATGATTAAATTAGACCGATGCATCACGAGTTACCCCCCCCCCCCCCCCCATAATCTTTAGATCCCCCCGTGACCCATGTAAGCGGTGGAATTCCCTCCCAGTTTAAAAAACGAAATTCAGGCCCTGCATTTATTAAGACAAACCTAGTAAAAACGAATGCAGTCTATTCACTGACTTGGCAGCTCTGTGAAATGTAATACAACTTTACAACAAGACCTACTGTCTAAATGCATTAACATTAAAAGTGTGAGGTGAAACTCTTTGGATAGACATAGGTAAATGGGTTTGTCAATTAGCCTGAAAAAAAAAAAAAAAAAAATTCAGATCTTGTGCATCCTCACATTGGAGTCCCCAGTTCATGTACAAAGTTTGGTTTCGATACGTGACAGCGTTCCTGAGATATGAACTACTTCCTGTTTTGGCGACTACGCCGCTGATTTCGTTTGGCTGTGACGGGCAAACGCTTACGAAAATCAAAAATCCTTCTAGTAACTTTTGTGAGGCTTGGTCCAAGGATCAAGTATGTCCAGTTTCGTGAAGTTCGGACCAAATTTGTGACCTGTGAAAAGGTTGTGGGAAGCCGTGGGAAAAATGCTCATTCTTAATGGCCACATCTGTACATGCGCTGCCATTTTTTTTTCTCTCTTTTCGTTTTTTTAAACAATTGTTGCCCAGTTTCTTACACTTCCTTTACTCCTCTGACAGGTATACCCTGTCTCTTTGCATACTGTATATATCTATAGTTCATTGTCCTATTTGGTTTCAGTTATAATCATTAACTCATTTTCCAAGAGAAAAGGCCTTTACACAGAGACACAAAGAAAGACTACAAGCCAAGCTGTTTTCAAACTAAGTAAATATTCAGACTAAAATATTACATCAATAAAATAATGATTAAATATGTAACATATTGAATAACATTGATAATGCAGTTTATCATAATATGCTGAAACAACAACAGGAAATGTATTAAAGATAAATAAATAAAATAAAAACTCAAGGGAAAACCAGGAGGGCAATCCAGCACAGTCGGGGAATTAATGGAAGAAAACTAGAAGAAGGGCACAGCTAACTAACTCAGGCAATATGGATATGGAGGAAACAGACAATACACAACACCAGACACTAGAGGTAATGTCTTGATTAGAAAGACATAAAATTTTTAGGATGTCTTGTTCACAATTCAATTTACCTCAATGTTGAAAGATACTGTAATTGTCCTAATAATTGTCCTTTTATTTTCGAAGGGCATTCTTGAGGCTGTGTTTTACAGAACGTTCGGTTTGTGGTCGTATTCAGTGAAAATGATACAAGGGCATTGCTTCCATGTCTCACAGCGGGTGTCAAATGTCCTAGTTCAAAATAAAGAGGAACGATGCTTTTATGAAATGTAGTGGCGTAAAAGTACAATATTATGCTTTGAAATGGAGTGAAGTAAAAGTTTCTCGAGATAAACATATTTTGTACAGATATAGATACATTTACATTTGTCACCAGAAACAAAATATAAAGACTTAAGGCCATTGCACACTGAGTCTGAAATTCGCATCCGAAATTTTCGCACGTTAAAAAATAAATACGACCTCACGTTATGTCAATCACGCTTGCACACTGTCTCCGAAACTTTCGCCGTTTTTCGCATCCGTAGCAAGCATTTTGAATGGTGTTTTGACAATTCAGAGCCACTGTACAAGCGAACGACAAAACCCATGTATTATTTGGGTATAAAATATAACCTGTATACTGTTCTGTCTGCCCAGCGCTTCCGCCGGCCGTGTGTGTGTATGTGTGTGTGTGTGTGTGTGTATGTGTGTGTGTGTGTTTGTTTGTTTGTGTGTGTGTGCGCCAGTCTCTGTTCAGGATCAATTGGTTCACGGAAATTGGTGGTCTTTGTTTTAATATGTGGTTCCAGTATCGCTAGCAAAGCATCAAACTGTTCCACTGACATTCTGAGGTAAATTTTTAATCGCTCGGGATAATTTTACAACTTGATAAGGAGGTGAAACTCTCCTTCCTCTCGGCGCAATCTCAGGATTGGATGGACCCAATATTTCCTCTTTCTTTTTCTCTTTTTAGAAGGAGGGCAACAAAATCATCCTCACTGCTTGACGAATCCATTTTGTATTTTTTGCGTTTTTTCCGCAAAAGTTTAATAAATACGCATCGGACTCAGTGTGCAAGGTTTCTGTGCGTGACGAATTTTAAGGCTGACGAACATGAAAAAACACATTACTTAGTGTGCAATGGCCTTTAATGTGTGCTAGTCATAATGAAAATAAATGTGTTTATAAACAACTATTAGAAACTCATAAGGCTTTTAACCTTTCTTAAGCAATCCATAAGCTGTTAAGTTTCTTATAAGTGCTTATGACTGTCTGACAGTCTAATAATAATGAAAATGAATCCTGTAATGATTGGTTCTTATTGAACATCAGGTTGTTGGAGGATATGGTGTATTAACATTGGAACTTCCTGAAATGATTGACAACTGGACCAAACTGATCGAGGAGAACCATGTGACTGAAGCCAGCCAATCACTGAGAGACACAGCCGAACAAATCCAGAAGACCACTCAGACAATGAAGGAACAGATCAAATACATCAAGTATGTTTTTAATTTAATATAAATAAAAATTGAGATTCTGTCACAGGTCGGGGATACGGTGGCACCGCGCCAACCGACCTCCCCGTTAACCCCTTGGCAGTGCCCTTCCGAGGAGCCCACAGCC
Organism: Rutilus rutilus; assembly: GCF_951802725.1. Lineage (NCBI taxonomy): Eukaryota > Metazoa > Chordata > Actinopteri > Cypriniformes > Leuciscidae > Rutilus > Rutilus rutilus. The sequence goes on from NC_140209.1 coordinate 78,191,974, forward strand.
CAGAGACGACAGACAACAGAGTAACAATTTAAAAGACTTTATTATTTGAATGATTCTAAAACTGGAGGCTGCATTATAGGCATCCATGCTTATAGGCATCCATGCAACAGCATAAAGAGAGGAGACATTCAGAACGTTCAGTATAACTTCAAGAAAGAGTACTCACAATGGGCGTTCAGCTGTGGTGACTCGGCATAGAAGACAGCGCTTTAGACGGTGGCTCAGCATATAGGTATCAATGCAACAGCATGAAGAGAGGAAACATCCAGAACGTTCAGTATAACTTCAAGAGAGAGTACTCACAATGGGCATTCAGCTGCGGTGGCTCAGCATAGAAGACAGCGCTTTAGACTGTGGTGGCTCAGCATAGAAGACAGCGCTTTAGACTGTGGTGGCTCAGCATATAGGCATCAATGCAACAGCATAAGGCGAGGAGACATTCAGAACGTTCAGTGTAGCTTCAAGAGAGAGTACTCACAATGGGCGTTCAGCTGTGGTGACTCGGCATAGAAGACAGCGCTTTAGACGGTGGCTCAGCATATAGGCATCAATGCAACAGCATGAAGAAGAGGAAACATTCAGAACGTTCAGTGTAACTTCAAGAGAGAGTACTCACAATGGGCGTTCAGCTGTGGTGGCTCAGCATAGTAGACAGCGCTTTAGACGGTGGCTCAGCATATAGGTATCAATTAGTGGTGGGCCGTTATCGGCGTTAACGCACTGCGCGCGCGATAAAAAACTCTTATCGCGCGATAAAAAAAATATCGCCGTTAATCTATTCTCCAAGTTGGGTTGGGAGCTGGCTCAAGCTACACAAGCTATGATGACGCAATCTACCCGCGGCCGAGAGGAACACCCGGCTGCAACGCATCATATTCGTCGTCATCTTAAGTAAACACGGCTGAAAGTGAAAGCTGGTGTAAAAGATCGGTGCAACATCCATTATTTGGACTTGGTTCGGATTTAAGCCGTCCGACGTAGACTGTGTGGTGTAACAGTTCGGTAAGTTAACACACGATCCAGTGTGATCCGTTCTACCACCTCAAATTCAAAACGAAACACATCACTGAATACCAGCGCGCGCGTATTATTCCCCAATATATCTTAGTGAGTGGTGTAGCACATAATCTCTTTTTATTAAAAGCGCCCGATTTTAAGAATCGTTGTTGTGTTTCTTTTTAACTGAAAAGCCATCAGTTAGACAATATTCTAATTTTAAATTTGGGGTTTCATAAGCTCCAAGCCATAATAAACGTTAGACCTACTTAAGTCTCTGCAGCTAGTGTACTTAAATTTTATTTATCTGCAAAATTATGTTGTATACTTACAGTTTTGCACAATATATGTTCTCAAAACTACATACACCCTTTAAAAAAAAAAAAAAAAAAAAAAAACACACAAAAAAAAAACATTTAACAGGGTCTGTGTAACCTGTTCTGAAATGGTTTTATTATAATATCGTTATCGCAAGAGGCTGCAATGTATATCACAATATGGATTTTAGGCCATATCGCCCATCCCTAATTGATAGCCTATAGTAGTTGATAATAACATAGGCCTACCTAATGTTGCCTACGTACGGTAACAGTACAGTAGTAACCTTTTAAAGTCTATGAGTAGAACAGCTTTCTCAAGCAGTTTGTGATGCATTGTGGAAACAGGAGATGAGCCCCTGGTCTAATGTGCCACCTGGCTTGAGAAACCCGTTCTCAAAGACTTACTTTTATAGTCATTATTTGGGTAGCACACATATTCTGAATGCCTTCGGCAGAATTCAAATGAGCCATTTTAATCTAGATTAATTTCAAAATTAATCTAGATTAATCTAGATTAAAAAAATTAATCTATGCCCACCTCTAGTATCAATGCAACAGCATGAAGAAGAGGAAACATTCAGAACGTTCAGTGTAACTTCAAGAGAGAGTACTCACAATGGGCGTTCAGCTGTGGTGGCTCAGCATAGAAGACAGCGCTTTAGACTGTGGTGGCTCAGTATAGAAGACAGCATGAAGAGAGGAAACATTCAGAACGTTCAGTGTAACTTCAAGAGAGAGTACTCACAATGGGCGGTCAGCTGTGGTGGCTCAGCATAGAAGACAGCGCTTTAAACTGTGGTGACTTAGCATATAAATATCAATGCAACAGCATGAAGAGAGGAAACATTTAGAACGTTCAGTGTAACTTCAAGAGAGAGTACTCACAATGGGCGTTCAGCTGTGGTGGCTCAGCATAGAAGACAGCGCTTTAAACTGTGGTGACTCAGCATATAGATATCAATGCAACAGCATGAAGAGAGGAAACATTTAGAACGTTTAATGTAACTTCAAGAGAGAGTACTCACAATGGGCGTTCAGCTGTGGTGGCTCAGCATAGAAGACAGCGCTTTAAACTGTGGTGACTCAGCATATAGATATCAATGCAACAGCATGAAGAGAGGAAACATTCAGAACGTTCAGTGTAACTTCAAGAGAGAGGACTCACAATGGGCGTTCAGCTGTGGTTGCGTTCAACTCAGATGCTTGGATCCTCCGTCCATCGACACGTTGTTGTTGCACTTTTTCCCTCGCTGCAAACACTGTACTCCGCCCCACAAGTGCAATCACCGCAATATCACTCTAATTAATCGTGCAAAGTTCAGCAGACACCGCAGTATCACTCCAATTCCCCAAAACTAGAACAATGCTCAAGTCCAGCGAGATATTTCCATGCCGGTCGATGGCGGACATCTAGTGAAACAACACAAAGTGGAACACTTATCTTTCTAGTGGTAGCTCCGATGTATAATCCTTCCCTCCTCAACTCCACAGCTGATAATTCATCACCACATGCACGGATTCACTGGAAGAAACTGGCCAGATGAACTGAGCACGTCCTCTCAACACTGCACTTGTCGATTTTTCCCAAAAAAAGCTCACGCCACAAATTATCAACGTCACAGCTTACATACCCACACTCCTGTAGAACGCTGCTTTTATATCCTTCTCTCGCATATCACTCGCGTCTTTGTTCTCTCCCACAGGTGCGGCCAATCTCTCATAATCAATGTGAGCTGTCTCGAGTTCATGCGCACTAGCCACCGGAATCAGACTCGGGGTTTCCGGAAAGACGTCCGGGGGGGAGGGGGAACAACAAAAGAAAAGTTCCGGCTTTTAGTCACCCCGTGACATCCCCCCCTACCAATGGGTTCTAGTCCCTAGAACCCCGGACCAGACGTCCATTCGCCATACCTCGCCGGCGGTTGTCCCCGATTGTCGCGCTGTGAGCGTCGGGGTGGTGATGGCGGGAGTGGTAAAGGTCCACGGTCCGCTACGGGTTCTGGTTCCTCAGGAATCACCCCTCAGCCTATTCCTAGGGGTTCAGGCATCTCAGGGGGCGTCGGGACCGTCCTTACGGGTCCCGGATAGTTGGGACAGGGCCGAAGCAAGTTACGGTGTAACACTCTTTCGGGGCCCAGCCTCCCCTCGGGGCGGAGGACGTATACCGGCTGATTTGGATCTTTTTGCCGGTCCACCACGTAAGGCGTAGCCTCCCAACGGTCACTCAACTTCCCTTTTCCTTGACGTCGATTATCCCTCACTACTACTCGCTCTCCCGGCAACAACGGGGCCTCTTTGGCAGTACGATCGTACAGTCTCTTACTCTTAGTTGCGGCCCTGCTTAGGTGTTCGGTGACTCTCTCGTAGGCAGCGTGTAGCTGTTGGTGATGCCGACTCACCCACTCAGTAGTGCTCGGGAACACGGCTCTCCAGAGGGCTGCAGCTGTAGTAGTAGCCGTCTGGTCCGGAGTGGGAATGGCCCAAGAATACTTAGTAAATAAGTCTGTGACTACCAAGATGTTCTGAAATGGGTCAGCCGGCCGGCTCAACGTCAAGAAGTCTACCCCCACCATATGTAACGGTGCCCGTGGTCGTACTGGGACAAGGGGGGCTTTCACTTCTTTTCGGGCCTTAAACAGCAGACAGCGGGGACAATCTCGGACAAACTCACCCACCGTCGCTCCCATCCTAGCCCAGAAGAAATGTCTCCTCAATAGCGACAAAGTCCTATCCTGGCCTTGATGGCCCATCTGGGTATGGTAGGCGTGGAGTAACGGCTGTACCTGCCCTGCCGGTACTACCACCTGTTACACCGGCTCACGGGTAACAGGATCCTGGAACGCTCGGCAGATCACCCCCTCCTTTAAACAGAGCCTCTCCCATTGCCCACGAAGCAACCTCACCGTCTCCGTCTGTCTCGCGGCATCCCACAATAGGGAGCCCTTCTCCAACCACTTCCAAACGACCATCAAATCAGCATCCCTCCCCTGCAGCTCCTTCCAACGCTTAGGGTCCCAGCCCCAACTCTCGGGAACATCGCTGTTACCTGCTCCGGGGGCTTCCACTATTCCCACCAGGAATTCCTCTTGGTCCTCCCTCGGAGGGGCCTCGCCTAGGTTCTCCCCATGGTGCACCGGGAGCCTGGACAGTACGTCCGCGTTAGCATGTTCTCGCCCTGGCCGATACTGGATCTGATAGTCATAGTTAGCCAACTGAGCCACCCAGTGTTGCTCGACTGCGCCCAACTTTGCTGTATGCAAGTGTACCAAGGGATTATTATCCGTCACCACCTGTACCTTAGCTCCCCACAGATAGTCCTTGAACTTTTCGCTCATGGCCCACTTCATCGCCAGTAGCTCGATTTTAAAGGAACTATAATTGGAGTCGTTCCGTTCCGCCGGGTGGAGGCTCCGACTGGCATAGGCGATCACTCGTTCCTCGCCTTGTTGTCGTTGCGCCAGTACGGCACCCAACCCCAAGTTACTTGCATCGGTATACAGGACGAATGGGAGCGAGAAGTCGGCATATGCCAGGATTGGGGCCCGTAGCAGTCAAGTCAAGTCAAGTCATTTTCATTTATATAGCGCTTTTAACAATGTAGATTGTCTCAAAGCAGCTTTACAGAGATAAATGTATAATTTAACGTAAGATTGTTTTGGCTTTATAGCGGTTCTTTAATAAAGTTATTTTCCGGCTAAAGTTAGTTTTGATTGATTCGCTTCCGTCGCAACGATCATTTGTTTTTAAATTAGGGGCCGCCAAGACGACACCATTCTCTCTACACAGACTTTAAACGCGAACCTGTGAGAAACGCTGATGGCGTTCAGATGCGCATTAAGAACGGGTTCTATAGTTATGTGCGTTTGAATATATGTGTGCAGGTTTGGAATTCCCTACAAACCAAACCTAAACAAATTACTGGTGTTTCCTTATAGTTTTGATTCAGAATTTTATTTTATTTTATCAATTCGGGGTAGATACGCAAATTGAGTTTTCCCGACGACGCGTTATCTGTAGAGTGGGAAAGGGATCCTCCATAGGGAGAGACTAGTTGGCACTTCAGCACTGCGTTGACACCGGGTCCAGGCGAAGGTCCTTCATCAGATCTGGAAACGGCCTGGATCCGGCAGGCTGCGGGAAAACCTTGGGATAAACAAAGACACTAAAATTAGCGTAGATGCCATTCTTCTCATGATGTAACAAGTACATCAGGATTTATGGGAAGTGTTCCCGGTTCCAGCTGACCTAATCTATGCAGCCTAACATTGAATTATAGAAGTCTATAATGTATTATGTGAACGCTATGTCAAAGAGATGTGTCTTTAATCTAGATTTGAACTGACAGAGTGTGTCTGCTTCCCGGACAATGGTAGGAAGGCTGTTCCAAAGTTTTGGTGCTAAATAGGAAAAGGATCTACCGCCAGCAGTCGATTTAGATATTCTAGGTATTATCAACTGGCCGGAATTTTGAGATCGCAATAGACGTGAAGGAGTATAATGCGTTAAGAGCTCGCTCAAGTACTGCGGAGCTAAACCATTTAGTGCTTTGTAAGTAATCAGCAATATTTTAAAATTGATGCGATGTTTAATAGGGAGCCAGTGCAGTGTTGACAGAACCGGGCTAATATGGTCATACTTCCTGGTTCTGGTAAGAACTCGAGCTGCTGCGTTTTGAACTAGCTGTAGTTTGTTTATTAAGCGTGCAGGGCAACCACCCAGTAGAGCATTACAATAATCTAGCCTTGAGGTCATGAACGCATGGACTAATTGTTCCGCATTTGTCAATGAGAGCATATGACGTAATTTAGATATATTTTTAAGATGGAAAAATGCGGTTTTACAGATACTAGACACGTGACTTTCAAATGAAAGATTGGTATCAAAGAGCACACCCAGGTTCCTAACCGACGACGAAGACTTAACAGAGCAGCCATCAAGTGTTAGACAGTATTCTAGGTTATTACGTGAGGAAGTTTTTTGTCCAATAATTAGAATCTCTGTTTTTTCAGAATTTAGAAGTAGGAAATTACGAGTCATCCAATTTTTTATATCAGCTATGCATTCTGTTAATTTAGTGAATTGGTAAGTTTCGTTAGGTTTTGAAGAAATATAGAGCTGAGTATCGTCGGCATAACAGTGGAAGCTAATTCCATGCTTCCTAATGATATCTCCAAATGGCAGCATGTACAGAGTGAACAGCAGCGGTCCTAGTACTGAGCCCTGTGGTACGCCATACTGAACTTGTGATTGATAAGACATCTCTTCATTTACTGCTACAAACTGATAACGGTCAGATAAGTATGATTTAAACCATGCTAGTGCAATTCCACTAATGCCAACATAGTTTTCTAGTCTATTTAAAAGAATGTTGTGGTCAATGGTGTCAAACGCAGCACTAAGATCGAGTAACACTAATAGAGAGATACAACCACGATCGGATGATAAGAGCAAATCATTTGTTACTCTAACGAGAGCAGTCTCAGTACTATGGTACGGTCTAAATCCAGACTGAAAATCCTCGCAGATATCATTTCTTTCTAGAAAGGAACATAGTTGTGAAGACACTGCCTTTTCTAGTATCTTTGACAGAAAAGGTAGATTCGAGATCGGCCTGTAATTGACTAATTCTGAAGGATCAAGTTGCATTTTTTTAACAAGCGGTTTAATCATAGCCAGCTTAAAGTTTTTTGGTACGTATCCTAGAGACAAAGAGGAATTAATGATATTAAGAAGAGGATCTATGACCTCTGGAAGCATCTCTTTCAGTAGCTTAGTCGGTATAGGGTCTAACATACATGTTGTAGATTTAGATGATTTAACGAGTTTAGTAAATTCTTCCTCTCCTATAGCAATGAATGAATCAAATTTTTCCTTAGGGAGACTACAATGCACTGCCTGATGCGATACTGTAGTAGACGGTTGCATAGTTATAATTTTATCCCTGATATTATCAATCTTATAAGTGAAGAAGTTCATAAAGTCATTACTGCTGTGCTGCTTGGAACCTTCTGTGTTTGAAGCTTTCTTTTTCGTTAGTTTAGCCACTGTTTCAAATAAATACCTAGGATTATGTTTATTTTCTTCTAATAGGTTTGAAAAATAAGCAGATCTAGCAGCTTTTAAAGCCTCTCTGTAAGCAATCGAGCTCTCTTTCCATGAAATGCGAAATACCTCTAATTTTGTTTTCTTCCAGTTGCGCTCCATTTTTCTGGCTGCTCTCTTAAGGGCCCGAGTGTGCTCGTTGTACCACGGCGTTGGATTATTTTCTTTAATCTTCTTTAAGCGCAAAGGAGCAACTGTGTCTAAAGTGCTGGAAAAGAGAGAGTTAAAAGTTTCTGTTGCAATATCAAGTTTTTCTAAGCTATCCGGGATGCTGAGATGATGAAACTGATCAGGAAGATTATTAATAAAGCAATCTTTAGTAGCAGAAGTGATAGGTCTAACATATTTGTAACACGGAGTTGGCTTTGCAGCCTTGGCTAAATGTAATTTACACGAGACTAGATAATGATCTGAGATGTCATCGCTCTGCTGCAGAATTTCAACGGCATCAACATCTATTCCATGTGATAATATTAGATCTAGAGTATGATTACGACGATGAGTAGGTCCTGACACGTGTTGTCTAACTCCAATTGAGTTTACAATGTCTTTAAATGCCAAACCCAATGCATCTTTTTCATTATCGATGTGTATATTAAAATCACCAACAATTAGTACTTTATCTGCAGCCAATACTAACTCTGATAGAAAGTCCGCAAATTCTTTGATAAAGTCTGTATGGTGCCCTGGTGGCCTGTATACAGTAGCCAGCACAAATCTCAAACGTGATTTATCATTTTTACTATATATTTTTACATTAAGCACTAACACTTCAAAAGAATTATATTCGAAACTTGATTTCTTAGTGGTTTTGAAAATATTACTATAAATTACAGCAACACCACCCCCTTTGCGTTTAAGACGAGGTTCATGTTTATAACAGTAATCTTGCGGGGTGGACTCATTTAAAGTAATGTAATCGCTTGGTTTTAGCCAGGTTTCTGTCAAACACAGCACATCTAGGTTATTATCTGAAATCATATCATTAACAATGAGTGCTTTTGAAGTAAGCGATCGAATATTCAGCAACCCAAGCTTTAGCATTTGCTCATCTGTATTATAGCTGTTTTTTATTTGTTGAACATCAATTAAATTTTTAACCTTAGATGGGTTTAAACATTTTTTGGATTTCCAAAATCGGGGAACAGACACAGTCTCTATATGATGATAGCTAGGTGAAAGAGGCTCTATGTGATAGGATTTATCTGACCTGGGTGACGCGAGGCCGCTAGCAGACGGTTGGTTTAGCCAGTCTGTCTGCTTCCTGACCTGGTGCCCAATTTGTCATGTTTGAGCTCTAAGACTATGAGCCATATTACTAGATAGAAGAGCAGCACCATCCCAGGAGGGATGAATACCATCTCTTTTCAACAGGTCAGGTTTGCCCCAAAAACTTTTCCAATTGTCTATGAATTCTATATTATTACACGGACACCACTCAGACAGCCAGCGATTCAGTGAACACAATCTACTAACTATCTCATCACTCCTGCGAACAGGAAGGGGGCCAGAGCAGATTACAGTGCCTGACATCGTACTTGCAAGTTCACACACCTCTTTAATATTAATTTTGGTGATCTCCGACTGGCGGAGTCGAACATCATTAGTGCCGACATGAATAATGATCTTAGAGAATTTACGATTAGCATTAGCCAGCACTTTTAAATTTGCTTTGATGTCAGGCGCTCTGGCTCCCGGCAAACATGTGACTATGTTCGCTGGTGTCTCTATTTTCACGTTCCGTGTGATCGAATCACCAATTACTAGGGCACAATCAACAGAATTCTCAGTGGGTGTTTCACTGAGCGGGGCAAATCGATTTGTTGTGGTAATCGGAACGGAAGAGTGGTTTTTTGATCCGCGACTAGAGCGATCCCTCACTGTCACCCATTTGCCCGGCTGCACAGGCTCTACTTCAGCTGGAACCGAATCATGTAAAGAGTTCACTATGCTATGCGCATCCAAAATAGTATCTAAAGCTCTAGCACTCTTACTATCCTCAATTAAAGTTTGGATGCGTGTCTCTAATTCTGAAATCTTCTCTGTCAGCCTAACTGTCTCCTTACATTTATCACATATAAATCCTACATTGCCAACAGAGAAGTCTATGCTAAACATGTGACATGAAGTGCAGGTGACAATAACAGGACAAGACATTACTCACCGTGTTTGTTGACTGATTATTACTTACCTGAGCTTTTGAACTCAAAGGCGCGAGCGCGCGAGAGAAAAATAAATAAATAAAACAGCTGAGCGCACGGGTGGCGCGTTAACAGGCTAGCAGTAGCGAATTAGCGTGTTGTGTTAGTAGTAAGTTAACGGAAGCTAGCGATGTCAATCTGAGATGTTGGGTAAGCTGTATTTAGTATAAACAACTACAAATTGTAGTAAATGATGGTTCAAAACAAAGAAATACGAGGCTAAGACGGAGCTTACAGCACCGAAGCAAACACACTCACAGCAGGCAGCGAGGCAGACAGGAGCCAGTTGTTGTTGGAGACTTCGGAAGGCTATTTTGCATGCGTCGCTCCAGATCACAGAAGGGGAGCCGCGACCCCGCAACCGTGCCGTGCCCACAAGCAGTTGATTTAATGGCTTGGCTATCTTGGAGAAGTCTCGAATAAAGCGCCGATAATAGCCCACAAACCCCAGGAATGACCGCACCTGTCGAACCGTCTTCGGAGGCTCCCATCCCTGTACAGCCCTCACTTTCTCTGGATCGGGAGAGACTCCTGCCGCACTGACGCAATGGCCCAGGAACTTGACCTCCCGCCTAAACAGCTGGCACTTGTCCGGCCGCAGCTTCAGCCCGTATTTTTCCATAGCCTGGAACACTTGCTCCAGGTGGAGTAGCTGGCTAGCAAAGTCTGGGGAGAAGACGATTACGTCGTCCAGATATACCAACGTGGAGTCCACCAACTGACCTCCCAGACTCATCAGCCTCTGGAAGGTGGCGGGGGCGTTGCAAAGGCCGAACGGCATCCGTTCCCACTCGAAGAGACCAAAGGGGGTCGTAAACGCGGTCTTCTCCCGATCCCCCTCCTCTACCTGGACCTGCCAGTACCCACTGGCAAGATCCAACGTGAAGTACCAGGCAGCTTTGGTTAAACTAGTCAACGAGTCTTCGATCCGGGGCAGGGGGAAGGCGTCCTTCTTGGTCACACTATTCAGTTTCCTGTAATCTACACAGAATCTCCACGCTCCGCTCTTCTTTTGGACCAGGACAATCGGGGCCGCCCAAGGGCTACTGATTTCGCGAACGATGCCTCTCTCTAGCATCCCCTGTAACAGGGTACGAACTTCGGAATATAAGGTTGGTGGGACCGGTCGATAGCGCTCCCGGCTGGGTGCAGCGTCCCCCGTAGGGATCTGGTGCCTCACAATGCCCGTGCATCCATAGTCCTCTTCATGGGTGGAGAATATATGCCGCCATTTGTTCAACAAAGCTTGGAGCTGACGCTGTTGTTCCTCCTCCAGCCCCTCTCCCTGTAGAGCTTCGCTGGTCAGATGGTCAGGCACTTCACGGTCGCTCAGACCCGTTCGCTGGCCCTCAGGTGCAATAGCCACCTCCACCACTGCTGCATCCACTCGGCTGAAGCATATGTCTCGGCTTTCCCGTACCTGTTGAGGCTCCACTGCCGTTACTCGAGCCAGTTGTTGATGTCGATAGAGACTGACGGGATAAGGACTGCTGTTCCTGACTTTGACAATTACTCTGCCTCGGCAGACGGCGGCGAGCCCTCGGGCGACTTCGACGGCCCGGCACGCCCCGTGTGGTTCCACAAGAACCCAGCCATCCGGCCTACTTGACCGTACTGGCAAACGAGCCCAGACGAAAGCCTCGCTCCTAGCCGGAACGGAAAGGGCATACCTGCAGGCCACTCGTCCGGTTTCCTCCCAGTCCCACTGTGCTCGAGCACTATAAATCCGTTGACAATCTGCGATTATACCTTCCCACTCCCTTGCTTCTTTTGATGGGGGCCTCGGAGCGGGCCGACTCCGGAACAACTCCTCCCAACACTCCGATATCACATTCATGCCCAGAAGGGCTCGGTGGGCTCCCAGACACTGATCCCGGACGATGACAATGCCCTTCTGTTGGACTCCAACCCCTCTGATCTGGAAGTCAGCCACTATGTATCCGATATACGGGATGTCAAGTCCATTCGCCCCTCTAAGGGTGAGCCAGGGTGCTTCGGTCCCCGGGCTGCGACATTCATGGAAGAGTTCTCGAGACAAGTTTTCTGCGAACAAGGTGACTTGTGAACCGGTATCGACCAGACACTGAAGTTTGATGCCGTTGACTTGGATTTCAACCGTCGGACAACGTCCAACTAACTGGTCTCTAGGAACAGGCAAGGAAGGGGGGTCGATTGTGGGGGTCCCGACCACTTGACCCACAGTGGCCGGTAACCTTAAAAAACCCCTTGCGACCCACGCCGTGAACCACACTGGCGACTCATGTGTCCCGCCTCTCTACAGTGATTACAAATTGGCCGTCCTTGATCATCCCACTGGAACCGAGCTGGGCCCGGTCTTCCCGGTCGGCGTCCCATCTCCCGACTTCCCTCGGAGTAAGACCGCTCCCGCAGCAAAGGCACCCCACTAGGCCGGCTTCGTTGGAGCTCACCGATCAAGGTCTTAGAGAGTTCAGCCATCTGTTCCTTAACGTTTTTCATGAGCTCTGCTCGTAGCTCCTGCTTCCAATCGACCACAGTCGGAGCAGTAGGGGGACAGGTCCCGCTCGCGGCCATGCAAGCGGGCGGATCAGGTGTCTCGGCGTGATCAGCTTCTTGGGCCAAAGCCTCGCGGCGAAGGGCTTCGAAAGTCAACGTGGGGTCCTGGCGAAGTTGCAACCGTAAGCTCTGACGAATCGGTCCGTCACGAAGCCCCAACAGGAATTGATCTCGTAATAAGGTATCTTCTTCTCCCAAGCCATGATCCGCTCGTTCCTTCAGGCGGGTATACTGCTCTCGGAGACGCAAGGAATAAGCACGGAGGTTCTGTCGGGGGCCTTGTCGGAAATTGAAGAACTGGGCCCGGAGCGCAGCGACTGGAGTGGTGTCCCCATATAGTTCAGTAAGAACGTCGTAAACTGTCTTGGCGGTGGCTCTGACAGCTCTGGGTGCGGCCTGGACCTCTCTCTTGGCTTCCCCCTCGAGGGACCCCAGTACAAACTGCAGTTTCTGTGGTTCACTCAGCCCTTGTAACCCGGCCAAGTATTCGGTCGAGTCTTCCACTCGTATAAGTTCAATTCCGAACCAGGCCCCCCAAATCGCTGCGCCCACGGTGCTCCCATGAAAACGGGCATAACTTGGGGTCTAGCGGCCAGTCCCTCTTCATCCGCCATCTCCTAGCTACGGGTGCTCAACTCAGAAGGGCTATCCTGCCGACTACGCCAGATGTCACAGGTCGGGGATACGATGGCACCGCGCCAACCGACCTCCCCGTTAACCCCTTGGCAGTGCCCTTCCGAGGAGCTACCCCACAGCCCAGAGACGACAGACAACAGAGTAACAATTTAAAAGACTTTATTATTTGAATGATTCTAAAACTGGAGGCTGCTCTAAATGTGGACGGGGGGTAAGTATCTGGACACCAAGGTCAGGCCCGTGGTGGGCGAGTATGGCACTGGGGGAAAGACTCTCGAACACAGGGGGCGCAGATCCTCACTCCTTGTGGCCGTTCTGTCTCTTACAAAGGGGTGGGCACAGGGAACTCGATGGGGGTACTCTTTATCGTTGTTTTCTACCTCACAGAATCGGGATTCGGCTAGCCAAGCGAGGCACCACTACAGGAGGTGGGAACTCTTCCGAGGACGGGCCGGAACCAGCAAGGGAAGGACAGGAAAGTGGCAGTACTAATTCCACAGCAGCAGTTGGATGAGAGTAAATGCACTAACGTTGAGCATCTGTTCCACAGGGTCAGCCTGGACCACGGCCGGGAAGGATCGTCGACTTGGACAGAAACGGCACTACAGGAGGTTCGGGACGACATCAATGTGGGTAAGTAGCTATATCCTCTATTCTTCGGCTTTTGTGTTTCAGGATCAATGCGCCACCGGAACGGCTCTAGACTCGGGTTGTACACCTCTTCGAGGGCTGCGTGGAGCCGCCACTCTGGCCTCGGGAGATCTGAATCGAACTCGGGTAATCAGGTCAAGCCGTCAATGGTGGTGCTTCAACGTAGGGGACAAGGCTCTTGGAGGTAGTGGCGCGAGACTGCGGCTTCAAAGCATACAGCTTACGAGGAAGGACCTTCAGGCTGCTCGGTATAACTTCAAGAGAGAGTACTCACAAGGGGCGTTCAGCTGTGATGGCTCAGCATGGAAGGCAGCGCTTTAGACTGTGATGACTCCGCTTATAGGCATCCATGCAACAGCATAAAGAGAGGAGACATTCAGAACGTTCAGTATAACTTCAAGAAAGAGTACTCACAATGGGCGTTCAGCTGTGATGGCTCAGCATGGAAGGCAGCGCTTTAGACTGTGATGACTCCGCTTATAGGCATCCATGCAACAGCATAAAGAGAGGAGACATTCAGAACGTTCAGTATAACTTCAAGAAAGAGTACTCACAATGGGCGTTCAGCTGTGGTGACTCGGCATAGAAGACAGCGCTTTAGACGGTGGCTCAGCATATAGGTATCAATGCAACAGCATGAAGAGAGGAAACATCCAGAACGTTCAGTATAACTTCAAGAGAGAGTACTCACAATGGGCATTCAGCTGCGGTGGCTCAGCATAGAAGACAGCGCTTTAGACTGTGGTGGCTCAGCATAGAAGACAACGCTTTAGACTGTGGTGGCTCAGCATATAGGCATCAATGCAACAGCATAAGGCGAGGAGACATTCAGAACGTTCAGTGTAGCTTCAAGAGAGAGTACTCACAATGGGCGTTCAGCTGTGGTGACTCGGCATAGAAGACAGCGCTTTAGACGGTGGCTCAGCATATAGGCATCAATGCAACAGCATGAAGAAGAGGAAACATTCAGAACGTTCAGTGTAACTTCAAGAGAGCGTACTCACAATGGGCGTTCAGCTGTGGTGGCTCAGCATAGAAGACAGCGCTTTAGACTGTGGTGGCTCAGTATTGAAGACAGCATGAAGAGAGGAAACATTCAGAACGTTCAGTGTAACTTCAAGAGAGAGTACTCACAATGGGCGGTCAGCTGTGGTGGCTCAGCATAGAAGACAGCGCTTTAAACTGTGGTGACTTAGCATATAAATATCAATGCAACAGCATGAAGAGAGGAAACATTTAGAACGTTCAGTGTAACTTCAAGAGAGAGTACTCACAATGGGCGTTCAGCTGTGGTGGCTCAGCATAGAAGACAGCGCTTTAGACTGTGGTGACTCAGCATATAAATATCAATGCAACAGCATGAAGAGAGGAAACATTTAGAACGTTTAGTGTAACTTCAAGAGAGAGTACTCACAATGGGCGTTCAGCTGTGGTGGCTCAGCATAGAAGACAGCGCTTTAAAATGTGGTGACTCAGCATATAGATATCAATGCAACAGCATGAAGAGAGGAAACATTCAGAACGTTCAGTGTAACTTCAAGAGAGAGGACTCACAATGGGCGTTCAGCTGTGGTTGCGTTCAACTCAGATGCTTGGATCCTCCGTCCATCGACACGTTGTTGTTGCACTTTTTCCCTCGCTGCAAACACTGTACTCCGCCCCACAAGTGCAATCACCGCAATATCACTCTCATTAATCGTGCAAAGTTCAGCAGACACCGCAGTATCACTCCAATTCCCCAAAACTAGAACAATGCTCAAGTCCAGCGAGATATTTCCATGCCGGTCGATGGCGGACATCTAGTGAAACAACACAAAGTGGAACACTTATCTTTCTAGTGGTAGCTCCGATGTATAATCCTTCCCTCCTCAACTCCACAGCTGATAATTCATCACCACATGCACGGATTCACTGGAAGAAACTGGCCAGATGAACTGAGCACGTCCTCTCAACACTGCACTTGTCGATTTTTCCCAAAAAAAGCTCACGCCACAAATTATCAACGTCACAGCTTACATACCCACACTCCTGTAGAACGCTGCTTTTATATCCTTCTCTCGCATATCACTCGCGTCTTTGTTCTCTCCCACAGGTGCGGCCAATCTCTCATAATCAATGTGAGCTGTCTCGAGTTCATGCGCACTAGCCACCGGAATCAGACTCGGGGTTTCCGGAAAGACGTCCGGGGGGAGGGGGAACAACAAAAGAAAAGTTCCGGCTTTTAGTCACCCCGTGACAATTCTACCTCCTGTAGGTGTGTAAAGAGTTTACATTTCTTATCTGAGACAGCAGCAGTTTGATTCATGTCAGATGAAAGTGGACCCTTGCAACTTAATTAGTCGTCAGTTCTCAGATGTTTTGTCAATTTGAGACACAATTTGCCCACAGCATCTCCAGGGCAAACCCCAGCATCCTCCGTATTTACCCCTCATGATCATTTTGCAGCCCATTTGGGATCCTTCCTTCTTAGCCACAGCCAGCCTGTCTGTCGGCCTGGCCTCCAACTCCTAAGGGATTCAGTAGTGGCTACAAAACCTCTACAACCAACCTCTAGTGGGAGCATCTGGGTTCGCCAGCCCCGTTGTACTGCTTCGGCTGCTAGTTCTTAGTACTTCAGCTTTTTACCTTCATTCACTTCACCCATTGTATCCCCATTCAATGGCACAGTTAATTTCATGATGAACAGGGACTTTTGCAGGGTTGACCACAAGATCAGGTCAGGCCTAAGGTTAGCTGTAATTATCTCAGGTGGAAAGCTGAGCTTCTTGTCTAGATCAACCTGCATTGTCCAGTCTCGGGCAGCACCAAGTAGGGATGATCCCATGTTCTTAGTTGGCTTCACTGGAAGCTGTCCTGCTCTTATGAAGACGGGTTTTTGAAAATCCAGGCTCTGGGAGATTGAGGACATTGGTGGTGATTATAGGGATGGGTACTGATGCGTCTGTTCTGCTTTCAGTACCAGAGAAAATAAGAAAATACACTTCCTATTTTATTATTGCTAAATAAACATTATCTTGCACCTTTTATCTCACCAACCATTTCTAATTTGCGATAATATTAAGACATTCGTCAATTTCGTCTAGTTTTTTTGTTATTCACAAGAAGTGAGATCTCTTGTGTGCAGAGTCTGTCTGTCTCGCGCTACAACATGAAAGGTCCCGCTTAATCATAGAGCGATGATGGCGGAGGGAACCAAACGCTGTCGTGGAAATTACTTTCATGACTTTAAATAATAATTGGAAGACAGCTGGAAATTTCAAAAGTTATAAAGATCTTTATTTCTTGCAAGAAAGGCTGTTCACACATCAGTCAGAGTCTGATATGAGAAGCGCAAGGGGTTAGTTCCCTTTGCCATTGTTATATACCCCTAACACATCCTGGGTAGGCTACATCAGGTCTTGTTTACCTTAAAAGGAAACATCTTTGTTCAAGATTTCTCGTCTAACATAAATTCTATCTAGACAGAACAATACCTTGTCTGCTAAAGGTTCCTGTTGTTTAGCTGCTGCTCAAATTCACACATTTTGCCTATCTTTAGTTTGATCCAAGCTGCGCACACATTTTTCACACTTGAAGTACAACAATAGGTCACTTTGAGTACACAGTCTCTTTGCTACTAAGTCGTCTATCACCCAGAACATTTCGTTCCTGTAAGCTTGTCTTAACTTATGCATTTCTAAAACTTGGTTACATATCTTTAATAATGTGCTTTTAGCTTATATGATTATATTTCTTTAAATGCTTATGAGTAAAAAAATGAATGTTCAACGTTAACACAAGTTACCTAGAAGTAAAAACACATCTCAAAGTAAAAGAACACATCTAAATGTAAAATTTCCATTACAACGCTCAAAAGTGTGGTTACACTTCTAGAGCTGATGCAGAAAACTCTACACTGGTTTACACTGGCAGAGTCTCAATCTGCGAGTCCTGGTCAGACTCAACCTGCTGTGCCGAATCTCCCTAAATAAGGCTTGATCTCGAGTTCATTCAGATGAAAGTAGTGACGGGTCCTTCATGAACTGTATGAAATGAAATGTATGCGTCTGTCACGTGGACTCGGAAGTTAAAGTAATTATTTATGTTCCCTGTAAATTATTTTTGACTGCATTATAATGATTTCTTAATTCAGAACATGATAAAGATTGAGTAGGTGGATGTGTTCAGGGAATTTGCCTGTTAAAAGTATAACATTTAAAGCCCCTTAAATGAACGAAATGACTTGAAAAAAGATTTGTTCTTTTTGATGAACGAGATCGAACAAGAGATTCAGTGAAATGATCCGAACTTCCCATCACTGGATGAATGATCAAGTTTACCCCCTTTAACTTATGAACTGTTTGCTGAAATAAAATGAACAACAACACTGAAGTAAGAGAATGAGTTATATCTGTCAATCTAATGTGCGCAGGGAAGATTTGTTCATTACAATAGCAACAGCAGCTCCTGTGAGTTTGGGGACCAACACAATATTAGGTGGTCATAATGGTATGCCCGATCGGTGTGTGTATATAGCACATTATATACTTGTATACTTATAGACTTGACTTGACTATTGTGTGATAGTCCATTTTATTGCCTTTATGTACTTTTTCTACACTGAAAGCTCCTCTCACCAACACAAATTCCTTGTGTGTCTGTAATCATACTTGGCAATAAAGCTTATTCTGATTCTGATTCTGAATACAGGGGGAAACATTTTTCATTTTTAAAATCTTGTAAAAAAAGATTGATCAAACAAATAATCTAACTTTTTTTAATGAATTAATTAAAATCAGACAATATTTAATAAAATATTTTAAATTTTTTTTGACATCTGGATACCACTGGTAGACTAAATCATCCTAATGGTACATTTACTTGTTTTATTCACAGGAAAATGTTACAAGAGATTATTGAGCAGAAGTTACAAGAGACTAAGCAGGAGTTACAAGAGCATGAGCAGAAGTTACAAGAGCTTGAGCAGGAGTTACAAAAGCTTGAGCAGGAGTTACAAGAGCATGAGCAGGAGTTACAAGAGCATGAGCAGAAGTTACAAGAGCATGAGCAGGAGTTACAAGAGCATGAGCAGAAGTTACAAGAGCTTGAGCAGAAGTTACAAGAGATTGAGCAGAAGTCAAAAAAGACTGAACAGAAGTCAAAAAAGACTGAACAGAAGTCAAAAGAGATTGAACAGAAGGAAGACAGCGATGAAGAGACTGAGGGTCCTCCTGCAGTGAATGTGGGGTTGCTCAATATTCGTTCAATCAAAAGTGACAAGGCACAAAAGACAAAAAGAGTCAAGATAAAAGACATCATAACAGATAATAACCTGAAGGTCTTTCTCACAACAGAGACATGGTTAGATAATGACACTGCAGATGAAGCCCTTAGGGAAGCTTCACCGCCAAACTTCACGTTCCATCATGAGCCCAGGGAGGGTAGAGGGGGAGGTGTTGCCATTCAGTTTTCACCGGTGTTGCGAGGTCAAAGAATTACTTTTGGCTTTAGAACAACCTTTGAATATGTAGCCACAGCTCTGCAACATGACAACTGGAACGAAGCTGTTCTGTTCATAAATGTGTATCGCCCACCGAGACATAGCAGATCTGAGTTTAACGCTTTCGTTGATGAGTTTAACATGCTCTTGAAGGAGGCTTCCACATGCTACAACAGTATCATTGTGGCTGGTGATTTTAATGTCCATGTCGAGGAATCCCATACGCTGAGAACATTTATGTTTGAAACGAGCTATATGATCTCTGACTTTGCACAGCATGTACAGGAACCAACACACGAATCAGGTGGCATCCTGGATCTGGTTTTCAGCAGAAATGTTGAAGTCTCTGATGTCCGTGTCCGTGATGATGAGATTTCGGATCATTACACCATACATTTTAGCATTAGGCCAACTTTGCCAAAGTGAAAAGATACAAAAACTCAAGCAAATCAATTAAAACCGTAAGAATAATGATTTGTAAATATGTGCAGTCAAGTTGAGTCATATTTAATTATATATAGCGCTTTTCAAAATACACATTATTTAAAAGCAGTTTTAAACAAAATAATAATAAATATAAATAAATAATTAAATATTAAATAATGTTTTAATGCTTTACATTGGGAGAGTACATCTCATACAGTGATCAAATAATTATGTGACTATGTTGAGCAATATAAATACCTAATATAATTATAATATAATTTAAAAGCAATATACTTTAATTTTGACGAACCCTAACATAATTTAACATAGTTTAATTAACCCTAACCCTAACTTCTAGTTATAGAGACAAATCTTATTTCACACAACATTATTATGTCACGGTATGTGTATCATAACTGTGATTCGAAATGACTCTTATTGCAGTTTAAGATTATACACTCA
Source organism: Rutilus rutilus (assembly GCF_951802725.1). Lineage (NCBI taxonomy): Eukaryota > Metazoa > Chordata > Actinopteri > Cypriniformes > Leuciscidae > Rutilus > Rutilus rutilus. The sequence continues at coordinate 78,211,782 of NC_140209.1, forward strand.
CCTAAAGGATTATTAGGAACACCATACTAATACTGTGTTTGACCCCCTTTCGCCTTCAGAACTGCCTTAATTCTACGTGGCATTGATTCAACAAGGTGCTGAAAGCATTCTTTAGAAATGTTGGCCCATATTGATAGGATAGCATCTTGCAGTTGATGGAGATTTGTGGGATGCACATCCAGGGCACGAAGCTCCCGTTCCACCACATCCCAAAGATGCTCTATTGGGTTGAGATCTGGTGACTGTGGGGGCCATTTTAGTACAGTGAACTCATTGTCATGTTCAAGAAACCAATTTGAAATGATTCGAGCTTTGTGACATGGTGCATTATCCTGCTGGAAGTAGCCATCAGAGGATGGGTACATGGTGGTCATAAAGGGATGGACATGGTCAGAAACAATGCTCAGGTAGGCCGTGGCATTTAAACGATGCCCAATTGGCACTAAGGGGCCTAAAGTGTGCCAAGAAAACATCCCCCACACCATTACACCACCACCACCAGCCTGCACAGTGGTAACAAGGCATGATGGATCCATGTTCTCATTCTGTTTACGCCAAATTCTGACTCTACCATCTGAATGTCTCAACAGAAATTGAGACTCATCAGACCAGGCAACATTTTTCCAGTCTTCAACTGTCCAATTTTGGTGAGCTCGTGCAAATTGTAGCCTCTTTTTCCTATTTGTAGTGGAGATGAGTGGTACCCGGTGGGGTCATCTGCTGTTGTAGCCCATCCGCCTCAAGGTTGTGCGTGTTGTGGCTTCACAAATGCTTTGCTGCATACCTCGGTTGTAACGAGTGGTTATTTCAGTCAAAGTTGCTCTTCTATCAGCTTGAATCAGTCGGCCCATTCTCCTCTGACCTCTAGCATCAACAAGGCATTTTCGCCCACAGGACTGCCGCATACTGGATGTTTTTCCCTTTTCACACCATTCTTTGTAAACCCTAGAAATGGTTGTGCGTGAAAATCCCAGTAACTGAGCAGATTGTGAAATACTCAGACCGGCCCGTCTGGCACCAACAACCATGCCACGCTCAAAATTGCTTAAATCACCTTTCTTTCCCATTCTGACATTCAGTTTGGAGTTCAGGAGATTGTCTTGACCAGGACCACACCCCCAAATGCATTGAAGCAACTGCCATGTGATTGGTTGATTAGATAATTGCATTAATGAGAAATTGAACAGGTGTTCCTAATAATCCTTTAGGTGAGTGTAGTTATATCGCACTCATATTCATTTAATCAGAAGGCTACTAAAAAGTAATTACTTATAGAGATATTTACTCAAAGTAAAAGTAATAATCTAATAGTTACTCGAGTAAGTAAAGTAAAAAAGTATCCAATAAAAAAAATACAAGTAGCTACAGTATAGTCACCATTTACTACGGATCAAATATATATATATATATATATATATATATATATATATATATATATATATATATTGTTGGGTGAAACATGCAATTCATTCTGTTATAATTAATGCCTCATAATATATAAGCTTCTAATTGGGTATTAAGAATAATTGTAAGAAAAGTGTTGTATAAGAAAAACACTTTCATAAGGTTTTTATAAGAAACCTTATTATATGGAAACAATATTAAAGGTTTTTATAAGAAACCTTATTGTTAAGAAAAACACTGTAAAGAGTTTTTATAAGAAACCCTTGAATCTGGTTCATTAGAAAAGACACTGAGACTTGGTTTTATAAACGTTTATTAAGAAATTGTCATTAAGAAAAGACACCACAACTGTTGTTTGTAAAGTCATTTATTGAGAAGATGGTTTATAAAAAAGAGACACTGCAATTGGTGATGTAAAATCATTTATTGAGAAGATGGTTTATAAAGAAAAACAGACCACACTGAATGTTGTAAGCATTTATTAAGCATATGGCAGAGTATAGAGAAATTGAAAATGTATTAGAAAGAGCTTTACCAAAGAAAGAAGAAAAATGCAAACATTACCGTCTATGTGTTGCGGACGAGACACAGAAGATACAGCGATGAAGAAAAGGTCCAGAAGAAAGAGGACGGAGAGACAAAGGCTTTATAACCAAGGCCTAGGGGGTTTCCAGGAGAGGATGACCAATGAACAAGTTTTAGGGAGTTTCCAGGAGGAGATTTCTGAAGATGTCCAAAAGTTGATGGACTTTAAAAAGAGCTGGAATGACATGTCCAGTCAGATGCTGATTCACCAAGGACGGCCTCTCCGGTGTTAGATGCCTTGCCATTGCGCCTCATGAAGATGAAAGCTTGTATATTATTTGGTTTTGATTTACTTTTATTTTTATTTTATATATTAGTACCGTTTATGTAAACTAGTTAACCTGTATTTAATAAAAAATACATATAATTGAAATTAAGAAGCTCGCCTGCCTTAAGTCTCTGTTTTACAAAATATTGAGCTGAACTAAACCACGGAGCAGTCTTTCGACTGAATTGTAAGTATGGACATTTATATACTTATTGTTTAGAACGAATTCGACTGACTTTACCTAACCTGAGAATAAACAAAATAAGGTAGAAGGTGTCTATATTTAAGACCCAAACAAGGGGTTAAATTAAGCACCATAAAACAAGTTTTAACCAATGTTTTCATTTGCAGGTGCTCTTCTTCTCTTCCTGATATCTCCAAAACCCTTTCGGGACAGTTACTTCATTAATTAGCTTCCTTATTCTCCTTTTTAGGGAAAAAAAAAAAAAGGAAAAAAAAAAAGAAAAAAAAAAACCCTTTGACTGTCCCACAAAATGAGTATTCAAAGTTTTTGCCACATCATTTTTTTTTTTTTTTTTTATCAAGAGAACATGTTGAAGATTATGTGGACCAAAAGACCAACTTCCTATCAGTGCAGATGCCAACCACAAGCAACTTCCTAAAACCCCGTTCTTTCCTGTGAGACTTCTCTTCCAGTAGTGTAGGCTAGAGGCCTTCAAAACACATCTGGCTTTTATAACTCAAACTCTTTCTACAATTGTCTTACAGATAGAAATCACTAATTGATCGGTCTGTATTCTATCTATCAATGCGTACAAGTGCTGTTGGTCCAGGAACTGAGTATTACGCTGAAACACACCCTGGCATGTTCAAACGGGAGAGGATCCCCATGGTGTCAACACAATGCATTGAGGCCTTAACCCTCTCCCACTGAACCCGATGTCCTCTGGCTTGTAAACTCCCCTTAACAAACCGATAACCAGCATGTGGCATGTTTTCTTTTATTTATATATACAACGAGCATGCATTTGGGGCGATCTGGACGGGCCCCCAATTGCATTGGCAGACTCCCCAACCCCACACACATGATTCGACTATTAGTCGACTATACGCAAGACTTGACGATTCTGATTCGACTATGAAAATCCTTAGTTGGGGACACCCCAACATTTAAAACATTATAACAATATAGCTAAGGGCTATTAACCCCCTGAGGTCGGCTGTCGCGCCGGCGCGATAGGCTCGTTTTTTTCCGTATGAAAAAATAAAAATAAAAAAATATTAATTTTTATCTTATATGCTTGTATAATTTTTATGTTATATGATCCTGTTTAGTGTGTATTTTTGTGTGTATGCTCATAATAAAAACAAAGTGTTGTGCTTTTCGCCAAATAAAGAAAAGTAAACATGATGCGAGTTCTGCCTACTCTCCGTCAGTGAAGTCAATTCTGAAACGCGTCCGAAAATGAACTGTAACTCAGCGAATACTCAGTCAAACAGGCATACAGACACACAGGCATGAAGCTTGAATTCTCTTCTTTCAAATTAAGTATTTTTTATAAAAAACAAATATTCACAGTTTATATAATATGTATGTAAAGAGAGAGATGTCAGTTGTTCTCATCTCAGCTAATTAAGTTTTAATGTGACTCCGCCTACGAAGACCGCGCTATTCAAACGCAAATGTGAGGCGATCCATACAAACCTGTGAAACGCCCACATCCGCTTGATAAGGCCGGTGAAACACTGGATGCGTGGCGTAAGCGTCTCAGCTGCGTGGCGTGTCCGTTTTTATTTCGGCTCCCATGTTAACAGTTTAGAGTTTGCACACTGCCTGTGTGAGACGCGCGTCTAAGGCGCGGCACGAGCCGCGTGGAAAACGCGTGCATGCTAGAAATAGAACCAACGCCTATTTTTCACGCGACACGCAAGCGTCTTGGAAGCGTTTCCATGCAAAATTGAATAGGAAAATCTGTTTATTTGTCATTTTGACACGAATACATATTAATAAATGTCCTTTTGATGTTTAAAAGTGTCTAGGTTTTGACATAAATGCAAATATAAATGTAATTTTACAAAATATGATCGATTTTCAAATACTGCTGAATTGAATGAACAGCTTTTAGCAAACTCTATTGCTATACTGAGATGAGGAATATATACTGTATGTGTTTTGTCAAAAATAAAGTCATCAACTAACTAATGAATCCTTTACTTTGAAATACGTATGATAAAATGTATACTTTAGTTTTGAAAGACGTTGACTAGTTTTGAAAAGTCAATGTATCATTTTATGTGAATGATTAGGCAGGATGATTTTCACATCATTTTGAAGAAAAAACACTAGGCGATGACATCCATTAGTCAAAAGTCTTATTGCCACATATTTAGTATGTGTTTTGTGGCCTTATTTCAGAAACTTTAATTTTTAGTTTTTTCGATAACCATGCATAAACATTATTCTCTCAAAAATGAAAACATGTACATACACGTGGCTCACATATTATGGAAGTCCTGTTTGTGCTATATAGAGTGAATTTACACCTTTGCCATTAATATGTTTATAAGCAACTGAAAAAAGCACAAATGTCAGGGCATGTCAGAACATCTCAAGGACCCCAAAAACACTCCAGACCCCAGAGGGTTAACCCCCCAGTCCACAACAAATCCTTCAAATTGAACAGTATTCAGAACAAGAATGAAAAATAAGTAGCTATAAATTACATATACAATATAAAATAAACAATTAAGGGTATAGTGGAATTCATTATAAACAACTTATTACATGGCTTGGTTGAACTCTAATGTAGAATGTGGTCTGTTATTTATTCCTGTTAACAACTTCCTCGCTTCGCGTCGGGGTCCTGATCATATAGGCTAATGGGCTCACCTCTCTCTCATTCGGGAAGAATCCAAATATGTTTCCATATTTGAAATGTAACATTTGGTTTCTAAACTATTTTTCATTATGTAAACAAGGCTTTGTACTGATGTGTTTGGTTGGGCGCGGGCACAATGATTTTACAGAGGACCATTTAAGTTGAGCAGTGTAACTTTTATGTTTGGTTGACTGTCAGCAACTGAGAATGTCATGATCAATTCTACTTGTTGATTAAAGTTAAAATAGTGCATCACTTCAGTTAACATGAAAGAATAAAAGAGCTCAGACAAGTGGGAAAATAGCGTAAGCCAATCAGTCTTGACCGGTTGATGATTTTAGCTTGTCAAATGTGTTTAAAGCATCACTGCATGTTAGGGCTGGGTGATATGACACTACATATCATAGCGATGATAAAAAGTGTGAATTGATGGAACTTTTCCTAAATGGTTTACATAGATGGGCCTATTTGTGGGGTAAGCAAATATCCGTGCAGCTTTTAGTGGGCAGGAATTACTGGAACGTTGGAGTGGAAAAACAAACACTGATGAATGATACTCCACAAACATCTTCAGCTTTTAGTTTTATTGTAGGCCAACATAAAAAATAATATTAAAAAATGAATCTAAATTAAGTCTAATTTTTAATTTTAGATACACTTTCTAATTTTAATAAACTTATAGAAACAAATAAACTTTATATAAAATAAACATAAAATTACTTAAAAAGCATTGGACTACCTGCAAAAAAACCCTGCTGAGTGCTGCTGCTATCACTCGATTGGTTTGTGACGTTGGCGTCAAGCCGTCAACTGTCAATGTCAACTGTCAACACAATGCCCTCGTCAAGGTGCCCTCAACTCTGTATTTTGTGTGTTTTTTCTCCTTGTGGTTGTGTTGCAGGTCTGCATTAAATCAAAATGATATTCACTTGTCTAATGCAACAGCTAATACCTCTGTGTTGTCAGAATTGAGAAGGAAAATACTGACCATTCAGTCTTTGATATCATTCATATTCTGCTAATTTTGGGGAAATTTAGAGCTAAATTGTCTTAGGTTATATCTAAATATCAAACATGTGATAAAGATTTGAGTCAGCTTTATCTATTTAAAGGAACATTCATAAGAAATTGTTTCATGAGCTAATAGGAAGTCACGTGAAAAATCCTGACCTTTTACTCCTCCTTAAGCTCCATAAATATTGGGTAGACTCCGCATCATGTAAGCGTTTTCAACAAGACAAGATTCAACATGAGTAACCAGGTAAGTCCATATTTTTCATTTTATTTGCTTTATTTTTTCTTGTTCTCCGTGCCAAAATTTAAAATAATAATTATAAAATTCAAAAGAGAAACTATTTAACAAAAGAAAAGTATGGACAGCTTCAGCTTATCAATATATATTATACATTTTCATAAAACAATAAATGTATAAAGTTAAAAAATAATCATTTCATATACAGTGGAATATATATCTACTTTTAGAAAAAGTTTCTTTAACCTTTATTTATTTATTAGCTATATTTAAAATTAAAATTATCCGATGTTCAGATTGTCTCTACATTATACAGGACATTTTTTTTATGGTTGACCTAGTAGTAATAAGTAAATATATATATTTTTTCCTGCTGAAAGAATGCATAAAGAAGAAAGCTAAAATATTAATTGTGATGAATGAATCATTAATTGTGATGATGAATGTTGCCTCACTGTTTATTTTTGCTGTCTATAGATTGTAACACACGGCACATGAAACATGATGGAGGATGATGTAGAAATTGCCATTGTTGGCATTGGATGCCATTTTCCTGGAGGTAGGCTAACATTATTTTCATTATTTGTTCATGCTATGATTTTGGCCTTAATAGTATTTACACTGTATGTTCTCTATTTTAGGCGAGGGACTTGAAAACTTCTGGCGAGTCCTCCTTCATGGAGAGAACTGTACAGTTCAGATCCCGGACGACAGGTTTAAGCTCTCTCAATGGTACGACCCAGACGAGAGTAAGGCCGGGAAGACGCACACGGCTAAAGCAGCGCTCATCGATGGGTACGTCTTCAGTTCATGTGCCCTCATAACAAGATCTCATGACTTTCTAATGTACAGTCATTCGCCCCAACCAGTTTATATGATTCACACCAAGCGTTTTCAACATGATGCCAAGACAGTGAAGATGTTGGATGTAGAATATCTCAAACGGTGTTGCCATGGTGAGGGATTAAAGTAGGTAACAGGAAGAGTCTCATATCTTCTCAACAATTATACATCTTTTATTATGATATAAAACAATACAAATATTAGAAATAAGAACTTTTTTTTTCAATTAAAGTATGTGTAAGTCAGTGTTAATTTTAAATTCTGATTTAGTTTTAGTCTTAGTCTTTCATCTGAATTTAATTTTAGTCAACGAAATACAACAAGATTTTAATGATCTACAGTATACATAAATCAAGTAAAATTCTGTTGACTAAAATCTTTTACAATAAAAGTTTAGTTAAATTGTAATTGTTAATTTTGAATTTCTCTAAAATGTTCAGTCTGTCCCGAATAGAGTTCTCGTTCTCTTTTTAGAGTTGTCACTCTTATTCAGATCTACATGTCTGCTCTCCTCTTTCTCCCAGATGTTTGCATTTGAGCGTTTATGAGACGTGCAGCGCATGCCAACTCGTGGGTAGATCAGCACGTTACAGTTTAAATGTGCTCATCTACCTCAAACGCAGGACTTAATTCTGACGGGATCTCTTTCCAAATCGTCCCTACCAAACATTTTCATCTAGTTTTTATGTGTTGATGAAAATGTCAAAAAAAATTTGTCATAGTTTTAGTCATTTAAAACTGGATTTATTTAGTTATCGTCTCGTTTTCATCTGTAAAAAAATGGCAGATTAGTGCTATCTGGTAGAAATGAATAAAACAAATAAATTAAAAAAATGTCATACATACTATAACAGCATTTTAAACAGGGCTGAGAAAACGCTCATAAAAACATTATTCAGGCATCATTACATTTCGTAGGTAATAGCATTGTGGATGTATATTTCGACAATATAAAAGTCTAAAATCTGTCACAGTGTAGATTTTTATTTATTAAATTATTGAAATGTAATTTGTATTTAAATGCATTTAAGATTAATATTTTTGTATTAACACATATGTCATGTGTTATATGTCTGCCATGTACAAAATACATACAATACTTTCTGCCAGTCAACCTGTTTATCAGGGTACTGATCTTGTGCATTAACTAGTTCAGACACGCCTCTGCCCTCAGTGTGGAAAAGCGTGAATCGATGGAACTTTTCCTAAATGGTTTACATAGATGGGCCTGTTTGTGGGGAAAGCAAAGTTCCCTTTCATCCTGGGAACTCCAACGTGTCGTCGGGGGAGTTCCCTGACGAATTGGGATCACGCTAGGGAGACCAATTGCCTAGGAGTGAATTAAAACGAGCCAATGAAATTGGCATGCAGGATTTGCATTCCGCAGCCCGCCTACCAGCGCGCCTGAAGATCGCGTCCTTTTCAGGATGACATTTCACTCATGTGTTTCTGGATGCGATCGTTTCCTGTCCTCATATGACGGCCACGTTCATTGTTTCACATGCCTAATCAGTGTGTTGAAGCTGCGTTCGTGGGTGGTTCATGTTCTCTCAAGAGTGCATGACCACGTTGGCACGTTGTTCGTCTCCCCTTTTTAAAGGCTCGAGCCGCTCAGCTTGCCGTGTGCCGTCGAGCGCCGGTTGACAGCGGGGGTTGTCACGGCAACCCAGTGCGCGTCATTCGCCGCTCAAGATGCGCGGTCATGATCAAGACTCGCATGCCTCTATGAGGTGAGTCCCTTTGCTTATTTCCCGATCTAGATTCTCTTCTGGTGTACCAGAGGAGGGCTACTTTGGCAAATAACATTGGTGATCTGAGGGTTACAGTGAGCACGAACCACTCACTCCTCTAGCGCATCGCAAACATGCTGAGACTGTGTTCGTGGGTGGTTTTTGCTTTCTTATGAGAGCATGACCACATCGGCACGTTGTTCGTCTTGCCTGAGGGCTTGAACGCTCAGCGAGCCGTGTGCCGGCGATGGCCACGTTCACTGTCTTGCATGCCTGGTTGACGGCCATGATCGCTGTTTCACATGCCTAATCAGTGTGTTGAGACTGCGTTCGTGGGTGGTTTATGTTCTCTCATGAGTGCATGACCACGTCGGCACGTTGTTTGTCTCCCCTTTCTCGCAAAGGCTTGAGCCGCTCAGCGTGCCGTGTGCCGTCGAGGCTTTGAATGGGATTTTGGTCCTTCTCATGAAGGACCAATCATTTCATTTGGGGCCCCAGGGGAGGACAGATGTCGATCGCTACATCGGAGAGAGGGCTGTTATACTCTGAAAATGATGCTGAGTTCCTACTGTAATGGTGTGTTCTCATGCTGAAGATTCAGACTTGACAGCCACACTTCCTGGGTCTAAAGTGCCTAGATGTGTGTGAAAAATTTTGGCAGAATGGAAGCATTTTGGTGCCAATATGGCAAGCCAAACATGCCTAAATCTGCTGAAGTTTTTCCTCTCTCACTACCCCTGCACATTCAGTGCATGTGGGTAGTTCTGATTCGGGGTGGAGCTGTGCTTAGTGACTGACCGTGATTAGTCACAGCGCTGGCCCTCAGTCAGACGATGTCTACACTGGTGGTCCAGAAGCGCTTCAAAACCGCCCGCTCGGAGTTCGTTTCCCCCCGCAAAGGGTAAGGGAAACGATCCTGAGAGGAGCGACCCGGAGTATGTGATGTCTGCTCTTCGGGTGTGTGTGTCATCACCACTCCTTCCCCCGGGCGAGGGCCGGGTGGAGAATTTAATTTCTGTTCCGTCGCTGGTCATCCAGTCAGCGGTACCCAAATTTGAGCAGTCCACTTCCTCTCAGTCACTCACGGGCCCCCAGTGCTCAGATGACAGCGAGGGCTTCGGCCTTGTCACTCTCGTCTCTCGCTGGGTGAGGAGGTGGGAACCAGGACTCGATGCCCCCGGGCCTCGCTCCTCGTTTCCCCTCACGGTCGAGTCTGGCAGACCAGTAAGACCAGTCTCCTCCGTCCGAGAGGGTCAGAATGGCAGTGGTGATCGCCCACGATCGGCGCCACTCTCGTTCCCCTCTCTCCAGCTCGCTGATAGCAGTGACACAGCCTCGGCTGCGTCGCTCCTGTCTGCAGCTGGGCCCGGAGGCGCAGAGACCAGGTCACGAGGAGTCAGGGCCTCGTTCCTCGTCTGTCCCCCTCCCCTCGCCACCGGGCAGCCCGCAGCAGAATGCCCACGGGCCTTCTCTGCCGTCTGCCCACAGGTGGAAGCAGGTTGGTGTCAAGTTAAAACGCCCAGACCCCGCTCTCGGTCGTTACAATGCCACCAGAGCTGGGTCCCTGTCTTCCACCTCGCTGCCCCTCCGCGGGTACGCCGGTGGTTCGGGTGGGTTTGTTAGGACGGTATCTGGAAGCCTGGCTAGCGCTTCCGGGTCCGTCCCGTTGGCTCATCCGCACCATTCGGTTCGGCTATGCAATTCAGTTTGCACGCTGGCCTCCCAAGTTCAGGGGCGTCCACTGCACCCGTGTGCAGTCAGTGGGTGCCCCTGTCTTGCGGAAAGAGATTGATCTCCTGCTGGCGAAGGACGCGATCGAGCCGGTCCCTCCTGCCGAGATGAGGTCCGGGTTTAAAAGCCCATACTTCATTGTACCCAAGAAAGGCGGTGGGTTACGGCCAATCCTGGACCTGCAAGTTTTGAATCGGGCCCTGCACAAACTCCCGTTCAAAATGCTCACGCAGAAGCGCATTTTCGAATGCATCCGTCCCCAGGATTGGTTTGCAGCGATCGGCCTGAAGGACGTGTACTTTGACATCTCAATTCTTCCTCGACACAGACCGTTTCTATGGTTTGCGTTTGAGGGTCGTGCGTATCAGTACAAAGTCCAACCCTTCGGGCTGGCCCTGTCGCCTCGTGTCTTCATGTAAGTCGCGGAGGCGGCTATTGTTCCCATGAGAGAACAAGGCGTTTGCATTCTCAACTATCTCGACGACTGGCTCATTCTAGCTCACTCGCGAGATGTGTTGTGCGATCACAGGGACATGGTGCCCCGTCACCTCAGTCAGTTGGGGCTTCAGGTCAACTGGGACAAGAGCAAACTCTGCCCCATGCAGAGGATCTCTTATCTCAGTATGGAACTGGACTCGGTCGCCCAGACTGCGCGCCTCACAGAGGAGCGCGTCCAGTCAGTGCTCACCTGCCTCAACTCCTTTCGAGGCAGGACAGCGGTTCCACTGAAACAGTTTTCAGAGGCTCCTGGGGCATATGGCAGCCGCAGCCGCAGTAACGCCGCTCGGCTTGTTACATATGAGACCGCTTCAGCACTGGCTTCACGATCGAGTCCCGAGGTGGGCGTGGCAGAACGGTATGCTCCGGGTCAAAGTTACCCCGCGCTGCCGCCGAACCTTCTTCCCATGGTCGGACCCTGTGTCTCTACGGGCCGAGTGCCCCTAGTCCAGGTTTCCAGGCATGCTTTGGTGTTCACGGATGCCTCTGCCATGGGTTGGAGGGCCAGGTACAACGGGCATGCAGTCTTGGGTCTGTGGACGGGGCCCCAGCTGCATTGGCACATCAACTGCCTGGAGTTGCAAGCAGTACGTCTAGCTTTGTGTCGCCTCAAGGGGTTTCTCAGACACAAGCAGTACTGGTCCGAACGGACAGCACTGCGACCGTTGCGTACATCAACCATCAAGGTGGTCTACGCTCCCGTCGTATGTCGCGACTCGCCTCCCACCTCCTCCTATGGAGTCAGAAGCATCTGAGGTCGCTTCATGCCAGTCATCTTTCAGGGGAGCTCTACCGTGTGGCAGACGAACTCTCACGGTTGCCTCCCCTGCCTGGACAATGGCGACTCCATCCCCAGTCGGTCCAGCTGATTTGGAGTGTCTTCGGAGTCGCACAGGTAGACCTGTTGCTTCTCCGGACACTACCCATTGTCAGTGGTTTTACTCCCTGACCGAGGGGATCCTCGACACGGACGCCCTGGCTCACAGCTGGCCCCGGGACCTGCGCAAGTATGCGTTTCCCCCAGTGAGCCTTCTTGCACAGACTCTGTGCAAGGTCAGGGAGAACGAGGAGCAGGACCTGTTAGTGGCGCCGTGTTGGCCCACCAGGACTTGGTTCACAGAACTCATGCTCCTCGCGACAGCCCTCCTTGGCCGGTTCCTCTGAGGAAGGACCTTCTTTCTCAGAGATGGGGCACTCTATGGCACCCGCGTCCAGACCTCTGGAAAACTCCTTGTCTGGTCCCTGAACGGGACGCGGAGGTTCTAGATGGCCTGCCACAGGCACTGGTAGATACCATCACTTCCGCTAGAGCCCCCTCTACGAGGCGCCTCTATGCGTTGAAGTGGAACCTGTTCGTCGATTGGTGTTCCTCCCGTCAGGAGGACCCCCGAACTTGCCCGATCAGAGTCGTGCTTTCTTTCCTGCAAGATGGGTTGGAGCGAAGGCTGTCTCCCTCCACCCTCAAAGTTTATGTCGCTGTAATAGCAGCGCATCACATCAGATTCCTTAAGGGTGCTAGGAGGTTAAATCCACCTCGTGTTTTGCACTCTGTACTCTCTTGGGACCTAGCTCTGGTTCTTAGAGCTCTTCAAAGTCCTCCCCTTGAGCCCTTGTCAACAGTTGAGTTGAATATCCTGTCCATTAAGACAGCGCTCCTGTTGGCATTGGCTTCTTTCAAGAGGGTCGGGGATCTGCAAGCTTTTTCGGTCGACGAATCGTGCCTAGAGTTCGGGCCGGGCCTTTCTCATGTTGTATTGAGACCCCGGCTCGGATATGTGCCAAGCTTCCTACCACTCCCTTCGTGGACCAGGTAGTGAACCTGCAAGCGCTGCCCCAGGAGGAGGCAGACCCAGCCCTAGCTTTTCTCTGTCGTGTCCGCGCACTGCGGGTTTATATTGACAGAATGCAAAGATTCAGAACCTCAGATCAGCTCTTTTTCTGTTACGGAGGCCTGCAGAAGGGGAAGGCTATCTCCAAGCAGGGGTTAGCTCACTGGTTAGTGGATGCTATCACCCGAGCATATGAGTCTCTGGGTGAGCCTTGTCCTCCCAGGTTGCGGGCTCACTCTACTAGAGGTGTTGCCGCTTCCTGGGCTTTGGCTCAAGGCGCCTCGCTGACAGACATCTGTAGAGCTGCGGGCTGGACGACACCGAACACATTTGCTAGGTTCTATAGCCTGCGTGTGGAACCTGTTTCCTCCCGAGTACTCGCTACGGCCAGTGGTGCAAGTGAATAGGTTGTGTCGGCTTGCTACGCCATTCCGTGCCTCGGTCGGATACGTGCGACTTTTGCTCCGTTGGCGCCCTACGTCGGTGAGCCTCGTGAGTTCCTCCATCACCCCTCCGGTGCCAGGCGTGGCGGACCGCCTGGCGCCAGGTCTGCTACCTCTAGTAGGAGTTGCTAGTAGACTGGGTGTCCGCAGCGTTCCCCCCCCCCCCCCCCGGGGGTCAGGGCACGCTTTCCCAGTGTTATCCAAATCCACTGTGCGGGTCTTGCGGAACAGCAGTGTGATTCCATAGCTAGCTCCCGCAACTAATTCAAGAAACTGCTGCAGGGTAGCTTAGCTGGGCGCTGGAAGGGGCCAGCACCATGGCGTTTTACTTGGGATCCCAATTCGTCAGGGAACTCCCCCGACGACACGTTGGAGTTCCCAGGACGAAAGGGAAGGTCTCGGTTACGTATGTAACCCTCGTTCCCTGAGTACAGGGAACGGAGACGTGTCGTCCCGTCGCCATGTTGCTGTACCTTCGCAGAGGACTGGACACTGTTCGGCTCCTCAGCGAAAAGCACTATGATGCGTTGCTTCCGCCTTTTTATACCCGCGCTGCTAGGCGCGGAATGCAAATCCTGCATGCCAATTTCATTGGCTCGTTTTAATTCACTCGTAGGCAATTGGTCTCCCTAGCGTGATCCCAGTTCGTCAGGGAACTCCCCCGACGACACGTCTCCGTTCCCTGTACTCAGGGAACGAGGGTTACATACGTAACCGAGACGTTATCCGTGCAGCTTTTAGTGGGCAGGAATTACTGGAACGCTGGAGTGGAAAAAGAAGCACTGATGAATGATACTCCACAAACATCTTCAGCTTTTAGTTTTATTGTTCATAAAAAAAGAATAATAAAAAAGGGGTAGTTTAGGGGTAGGACAATATTAATTTACAGTTTTTTTCAATTGCTAAGAAGTGTTTGCCAATTCTTAAAATACTTTTTCTCAACTCTTAACACAGCAACACACCTATATCACACAGTTAGCCAAATAGTAGATGTTCTGCCCAAAACCAAATTTTCTTAAATAAGTACAAACCCGTTTCAAAATCGAATAATTCGATAATTCGAGTCAAAACTCTAGCACTCGTTTTCTATCCAACATGAACACATAGTAAATCATAGCGCAATGACTGTCAAAATACTAACAGTTGGTAGCATCACAAACACTGCATTACTTGTCATGTTTCAGTTCTATCTGTATAGATCAGACATATGAAATCCTTTTTTTTTATTCATTCAGCTGTGTATGTGTGAATACATGGTGCATTAGTAGTAAGTGACAGCATTGCTGCAGGAAAGGCTTTATTAGCAATATGAATTACAATACTTTGTTTACTGTAATACAGTAAATAGCAACTGCACTGATAGCCCTCATAAAATGCATGACTTACCTGTTGGTTTGTTGAAAAATCTGGATAATGGAAGCAACGGTTGACAATCTGAGATTAGGCTGGACTCTTTCACCAGCCTTTCTCAATGATAGACCGTGGTTTATCACATGGTCTATGATGGTGGCTCTGATTTCATCCATGACAACAGCTCTTACTCTCCTCTGAACAGCAGCACACATTCTTACTCCTCTCCCCCTACCTCTCCTTCTCCCTTGTCTTGGTCCAAATAGTCCTCTCCCTCGTCCAGACATTTTCTTTCTTTTTCTGCTTCTCTGTTGTTCTGTGTTGCTTTGAACAAAACTAATCCAAAGAGTGACTTTATATTGTGTATGTCCATGTAATGGAAAGTCTTTAACACCTGGCTATGTCTCTGTTTGAGATTGGAATCAGCTATTTCTTACTGTAATGATCAGTAATTTAAAAATGCTTATCAACTGTTCTATTTGATATATATATAAATATATATACATCAGTGGGGATTTCTTTAAGACTGCAAGGGAAGCTCGGCTTCCCCTATAATGTCAAAAAAATTAATGATCAAATATGTACTATTGTGTTAACATTTTATTGACAAAAAATGCGTTAGAAAACGTTAATCTCAAAGACGAGTTCGTTCAGAATCAGCTACATACAGCAGGTCGGCTGACTCGATCTCCTTCTCATATTTTCCCGTAGCGTCACAGACAGTGCATTTCCCTGTTGAAGCCCAGCGTCCATTGACTTCAATGGGGCTGCTCTGAACCGTTTTTTTCAGCGCTTCGAAACTAGACGGTCATTGGATAAATGCTGCGGTTATGTCCCGCCCACGGACGCTCAGCGTCTCTGGGGGTGAATGAGGAGTGGGCTGGCCCGGACTCCGGGCTTCCGCATGATGATTGGAGGGGCTGCATCTCATTTTGATTGACAGCGATTTCATACAATAAAAAGTCGCTGCCGCTGAAGCTATTCGAGCTCAGTCCCATCGCGGATTTTTCAAGTGATAGTCATAAGATAAACTGCTGCTACCTCTTTCTTGGTATTTGCTTGTCGAAATTGCTAGCCATTTTTCATAATACATTTCACACAATTATACATGTATACCTTTATTATATTATTACTTATCCTATTATATTTTTTGTAGTATTATTAGTAATAATTAAAACAATAATTATTAAAATAATAAAAAAATAGCCTATATATTATTATTATTATTATTATACTTTATTATATTGTTATTTATACCTTTATTATATTATTACATTTATACAATTATACCTAACTCTGCTGGCCATTGAGAGGACACACTGGTCAAGTCACTGGAAAAGACACCTTGTTGGAACGATATAGGGTCACAGAGCATTTTCTTGAAAAGGAACATTGGGCAGAATATACGTATAAATAAATGGACAATTTTTATGATGTAGGCCGAAAATGAGCTTCCCCTCTTTGAAAGACCAGCAGCCGCCACTGATATACATATATATATATATATATATATATATATATATATATATATATATAGAGAGAGAGAGAGAGAGAGAGAGAGAGAGAGAGATTTTTTAGAGAATTCATCCATTTCTTAAAGGAGAACTCCGGTAAATTTTAACATTGAGCTAATTTTTTTGTACATTTGGAGTGCTGTCAATACAGAGAACAACGACAAAAATCGGTGTTGCCTACACTGAGTTATTCTATTTTTAAAATTTGCACCCTGGTTGACTTCACTGGGGCAAGTTTTAAACCTGCTTTTAGCCTCTTAACATCCTTGATGTGTCATTACAAGTGCACAGAAAATGTGAGTGATTCTGAACACGAGTGAATCTGACTGCAGTAGATGTGAAAGATATGAATAAAAATTATGTTATTTAAGCCAGCGCAAATACCTGTTTACATCCTGTTTTTCGGTTGAAGTCCAAAGTAATCGATTGCCGAGTTCACGCGCGTGATCATAGGTAACTAATGCGCTGGCTTAAATAGCATCATTTTTATTCATATCTTTCACATCTACTGCAGTCAGATTCACTCGTGTTCACTCTGAAGGAATCACTCACATGACCTGTGCACTTGTAATGACACATCAAGGATGTTAAGAGGCTAAAAGCAGGTTTAGTACTTGCCCCATTGAAGTCAACAGGGTGCAAATTTTAAAAATAGAATAACTCGGTGTAGGCAACACAGATTTTTGTCGTTGTTCTCTGTATTGACAGCACTCCAAATGTACAAAAAAATGAGCTCAATGTTAAAATTGACCGGAGTTCTCCTTTAAGCCATGCCTGAAAAACCTATGAAACTTTGCTGTGAAAAACTTAAAGGACAAGTTCGGTATTTTACACTTAAAGCCCTGTTTACAGATCGTTTCTGATGAAAAAGAACGGTTAAGATTAAAATTTGGACACATGCTGCTGTCCAGAGAATTTTAGGTTTATTTCGTTTATTTCATGCGTTTTATGAAGGATTGTTCCAGTGCCCATAGGCTGCCATTGTGTAGGTGGGGTGGGGGGTGGCGAAAGAAACCTAAAATTCTCGGGACAGCAGCATGTGTCCAAATTTTAATCTTAACCGTTCTATTTCATCAGAAACGATCTGTTAACAGGGCTTTAAGTGTAAAATACCGAACTTGTCCTTTAATGTATGTAGTGCTTGGGCTTGGGTGTAACTGAGGGGCTCTATAGTGCCACCAAATGCAGGCTGTGGTCGGGATGTAGTTTCTCCGATATGTGCACTCAGTGTTCATTTGGTTTTATCTGACTGTGAACTTGATAACTTTAGTATTTTCGGGAAAAATTAAATCTTCTCCGGGTCAAAATGATCTGAACACAACCTGAGGGTTAATAATTAAATTATTACTTTATAACATGCAGTTTCAACTCTCAAATCTTTGTTTGTTTCATTGTTATACAGTAGGGCTGTCAATCTTCCTTTATAATACTATTCGAATTCCATTCCTTATTTTATTTAATATTCGAATAATATTCGAATATTAAATGCTAAAATTCATCCTATTATTAATATTTACGACATTACACAGTCTTATGGATCGTCAATGCGTGATGTTGATCGGGCTCATATCTTCACAGATAAACCGTCAGTTTGTCTGATATTGCCTTTTGGCGGATAGCTGGTAAGCCCCGTGATGAGGAGAGAGGCAGAAAATAAGTAATTCTTGCCTGGTTTAGCACGGCGGTTCCTCGGACAGATCGCCTAGCTTGTCAGGTTGTAAGTTGTCATAAAAAAATAACGTATATTTTTCTCTCCGTTTTGGCCTTCCGTCCACAATGAGACGGCGTTTTTATTAATGAAAACGCACTCCAAAGTGGATACATTTGAAAACGCCGTTTTCGAGTTGTAGTGTGGACTGTGAATCAAATTGTTGATCTCCGTTTCCGTGGAGACTTTCCTCTCCGCGATTTTTGACAGTTGTTATGACGATACAGCGTGGATAACGTGCACGATTCAAAAACTTTATTGTTTATCAGACGAGTCAAAGCATTTAATTTTCACATGCGTGTGCCAAGGCGGCGAGAAAGGCAAGATTGCATTTAAAAAAAATATATAAATAAAAAAACAATATTCGAATAGGAACTTCAGCATTCGAATATTATTGATTTTTTTAATATTCAAATTATATTCAAATTTCGGAATTCGTTCCAACAGCCCTATTATACAGTAAATGTCAATAGCCCTTGTTTTGATTTTTCATGTTTGTTATAAGCTTATTTGGAAATTACCATAGATGTAGTATTTCATCCTTACTGTTAATTGACACCAGCCACACTTACGTTTCAATTGCGGCAATTGCTGCTGTTTTGCAAAATGTCCCTTTGCGCCACCTGGGGGTCATTTCGTGAATGATATTGAAATGCGAAATAATTTTTGCCGCGGTGACTTTTGCCCCAGTGGCTAGTGTGGCGGTAATAGGCATTTTGGTTGACTACCTACTGTATATATATATATATATATATATATATATATATAATTCATTAATTCACACTACTTTTTCTCTGTGTCTGATTCAAAGCGGGCAGATTGTTTGATCTGACAAGCAGTAATTGACTAAAATAACTGTCAGTTTTACCCTTCCAGTCAAATATTGCACTGAATACATAAATAACAGCTTTAAAGGAGTTGTATGTAAATTTATGACTGTCCTAAAGCACAAAAATACAATAATATGGTTGAAGATATTCATAAAAACATTGTAAGTGAACATACTTTAACTTTTTGCGCCATGCAGTTCCTTGCCTCCATGTTGTGCATAAAATGCATAAAAATGTAATGCACAGCTAGCCTTGTATTATCCCTTGTTTAATTAAAAGGTACCAGAAATACAGGAAATAGCATCTACACCAGCAAAACATTTCTGGGGGCACACAAACACACACACACACATACACACACACACACACACACACACACACACACACACACACACACACACACACATTTTTTTGCTTCTGACACCCATGCTTTCATGCTATTTTTTTAGGTTTAGGGTTGTTGTTAGGATTAATGTGGGTTAGGGTTAGGGTTAGGGTTAGGGTTGATGTTAGGGTTGATGTGGGTTTCTCCCATACAGTGAAAGTCAGTGAGGTTCAATGTTGTTAGGAGCGCACTAACTTTTAAAGTATCATCATGTTCCTCTGAAGAAAATAAGTCATACAGGTTTGGAATAACATCACGTGAGGATGAGTGATGATGGAATTGTCCTTTTTAGGTGAACTCTCTGTAGGATCTGAACTCCAAAAGCAATAACCCCATCATCATTTACCTTTTATTCTCTGTAGCTTGAATGAGTTTGACAACAAGTTCTTCGGCATCACTAATGCTGAAACAATCACCATGGACCCTCAGCACAAACTTCTGTTGCAGTGCACCTACAGGGCCCTAGAGGATGCTGGGATACCAATGGAAAAGGCCAGTGGAGCGCACAGGAGTATTTTTGGGTAATATATGAGCTAATATAAGATGCATTAAAAAAAGTTTCTTTTGGTGTCTTTAATCCCAGTGAAAAAAGTGTATGCACTAACTGCATGGGAAGTACCTTCGGAGCAACCTCTGGTTAAGATTCATTGCTAAATAGCACATACATTTTCTCAGTTTTTCCCGCTATTCAAAAGAGGGATCTAACTTGTCCTGACCTCAATATGTGCACTTGTGCTTTAACTCATTTGTGTCACAGCACAAACAGCACACAAGGTGTCCACAGCTAAGGGCTGGTGACATAAATGTTGCTTGTCCGAGCCCTGCAACTATTGTTGCTTTGAGCAAAACACTTAACCTTAGGTTGCCTTGTAATAGGAATACAGTAAGTGACTATAGACAAAAGCATATCGCCAGCAAACTTGTCTAACATGTTTTTTGTTTGCTTGTTTTTCAGGACTCATGAACAGAGACTTTGAGCTGGCAAATGTGAGGAATAATATGAAATACATAGACCACACCACAGGCACTGGCTCTGCAATGAGCATAGCTGCCAACCGCATCTCATACATCTTCAACTTCACTGGACCCTCACTGACCATTGACTGTGCCTGCTCCTCATCCCTCGTCGCCCTCCACTTAGCTTGTCAAGCCATAAAACAAGGTAGTCTTCAAAAATATATGTATGTTAACCATGTGGATCCATATACGGTATAGGCCTATTGTATCTGTACTAATATACAGTGCTGCGGAAATGACATTAGATGCTTCATGTTTTAAGTATGTTTTGCTTTTGAATTAATCAGGCTCTTCCTATCCCCCTAAGTTGTGTGGTTATCTGTATTCAACAGGAGATTGTGACATGGCCTTGTGTGGCGGTGTGACCTGTATATTGGAGCCGACCGTTTTTGTGACTCTCTCCAAGGCAAAAATGATCTCCTCTGATGGAACGAGTAAACCTTTCAGCAGCAAAGCAGACGGATATGGCAGAGGTGAAGGATGCGGGGTCGTTTTATTAAAGCCTCTGAAAAAAGTAAGTAAAAAGATTGTCTCATATAAACACAACACAATGACAGCAATGTTCCTAATGATAAACTACTGCAAGAAACACCCATATGTTGTCTGTATTTTGACAGGCTTTTGAAGACCATGATCATATTTGGGGTATCATCAGCAAAACTGCAGTAAATCAAGATGGCCACACCGTTAGTCCAATCACCAAACCATCCATGGTACAGCAGGAGGAGTTGCTCAGAAAAATCTACTCAACAGAGACTAATCTGACTAATGTTCAGTACATTGAGGCTCATGGGACTGGGACTCCAATTGGAGATCCAATAGAGGCAGGTAGCATCTCAAAAGTCATTGCCAAAGCAAGACCTCAAAAGTCAGGGCCACTCATCATTGGTTCTGTTAAAGGCAATATTGGACACACAGAATCTGCCGCAGGTGTTGCAGGGCTCATAAAGGTTGTTTTGATGATGCATCATGAAACCATAGTGCCATCATTGTTCTACTCCATGGAAAACTCTAGCATAGACACTGAATCTCTCAATATCAAAATCCCAACCACAGCAGAAAAATGGATCAGTGACCGCAGATCAGGGAGGTGTGCAGGAATCAATAACTTTGGGTTTGGTGGAACAAATGCACATGCAATTGTCAGACAATATGTGCAGTCAGAAAAGCCAAAAGCTCAGCTGAGAAGCAAATCCCATCAGTATTTTGTGGTCTCTGCAGCCTCCGAAAAATCCATGAAAAATATAATTAAAGATACGGCAGAACAGATCAGCAAAGGGAAAATATCAGATCTACAGTCTTTACTGTACACATCTGCATGTAGAAGAAGTCACTTGAAACACAAATACAGGAAAGTATTTCAAATATCATCATTGGAAGATCTGCAAGTGAAACTGACTGCTGCTGTGGAGAAAAAGATTGTACCGTCAAAGACAGACTCCAAGCTAGTTTTTGTGTTTTGCGGCAATGGTGTTACATATCAGGGTATGTGCAAGCAGCTCCTAAAACAAGAGCCAGTTTTTAGAGTGGAAATCTTGAAGATTGAAGCTCTGTTGCAAAGCCATAGAAGTTTGAATCTAAAAGAGATGCTGGAAAGTGAATCTGATCGAGGTTTGAATCTGATACAGATGCTGGAAAGTGAATCTGAGAAAATTACAGAGCTATCTGATCCAAAGATTGTCCAGCCTCTTCTGTTTGCTATTCAGGTTGCTGTTGTCAAACTCCTGAAACACTGGGGCATCAGTCCTGATGCTGTTTTGGGGCACTCTATTGGAGAAGTCGCTGCAGCTCATTGTTCTGGTTTGCTGTCACTTGAAGATGCAGTGAAAGTCATCCACTATCGCAGTTCTCTACAAAGCACTGTGACAGGAGGGAAGATGCTGGTAGTCAGTAATATGGCTGTTTCTGAAATTTTGAAAATTCTACCATCTTATTCAGGAAGGGTTTGTCTGGCTGCTTATAACAGCCCTCAGTCTTGCACCCTCTCAGGAGATGCGGATGACATTGACAGGCTGCAACAGAATTTGAGCAACTCAGCCAGAGGAAAAGATTTGTTCCTTCGCATTTTAGATGTACCTGCAGCATACCACAGTCACAAGATGGATCCTATTTTATCCAAAGTGGAACAGAGTATAGGCTCATTGCAGGCACATAATTTGGAGACAGAATTGTTCTCAACAGTGACAGGTGTTAGTTTGTGTTCCTCAGATTTTATTACTGGTGAATATTGGGCAAAGAATATCAGAGAGCCAGTTGAATTTGAGCAAGCTGTAAGGTCTGCAGCTAAAAACAATAGGAGTGTGATATTTGTTGAAATTGGTCCAAGAAGATCTTTGCAGAGGTACATCACTGAGACTCTGGGAAATGACTTCACTGTGATTCCCTCAGTGCAGCCTGATAAAGATCACGAGACCATGCTTACTGTTGTTTCCAAACTGTTTGAGCTTGGGATCAAAGTAGACTGGGAAGCGTTCTACAAGGGTTTTGAGGCTGAACCAGTTCCCTACCCACGATACCAGTTTGATGATGTGAAGAGAGATGTCTTCCCTTCATATATGCAGTTGATCAGTCCTACTAGCAACCATCCAGTAGTTACACAAATGGGTACAGACAGTTCAGTGTTCAGCTGTGATTTATCTTCTGAATCAGTGGCCTTTCTGCAGCACCACAAGCACAGTGGGGTTGCCATCATTCCTGGGGCATTTTATGCAGAGTTAGGTTTGGCAACTTACATGGCATATGCAAAGCCTAAAGTCCCACTTAGTTCTCTGCAGCTCAGCATAACATTCCAGAGTCCATTCGTTTTCACCCAGAATGCCCCAGATATAAAAGTTCAGCTGCATCATTCTGACCAGGCTGATAACACATGTAACTTCAAAATACACTCTACTTCTGCAGTCTATGCGTTTGGCACAGTAGAAGCAAAACCAGGTAGATGTCCTGAAGAACAGTTCATTTCATTAGACTGTATTTCCAAAAGATGCACATCCCACTTGACGACTGAAGAACTCTACAATCATCTAAGTCAAACAGGATTTGAGTATGAATCTGTCTTCAGAAATAATGCAGATGTTTATTGTGGGGAAGAATTTAGTGAGGCTATATCTATTGTGAAGATCTCAAAGGAATTACTGCCTCAATTACATGACTATCACCTTCACCCTGTGGTCTTGGATTATTTCATGCAAATTGTTCCTGCAACTGTAGGGGTCGAATCAACAAGACCTCAATTTCCTGCACAAATAGAAAGCCTGACTGTTTTTGAACCATTGCAAGAGGAGATGGTTGTTTATTTGAGAGCAGTACATGTGGGAGAAGATGATTTTGACATTTGTGGCTGCTTAGCCAATAAACAGGGTAGGGTGTTGGTTGAACTCAGGCATGTGAAGATCAGAATGCTAGGAAGTCGTTCTCAAGTAGTCGAGGAGTACTTCTTTCACAACAATTTCAGTATCATCTCTGAAGTTGCCAGATTTGATACACCAATTAAGGCACTGGTCTTTTCTGACCAGGTAGGAATTTCTGAAGCTTTGCAACAGTACTTGGACCCAACATCTAGATATGTGTCATCTTCAAACAGTAACACACTGTTAGAAGATGGAGTTGAACTTCTTTTGTCAAAACTGAACATTTCAAATGTAAAGAAAAACTTCCAGGAAATTTTGTTCATGTGGGGTGATGCAGACCTATCCTCTCTTGAATCAGAGAAGGTCTTGGACAGTATGGCAGGGTGTTGTGAGATTTTCAGAAAGATTGTCGGATATCTCAAATCACTTAATTTCCCAGGTGATATCCGAGTAATAACCTATAGGTGCTCTGAGAGCTTAGTGGAGCACATAAACCCTGGGTTTGTTCTGTCAGGCATGACAAGAGCATGTGCAGCTGAGTTGCCAGAACTTTCCTTCCAGCTGATTGACATGGGCTCTGATACTTTTGAAGACATCGAAGCTTTGGTTCAGGTCCTCAGGTCTTACCCCTGTAACAAATATCCAGAGCTAGTAGTGAAGGAGGGCAAAATTCTCAAGCCTGAAATCAACCACATACCTTTGCCAACCATGACAATCTCTTCAAGAAACGTCCACATGTTGCAAAATGAAGACTTCATTTTGCAAACATCTGACCCATATATAATGACAAATCTCTCAGCGACAAATATGGATAATCATACTGAACTGAATCAAGGAAAACACGTTGAGCTTCACCTCAGTAAAATCTGTGTTCATTCATCAGATTACTTTCCAGTCAGCATTTCTGACCTGAATCATGGTAAGACATTGTACTGGAACAAGCACACAACTGAAAACCATAAGCTCTTGGCTCTTGACTTCAGTGGCACTGTCACAGCTGTGGGTAAAGATGTCAGCAAATTTAAAGTCGGTGATCATGTTGTGTCTTGTTTCCCTGTGGCTGCCACATCTAAAGTAGTTCTCCCAGCAGCTGTTTGCTGCAAAGCAAAAAGGCTTTCATTCCTGAAAGACGTGCCTTGTGTCTCTTATATGGTACTGGCTTGGCAGATCCTGCATGAGGCTTTACCCAAGGCTAAACAGCAAAGGAAACTGGGTATTTTCTCCACTGTTCCTGACTCAGCTCTGATGAATGTGTTAATTACTATTGCAAACAGATTAGGTTGGAATGTCAGAGTGAGCTCACAGGCTGATCAGCTGTTTTGTAATTTTAGTGAGGTTGTGGGAGCTGTTCTTCTACCTCCTTATAATGTAAAAACCGTTGAAATAGCTAGCAGTGTTAGAGGCATCAAAGACATTGTGTTTGTCTGTGACAACCAGGCAGATTTCCCATTGAATTTAAAGACATTCAGTACAAATGAGGAGGTCTTCTTCCATGTTCTTTTCATGTCCCAAATAATGCAGAAACGGTCTCTGCAGACACAAATGCCACAAATCTACCGTTGGCTGAAATCCTTGGATTTGGACAGAAAGTTATTGTCTTTAAACGCAACAGTTGTTCAAAGAGTGAAATCTCAAGACACTGATCTTCTGTCTGTAAAAGAATCTAAGTCATACTTCAGATGCCAGATCATACCCATTATCATCCTGAACAGTGAAGACAAGCACCAGCTGTCTGACATTCCAGTAATGCCCAAACACAGTCTATTCAAGAAAAATGCTGTCTATATTGTCACAGGGGGTCTAACAGGGTTGGGCTTTGAGACAGTAAAGTTCATTGCTCAGAAAGGAGGAGGGAACATTGTCATTCTGTCTAGAAGTAATCCAAACCCTCAGATGCAACAAGAGATAAGTCAGGTCAGTCGCCATTGGGGTAATGTCATTAAGTCTCTGCCATGTGATGTTTCTGTATCTGAGAAAGTGGACCAGACAATTGTAAACATTGGAAAACTATTTCCATCAAGTCCCATCAAAGGGGTGTTTCACAGTGCGGTTGTCCTGCATGATGGGCTGATTGAACGTCTTGACAAATCTCTTTATGAGAAAGTCATGAGGCCAAAAGTAAACGGAGTGATTAACCTTCACCGTGCTACCATACAGTGCAATCTGGATTACTTTGTGTGCTATTCCTCTGTCTCTGCCTTCATTGGGAATGCCTCACAAACTAATTATGCTGCGGCTAATACATTCATGGACACTTTCTGTCAGTATCGCAGAAACATTGGGCTTTCTGGACAGTCCATTAATTGGGGGGCTTTGAATCTTGGCCTTCTTCTGAACAAAGTCCATATCCAAAGATTTCTGGAGGCAAAGGGAATCATGCTTTTGGAGATTCCAGAAATCCATGAAAGTCTTGAGCAGTGCCTCTTGATCAACAAACCTCAACAGGTTGTATGCAGATTCAATTTAAAAAACAACTGGAATAACATCCTCAGTCAGAACAAATCACTGAAGGTACGCTTGTTCAAAATAGGAGAGGAAGCCATCATTAAAGCTGGAGTGTTCATATCTAGACCTGAACAACCCATGACATCATCCTCACCACGTGATCATCTGAGGTTCATGATTAGCGAAATGACTGGTGTTGAGATGGATGAGCTGAATGATGATGTTCATCTTTTTGATTTAGGCATTGACTCAATGTTAGCCATGACTCTGCAGAATGTTCTCTTCAGTGATAGAGGTGTGAATGTCCCTCTAGTGACTCTTCTGGATCCAAATAGCACACTGGCAACTGTTATCAAAGTCCTGGAGGAGAATTGTGTTGACGAATATCAGAGTGAAGATGAGAGAAATTCCACATACTTATAATGGTGATTTGCATTGAAGGGGATGGATTGGAATCCACTGCTGCTTCAATGTATATGTAATGAGTGATTATCATCAAGGTATTAATCAATATTTTTCCTTCTAAATATCACATGAGTTGAATGACTTCTCTGGAGATTTTATTTTGTTATTGAAGTTACTAGTGTGATTACTGACATGTTATTTTCATGTATTCTTTTTAATGTCAGTATTTGATATTTGAATGTAATAACAGTGCTTGCTCATTTAGCCCGGCTTCCAGAAATTAAATAGGGACTATTTGTGTTTGTGTTTGTCTTCAACATGTTCAAACAAATAGGGGTCATTGAAGCCAATAGTTTAAGGGACCATTTCTTTGTTAAAGCCTTAGCTTAAAGTTAGAATAAAATGTAGCTCTCCTTGAGAAAGAACGCATTATCTTGATGTTTTGAGAATACTCTCCTGTTTATAGTTAGAGCCTGGCAAAATCCAACCTTGGAAAAGATGTGTGTCGGGTGTATGTACTAGTCTTTCTGCTTACAGGTTAAGGAACCACTGGCATTGTTGGAGATTGACTGAGTTGTTGTTCGGGACATGCTGGCACCCAGCAACCCAAATCTGAGACATGGAAGGTCATGACGTGCCTAACTTCAGGGTCCGAGTTTCAGCTGCATAATCTATGGAGATATGCTTCTGTCTATCTGTATATGTGTGGAAAATTACTATGTTTATCAATTTCTTAGCCAATGAGAATCATTCAACCTGTAAGCAATGATGTAGCTTAGACCTTGGAAATGGTATAACTGCTTTGATCTGTGTAACTGTAAGCGAGGTTACGGCCTACGAACTCCTGTATGAGTCTTGAAGCTGAACTTCTGCTGATGAAACTGCAAACTATCTTCAGTAAAACTTTTCTTCAATTTTTTTATAATTCTGACTCCGGGACTTCTTTCAAACATCTGGTCCTTGGGTCCTAGACTGTTAACCCCTAACAGTATTTCTCCACAGCAGTCTTTTTGAAGCCTCAAAACAAATAATATTGTTTTAGGAAATTCATGAACTTTTGAAATGAAATGGGTGCTTTGTTTTGAAATGCATGTTTTGTACTACAGTACTTGATTAAACAATCCACCTTTCTGAATAAGGTATTCAGCAGATTTTCCAAAATTACAACTACATTTCACCAAACTCTGTTGTTTCTGGGTGGCATATTTCAGGATACCTGCATCCTCTGTATTAACAGTAGGCCAACATATCATTATGATAAATTAGGTTATGTTGACTGTGGACTTAACATTGTTCATCTTTGTTTTACACCATAAAAATTGATAACCTGAAATTGTTACCGTAAGGAGCTATTTTTATCTGATTCAATCCAAAATAATTAGTTTTGCTCGTATATATTTATATATTTTTTTGTTTGTTTTTTGTTAGGTTGATTCAGTGATGTTAAATAATATCTTTGACTTGAATTAATGCACCAATTTTACAGTGTAATTTATGTTTTGTTCATCAGGTCACACTAGGTATAAATGAGAAACAAACTTCTTCTAGAGAGCTTTCTGTGTCTATTTTACTGTACTTGAAACCTAACCTGTTTGTGTGGCACATACTGACATGCTTATTCTTTTCTTCAGCATATTGAGACAATCTATTATATTCAAAAACAATCTATTCTGGCTAAAGAAATCATGATGAAGGCATTTTTAAGTTTGGTCTGAGGTAACAACAAAGACTAAATATAGTTGTATGAAAATAATTTTAAATTAATGAAGATATCTAATAGTATCAGTAAGATTCTAATGTCTTTCTTAAATTTCTTTATTACCTTTAATTACTAAATGGTTTAGTCCAAGTAGGAGGGGTTAAAATACCATTTGCACTCTATTGGAAAAGCTTTGTTTTTCACTTTTTGGAATAAACACTGAACTTTTGACTTCTTCATCACGTCACTTCATTTTTACGCCTCCATGTGCCGGTACACTCAGAGCAGTGGTGCTGCTACTGCTTGAAACATCTTTGGGGCCTCTTTGTGGTAGTTGGCACACCCCTGTCTCTGTTACACCACCCTGTAAAGCAGATTTATAACTAATTCTTTTGTGAGATTAAGGAAGCAGTTAAAAGCTTCTGATTGGGAAGAAATAACACCTGAAATGATGACTTCTGGTGAATATTGTGGAAACTAATTGATACATTTAGATAAATATATTTCATACATTATAGAATATTATAATACAACTTATTAGGCCTATATATTTATAGAATAGCAAAGTAGGCCTAATCAATATACAAGACTGAACCACATAGATGTGAAATATAAAGGCTATCATGATCATTTTGCCAACAATGAACCATGGATTTGTTTAGTTTATAATACTTTTTATTTTTAACTTAAACAAATACATTCAAACAAACATACATTCATCATATAACATTCAAAACTCATCGGCTTAGACTGCATTTGAAGAAAAATAAACACAACAGTTTTCTGTAGCCTTGGGCGAACTTTTTCAATAGAATTAGACTTCTAGAATGTTCTTTCCAGTGCAAAAAATTATATTTTTAATTTAATTAGACAACATTTTATGGAAGTGTAGCGCAAATATCTTTATATAGGCCTTATACTTCCATTATAGTTAAATTTCTTTCCAGTGCAAAACAATACATAAAAAAAAACAGCTAATAAAGAAAATATAAAATATTGCACTCAAATACTGCATTCAAGCAACACAACACCTGTATGTATATTTTTGTGCTCTTTTCTTTTTCGCCGGCTGCTCGGAAGTAGTCATTTTTACATTTCCCGCTGTTGTCACTTGTCGTCATCGTTGCTACGATACGTGACTCACAATGACTGAAACGACCAATTAAAAGGTCATTCTCTGATGATGTTCCAAGATGTTACAAACAGGACAAGACTTTTGTGTGTCAAATACGGGACGATTCCGTATTATACGGAACGGTTGGCAACCCTACTTCTGATTTCTAGTTTCTTTTTGTATATAAATATTAAAGCTGCATTCTGCAAGTCTGGCAGATTGAGGGGACTTAGCCAAAATGTTTAATGTTTACAACTCTCATGCCCCTCCCCAACTCCCAAAGAGCACCCTCCCATCGAGTTCATGCTCGCCAGTGCGTTTGCACCAGATTTTCGGTGAATGCGCCTGTCTCATCAGCATCGATCAACACAATGGAGTACTCACAGGTATGCAGCCCTGGCTAATCTACCCATATATGTGACCTGTCACGGAAACCAGGGACACAAGTCGGCAGCTCAACTTTCGAGCAAAATGAGAAAGAAGCGTTTTTTTTTTTCAAAATTGGTGATTTTCGTTTTTTTGCAGAATCTGTTAGTTGAGATCACGAAGAAGCCTCTGCAATATATAGAACCGCCAACTTATCTAACATGTTTCTTAATGGTCCAGTGGTAGAGCTTTCACCAGCCATGTCAGAGGGTCTGAGTTCAGACCCGCCATTGTATAGGTTTTTTTTTTCGTATAGTTTTTTTCTCTCATCAAAACGATTATGTTCAGCAGTGGTTGTATATCAAGCAGGGACACGCAAACGTTTGCATTATGTTTTGTGATATTAAACAGAACGAATAGAGAGTATACGCAACGGATTGAAGCGTGCGTCGAGTGAAGACAATGGGGTGTGTGCGCAAGCCACACGAGAAAACACTGCATCTGCGCCACTGATCGCCGCGGCAACGAGCACTTTGATCACTTGATTTAAAAAAACACATTTCAGCTAGTATCTTATTTAAAAAACGAACGAAATGAATGCTATAGCCTACTAATAGCCTACTCATACTATATATATACATATCACATAGCACATCCTGTTTTTGATTTGAACTGTCTAGAGTTTATCTTATTTTTTATTCAGTGTACACAAGAGTTGCCTATACAGTTTTATCGGTAGACGCTAAGAGACATTTATTTATATATTACCTGCAAACTTTATTTTTTATTTTTTACTTGATGGCACATTTTCCTGGCCTTTCTGCTCCCCCCGTGCTTACAGCTTTACAGGGGGGTATGGCTTATCTAAATGAGATGTAAATGAGCCCTATTGTCACTTCCAGCAGGAGAAAGGTGAGAATCTTCAGACGCTGTTTTCTCCCCTTTGTGCGTTTTTGAGTGCCTACCTTTAAATGGCCATAACTTCTCCAAATATTATCAGATTTCCTTGTGTTACACATCGTTGGAAAGCTTGGAGACTACACTTTCAGAATATGTGAATAACTCAAAATGCCCCAGAACCGACATGTGTCCCTACTTTCCGTGACTGGTCACATATAGCAATTGCTAATGTCATTTATACTCTAAATAAGCTTATTTGATTTGTTAGAGATTTGAGATCGAGACACAATTTTCGGATGAAGACTATGTCCCCCCGGCCGTTTCTACACTCCAGCGGATGGATCAAGGTAATAGCCAGAGCCGCGGAGTTGCTGCTGTAGGGAGCGGTGGACCAGGCAGACAGCAGACGCCCAAGCAGGATATACTTATATATACCTGAGGATGTGACTCGGGTCGATCGTTTGCGCTAAATCATGTATGCTACTTTTATGGGATTCACTTGAGTGGAGGGGGAAATCCATAGAAGTAATATTTATTTAGTAGTAACTAATATTTAGTAGTAACTAGTGAAAGACTCTGACTATACTTACACATTCAAATTCAGTTATTTGAACATTTAAATTATCCGAAACCCATAGAAGTAATTGTACATGAACATGATAAATGAAAAATCAAACACCATGGAAATGACAGGTATGTACTATGTTTCAGGAATGGCACAAAGTTGTGTGATTGTTCAAGTCTCTGTCTTTAGATCAGTGTGTTAAATAATGTGCTTCTTTGTCATTTGCTGTGTATTTTTGGATTATGTTGTGTTGTATATAAATCCAAACAATAAAAAAGCCATTTAAATCTCCTCATTCTTTGTGCAAGGTTGCTCAGAATGACAGGGCCTGATAGCTCCTAATAGGGCCATTAGGGAGGGTCTTTGTCTTTCTCAGGTGTGAAAGCCATACATATTCAGGATGTGTTCACGCCTCCTCACATAAAGCTTTCTTACACAAAACATGTCTTACAAGTTTAAAATCGATATATTGTTTTATCTGAATGACTTGTCAGGATGAATTTCAAATAGTTTTGGAGCAAATATTCTAGGCTACGTGATACAATTTTCAAAAGTCTTGTGAAGAAATAATCAGTATGGGTTTCATGACCTTATTTCAGTGACAATTGTTTTAGTTTTTTTTTTTTTTTTTCACAAACCCTGCATAAACATCATTATCTCAAAACTACTAACTTTTACATACATGCTGCTGATATATTATTGTTGCAGAGTTTGTGCTGAATACAGTGTAATTAGACTTTAGCCATGAAAATGTCACAAGTAACAGAAATAAGCGAAAATGTCACAAGTAACAGAAATAAGCACAGATGTCAGAGCATGTCATGACCAACTTAAAAATAATTTTGCCATGATCTCTTTAGCTAGACAAAAAAAAAATCATAATTCTTAATCATCATCAGCATGCACATTTAAAAAGGTACATAAATCAATTTACAAACTGAAGTGAAGTTCACAGAACAGTTAGAGTTAAATTGAGTTGCATTCTGGTTATCTTTATCTCTGGTTAACATTTTAATAGACTGGATGGAAATTTAGTGAAATTTTGTCAAATACAAATATTTGCCAATATTAATATTTTAAAACTAGATAAACTTGAGTTAATTGTATTGGTTAATAAAAGTACTACAGTGCTAACTGTACCCCTATTTCACATCAAAACAATGAAGTCCTTGTTTTGAGACTACAACAAGGTTGCTTTAGAGAAATACAAATTACAAATCATAAGTATGTGGAATTGCTCTTATCTTCACTCTGATATTCGTCTTAACAATTTTCCTCCAGGATTTTAGTGAGAGTTGCCAGTGTGCTATTTGGATCCAGCAGATTCACTAGAGGGACAATCACTCCTCTATCACTTAAGATACGATTCTGCAGAGTCATGGCTAACATTGAGTCAATGCCTAAATCAAATAGATGAACATCATCATTCAGCTCATCCATCTCAACACCATTATTTTCGCTAATCATGGACCTCAGATAATCACGTGGTGAGGATAATGTCATGGGTTGCTCAGGTCCAGTCATGTTCCCTCCAGTCTTAACCGCGACTTTCTCTCCAATTGGGAAAAGCCGCAACTTTAAGATGTGAAAAACTTTAGTGGAGTGTTCTGACTTAAATTGAATTTGCAAACAACCTGTTGAGGTTTGTTGATCCAGAGGCACTGCTCAAGACTTTCTTGGATTTCTGGAATCTCCAAAAGCATGATTCCCTTTGCCTCCAGAAATTTTTGGATATGGACTTTGTTCAACAAAAGACCAAGATTCAAAGCCCCCCAATTAATGGACTGTCCAGAAAGCCCAATGTTTCTGCGATACTGACAGAAAGTGTCCATGAATGTATTAGCCGCAGCATAATTAGTTTGCGAGGCATTGCCAACGAAGGCAGCAATGGAGGAATAACACACAAAGTAATCCAGATTGCACTGTATGGTAGCACGGTGAAGGTTAATCACTCCGTTTACTTTTGGCCTCATGACTTTCTCATAAAGAGATTTGTCAAGACGTTCAATCAGCCCATCATGCAGGACAACCGCACTGTGAAACACCCCTTTGATGGGACTGGATGGAAATAGTTTTCCAATGTTTACAATTGTCTGGTCCACTTTCTCAGATACAGAAACATCACATGGCAGAGACTTAATGACATTACCCCAATGGCGACTGACCTGACTTATCTCTTGTTGCATCTGAGGGTTTGGATTACTTCTAGACAGAATGACAATGTTCCCTCCTCCTTTCTGAGCAATGAACTTTACTGTCTCAAAGCCCAACCCTGTTAGACCACCTGTGACAATATAGACAGCATTTTTCTTGAATAGACTCTGTTTGGACATTACTGGAATGTCAGACAGCTGGTGCTTGTCTTCACTGTTCAGGATGATAATGGGTATGATCTGGCATCTGAAGTATGATTCAGATTCTTTTACAGACAGAAGATCAGTGTCTTGAGATTTCACTCTTTGATTAGCTTTTGCATCCAAATATAAGGACTTTCTGTCCAAGTGCATGGAGTTCAGCCAACAGTAGATTTGTTGCATTTGCATTTGTAGAGACCCTTTTTGCATTATCTGGGACATGAGGAGGGCATGAAAGCGGACTTCCTCATTTGTACCTTGGAATGTTGTAGTATTGAATGGAAATTCTGTCTGGTTGTCATAGAGAAGAGCAATGTCTTTGATGCCGCTAACATTACTAGCTATTTCAGCAATTTCTACATTAAAAGGAGGCAAAAGAATAGCTCCCACAACCTCACTAAAATCACAAGACAGCTGATCAGCCTGGGTGCTCACTCTGACATTCCAACCTGATCTGTTCGCAATAGTAATTAGCACATTCATCAAAGCTGAGTCAGGAACTGTGGAGAAAATTCCCAATTTCCATTTCTCTTTAGCCTTGGGTAAAGACTCATGCAGGATCTGCCAAGCCAGTACCATATAAGAGACACAAGGCACGTCATTCAGGAATGAAAGCATTTTTGCTTTGCAGCAAACAGCTGCTGGGAGAACTACTTTAGATGTGGCAGCCACAGGGTAACAAGACACAACGTGATCACCAACTTTAAATTCGCTGACATCTTTACCCACAGCTGTGACAGTGCCACTGAAGTCAAGAGTCAAGAGCTTATGGTTTTCAGTTGTGTGCTTGTTCCAGTACAATGTCTTACCATGATTCAGGTCAGAAATGCTGACTGGAAAGTAATCTGATGAATGAACACAGATTTTACTGAGATGAAGCTCAATATGTTTTCCTTTAATTGGTTCAATCGAATTTTCCATTTGAGTTGCGGACACATTTATCATTATATATGGATCAGATGTTTGCAAGATGAAGACTTCTTCATCCAACATGTCGATGTTTCTTGAAGAAATTGCCATGGTTGGCAGAGGTGTGTGGTTGATTTCAGGCTTGAGAATTTTGCCCTCCTTCACTACTAGCTCTGGATATTTCTTACAGGGGTAAGACCTGAGGACCTGAACCAGAGCTTTGATGTCTTCAAAAGTATCAGAGCCCATGTCAATCAGCTGGAAGGAATGTTCTGGCAGCTCAACTTCACATGCTCTTGTCATGCCTGACAGAACAAACCCAGGGTTTATGTGCTCCACTAAGCTCTCAGAGCACCTATAGGTTATTACTCTGATATTGCCTGGGAAATGAAGTGCCCTGAGATATGTGACAAGCTTTCGGAAAATCTCACAACACCCTACCACACTGTCCAAGACCTTCTCTGATTCAAAAGAGGTTAGGTCTGCATCACCCCACATGAACAAAATTTCCTGGAAGTTTTTCTTTACATCTGAAATTTTCAGTTTTGACAAAAGAAGTTCAACTCCATCTTCTAACAGTATGTTACTGTTTGATGAAGACACATATCTAGATGTTGGGTCCAAGTACTGTTGCAAAGCTTTACCAATTCCTACCTGGTCAGAAAAGACCAGTGCCTTAATTTGTGTATCAGATGTGGCATCTTCAGAGAGAATGCTGAAATTGTTGTGAAAGAAGTACTCCTCGACTATTTGAGAACGACTTCCAAGCATTCTGATCTTCCCATGCCTGAGTTCAACTAACACCCTACCCTGTTTATTGGCTAAGCAGCCACAAATGTCAAAATCATCTTCTCCCATATGTACTGCTCTCAGATATGCAACCATCTCCTCTTGCAATGGTTCAAATACAGCCAGACTTCCTATTTGCACAGGATATCCAGGTCTTGCTGTTAAACCCCATATAGCTGCAGGAATAAGTTGCAAGATGTAATCCAAGACCACAGGGTGAAGGTGATAGTCATGTAATTGAGGCAGTAATTCTTTTGGGACACTCACAATAGATATAGCCTCTCTAAACTCTTTCCCAAAATAAACATCTGCATGATTTCTGAAGACAGATTCATACTCAAATCCTGCTTGACTTAGAAGTTTGTAGAGTTCTTCAGTCATCATGTGGGATGTGCATCTTTTGAAAATATGGTCTAATGAAATGAACTGCTCTTCAGGACTTCTACCTGGTTTTGCTTCTACTGTGCCAAACGCATAGACTGCAGAAGTAGACTGTATTTTGAAGTTACATGTTTTATCAGCCACATGGTCAGAATGATGCAGCTGAACTTTTATATCTGGGGCATTCTGGGTGAAAACGAATGGATTCTGGAATGTTATGCTGAGCTGCAGAGAACACAGTGGAACCTTAGGCTTTGCATATGCCATGTAAGTTGCCAAACCCAACTCTGCATAAAATGCTCCGGGAAAGATGGCAACTCCTTTGTGCTTGTGGTGCTGCAGAAAGGCCACTGATTCAGAAGATAAATCACAGCTGAACACTGAACTGTCTATACCCATTTGTGTAACTACTGGATGGTTGCCTGTAGGACTGATCAACTGTGAATTAGGAGGAAAGACATCTCTCTTCACATCATCAAACTGGTATCGTGGGTAGGGAACTGGTTCAGCCTCAAAACCCTTGTAGAACGCTTCCCAGTCCACTTTGATCCCAAGCTCAAACAGTTTGGAAACAACAGTAAGCATGGTCTCGTGATCTTTATCAGGCTGCACTGAGGGGATCACAGTGAAGTCATTTCCCAGAGTCTCAGTGATGTACCTCTGCAAAGATCTTCTTGGACCAATTTCAACAAATATCACACTCCTTTTGTTTTTAGCTGCAGACCTTACAGCTTGCTCAAATTCAACTGGCTCTCTGATATTCTTTGCCCAATATTCACCAGTGATAAAATCTGAGGAACACAAACTAACACCTGTCACTGTTGAGAACAATTCTGTCTCCAAATTATGTGCCTGCAATGAGCCTATACTCTGTTCCACTTTGGATAAAATAGGATCCATCTTGTGACTGTGGTATGCTGCAGGTACATCTAAAATGCGAAGGAACAAATCTTTTCCTCTGGCTGAGTTGCTCAAATTCTGTTGCAGCCTGTCAATGTCATCTGCATCTCCTGAAAGGGTGCAGGACTGAGGGCTGTTATAAGCAGCCAGACAAACCCTTCCTGAATAAGATGGAAGAATTTTCAAGACTTCAGAAACAGCCATATTACTGACTACCAGCATCTTCCCTCCCGTCACAGTGCTTTGCAGAGAACTGCGATAGTGGATGACTTTCACTGCATCTTCAAGTGACAGCAAACCAGAACAATGAGCTGCAGCGACTTCTCCAATAGAGTGCCCCAAAACAGCATCAGAACTGATGCCCCAGTGTTTCAGGAGTTTGACAACAGCAACCTGAATAGCGAACAGAAGAGGCTGGACAATCTTTGGATCAGACGGCTCTGTACTTTTCTCAGATTCATTTTCTAGTATCTCTATCAGATTCAAATTTCTATGGCTTTGCAACAGAGTTTCAATCTTCACGATTTCCTCTCTGAAAACTGGCTCTTGTTTTAGGAGCTGCTTGCACATACCCTGATATGTAACACCATTGCCGCAAAACACAAAAACTAGCTTGGGGTCTGTCTTTGACGGTACAATCTTTTTCTCCACAGCAGCAGTCAGTTTCACTTGCAGATCTGCCAATGATGATGTTTGAAATACTTTTCTGTATTTGTGTTTCAAGTGACTTCTTCTACATGCAGATGTGTACAGTAAAGACTGTAGATCTGATATTTTCCCTTTGCTGATCTGTTCTGCCGTATCTTTAATAATATTTTTTGTGGATTTTTCGGAGGCTGCAGAGACCACAAAATACTGATGGGATTTGCTGATCTGCTGAGCTTTTGGCTTTTCTGACTGCACATATTGTCTGACAATTGCATGTGCATTTGTTCCACCAAACCCAAAGTTATTGATTCCTGCACACCTCCCTGATCTGCGGTCACTGATCCATTTTTCTGCTATGGTTGGGATTTTGATATTGAGAGATTCAGTGTCTATGCTGGATTTTTCCACGGAGTAGAACAATGATGGCACTATGGTTTCATGATGCATCATCAGAACAACCTTTATGAGCCCTGCAACACCTGCGGCAGATTCTGTGTGTCCAATATTGCCTTTAACAGAACCAATGATGAGTGGCCCTGACTTTTGAGGTCTTGCTTTGGCAATGACTTTTGAGATGCTACCTGCCTCTATTGGATCTCCAATTGGAGTCCCAGTCCCATGAGCCTCAATGTACTGAACATTAGTCAGATCAGTCTTTGTTGAGTAGATTTTTCTGAGCAACTCCTCCTGCTGTACCATGGATGGTTTGGTGATTGGACTAACGGTGTGGCCATCTTGATTTACTGCAGTTTTGCTGATGATACCCCAAATATGATCATGGTCTTCAAAAGCCTGTCAAAATACAGACAACATATGGGTGTTTCTTGCAGTAGTTTATCATTAGGTACATTGCTGTCATTGTGTTGTGTTTATATGAGACAATCTTTTTATTTACTTTTTTCAGAGGCTTTAATAAAACGACCCCGCATCCTTCGCCTCTGCCATATCCGTCTGCTTTGCTGCTGAAAGGTTTACTCGTTCCATCAGAAGAGATTAATTTTCCCTTGGAGAGAGTCACAAAAATGGTTGGCTCCAGTATAAAGGTTGCACCACCACACAAGGCCATGTCACAATCTCCTGTTGAATACAGATAACCACACAACTTAGGGGGATAGGGAGGAGCCTAATGGCTAATCATTTGTTTGTTAATTCAAAGGCAGAACATACTTAAAACATGAAGCATCTAATGTAATTTCCGCAGTACTGTATATTAGTACACATACAACATACAGTATATGGATTCTTAAAATGTGCAAATAAATTGATCCACATGGTTTACATACTTATATTTTTGAAGTACTACCTTGTTTTATGGCTTGACAAGCTAAGTGGAGGGCGACGAGGGATGAGGAGCAGGCACAGTCAAGGGTCAGTGAGGGACCAGTGAAGTTGAAGATGTATGAGATGCGATTGGCAGCTATGCTTATTGCAGAGCCAGTGCCTGTGGTGTGGTCTATGTATTTCGGATTATTCCTCACATTTGCCAGCTCAAAGTCTCTGTTCATGAGTCCTGAAAAACAAGCAAGCCCTTAGCTGTGGACACCTTGTGTGCTGTTTCTGTGACACAAATGAGCTAAAGCACAAGTGCACATGTTGAGGTCAGGACAAGTTAGATCCCTCTTTTGAATAGCGGGAAAAACTGAGAAAATGTATGTGCTATTTAGCAATGAATCTTAACCAGAGGTTGCTCCGAAGGTACTTCCCATGTAGTTAGTGCATATACTTTTTTT
This sequence comes from Rutilus rutilus, assembly GCF_951802725.1. Taxonomy (NCBI): domain Eukaryota; kingdom Metazoa; phylum Chordata; class Actinopteri; order Cypriniformes; family Leuciscidae; genus Rutilus; species Rutilus rutilus. The sequence goes on from NC_140209.1 coordinate 78,250,561, forward strand.
CACTGGGATTAAAGACACTAAAAGTAACTTCTTTTTTTGAATGTATCTTACTGTATATTAGCTTATATGTTACCCAAAAATACTCCTGTGCGCGTTCCACTGGCCTTTTCCATTGGTATCCCAGCATCCTCAAGGGCCCTGTAGGTGCACTGCAACAGAAGTTTGTGCTGAGGGTCCATGGTGATTGTTTCAGCATTAGTGATGCCGAAGAACTTGTTGTCAAACTCATTCAAGCTACAGAGAATAAAAGGTAAATGATGATGGGGTTATTGCTTTTGGAGTTCAGATCCTACACAGAGAGTTCACCCAAAAAGGACAATTCCATCATCACTCATCCTCACGTGATGTTATTCCAAACCTGTATGACTTATTTTCTTCAGAGGAACATGATGATACTTTGAAGGTTAGTGGGCTCTAAACAACTTGGAACCTCACTGACTATCACTGTATGGTAGAAACCCACATTAACCCTAACAACAACCCTAAACCCTAAAAAAATAGCATGAGAAAGCATGGGTGTCAGAAGCAAAAAAAATGTGTTTGTGTGTGGGGTGGGGTGTTAAAGTAAGTGTTAAAGTATGTGTACTTACAATATTTTTATGAATATCTTCAACCATATTATTGTATTTTTGTGCTTTAGGACAGTCATAAATTTACATACAACTTCTTTAAAGCTGTCATTTATGTATTCAGCGCAATATTTGTCTGAAAGTAAAGCCTAACATGAACTATCCACAAAAGCTGCCTCAGCGTATTGAATGCCCAAACACGAGATGCAACTATTGTGGCCATCTGCTGGCGCCAGGGTACGACGGCATCCAGAAACGCACAAGCGGAATGACATCTTGAAAAAGACGCAGGGTCACGCTTGTGTTGCTCTTTTAGTAAAATAAAAAAGATTGGAAAAACACTCTCTTAGTGCTGAGGCACCCAGGGGTAGCCGCAGTGTGAATGGACACACACAAGGGAAACGCCCACTGAACTAGAGTTCTCAACGGGTCGGGTCGGCCCGACAAACCCGACGGCACCCGCGGGTTCAGGCCGGGTTCGGGCCGAAAATATAAGCAAATGACTCGGGTCGGGTCGGGTCGGGTCGGACCTCGGGAGGATTTTTTTTTTTCGCTAATTAAAAAATAAAAATTAAACATTTATTAATCATCGCTGCATCATGCTGTTCACCGTAAAGAAAGTCTGTCTGGCTGCTGTGTGTGCAACGAACGTGCATCGCGGCTCGTGGGGTCAGAGTGTCAGACCACCTGACGCCGCTGCGTGCACGCTTTTAGCCTGGACGAAGAAGATGGAGTTGCCGTTGGGGAAAAGAAAACTTGCCGCAGGTGAATTCACCGGCGCCAGTCGAGGAGTGGGAAAATCAGAGGTCTGGAAAGTGTTTGGAGTGGTGCTGGATTCTGATGGAAATTCAACAGGTTATGTGCAATGCTTAAAATGCAAGGTGCTGATGAAATATGACAGCAAAAAAACAGGGTCGTCCAGCCTGAGCCGCCATACATTAAACTGTGGGCATGATTCGACCACCACCACAACGCAACAGCAGCTGACGAAGTTCCTTGCCAAAAATGTCCCCCTTAAAACAAAACAGGCAGTAACAGAAAAATGTGTTTACATGTGCGCCAAGGACATTAGGCCATTTTATTTTGTTCAAGGAGACGGCTTCTTAGAACTTGCACAGGAACTCATAAATGTTGGTGCAACACATGGCAGAGTTGCTGCAAGCTCTGTCCTCCCATCTCCCAACACAGTAGCAACACACTGTCGGAATTTGGCAGAGGAAAAAAGAGAAGAGCTTGCGAAGCAGGTGAAAGAGATCCTGAACAAAGGAGGAAAAGTGGGAATGTCTACAGATATGTGGACAGATGACTTCAGAAAGATTCACTATCTGTCAATAACGTGCCACTATGTTACAGAAGATTTTGAATTGATCAAAAAGAATCTGACCACGGCAATGTTTCCCGTGGATGAGAAAAAAACGGGCGATAACATCAAGAGGGAGCTGGTCAAGCTCTTGGTCACCAAGTTCGGGTTCGACCCACTGTCTTTAAAAGACATTGTTTGGGTTACAGACCAGGGGGCAAATGTAATTAATGCTCTCAGGTCATACACGAGACTTGACTGCATGGACCACGTCCTCAACACTGTCCTTCGCCATGCACTTGATAATGACGCACTGATGCAGGTGGCACCTGACTTTGCTGAAACAGTGACAGCATCAAAGGCGCTTGTCAGGTAAAGTAGTAGGCTATGGTAGAAATGTTTTACTCTTATAATATTAGTATCCTATTATAACCGAAATCTATATCTATATATTTTTTTTAAACCTGTACTTTATACCTTCCTTTTTGAGTCCTGAATAAAGTTATTATTATTATAAGTCGCTCTGGATTATGTCGCATCAGTAAAAAAATGCGTCATGGAGAGGAAAAAAAAACATAATAAGACAGTGATATATAATAATATAATATAATATAATATAATAGGTAATATAAAATCTGAGTCTTTAGTTTGTGTTTGATGATTATCACTAGGCTACTCATTTGTGTAACAGCAGCACGCTCTCTTATTGTCTCTACAGATATGTAAAGCAGTCTGGAATGACAGCGCAGCTCTCAAAGACCATCCTGCAGATGGTAGATACACGCTTCAGCACTGTGTATTTGACCCTTAAATCCATCAGTGACATTTACGCGGAGCTGCAGGACAAACTGGAAGCGCGTGGAGAGAGTGACAGGATTGAAAAAATAACCCCCGACACTTTGGGCATGCTGGTGTCATTTTTGAAGCCCTTTTATGATGCTCAGCGTGAACTGGAGGGGGACAAATATCCCAAAATGCCAATGATACTGCCCAGCTGGCGGCTGTGCGTCAACGCCATGCGCACTGGTTGCAGGAAAAAATGGCCAAGTCTGTCACTGATCTCCACAAAGCTGCAACATTCCTGTAGCCGAAATTTAATCAGTTGCGGATGCTGCCCACTGACCAAAGGGAAAATGTGCAACAATATGTCAAGTCCCGCCTGTCAGCTGCGCAGCAACCGGTACCCGAGGCGGGCCCAGGTGAAGCGAGCCAGGAGACGAGTGCTTTGTTGTCGGCAGCAGCACCGGGCATGGCACCCGCCGCAAAGAAAACACCACGCTTTGATGAATGGGAAAATGTATTCGGGGTCGGGGAGACCGAATCAGAAGAGGATGAGGTTGACAGTTACGTCCGCCAAAGGCCAACAATGACCGACGATCAGGACCTGCTGGGCTGGAGGAAGACCAACAGCTGCGTGTATCCAAAACTGTCTCAGTTGGCACGGCAGGTGCTCTGTGTGCCGGCCAGCAGCAGCAGCAGTGAGAGGGTATTCAGTGCGGCTGGCCGTACCATTGAAGAGAGGAGAACTCGCCTCAGTCCATCCACTGTGGACGCACTATTGTTCCTCCATGATGCCTTATAAGCATACGAATATTTTTCAAAACTCTTCAAAAATTGTGTGGTGTGAAACGTAGCCCACCCACTGCTGGGTACATGTTTGAGTTCTTTTTATTTATTATTGTGTGACGATTTTATTTAAGGCATTATATAGCCTATTTATATATTTAAAGTTTATTGTTTCAGTTGTTTTTGTATTGTTTGTATTGTTAAAAGGCGTGCAGTGAACATTAAAGTTTGATTTGAATTCCCGTCTGCTGGTCATGAATCATGATAATGCGTGTATGAGAAAAAAAAAAAAAACGGCCGCGTCGGGCCGCGGGCCGGGTTCGGGCTGATAATTCATGTTGATGTGTCGGGTTACATCTACCCGATGTGTCGATGTGTTGAGACCTCTACACTGAACCAACACACACACACAGACACAAACAATAGTGCTGTGAAAACAGCAGTTGTGAGCTGCAATGCTCATGGCCACCGCTGATCGCGCCGTCACACCAACACTGCAAGCAAAGAGAGATTCTCCTTTGAAGTCTTCAAAGCACTGATTCTCATAGACAGAAGTCTCATAGAAGCTCGGTTCCGAAGTGAAAGACAATGTGTGTGTGCGCCCGCTTCCTGTTTAAAACCGCGCTGCGGGGCGGGGGCGCGTGACGCGATTCACGTACGCCAACGTTCATTGGCTCGTTCTGTAGACACTCGAAGTTGATAGGGCTCCCTGAAGTGATCCCAATTATGTCGTCACGTCGAACGTGAGCGACTGAAAGGGAACTGTCAGTTACTGCTTGTCAGATCAAACAATCTGCCCGCTTTGAATCAGACACAGAGATAAAGTAGTGTGAATTAATGAATTCTATATATACAGTAGGTAGTCAACCAGAATGCCTATTACTGCCACACTAGCCGCTGGGGCAAAAGTCACCGCGGCAAAAATTATTTTGCATTTCAAACTCGTTCGTGAAATGACCACCAGGTGCCACCAAGGGACATTTTGCAAACCAGCAGCAATTGCCGCAATTTGAAATGTACGAGTGGCTGGTGTCAATTAACAGTAAGGATGAAATACTACATCTATGGTATTTTCCAAATAAGCTTATAACAAACATAAAAAATCAAAACAAGAGCTATTGACATTTACTGTGTAACAATGAAACAAACAAAGATTTGGTGGAGTTGAAACTGCATGTTATAAAGTAGGCCTAATAATTTTATTATTAACTAGTGGTGGGCCGTTATTGGCGTTAACTTGCTACTCTTATCGGGCGACGGGCGATTCTAGGATTTTCATTTTAGGGGAGCTCAGCCCCCAATGAGGGTATGATGTAAAGAAAAATAGAAATAAATAAAAGTTAGTTTATGGTCTAATGCTCATTATCAACTAGTTTCATCCATTCATCCAGTAACATGCATATGGCACGGTTTTATAATCACTGAGGTACCGTATGTGAGGTATTTAGGGGGGTTCGGGGGCATGTTCCCCCGATAAAATTTTGATTTCTCTGATCTACATATGTGCATTTTAAGATGTTTTAAAGGCCAAAAAAAATGGATGACAATAGCTTTAAAACCATGTGCGTGCAGCTGTTATTTTCCTCACCTCATCAGCATCACACTCTTTTTCTCTTTGTTTTTATCCCTCCTAAAGCTGAGCTTTGACAGATATAGGCTTTTAATTTTTGTCTGTCAGTGAAGAAAGTAAACATAGGGTCAACTGATAGGTTGATTTATGAATCATTTTCTCAGACCAAGCTACCAGGAAAGCTAGGTAACTAAGTCCATCTACAATGAAATATAAATTATTTTTATTTTTTAAGCTTTATAATCAACAATACGGTTGGCTATTCATCAAGTCACCCTGTGAAAATCTATTTCATTTCAAATCATTTAACTAACCAGCTAAACATGTATTAATGTAATTGTCTATTGGCAATATGATTAATCTGTTCTATATTTATTTATATTTATTAAAAATAACAACATGAATGATCAATTTGCCACAAGTACTTAAAAGAAAATCACAAATCCCTTTACTCTACTCTTACTCTAATATATGTATCATGATACACTCCTCCTGATTCATTATTACTTAATACAAAACTATATTTATTAATACAAAACCAACAACTCCACATGATGTTTCTCTCTCTGGGCCATCTAACGTTAGTGCTTTCAGACAATGATGTGTGTCTTTAATCATTTCTGTGCATGGCTGCAAAATGTAATGCCGAAATACAAAACAATATGATTTAAAGTTTAAAAAGTAAATTAAAATAAATCATGATCGTTTTCTAAAGTATGTTTTCATGGGTGTTAATTGCTTAATTTTTGTAGGAATAAAAAACAACTATCACACTGTGATAAGGGCTAAAGGTGAACGCAGCGAAACGATGAGAAACCGAACCGTCCCGTGTTGCTCCCAATGCTCCAGTATTAACATTACATTATGTAAACTGCAGTGCATTTATGACAAAGAACTGCACCGATGCAGATGTAATATCATAGCTATCTAACAATAAATGCACTCACGACACACCTTGTACTCTCTGATGTTCGCTCTGCTCAGCGCCCCTGCAGATTGAAAAATGCGCTAAATCCAAGCAGACTCAGATAAGGGGTGGAGACGAAACTTGACGCAGCTTGCCGCCGTTTCAAATGAGTTTTTTCAAAGGGGACCGAAGCGATTAAAAATGTGTTAATCAAATATTTTTTAGGGGGGCTGAAGAAAAAGGGCCTAGTGACGCCCCTGTTGGGCGATAAAAAAAATATCGCCGTTAATCTATTCTAAAAGTTGGGTTGGGAGCTGGGTCTATACTACGCAAGCTATGATGACTTTCACCTTGATATTTTAGCGCGGATGTAGGCCTATACCAGTGTTTCCCACACATAGACTAATTCTGTAACTGTGCGCCACAGAATCAACACCGGCCGGCACATATTGCATTTCGTTATAAAAAAAAATGTTTTTACGCAATTTAAAACACGCAGCGTATTCATTCAGCTGCATTTCCTTTCCCTGCTCTCCCTCCGTCTCTCTGTCACTCACGCGTCTCTCTCACAAGCAATTTTTTGTCTCGCCAAAGCCTTATTTGATCGGTGAGTGATGTACATGACTGCTGCGCTTGCGATAGGGCGCATATTACTGAAAGAACGAGCAGAGAGAGAGGCCCGGTCGCGCGCACACCCTCACCGTCTTCAAACTGTCTTGCTCTCTCTCTCTCCCTCGCGCATATTAATGCAACATCCCTGGTAAGATCATTTCTTTACTTTTAATGATTGATGATGATTGTGTGTTAAGCGTCTGTGACTTTCACTTTGATTTGCGTTAGTTTGCTGGCTTAATGAATAGATGCTCAGCTTCTCATCTGCGGTGATGCGTGTTCCAGTAGCGTCGTCATATCTGGCTATAATATTACATAGCCTATTACACGCTCTCACACGTTTTATTTTTTTAGCATTTTTGGGAGGAGTACAATTTACATATGTGGTTTCAAATATACAAATTAACAAAATACTAGTTAATGTTATCCCATTGGACTGAAACTTAGTGACTTTGTTCACAAAGGGTCTAACTACTTCTCAAGTGTTTTTTTTGACAATTTTTGGGAGGGGTTTTGTCACCTTGTTACACTTGTTGTGTTCCCAGCCTACAAAAAATAGCTTATAAATATCTCATTATGCTATATTATCACCCAGAATTGGATTCAATCTTTTTGTCAACTTGTTCTCTTACGAGAGGTTCTCTCGTATTGCGTAGTTTCTTACGCTACGGGAAAGCCTTTCTTTCTCGAGATACTGAAGCCAAAAATTATCCTTAATTTTTATAATCTTGTCAACGCAGTGCGGCAGCCTGCAGACCTAGGGCAAGCTAACTAGCGTGCCCATTGGCTGCCCTGCGGCAACTGCAGCAGCCTACCGCTGAGCCCTTGGCGTGACGTCACGACCAATGAGCGCGCTTGGCGCGCTTAATGCGTCACAGCCCGCGAAAAGGGGTGTGGCTTAGCGTATATAAACAGGGCTCGGAGGCTGCTTCTCTGATTTCTGTCTTTTCAGCGAAGCTCTTCGCATCGCTGCTCTCTGAGGAAGCCGCCGTCGAAACAAGCGACCAGCACGCCGAGGATCTCAGCCTGAGGACGCCGGCCGCCTTCGCCGCCTTCAGCTTTCCCTGCCTGCTTCGCTATCCGGCGATCATATCCTTTACTGCTCTGTGTTGTATGTGTTTGTGTGTTCGCCCCGCGACACACTTTTGCATCTAAAAGAGCGCGAGGCGTTGTTGCAAATGCCTCGCTCATCCTGTGGCTCGTGCAGAGCCCCGCTCAGCGATGGAGACCGCCACGTGGTTTGCGCTCTCTGCCTGGGCTTCGACCACGCAGCCCGCGCCCTCTCCTCGGGCGGCTGCGAACAGTGTGAGGACTTGCCGATGTCGACCCTGCGGGCTCGACTCGCCATGTTTGACGATCCTCCACCATGCGTTCCCCATGGTAACGCATTCAGAGCGCTCTCTCATAAAGCGGTCACACGCCGCTCGAGTAATAAGTGTAGTAAATGTGCCCACAACTCTGTGCTCACATCTACCTGTAACTCGCTCTGCCACTCGGTTACCCCGGGCAACAGCGGCTCAAGCCGAGGGTGTTATAAGTGTAGAAAATGTGCCCACTCCCATGTGCTCACTGCTTCACACAAACAGGGTCCCCATGGTAACGCGTACAGAGCGCTCTCTCATGAAGCGGTCGCAAGCCACTCGAGTATTAAATGTAGGAAATGTGCCCACAACCTTGTGCTCACACCTACCCGCTGCTCGCTCTGCCAGCCAGTTACCTTGGGTCACGGACCCTCTAAAGCTCCCAAACACTGGCCGTGTCATAAGTGTAAACCCTGCGCCCGCTCACGAGCACGCGCACTCACTTGTAGACATGATAATCCCCACGCCTCTCTCGCGCCTGGGATGTTTGACAGCAAATCACGCTCCATCCGATGGGACCGAGCTACTGAACGCTGTACAGTCGGCCAATACTGTTTACCAGCCCCCGTGTTCGAGCACCGAGCCTGGGCGGCCGGCGGCTTGCGAGTCAGAGTGAATCAGGGCTGCATTTCAGCCCTGCAGCCCTGGCTGGCAGCCGAATGGTATCTCACGGGAGTGACTATGGGAGTGATTTCACACCGGAAAGTTGTCTCGACAGACGCTTCCAACCTAGGTTGGGGAGCGCTCTTCGAAGGCAGACCGGTCTATGGCCGCTGGTCAGACCAGGAGAATCTCCTACACATAAACTGTCTAGAGATGCTCGCGGTCGAGAAAGCGCTCAAACACTTCCTCCCATTCCTCCACGGTCACCATGTTCTAGTCCGCACGGACAATACATCGGTAGTGGCCTATGTGAATCGCCAGGGCGGTGTCAAATCAAAGACGCTCTGCACCCTGGCGGAACGCCTCCTCGTGTGGGCTCAGCACCCTCTGCGCTCGCTGAGAGCCGCGCATGTGCCTGGCCACCTGAACGAGGGTCCCGACAGACTGTCCAGGGACAACGTTCCCCCTGGGGAGTGGTCTCTACACCCCCAAACAGTCCAGTCACTGTGGCGCCGTTTCGGCAAAGCGAAAGTCGACCTTTTTGCGTCAAAAGACAACGCTCATTGCCCAGAGTTCTTCTCGAAGAACGAGGACGCGCTGGCCCAGACCTGGCCCAGCGGCCCGTTGTACGCTTTTCCCCCGGTCTCTCTGCTGCCTCAGGTCATCGAGAGAATCAGGGAAGCGCGCCACTCAGTGCTCCTCATAGCCCCATGCTGGGAGAACCAAGCTTGGTTCCCGGATCTAATACAGCTGGCAGACTCAGCCCCCTGGCCGATACCGGTGAAGAGAGACCTTCTCTCTCAAGCCCGCGGCTCGATATGGCATCCCCATCCAGAGCGCTGGTCTCTGCATGCGTGGAGCCTCAACGATTACACGCTGATCTGCCAGACGGGGTCATGAACACGATCATACAATCTAGAGCCCCCTCTACGAGGCGGCTCTACATGTCGAAATGGTCAGTGTTTAACAGATGGTGCACTGCTAAGGGGCTCGATCCACAGACATGTGGGGTATCGCGAATACTGTGTTTCCTTCAAGAGCTACTGGACGCAGGCAGGTCCCCCTCCACGCTCAAAGTCTATGTTGCGGCCATTTCAGCGCTCTCTGTTTCAGAGCGGGGCCACGCATTAGGAAGGAACGAGTTCGTCATCCGCTTCCTTAGGGGAGCCAGGAGGATGAACCCCCCGCGACCCCCCTCGGTTCCTATGTGGGATCTTTCTCTGGTCTTGGAGGCCCTGAGAGCGCATCACTTTGAACCCTTAGAAACTGTGGATATGAAATACCTCACGCTCAAAACCGTTTTTCTGATAGCACTGTCTTCAGTCAAACGAGTGGGAGACCTTCACGCGTTATCTATTAACGCCGCGTGCCTCGAGTTCGGACCTGATGACTCCAAAGTCATTCTCAGACCGAGGCATGGGTACGTTCCCAAAATTTTGGGCACTCCCTTCAGAGCACAGGTCATTTCCCTCTCAGCCCTGCCAACGCACGGCAGCGAGGCCGATAGTAATCTCCTCTGCCCGGTCAGGGCGTTGAGAAACTACATTTCACGGTCCGCCGCTTTCAGGCGCTCGGAACAGCTCTTTGTTTCGTTTGGTGGGCGCACCAAGGGTCTCGCCGCCTCGAAACACAGCCTGTCCAGATGGATAGTGGACGCTATTGCTGTGGCTTATGCGTCTAAAGACCTGCAGTGCCCATTGGGCATTCGAGCTCACTCCACCAGAGGCATGGCCTCGTCGTGGGCTTGGTCCAGCGGGATTCCCATTCATGACATTTGTGCAGCGGCAGGCTGGGCCTCCCCCTCCACATTTGTTAGGTTTTACAACCTGGATGTTCCCGCCCTGCAGGCGAAAGTGTTATCAGTCTAAGTCTCGCGTATGCCAGCCCACTATCTGTGCGCGGGCTACGGTGTGTGATTTAGCTCTACTGGTTGAGCTGCACTATGCAGGGAATTGTCAGTTCGGACCGGCCGTGCCGCTCCTAACCCCTTAGTGTGTGCTTATGTACGGCGCTAGCCCTCTTTGGGCCGCCCGGCTCTCTGCTATCACGTTCCCCGGGCTCTCCCTGGGACTCATTCAGTGGATGCTGGGCGCGCACGGCGTTGACAAGGGCGTTCCCGTAGCGTAGCAACTACGCAATACGAGAGAACCTCTCGTAAGAGAACGTTTCGGTTACTCACGTAACCTCTGTTCTCTCTAGAAGAGGGAACGAGTATTGCGTAGCCCGCCGTGCTCGCGCCACGAGCTCATTCGCTTCATGCGACAGAAACCAGAGAAGCAGCCTCCGAGCCCTGTTTATATACGCTAAGCCACACCCCTTTTCGCGGGCTGTGACGCATTAAGCGCGCCAAGCGCGCTCATTGGTCGTGACGTCACGCCAAGGGCTCAGCGGTAGGCTGCTGCAGTTGCCGCAGGGCAGCCAATGGGCACGCTAGTAAGCTTGCCCTAGGTCTGCAGGCTGCCGCACTGCGTTGACAAGATTATAAAAATTAAGGATAATTTTTGGCTTCAGTATCTCGAGAAAGAAAGGCTTTCCCGTAGCGTAGCAACTACGCAATACTCGTTCCCTCTTCTAGAGAGAACAGAGGTTACGTGAGTAACCGAAACGTTTTATAAATGATCAGCTGTTCATGAACTCGCACCCCCTGCAGTTCCTTCACAGACCCCATGGGTTTAAAGGATACTGTGAGGTGAGTGTGAGTGTGTGCTGGTGTGTTGCAGTGCCGCCAATGTTGAAGATTTTATTATTATAAAACTATTAATTTAACTGTATTTTTGTACACTATTATCTCCTTTCTGTGTGTCTTTTGATTGACTTTGGAAGCCTGAGAGCTGTGTTGCTGCAGCAGAGAATTCTATTTCAGTAATGTCACATGGTACAAAACTATTTCTCAAAATAGGTATAGAATGTATTGCCCTCATGTATAACCATCTTTGGGGCAAGGAATCAGGTATATATGTAAGAAGCTAGCCACAGAACGGGAGCGTCTTTCTGCAGAAGGGCGTTCAGACTTTGCTTGTGAAATGAAGTCTAATCTTTCTGGCATCTGAGATCTTTGAGAAGTAATTTCCTCGATTGGCACCACAACATTTCCCTGAAAAGAATTTAACCACAACACCACTGGCCACTAGATGATGATACGCTTGTCAACAGCAGAGCAGCTGCTCAGATGATCATCACACACACACACACACACACACATACTGTATTTCTTACTGTTTTTCAGTAATTTCCCATATTGTTTACATTTTTCAGGCAGTTCTGTTGAATAACGCAATTGGCTTTGCCTCCTTCACAGCCTTACTTAGTTCACAGAAGTGCTCGTGACGAGAGTGGCCATCAGGCCTGTGTTGATTCACAGACATTAACCCCCTGGGGTCGGCTATTGCGCCGGCGCGATAGGCTCGTTTTTTTCCTTATGAGTGCAAAAATAAATAAATAAAAAATATATAAATTTTTATCTTATATGCTTGTGTTATACATCAATCGATCCTGTTTAGTGTGTATTTTTTTGGTGTATGCTCATAATAAAAACAAAGTGTTGTGCTTTTCGCCATATAAAGAAAAATAAACATGATGCGAGTTCTGCCTGTAAAGAGAGAGATGTCAGTCGTTCTCATCTCAGCTAATTAAGTTGTAATGTGACTCCGCCTACGGAGACCGCGCTATACAAACGCAAATGTGAGGCGATGCGACAAACCTGTGAAACGCCCACATCCGCTGGATAAGGCCGGTGAAACACTGGATGCGTGGCGTAAGCGTCTCAGCTGCATGGCGTGTCCGTTTTTATTTTGGCCACCATGTTAACAGTTTAGAGTTTGGACACTGCCTGTGTGAGACGCAGGCGCGGCACGAGCCCCGTGGAAAACGCGCGCATGCAAGAAATAGAACCGAAGCCTATTTTTCACGCGACACGCAAGCGTCTTGGAAGCGTTTCCATGCAAAATTGAATAGGAAAATCTGTTTATATATAATTTTGACACGATTACATATTAATAAATGTCCTTTTGCTGGATTTTCTCCTCATTGTCGCATTATAAACTTCAATTACTCCGTCATTTATGGTCATACAGAAAAAAGAAATATAAAAAAAGAATCTGTGATATTTCTACTTTTGTATGTGTCCACTTACAATCAAATCAAAACATTGTGCTTTTGTAAAATAAAGAAAATAAACAGGGTGTGCGTTCTGCCTCTCCGTCATGGTGAACTTTTTTTTCTTGAGCACGTCTATAAACTGAAACAAAACTCAGTGAATACTTGTCACACATTTATGAGCCATACACCTTTATAAACATTTAAGTGTGTACTTTTAAATGATCGGATTCAAACTGAAAACAAATATTCTCTGTTTAAGTAATTTGTATAAAACCAACAAGATGTCCAGATTCTCAAACGCTTGCTCATTAGATTTAATTTGGCCACGCCCACTCGCGCAAAAGAAATTGACATGCAAATTTCAACATGGAACGCCAACGCGCTCATTACCTCAGAAACAAAACACCAAAACACTTCACAAGCCTCTGCTTTTAGACGCGCCTGAGCTTACATTGGATTTACATCAGAAGAAGAAGAACGTGATTTGAAGACAAGAAAGGTGTAAGGTAAGAAATTCTTACATATTAGTTTGTTATTGTTGCACTTTGCAGTTGAACTGTTGCTAGATATATGGTGAGTATTATAATATTTAGACCCGTGTTTACTGTTAAATACTGTGTTTGTGGATATCTGCTCAAACGTAGATATGTATATGGTAACCATAATGTTTTAAATTTGAGAGTGATCGCGTTTGAATGTATCATATTTTGCAGTGCGATCGCATTTGAAAAGCAAAACACACCAAACGGCTTCATGTTTTTACTATTATCTCATTTCATATCATCATAACGAATGGAAACATTTGAAGTAACATGATAATCAATATATTTTTCTCTAGCTTAGTTGTTACTGAAATCTTTTGGAAGATTTATACTGCTATAGGTTATTATTATTTTATGCAGCACTGCGCATAGCCTATAAGGCACAACAAACCTGGTGTTCATTATATTATATATTGTTGGAAACATTTGTGTGTGTGTGTGTGTGTGTGTGTGTGTGGGTGTGTGTGTGTGTGTGTGTGTGTGTGTGTGTGTGTGTGTGTGTGTGTGTGTTTTCTGTGAATTTTAAAAAGCAATTTTAACCAGAAAAATCTAATATCTATTTCCAAAATCGTGCAGGCCTTTCTCTTGATATCAGTATGTTCACATTTTTTCTAGGGCCCGGATGCCACTGAGTCCTGCTGACTTCAACATTCACATGAGTCTCTGTACATGAACATGGTAAAGTGAAAATCAAACTCCTTGGAAATGAAAGGTATGTACAATGTTTTTAGGAATGGCACAAAGGTCTCTGTCTTTGGATCATTGTTTTCAATAAGTGCTTTTTTGGCATTTGTTGTGTATCTTTGGATTATGTTGTGTTGGACAACAAGCTTACATATTAATGACCTCTGCATAGAGCTTTTTCACACAAAACACGTTGTAAAAAAATTAAATCAATATATTGTCTTCTCTGAATGAGCAGTCAGGGTGATTTTCACATAGTTTTAGAGCAAATATTCTAGGCTACGTCATACAATTTTCAAAAGTCTTGTGAAGAAATAATCAGTATGGGTTTCATGGCCTTATTTCAGTGAGATTTTTTTTTTTTTTTTTGTATTTTCACAAACCACGCATAAATGTCATTATCTCAAAACTACAAACTTTTACATACATGCTGTTGATATATTATTGTAGCAGAGTTTGTGCTGAATACAGTGTAATTAGACTTTAGCCATGAAAATGTCACAAGTAACAGAAATAAGCACAAATGTCAGAGCATGTCAGAACACCTCCAGGGCCCAGAAAACAGCTCAGACCTCAGAGGGTTAAAGGCCAGTTACATTAATACAACCATCAAACACACAGTGAATTGGATGGATTTCATGGACTAACCCCCTAATGCACCTTGTTTGTAAAGCTTGGACGGATGCACAGGTTGGTGTGTCACCCTGCAGCTCTGTGCCAGAAGACGGTGCTGTGAGTCAAAGGGTCAAGACACACAGGTGTTCTTCACACTGACCGTAATCGTTCGCTGAGGCCCAGCTGTGGAGGCCAACTCACTCTGTTCATGTGAAAATCACTCCCTGGAGTTTATTTATATGAGGATATGCAGACAACGGCTGACACTAGAGTCTTGCTTCATAGGCACATTTAGAAAGTGTTATTCTCCGGCCATAAAGAGGCACAGAAGTGTTTATAGCACATGTTCACTACTTCCACATGCTTGCAGATGCGTGACTGTTTGAGTCAGCTGTTCTCAGAAAGCAGAGACACAGCAAAGCTTCCTGTGCAGAAACTGGAGGATTTCTCCCTAAATTGTTCAGATTGGCAACCACAGAACAAAGATGATAAATCATTTCCAGCTGAAGTAATGAAGCTAGAAGGCAGATGATGGACTGTGGTGCAGAAACAGTGGCAGTGTTTCACACTATTGGCTCACATTTCCCATGTTGTCTGTCAGTGGCCAAGTCACAATAACATATGGTTTTACTGAATAATAAAGTAAATATAATTTCTTAATAAATATACCTAAAGAAACCTCATTTCTTGACTGGCCACTCTCTGCTGTCTCCGTTTGTGCTGTGTCAGCCACCGTAGCTGACCTACGCTCTCTGAAAGGTAGGGGGCAGTGGTGGACTGGACAGATGATTGCAATTCACTAACCTCACCACTAGATGCCACTAAATGCCACTCACACACTGAACCTTCAGGAGAACAATGTGTGCTTTAAACACTTCATCTCCTGCATTCTGGGGGATTTTTCTGCACCAATTCATTGAGGAAATGTCTTTATTTATATAAAAGGAAACACAAAATTCAGGTGACAATTCAAAAAATATAAATAGTGTAATATAGTGCTGTAAGGCTCTCAGGCATTCTGTATTGCTGTCAAATATGTTTCTCCTGTTTTTTTGTTGTTGTTTTTTTTACAAAACTAGATTAATGTAACAATTTAAATAATTTACAGTTGTTTCAATTTGTTTTACATTTATAATCCCTGTACACACACATCCCGGTGTTTCCCCCATTAGTGTTGAATCACGGAAGCTGCACCAGTTACTTTTGCCAAGAGATTTATTATGTATACATGTGTCGTGTGTCAGTCAGAGAGAAACAGGCATATAACAATATAAGGCTATATGAGAGGAGGTCTTCATTCCTCTATCTTCTCCCCCCATCATGCTAGCTGTAAACGGCTCCTCTGGGTTTCTCCTTCCTCTTACCCCATCATCTCGATGTTTCCTCTCATGCCTTTATGTTTCTCTGAGGTGGTACAGTAAAGCTTATATACATCACAGAGAGAGGTATAGAGAATCATGTTGTATAGCTAATGCTTGTGTTTAACACTGGAGTTTACCCCATGCTTTCACATGGCTCTATCCACATTAAGAGCTATTTTCCAGTGTATACATTAGTGATGTACATATGGCACATTTGCATCAGCTGAAACCCTTCTCTCGCTAAGAGCAGCTCTACACATCTTCATCATCTTCATCACTGGATCATCTCTGCTAGTGGACATTACCTCTAAGCTAACTATAACTCTCTCTCTGCTCAGCACACAAGTGCACACATAGTCTGACTTCACAAAAACATCATGAAATTATAAAGAAAATTAATAAAGAAAAAACCATTAAGCAGTAAGTCTTCCCCGGTTAAAGAGTCGCACTAGACATGGCTGTGTCGTCTTCTTGATGGTGTGGCCATGGGAGGTCTGCTACGCCACCTTTAGCTCTGGGAAAGTTGCGTAGCCGTCAGTGTGGGATCCTTATCGGCCGGATGATGAAGCTCCACTGGGTTTATTCATTTCGGTTTTAAAATCATCGTAATTTTTACCTGGATCTTCAACTAACTTGAACTTAATTGCCATCTCACGTACCTTTTCAGCATCCAATACCCCACCATCTAATGTATTTAGCCACAAATTATACAGTTTGACTTCTCTGCGTATGACTTCTTTAAGGTCCTTGCGACTTTGGGAGGCTTGAGACTGACTACTGGAACCTTCAGGTGTTGCTGAGCCTCTAAATCCACGTAGGGGCTTATTAATCCAACTACCTCCTCTTGCCATCGAATGCCCTTTATGAAGAAAATTCTCTCCTATCTCTTTGGTGTCTTCGTCTGAGTTTTCAACCATTTCCACGGCCATAAGAATCAGAGGAAATGTCCGAAAGTTTCGAGCAGATTCAGCTATAACTGATGCAGTGAAATATGTGGTGTACAGGGGCTCATCTTTTAGCTGTAGGAAAGTTTCCCATCCAAGAAAAATATCTTTCACATAATTAGCATATTTTGTTTTACTAACTTTTTGAAGGTCTCCGTAACTTACTCTGTCTGTCTGATACTCAATACGTTTTGTGACTTCCACCCTTTTCACATCATCTCTTTGATCTTTGTCAAGCCTTTTTCCAACTGGATACACATACAGACTTACAGGATCAACTTCGTATATCCAGTTTCTGACCATCAGGTGTGTGACTACATCATCTCCATCCTTTGCATAATGACGGATGATACTTCTGACATCTCTTCCTGTCTTAATCTCATAACACCTGGAAAGAACATTAATTAGATCCTCCTGTTTCGTTATCCACTCAATGACAACCTTGTCTTTTTTTTGTGTTCTTTTCCCTATTACATAATCCTGGTTTATGTTCTGGTTGTCTGTGTTTACTCTTTGTGGAAGTAGCTGGTCTGCATAAAATAAGGCCCAGGACAGAGCTTCAAGTTCATCAATAGCAGTTTGGTCAGCAGTGTCTAACTCTTCATAAACATTCTGGTCAATAAATCTGCCTGGCTTATCAGGCCAGCCGTATTTGTTGGTAACTTTATTATTACTTGTTTCTACTTTACCGCCAGGTTTATTGGGCTGTAGAAAGTTTCTTTCCTGAGTGAAGACTTGCTCTCCTCTGCTGCCAGGCTCATTTCTGATAACGACGTCTCCGTTCCTGTCCAGGGTTGCCACCACCTTCTTGCTGCCATCATTGAACAGGCGTTCTGTGCTGACTGTTGCTGAGTAATGAGGATCCACGCTGGACTCCTGCTGGACTCTGTCCTCGGCTGGCTTCTCTTTGCCAGTCAAGCTGTGTGAGATCTCTGAAGCACTTATCTTCTGTTCATGCTGGGAAATGAACATACAACATTTAAGGTGAGACACTACAGGTGAATAGGGTACAATCTTTAACTAGCAGATATCACCATGAAACTTTCCCAGCTGATTACCTACATTAAGATGAGGAAAAAATGTATTGCACGTTTTCTGTAATTTAATGTTTAAATATGCAAATTAGGCAATATCTAATTAAATATGCGCTAATTTGCATATATATATATATATATAAATCTGAGTATTGGATAAAGCCAGGTTAACCCTCTGGAGTCTGAGGTGTTTTCTGGGCCCTGGAGATGTTCTGACATGCTCTGACATTTGTGCTTTTTTCAGTTATTTATAAACATGTTAATGGCAAAGGTGTAAATTCACTCTATATAGCACAAACAGGGCTACCAAAATATCTGATCAACATGCATGTATGTGTTTGAATTTTTAAGAGAATAATGTTTATGCGTGGTTATTTGAAAAAATAAAAATTTAAGTTGCAGAAATAAGACCACAAAACACATACTAAATATGTGTAAATAAGACTTTTGACCAATGAATTTTGTAGCTTTGAGTTCTGGCTTCAAAATGATGTGAAAATCATCCTCCCTTATCGTTCTCATAAAACAGTACATTGATTTGAACTTTCTAAAACAGTTTTTTTGTCTGAAGAGGTTTATGCATGGGAGGGGTGGCCCATCAATATTAATGGCCCAATGGCCATCAATATTAATGAGATTCAGACCAGGGGTGTGACATACACTCTTCCAGTGGCTAATGGGCCATCAAATGCCTGAACAAAGAAGAGCAGTTTCAAGGTTTTTGTTTTTCAATCTGTTTTATTGTAATTCCTCTATGTGGAGGAACTAAATGTTCTAAATTTGCTCTAAGCAAATCAAATGTGAGCAAAATAAATTAATCAGTCTGCTATAAACAAAGCTATTGTGAGCGATAAACAAAAGTAAAGGCAGGTATCTCACAGTATATATATAAATAGTTTGAATAGACTCATGGGCGAATGTGAGTCTACAGGGCTCAGTTGCGGTCCAGTTTCCCGTGCAGGACGGAAGCGCACAGTCTGTGGAACCATGTCAACATCAGTCTCTGTTTTCCATGCCAGAGTGGACTGCCTGTTGCTCTCCTGCTGGTTAGCCTTGGCTCTCTTCGGGACAGGTGCTTGGACAAGTTCATTGTCACATCTGTAAAAAACAAAAACAAAAAAACAAACATGTGAGCATGCTAAAAACACAATTAAAGAAATTGTATTTACACAATTAAAGAAATTATGAATCACTAATGGCTATGGATAAAAAAAAGACAGCGTTTTTTTGTCATTTCACACAAGAATAGGTGGCTACTTTTATATTATGATGATGTAAAAACAATTAGGCTACATTTCATCTGTAAAATATTACGTCCTATGCACCTACTCATTATGATTCTCGATCGCACTGAGAACTGCATGACACCTGCGTGCCCCTCTGTGGGGTGCTGGAGAAGGAGAGCTTGACACATTCTTTAAAAAAAAGAAAAAGAAAACTGTTAGCATACATTATTCAAAGTAAACTGATGAGCAATTGATGGTTATGGACGCACAATGTGTATATTTGTTGATGGCCCATAGGATGGAGAAATATATTTATGGGCCATTGACCGCGCCACCGCAAGTATCTGTTGATGGCCATAAAGACCGCACGCATTTAGTGACGCACGCAATGAATGGATCGTTCGCGAATGACACACATCTCTACATTTCAAACATTTACACCTGTATTCACAAACATCTGTGCATAAGGCAGTATTGAAGTGTGTCATATGCTAACCAAAACCGAACATTAATATAAAAATATAATGTATTTAGACAGTGTCACATATTTTACCGGAGGATGAAATATATTTGCACTAAATCACATTATAGGCCTATAACCTAAGCAGATATTTGCAAACAAGCTACATTACACATAAGGAAGCATTTTGGCATGATAATGTCATAAGCTAATCACAACTGAGTGAAATATATATTTAATTTACAAATATGTTTAAAGAGCAATATCACATTTAAAAAAAATGTTTTACACGTGAGCATATAGCCTACACGAATGTTAGGATATTGTAAGGCAATCGCTCATGTAAGATGTCAAAAGCTAGCGAAAACTAGGCAAAATATAGTCTGAAATTTCATATGAGTTCTATATCAGAAAAAGAATTATATAACAGTAAACAACTTACTCCGAAATTGTGTCCTCAGCGGGATCAGTTCGCTCTTCAAAATGCTGCCGTTCGTCATCCGAGGCTTCATCTTCCTCTGAGGAAAAGGTGAATTCTTCCTCACTGTCCAGGATCATCTGAAGGGCGTCTTTACCGGAGAAACGAGCCATCCTCTCTAAACGCGATGAACTATCAGTGAATCTGATCTGATGAAACTTCGTGTTTTCAAGGCATTGATCGGGGGGCGTGTGCACTGCATAATCACCTCCTAAACGATTTACCATTTGAATAGGGCCGGGGGCGTGGCGGACGCAGCTCATTTGAGATAATGAGGGAGAAGGAAAAAAACGGTACCTCTCCTTGCTTTCAAACGGATTACATAAAATGAGAATATTTGTTTTTTTAAAAGAAGAGAATCCAAGCTTCATAAAGACATATGTCACGTGCCTGTGTGAGAAGTATTTGCTGAGTTCCGACAGATTTTCGGACGCGTTTCAGAATGGACTACACTGGCAGAGAGAAGGCAGAACTCGCGTCGTGTTTATTTTTCTTTATTTGACGAAAAGCACAACACTTTGTTTTTATTGTGAGTATACACAAAAATAATACACATTTAACAGAATCGATTGATGTATGACACAAGCATATAAAATATCATCAGCCAATGAGATTGCGCATTCAGCCCTTTCACTTTCGCAATTGGTTGCTGATGAAAAGGAAATGCCCGTATTTGGATCCGACAGCACTATACAGGAGATAGAGAGCTTTCCAGCGGCGTGTGTGATGACAGGAGCAGACAGAGATCGCGGAGCAGCGGGAGGATTAACAACGACAACTTTATTATTACTTTTTATTTATTATTTTCACCATGTTTTTTGGAATAAAACATTATATAAATCAGGCTAGGAATAATATATTTACAAATCCCTCTGTAAATGTCTTCATAATTAAATTAAATTAATTTTCCAGTGACACATATTTCTTTCCGTAGATTTGTATTCCAGTACTGACTTCAGTTCTTCTAAACTCTGGCTGGTTCTTCTTCTAAAGTCCACCCACCTGTTCCTCCTGAGTGCCACAGGCCGTAAAGCCCTCCTCACACTGCTGCCAATGACCCTGCACACTCTGGCCAATGCCCACCCTGAGGGAAGATGACATTTACATTTACATTTAGTTATTTAGCAGACGCTTTTATGTGGCATATATTACAAATACATATAAATATATTTGTATTGTTGTTCACTTGTATTTATCATTTTGAAATATATTCTGAAATATAACAAAAATATATGATGTTAAGTGTGAAATATATTTACATTTATACCATGTAATGTAAAATATATGACAAAATATATGGTCAGAAAATGTTTAGCTTGCTAAAGAAGGGTCGAAAATGTATTTTGATCATAGTAATCCCTCTAACTTTTCCCCAATACACAACAGTAGACTATCATATTTCACTACTGTATTATGACACACAGCTATAATAAATACTGTACTTACATTTAAATGACTGCAATGTAAAATGACAGATAGCTTTCCTAGGACTATTAGGCGTTATTAGGTGGCACGTACCGAACACTAAGGCCGTGTGTCCACCAAAGCGTTTTTAGCCAGCTGAAAACGCTAGGCGCTCTGCTAAAAACGGTGGACACACGGCCTAAGTGCAATTATTAGATTTATTGTTGTTTTATTGACATCTTTCCTGAAGTCATTTAAATATTGAAAATATGCACAATATTTATGATGCAAGTATAACAGTGACACTCCAACTGTGAAGTGCACTTAAACAATAGATAGAACTCAGTGTCTAACACTGCATACACACACTATTAAATAACTGAAATCAGTTCTGTAAATATAGGGGGAAAAACTCTGCATTCTGTGTCTGTGGCCTACTGGTTAGGGCTTTGGGCTTGTAACCGAAGGGTTGCGGGTTCAATCCCTGACCAATAGGAAGAATGTGGGTGGGTGAAGTAGAGCACTGCTCTCCCATGCCCACATCCACGGCTGAAGTGGTCTATATAAAAAATAAACTGAAAATGTGTTGTTTGTTTGTGAAAATGTTAACTTTTTATATTCCAAATGAAACAATTTGTAAAAGTTAAAACATATATGAACATATATGTAAACATATATGAAAATATATTTACATATATTTAACTAAAATATATTTATTGGGCCAATTTCAAATATTTGCATTGAGACTCCGTGCGGTGGTTTGGTCTGACAGACAACAGACTGCATAAGACAGGTGGATGTAGACACCGTGATGTCACCCTCACCATGATGTCACCCTCACTCTCACCGTGATGTCACCCGCTGGTTTCTGGACTACCACTTTGAAGCCTTGAGTTCGATATAGTGGCCGTCGCCATCTTTGATTTTTGGAACCAAGTGACCATATTAGGACAAAAGGGTGGAGCTGTGGAGGAATATGCGTTACTATGCCTGACAGGTTGCCGTGGTAGTGACTTGTCAATCAGCTTGTAGCCCCGCCCTAAAGCCTCCCCTGCTCTCTGGTCTATGTTCCTCTAAATGGGACCATAATTTACTACATGAACATCATGCTGTGTTGAAGAAGACTTGAAACTAGCGACTGAGACCATAAACTCATTAGGAAAGTGTTTACTGAGGTAATAAATCAGCTGAGAAGTAGCCTCATTTTCTCATACACTTCTGTACAAACACACTTCTTTCTGCAGCCGCCCCCTGCTGGTCATTAGCTTCAAGCACTGGCTTATCAAGCTAGATAAAAGTTAATACCCTGGCAGTGGCAAATAGCTTTGGTTTAATATTTGATTTGATTACATTAATGTTTAAAGGTAAAGGGTAATACTGCTGGTAAAAAGCACATCTGATTTTTATAGTGTGTTTTTAATCAAGGGAAAATAAATATAACAAGAACTGTTTTATCATCTTAGGGACACATCCATCAATGAGGCCAGAGTTAAGAGATCCAGCAGCAGCTGAGGATGCATTTACTCTTTGTTCTCATCTAAGCTTTTTGATTCAAATCTGTGAAAATACTTTCATTCAAACTCTCAGGCAGAACAAGCAGGAACCTCTCGGTCTGAAAGTGAAGCCAGTGCTTGAAGCTAACGACCAGCAGGGGGCGCCCCCACTGGCTGCAGAAAGAAGTGGGATTGTACAGAAGTGGCTACTTCCCAGCTGATTTATTAACTCAGTAAACACTAGGGTTGGGTACCGAAACCCGGTTCCAATTGGAAACGGTAGTAACAAGGCCGAATGTGCTTTCTGGTCGCTTTAAACAGGCATTTTCACAGTTCTCTAATATTCATGAATTCATAAACTGAATAAATAATACACAGATTAAGTTGAAGTAAAAACAAAACACAAGTAGACGTATGCACCAGAGAAACAAGGGCGCCGCCATCATTAGAATATTGTCTTTGAACTTCCGTTTTTTCAGTCGCTCTGTATATTCCTATGGCATTGCTGTCCAGGAGTAATTAGCTTTTGAAGTGGATCTACTTAATATAAAGTCAACAAAAGTTAACAAAAGTTATCATGAGTATTGTAATGTTTAACAAATGTCAGTAGACCGGGAAGATTTTAAAATGAGCCGTTCATTCATAAATACGCAAGATCGCTGTGAAAATAAAACCGGAAGTCAAAAGGCAACGAGCGCAGCACTGAAAAGGGGCGGGGCTACATAAGGTCTATTGTGCAAGGTTGCCCAGAATGACAGGGCCTGATAGCTCCTAATAGGGCTGTTAGGGGAGGGTCTTTGTCTTTCTCAGGTGTGAAAACAATACATATTAATGACCTCCGCATAAGGCTTTTTCACACAAAACATGTCGTAACATTTTTAAATCAATATATTGTCTTCTCTGAATGAGCAGTCAGGGTGATTTTCACATAGTTTTGCAGCAAATATTCTAGGCTATGTCATACAATTTTCAAAAGTCTTGTGAAGAAATAATCAGTATGGGTTTCATGGCCTTATTTCAGTGAGATTTTTTTTTTTGTATTTTCACAAACCACGCATAAATGTCATTATCTCAAAACTACAAACTTTTACATACATGCTGCTGATATATTATTGTAGCAGAGTTTGTGCTGAATACAGTGTAATTAGACTTTAGCCATGAAAATGTCAAAGAAATAAAAAAGTAACAGAAATAACCAGAAATGTCAGAGCATGTCAGAACACCTCCAGGGCCCAGAAAACAGCTCAGACCTCAGAGGGTTAAGAAAGAGTAATAATTATGGCCACAAGCCAACCTTCACTGCTTCAGATATGGATGTTGCTGCAAAGAAGCTACAAGATCCAAAACCTGGATGCTTCACACATATATTAAACCCCAAAGTTAAAGTTAACATTTGACCTTTTGCATATAAAATGTCATCCCATAATTCACCCTTGAGTCTAAGTGGACTTTTGTGCCTATGGAAGTGCCATCAAGGCGTCCCTAAGGGTATTTCTCCAGATACCTTTGGTCTGAGGGGAGTCCTTCATGAAGCATGTGTTCAGACAGTCCTCTGAGGCGGTGCTGGCCAGCGGTGTCGGGGCGGAGCTCCTGACACTCATCTTTCACCTCTGAAACAAACATGGCATACTGGTGTGTAGGGGTTCCTCATGCTTATGGCTTACGTCTTTAAGATGTCTGTCATATTTCAGCAGCTCAGTTAGGTTAGGTTAGGGTTAGGGTTAGGATTAGGTTAGGTTAGGGTTAGGTTAGGTTTAGGGGAAATTACAACTACTCCCCCCTTAGGATTAGGTTAGGTTAGGGTTAGGGTTAGGGTTAGGGTTAGGTTAGGTTACCCTAACACTTGGTCTGGGCCTCAGTCATTACAGTTCTTCTCAGTGGCTTTGGTACATTTCTCAGATCAGAAGTGAAACTCTAAAATAAACTCTACTTGTTCAACCTCCACATCATCTGGTCACTTCATAAAAGCAATTTCTCTTCTCAAGATATTGTAATTTGACACATTCATGCAAATGATTATGAACAACTGTCTGCTGTTGATCCCAATGTGTTATTACTGGTTCTCTGGTCAATAGTCTGACCCCCCCAAAACATCGATGCATTCGTTTGTTGCATACGTCTCTACACGCTAAATGGTTGTCACAGTCTGTCCGCATATTTGTTCCACATGTCTGTTAGACTTTATGGGCCCTATCTTGCACCCAGCGCAATTGACTTTGTACACCGACGCATGTGTCATTCCTATTTTGCACCCGCGCAAAGCGCGCTTTTCCCTCCACAGAAGCACGTCGGTAAACTAGGGATTGAACTTGCGCTCCCTGGACGGTTCAGCGCAAAAGAGGAGGCGTGTTCCGGCGCAAACGTTCCTTCATGCTATTTTGCAGGTTTAGAAAACAATTGCGCCACTAACCAGGAAAAAATAGTTTAAAGTCAGTGGCGCGTTGCGCATGTTATTCATATGCTATTTAAGGGCGCATGCTTGGCCATAATCAATGTAGCGTGTGCACAACGCGCATATACACTTTGATTCTCTCATCTACACAGAAGCAGCAGTTTTCATTTTTGCAAATCATACATTATTACGATAGATAGATAGATAGATAGATAGATAGATAGATAGATGTGAACCGCTCCTGGCGCGTGCCTGGCAAATCCGCCGTTATAATAGGAATCCGCTTTAGAACAAGCGCGTCTGCTCTTAAAGGGAATGTGAGATGACGCTCTGATTGGTTTATTTCACGTTACGCCCAAACCACACCTATGAATAATGAAGCTACTTCAGACCAACCCCTTTTAGATTTGCGCCTGGCGCAAGAGTCATTTATCCCGCCGGGAAAATATCAACAGCGCCAAGACCCGCCCACAAAGTTACTTGCGCTTTGCGCTTTGACACTTGCGTTTCAGATCGTTAAAATAGGGCCCCTATTTCTGTAAATGTGTCCTGAACTGATATCTGTGATGATCTGGATGAGGATCTGTGGCCTGACAGACAGGAACGATCTGTGATGATCTGCAATGCTGTACAACAGTCTTTTCTTTTTCTTTACAGTTTCTCCACAGTTCAAGACACAAATGTGAATAATAGTCTAATCTATTGCAATCAATCTCCCAAATACATTATTGTGCAAGGGCGTCACTTTGTGTTGAAAAGTGGCGGGGACATTTAGGGGCTCATATTAGGGCTGTGACGAAACACGAGTCACAAGACAAGCAATATTCATAAAGGAAATAGGCTATTCGACTGGGGGGTCCGGGGGTCCTTTGAGCTTTAAAGGAGAACTCCGGTGAATTTTAACATTGAGCTCATTTTTTTTGTACATTTGGAGTGCTGTCAGTACAGAGAACAACGACAAAAATCAGTGTTGCCTACACCGTGTTATCCTCTTTTTAAAATTTGCACCCTGTTGACTTCAATGGGGCAAGTTTTAAACCTGCTTTTAGCCTCTTAACATCCTTGATGTGTCATTACAAGTGCACAGCCAATGTGAGTGATTCCTTCAGAGTGAACACGGTGAATCTGACTGCAGTAGATGTGAAAGATATGGATAAAAACGATGTTTATTCAGCCAGCGCTCATACCTGTGATTACATCCTGTTTTCGGTCGAAGTCCAAAGTAATCGATTGTCGAGTTCACGCACATAGGTTTAGTTTACTTTGCCCCATTGAAGTCAACAAGGTGCAAATTTTAAAAAGAGGATAACACGGTGTAGGCAACACCGATTTTTGTCGTTGTTCTCTGTACTGACAGCACTCCAAATTTACAAAAAAATGAGCTTATTATTATCTTAAACTCTTAAGTTCCTGCATTCTGGAGACATTTACTGCACCAATTTATGGTGGAAATGTCTTTATTTATATGAAGGGAAACAAATTCATGTGGCCAGTGACAAATCAGAACATATAAATATTATCAAATATAATAATAATACAATATAATACAGTGATCAGTAGCTTGTTTTTTTTTTTGGCCTAAGCTACTTTTCATTTCATGTTTTCTTGTTGTGCAAGTAAACCT
Organism: Rutilus rutilus; assembly: GCF_951802725.1. Classification (NCBI taxonomy): domain Eukaryota; kingdom Metazoa; phylum Chordata; class Actinopteri; order Cypriniformes; family Leuciscidae; genus Rutilus; species Rutilus rutilus. The sequence continues at coordinate 78,277,404 of NC_140209.1, forward strand.
TTATCATATCATGTTTATTTGTTATTAAACATTTCTTGTTGCAAGCTAATTGTCAGAAAACTTTTACCAAACGCTTTCAGAGAGTGGGGGGCATGGCCCATCCTCCCCAGTGTAAACGACACCTATGGTAATGTGTGTAACTGTGTTCTGTGGGAACTCGTATGCCTTGTACAGAAAGATGCAGCCTCGTGCATATTCAATCATTGTAATTCAAGCCTCAGTCATAGTTTACATCAGAAAACACTGTTACTGACAGCATGTTGAACACATCGACTGATAGACCAAACACACGTGTTCACTGACACAAAGCTTTAATTCTGAGAGAAGTAGAGCTTTAATTCTCTGCCCGAGCCCGAGCCCGGACTCGACCCGACCCGACCCGCGGGCCGGTATTTCCCGCCACTGTCCTCGGGCCGGGTCGGGTCGGGCCCTTGATAAAGCACGTCACGTGTCATACGCAGCGTCTAGTCCACTCGCACTCGCAGTCTCGCACGCGTGACGCATCACACCTGCTGTGCGTGCTGTAGGCTATTCTGTTGCTATTCTAAGTGCGACATGGATCTTGAAGAAGCAAAGAAAAAAATTAAAACAGGAGAATTAACTTTGAGCAAGTTTGGAGGAAAATCGGAGGTATGGACACATTTTAAACTAGTCGTGGGGAGTGACAACATAATGTGTTGGCTTTGTCTCGTGCATTAAATGCGCACCTATGACAGCAAACAAAAAAAAAACAAAAAAAAAAAACGGGGACTTCCACGATGAACAGACAAGCAGTCTTGCCATGACAGAAATTATTATAGTAGTCAGCCTCAGGCCTCAATATCCGCTTTTGTTACTTTGTTTTCCGATCCATTCAACTATTTCTGAATAAACAAACAACGCAGTTTGCATGCTTCTTCCTTGTCGCATTAGGTCTATTCATTAAGATAATAATTAATGAATGCACGCACAATTATGAACTTGATAAATGTTACAGATATGTTTGACTACAAACAAATGCCTTTCAACTTACATGTGCAAAATTCTGAATTAAATGAATGTGCTGCAATTTTTACAAAAAGAGAGTCTGTAGTAGCCTACGTGTTTTAGCCATTAAATAAGCACATAGTTTCAAGTTTGTTAAGTTTTGTTTTGAAGAAAGCTTTTCTTTAAAGTGAATTTCGTTTAGTATAAATTGTGTCTTAATTTTAATACATTTTCCATCAACCAATTGCCTGGTATTTAATACATAAAAAGAAATATAGCAGATATTATAATCATGACATGAAGTCGCCGGCTCACCACGGTCACGGTCAAACTCGTAAAACACGCTGTCACCAAATTTACAAATGCACATCTTGCTTGTTGCTCACACATATTATGTTGAAATAACAATATGTTGAAGTAACATTAATATTAATGAATATTTAAGAATATTTGATTGAATGCTGAATGTTGTGCTTGTTCAATTTAATAAAATTAAAACTTTAATTGTGATAATTAAAATAATTGAATATTGAATATTGCGTGGCCAATTTTTGCTCATTTATTAATAGTATATATAGATAACTGCGCAGCTCCCTCCTGTAGCCTAAATGAGCACAGCAGCACCTGCTTAAAAAAAATTCTGGCGCCGCCCCTGGTTATAACGGCCCACATATTAAAAATGGTCGGGTTTAAATCGGGCTCGGGCTCATAATTACAGTGAACGTGTCGGGTCGGGCCGGGCTCGGACACAACGTGCTCGGGCTCGGGTTGGGTCGGGCTTGATTTTTTTGGGCCCGATTTAAGCTCTAGAGAGAAGACTTTGGGCTTTTACAGATAATCCCCTGTTTGCTGCTGTTTGAACTAATAGTTTTGAGAAACCCTCTCAGTGTTAAGGGTGATTAATGAAATGTACCAGAGCCACTGTGTTAAAGATGTATGTGCATAGATGTACTGGTTTGTAAACATCTAATCCTCAACTTCAATCAGAAGGTTTGTAAGCAAAGAAGTTCATGAAAGCTCCAGTTCCCAAGCATTGATTTATTCCAATAAATCCACAAGTTGTTTGTAGGTTTATGTGTGTGATTGTGTGTGTGGTTTCTGAAATAAATGAATAACAATAAATAAATTAAATAAACGTATCAAATATTTAAATACAATGCTGGCAAATTGCAGTAATAAAGAAACACTGAATTGGGAATTGCAGTATTAAATGAAATTAAACTAATAACCACTAGGCGGAGCTCTTGCTCCAGTAATAGAACAGAGTCACCAAATTTGGTGCTAAACAGGCCTACTCGTGATAAATCACTTAAACAATACCCTCAAACAGTAAATAGAATACTAAATGATAACATCACAACTATTCCAGCGATCAATATCAGTTTGGTTAATATATGCATCTGCTATAGGCTAAACACAGAATGTGATCGTCTATTTGTTAATGTCTGTTAATCGAAACTCTTCTTAGCACATGCATAAATATCACGACAAAACAACAATATAGAATTGAATAAACATACACATTGTTGTCTAGAACGCACACACATCAAACAAACAATGATGTCTCGTTACAGCGCAGATAAACTTGTTCGTTCATGTCCCCGACTCCGCCCACATGTGATGTCGAATAATTCAAAATAAGAGTTCGACAGGGATTTTATACACACTGTGAAAAGCTGTAATACACTATTGATTTCACACACTGTGTCTTGTGTCAAGCTGTTTATTCACCTTATTACCTCGCTGGTGTTGCCAAATCAAATATTACTGAAACTTTAAAGATGTAGAAGAGAGCCTGAACGTGTTAAAATGTAAAATATTTCTTACCCAATAGTTCAGTGAGGCTGAGGAAGATGAGGAGGATCAGGAGACTCAGTGTCCTCCGGCTCTTTATCCCACCTGCCATCATTCTGCAAAACATTGAACACTTCTTATTATCACAGTAGTGATGCACCTTTCCAGTTATCACTGCAGCTTAACATCTGGGGGGGGGGGGGGGGGGAGATGTGGCAAAGGGCCACAGGTCGGACTCAGACCCATCCAGCACCGCACGAGTCAGCTGTTTTAGGTGAACAATCTGGAGCTGGCTCCCATCTGAGATACAAAGAATCAATCAAAAATCACTGCCAATCGGAACAGCGTGTGGGCGGAGTCTTGCGGCAAGTGCAAAGCACCAGAGACGGCACTTGCAAGAAAATGGATAAGTAGCTAAGTTACATGATCTAATTCACAAATGTTACCCCATTTAAAAAATACATAGGCTACTAAGTTACTAAAACAATCTTTGTCAAATAATACACTTGTTTGTTCACAGTTTTAACGTTCATGTTTTCATTTGTTTAATTTCAATATCTGAGGTGAAATATATCCATCGTTGCTTTTACAGCTACAAAGCTGGAGCACTAAATGATATTCAAAGTCACATTTCACGCTTTTAACATTAAATAAAGCACATAAACAGCACCTGAGATTACCATTGCCACACTTTGTGTTTGTTGTTCCAGCGCGACGTCGCAGAAAAATAGAAACCGTTTCTAAACTAGAAACGTCACGTGTCGCCGTTGCGCATGGTTAGGACAAAAACTCTGATTAACATGGAAAAGATCCGTTTTATCACATGTCGCGGCGTCGCATCACGTGTAGTTAGGACATGGTGTTACACTAATTACTGTTACTAATTGTTAATTACAGTATGTCCGTATAGAGTGGTGATATTATTTATTAACCATACTATTACATTTCATTAGTAAGGTGTTATTTTGTAACCATCTTGTATTTGTTTTGCAGATCTTGCAGCTTTATTTCCCGCAAAAGCTAAGACTCAGACTCAGGCATTGAGTCGTGCTGAAAGAGCCGCTCTCGTGAAGGACGGATCTATGACATCCAGATCCCTCTAAAGAGCCATAATGATCCAGTACCTGACACCATAACCCAAACTAAACACCCTTAACTTCAATTTAAACAAGCATTTTCTCGTCACTGGGAGGTGTGCGGCCTCCAGGTTGCTACTATTAATGCTTTAACCCTCTGGGGACCACAAACGCGCCCGCGCGTTTTGCTCGTTTTTTTTTTTTAGCAATGAAAATAAACACTAAATGCTCTGTTAATTTTGATCTTTCATTTTCGTGTAATACATCAATCGATCCTGTTCAGTTTCTATTTTTTTTCTGTATACTCACAATAAAAATAAAGTGTTTTGCTTTTTGACAAATAAAGAAAAATTAACATGATGCGATTTCTGCCTTCTCTCTGTCAGTAAACTCCCATTTGAAACGCGTTCGAAAATGATCTATAACTCCGCGAAAATTCAGTCAAACAGGCAAACAGACCCACGGGCATAAAGCTTGAGATCGCATCTTTTAAATGAAGTCATTTATATAAAAAACAAATATTATCAGCTTCTGTAATCTGTATAAAAAGAGAGCGACTCCTGTCGAGCTCATTACGAGCTAATTCACAGTAATTTGACCACTCCCCGGAGGGCGCGTGCTATTCAAACGCAAATTCTGAGAACTATTTCAGAGCTGTGAAACGCCCACATCAGCTGTAAACAAAGCGCGTCGCGACTCCTCGCGAGTGAGACATTATAACCTACCTTATGGAGAAAAGTTTCCTCAGAACAGTGCTGATATGAGGAGCAATATCTCCTGAAATGAGGAGCAGATTCCGCTGAGGAGTGAGGTAGGCTGTTTTCTTTTCTCACGTGTGGAATAACGTTATGGAATAACGTTAGTGTAGGCCTATGTAAACCGCAAAAAGATGAATCGCATTTCTATAATATGAATCGCGTTTCTGTGAGATGAATGAAGGGGACATATTTGTAAAGACTGTTTAGCCTAAATATGAATCGCGCGTCTGTGTGTGAAAGAATAAACTGCTTTGCTATAGCCTACTGAGATGAGTAAAAATCGACTGGAATATGTTGAAATAAAATGTATTTGTATAAGCAACATATTAAACTGCAAAAAAAAAATACTATTTTTGTCAAAAATAAATTCATAGACTAAGATGTTAGATGTTCCAATGTTGGCTATATTCAAACTAATGAATACATATGATAAAATGTAGGCCTATAATCTGTCCTTGCATTGTGGCTCAGTCAGTGTCACACCTGAATGAATGGCTCATTATGCAGAGTCATTATGCAGAGTGGGTGGGACATTGTAATCTAAGGTGTAAACTACTCCTCCCCCTCGCATATTGGCTTTCCAAGCAAAACCTGTTTTACACCATTTAAATCAATGTATTTTTTTTGTGAACTATAAAGCAAGACTATTTTCACATAATTTTGAAGGTAGAACTCAAAGGAACAACATCAATTAGTCAAAAGTCTTGTGGACACATATTTAATATGTGTTTTGTGGTCTTAATTCAGCAACTTTCATTTTAATTTTTTCCAATAACCACGCATAAACATTATTCTCTTAAAAATACAAACATCTACATACAGGTTGCTCGCATATTATGGTAGCCCTGTTTGTGCTATATAGAGTGAATTTACACCTTTGCCATTAACATGTTTATAAATAACTGAAAAAAGCACAAATGTCAAGGCATGTCAGAACATCTCAAGGGCCCCAAAAACAGCTTGGTCCCCAGAGGGTTAACATTACATTTATGATCATTTGTGATGTTACTAGACTACCAGTTTTACACATGCTCAATTAATACTTTTATGACCACTGTAGAAACTTTATGGTAGTTGTGCTCTTTAAAAAGCCTCTGCACTGGCTCGCCTGTTAAAACATGAAGCCCAGAGGTGAGAGCTGTTAGACAGTTTTATGTAGCTGACTGACAGATGATTTAACAGCTAAAAGGCAAAAGAAAACAATAATCAGTTAACAAAGATGTTCTCATGAATCTTAATCAGAGCACTCATTCAACATTGAGCAAAGAAACATCATTAACTATATCCACTAATATCCATAACTTACCCAAAAATTGCGTCCGGTGCTCAGCCGACTGGAAAGACGGGCAATATAAGGTGCAGTTCGACTCTCTGCAGCAAACAGAGTGACAGACTGAGCAGGGCTTCATCCAGGCCTCTTATATGCTCAGGTGTTGCCTGATAGGTTCAGGCTAAGTCCCGCCCCCAAGGACTGGGCAGGGCTTCATCCAGGCCTCTTATATGCTCAGGTGTTTCCTGATAGGTTAAGGCTAAGTCCCGCCCCCAAGGACTGGGCAGGGCTTCATCCAGGCCTCTTATATGCTCAGGTGTTGCCTGATAGGTTAAGGCTAAGTCCCGCCCCCAAGGACTGGGCAGGGCTTCATCCAGGCCTCTTATATGTCCAATACATTGCAAGATGAAGCCATTGAACTTGTTCATACTTATAAATACTTGGGTATCTGGCTGGACAAAGGTTTTACCTTTAAATTGAAGCTCTTGCTAAAAACTTTAATTCACTCTGGTATTTTTTATATAGATTGAAATATTGCTTTTTTAGGACTACACAGAAAAAAACTGGTTGCAGGATTATTCCTGTCTCAGTTAGATTATGGTGATATCATTTATCAATTTGCTTGTCCATCTACTCTGTCAATGCCTGACCCTCTTTATCATGCGGCTCTCAGGTTCATCACTAATGCTGGCTATCAGACACATCACTGCATCTTATATAGAAGGGTAAATTGGCCATCACTCAAAGTGGGCAGGATGCTACATTGGCACATTTTTATTTATAAAGCTATTTTAGGTCTTTTACCTTCTTATATCTGTTTAAAAATATTTGTTCATATGCAAAGTACATATCATTTGAGATCTAGTGACAGACTACTTTGTAAGGTACCAAGAATGAGGACAGAAGTAGGAAAGAGAAGTCTTTTTTACTATGGCCCTTCGTCCTGGAACTAACTCCAGTCCAGGCTTAAAGGGTTAGTTCACCCAAAAATGAAAATTATGTCATTAATGACTCACCCTCATGTCGTTCCAAGCCTGCAAGACCTCTGTTCATCTTCGGAACACAGTTTAAGATATTTTAGATTTAGTCCGAGAGCTTTCTGTCCCTCCTTTAAAAGTCAATGGACGGCATAATGTCCATGTCCAGAAAGGCAATACAGACATCATCAAAGTAGTCCATGTGATATCAGTGGCTCAATATTAAGTTTATCAAGCGACGAGAATACTTTTTGTGCGCAAAAAGTAAACAAAAATAACGACTTTATTCCACTTTTCATTTCCTTCTCTCTGGGCCTCGAATGAGTTCGCATAGTGTTTTTTACCGTAGCGCGCCTGTGTTGCACATCACCACGTAGGCTCACTATTGGCCGACGCTGGTCATGTGTGTGATGCGTGTGATGCGCTATGATCAGGTTATAGGGTAAGATCCCAGTAATTCCATGGAAATATACAAGGCTTCATTTTACAGTACAGTTGCACTGTACTTACTGAGTAAATTGTCATGTTTTCCTTGGTAACGTTGCAGGACATACGAGGTAAAAAAATTTGACTATGGAAAAGGGAATGATCAGGTTATAGGGTAAGATCCCAGTAATTCCATGGAAATATACAAGGCTACATCTTACAGTACAGTTGCACTGTACTTACTGAGTAAATTGTCATGTTTTCCTTGGTAACGTTACAGGACATACAAGGTAAAAAAATGTGACTATGGAAAAGGGAATGATCAGGTTATAGGGTAAGATCCCAGTAATTCCATGGAAATATACAAGGCTACATCTTACAGTACAGTTGCACTGTACTTACTGAGTAAATTGTAAAAACATCTGCAAAACATATCCAGTATTTAAGATGTGCCATAACATTAGGGAAAACTGTTCCTGTGGGGTAGTTACCAGGTAAGTGTAAGGTAAATTATTTGATAAACCCTCTATAAATGGGTGTAGCAATGAACTATGTAAGACAAGGTAATTTATTGGAAACTACCGTCTTAATTTCAAGATAGTAATAAATAAACATGGACTGTTACCAACATAACCCTAGGATAACTACACACCTAACTTGAATTGATGGGTAATACTGGAGGTGTTTCTAAAAATTGGCTGCCTACATTCTGAGGAAGTACACAATTAAATCTTAGATTAAAAGAGTTATTACCAACCAAAACAGGTAACAAGTACACAGTACTTTGTTGAGTTGATATTTAGCAGTGGTGTTTTTTTTCCTGGTAGTTTCTCTGTAATTGCGTACTAATCACCTTAAGTAATTACACACTAAAATACTATAATTTACCATATGCTTACCAGGTAAATACCTAGTAATTAGGGGACTGTAAAAGGAAGGGTTACCAAATCGTACTCCCTCAAAATTATATGCAAGTGTGAACTCGTGAAATGATATAAAAACAAATCAAAGATATCCTGTCCTGGACCAATTGGGCAGTTAACTGGGTTAAGATAGTTTCACACCATGATGAAAAAAGATGCCATTAAGAGCATGTAGTTTTCTAGTGGATGGAGCTCCTGCATGAGCTGGTACCCCTCAGGAATGTCGAGTGAAACTGAAGCAGCAGTTGGGGTTAGTTTTGCCTTGAGAACACAATGTTATTCCTAGGAAGTACAGAAGAAAATTTCTCTACGTGTTGTTACATGTTTTCGAAAATGCCCAATTCCGGTGAAAAGGTCTTTGAAATGTCACAGTTATGAGAAGTAATCTCTCTCACCTGGAATGTACTAAAAACCTTTTTCAGTTTAAGAAATAAACTGATAGAAGAATAGGCACTGAACAGATAGATGATATTTTCTCATTGAAGTACCTTTTATATACTGGATGAGGAAAATTAGTAAAAGATGAACTGATAAATACTGAACTGATAAACAGAACGTTCAATATAGGACTATTAAAAAAATGCAGCAATGGGAGAGATGGTTGTGCTGGTCAGGGATGGAAGCAGGTAAATTGGCATCAAAATGGGTATAATCCATGTACAGAAGGAGGGGTACAGTATTTCAGTTGACAATCATGGTCAAAAAAATTGAGACGATAGTCGAGTTTTAAAAATGGATATTGTTGGAGCCATTCTGATATGCAAAGGTAATGTGTTCCACAGTTTAGGTGCAGTGATTGAAAAAGCCTGATCACCCCTAAGGTTCAGTCTGGATCTGGGAATAGTCAAGAGACGTTGATCAGAGAGGACCTAAGATATCTAGCAGATGTGGGCCGTTTTAGTAAAACAGTAAAGTATGGTTTGATGCCATTTAATGATTTAAAAACAAATCAAAGATATCCTGTCCTGTCCTGGACCAATTGGGCAGTTAACTGGGTTAAGATAGTTTCACACCATGATGAAAAAAGATGCCATTAAGAGCATGTCGTTTTCTAGTGGATGGAGCTCCTGCATGAGCTGGTACCCCTCAGGAATGCCGAGTGAAACTGAAGCAGCAGTTAGGGTTAGTTTTGCCTTGAGAACACAATGTTATTCCTAGGAAGTACAGAAGAAAGTTGCTCTACGTGTTGTTACATGTTTTCGAAAATGCCCAATTCCGGTGAAAATGTCTTTGAAATGTCACAGTTATGAGAAGTAAACTCTCTCACCTGGAATGTACTAAAAACTTTTTTCAGTTTAAGAAATAAACTGATAGAAGAATAGACACTGAACAGATAGACGATATTTTCTCATTGAAGTACCTTTTATATACTGGATGAGGAAAATTAGTAAAAGATGAACTGATAAATACTGAACTGATAAACAGAACGTTCAATATAGGACTATTAAAAAATGCAGCAATGGGAGAGATGGTTGTGCTGGTCAGGGATGGAAGCAGGTAAATTGGCATCAAAATGGGTATAATCCATGTACAGAAGGAGGGGTACAGTATTTCAGTTGACAATCATGGTCAAAAAAATTGAGACAATAGTCGAGTTTTAAAAATGGATATTGTTGGAGCCATTCTGATATGCAAAGGTAATGTGTTCCACAGTTTAGGTGCAGTGATTGAAAAAGCCTGATCACCCCTAAGGTTCAGTCTGGATCTGGGAATAGTCAAGAGACGTTGATCAGAGAGGACCTAAGATATCTAGCAGATGTGGGCCGTTTTAGTAAGACAGTAAGGTATGGTTTGATGCCATTTAATGATTTAAAAACAAATCAAATATATCCTGTCCTGTCCTGGACCAATTGGGCAGTTAACTGGGTTAAGATAGTTTCACACCATGATGAAAAAAGATGCCATTAAGAGCATGTCGTTTTCTAGTGGATGAGCTGGTACCCCTCAGGGTTAGAGAACACAATGTTATTCCTAGGAAGTACAGAAGAAAGTTGCTCTACGTGTTATTACATGTTTTCGAAAATGCCCAATTCCGGTGAAAAGGTCTTTGAAATGTCACAGTTATGAGAAGTAAACTCTCTCACCTGGAATGTACTAAAAACTTTTTTCAGTTTAAGAAATAAACTGATAGAAGAATAGACACTGAACAGATAGACGATATTTTCTCATTGAAGTACCTTTTATATACTGGATGAGGAAAATTAGTAAAAGATGAACTGATAAGCCCCTCCTTGAACTGCCACCTTACCGTGGTGGAGGGGTTTGAGTACCCGAATGACCCTAGGAGCTATGTTGTCTGGGGCTATATGCCCCTGGTAGGGTCTCCCAAGGCAAACAGGTCCTAGGCGACGGGTCAGACTAAGAGCGGTTCAAAACCCCCTTATGATGCCAAAGAAAAAGAGGACCGTGACGTCACCCGGTATGGCGCAGCCGGGGCCCCACCCTGGAGCCAGGCCCGGGGTTGGGGCTCGTATGCGAGCGCCTGGTGGTCGGGCCTCCCCCCATGGGGTCCGGCCGGGCTCAGTCCGAAGGAGCGACGTGGGGCCACCCTCCCGTGGACCCACCACCTGCAGGAGGGACCGTAAGGGGCCGGTGCTAAATGGATCGGGCGGCAGTCGAAGGCGGGGGACTAGACAACCCGATCCCTGGACCCGGAATCTAGCTCTAGGGACATGGAATGTCACCTCTCTGGCGGGGAAGGAGCCTGAGGTTGTGCGTGAGGTTCAGAGATTCCGACTAGAGATAGTTGGGATCACCTCTACGCACGGCTTGGGCTCTGGAACCACACTCCTCGAGAGAGGATGGACTCTTCACCACTCTGGAGTTGCCCATGGTGAGAGGCGGCGGGCTGGTGTGGGTTTGCTTATAGCCCCCCAGCTCAGCCGCCATGTGTTGGAGTTCACCCCGGTGAACGAGAGGGTCGCTTCCCTGCGCCTGAGAGATCTTCAACTCCCACCTCCGGCAGAGCTTCGACCAGATCCCGAGGGAGTCTGGAGATATTGAGTCCGAATGGACCATGTTCTCCACCTCCATTGTCAACGCGGCCACTCGGAGCTGTGGCCGTAAGGTCTCCGGTGCCTGTCGAGGCGGCAATCCCCGAACCCGATGGTGGACACCGGAAGTAAGGGATGCCGTCAAGCTGAAGAAGGAGTCCTATCGGGCCTGGCTGGCTTGTGGGACTCCTGAGGCAGCTGATGGGTACCGACGGGCCAAGCGGACTGCAGCCTGGGTGGTTGTGGAGGCAAAAACTCGGGCCTGGGAGGAGTTCGGTGAGGCCATGGAGAAGGACTATCGGTCGGCCTCGAAGAGATTCTGGCAAACCGTCCGGTGCCTCAGGAGGGGGAAGCAGTGCCCTACCAATGCTGTTTATAGTGGAGGTGGGCAGCTGTTGACCTCGACTGGGGATATCACCGGACGGTGGAAGGAATACTTCGAGGATCTCCTCAATCCCGCCGTCACGTCTTCCATTGAGGAAGCAGAGGCTGAGGGCTCGGAGGCGGACTCGTCCATCACCCAAGCTGAAGTCACCGAAAGAAACTCCTCGGTGGCAAGGCACCGGGGGTGGATGAGATCCGCCCTGAGTACCTCAAGTCTCTGGATGTTGTGGGGCTGTCTTGGCTGACACGCCTCTGCAACATCGCGTGGCGGTCGGGGACAGTACCTTTGGACTGGCAGACCGGGGTGGTGGTCCCTCTTTTCAAGAAGGGGGATTGGAGGGTGTGCTCCAACTATAGGGGGATCACACTTCTCAGCCTCCCTGGGAAAGTCTACGCCAGGGTACTGGAGAGGAGAATCCGGCCGATGGTAGAACCTCGGATTCAGGAGGAACAGTGTGGTTTTCGTCCCGGTCGTGGAGCACTGGATCAGCTCTATACCCTCTACAGGGTGCTGGAGGGTTCATGGGAGTTTGCCCAACCAATCCAATGGATTTGGAGAAGGCATTCGACTGTGTCCCTCGCGGCGGCCTGTGGAGGGTGCTCCGGGAGTATGGGGTCCGGGGCCCTTTGCTAAGGGCTATCCGGTCCCTGTATGACCGGAGCAGGAGCTTGGTTTGTATTGCCAGCAGTAAGTCAGACTTGTTCCCGGTGCGTGTTGGACTCCGGCAGGGCTGCCCTTTGTCACCGGTTCTGTTCATAAATTTTATGGACAGAACGGTTTGCAGCCGAGTGTGAAGCGGCCGGGATGAGAATCAGCACCTCCAAATCCGAGGCCATGGTCCTCAGTCGGAAAAGGGTGGCTTGCCCGCTTCAGGTTGGTGGAGAGTTCCTGCCTCAAGTGGAGGAGTTCAAGTATCTCGGGGTCTTGTTCATGAGTGAGGGAAGGACGGAACGGGAGATTGACAGACGGATCGGTGCAGCTTCTGCAGTAATGCGGTCGCTGTACCGGTCTGTCGTGGTGAAGAAGGAGCTGAGCCGCAAGGCGAAGCTCTCGATTTACCGGTCAATCTACATTCCTACTCTCACCTATGGTCATGAGCTTCGGGTCATGACCGAAAGGACAAGATCCCGGATTCAAACGGCCGAAATGAGCTTTCTCCGCAGGGTGGCTTAGAGATAGGGTGAGAAGCTTGGTCACTCGGGAGGAGCTCAGAGTAGAGCCGCTGCTCCTCCACATCGAGAGGGGTCAGTTGAGGTGGCTCGGGCATCTTTTCCGGTTGCCTCCTGGATGCCTTCCTGGGAAGGCGTTCCGGGCATGTCCCACCGGGAGGAGACCCCGGGGAAGACCTAGGACACGCTGGAGAGACTATGTCTCCCGGCTGGCCTGGGAACGCCTCGGTGTCCCCCCGGAAGAGCTGGAGGAAGTGTCGAGGGAGAGGGAAGTCTGGGCATCCCTGCTTAGACTGCTGCCCCCGGCCCCGGCCCCGGATAAGCGGTAGAAGATGGATGGATGGATGGATGGATGAACTGATAAATACTGAACTGATAATCAGAACGTTCAATACAGGACTATTAAAAAAAATGCAGCAACAGGAGATGCAGCAACTCGCATCTCCTCTCACTCGCGTCCTCTGTTCACTCGCTAGAAGACAGCATTTCTATAACTCAAGCATGTCGCGACGAACTCAGGCTATGGCTAACATTTCTAAAACAGTGGAACGGCCTATCCTTTTTCTACAACAACCTTGTTTCATCCCCCACCGACATCCAATTGTTCACAGACGCTGCCCCCTCAATCGGGTTCGGGGGATTTTATCAAGGTCGTTGGTTCGCGGCTCTGTGGCCACCACAGCTCCAGGACATATCTCAGTCCTCAGCTCTATTCGAGCTTTACCCTCTTGTAGTAGCAGCTTTCCTGTGGGGAAAAGAGTGGGCCGCTAGTAGCGTTTTAAGTGCATTGCGACAATGACACAACAGTGCATTGCATTAGCAATCATGCAAAATTTCATGTAGATCGGACCATAGGTGGCGCTATAACTGTTAAAAAACATTGAAAACCATATATTTCCTATGGTAAATTGCCATGAATTGGCTGTAAATGGACTTTTCCATCTATTATTTTAGTGGTTAAGAGCTTCCTAAATAAAACTTACTGTCTTAAATGCTTATGTGCTTAAAGGCCTTAACTGCTTGAACCCTGATAAATGCTGCTTGCAGCTTTAATCTTCTTCTTGTAATTAGGAGTACAGGGAATAAATGCCTTACCTTCACAAATGAAACACTCAAAAAACATTTGCTTTTAAAGAAAGCACTTTTCGTCCTCCTCCGCCTCATAATAATGGTGTTGTTTGGTGAACTTTGCATATATTGCAGAGCTCAATCATATTTTGCATTTGTCCATCTGTGCAAGATAATTTAATCCTTTAAACATGTGTGATGTTTCAGATAGTATGGCAAGTGTAAACACATGAATCGGATACGGATCACAATTGATAGAATGTGTAAACGGACGGTCAAAAAAATCGGATATAGGCAACAAATCAGAATTGGCCATCAAGACCTGCAGTGGAAACAAGGCCTTTGAAAAGAGGAGTTTCGTCAAAGCTATCGAGGATGGATCATTTCAATGAACTTGATGAACCCGTGATGATCTTCTTCGGGGCGTAAAAGGAAAATAAAAGCTGAAACATTTTCACGGAACCTTACTAAAGCAGCTCGTTTAGTGGTGAGGGAAAAGCTCACTGTATTGCTTGTATGTTAATCACAACAACAAAGTTTGACATTTGAGGAGATTAACGTAACCGAGTGTTGTATTATTTATCATAGCAATTACTTGGTTTTGTTTGACTGAAAGATGAAATGTGAATCTTCTCTGCTAAAAAAATAAATAAATAAATAAATGTTTTAACATATTAAAGCATACTTTCAATTAATTTTCATTTTGTAATTTACCTGTTTTTTTTAAGTTATTATTATTATTAATCAAAACAACCATTTGCAGTTTGATTGATATTACTTGGAAAGCATGATAATAAAATAAAATAAAATACATGATTTATGAAAATGAACAAGAACGGAGTACTTGCAAATGACCACTTCTGTTGTAAATGTCCCAATTGGGAGAGGGTGTGCAATTTTCAAAGAGTTTAATTAAACGTTCATGTTATATATTTTGGTTGCATTTATGAGTTAATAAAAACGTAACTGGTTGTGTGAACATAATATCTAAATATCAATTAATCGATCGATATCCCTGAATCGAATCGTAACGCAGAATTTTTTGAGGTATCGGCAAATATCGTATCGCTGGCTGAGAGAATTGATATCGTATCGTGATGAACTGTCCGATTTACACGTAAACTCTTGCCAAGGTTTTAAAGCTGCCGTTGGCAAGTCTGGCAGATTGAGTGGACTTAGCCAAAATTTTGAATGTTTACAACTCTCATGCCCCTCCCCCACTACCAACGAACACCCGCCCATCGTCAGTGCGTGTGTACCTGATTTTCTGTGAATGCGTCTGTCTCTTCAGCATCGATCAATACCATGGACTCAGAGGTAGGCTGCCCTGGCTAATCTATCCATAGATAGCAATAACCGAGGAATTGGAAGCTTGTTATTAGATTTTCTCTCTGCCATCACGCTTCGTACAATCTTCAGGCGAACTTCAGGCGTGTCGTGTGCATGTGATATTGTAACGTCCGCGTCTGCGCGAGGGAGAGGGGATCTGTGGCACGCGTGCACGACCTGTGATTGACAGTCAGATCTCACACCCCCCTGCGCTGATTAGACCCGATGATCCGGGACGGTGGATTTTTGCAAAACAAAATAACACGCTCCAGGTGGAGTTAGAAGCTCGGGTTTTTTTCTAAAACCACCTTATTTATGTTGTTCTGTCGGATTATAGTGTCAATTTCACTGAATTTGATCAAAAAATTTTTGCCGACGGCAGCTTTAAGGGTTGCAAAGTAAATGTTTATAATGTCTAATCAAAACCTAACGTATTAAACATACTGGAGACATGCATCGACTTAGTTTTGTCGACTGTGTAGACCTTATGTAGCCCCGCCCCTTTTCAGCGCTGTGTTCATTGTCTTTTGATTTCCGGTCTGTATTTTCACAGCGATTCTGCGTGTTTTTTAATAAACGGCTCGTTTTAAAATATTCCCGGTCGACTGACATTTAAGTCAACTGCTTTAAACATCACAGTCCTTATGATAACTTTCGTTAACTTTACATTAAGTAAATCCACTTCAAAAGCTAATTACTCCTGGACAGCAATGCCATAGAAATATACAGAACGACCACAAAAACAGAAGTTAAAAGACAATATTCTAAAGATGGCGACACCCTCGTTTCTCTGGCGCATAAGGTCTATCAGTTTCAGCAGTTCTCAGCTCAGCACACACAGGCCTGTGCAACGGTTCTCGAGTCAACAACTGGTTGTTGGATATCAGTTCTCGAATCACCAGTAAAGAACCGAGAACTGTTTCGTTCAGAAACGTTCGATACGGAGAACCGATGAGCTGGAGAGACTGCGCATGCGTGATAGCACCATCTCTGAACCGAACTTTCGAACTGGTGTGTTGATACATGAGCACGGGTGATCCGAGGACTTAAATGAGGTGCCGAATTCGGCAAAATGTAAGTTTATTTAATTACAAGTAGAATAAAATTGATGAAGACCAGTTTATTCACTTATATCTTTAAGACATGTAAACATCCGCGTTTGGACATCGCCTGTAGCAAACGGCCCTTATGAGCCCCTCCATCACTCCACTGGCCCTTATGAGACCCTCCATCACTCCACCGGCCCTTATGAGACCCTCCATCACTCCACCGGCCCTTATGAGACCCTCCATCACTCCACTGGCCCTTATGAGACCCTCCATCACTCCACCGGCCCTTATGAGACCCTCCATCACTCCACTGGCCCTTATGAGACCCTCCATCACTCCACCGGCCCTTATGAGACCCTCCATCACTCCACCGGCCCTTATGAGACCCTCCATCACTCCACCTGCCCTTACGAGACCCTCCATCACTCCACCTGCCCTTATGAGTCCCTCCATCACTCCACCTGCCCTTATGAGTCCCTCCATCACTCCACTGGCCCTTATGAGACCCTCCATCACTCCACCGGCCCTTATGAGACCCTCCATCACTCCACCTGCCCTTATGAGACCCTCCATCACTCCACCTGCCCTTACTAGACCCTCCATGACTTGATGAGAGGCACGAGAGGCAATACTCTCCTTCTGCTGCTGCAGGTGCGAGGAGCTGGCGGCTGCTTCGTGAGACCTGGAATGACAGCGGGGGATGAGCTGTTTAAATGCAGCTGACTATCTCTTCGCTTCCTGAAACCTCTCGACAACAGTATTGGCTGCGTCACCGAAAGAGTTTCATGACCCTTTAAAGCAGCCACACACCATATTCAACAATACTGAAAAATGACCGTATACCCATAGAAACATGGCATTTTAAGTAAAAGAAATCAATATTAAAAGAATCATTTAAATTAAATATAAAAAAAAAATATTTCCAGAATACAAAAATAATTACATAAATATAACAAATGATTATAACAAAGGGAGAGATTTTAAATGAAATGAATAAATAAATAAAACAACCGTTACAATTACCAGTGCACTTCAACTATATTTTAAAGACACTAGAAGCAATTATGAAAGTACATTAAATGTTGTCCCACTTAAGTAAACCACTCTTAAGTTGAACTAATTGCATTTAATATGAATGCAATCTGTAATGCATTTGAAACAGTTACATATAATATTCCTTAAGTTCATCAAAAACATTACGTTTAATTCATACTTAAGTGTATTAATTTAAAGTATATTATTTGTGTGATATGAACACTTTATAAAAGTATACTAAGTGTTTTGTTTTTTTTTCACAAGGGACCTGCAAGGAAAAGGAAAATTAATTCTATATCAGTGACTGTTAAACATGTTTCTCTGTGTGTGTGTGCTGACTAAGAGCATATAGTTCTGTAGTGGATGGAGCCCTAGCATCGAGAATGGTGTCGATAACCTCAGTTCAGAGACAGCAATCTATGAGCTGCTATCCCTCAGGAATGAAGAGTGAAACTGAAGCAGTCATTGGGTTCGTTTTCTCTTGAGAACACAATGGTATTCCTACGAAATACAGAACAAAGTTTCTGTACTACATGTTACATGTTTAGAAAAATGCACATACAGTCGTTGAGAATGTTGCAATTGAGTTCCACAGAAATGGCCTTTGACAGGTTTGTGAAGTGTCAGTTATGAGATGTCTCAACTGGTATTTTGTAAACAAAAAAATTGTCACTTATTTCAAGTAGCCTTTGAACTGGAGTAGAGTAGCCTGGGAAAACCCAGACTACTTCCGGCGAATTTTAATTCTCTCTCCAGGATAGTCTGGAGAAGAGCCCATTCAAACTCATTTCTGTGCCGCCGAAATCGCGGCACCAATCAGAAATGTTTGGGGAGGGATTTACATGATGACGACAGCGCAGCGACGCTGAAGGACATTTCATTACAAAGATGGATGCCGCCATGGAACATCACTCATTCGAATCATAGACAGTATATAAACAAATCAGTTTTCACGTCTGTTTTGAGCGATTTAAACTTAACGTTTTCGTTCAAACCGGAGCAAAGAACAACACTCGAAGCATACGTCATCTCCTTCATCGATCTGATTGGTTTTAAGACTATCCAATTGCGCCCAGAGGAATTTGAGCTACGTCGGTTGGTGACGCCCCTTTGGAAATGATTTGTCTACACAGCTTCGCCAGACACTCAGTTTCAACTGAGAAGGGTCTGGTTTTAACCAGGCTAGGAGTAGAGAGTAGTGTTGTTCCGGTGTCAGTCTGTTATCTGCTGAGATGGTGTCGAGATGCGTTGTCCGCTCTGTACCTGTCAATAAAGATTCAAAGTAATTTATCTCCATGTCTCCACATTTATGACGCCCCAAAGGATATTATTATTTCCTTTATTTAACCAGGAGAATCACATTGAGATATTGTTATCTCTTCTTCCAGCGAGACCTGGTCAAGAAGGCGGCACATAGAGTTTCACACAAAAATAACAATAAGACAACACCACAATTTACAATAATCGAAAGTTAGGTTAAAACAAATCAATTAAAACAATTACAAGTATCCTGTAAGACATTTTGCAAAAGACGTTTAAAAGTGCTGCAGGTTGGGAGTACGTCAAAATTAAGAACTTTTTGCAATTCATTCCAAGCCCATGGAGCATAAAAGGAAAATGCACTTTTGCCAAACTCTGATAATACCCTTGGGACTTTTAACCGAATGTGGGAACCTGACCTAGTACAATAATTATTTGTATAATAAATTAAAAGATTTGATATATAAAAAGGTAATTTACCTAAAAGAGCTTTTGCGATAAATAAATATTAATAATAATAATTTGTTACATTTATATAGCGCTTTTTCTGAGACCTCAAAGCGCTTTACATAGATGGGGGAATCTCCTCAACCACCACCAATGTGCAGCATCCACTGGGATGATGCGACGGCAGCCATATTGCGCCAGAACACCCACCACACACCAGCTTACTGGTGGAGAGGAGACAGTGATGAAGCCAATCAGTATATCAGTACATGGGGATGATTAGGGGGCCATGATGGACAGAGGCCAAGGGGCAAATTTGGCCAGGATGCCGGGGTTACACCCCTACTCTTTTCGAAGGACATCCTGGGATTTTTAATGACCACAGAGAGTCAGGGCCTCGGTTTTACGTCTCATCCGAAGGACGGTGCGCTTTGACAGTATAGTGTCCCCGTCACTATACTGGGGCGTTAGGACCCACACAGACCACAGGGTGAGCACCCCCTACTGGCCTCACTAACACCTCTTCCAGCAGCAACCTGGTTTTTCTCAGGAGGTCTCCCATCCAGGTACTAACCAGGCTCAGCCCTGCTTAGCTTCAGTGGGCAACCAGTCTTGGGCTACAGGGTGACATGGCTGCTGACAAATACATGTGTAGCTTTCTCCTTTGATATAAAGATAACCAAGATAAAGAATCATATAAAATACAATGATGCGTCCGTGACTCTGCACCGG
This sequence comes from Rutilus rutilus, assembly GCF_951802725.1. Classification (NCBI taxonomy): domain Eukaryota; kingdom Metazoa; phylum Chordata; class Actinopteri; order Cypriniformes; family Leuciscidae; genus Rutilus; species Rutilus rutilus. The sequence goes on from NC_140209.1 coordinate 78,297,061, forward strand.
AGACAAAACGCAGAGCTGCATGATACACGGAATCTAGTTTTCTAAGTAAAGATGTAGCTGCATGCATATAAAGAAGATCACCATAGTCGATTATAGATAAAAAAGCACTCTCTGGTATTTTCTTTCGGGCCTCATAGGGAAAACAATTTTTTTTTAACGATAAAAGAAACCTAATTTTGGCCTGAGCTTCTTCAAAAAATGATCAATGTGTACATCAAATGCTAGTCTTTCGTCCATCCATATACCTAAATATTTATAAGAACTCACTCTTTCTAATGGTAAGTCATTTGAAGTCATAATTTGAATATCAGTAACTTTCGAACGACCCCGGCTAAAAATCATGTATTTTGTCTTTTTGGGATTTAAAACCAATTTTAATTGAGCCAAAGAGTGCTGCAGTACTTGAAAAGCGTTCTGTAGTTGCTTCATAGCTTGAGTTAAAGAAGATGCTGTTGTATAAATAATTGTATCGTCTGCATACAAGTGTAATTTAGCAGAATCTATTCCATGACCTAAATCATTAATGTAAATAGAAAATAAAAGAGGGGCTAGAACGGATCCTTGATGAACCCCAGTAGTAACTTGTAGGAATGGTGAATTGTAATTTTCCACAGACACACATTGAGTACGATCTGAAAGATCATTTTCAAACCAATTTAAAGCAGCTTCACTAAGGCCAATAAACCTGAGTCTCTGTAATAATAAATTGTGGTCTACCGAATCAAAGGCTTTTGATAAATCAACAAATAGAGCAGCACGTGACTTTTTGCTATCTAGAGAGGTTATAATATCATTTGACACTGACATTGCTGCAGTAATAGTACTATGTCCTGTTCTGAATCCAGACTGATAATCGTGAAGAATATTATTGGCTGACAGATATTGTTTTAATTGGTCATTTATTAATGATTCAAAAACTTTGGCTAAAACTGGCAATCTAGATATAGGACGGTAGTTGTTTGGATCTTCAGGATCTCCGCCCTTTAATAAAGGAGTAACCATTGCCGATTTCCACATTTTTGGGATAGTATTGGAAACCAGACTTAAATTAAATAAAGAGGCTATAGGTTCTGCTACGAAATCAGCTGCCAATTTTAGGAGATAGGGCTCAATTTGATCGATTCCTGCCTTTTTTTTTGGATCTAGTTTCAACAGAGCTTCATGAACCTGTGCGGTAGTTATGGGCACAAAATTAAATGATTGTGAAAGGCAGTGTTGGATAGATTCTGCAGTTTCTTTACTGGTATTAACACTCGAATTAGTAGACTCGGAGGTGGAGCCAACTGAAATAAAATAACTATTAAGGGTATCGGCAATAGCTTCTTTGCCCTTAACCACAATATGATTAGCTTTAAGATGGTCTGGAAATTTAAATGACAGATTTGATACGGAAGTAGACTTGACTAATTTCCAAAACTTTATGGGATTTTTTAAATTTTCATTTATCGCGGACAGATAATAATCACGTTTTGCACTTTTGATTAATTTTGTGCATTTGTTTCGTAATGCTCTATAGGAAATCCAATCTAAGGAATTGTTTGAATTCTTTGCCTTAGCCCAAGCAGCATTCCTCTGTTTTATAAAGGTGGAAACAGTGTCATTGAACCAGGGGTTATTTTTACCACTTATCCTGAGTCTTTTAATTGGAGTATGTTTATCACATATGGATGTAAATGTCAATTTAAAATAATCCCAAGCCAGGGTAGCATCTGGCATGCATGAAACAACACCCAAATCACTATGATAGAGATCGCATAGAAAAGCTTGATCATTAAAATGCTTAAAAAATCTTTTGTAAATGTAACGCGGTGAAGTTCTGGGAATTTTACAATTTCTCATACAGACAACTGCACAGTGATCACTAATATCATTACAGAAAACACCAAATGAGGAGTATCTATGGGGAGCATTAGTTAAAATTAAATCCAATAACGTGGATCTATCTATGTCCTTTTGATTCATCCTGGTTGTTTACTTAATCAACAGTACCAAACTAAGAGAGTCACAAGTCTCTTTAAAGAGATCAGAAGATGACGACAGCCAGTCCCAATTGAAATCGCCAAGTATGATCAGTTCATGTTTAGTCCAGTCGTGAAAGAAATCTGCAAATAAAGTACATACCTCACTTGAAGATGAAGAAGGAGGGCGATAACATCCAGCCACAACAATATCCGAACCAGGAAGTTTTACTTTGAGTGCTAAAAGTTCAAGGCCATTTGGTATGCTGATTGACTGAATGCTGCGCACATTCAGGTGAAAAAAGCGTAATCCATTTGATGCTTTGAAATCGTCGGGCGTTTGAAGTTGGACTAACGTTGGACCCGGATTGGGGTGAATATTACCCGATAGTAGAAGCATGATGAGAATTAACCACGATCTCCTTCCTGTGCATTCCGTCGTCGGATCTTTACCACAGATAGGGGTTGCATTAGCTGTGAGGCCCCGATTCCCATGCGACCACAAACAGCGTAATCCACTTGGTACATCTCCAGAAGAGAGCAGTAATTCTCGAGGAATGCCTCTCCAGGAAAGCCAAAGTGTCAGGCCATGATCGTCAGGCAATCCCGATGCAGTCCCGGCAAACAGATCAAGCCGTTGAGGCCGCTGATACAGCGCGGTTAGGCCTACTTCACGCTCACAGTCACTGCTTTCGGTATCCTCCGCAGTAAAAGGCATACCAATCCCAGGAATCCATAAGGTCGTACGACAACACAAAATGAAGAATAAAAATAATAAACGCATTTTTAATTTGTTTTTTGATTGAATCGTTACTTGGCCGCGCACACCAGAGAAACGTAGGCTAGTTGTAATACTTTGATTAAAACAGATTAAGGACAGACCAACAAACACGTCTACATGCAAGCCGCCATCTTGATTGGACCACAACATACAATTACACATATGATATGATATGATATTTTCTCATTAATGTACCTTTTACATTTACATTTAATCATTTAGCAGTAGTTTTTATCCAAAGCGACTTACAAATGAGGAGAACAATAGAAGCAGTTAAACTAACAGTAGGACTACAATATGAAAGTGCTATGACCCTTCCCAGTTTAGTCTAATACAGTCTGTATATATATATATATAACTTTTTTTAAGTAGATATAGAAGATAAGAGAATAGAAGATAAAGTGTTAGTATTACTGGATCATGTGTTACTGAAAAAGATGCGTCTTCAGCTGTTTCTTGAAAATGGCTACGGACTCAGCAGCTCGAGTTGAGTTGGGTAGATCGTTCCACCAGCATAGTTATATACTTGGTTAATGATTATATTCTTTTATATACTGGATGAGGAAAATGAGGGTAACACTTTAGAGAAGGGTGCACCAATAAGCAGTAATTCATGCTTAACTAGGGTGAACAGACATCCCAAAGAATTTCGAGACAGTCCTCGAAATCTAAGCTGTTGCCCCGAATCCCGAATCTGGCCCTAATTGTCCCGAAAATTATACTAAAGCAAAATCTTGAGTAGTTATTGTCTGATAAAACAAGAAAAACTGTCCGTGAAGGTTGAGTCGTCCTGGAGCCAGCCCCTGCATCTTTTTTGTTTCTTTTTTAGAAGTTCTACAAAGATACCGTAGCCGCAACTTTAGATATGCATTGATAAGCTCATTTTCATTCATTTGTTTTGTCGACATGGCTGGTGTACCGGAGCCCCAACACGCCACTAAAAAGCAAAAAACGTCTATGCAGGTACCGGGAAGAGTAAGTGGGGGAAGTATCCATGTATCCATAGTAGGCCTACCCCCGTCATGTTAACTTATTTATCAAACAAGAAAATGGACGGTGATATCTTCTGTGTATGGTAATTAGGTTTGTTTCTTATGATTGTCCTCTAGATGGCAGTAGTATCAAACATACAGTTAACAGTTACCCAAGAGTGTAAAGGGGAACAAAGAAGTGAGAGAGAGCCAGGGGGGCAGGGTTTTCTATTATTTTGAAGGTACCCCCGGGCGCCGCCATTGGCTAGCGGACCCCCACCTTCTGTTAGCATCCCATTGACTCCCATTCATTTTGGCGTCACCTTGACAGCAAATAACTTCACATCTGAGGCGTTTAAAGACTCCATTTGTCCATTATTTATTTCTAAAGAAACACAAAAATGTATAAAAGGCTTCATTACCTTGTATCTTACGTTATGGCCCCGTAGAAGCAGTTTTTGTAAAATTAGGCCAACGATTGCATCATAACCACGCAACTCTCTGTCGCACAGTAGAGATATTCGTATGGACAGGAGGAGAAGCTCGCGCGCAATCGCGGGGACGTGGAGGCAAAGTGACAAAGTAATTAATCAGAATACCTACAAAAAGTTTCTCCTGCTCCAGCTCATGAACAGCTCCTACTAACACTCACCGTCTCTGCAAGTTTCGGAAGGGAATGATTCAGATTTCTCTCGGCACAGCTACTAGAAGACAGACGGGTTGCTCACGTCACATCTACGTCGTCAAGCTCAGTTTGAGTCTCGACCCCCAGGAAGTAAGAGCTTCTATTTGACTTCACTTGTCTCTGTTTAATCCAATGGGGTCGCTGTGTCCAGTTTATATACTGTCTATGGAGAGAGCTAAGCCCACCCACAAAGTCCAACTTGCCCGGGTCCCTGAATTATAGCCGTTCAAAGTCGGGGGTCCCAGCGAGCGGCGACTACATATGCTCACATCCACACATAAACACACCACTGACGTCTTCACTTCCAGGTCATGTAGCTGTCACTCAAAAACTCAGTAGCCAATGAAGAACACACTGCCACTAGCCCCGCCCCCACAAGAGAAATGTGTCAGAACGGCGAATGAAAACTCAGGAAGTGTAAACGAAAACTCTGGAAGTGCATTTGTAAGTTCAGATCAGCGATTGAAATATGAGAAATAGTTAGCAAAACATGCAGTGTATTAAAAACAAAGTACAAAAAATTTGCCTGTGATTTATTCTTTTTCAGTTTCAGAGATAATTTATTTAGTTTCAATTTATATTTTCATTAGTTTCATGAAAAGCTACGTTCATTATTATTGGCACAAGAATAATTCCATACCACACAAGCACACACGCACAGACACACACAGACACGCTCACTAACTCTCTCTCACACACACACACACACACACACACACACACACACACACACACACACACACACACACACTCAGGCACATACACCCACACAAGCACACACTCACTCACTCACTCACTCACTCACTCACTCACACACACACACACACACACACATAGACACACACAGACATGCTCACTAACTCTCACACACACACACACACACACACACACACACACACACACACACACACACACACACACACTCACGCACATACACCCACACAAGCACACACACACACACACACACACACACACTCACTCACACACACACACACACACACACACACACACACACACACACACACACACACACACACACTCAAGCACATACACCCACACAAGCACACACTCACTTACACACACACACACACACACACACACACACACACACACACATAGACACACACAGACACGCTCACTAACTTTCTCTCACACACACACACACACACACACACACACACACACACACACACACACACACACACACACACACACACACACTTGTAACAGACAAGTCTTTTTACTGCAGTCTTTCTTCCACACCACTAGGGGTGCTATTGTGCCTGAATGTTCTCCTAAGTAAAAGAGGTTTTGTAGAGGAAGAGAGTAGTAAAGCAGCAGTAGAAAGCATGGCTTAACTGCATTTGTGCTATGTCCTGGTTGGGAAATGTTACATTTCAAGCTCAACTTAAAGTAAGGATTTGTGTTTTTTTCTGATATTTAAATAGCATGCCTTGATGATGATATTGTTGATGTTTTTGCTAAGAAGTTTGATACAGTTTATCTTGTATGTATTTTAGAAGGACTCTTTATCAGTGACTTTAACCCTCCATGATGCACTTTAAATATGGATTTAAAGTCCAGAGGAATGTAAGCTTGGGAATTTGGCTTACTCATGGCTGCTCCTGACTTGGAAGAGTCTGATGCATGAGAACGGTTGTCTTTTGGAGTAAATTCGTCTACTAAAGGACTGCTTCAACTTTGGACATTGTTTGATGAACTATGCCTTGTCTGATACAAGGCTTACACAGACTGATTTTCACTTAATTGAATTGTGCAACCTATTGAGCATTTTATGTGTAGCTGCTTTTTCTTGTATTTGTTTTTTTTTTTTTTTGTTGTTGACTATTACTTTTATTTGCATAAGGATATAAAAAAGATAAAAAAAGGAATATATTGTTTTGTCATTCGGAGAGCATCTTTCTTTCTTAAGCAAATATTAGGCAAACTGAATCCCCCTTTATTGCGTTATATAACTTTGTTTTGCATTAAAAATACGAGACGGTTATACACTCACGCACATACACCCACACAAGCACTCACTCACTCACTCACTCACACACACACACACACACACACACACACACACACACACACACACACACACAGACACGCTCACTTACTCTCACACACACACACACTCATGCACATACACTCGCACAAGCACATACACACACACTCTAACTCGCTCACACGCACACTCAGAGTTTATAAGTTTAGAGTTTATAAGTTTTCGAGTTTGAGTTTAGAGTTTATAAGTTTAAATGAGTTTAAGAGTTCAGAGTTTATTAATTCATGAGCTTATAAGTTACTTAGTTTATAAGTGTATGAGTTTAGAGTTTATTACTATAACTTTGTTCAATGATTCCACTGTGTCTGTAGTATTCTCTCTACTACTGCAGTACTTTTACAGAGATGTATTTACTGTACATGTAGTACCATAATGAAACCTGTATCACCTATTTTGTTCTACAATATTTACAGTTTTTTTTTATTCGCTTTGGTACTATTTTCACAAGTTAGGTGTACATTTTCAAAACTCTTTGTGCTAATAATTTAACAGATCATCAAAAGTGCACTTTTTTCACACATTTCATCATGTTTTCAGTTGTGTAAGTACAATACTCAAAATCACAGAGTATTCTTTTCACAACACAAAATAAGTGTTTTATCTACATAAATGTTTCATTCACAGTAACTGCCTTTCATAAAACTCTTACCATCAAACTTTTGATTTGCATTTCTTCTTGTTCAGTTTAATACATTTGTCTGTTATTTAATCCAACTGATCTTAATGGTTAATCAATGAATCATTTGGTACACCTATAGATTTCTATAGATATTGATTCAATACACAATTTCTATAGAACTTGTTTGCAATTTCTGATATGGATAACCAAATGTAATGAATTATTTTTACATAATTGATTTATAGATAATAACCACCATGATGTTCAAAGGACACGCATGTGTGTGTGAGAGAGAGCGAAAGATATAGAGAAATTTGCCATTTGTGCAAATACTGTAAAGCAGAATAGAGTATAAGCGAGAGGAAACAGTCAATGACTGTAAAACATCAGATTGATCAGAGATATATCAGTAGAAGGGAGACATCAAATACAGTATTTGACATTACAGTATGTATGCCATGTGATACTGTAAACATGGTAGAGACATGGCTGTTACATTACTGTAACTCAGCCTTAATCTGTAAATGTCCATTACAGTAAATTCAGTCAAATAGTCAAAATCATTTACTGTATTCATTGCCAGCAAACTCTGTCATAGCACAGAACCTCATTGCTGTGCTTCATCACACCTTTTGATAACACACTGGATAGATACTATTACAAACATTATGGATTCAATTACATAAGTTAGGTTATGCACATGTTTTTTTCGAATGTGGCAACTGTATTACTGTAATTGTTAAAAGTACTAAATTGAAAGAAGATCATACTGTTGTGTTTCTGTGATTAAACCAAGTGTTCTCATTACATATTACAATAATCTTGTGTTTGAAACAATGATTATGTGGACTGAAAACATGTGCAACTGACTGAAAGCATTACATCAGGTTTAGAAAGAATGACTAGCTGTGTTACAAGTGTGATCAGTTTGGATTTTTGTACTAAGACTTTTGAAAATGTACACCCAACTTGTGAAAATAGTACCAAAAGCGAATAAAAAAAACTGTAATGATTGATTGATTGATTGATTCCTTTATTGTCATTGTACAGCCATACAATGAAATTTTTATACTTTCCAACGTTCACAGCAAGAGTAGTTACAGTCACATTGCAAATTGCCCATTATTAAATAAGGTGCTTAGTATTATTTCACTTAATGGTCTACATGTCAAAAATGTCTTGTGGTGATAATTTGAGGATGTAGTTTCAGTTCATGATTCATTATCCTGATGGCATTAGGATAAAAACTGTTCATGAATCTGGTTGTGCGTGTTTTGATTGACCTAAAGCGTTTTCCAGATGGCAACAATTCAAAAAGCTGATGGGCTGGATGATTCGGGTCCGTCACAATGTAGCGTGTTTTCTGCAGGGAGCGGGAGTTAAAAATGTCATCCAAAGCAGGTAGCTGTTGATTTGTGATGTTCTGTGCGGTTTTTATAACTCTCTGCAGGGCCTTTTTATCACCAGCCGAGCTGCCTCCATACCACACCAGCATATTATATGTGAGGACACTTTCAATAGAACAGCGATAGAATGACACCAGGAGACGCGCTGACAGGTTTATTTTCCTAAGCATTCTGAGAAAGTACATCCGCTGTTGAACCTTCTTGACTAATGCTATGATGTTTGTTGTCCATGAAAGGTCCTCAGAAATGTATGTGCCCAGAAATTTAAAGCTTGATACTCTCTCCACTATCTCCCCATTGATATGCAGTGGTGTGTGAACAATCTGTTTCTTCCTGAAGTCAATGATAAGTTCTTTCGTTTTCTTGATGTTTAGGGTAAGATTATTCTCCGTGCACCACGTCGTCAGCCTCTGTACCTCATCCCTGTAGGCATACTCATTTCCTCTGGTGATCAGCCCCAGCACAGTCGTGTCATCCGCAAATTTGATTATGATGTTGTTGTCATTAGATGATACACAATCATGAGTATACAAGGAGTAAAGAAAGGGACTTAGCACACAGCCTTGTGGGGCTCCCGTGCTGATTAGCGTAGTTGTGGAATAATGTGAGCCCATCCTCACTGACTGTGGCCTCTTTGTTAGGAAATCTTTAATCCACAGGCAGATGTTATGCTGTATGCCTAGGTCAGACATCTTATAAAACAGTCTGTTTGATAAGATGGTATTAAAAGCAGAACTGTAGTCAATGAACAGAAGCCGTGCATACGTCCCTTGATGTTCCAGGTGGCTCAGTACAGTGTGGAGTGCAATGTTGATGGCATCGTCTGTCGACCTGTTGGCCCTGTATGCGTACTGGTGGGGGTCCATGGTGGGTAGCAGAGCAGACCTAATATGATGTAAAACCAGCCTCTCCATGGATTTCATAATTATAGATGTTAGTGCAATGGGCCTATAGTCATTGAGGGATGTTATAGCAGCATGCTTTGGCACCGGCACTATTATAGACGTCTTCAGGCAGGTTGGAACAGTGCACTGCAACAGAGACAAGTTGAAGATGTTTGTGAGTACCTCACCTAGCTCAACTGCACAGTCTCTGAGTGCGCGCCCTGGAATGCTGTCTGGTCCAGATGCTTTCCATGCCTTGATCTTACGGAGAGTGCGTATCACCTCAGTAGGTTGAAGAATGAGCACCTGGCTATTTGTGTCTGGAACAGGGTTGATGGTAGTCTCAGTACTTTCCACCTCAAAGCGGCTGAAGAACCGGTTAAGCTGTTCTGCCATTAAAGCACTGCTATTAGACAGGCAAGTGGTGTTAATCTGCCCCGTGATGTGCCGGATCCCCTGCCAAGCCCGGCGGGGGTCGGAGTTGCAGAAGTGGTTCTCAATCCTCTGCTTATAAGCGGCCTTAGCATCCCTGATGCCCTTCCTTAAATTCGTCCTGGCTGCACTGTAAAGCTGCCTGTCACCAGACCGAAAAGCAGAATTACGGGCCTGCAGCAGATGTTTTACATTGTTGGTCATCCACGGCTTGTTGTTAGGAAATATACAAATCCGTTTCGTGGTGGTGACATTTTCAATGCAGCATTTTATATAAAATAGCACAGAGGATGTATAGATGTCGATTTTATTGTCCACAAATACGCTCCAGTCAGTGCGTCTAAAGCAGTCCTGCAGCTGCTCAGACGCTCCTTCCGGCCATAATTGTATTATTCTAGCAGTAGGTTTGATTCGGTTGATAACTGGTCTATATGCTGGAGTCAAAAACAGTGAAATATGATCAGACAGACCTAAGTGGGGGAGAGGTGATGCCTTATATCCATGCTTAACGTTACTATAAACATGGTCGAGTATGTTTTTCCCTCTTGTGGGGCACTTTACATGCTGGTAAAAACACCAGTTTTTTGTTCGTTTTTGTACGAACAATGACACAGTGAAACGTTACTGGTTACTCACGTAACCTCGGTTCTCTCTAGAAGAGGGAACGAGTATTTGCGTAAGGTACTTACGCTACGGAAAAGTCGTCTTTTCTCGAGATATTGAAGCCAAAAATTATCCTTAATTTTCATTTATTGTCCACGCAGTGCAGCAGCGGCTAGCTGAGCTAGAGCGGCATACTGCACACTCATTGGCTGCCGCGCGGCAACTGCTTGAGCCTACCAGTGAGCCCGGCGTGACGTCATGCCCAATGAGGTCGCGCGCGTCACAGCCCGCCAGAATGGGCGGCGTCAGCGCGTATATAAGGCTCGTAGGCTTAAACTCTGGTTTCTGTCGAATGAAGCAACATGAGCTCGTGGCGCGAGCACGGCAGGGAACGCAATACTAGTTCCCTCTACTAGAGAGAACCGAGGTTACGTGAGTAACCAGTAACGTTCTCTTACGAGAGGTTCTCTCGTATTGCGTAAGGTACTTACGCTACGGGAACCCTATTGTCAACGCCGTGCGCGCCTTACATCCACACATAACCCCCGGACACACGGGGGGCGTAAAAGTGGGAAAAACCGGTGGCCAGCGGAGCGGGCCAACACATGTACATAAGCACACATAGGGAAAACATAGAGCGGCGCCGAAACATGAACACGACTTAGACTGCTAGAAGTTTAGCCTGCTGGGCGGGAACTTCCAGGTTATAGAACCTAACAAATGTAGAAGGGGAGGCTCAGCCCGCCGCCATACAAATGTCATGAATGGAAATTCCGCTGGACCATGCCCACGATGAGGCCATGCCTCTGGTGGAATGAGCCCGTATGCCCAGGGGGCATTGCAGGTTTTTGGACGCATAAGCTGCAGCAATAGCGTCCACTATCCATCTGGATAGTGTCTGTTTCGAGGCGGCGAGACCCTTGATGCGCCCACCAAACGAGACAAAGAGCTGCTCCGAGAGCCTGAAGGCTGCAGAGCGCGTAACATAACACCTTAGGGCCCTGGGCAAAGGAGGCTACTACCAGCCTCACCGCTGGCCAACGGCAAAGCTGAGAGGGAGATAACCTGAGCTCTGAAAGGAGTTCCTGATACCTTAGGGACATAACCGTGCTTCGGTTTGAGAATGACTAACGAGTCGTTAGGTCCAAACTCGAGGCACGATGCGCTAACTGATAGCGCATGTAAGTCACCCACGCGTTTTACTGAAGCCAGAGCCAACAGAAAAACGGTCTTAAAAGTCAGGTATTTAGGATCCACAGAGTCCAGTGGCTCGAAGGGGAAAGCTTTTAGGGCCTCTAGGACCAAAGACAGATCCCATATAGGAACCGAAGGTGGCCGCGGAGGATTCAACCTCCTGGCCCCTCGCAGAAAGCGTGTAACGAGTTCGTTCTTTCCCAGTGCGCGGCCGCGCGCTGAATCGGCGAACGCAGCGATCGCCGCAACGTAAACTTTGAGCGTGGAGGGGGACCTGCCCGCGTCCAAGAGCTCTTGGAAGAAATTTAGAACCTGTGGGACCCCACAAGTTTGGGAATTCAAACTCTTTCCTGCGCACCATTTGTTAAACACTGACCATTTAGACGCATTGGACTGCGCAATCGTGTTAACTACCCCTTCTGGCATATCAATGAATATCCGTTGATTTCCCACGCATGCAGAGACCAGTGCTCTGGATGTGGATGTAGGATTGAGCCTCTGGCTTGCGAGAGAAGATCTCTCCTCACCGGAATTGGCCACGGGGCTGTTTTCGACAGCGTCATCAGTTCTGAGAACCAAAGCTGGTTTTCCCAGCGCGGGGCTATAATGAGCTTCCCTGATCTTCGCTAGCACTTGTGGCAACAACGAGATCGGGGGAAAAGCATATAATGGGACGGGGGGCCAGACCTGGGCCAGCGCGTCCTCGTTCTTTGAAAAGAACCTCTGGCACTTAGCGTTTTCGCTCGTGGCAAAAAGGTCTATTTCCGCTCTGCCGAAGCGGCGCCATAGCATCTGTACTGTTTGGCAGTGCAGAGCCCATTCCCCTGGGGGAACGTTGTCCCTGGACAGCCTGTCCGGTCCGTCGTTCAGGTGCCCGGGCACGTGCGTCGCTCTTAGCGACCTGAGTCCACCCTGACGGTTCACATAGGACACCACCGACATGTTGTCTGTGCGAACCAACACGTGGTGCCCGTGCAGGTACGGGAGAAAATGCTTCAGCGCATTCTCGACCGCCAACATCTCTAGACAGTTTATATGAAGGTTCCTCTCTGGACCCGACCAGGGGCCGCAGATCGGTCTGCCCTCGTAAAGCGCTCCCCAACCCATGTTGGACGCGTCTGTCGAGACCACCTTGCGGTGTGAGATGACCCCCATCGTCACTCCCTGTTGGTACCATTCGGCTGCTAGCCAGGGCTGCAGGGCTGAGACACAGCCCTGAGTCACGCTGACTCGAGCGCGGCCAGAAACCCACGCTTTGCGGGGTACTTTCGATTTCAGCCAGCATTGAAGTGGGTGCATTCGAAGTAAGCCCAGCTGCAGGACTGCTGCAGCTGACGCCATATGGCCCAACAGTTTCTGAAATGCTTTCAGGGGAAAACATCTGCCTTTTTGAAAAGATGCGGCGAGGTGTCGAACAGAGCGCACACGCTGTGTTGACAGCCTGGCCGTCATGGCAACCGAGTCCAGTTCTATTCCCATAAAGGAAATCGACTGGCTGGGGATAAGCGAGCTCTTGGCCCAGTTCACCGAAAGACCCAGGCTTTCCAAATGGCTGAGAGGCACTATCTTGTGAGAAATGAGTTCTTCTCTTGATTGCGCCAGAATGAGCCAATCGTCCAGGTAGTTCAGAATTCGCATCCCCTGTGTTCTCAGGGGAGCGAGAGCTGAGTCCATGCACTTCGTAAATGTACGGGGTGCCAGGGACAGGCCAAACGGAAGGATGGTGTATTGTTATACCTGACCGTCAAAGGCGAATCTCAAGAATGGCCTGTGATGGGGTATAATCTGAATCTGAAAATATGCGTCTTTCAGATCGAGAGAAATAAACCAGTCCCTCGGGCGAATTTGCGCGAGGATTTGTCTGGTCGTGAGCATTTTGAACGGCCGTCTCATGAGAACTCTGTTCAAATATCTCAGATCTAATATAGGTCTGAGCGCTCCGTCCTTCTTGGGAACGAGGAAATAGCGGCTGTAAAGGCCTGCCTCGGTAAGAGAAGGATGGACTCGCTCTATCGCCCCTTTGCGCAGCAGCTTCGCTATTTCTGCGTGAAGCAGGTGAGCTGCTTCCGTGTTCACTTTCGTCTCGACCCGGGCTCGAAAGCGCGGAGGACGACGACTGAACTGCAGCCAATAGCCCTGTATTACCGTGACCAGCACCCAATTCGACATGCCCGGAATAGCCGCCCATGCATTCGCACTTATGGCTAGGGGTCGAATGGCCTCTGAGTCCTGCCTGCTGTTCTGCGCGGGGCAGGAGACCTGCAGTGGCGGATGCGCGCTGTGCGCAATGACAGTGCTGTGAGACGGGGACTCGCTATAGCGGTGACTGGCTGAACTGCGCTCAGAGAGCGTGTGCGAGTGTTTATCAACGAGTGTGAGCGCGGGTGAGTGGGCACAGAACTCTTTATTAGAACACGGCCGGTGGCGGGGGGCTTTGCAAAATCTGAACCCTGTGTGTGTGAGACACAGACTCCGCCACTGAGCCACAGGGGAAGATAACAGGCTGTTGGTTCGCACGAGCCTCGAGCGACAAAGGGGAGATCGTGCTTGTGTGTAGAGGTGAGCACTGGGCTGTGGGCACATTTTCTACACTCAGACACCGTCGGCGTGAACCGAATAACCAGAATTAACACCCTTTTTCAGATTTCTCTGGGCCGCTGTATGAACGGCGTTTGTGTGCAGGCGAGCGGGTTGTGTAACTGACTCATTGGCTGCAATACACATCTGCAGTCGCCTCCTAGGTGACTGACAGCGCGAAAAGCTTGAAGGCTCATATGTTTAAACTCTCATAATTACTCGAGCACCATCAGTGGGAGGGTGCGAGGGGCGGGTTCATGTGAATGTGAAAAGTTGGCCGCGAGCTCGGAACAGCGAACAGCATAAAAAAATTTGCTGCCAGAGCCGGGATCGAACACGGGTCTCTGGCGCGAAAGCCTGTTATTCTGCCACTGAGCCACAGGGGAAGAATACATAGGCTATTGGTTCACGCGAGCATATGAGAGTGTGACGTCATGTTTTGCATCGGCGATAGCGTGCAGACGTGCGTGTAACAGGCTCGTTACTGCAGTATTAACATTTCCAGCCACCTGAACTTAGAGGGAACTGAGAAATGTATGGGAGTTGGAGAATGGCCCGGCCTCAGCAGGGCTACAAACATCTCCCTCCTCCTTCTGCCGGTGAGTGAGGCATGCGGGGTGCTGAGCATACTCGTGACCGTCCGCTCTGACATCCCTTGAGAGCGGCGCAGTTTGCGCGGGAAGCGGGGCGAGTAGCCAGAGCGTCATCATGTTTTGCAGGCGTGCGTGTACGGTAACAGGCTCGTTTACTGCAATATTAATATTTCCAGCCGCCTGAACTTAGAGGGGACTGAGAAATATGTGAGAATGGCGGAAGTCAAGCCTCGGCGGGACTCAAACACTCTCTTTTCTCCTATAGCCGGTGAGTGACGGGCGCGGGGCAGTAGCTTTCTTGTAACGTAAAGAAAACTAACCCCGTGACTGTCAGCTTCTGTAAACCCTTGTGAGCGGCGCAGTCTGCACAGCTCGAACAGAGGTAGGGAGTGCGGGGAGACCAGAGAGCGTCATGTCTGCAGGCGTGCGTGTACTGGAACAGGCTCGTTTACTGCAGTATTGATATTCCCAGTAGCCTGAACTTAGGAGGGGACTGAGAAATATGTTTGTGATGGAGGTTAGACCGGCCTCGGCGGGGCTAAACACTCTTTTCTCCTTGCCGGGGGGCGGGGTAGCTTTCTTGTAACGTAAAGAAAGCTAGCCCCGTGACCGTACGCGTCTGCGATCCCTTGTGAGCGGCACGGTTTGCGCGGCTTGAACAGAGGGAGAGAGCGAGCCCCGTAATCATCCGCATCTCTGACATCCCTTGTGAACGGCGCAGTTTGCGCGGCTCAAACAGAGGGAGAGAGCGAGCGGGGAGTGGTGCGAGGCATTTGAAACAATGCCTCGTATGAAATTTCTCTTTTAGGGAGAGTGTGTGTCGCAGCGGCGAACACACACAGCAAGTAAATACAAGCATTAAACAACATAGTGAGAAAAAGGATATTGTCGCCGGATAGCTGAGCTGGCACAGCAGGCTGAAGGCGGCGAAGACTCACCCGGCTTCCTCAGGCTGTCCTAGGCTGGCTCGTTGCTGGCTTCGACGGCGGCAGCTTCTCTTAGAGTGCAGCGATGCGAAGAGCTTCGCTGAAGAGACAGAAATCAGAGTTTAAGCCTACGAGCCTTCCTTATATACGCGCTGAGACGCGCGAGGGCGCGACGTCACGCCGGGCTCACTGGTAGGCTCAAGCAGTTGCCGCGCGGCAGCCAATGAGCGCGCAGTATGCCGCTCTAGCTCAGCTAGCCGCAGCTGCACTGCGTGGACAATAAATGAAAATTAACGATAATTTTTGGCTTCAATATCTCGAGAAAAGACGACTTTTCCGTAGCTTAAGTACCTTACACAAATACGAGAGAACCTCTCGTAAGAGAACTATCGGTTGCTTGTGTGTGGGTGATCTATAGTTATGTTTCAATGGTATTTCACAGTAAATTTGTTTTTTGAACCAATGATTGTGCAAGTGCAAGATTTCTTTAAAGATGTGAATGCGCAATGCAATGTTTTGAACATTAGACAGCCTGTGTTACAAGTGATAACCGTTTTGAGTTTTGTGTCTAGAGTTTTGAAAAATGACATCAAGGTTCTGAAAATAGTAGCAAAGTGATTGTAAAAAACTGTAGTTTAAATGAGTCTCAGTGGCTCATATAGTATATAGAACGGCAGTTTGGTTTAGTCTTCAAGGTGTTTAGATTAAAATTTTTGTCGGTTGGTGAGTTTGAATCTGAAAACATTCCGCAATGTTAAGTCAATGGGAGTTTTTCAGAGTTTTGATCGTCATTTTTAAGAAAACGTCCAATCAGTCTGAAAAGATAGAGCAACTCGAGTCAGAACAGTTTGAAGGTCTGAGCCGAGTTTGAAAGACGGAAAAGATGAAGATGGATTTCTTTCTAACTAATCCGTATTTATTTATTTCTAACTAATCTATCTTTCTTTCTAACTAATCCATCTTTTTTTCTAACTAATTATCTTTCTTTTTAACTAATCTATCTATCTTTCTTTCTAACTAATCCATCTTTCTTTCTAACTAATCCATCTTTCTTTCTTTCTAACTAATCCATCTTTCTTTCTTTCTAACTAATCCATCTTTCTTTCTTTTTAACTAATCTATCTTTCTAACTAATCTATCTTTCTTTCTAACTAATCCATCTTTCTTTCTAACTAATTATCTTTCTTTCTTTCTAACTAATCCATCTTTCTTTCTTTCTTTCTAATTAATCTTTCTTTTTTCTTTCCAACTATTCTTTCTTTCTAACTAATTTGTTGTCTCAACAAACTTTTTTTTCTAGTTACATCTGTCTTTCTCTACCATTCTATGTTCTGAATAAGCTTTCACAATCCCATGACCTTTGCCACATATCTTTTACTGACCTATTTATTATTTCTGTGTAATCTGGAGACCCATACTGCAAATTAAGTTGAACCCTTTCCTCCTGCACTGCTTTCTTTGCCACCTCATCTGCCTCCTCATTACCCTCCACACCCATGTGCGCCGGAACCCACAACAACATCACCTCATACCCTGCTTTGTAAATTCTATACAACACCTGCAAAATTTCCACAAGTAAGTCAGGCCTGGACTTAGTTTTGGTATCTTTAATTGTAATGAGGGTAGCAGCTGAATCACTACATATGACTGAATATAATACCCGTTTGTTATCTTCTACCCACCTTATATATTTTAAAATATATTTTATATAGGCCTATAAGTTGTTTTTTTTAATATGATATATTAGGCTATATAATGAGATTTATTTTGTTTATTTTGTTAATAGGCTATATCTTGATTACCTACAGATATAATTAAACAAAAAGTAGTCAAAACACATCTAACAGAACATAGCCTAAGTTGTTTATTTTTTACAACATTGTGTTCTTATTTTGTTTAATTAAAGAAATGTCAATCTTCGTCTTTATAACAGAAGATACAATACAATACAAAAATCTTCAAGATGTATAACAGTCCGTTGTTTTCCAGTGGTTTTCGAAACAGGAAATAAAAAACATCCCTTTTATTCATGCCTGGTGTAAAAATGATGACTAGTACTACTGTACAAAAGTTGAGAGTACAGGACATTAGGAACTCTAGACACAGAAATATTTCTTATAAAATAAAGCAGAGAGACAATCTTTGAACAGTGCATTCTTAGTATATTAGCTCTTCTATAACAGTTTAAGTTGAGTCGTGTCGCTCTGTTCTGGACAAATATATTTTTTTCAATTATTTCTTTTTTTTCCTTTACTTGATGCACTCGATTACAGCACTGGGCAACAGCGCGCGATTCGTCCAATCACTGATTGTGCTGCAGTGACTGACACCCCTGAGAGCCAACAGGGTCCGTGTACAATCAGGGTATCTTCCGTCCATTTCAAATCCGTTTTCAATCAAAAAAACAGAAAACGAAAAAACGAATCGTTTTTTAATTTATCATTTTATTGCCTTTGTTTAATATTTACTTAAAAGTTGTATTTTTCTATTATGCCAGACACATAATCTACCCTAAATAATGGATTTCAGAATTTTGGCCTAAAAATGTAATATGACATTTTGATTTTTTAACTAAGCTGCTGTGACCCGGAAGTTCACACGCCGGGACGAATGGAAACGGAAGAGTGCGGATGCCGAATTCAGTCACGAAACTTCCTTCAAGCAACCATGGATACATACACGCTTTTCAAGGGTCCTAAGAGGGTAACTTTAAAGGACGAAGACATGACAACTGATAAGATTGGCCATATATTTCAGGTAATGATTTAGATATTTATTTATTTTTTAGATAAAACGTATCACATATATATATATATATATATATATATATATATATATATATATATATATATATATATATATATATATATATCTAATGCCACTGCAGTGATGGGCAAACTCGCCTTATCCAGGCCAATGTCCTGCAAAGTTCAGCTGCATCAAGCACAATTTAGCCAGTTAATCTCTGTCTTAATGATTACTGGAATGCTACAGGCAGGCGAGTTTTATCACGGTTGGGTCTAAACTGCAGGACAGTGAGCCTGCAGGGCCGAATTTGCCCATCTGTGCCAATTATTAGAAAATGTTACAATTAAGCAAAAAAACGATAGAATCTTATAGACAACTATCAATTTTAATTTAAGGTGTGTAGTTCCAGTGTTTACATCACAGATGATAGCAACGTCGCTATCTTCGCTGGAGCGAGTGGATTTTTTAGTAGTGTCGATCTGGTTGCAAGAGGACACTACGAAGTTCACAGAGATTCTGCCGATGTGCAGTCACCGGACCCAAGTGTTCCCCTTGCTGGATCTCAGTCTGTGCGCTTTGCCTTTCAACGACCCAGTGCGGCCGCTGGTTCTGCTTCGCAGGCATTTTTGTCTGTGCCGCGGGTGAGTATGTCAAAACCTTTTCAACGGTGAGTTCAACAAAAGTTTTAACGAAAAATTGAAGACCTTAGCAAACGGCATATGTTATCAGTTCACTGTCAGTTCTCTAATAATAGCAAGGTTTTTTTAACAACTTGTATATCTGCCTGAATTATTAAAGCCAGAAATATACTGTGACTACACTGTATGTTGGCATTGCATTCTCCCTAGGTCTAGGCTATAGGAAGATGGGGTGGTCTTTGGATATTTAACTAAACATATTTTCATTTCAAGGAATGTTTTTCTTGCTGATTTGGTTGGTGGAAAATGGACACCCCAGAAGACTGTGGCGATCCGTTTTCATGAACATGAGGCATCAGTTCCTGGTATCTTGGCAAAAGTCCAAGATGCTATTGGATCAGAAGATGGTATGATACTGACTGATGGCCAGGGGAATGAAATTCTCGATACAGAGGGAACAAAAGGTAACTGATAGTAAAGGTAAAGGTTGTGTGTGCTTGTTGAGTGAATGGGTGCGGCTCATCAGCTGGCTCGTTATCCACTGATGAGCCGATCAGCGCCAGCTATTCTGAATGAGGATGTCCTATATATTGTTTGCTCACTCGTCTTGTCTTTGTCAGATGGTTGTGGAGGTTCTCCTGGGTCTGTGCTTTGTTCCTCCTGTTCCAGTCCTGTTCCACGACGTTTCACAGAGGATCTTCATTTCCACGTGGATCTGCTTTTCCGCCCACTGAGTCCCTGCGTTGCCAAGTCTGCCCATAACATAATGACAAAAAAAAGGGGACAGTCATAAAGAACTAAACTCTGTAAAAAAGTGATGTCCTCTAACTTTCAACTGCTTTTATTTCCAGAAAATGTCTTAATATATAAATATTGGTATGAACATAAAAATATTCAACAACTGGGACATAAACTAAACAAGTTCCGCAGGCATTTGATGAAAAGAAATGGAACAATGAGTCCCTGAACAATATGAAAATAAGCAGTCATATGTGGTGTAGCCAGGAGCTGCTGTAAGTCCCACAGATCATCCTCATGGACTGAAGCAGACTGGCCTTTTCTTACTGTGAGATGTTACCCCACTCTTCCACCATAGACCTATGTCTATGTCCCCATAAAATATGGACACCCAACATGTGTGGTGCGTATGTATATACAGTATTCATTCATTCACACACACACACTCACTCTAACAGACGAATATTCAAACTTGACCAGTAAAAGGTGCGCATAGCTGCCATTGGCCAGATTCCTGGATGACAGTCTGAATAACCAATCATGCTCAAAACAACTCGAAGAGACAGCCAATAATGTGGTAACATTGCAATTACAGGAAAAGATGACATGTTTTAAAAGAAAGAATATGAAAAAATGTGCACATGCTATTTATTTAGTTGTATTTGTAAGCTGGCTGTTATATTTAATCAATTGGTTAAATGGTGTCTTCATTGCAGTGCATGATAAAAAAAAAAAACTTACAATAACATATAAATAATAATAATAAATAACATAAATAATATATACCATATATAACAACATATATTTACCACTGCTCTGCCAAACAGAAATTTAAAAGAGCAAACATATTATATATTAAACAGAGCAAACATTGCATATGTAGGCTATTCATATACAATTCTGTATACCTACCTACATGAAAAACTAATGGATTGGTATCATGGTGACATTAGAGTTACATTCATGTGACCCATAATGATCCTTTTGCACTTTAACAAAATATTGACCTTTCCTTTAGAAACACTCTTATGCCTAATAATGTCAACTTGCTTTTCACCCTGTGTGGCACAGTTACACAACCCGTTGGTTTAGGGTTAATCCTCTGTCCAACACAACACTTTGCTAACATTGGCATGATTCTATACAAGTTGCAACATATACCCTGGGTTTCACAGGCAAGGTTTAAGCCCGTAGTCCCAGACTAAAATGCACGTTTGAGCTGTTTTACCTGAAAGCAACTTGCACTGACATATCTTAACCCTCTGAGGTCGAGAAACGCGCCGCCGTGTTTTGCTGGATTTTCTCCACATTGTAGCACTATAAACTTAAATTACTCCGTCATTTATGGTCATACAGAAAAAAGAAATATAAACAAATAATCTGTGATATTTCTCCTTTTGTATGTGTCCACTTACAATCAAATCAAAACATTGTGCTTTTGTAAAATAAAGAAAATAAACAGGGTGTGCGTTCTGCCTCTCCGTCGCGGTGAACTTTTTTTTCTTGAGCACGTCTATAAACTGAAACAAAACTCAGCGAATACTTGTCACACATTTATGAGCTATATACCTTTATAAACATTGAAGTGTGTACTTTTAAATGATCGGGTTCAAACTGAGAACAAATATTCTCTGTTTAAGTAATTTGTATAAAACCAACAAGATGTCCAGCTTCTCAAACGCTTGCTCATTACAGTTAATTTACCACGCCCACTCGCGCAAAGGAGATTGACATGCAAATCTCCACATGGAACGCGATCGCGCTCATTACCTCAACAACAAAACACTTCACTTCACTTTTCGTCGAGTTTGAAAGACGCGCCTGAGCTTACATTGGATTGATTCATGATTTACCTCAGAAGAAGAACGCGATTTGAAGACAAGAAATGTAAGGTAAGAAATTCTTACATATTAGTTTGTTATTGTTGCATAAATGTGATGTTGCAGTTGAACTGTTGCTAGATATATGGGGGAATATTATAATATTTAGACCCGTGTTTACTGTTACTGTGTTTGTGGATATCTGCTCAAATGTAGATCTGTATATGGTAACCATAATGTTTTATATTTGAGCGCGATCGCGTTTGAATGTATCATATTTTGGATCGCGATCGCGTTTGAATGTATCAGATTTTGGATCGCGATCGCATTTGAATGTATCATATTTTGGATGACAGCAAAACGCACCAAACTGCTTCATGTTTTTACTATTATCTCATTTCATATCATCATAACGAATGGAAACATTTGAAGTAACATTATAATCAATATATTTTTCTCTAGCTTAGTTGTTACTGAAATCTATTGGAAGATTTATACTGCAATAGGTTATTGATATTATTATAATTTTATCCAGCACTGTGCATAGCTTATGCCTACAAGGCACAACAAACCTGGTGTTCATTATATTATTGTTGGAAACATTTGTGTGTGTGTGTGTGTGTGTGTGTGTGTGTGTGTGTGTATTCTTTGAATTTTAAAAAGCAATTTTAACCAGAAAAATTCAATATTTATTTACAAAATCGTGCAGGCCTTTCTCTTGATATCAGTATGTTCACTTTGTTTTTTCAGGGCCCGGATGCCACTGAGGACTTCAACATCCACATGAGTCTATGTGCATGAACATGGTAAAGTGAAAATCAAACACCTTGGAAATGAAAGGTATGTACAATGTTTTTAGGAATGGCACAAAGGTCTCTGTCTTTGGATCATTGTTTTCAATAAGTGCTTTTTTGGCGTTTGTGTATCTTTGGATTATGTTATTATTGTAAATAAATCCAAACAATTTAAAAGCCATTCTTTTTTAAATCTCCTCATTTACAGTATTGTGCAAGGTTGCCCAGAATGGCAGGGCCTGATAGCTCCTAATAGGGCCGTTCAGGTGTAAAAAGCTTACATATTAATGAGCTCCCGCATAGAGCCTTTTCACACAAAACACGTCGTAAAAAATTTAAATCAATATATTGTCTTATCTGAATGAGCAGTAAGGGTGATTTTCACATAGTTTTAGAGCAAATATTCTAGGCTACGTTAAAAACATTTTTACAAATAAAAACATAAAAAAAATTGTAAAACCTCATGAATACAAACTTCCCAGGAGGACTTAAACGCACCATGGGCCCTATTTTAACGATCTGAAATGCAAGTGTCAAAGCGCAAAGCGCAAGTTTGATCAGTTTGAACAGGCGCGCTTGATCTTAATCGGATTCCTATTATAACGGCGGATTTGCCAGGCGCGCGCCAGGAGCGGTTCACAGCCAAGGAGAGCAACGCTCTCGTCAGGGACGTTGGGGATGGAGAAACACACCCAAATTAACTTTGGTTAAAAAGGCGTATGATAATTTGGGTAAATGTGTAAGCTAGATGTATGCTTTTATAATAAATTGTCTATCTATCTATCTATCGTAATAATGTATGATTTACAAAAATGAAAACTGCTGCTTCTGTGTAGATGAGAGAATCAAAGTGTATGCGCGTTGTGCACACGCTACATTGATTATGGCCAAGCATGCGCCCTTAAAATAGCATATGAATAACATGCGCAACGCGCCACTGACTTTAAACTGTTTTTTCCTGGTTAGTGGCGCAATTGTTTTCTAAACCTGCAAAATAGCATGAAGGAACGTTTGCGCCGGAACACGCCTCCTTTTTTGCGCTGAACCGTCCAGGGAGCGCAAGTTCAATCCCTAGTTTAGCGACGTGCTTCTGTGGAGGGAAAAGCGCGCTTTGCGCGGGTGCAAAATAGGAATGACACATGCGTCGGTGTACAGAGTCAATTGCGCTGGGTGCAAGATAGGGCCCATATGTTCCATTGTGAACCCTGTTGGCCTGCTGTCTGACCAGCAAGCTCAATTTAACAATAATTGTGTAGTTTGATTGCTAAATGTTACATTTAAAATGTTGTAGTTTTGTTAACACATAGCATTACAAGAACGTTTTATAAAGAACATTCAACATCTCATCTCTCAATGATATCCTCAAAACATTTTCCTAATGTGACAGAGAGAATGTTCTTCTTTTGTTATAATGAAACATTGGGACAATGATATTTTGAGATCATAGTACAACTTGTTACTTCAGAAACATTCCCAAAACATCTTTTGAATGTTGCAGTTAAAATGTTATATCTTAGTTTTCATATAACTGTGGCAATACGAGGCGAGCTGGCCGTGTTGAGGCCACGCCCTCAAATACAGGGCTACAATGAATCATGACTACGCCACCCCAGCATTAATCCAGCTGGGGAAATACCCATAAAAAGGGCACACAAGTTCGTTTCTCCCTCCCACAATTACAAGACACTGAGACGTGAATACGTACAGAAAAATAGAATTCTTTATTTGATGGTCATAAATAATTTAAAAGACTACTAGAGTCCGTAAAACAATGGTACTGGATGGCAAGACCACTAGTTTGTATATGAGCATTGAGGTTCAGTCAATAACCAGACATGTAGATTCTCGTGACGGAGCTGGGGTGCACCATTAGCTGGACAGGCTGAGCAGTAGGCTCGAATCAGCCCGCAAGGAGTACACCGTGCCCAAAACTTCCAAAGCACACACACACTGGTGAAATCCACTACAAGAAAACCTATACCACACACTTAAGGAGGATTGCTGTACACCAGGCACAGGATGGCTAGCCTGCCCGCCTTTGGGTCACCCCTGCTCCTGGAAGAGAAAGAAGAAAGTAACTTAACAAAAGAACATAAAGATGGAAAACAGCATTAATTACTAATGTTACCAGCAATAGGCAATTAACGCCAGATAAACACAAAAACAGTTGCTTACCAACAGCGAAGACAACGGGCACAAAAACAACGAATCAATTATATCGGAATCTAAGCATAAGCCAAATATTAAAATGAGAAAAAGAAAACCAAAAACAAGCAGCTGTACTCAAAACAGTTGCACGCAAAACAGTTGTCCGAAACAGTATCAGTAAAACAGATAGAAACAAATCAAAATAAACAAAACAAATAGAAACCATTAATAAAAAAAGAAAAGTAAAAGCAAAACAAATAGAAACAAAACAGCAGTGTCGAGGCTAGACAGCATCACGATCAAATGCCATCTTTAACGCCCTAAAATACACAAACAACAGAATTAAAACCACACTTTTCGCTTCAAAGTGGACAGACATAAATGGGTTTACATACCGATCAGCAGAACTTCCGTTCAAATATCCGCCAGACCATTCCCTCATCCTATTTACTACACAGAGGAATTCACACATCATACATTTACAAAATAAACACATTCCCACGCCCACATATACACAACACAATGGACCTACCTCACAACCCGAACAGTAAAGTTGCAGTCACTCACAGCACGCCGGGTTATACGTGCGATCGGATCCCTTTTCTACACTGGAACTACAGCAGCAATGTAGAGGAACAAAAACCCTTGAGCAGTACGCTCCGTACCTCCACGCAGACACCAGCTGGGTAGAAAAGTCAGTAAACACACACTCTAGATGCCAAACCATCACTATGGCAAACAGACACCTACCTCACGCACCGAGCAGTAAAGTAGCAGTCACTCACAGCACGCCGGGTTATACGTGCGATCGGATCCCTTTTCTACACTGGAACTACAGCAGCAATGTAGAGGAACAGCAAAACCCTTGAGCGGTACGCTCCGTACCTCCACACAGCCATCAGCTGCGCAGGAAAGTCAGCTCATACAGAGCAAGCGAGCACCAGCAACCATGACACCCAGATGAACGCGAGGATGACGCCATATCCTACCACTCTGGAAATGCCCTTTATAAGGCCCGCTAAATAATCATGGGGCGGAGTCATGCTTAAAGGAGCACTTCACCACATAACGTTATAGGAACATTTTTTTTAAATGAGAAAACATCCTTAAAATGTTCGGTAAACATTACATTCAAATGTTTTCTTTAGAACATTAACCAAACTTGTAGGGAATGTTAGCGAAAGTTCTGAGAACGTTCCCTGCTAGCTGGGGGCTCTCGTTAGAGAGTCACACATGATTTGCTCTTATCATCCGATCGTGGTTGTATCTCTCTATTAAGTGTCACAAATTACGCCCCTGGCATCTACGCTAATATTAGTCTCTCTGCTTATACCGGTTTACCGCAGCCTGCCGGATCCAGGCCGTATCCAGATCTGATGAAGGACCTTCGGCTGGACGCGACAACAACGCAGTGCTGAAGTGTCGACCAGTCTCTCTGTTTCCTGAAGTGAGGTGGACCTCGGCCATATCCAGATCAGATGGTGGATCTGCACCATGACGCATCCTGAAGCCCTAGCCTCATCAGCCCTGCGAAGGCCTCACCGACACGGCCAATCTGACCAATCTGATTTAATATTCAACAATATTATTGATCTGCCTTATTATGAGTGGATGATGATGCAATATTCTTCTAGAAACAAACTTTGTTGTATTATTTTCAAGTTATCAATGTGAAGCTGCTTTGATACAATCTGTATTGTAAAAAGCGTGTGGCGCTATAACAAGGAAAAAAGTCATGAAAATGGCTATAAACGCACCCAACCGTTTGTCCGTTGAAATCCTGAATCCTTCCCGAGTCCAACGATACCAAACATGCCAGCTTTCGCCTAATAGTTTGTGTATCATTGTCATTTAGCACTTAAAAAACTTGCGATTATCTTCCGATCGAGACATAAACACCGCAGGAAAGTTGAAACACAGGTCAATAGCTAAAGAATAATGCCCAAATGTCACAATTATAATAGGAACTGACAAAAATAATACAGGACCAGGACAGATGCTTCAAGTTCATTAATAGCAGTTTTAGCATCGGTTAACATTTTTAAAACATTCTGGTCAATAAATCTGTCTGGCTCAGTAGGCCAGCCGTATTTGTTGGCAACTTCAGTACTACTTGTTTCTCCTTTACCGCCAGGTTTATTGGGCTGTAGAAAGTTTCTTTCATGAGTAAAGACTTGCTCTCCTCTGCTGCCAGGCTCATTTCTGATAACTACGTCTCCGTTCCTGTCCAGGGTTGCCACCACCTTCTTGCTGTCATCGTTCTGTCTCCACTGCAGCCCTTCCTCTGAGATCTCCTGGGTGATGATCTCTCCTGTGTGTCGGACCTGGAGCACAGCGCTCCTGAGGTGCAGCTCGGTCTCGATGTGGGCCGTCTCACGGAGCTCCCTCAGCAGGGCTTCAGCAAACTCTTCATCTGACCCCACCTCACAGGCCACCACACTGGTCGTTCTGATTCTGTGGCCCGTCCTGAAGGTGTGCTGAATGATTCTGGCCACGTCTCGAGCCGTGTACCCTGCCAGTCTCGTCTCTCCAGAGCCGTCTCTCTCACCGTGGCCTACCAGCGTCAGTCGGCTGTCCTCTGACAGAGGCACAGGGGCACCGTGGATCAGTTCGGGTCTCTGGTGTTCATCAAGAGCGTAGACAGAGGTCACTGCTGGACGTTTCTCATAGAGAGAAGCAGCAGCTTTCCTGACAGTAGGGTCATCCTGCATAATGAGGATCTGCTGGTGGTCATACTGGTCTGCTTCTGGTCCACATGAGCCATTGAACAGGCATTCTGTGCTGACTCTTACTGAGTAATGAGGACTCACGCTGGACTCCTGCTGGACTCTGTCCTCGGCTGGCTTCTCTTTGTCCGCCATGACCAGAAGTGTTCGGCTGTAGCTGTGTGAGATCTCTGAGGCACTCATCTTCTGTTCATCAACATGCTGGAAAATTAACATATATAAGACATTTAAGGCGAGACACTACAGGTGAATAGGGTAAAATCTTTAACTAGCAGATATCACCATGAAACTTTCCCAGGTGATTACCTACATTAAGATGAGGAAAAAGTGTATTACAAGTTTTCTGTAATTTAATGTTTAAATATGCAAATGAGGATATTTCTAATTAAATATGCACTAATTTGCATATATTTTAAAAAACAAAATCTGAGTATTGGATAAAGCCAGGTTAAAAATGATTTTTTCATTGTGTTCACATATTAGATGGTGAAAAAATACAGAGGGATTTATGGATATCTACTTTTGTTATCCTGTAAATCAGAAAATACTGTAGCCTTAAAAAAAATTTTTTTGGAATAAAATGTTATATTAATCAGGCTAGGAATAATATATTTACAAATCCCTCAGTAAATGTCTTCATAATATAACTAGGTACAAGACCGGAGAGTTTGGTGTATATCGGTGCGGCTGAAGTGGAGATTTCTGACTTGGAGAACGAGAGAAAAGTCATTTTGAAAAAAAGGGGCTTTAAAGATTCATCATCAGCCAATGAGATCGCGCATTCAGCCCTTTTACTTTCACGATTGGTTGCTGATAAAAAGGAAATTACCATATTTGGATCAGACAGCGTAGTACAGGAGAGAGAGAGCTTTCCAGCGGTGTGTGTGTGTGACAGGGAGCAGACAGAGCCTAACAGCACTATATTACGCTATAGTTTTATTTTTTGAGTTGTCACCTGAATATTGTGTTTCCTTTTATATAAATAAAGACATTTCCTCAATGAACAGTGCAGAAAAATCCCCCAGAATGCAGGAGATGAAGTGTTTAAAGCCCACATTGTTCTCCTGAAGGTTCAGTGTGTAAGATTTAGTGGCATCTAGTGGTGAGGGTAGTGAATTGCAACCATCTGTCCTTTTTAGGCCAAAATATTTTTTTTCACATACCGCAAACATCTCCTCACTATCCGCTAGCTGCCTGTCCCCTGAATACACTGTATTTATTAATCTTTGTTAATCTTAGTTAACTCTAACCCTGTTTTTTAATGTTACTTCACACAGTGCATTAAGCTAACTAATGTTAACAAATACAACTTTTCATTTAAATAATGTAGGCTACTAAATGGTGAAATTAACATTAATAAAGATTAATAAATGCTGTAGAAGTGCAGTTTATTAATAGTTAATGTTAACTGATCTAGTTAACTAGAGTTTAATAATGAAACCTTATTGTAAAGTTACTGATTTTGTTATACACCGAACCGATTCAGTGTTGGACAGACCAGTTGCTTTAACCATTCATTAAAGTGAATCGGTTCAAAGATCGCGAATCGGACGTATCATTAGCAGACTTGTATTCACAATTCACACCCAGCGATAGCCTAATTCAGGAAAAAAATACCCGAATGCTTCACGTACGGCAATACCCGAATGCTCTAACTGATTTAGATTAATAAGCGCGAGGGCGAGAGAGAGAGCAAGACAGTTTGAGACCGGGCCTCTCTCTCTCTGCTCGTTCTTTCAGTAATATGCGATTTTCCTCAGACATACGTTTTTCTCCCACACAAAAACAGAATTTTATTCCAAATATGTACAATTCCGCGAACTTCCGCATTGACGCTAGATTCCGCGTTAATTAGCCAATTCCATGATCGTGGACATTATAGGGCCCTAGCGTAGGACAGCTACGGTGGCTGACACAGCACAAACGGAGACAGCAGAGAGTGGCCAGTCAAGAAATGAGGTTTCTTTAGGTGTATTTATTAAGAAATTATATTTACTTTATTATTCAGTAAAACCAGATGTTATTGTGACTCGGCCACTAACAGACAACATGGGAAATGTGAGCCAATAGTGTGAAACACTGCCACTGTTTCTGCACCACAGTCCATCATAAACCACACATTAAAGGGACACTTCACCCATTAGCATTTAGCTTTGTATTGTTAGAAACCCAGTCATATATTATAATGATCATGGATTTTTCCTTTATTTTTGCCTGAGATGGGAGAAATAAGGATTTTAGTGTTTTACTTCCTGCTTATAAAAATCGTCATTTTGCGTCACAATAAGCAGGAAGTCAAAATTCATTGAAAAGTGTATAGACTACAAACACTAGCTTATTATTATTCCAGGGGGTGGGACCCACTCACCCTACAGGCCTATTATAGATCAGTGGGTGGGACTAAACTTACAGAAACGAAAATGAAAATCCGCCATCTTTTTTGGAAGCTATGTAGCTAAGCTAACAAGCGCTTATGGAGTCAGATTTACGAGAATGGCTGGAGGAACAACTCATGATATGGAAGAAGAGGATTTTCAAAGTCTGTTGCTCGAAACAGATGTTCGTGGCTATCTATACGAGCCGCAATATAGCGCAGAGCAGCTGAGGCTGATGGAGGAACAGGAGGCGGCGGCTGCAGCCGAGGCCGGAGACCTGCCTGTCGCGTCCGAGGAGCCCGGGCGTGCTCGAGCTGCTGCGGACTGGTGGTGCCTGTGCTCTCGTTGTGCGCCTACGGACACAGAGCTAGAGTCCGTCTGCTGCCAAGAATTTCAAAGATGCCAATTTCTCCTCGAAGAAATGTCTGAGGCAGACAAGGACACGGATGTTTGCGTTGTGAACCATCCTAGTTTCGCCCCGCATATGGACAGAGGCGTCCTGGAGACATATTTCAGAATTCCGAAGATAAACTGGAAACGCCAGCCGAAGCCTGCAGGGACAAATGGACGTCTAACTGTAAAGTAAGTGTTTCAATTTTATTTATTATTCATTTCGTGAAATGTACACAATTTCTTCAAGCATTATTATCACGAAGTGATTCCCGGTTAATACGTAACGTCAACTGTAAACTGTTTGTGCAGTACATTTTTTAATGCACAAAAAGCTTACTGTTGCATTGTTTACTACTGTGGCACGTAAATACCATACATCGCTAACTGTGTCCTCAATGTCTTGTAGACAATATCGCCTAACAGCCTACCGACACTTTCTCGAATGGGTCCTGCAAGGCGAGAGATTGGGTAGAGGCCGTCGTGTCGTTCTACCCGCTTGTGTCGTGCAGGCAATTCGACTAAAATATCCAGCTCCAGATGGCCAGTACTGCGGGCACCAAGAAGTTGAGGACGCTCAGGAGGAATTATAACTTTTGTTCATATTTATATTTTTTGTTGTTATAAATATTACAATAAATTTTTTACATTCACTTTTCTGTTGTCCTAATAGTGTTTCTCCAAATTTATGTTTGATAATAATTTGGACTATTAAATGATAAACATAAGTGGAACACTGGAACTAGTAACCACCTGTTGTCTTATAACAATATATTGAAAAAAAATTTAAGCGTAACCACTGTTTTGCTGTCATATTGTGCAAGACTAAATGGCAAAGTTTATTTCTAAATCAATTTACTCTCAAGTTTGTAACGAAGAACTTTAGTGTAGACATAAAGAATTGAATAAGTATTTTTTTATTCACAAATGTAAGAATTTTGTCATGAGTAGACAAGAAATTTAAACAAGACTAACTAAACAAGATAAATTTTGCTAAAGCCAATAATTTCTATATACATCCATTATTTACATAATATAAAAAGACGCAGATGGTATTGTCCCAAGACAGTAGTGATAGAGATGGAATTTGAATTGGGTGCAATGTGAAGAGGTCTCAAAAGCGGCTTTTGAATAAAGCTTTGGCAGTCTCTTTCTGTGGTTTTGGTAATGGGGCAATGTTGGGTGGCAAATCCGGTTGTGGCAGGACAAGTGAGGAGGTCGGGGTTCTGTACTTGATGTTTATATTGCGTCTATTTTCAAGTACTTTCTCGATGAGATCTCCAACAAAATGTGTTGTGTGTGCCGTGAAGATTTTTTTCAGTATCCATTGCTTGGATTTCTTGCAGTAGACTTGATTGAACCGTTGTTCTCCTATAAATGACAAGGAATATAATAAAACCAGATGAAAAAAACAAAAACCAATTCTGAATACAGATTTGATTGCAGTAGAGTTCTCTCCACAATGAATAGAATTATATATATATATATATATATATATATATATATATATATATATATATATATATATACACACGTTTATATTATTTTTTAAAAAACAACATGACAATTCAGTGCTGCTAACATTATAATTTTTTTTATTATACTATTTGATAGAGCGTACATGGTAACAAACCTGTTACTGTGGTGGCTTGTTTCCTTTTTGAAATGTTTTCGTTGTGTTCAAGGATGGCAAGGTAGGACCTCTCCCTCATTCCTAGGTATGAAAATCCCTGACGCTTGGGGAGGTATTTCAACATAGCACTGTGAAAGTTTTCTAGTTGCCCTGTTTGCAATTACAAATAGGACAGAGAATGGATAGGTAAGACATGTTGATTAGGATATAGAATAACATTCAAGTGTGAAAGCGCATTGATTCTCACCAGTGTGTTTGAACAGTGCCATATGGTCGAGGTCATTCAATAGCCTTTGGTTTAGGACCAGTGACGACAGGGCCTGAAATGCCGATGAGTCTTTTTCAATCCACATCCGCATCCTCTGGTTGCCGTTTTCCATCCTCATCTCTCCACTCGTGTTCGTTGCTAACATGGTGTGTAATTTGTTTCCACCGGTTTTTCAGTGTCTGTGTGAAAGAAAAGATTTTGAATAATACTAACACTAAAATAAACAATTTAGATATATATTGTATTGTAGCTTTCAATACCTTACCTCTATGTTCCCCTTACTCGTGGCACATGAATACCACATGTGGTTTACGACAGACCTGTGAAAGACATTTAAATTAGTAATTTCAAACCTTTTAAACCAATGGAACTTCTGCAATATTTCAAACCAACACTGACCTGGACCATGCGAGAAGGATTGCATTTTCTTTTTTTTCCCCCTTTGTCAGCATTTTATTCCGGAAGCCTGTGTTTGTAATTGCAGCAAAATTTTAATCAAAAAACATCAATTTACATTTATTTATGCATTGTGCACATTCAACACATACAATGGCTGAGTTCAGCAAGGCTGCACAGATCTGGCCAGGGGTCAGGAGTGACTCAATTATGTATACTGAGAAGTAAGGTGAATTGCGTGCGTGTGTTTGCAACAATTGAAAAAACAACATACCTTTGGCTGTGTGCCAGATATCAAATTCATGCATGATATCAGGATATTGATCCCTCATCGTCTTTCGTATTGACGCAGAGCGGTCCGTGGTCATCACCTCCACGTCAAGGCCCAAGTCCAAAAGCTCTGTAAGTCCCCTTCGAAAACCAAGTGGCTCCATGGCTCCAGAGCTGGTGGCCTCTGTAGACTAAAGAATCAAGTTTGATATGTTTGATGCTATCAAAGTTTTCAACATAGCATTTTTTTTTTATCATTGTTATTATGCATCCATTTAAATATATCTTACCTGCACCAGTTCTGTGTGTACTATCTCCTTTGTATCATCTAACATGAATGTATAGTGACAGTACTTTGCATTAAAACCTGGTGAGTCACATCGGCCATCACCCGCTAAGTGTGGGCGCTTCCCATCCTCCTGGTCCAAATAAACCCTGGCCAAGATTTCTTTTCTTCTGTCTTCATACAACTGCTCGATAGCAGGGTGCAAATATGTGCTCTGAATGGCATAAAAAGTAGTTTGTCCCATCATTTGGACACCAATGGTTGAGCACCAGTCTGATAGTTCTGTGAATGTTCCACCCTTGAAGAGAATAGCCGCCGCAGAAAGGAGATTCACCTCAGGCATTCCTCTTACATCTGGTGAAGATGTCCAAGTCCCCGAATGGCCACCAAGACAAACCCAATTTATCTTCCTCTGTGCCCCATTGTCAATGATGACCTTCGAAGAAATTGGCTTCCCACACATTTGGCAGAATTTGAAAAGTGACATGAGGCTAGATTCATTTACAATAATCTTTTTTTCACGCCAGTCCTTTACACCTTCTTCTTCTGACGATGACGATGATGTTGAGGGGAATGGTTGACTCAGGCTGATAGCTTTCGTCGGTTTGCAAAACTTCAATGCTGCTGGCACTTGTATTGAGGTCTCCAGGTGTATTTGGGCATGTTGACTGTAAAATCCAAAAAGAGATTACTTTTTAGTTCTAAATTCAACTAATATCAACATTACATTAGTTTTAGAATTCCATGATAGACAATCTGATGTACAAACTTACAAACTCTACTTCTTGTACAAGGGTAGGTTTCTTGACTGGTGTTGAGGTAAGAAGACACTTTTCATCATCCGACGACGACGACAACAAAGCAGCAGCAGTTCGCGTCTGAAATTGCAAACGTTCAATTACGTTAAACTTTTATGAAATAACATCTTACGTCAAACAATATTAATTTACATCAATACCAACAAATTTACAAAGAACATTGTTGCTGGTTCACGTTGAAAGGAACGTCTTTCTAACATTACATTGCTAGCAGCTAATTTGCTTCTGAACTTCTTCATTGATGACGAGTGGAGTTTTAGTCACAAAAACTACAACCACTAGCAAGGAAAACATGCGGAAGACGGCAGATTTACTTTGTAAACAGCGAAATTATATTTGATGTCCTACTTTACTACAGACGAGTGTATGTGTGTTAACATAAATAGGAGTCTCTTACCTCCAAGCGAATGCGTTTAGCGCTGCTGCTAGTGCCAGATGTCCCAGGCTCTTCATCGTCATCTGGAAGGGTAACGTTAAACACGGACGGAATCGCAGTATCCAAAAGAACGACTCTCTTCACTCCAAGTACATTTAGTTCGTAGTCTTCCTTCTTAAAATGTAAACTGCAAATCCTCTTGTTTTTTAGGTCTTCCATCCGTGTGTCTTGCAAAGACATCGCTCTTAGCCACTGTTTGCATCGCTCCACATCTCTCGGTAGGGCATGAAAACTTACTTTTTGCCCTTTCCTTGATTTGGCTGAACATCCTGGTACCATGCAATAGTTCACCATTTCCAAATAAATAGTAACAAGGAATATTTCAAAAATGAGATCGCCAATGAATTTCAAACTCAAGCGGTAACGTTAGCTAGCCTAGTGCTTTCTCTGATAGGCGGGTTTCGCATAGGCGGTGTTCTGGATTAGTGGGAGTGGCTTGTGGAGCTGTGCAAATGTGTTGCATTGTGGGAGTTGTGGTTTACCATACAAATGAGCCTTAAAGTTACTTTCTGTAATAACTCGGTCAAAAAGGCACCAATTTAGAAAATTTCAATACATTTCAACTACATATATGACCCACTTTCAATGAAGATCAATGTTCCCACGGGTGAAGTGTCCCTTTAAATAAAGTTTATACAAACATTGACAAGGGAAACACATTCGTTCTCTCTGTGATTATGGACCCTCGCCAAAACTGCCCGCCAACAATAATATCTGGCCCGCTGCCAGATTATGGTGCTTTAATAACGGCATAAAATATAAATGAATACTGTGATAGTGGAGCTGAAGTAGATCTCAGCCATGGCAGCAACAGTTACTCACATAATCACTTCCTCTTTAGTGGTTTTGCCTACGAAATAAAAGCGAGAAAGCTTGTTTATTGCTGTCTTCTATTTGAAGTTGAACTGAGCTTTTATTTGAAGAACTCTGAAGGACATTAATGAGTCTGTAGCCGGCTGGACACCGCTCTGAAAGAGCCGTCAGCATACGTGATTCCCCTAGATGTCCTCTGCCTGGAGATACTGGGGAAGTGCAAAAGCAGGTCGATGGATGCGGATCAAACACCGAAACACAAACAGTGCCGCACATGCCGTGATCTGAGAAACATTCGCTGCAGAATTCATTTGTTGAAGAGAGAGAGAGAGAGAGAAACATCCCAAGGTGGGATCGAACCCTCAATACTTGGGTTGCAAGCCCTGCACCTTTCCAAATGAGCTAACCGAACATCATGCCTCAGCTATGTAATATTATGGCTTATATTCTCATCCAAGAAGTATATTATTACTTCTTTTTCTTCTAGCGTATGTATTCAACATAGTGATGAGTGTCTGCACTGACTGAAGTAGAACAAGAAGAACTAAAAGAACAAAACCATAGACTGTATAAGCGCGAAACGCGCTCTGTCGCGCTGCGAGTCTGTTTTCAGCTACTGTAGAGGCCTACTTCCCCTACTGTACTGTACTGAGGCCCCGCGGTGTCTGTAAATGACTCATTCTAAGGTAATAAACACATAACGGTTCATTATATAAGGTCTTTATACACCACTGAAAACAGTTATGGATCTTATATTGCATTTCTGCCAGTAGATCCTCAGAAATAGTACACACTGAACCTTTAAATATTTTTTTATTATTATTATCAGTAGTAATTATAAAAATCATAATAAATGTATTTAATGGCCTATGATATTTAATAATTAAAATGTAGCTCAATGATTAATACCCAGATAGCAGACGGATGTGGGCCACTTCAGGCAATGATGCGGCACTTCAGGCCTACTTATGGCCCGGACCAAATGTGTCTGAGCCTGAAGTGGCCCACATGTAAAATGGCAAATATGGCCCAAATATTTTAAATCACATGTGGGCCTTTTTAGGCAAAGATGCGGCACTCATGGCAATGTGTAATCTGAATGTGAGCCTAAAGTGGCCCATATGATAAATAATGAATATGGCCCAAATATCACAAGCCAAATGTGGGCCACCTATGGCAAAAACGTGGCACAATCGACAATGACTAATCTGGATGTAAACCAAAAATGGCCCACATATGTTTCAGCAAATGTGGCCCAGTTATCTTAAAACATATCTGGGCCAGTTTGGGCAAAGATACGGCTCAGTGAGCACTGGCTCATCTGGGTGTGAACCACAAGTGGCCCATATATAATGCTGCAAATGTGGCCCAGTTATCTTAAAACACATCTGGGCCAGTTTGGGCAAAGATACGGCTCAGTGAGCACTGGCTCATCTGGGTGTGAGCCAAAAGTGGCCCATATATAATGCTGCAAATGTGGCCCAGTTATCTTAAAACACATCTGGGCCAGTTTGGGCAAAGATACGGCTCAGTGAGCACTGGCTCATCTGGGTATGAGCCAAAAGTGGCCCACATATGATGCTGCAAATGTGGCCCAGTTATCTTAAAACACATCTGGGCCAGTTTGGGCAAAGATATGGCTCAGTGAGCACTGGCTCATCTGGGTGTGAGCCAAAAGTGGCCCACATATAATGCTGCAAATGTGGCCCAGTTATCTTAAAACACATCTGGGCCAGTTTGGGCAAAGATACGGCTCAGTGAGCACTGGCTCATCTGGGTTTGAGCCAAAAGTGGCCCACATTTGATGCCCCTAATGTGGCCCAGTTATTTTAAAACACATCTGGGCCAGTTTTGGCAAAGATATGGCTCAGTGAGCACTGGCTCATCTGGGTTTGAGCCAAAAGTGGCCCACATTTGATGCCCCTAATGTGGCCCAGTTATTTTAAAACACATCTGGGCCAGTTTGGGCAAAGATACGGCTCAGTGAGCACTGGCTCATCTGGGTGTGAGCCAAAAGTGGCCCACATATAATGCTGCAAATGTGGCCCAGTTATCTTAAATCACATCTGGGCCAGTTTTGGCAAAGATATGGCTCAGTGAGCACTGGCTCATCTGGGTGTGAGCCAAAAGTGGCCCACATATAATGCTGCAAATGTGGCCCAGTTATCTTAAAACACATCTGGGCCAGTTTGGGCAAAGATATGTCTCAGTGAGCACTTGCTCATCTGGGTGTGAGCCAAAAGTGGCCCACATATAATGCTACAAATGTGGCCAAGTTATCTTAAAACAAATCTGGGCCAGTTTTGGCAAACGTATGGCTCCGTGGCACTGTCTCATCTGGATGTGAGCCAAAAGTGGCCCACATATGATGCTTCAAATGTGGTCCAGTTATCTTAAAACATATCTGGGCCAGTTTGGGCAATGATATGGCTCTGTGAGCACTGGCTCATCTGG
Source organism: Rutilus rutilus (assembly GCF_951802725.1). NCBI lineage: Eukaryota > Metazoa > Chordata > Actinopteri > Cypriniformes > Leuciscidae > Rutilus > Rutilus rutilus. The sequence continues at coordinate 78,334,512 of NC_140209.1, forward strand.
GTTTGAGCCAAAAGTGGCCCATATTTGATGCTCCAAATGTGGCCCAGTTATCTTAAAACACATCTGGGCCAGTATGGGCAAAGATATGGCTCAGTGAGCACTGGCTCATCTAGATGTGAGCCAAAAGTGGCCCACATATGATGCTGCAAATGTGGCCCAGTTATCTTAAAACACAACTGGGCCAGTTTGGGCAAAGATATGGCTCAGTGAGCACTGGCTCATCTGGGTGTGAGCCAAAAGTGGCCCACATATAATGCTGCAAATGTGGCCCAGTTATCTTAGAACACATCTGGGCCAGTTTGGGCAAAGATACGGCTCAGTGAGCACTGGCTCATCTGGGTGTGAACCAAAAGTGGCCCACATTTAATGCTGCAAATGTGGCCCAGTTATCTTAAAACACATCTGGGCCAGTTTGGGCAAAGATATGGCTCAGTGAGCACTGGCTCATCTGGGTGTGAACCAAAAGTGGCCCACATATAATGCTGCAAATGTGGCCCAGTTATCTTAAAACACATCTGGGCCAGTTTGGGCAAAGATACGGCTCAGTGAGCACTGGCTCATCTGGGTGTGAACCAAAAGTGGCCCACATTTAATGCTGCAAATGTGGCCCAGTTATCTTAAAACACATCTGGGCCAGTTTGGGCAAAGATATGGCTCAGTGAGCACTGGCTCATCTGGGTGTGAGCCAAAAGTGGCCCACATATAATGCTGCAAATGTGGCCCAGTTATCTTAAAACATATCTGGGCCAGTTTGGGCAACGATATGGCTCAGTGAGCACTGGCTCATCTGGGTGTGAGCCAAAAGTGGCCCACATATAATGCTGCAAATGTGGCCGAGTTATCTTAAAACATATCTGGGCTAGTTTGGGCAACGATATGGCTCAGTGAGCACTGGTTCATCTGGGTATGAGCCAAAAGTGGCCCACATATAATGCTGCAAATGTGGCCCAGTTATCTTAAAACATATCTGGGCCAGTTTGGGCAACGATATGGCTCAGTGAGCACTGGCTCATCTGGGTGTGAGCCAAAAGTGGCCCACATATAATGCTGCAAATGTGGCCCAGTTATCTTAAAACACATCTGGGCCAGTTTTGGCAAAGATATGGCTCAGTGAGCACTGGCTCATCTGGGTGTGAGCCAAAAGTGGCCCACATATGATGATCCAAATGTGGCCCAGTTATCTTAAAACATATCTGGGCCAGTTTTGGTAGAGATATGGCTCAGTGAGCACTGGCTCATCTGGGTGTGAGCCAAAAGTGGCCCACATAAAATGCTGCAAATGTGGCCCAGTTATCTCAAAACATATCTGGGCCAGGTTTGGCTAAGATATGGTTCAGTAGCACTGGCTCATATGGATGTGAGCCTAAAGTGGCCCATATGATAAATAATGAATGTGGCCCAAATATCACAAGCCAAATGTGGGCCACCTATGGCAAAAACGTGGCACAATAGACAATGACTGATCTGGATGTAAACCAAAAATGTCCCACATATGTTTCAGCAAATGTGGCCCAGTTTTCTTAAAACATATCTGGGCCAGTTTGGGCAAAGATATGGCACAGTGGCACTGTCTCATCTGGATGTGAGCCAAAAGTGGCCCACATATAATGCTGAAAATGTGGCCCAGTTATTGTAAAACTTATCTGGGCCAGATTTGGCAAAGATATGGCTCAGTGAGCACTGGCTCATCTGGGTGTGAGCCAAAAGTGGCCCACATATAATGCTGCAAATGTGACCCATTTATCTTAAAACATATCTGGGCCAGTTTTGGCAAAGATATGGCTCAGTGAGCACTATCTCATCTCGATGTGAGGCAAAAGTGGCCCCCATTTGACATGGCAAATATTGCCCAAATAATTAATTACAATTTGGGCCACGTTTGGGAAATATACGGCACAGTTAGCATTGCAGGGTGTAAGTCTAACTTGGCTCACATTCGACGTGGCAAATATTCTTTGTGTTTCCCAAAATTTAAAACCTACATGGTAAGTCCATTTCTGGATTGGATGCAACACTTCTGACAATGGCTAATTTAGCTTAAAAGGGACAAATATTGAAACTGTAATGGCCTGAATATTTTTTAAACATTTTTTTAACAACATTTAACAATATTTTTTGGTATGGATGGAGTAGACACTTAGGCTGGATGTGAGGCTACATGTACTTACATCTATGACATATATGCTTTTGCTAACATATGTTTTGTAGGTACAGTGTCTAGAAAAGCAAAGTGTCTAGGTTCAAACTTATGAAGACTTTTTATGGTTTTGGGATGTGCAAGAAGATACTTTAGTTGTTGTTTGTGCAACGCTTGGGGCACAATGATTTTGCCAAGTACATGCTCCTGTATGGACATTCCTGTCCATAAAATCCATGGACATTCCAACATTCCTGTCCATAAAAATACTCCTAACCCTAACCCTAACCCTAACCCTACAATCAGAGGGAAATGATAATAACATTGATCTAAAAGCATGGTTGTAAGCCTAAACTTGACATAACTGCAAACTTCAAATCTAATTGGTCGAATGCTGTTCCAGGATCAACAAAGATGTTGAGCCAGGAACATGTTGTAGCCTACTCGGTGTAGCCTTGCTTATCTTGCTAGCAGTGTCATCTAACTTCTAGAGCAGACCCGGACAAACTTCCACTGGGGCCTCAAGATGACTTAAAATTATGACAAAACTAAATCCACCAAAAATCAAGATATTTCTCATTATTTGGCTATTTTTATAACAAATGTACAGGATTTGTTGTGGAGAATATAAGGGGACATTGAAGTCAAAAAGGTTGCGATTCACTGTTCCTAGGTGTGTCAAAGTGACCCCACAAAGGGTAATATTTTAAACTCCCTTAAAATATTTAAATATGTAAAATATATTTTATTCTAAATAAACCTTACATTTTTCTTACATTTCTGGCTAAATATAATTTACATTTATACAACTGTCATCTTTAGGCTATAAACAATCTTTATTAAGATAACTGGGCCACATTTGCAGCATTATATGTGGGCCACTTTTGGCTCACACCCAGATGAGCCAGTGCTCACTGAGCCATATCATTGCCAAAACTGGCCCAGATGTGTTTTAAGATAACTGGGCCACATTTGCAGCATCATATGTGGGCCACTTTTGGTTCACACCCAGATGAGCCAGACTTCAGTGAGCCATATCATTGCCAAAACTGGCCCAGATGTGTTTTAAGATAACTGGGCCACATTTGCAGCATTATATGTGGGCCACTTTTGGTTCACACCCAGATGAGCCAGTGCTCACTGAGCCATATCATTGCCAAAACTGGCCCAGATGTGTTTTAAGATAACTGGGCCACATTTGCAGCATCATATGTGGGCCACTTTTGGTTCACACCCAGATGAGCCAGACTTCAGTGAGCCATATCATTGCCCAAACTGGCCCAGATGTGTTTTAAGATAACTGGGCCACATTTGCAGCATCATATGTGGGCCACTTTTGGCTCACACCCAGATGAGCAGTGGAGGAGAGTGGCATTGTGAAAAGATGCTCTGTTGTGCGGCGGTCTGGTGTTCAGTGTGCACGGCGGCTTGAGAAGAGAGAAGCAGCAGTTTGAAGAGGAGAGGTGTAGACAAGCAAAGCGGACTTGATCAAAATGGAGGTACGAGAGGACGAGAGGCAGAGGCGTCAGTTTGGAGGCTTTGAATTACGGATTGCTGATCGAACTTGGTGTCTCCCTTTGAACTTGCCATCATAGTGGATCTGCCGGCCCGACGAGTTGAGGTGAAGGTATCCTTTTCACTGTTAAGTGGTGTGTATTGCTGTGTCTGACGATTGAAGTGAGCACGTGTGAAGATTTAAAGTGGTTTGATACATGCACGAGTATTTGAAAGACTGATGTTGCCAACACTCTAAAGCTCGGTCGGAGACTGTCCAGCCCGGTGGAGAGCTACTAATTAATGTGAACAAAGAGAAACTGCCAACCGCCACTGCTGCCTGCCATCACCGTTTTGTGGTAAGAAGACTCAGTTGTAACTGTTGGATTCTGTACTCACTATTGTTGTTCGGTGAACATAGAGAAACTGCTATCCGCCATTGCATGCTGCCGTTGCTGTCCTGTGGGAAGAAAACTCAGTTGTTAACTGCTGGATTCTGAACTCACCGTTGCTGTACTGTGAACAAAGAGAGACTGCTAACTGCCACTGCTGCCTGCCATCACTGTTACGTGGTAAGAAGACTCAGTTGTAACTGTTGGATGCTGTACTCACTACTGTTGTTCTGTGAACATAGAGAAAATATTATCCGGCACTGCACGTCGCCACTGTCCTGTGAGAAGAGAAAGTCCATCGTCTGCTGCCATCCACCTGTAGCCCCCTTGTGCTCTGCTCGCCACCTACTACTCGCTGCTCCCCACCGAGAAGAGGTCTTAGTTCTCTGGCCCATCCCTGTCGTCCTGTGAAAGAGAGGTGACACTCAGTATCTGATGCTGTCCTGTGAGAAGAGAAACCCCCCCCCCATTGCTCCGAGCAAGTAAGAGAACGACTGGTGGCCGATTGGACCCCTTCTCCGCAGAAGCCCTGTTAGACGAGTGGCCTTACGAAGAGTTCTGTGGCAGTGACATTTCTTCAAAGTGTTTTTATACCTAATAAAAAGAACCAAGCTTTTATATCACGTCGTTACCTGACTCTTGGTGTTCTTGGTGTAGCTCCTCCTGAGTGGTGGTTGTCCTCGGCCCTAGCGGTGACACATCCATCCACTCATCAGTTGAAATTTCCTGGCCAGGGTGATGGTTTATTTTGCAGAGACGATAAAATTCTGCTGTACATCTTCTCTGCATATTAGCAGCATCGTCCACCAAGCTACTGAGGTGAAGGGAGCTGCAGATCCTAAGAAACTTACTTCCGCTGTTAAGATTTTAGGGAACGGCAAGCTGTACACATTACCTCCTTCCCAGAAATCAGTTAATGCAGGGAGTTTTACTAGACCCATATAAATTACAATGGCCTTGAATGCAAACGTATCCTTATCACGTCAATCCACGGGCTGGAGGGCTTTGAGTGGTGAGTTGAGCCAAAGTCATTGGTGTATTGAATTATTGTCTGTAACATGGAGTTTGTGAAAAAAGGTTGGTAAAGCAGTAAAACTAGGTAGGTAGCTGAGCTGGCGTCCTGGTGAATTGGTGCGTCTGAATGCTGTGGTGGTGTCACGTCTGGAACGTCTGGAACGTCAACATCATCCCATCTCTATCCAGATGTGCTGGTTGACATCTCAGCTTGACTGCTGCTGCTGTCAGTTCTCCCTCTGCCTCTTGGTCTTCTGCTGGCAGAACCTCTGGGAAGGTGTGGGATGGGGCTTCTCTCCTGATGAGCTGCTGATTTAAATAAAAAAAATAAAAATAAAAAAAAAAGATAATTTACTAACCCTCATGTCTTTCCAAACCTGTATGACTGACTTTCTTCTGTGGAATACTAAAGTAGATATTTTGAAGAATGTTGGTAAGATATAATCTGAGATCATCATCTAATAAATGTTAGATTACTGTACTTTCCTTCTACTGCTGTCTTGATGCCAATCCATTTCTTATACAGCCTCACATTTACCGGAACACAAAAGTGAATCATAATGGAAAACAATAATTTGTTCCACTCAGTGGAAGTAGCACTTAATTTCATAATGATTCACTTTTGTGTTCCGGTAAATGTGAGGCTGTATAAGAAATGGCTTGCAATCCACTATTTCCAGTATTCATGGATCACATGATTGCAGATGCTCATATTTCATATGTCAATAGCAGAAAGAAACTTCCTTTACAAAATGCATCATGTGTATTTGCACAAAAATGCAGTCGATATGTGTGGCTTCAATCTCTCACTCCTTGCATGTGCTCCTGTACAGTGTTATACAGTACATACTTTATATATAGTATGCATGTGTTTATACTGTTATATCGTGCAATTTTCAGGTTCGGTAAAGTTAGTAAAATTTGGCCTAAATTATAAGAATTTAAAAATACTTCAAAAGTTATAAAAGTTAGACTGTCCCTGTGTGCAAAATTGTATAACTTTCCCACAAGCGGTTCTATGGGCTGCCATTGGAAACATATACAAAATAATAATAATAATGCAAGTAGCAATTCCGGGGCCAAGCATTCTAACTGCAAAAATGTGACTGCCAAAAATCATCGCTTGAATGTTGTAATCAAAGTATTTATAATTATTCTTTAAAATTATTCATGATTTAAGAGCACACTACTAAGTAGTTATGGGCAAAACATGCACGTTTAATTTGTCTGGATCAATAGGTGGCGCTGTTCTAATAATATCTGTGCATATGTGGATTTTAAAAGGCCAAAACATTGCCAAGATACAACATTGAGACCTATTTGTGTGCTTTCAGTCGAATTGATAGTACATTGGCCAATGACGGCCATGTTTCTCAATATACAATATTGTTCTCATGGTTATAGATTTGTCAAGTCTGACAAAGACACTGCATGCAAATTTTTAAGTTAATCAGACCAACAGATCTATAGTAAGAGCCACTTTCAAGTTGTTTCTCATGATAGAGCCACCAAGTGGCCAAACAGCACAATGTGTGTGCTCAGATCGAGGCCTTATAATATCTCTTTTTGTTTGAGTTATATCAATTTACTTAACAGAGGAGACATATTTTAATTAGTTGGCCTGTTTTTGGCAATCAAAATGTTGCCATGTTTCTCACTGACTTTGTAAATTCACTAGTCCCAAATCTTTTTTTGTAGTTTTGTTCTGATTGGATGAACGGCCTAGAAGCAATTTGCTAAGGTAGTTTCGAAATGAATGGTATGTAGTCATACAAATGTGGTATCATGAAATACAACATTTTGAATCAAAACTCAAAATGTACAGTAAGACACCCAAAATGCCGACATGGTAAAATCAGGTATAATACCACTCGATGTTGCTTTGAATTTAAAGAAGCAAAGTTTTGTGATTTTCAGCCAAAGCATTCAATAGTTATAAGCCAAAAAAACATTTTTCAATCTTCTGACCAGTAGGAGGCAGTGCGCCGAACTGCTCGAAACCTCAGGGCATGATAGTGATGACACATAGAACATTTTTGCAATTGAATCATCTTTAGTCTAGGAATCAGAGGAAAAAAGAATTTAGTTTTCTTACTAACACGTCACTACGTCAACACATTCCCCCTGTGCCATGCCAGCAATTACATTGGCTTCCAGTCCATACACCTATTGATTTGAAAACTCTGGTCCTAACATATAAAACAGTTCATGGGATTGCTCCTCCTTATCTATAGCCACGTTTCCACTGTAGGAACTTTCCCCAGGAACTAAGGACTTTGGGGTGGTACTCTGTGTGTTTCGACCGCAGGGACCAGGGTCTAAATGAAGTTCCGGGTAAATATTTCCCCATCTCTGAAAGTCCCTGCTTGCGAGGTAGTACTTTTTCAAAGTTCAGGCACTTTCAGGAGTGGGACTTGTGCGTTGAACATGCTAATTGGTCGAGTTCACGCCGCATTTTTGATTGGTTTACTCCACGCAGCATTTTATTTCAACCACCATTTTTTTAAGTCTGTTGCAGTAACAATTATCTGCTATTCGAATCAACAATGGAGTTATATATGACAGATGGACCGACGACGAGGTTCAGGCTTTATTAAGATTAAATTCAGAGGATTTCATCCAGCCGGAACTGTAAAGTAGCGCACAGTCCTACGTCACCCGACTAATTTGCCTAATCTTCACGGTACTTTAGACCGCGGTGGAAACACAGACAGCAACAGGTCTGGGGGAAAAAAGTTCCTGGGACGAAACTCGGCTTCTGTGTGGTTTCGACCGCAGGGACCAGGGTCTAAATGAAGTTCCCTATCAGAAAGTCACTGAACGCAAGGCAGTATTTCAGGAACTTTGGGGGTGGGATTTGGCCGCTGACCATGCTGATTGGATGTGGTTGTGATTGGATTTTATTCCAGTCACCATTAGTGGTCGGCCGATATGGGATTTTTAATGGCCGATGCTGAGACTGAGAAAGCTATCTGGCCGATATGAGGCTGATATAATACGCGTAATTACAGTAAACGAGAGACAAAGGAAATTGGTGAAGCCAAATTAACACTTATTGTGCATAATATGTGATGCAATATTCTCTGAAATACTTTTAAAAAACATTTGTACAAATAAAAATAAAGTTTTGCATTCCCTGGTGTTGGCTCTGTAAAGAATTCCCACAGGGATTTGTTTTCGGTCCAGATATTAATGTTTGGAAAATATGTGATGAAGACATATATTCTTCAAAGGTCTGTTTTCACATAAATGTATCATGTTATTCAAATGTGGATATAACCTGTGCTTCAATGCAAAGCAGACAAAATAACAGAAAATAATTCATGATTGCAGATACAAAGTTAAAATGAAGTTGAAAATAAAGATAATCCGAATGAATGGAGAATGAGCAACTGTTGTCCTGCGTCGCTGATTTCTGTGTAATATTTCCAATATTTCCAGAGCACTCCTATCAGAGGATTATCTATATATATCTGGCAGCGGAGACCTAGCCGGGACCCGTTACGTGTACAACATAATAAATATCATAGAGTGTGATAGGGAAATCATATTGAAAGTGAAAGTGCTTGGAGTCTTGTGTAGGACTTCGGGGTTCTGTCTTACAGTGGTTTTGCTCTTATCTGTCAGATAGATGTTTTACTGTTCAGTTAGGTCAATATTCATCCTCTAATAAACCGCTTAATTGTGGTGTCCCCCAGGGATCAATCCTTGGGCCGGTGTTATTCTCTCTATATTTACTTCCTCTGGCCACTATCTTTAAAAAATATGGTGTCTCCTTTCATTTATATGCTGACGACACCCAACTTTACCTTCCCCTGCAATGCAATAATGATTCTTCTCTTCAGCCACTGTTAGACTGCCTGAATGATCTTAAGGCATGGCTTTCCCTCAATTTTCTTCATTTAAATGAAAACAAAACTGAGTTTATTCTGTTCGGCCCCAAGGAAAACTGCGATTTTGACCTTGACCTCGGCCCTCTCACCCCTTACAACACAAAGTGTGTTAGGAATTTGGGCTTCTTATTTGATTCAAATTTAAAATTTGATAAACAGATTTCTGCTGTAGTCAAGTCATGTTTTTACCAACTCCGCCTTCTCAGTAAAGTAAAATCCATTCTTTCAAGAAATAATTTAGAAATAGCCATTCATGCTTTCATTACCTGTAGGCTTGATTACTGCAATTCATTGTACTATGGCAGTACTCAGGCATCTATCTCCCGCCTACAGCTAGTTCAGAATGCAGCCGCTAGATTGCTTGCAGGGAAGCGTAAGTTTGACCATATAACACCTGTTTTAATGTCCCTTCACTGGCTACCAGTCAAGTACAGGATTGAGTTTAAAATTTTATTATTTGTTTACAAAGCTTTGAATAATCTGGCACCGCAATATTTAACTGAACTTTTGGTTCCTTATACACCATCTAGAAACCTGAGATCCAGTGACCATGGCCTCCTAACAGTCCCTAAAGTAAAACTAAAAAAACGTGGCGATCGATCTTTTGCTGCCGCAGGCCCGAAGCTATGGAATAGCCTTCCGATGTTTATTAGGCATGCCCCGTCTATCTACATTTTTAAAACTCAGCTAAAGACTCATTTATTCTCCATGGCTTTTAACACTATATAGCTATTTTTAGCTATATTATTACTGCTCGCTTGTTATTATTTTTTGTATTATATATGCATGCTGTATCTGTTTTATTTTTTCTACTGTGTTTATTTGATTGCTTGTGAAGCACTTTGGTCAACCTTGGTTGTGTTTTAAATGTGCTCTATAAATAAATGATTGATTGATTAAAAAAAAAAGTGCTGCTGTGGAATATAAAATCTCTGCTGCAGGTTTCAGACCAGTCAGAACCGGATCGGAAGAGCAGCGAACTGAGATCGAGCTGCATCACAGCACAGACTACAGATCTTCAGATTAAACAGGTAAGAACAATATATTGTATAAATATGCAAATAACATATATAGTGTATGGAAATGAAACACTTTATAATAACTGCACGCTATTAGTCATTAGCTAAGCATTAGTAAACTGTTAATTAATCATTATAAAGCATTAATAAGCAGTTTATAAATACAGCAATAAATACTTTATTCTTGATTTATAAGCATATCTATAATGCGTTTAATAATTGTATTTTCATACTTTATTTATGATCAATTTATCATTTCTAAATGAAGCATTGCATTATTTACAAACCAGTAGGGGGCAGTGCACCGAATCACTTCAGATAACCTCAGGGCATAATGGTGATGACACTGTGATGGATTTTTTAATGAATAAAATAGTAAACAGTATATCAGACTAATCATAACTCTAACATCTAACCTTACTTCTCTTTTAGGCCTAACATTCTAGCATTTGAACAACATGTACTGTTCGAAACCAGTCGAAAACTCATGACTTTGTCTAGTTTCATTTTACATATTTGTTATTTTTACACTCACACAACCAGAGTGTAAAATTAACAAATATGGGAAATGAATCTAGACAGATGTCTAGGTTTGAAACCTTGTGATTAACAATTAAGCAATCATTAAAACAGAGTTTGCTTTTACCCAGTAACAGAAGGGCTTGTCTTTGAAGAACCAATCAAATTGAAGGGAAATTATGTAATAAATCATGTCATTTTCGTCACGCTCTTATTCGATAAAAACAGTTTACATTCGCGTTTCCTAATTTCGTATGCATAACAGGTGACAATTCAAATGCTTAAAACACAACCCATATTTCATTTCTTATATTTTTGGGTTGTGTTTTAAGCATTTAAATTGTCACCTGTTATGCATACGAAATTAGGAAACGCGAATGTAAACTGTGTATTGAGTCGCGTTTCAAACTCATTGATCAATATGCTTGCATACATCTAAAAAATGTCCTGACAGGATTCAGCAGCATTCCGCGGGACGAATTGCAGCATGCCGTGGGGAAAATGCTCATTCTTAATGGCCACGTCTGTACATGCGCTGCCACTGGTTTCTTATTTTCTCTCTTTTCATTTTTTTTTAAACAATTATTGCCCAGTTTCTTACACTTCCTTTACTCCTCTGACAGGTATACCCTGTCTCTTTGCATACTGTATATATCTATAGTTTATTGTGCTATTCGATTTCAGTTATAATCTTTAACTCATTTTCCTTAACAGAGAAAAGGCCTTTACACAGAGACACAAAGAAAGACTACAAGCCAAGCTGTTTTCAAACTAAGTAAATGATTATAATCAGACTAAAACATTAGTATAAAATATTAGAATATAAAATATTAGACTCATGAAACGAGTCGGGGGAGAGCAACTTGACACCTAAACACACTCGGAAACAGTGATTAGAAAAACATTACATTTTTAGGATGTCTTGTTCACAATTCAATTTACCTCAATGTTGAAAGATACTGTAATTGTCCTAATAATTGTCCTTTTATTTTCGAAGGGCTGTCTTGAGGCTGTTTTACAGAACGTTCGGTTTGAGGCCGTATTCAGTGAACATGATACAAGGGCATTGCTCATGTCTCACAGCGGGTGTCTAATGTCCTAGTTCAAAATAAAGAGGAACGATGCTTTTATGAAATGTAGTGGCGTTAAAGTACAATATTATGCTTTGAGATGGAGTGAAGTAAAAGTTTCTCCAGATAAACATTTTGTACAGATATAGAAACATTTACATTTGTCACAGTAACAAAATAAAATGTCTCTGTTCACCAGAAACAAAATATAAAAAGACTTAATGTGTGCTAGTCATAATGAAAATAAATATGTTTATAAACAACTATTAGAAACTTATAAGGCTTTTTAACTTTCTTAAGCAATCCATAAGCTGTTAAGTTTCTTATAAGTGCTTATGACAGTCTAATAATAATGAAAATGAATCCTGTAATGATTGGCTCTTATTGAACATCAGGTTGTTGGAGGATATGATGTATTAGCATGGGAACTTCCTGAAATGATTGACAACTGGACAGAAATGATCCAGGGGAACCATGTGACTGAAGCCAGCCAATCACTTATAGGGATGGGTACTGATATGCTCTGATGCTTCTGTTCTGCTTTCGGTACTAGAGAAAATAAGAAAATACACTTCCTATTTATTATTGCTAAATAAACATTATCTTGCACCTTTTATCTCACCAACCATTTCTAATTTGCGATAATATTAAGACATTCATAAATTTCGTCTGTTTTTGTGTTATTCACAAGAAGTGCGATCTCTTGTGTGCAGAGTCTGTCTGTCTCGCGCTACAGCATGAAAGGTCCCGCTTAATCATAGAGCGATGATGGCGGAGGGAACCAAACGCTCATGAGTGTGGTTACACTTCTAGAGCTGATGCAGAAAACTCTACACTGGCTTACACTCGCGAGTCTCAATCTGCGAGTCCTGGTCAGACTCACCCTAAATAAGGCTTGATCTCGAGTTCATTCAGATGAAAGTAGTGACGGGTCCTTCATGAACGATCCGTTCAGTGTGTCTGTCACGGGACAAATGAACGGAAGACTCGGAAGGTAAAGTATTTATTTATGTTCCCTGTAAATTATTTTTGACTGCAATATAATGATTTCTTAATTCAGAACATGATAAAGACTGCGTAGGTGGATGTGTTCGGGGAATTTGCCTGTTAAAAGTATAACATTTAAAGCCCCTTAAATGAACGAAATGACTCGAAAAAAGATTTGTTCATTTTGATGAACGAGATCGATTTAAGAGATTCAGTAAAATGATCCGAACTTCCCATCACTGGATGAATGATCAAGTTTACCCCTTTAATTTATGAACTGTTTGCTGAAATAACCACAAAATGAACAACAATACTGAAGTAAGAGAACGAGTTATATCTGTCAATCTAATGTGCGCAGGGAAGATGTGTTCATTACTATAGCAACAGCAGCTCCTGTGAGTTTGGCAGCAGAAGGGGGACCAGCACGATATTAGGAAGGTCATAATGGTATGCCTGATCGGTGTGTGTAGCACATTATGTACTTGTGTACTTATAGACTTGACTTGTGATAGTCCATTTTATTGCCTTTATGTCAGTACTTTTTCTACACTGAAAGCTCCTCTCACCAACACAAATTCCTTGTGTGTCTGTAATCATACTTGGCAATAAAGCTTATTCTGATTCTGAATACAGGGGGAAACATTTTTCATTTTTAAAATCTTGTAAAAAAGATTGATCAAACAAATAATCTCACTTTTTTAAATGAATCTAGACTAAATCATCTTAATGGTACATTTACTTGTTTTATTCACAGGACAATGTTACAAGAGAACAGAAGCCAAAAGAGACTAAGCAGAGGTCAAAAGAGGCCGAGCAGGAGGAAGACAGCGATGAAGAGACTGAGGGTCCTCCTGCAGTGAATGTGGGGTTGCTCAATGTTCGTTCAATCAAAAGAGACCAGAGAAAAAGACTCAGGATAAAAGAGATCATTACAGAAAATAACCTGGACGTCTTTCTCACAACAGAGACATGGTTAGATAATAACACTGCAGATGAAGCCCTTAGGGAAGCTTCACCGCCAGACTTCACGTTCTATCATAAGTGCAGGATGGGTCAAACAGGGGGAGGTGTTGCCATTCAGTTTTCACCGGTGTTGCGAGGTCAAAGAATTTATTTTCCCTCTAGAGCCTCCTTTGAACATGTAGCCACAGCTCTGAAACATAAGAACTGGTACGAAGAGGTTCTGTTCATAAGTGTGTATCGCCCACCGGGATCTAAAAGTGCGGAGTTCAAAGATTTCATTTTGGACTTTGACCTGCTCTTGGATATGGCTTCCAGCGACTACAACAGAATCATTGTGGCTGGTGATTTTAATATCCATGTCGAGAAAACCCGTACACTGAGAACATCTTTGTTTGATAAGAGCTATATCATTGACTTTGAACAGCATGTAGAGGATCCAACACACGAATCAGGTGGCATTCTGGATCTGGTTCTCAGCAAAAATGTTAAAGTCTCTGATGTCCGTGTCCGTGATGATGAGATTTCGGATCATAAAACCATATATTTTAGAGTTAGGCCAACTTTGCCAGGGTGAAAAGATACAAAAACTCAAGCAAATCATTTATTAATGTAATGTCTGAAGTATGAAGTACTTTTGTGAGGTAAATATTTACTATTAATTTTATAAACAGATAAATGACATTAATAGGCCTTTATCTCATTTCCGGGTTTCGGAACGTTCGAAATCGCCAAGCAGTGCACTCGCACTTCCGGTGGTTACCTTTAGATGAAAAGTAGCTCAGTAAACTTAAATAAAATAGCGATATAGACCAGTGTCTGTCAATATGAACCCGCAGAAAGACTATTTAAATAGGAATCATGCATGTTCTGCGCGTCTCTGTGAATGAATGGCACAGACACGCTGTTTCATTTACCACACACACACACACACACACACACACACACACACACTCACTGAGGCACGCATGACGCTCGCTATGTTTTCAGCCTATATGAGGACATTAATGCACTTCATCAACACAGCCGCTCTGAGAGTCACTTCAGCAGCATTTTAGCTTCATTTGAGAAAAACTATCATCATTGTAACGGTCACCAGCTGGAGTGCCCTTGAGAGCCACCAGAGGGCACTCCACATGAGACTATTATCACTCACAAACTACATTTCCCATAACTCACTGCCCGGACTTATCATCACTTATCACTGATCACATTCACCTGTACCTCATTCACTGATTGCATTCACCTGTGTCTCATCATCCTGTTAGTCTCAGTCTATTTATACCATGTTCATTCATTCACTCACCGCGAAGTCTTGTTTAAGTGTTACACTGCATCTCTGAGCGTTTTCCCTGGTTTCTTGTCTTTTGGTTTATTTGGATTTCTTGCCCCGTTCCCTGGATTAGTCTTTTGTAGTGATGGGCAGATCGAGGCTTCGTGAAGCAATGAAACAGTTGAACCAAATGTGCCATTTTGTTTCGAAGGCTTCGAATCAATCCGACACCCGTCTCAACGGTGACACCTAGTGGTCACTTGCAGGTGTTGATCTGAAACAACCTTGACGAGCCATTAAAAAAATGTGTTGTTTTTTTATTATTGTATTTTTCTAATATGTGAAGCTTGTAACCTATAGACTCCTCACTGTGCATAATGTTATTTTGGTCCTGCAAAAAGAATATTAATAAAAGAAATCAAGCCACAATGTCTCACTTTTTTAGAGGCTTTTATTCAAAAATATTAATTTCTCTGCTGTGGAAGGACTTAGCCTACTTCTTTATTCACAGATAATTTCTCCAGCCTTTGAAAAAATCCTCTCACAAGGGACACTTGTTGCTGGCATGCAAAGATATTGTTTAGCTAGGACATACAAGAGGAAAGATTACTGCTCTCTCTTTCCAGTAAGTTAGTGGATCATGAGTTCTGGGCAAATACACATCATTGATGTATTTTTTCACTTCCACTGTGGCATCAGCTGTAGCATTGTGTGTCTATTAGCATTATGTGTATATTCACACAATATTATATTATATTCACATTGAAGCTATTTTTAACATGATTGGCAGTTGTGATTGGGACATTAGGTTGTAGGGCATAGGGCTATGGACTTTCTAAACAGTGTCCCAAAAGTTTGTAATTATATTTCAATTATAATTATATTTCAAACAATGCATACCTTGCTTAGATGGCCCAGCAGTGTCAGTAGCAGGCCGAGGTACAGGGGGAACGCCATCCTCTGCACCCTATGGCAGGATGAGTGCTCCTCAAATGGCGCATCATGGATGATGTATTGTTCCAGTAGGCTAGCTGGCGATCACAATACACACATCTCACTTTATTTAGGGTTTCTAAACAGAAATGCTCCCACACCACAGATGTACAGCATCTCTTCTGGGGAGCCTCCATTTTATCTATCTATCTAAATCTATCTATCTATGTATCTATCTATATGAATCTATCTATGTATCTATATATGTATCTATCTATAATCTATGTATTTATATATGTATCTATAATCTATCTATATATGTATCTATCTATTAATCAAACTGTCTATATATATTTATATCTATGTATCTATTATTTCACTATATGTATACTCTGTCTGTCTCTAGCCTATCAGTCAATGTGTTGTGTAAATTTAAATGTAAGCCTAAATAGCCTATAACTAATCAAAGTGCACTATATGTCACTATATCTCCAAAAATCCGCTATCTCAAAATCAAACTCCTCTCACAAAAACCCACGAGGTCAAGATGCGTTGATTTCACTTTTATACAGATGTGCGACTGTGTGGTCTGTTCCCGACCGTGTCAATCAAACGCTGATTCGGCGGACCACACCTGATGAAACACTTCGAGGCTTCGTTTGGCCATAGTCACGTGACATGGGTGTTTTGAATCACGCTTCGGATCAGTGTTTCGAAGCATCTGCGCTTCGGGATCTCGCAAAGCTTCGGAACGACTGTTTCGCGTCAGCCATCCCTACTCTTTTGTTTGTTTCTTTGTTGGTTTGTTTGGACTGCCTACCTGTGTGTTGACCTTTTGCCTGTACACTGGATTACGCCTCTGGATTACCCACAATAAAGCTGCTTTTGGATCTTAACCCTTGTGTCTCGGAGCAAGTTCGTAACAATCATATCATAAAACACAGAGAGACTCAAAGGTCTAAATAAATGACCTTTCTCTCACACTCCAAGTGAGAAACATGATGGGTAGGTGGTGATTGGTAACCCCGTCAAAATAAAAGTTTGGTTTAACCTTTGAAGAAAGTTTTGCTTAAATCATTACATTTCAAATAATTGGTTATAACAATTTAATTAAACAATTCAAATGGAATTTTTTACTTCACAAGAAATGTATTCACGTAAATGATTTAATTGAAAGTTGTTTTTTGTTTTGCTTTAATTTCTAGACATTTTATGCATAAAACAGCTTTAATATTATACAAACAAAAGCAGGTTTGTTAAGTAACTGTTCTGATAACTTATGACTGTCATGATCCTGGTTCTTTTCCTCTTTCTCTGTCTCCCTCTTGTGGTCACACTCACACTCTCTCGCACACACACTCACACTCTCTCGCACACACACTCACACTCTCTCGCACACACACTCACACTCTCTCGCACACACTCTCTCGCACACACACTCACACTCTCTCGCACACACATTCTCTCCTCCGCTCATTATCTCTCTCAGCTGTTTCCCCTTTTGTTCCCATCTCCTCACCTGTTCCTTTTTTCTCTTGGTTGTCTCAGCTTCTTATTCCCTCTTCCTAGCCCTGTCCTGTTGTCGGATTATTCAATGACCTCACGTGAGAAACGTCTGTTCTCAAGTCCTGTCCTGTCTTGTCTGTGGAAAATAGTGAAACCATTAATTCTGCTGTGAGTAATACTGCCATCAGAGTGTGTATTATCCAGCTGTGCCTGTTTGCAGAGTACCTGTTCTGTGCCTGCTCACCCTTTCTGCTGTCTCGCAATCCCTGACTGGCTGAATGCATCTCTGGGTTCCTGCCTCCGTCCTTGTGGAAGTTGATGCTGATTTTCTAAAGATCCAGTCGTCTGGCAGTTTCTGTTCTGGCTCTGATTAATGCCTGTGATTTGTGTTATAATTATTCCTTGAGGACTATTTCCTTTATTCATTAAAGACTGTTCACTGCATCCCGTCCTGATCTTCCATCATTCTTACCATAACAATGACATACAATTATAGTTTTTGTTATCTCTGACAGGACTATTCTTTTAAAGCATTTTCTGTTATTTCTCTTACCCTCAAGATGGCGACACCAAGCCCATATTCACGGCCGGCACCGATCGCTGCAGATGTGTGGCTGTAAACCGGACCATCTTCAGAACAGATGACGGAAAAATAACGACTTCATCAATTACAATCAGAACCACTAGTGCACTGAGTGATGGGCAAGCTGTGTATCTGTCGACAGCCAACAGTGGCACACCAGTGCAACACACTTCTTGAACAGTATAACCATAAAGCACAAATATGGCCGGCAGAACACATATTTTAGCCGGTCGTCCAGTAAACTCAGGGCGGCTCCACTAGCGCTAACAGCGCAGGACGAAGAGGGTTAGGCCTGTGTCCTCCATCTCAGTGCTCGGGCGATGAGGCGGACATCTTCTCAAGAGGGACTATCTGAGTCTGCAAGGGCGAGTGGACAGAGTTACTTTAATAACGTTTAATAACAGACATTCGTCTGATGTGTCAGGCTATCCTCGCTCATAAACACTTTGACCATGTGGTTCGTGCTTTAATCTTCCTCTGCATCACAGTGGCTCTGGAGAGACCCAGAATCCACCAGGGCAGTCCGGTATGGCGTTATTTTCCTGTCAAATGTCGAGAGCGCATTATTGTAACGCGAAAGTACATTAATATAATGTATATTAATGTACTTAATCTCTCTGCTTGCGCGCGGAATATAATGTGCCGAGTGCGAATCAGATACACGCTGCTCTTGTAAGAATTTCCTCTGGGCTCGCTCAGAGAATATGCCTGCACTTAAAACATGTTCAGTGCAATCGCGAATCTCTCCTCTTGCATGTGTATGTGCTTAGACTGTGTCCCGTGCGTTCGCGCATGCCTAAGTACTCTTCTCTTCAATTTCTTTTTATTTGTTTTATTAATGCGCAGGTATCAAAAATATAACTTTTCCTCTTTCTGCGGTTAAAAACAACGATTGCTCGATATTATGTATGAGGGATATGTGGATATACATTCCGATAAGTTGTAGTGTATCTTTCAACATACCTATGGTTCATTTGTGTTTATTTATGCTAATAAACTGAGATGATCGGTTCACAAGCCGCTTGAACTGAGGCACGTCACATTTACAAACGCCAAAACGGTATTATTTATTGATTGAATTTCGAAATAAAATTGACAGAATCTGAGAATTAGTTTCATGTGAAAAGTGACCTGCTCTGTCTGTGTCCGTGTCCTCTTTGCTCTGTGATTTTTCTCTGCGTGAGAACATGTGTGGCGTGAGGGCGTGTGAGTCTTAGTCTCAGTCGGCACGGGCAGCCCTGTTTACAGCAATAATAAACATGTAAATAATAGCTACATTAAAATGTTGCCTTCAGTTTTTAATGACGGTAATTCTGATTTGTCGCTCACTCATCCGCTCAACAGTCTTCTCTGTGATTGGCTACAGTGCTCAACAGGCTTCTCTGTGATTGGCTACAGTGCTCAACAGGCTTCTCTGTGATTGGCTACAGTGCTCAGCACTTCAAACAGGAACGCTGTAAACCTGGACCGTCTGAAGGCAGCCGTCTATCTGCGTGTGTCTGTACTCAGTAAAACCAGTACTGCAGAAATACTAGTATCCTCACATTTGCACAATTTAATTATTTAACGTTTGAACAAAGTATCGGTAGGCTACTCTTGACAACACATACTTCACTGAGGTAAAGATAAGTAATAAGTTACAGTTTTCTCTCGCAAGTCTCAGCATTCTTCCTTTTTATTTACTGATTTACTTTTAACTCAACAAAAAGAAACTTGTACATTTCATTCTTGTTGTCCAGCCTAGTTGTGTTCTGCGGTTGGCTCCTCGAGGTGGTACGTCAGTTAGGGCTGGTAGTTCATTGGCGGGCACCCACACCACCCCAGCCTGTGACAGACGTTTCAATATATTGGTATTAAATGCATTTTCTGAGAATTTATATTTCAAGTTTTGGCTGCAAATGTCACGTCCATAACGCTGGAATTGCCCACTTTTAAAGAATTTATCCTCAACTAGTTTTTTGGTGTAGGTCTACGTATTTTATTATGTTAACTTCTAATAATAGTAATAGTAATTTAAAGATGTGGTAGCCCTACATCTTACACATCACACTCCACTGTTATGGTGGCAATTACAGTAGATTTACTCACTAACGTTGATGTGGAAACACAATAAGCATATCGTGCTACAGCGCACGTCCTATCAGCTGCAGTTCTGGCGCCTCAGTCCCAATACTGTAAAACTCGACGTACAGTCACATCACGTGTTAATGCCAACGTGATCTCATGATAATATGTATCTATTTGTACGTTTTATTTGCACATTGCAAACATATGCATATGACGTTTGAATAGACGACTATACGTACAATATACACGTATGTGGGTTTTATAAACGTATAATTCTAACGTATTTTCACAAAAATGACGTATAAATGCTTACGTATGGTCTATAATTTAAAGAGCATGGGGGCAGCGTGGCAGGGAAAGGTCTGCATTTTATAATGCGTGTTGACTACCAAATTAGGATGTTTCTCAATCTTTTGAAATAATAATTATTTTAATAATACATTAGGGCGTCCAAATTTGTCATTCACTTTCCTTTAACCCACATGCACCACGCCGTTTCGTTTTAGTTTTTTTTTTTACTTATGTTCCATAAGTAACATTATATTACATTATAAACAGTATATTTTGGAAGATTATGCCGACTAATTCATGTCAAGTAATAGTGTTTGCAAATGATTATTAATTTGGGTACAGGTAGTGAAAATAAACTGTATCGTTAATATGATTCATATTGCATCATTGCATGTTATTTATTGTTATTATATTGAATAGGCTATACATTAGGGTGATTGCAATAACAACCGATTATTATCCTGCTTGTACGGATACTTGCCACATAAGTACATTAAAGGAGTCATAACCTAGTCTTAATTTGGATACCTACTGCTGTATTATAGTCTTTCATACCCTTCTAAAAAATAAAAGTGGAAAAATAAATAAAAACAGAGCTCCTAAAACCTTTATTTCTGAAGGCATTATTGTCTCGCGAGATCTGATGCGATGTTTTGGCTGTCGTGGACGGTCATTTTAATAATGCAAATGAGGGGCGCGTTGATTGGTTGCAGGAAGGAGGGGGGTTGACACCGAAGGTAACTTCAGCATCATTACAAACTGACATCATGGCGCAAGTTGTCAATGAACCCGACCTGGCCGCGACCTACGGGATTCAACCGTATATGTATGAGCCAGACTCTGAACCTGAGCTGGAAAGGGAAGATGTGGAGTCGATGGAAGGACGTCTACATCAAGATGTCTCTGAATGGTAAAGACAATCATTTTGACTAACGAGCTAAAACATTTGTTGCTAATTTCTCCCAAATAGGTTTACCTTTTATTTAATGTAGATTACATTAACGGAGATGTAGTCGAATTTTTTTATCAGCTTACAGTGGTTATTGAGATCAACGTTTGCTATCATGTGGTGTTTTTCACGTTCTGGTTTTTTAGACATTTAATATTTTTCTGCTACAGATATGTAACGTGATGTTTTTCTATAAGTTTCTTATTACTTGACTGTTTGTTTTATTTATCTATCCTTATCTATTCTATAAAAAAATCAATACAATGATATGGCTAGCATTCGTAGAGTCCATTCCCCGTGTTTACCTCGAAGCTAACGTTACATACAATAGCCGCATTAGTAGTTAGCTGCTGTTTGTTACACACAGTAGAGCAATAAAAACACAGTCTTACCTTTTCAATTTCTGGCAAGTCCCGGATGGTTGGAATGGCACCTTTTTTCAAACGGAGCTTCGTGGCCAACTTCGCCTGATATTGGCCCAAATTTGTGAATGATTCTGGCGTAAAATGTTTAGCGCAGACACCGAACAATAAGCCAGTTGAAAGTGTTGCTGGGACAGCGTCATTAAAAATGAATTTTATCCACTGGTCCCTGATAGTTTGGTCCGTTTTTGGTATAGAAAACACATTTGCATGTTGTTTCTGTCAGTCAACCACAGAGCAACTCACGTGTGCACTCGGTTTCTCCATCTTTCGCGACTGAACTGAATAAGAGGGGGAGAGGGGAAGGGGGGGCTTCCTGCTGCGGTGTCCATATATGGTATATCCTGCCCCGTCTTGATGTCAAGACGGGGCTGAAATCAAAATCTCGTTTTTTAGTGCACGTGCACGTGGGCTATTTTACAAACCCTGAGGTAAACAAACGCTTCACTTTTAAATATCGGCTTCCCGGCCAGTGTATAATCATTATGCAATCATAACATACATTGATTCTCGTGGAAAAGTGAAATTTGCAGGTTATGACTCCTTTAAGTTATAGCCTATCCAGATGAGCGGATTTTGGTTGGCGGAAAACCATAGACTGTATAAAAATAAATTTAAAACACAAGTGTGATGTCTCGACTGACCATTCAGAATCAAGTAACTATTTCAGGGCGCCTAAATAAAAAAAAATAAAAAAAGATTATTCTTTATTTATTTATATATTTCTTTACTGGTCAATGTACAAACATCTTTTTGTATTTTTGTGTTGTATTTTTAAACATCAGGTAAGCAAATTATGTAAAGATTTTTTTTTTGCTTTAACCTTTGCGCTTGGACCACTTCCGGTGTTTCTCGCTTTGCTTAATCTCCCGCGAATTGCGTGAAAAGAAAAATAGTTACACAGGTAAATCGTGTTTTCCTTCTTTTTGGTTGTTATCTGATATTGTATTCAAAGTAGATTTTAAATTGAGTAATTTCTATATTAGTCGATCAGTATTAGTTCTCTTGATATTTTATTTCTCATAACGACCTGTTTAAATATTTTTAATTTAACGATGTATTAAAATGTGTAGCTGCATAGATGTGCTAATTTATCCAAACACCAAATCAACATGATGATGCATTACTAAACATTATCTAACTCGATCTTCTGGCTTTTTTTAATAATTAGCTGATGTTGTAAGCTTAGTTTAGGTCAGAGTGGATAATATACTATAGTAGGCTACATATCAGTGGTATTTAGGCTACATATCACACATCAGACAACAGCTGTATTTTAGAACATGGTTGTCGCTGGTTTAAGATGTTTTAAGGGAGTCTTAGAGCTCATTTTCCAATGACCTGCTGGTAGGCCTATTGGTCCAGGCTCGGATAAGCTTGGACCCAACCATTTCCCGTTTGGACCAGCTGAGCTCTGGACAATAACTGACTTAGCTTTGATCAGCTCATGACCAGCTTGAAACAGCTTGGACTAACCTGTTTGTTTATAACCAATTTATGACATAAATTCCAAAACACAGCACCACACCAACACCATACATTTCTTTCTTCTGCTAAACACAAAGGAAGATATTTTGGAGAATGTTGGTAACTATACAGTGGATGGACCCCATTGACTTCCATGGGAGGGAAAAAAATACTATGGAAGTCAATGGGAACCAACAACTGTTTGCATACCGACATTCTTCAAAATATCTTTTTTCCCCCAGCAGAAGAAAGATATTCATACAGGTTTGAAACGACTTGAGGGTGAGTAAATGATGACAGCATTTTCATTTTTAAGTGGACTTTCTTTAACCAACATGGACATTGTACTGGGGGGTATTCCAGAAAGCAGGTTATGTGACATACCCGGGTAAGTTTAAGGGTAAGTTAGTGGATAACCTCAACTTTCGGTTCCAGAAACGGAGGTAACTTTCTGGGTATGTATGTAACCATAGGAACTTACTCTCTGAAGATAACCTGCTCGGTAGCAGGTTATGTTCCAGGGTTAGTTTGTTTCAGAAGGTTACTGAGTATGGCGTGCCCTTTTGATGACGATCCTGTGGACGTGGAGGCGCAAATTATACGAGGTTTTTTTCGCCGGGAGAGAGTTATAAGACCGCGAATTGATGTATTTTCATTTCCTAATGATTATTTGAAAGAGCGTTATCGATTTTCAAAAGATTCGTTAATTTATTTAACATCTCTTGAGACCACATATTGCAAATGTCACAAACCGCGGGTCTGCGCTTAGAACGGAGAACAGTCTGTGCATATCACTTCGGTTTTTCGCGTCAGGGCATTTTTTGTACAATGTGGGCGATGCAGAGCATGTGGGAAAGGCAACTGTGTGTAGAGCCATTCGCACAATATGTCAGGCACTTAAACGATTCTTACACACGTTTGTACAGTTCCCTGGCCATAAACCTCTGCGTGTTATTAAAGAGGAATTCCACAGAGTGGCAGGTTTGTCCTTTGTAGTAAAATCTATGACGCATATTAAATATGTAGTCATACTATTTATATCTATACATGTATTCATCCTGCACACACACACACACACACACACACACACTTTAAACTTCCATATATGACTTTCTATTTCAGGATTTCCAAATGTGGAGATGACCATAGGGATCCTGAAGTCTAGGTTTCAGTGTCTGCGTGGGCTCCGGGTCAGTCCAGAGAGGGCATGCGACATCATAGTGGCTTGTGTTGTGCTTCACAACATTGCCACTATAAGAGGAGAGAGCCACCCTCCTTGGATTGAGGAAGATGGCCCAGAGGAAACCCAACAGGGTTTTGCAAACAACAGAGATGGAAGACTATTGAGAGACAAGATTTGTCAAAATGACTTTTATTAAAATGTTTGCACTGGTCTGCTCTGCAGTTCATTTCTTGATTTCCTGCAAAACAATGAAAGTAAAAATGAAATAAAATGAAGCAAAACAAGCTTGAAATGAAATTTGTTGTTTTTTTATTACAATGCTTTATATACACAACACTTTTAACATGCAACAGATTAATCAGAAGTTCTCACCTTAAGGCGATGCTCCAGTAATTCAATTTCAAGTTTTGCTTTTTTAATTTGAAGCTGTATAAGGTCCATCTCCATGTCACTTTTTCTTATTTGTTTTTGAAGATGGACCTTATACAGCTCCTTTGCTGGCAACTAGGAAGGCAAAAAAAGTTTAATGAATGAGATTCTGTCAGACAATAAAAGTAAAATATGGACAACTGCACTCAAATTCTTACTCTGGTTAGATTGTGCATTGAGGTTGAAGGACCTTCATCTGTGGGCAAATCCCCAGGTATGTACTGTGAAAGGACAATGACAGTTTGTTACTCTAATGTAAAAAGGGGGCATGCATTATAATGGTGTGCATCATACCTCAGTGGATCTACCAGCATTGTCCACTTCTGTCACAGCAGATGTGGTCTCTTCATCGTCATCTTCATCCTTCAGTGGAAATATGCAAGTATACATTATCTGGCAAAAATAAACATAAAAAAATATCTAAAAGCAACTAAAGGTACCTGACAACAAAACACTTACAGCTGTGACAGACTGTGTTCTTTCTGTAGGGTCCAATAATACAATCCCTCTGTCAGTATCTATAAGAAAATACAACCCATACAATTCTCAATATTATCAAAGAGAAACCAATAATGCAGGAAAAAATATCAAAGCAATATAACTAAGACCACAGTAGCCTATACATCATATGTAGTTAAATAATGTAAGCCTGCATAAAAACGTTAAGCATGTTCAAAAAGCCTTTATAAGTGACAGAGAGTAATTTATTAAGTCATAATGAGAACAAATCACAGTGGCAAACTTACATTTCACCATGTTACTTGTGGTGCATGGTGTGTGTGATGAAGTGCCCCCTGGAATGCCAGCAACCACTGGTCGCCCTTTATTAAGGGACAGAGCCAGCTCCTCAGATGGGGTGAGGGGAGGTGGTGGTGGGCCCCCGCCAGTTAGACGGGCTTCAGCCTTCTTTCTATTAGCTACATGACAGAAAGAATATACTAAATCGTGTTTAATAAATAGTTCAGTAATTGTGTAATCAAATATTACCTTTTTGCAGAATGTTTTTGTGTTTCATTTTGACTTGGCTCAAAGTTCTTCTGGCTCCAGAAGGATTACACCTTATTAAATAAGAAACCATATATTCCTAGTCAATATGCACTGGTATTTTAATCTAAAGAAATGAATGGCAGGAAAAGTAAATGCTTTCGTAGTGATTTAACAGTCAAAAGGATGTGGAAGGGGTGTTTAATTATTGTGCACTATAATAAAAGGGGAGGCAATATCAAATTTGCAATTTAATACACTCACGCATTTACTCTGTCCGTTATTTTTTGCCAAGCCAACTCTCTTTCTTTAGCCCATGCAGCCGTATTGCTTTTTTTCATTATTATTGGCTTGAATTCTTCCTATGCGTGCATCAAAACCTCCAACTCCGCCTCAGTAAAGTATGCCGCTCTTTTTTTTTCGTTGTCATTTTCCATTTTGACTCGTGAAATCGGCGATCCATTGAAAATGCCTTTATGCACGCGCATTAACTCTGGGTAACCAGTAGGAGGTTGATTAAACTAACTCTTCTCAGGTGTTTTGGAACCGACATACTCATGGTATGCGGGTTTGGGGTAAATCAACCCAGAGGTTATGATTTACCAAATGGTAAGTTAACCTTGCTTTCTGGAATACCCCCCTGGTCTATGCTATTTTGTTTAAAAGCATAACAATCTTGCATTTCAGTGAATGACTTGCTACATGTATGCTCTTGTAAAAAGTTGTATTTTTTGTTTATCACAGGATGCCTGGGTCCATATTTAAAAAATGCAAATCATGCAATGTCCACATTTCTGTGGCTTGCAAAACATGCCAACACTGCGGACAAAAGCAGGACATGAAAAAATCCGTAAAATCTGCCAAACAAAAAATAAATGAGCAATGGGTTGCAAATATGAAAAAGGGAAATAATTTCTGCAAACTTCAGCCAATGTTCTGGTAAGTCACTATCTTAAATACATTCACATGTTATAGTTGGGCTCTGGAACATAAAGCATGATGAACTGTATTTCGTGTGTGTGTGTGTGTGTGTGTGTGTGTGTGTGTGTGTGTGTGTATGTGTGTGAAAGAGAGAGAGAGAGAGAGAGAGAGAGAGAGAGAGAGAGAGAGAGACCTTATTAAATTGGTCAAAAGTGATGTTTAACATTCAGCATTTTACTATTAATGTAAGACTAATGTTTTCTCCCTTGTGATTACAGATAGACAAATTCCATGCGTTGGGAGCATATCCACTTCTTCTCCTGGGGAAAAGGAATCTATCAGGATGTTACACTACAGAAGTAATAACAAATCATTCCTTTTCCTCCCCACAGGAGAAGATGTCGATCGACACGATCACACATATTTATTCAAGTGTTCTAAAAGGTAACTGTACTGCTACAGATTTTCCATTTTGCAGTTTTAACCATACCTTAGCAAAACCAATTTTAATTGCAATCAATGTACGGTAGTGAAATTCTATTTTGGCTGTAGTTATCACATTTGGAGCAATGGCTCCTTTCCAAAATGAGCAGCCTTTCAGGTTATATCAATGTAATGCTCATTTTAATGTAGAAATAGAGATGTTTCATCTGGTATCTACACAAGGTCATTGCTGCTGTCCAACCTGCTATTGTTCTGGAATTGATTTGCACCTTGTGCAATTTGAAATTGCAATTTTGGAATTTGATTTGCATTTTAAACGAGCATACAATTGTTTATGAAAATGAACATAGTAATTTCAGTGATTTCTTTTAAGTGTTTAAAAATTTGCTTTGATGAATTCAACCTAATTGTATAAAAACTGTTTTCAACTGCAAGTTTGATAATCCTTGAAAGCAAACATATGAGAAAATACAGTTTAAAATTATTATTATACTGTGGGATTCCAAATTTATTAAAATGTTTAATTTAGGTTTACATTGAATTTAGCATGTTAAGGTTAGGTATAAATTATTATTATCAGAGTTTTCTAGCAAAAGACTTTTACTGAATCTCTTGGAGTTTGTGTTTTAGCAAGAGAGTCCTGTTAGTCCTGTTCTCGGGTCTCAGCATTTGAATAGATATGCTGAGTGAATTAGGCTGGGCAGCACTCTCAGTCCTGAACAGGTTCCGAAACCTGCCTCATCACAAAGTTTTGGTTCCTGCCCCTAAATTTATATAAACTGTAAGAGAACGTTCACTTAGTCAGACTTGGTGACAGCAGCTACCGACAGCTCGTGTTTTCAATAAACAATCCTGCTGAAGAAACAACCAAGTCTCCTAGTCTTCGATTCTGAGTTTACAACAATTTGGTGCCGTGACCCGGATGGAGAAAAAGGAAACTCAAAGAACTTCAAGCTCAAAGACCTGAATCCAGATTGAAACAGCAAGCTCAACAAAAGATCTGCTTTCCAGACTGCATCTTTTGGAATCCAGAGCGAAACTTCCAGCTAAATAAAGATTACCAGACTGAATCTTTCCAGCTTCCTCCAGATTGAAACTTCAAGCTCAAAGATCTCAAAGCCTGACTGAGTTCCAGACTGAATCTTCCTTTACAAACCAAGGGTTGGTGAGTTTCACTCCATTCAAAGAACCACTACAGACCAGTATATGTGTTTATCCTCTGCGCTGTTCAGAGAAGAGTTAACAGACAGCTGCAGGGTTTTCCCAGCAAACACAGAACGTTGGCACAACGTAGCCAACCTTCTAACAACGTTTTAACAACATGGCCAAAAGGTTGCTATAACTACGTTGTGTAGTGAAGGTTGTTACAGCGTTGTCACAATTTTGACATTAAACCATCGTTCAGGGCCATTGCTTAAGGTTGTGCCTAGGGTGTCTTGACAACCACTGGACTACATAATGTACTCGTCACTGCCCCGAAGTGGGAAAATCAGCCTTTTAAATTCCAACCACCTGTTGTTGGGCTCATGGTGTTCTCATTCATCATCGAGCAAGGATACGTGAGTATTGCGTTTAGCCTACCTCAGCTATCAAACACAACCTACAGCTTTAATTTCTAATGTGATTAATGAAGCATCGCTCGCACTGTTTAGTTTTTCGTTTGATTTTTCCGCTATTTAGTCTCATTCGTTTCTTTGCTCCTCTGGATTTGTGGATATGTTTCCCGGTGACACCTGCTCGGCTACTGTCCGCCATACAGACCCGGTTTTGTTCATTAAATGTTCTGATCTGCCTTTGCTTTTCATGTTTTATTTATTACACTTAAAATAAATGTGTATTCGTTCATTTTTATGTTTATTATTTTTTTCACAAATGTATGACTTTTGGAAGTGCAATTTGATTATATGCAATTTTAATAAAGTTGAATTAACGAAACCTTCTGTCATTTTTACTCTTTAAAGTGTAGGCTACACTTGCAGGTGTTGATAGCCCCATTAAATAATATAGATAAACAATAAACGATAAAAAGTATATAATTATCTAACAAAATACACCATATAAAAATATTGTCAGAACGTCGTCTCTCAGTTGCTGAATGTCGCGCAACAACGTTGCTACAGCCCTGTCACGTCTTACAATTCTACGTTGTTACAATGTTGCGAGCACGTATACAGCGACGTTGCCATAGCAGAAATGCAACGTGCCAGAGACGTTGCCACAACGTAAATGTGTTTGCTGGGTTGTTAACTAAGTTATCCTCTAAAAAAGTTTTTTTTTAGAGATGAAAGATACCCTCTGCCCGTCAGGGAAGATTAACATTACAGGTTAATATTGTGTACACTTTGCTTTAGGCAGAGAAGAATTAGCTTTACGTGCTAGTTATTTCGGTTGATCCTCTGTTTTTGTAGGCAGGGAAGATTTTAGCGTAAATTGCTAATATTTTGGTTTATCCTCTGTTTTTTTGTAGGCAGGGAGGTTAAGTGTGAAGTGTTGGTCATTTGGAAAGTTAACAATAGCTGATGTGTTAACAAGTGTACCCTAGAGAAGTTTTAGTTTTTTTTTTATATTGTGTGGTAACAAAGAAAACTCACAAAATGGTTAGAAGGAATGCAAGACTATTTCCCACAACTGAAAAAGCTGGACGAGCTACACCGTTATGGACAGACAATGAGTTTAAGTCTTTGTTAAGAGAACAAATGGACCTAATAGTCACTGAAAAAGTTAGACAGGAACTAACTCAGAAATATGAAATACACCCAGACAAAACTTGGTCAGTAGATGAGTGTAAAAAGGTGCTTGAAGCAAGCATCCGCAAAAACATATGAAGGGCATTATTTGTTGTCATAGAGAATTTGTTTTAGCAAAAGCTACAGAACAGTCTAAGCGCAACTCAGAGCTAGAGAAACAGATCAATGAGCTATGTGCTAGAATATCTTCGTTGACTAAGAAATTGAGCCGCAACAAAGCTATAGAAAAAACTGATGTAGAAGTTAGTCAGCCGGAAAACATTTACCCTGACTTACAAGCTTTCTTTGAAACAGATGTAGCCATCCAATCAGTAACTGATAAGCCAGTAGATTCAGTGAAGGTGTGTGGCGCTAGGAGAAGGACTCAGAGAATTGAGGGAACTGAAAGTGTTCCTCTCAACTCTTCTGTTGTCCAAATACAAACTGTTGTCAAAGCGCTAGGACCTAAAGATATAGAGACTATCCCAGAGTTTACCCTCAGCACGCACATAATTTTCTGAATTTAGAAGAGCATTGATATGTAAAATGCGTCTTTACGACATGTCGTTGCCAGAAGTCACACAGCTGATGTCACAAATTCTAACTGAATCTGAAATCAACAGTTTTGAGTCTGCTGTTACGTCTGAACTACAACATGCCAGTAAAGGCGATTTGGTGTTTTGAAAATCCTAAAGAATCTCTTAGGACCCAGAATAGATTGGTCGAAAATGACCAGTTGTGTACAAAAAAAGAAGAAATTGTTAGTGAATATACTAAGAGGTTCTGTCAGGTAGCTGTAACGTACAGTGGAATCGTTGATGACCCTGAAAGTGTGCGAGATGATAAGGGACCCCTAGTCCGCATCTGGGCAGATGGCCTTGTAGCCGAATAAAGAAGAGCTTTGCCATTCCTAGATCTAACTTGGTGTACCAGAACTCTTAGAAGTAACTTAGACAGTTTGACTACATGGGAAAGAGATGCTGATTTTAAAGCCAAAGTGAGAGTAGCAGCAGCAGCTACATTTAGCACAGCAAAACAAGAAAACAGGTGGTCTAAAAAAGAAGGCAAATGCCACTACTGTGGAAACTTAGGACATTGGGAGCGAGAGTGTAGGAAGAAGTTGCAAGATACAAAAAGAAATGCTATGCACAATTCTGCTCCTTCTCAGCCGGCTTACAACCCTGATGTAGATCCACAAGTGTCCACTGAAACTTTAGGACAGCTCGTTCAGGCTCTTCCAAGAGCACAACAAGACCAGGAAAAAAACTAATTGTTGGGGCTGTGAGTAGCTACCTTTCCCCTGTAATCCATCATAATGAAAAAAGATTTTTTGTGAAAGGTAGCATAAAAGAGAAAGAGATTGACTTTTTGCTTGATACAGGTGCAGGAAATAGATCTATTACACAGGATCGAACGGCTTCAGTCAAAGCCATACCTCCGCCTACTACCATTAAAACACTACGCTCATTTTTAGGAACAGCAGGTTACTGTAGACCGTGGATTGAAGAATATGCCTCGATTGCTCAGCCTCTCTATGACTTGTTGAAAGGCCACGGTAAAGATTCAGATATTGTTTGTATGGAAGAACTTCACCTCAAAGCATTCAATGATTTGAAGAGAGCACTTTGTCAAGCCCCAGCATTAGGAATTGCTCAATCTGATAGACCCTTTGTGCTTTATGTCCATGAACACTTGGGCTTTATGACTGCATGTCTAATGCAAGATCATGGGGGCAGTTTATGTCCAATTCATTACTATTCTGGTAAACTTGACATAGTAGCTCAAGGTATGGGACTACAAAAGTTGTGTTAGAGGCAAAATGACTCATGATTGTGTTACGCTTACATACGCAGCGACAAGTGAAATAGCAGAAACTCCCACAGAAAATGCAGAATTTGAGTTGTTTGAGTTGTTCAGCTCAAGTAATTGAAGGGAACAGACGAGCAGGTTATGCAGTAACGTCCACCACTGAGGTGGTAGCTTCAGGTCGTCTTCCAGATCATTTTTCAGCTTAGGCTAAAGAACTGGTAGTTTTAACTAGAGCATGCACACTAGCTTCAGGATCAGTTGCAAATATCTACACAAATTCCAGGTATGCTTTTGGGGTTATTCATGATTTTGGTGTCATTTGGCAAAGCAGACAGTTTCTAACTTCTGCTGGATCCCCCATTAAGCATGCTGAATTAGTGAAAGATCTTATGTTTGCCATGAAACTTCCAAAGGAATTAGCAGTGATCAAAGTAAAAGCACATCTCACAACTAACACTACAGAAGCTAAAGGTAAT
The DNA here is from genome assembly GCF_951802725.1 of Rutilus rutilus. NCBI lineage: Eukaryota > Metazoa > Chordata > Actinopteri > Cypriniformes > Leuciscidae > Rutilus > Rutilus rutilus. The sequence goes on from NC_140209.1 coordinate 78,366,460, forward strand.
GCTCTTGCAGATGTAGCAGCTAAACAGGCTTGTTTCTATGTAACTGTACAAGTGTGTTCAGGAAGTACAGCACAGAAGACAATTCTGCCTCCTGAATCTATCATTGATTTGTACAAAGATGTTCCTCTATATGAAGCATGGACATGGTTAGACAAAGGAGCCACCGTTGATTCATCTGGCTGCTGGACCAAAGGGGGGAAGTATGTTGCTCCCGAATCACTGCTGCCATATTTGGCTCAACAAATACACAATTTGGGTCACAGTGGTCCTGCAACGATGAATCACAGGTTCTCAAATCAATGGTGGAATCCAAAATTCAGAAATGTAGCCACAGAAACAGCCAAGAGGTGTGTTACATGTCAGAAAAATAATGATGTACCAGCAGCCATTACACCAGCAGCACATACCCCAGCTCCACCAGGACCATTTCGTCACCTGCAAGTTGATTACATATCATTGCCTCGTTGTAAGGGAAAAACTGACGTTTTGGTAGTAATAGACAAGTTCTCAAGATGGATAGAAGCTTATCCAACAGGGCGTGCTACCGCTGCACATACTGCTAAATGTCTTGTCACTGATTTCATTCCCAGATGGGGATTACCAGATTGCATTGACATTGACAAGACACAGAGCGCCTGACATCAAAGCAAATTTAAAAGTGCTGGCTAATGCTAATCGTAAATTCTCTAAGATTATTATTCACGTGGGCACTAATGATGTTAAACTCCGCTAGTTGGAGATCACAAAAATTAACATTAAAGAGGTGTGTGAACTTGCAAGTACGATGTCAGGGGCTGTAATTTGCTCTGGCCCCCTTCCTGTTCGCAGGAGTGATGAGATAGTTAGTAGATTGTGTTCACTGAATCGCTGGCTGTCTAAGTGGTGTCCGCTTAATAATATAGAATTCATAGACAATTCGAAAAGTTTTTGGGGCAAACCTGACCTGTTGAAAAGAGATGGTATTCATCCCTCCTGGGATGGTGCTGCTCTTCTCTCTAGTAATATGGCTCATAGTCTTACAGCTCAAACATGACAATCTGGGGCTCAGGTCAGGAAGCAGACAGACTGGCTAAACCGACCGTCTGCTAGCTGTCTCACCTAACCAAGGTCAGATAAATCCCATCACATAGAGCCTCTTTCACCTAGATATCATCATATAGAGACTGTGTCTGTTCCCCGAATTAGGACATTCAAAAAACTCCTAAACCCATTCAAGGGTAAAAATTTTTATTGATGTTCAACAAATAAAAAACAGACATAATATGAATGAACAAATGATAAAGCTTGGGTTACTGAATATTCGATCCCTTACTTCAAAAGCACTTATTGTTAATGGTATGATTACAGACTATAATCTAGATGTGCTGTGTTTGACAGAAACCTGGCTAAAACCAGACAATTATATTACTTTAAATGAGTCCACCCCGCAAGATTACAACATGAACCTCGTCTGAAGGGCAAAGGGGGAGGTGTTGCTGTAATTTATAGTAATATTTTCAGAATTACTGCGAAGACTTGTTTTAAATATAATTCGTTTGAAGTGTTGTTGCTAAATGTAACACTATCTAATGTAAATGATAAATCACGTTTAACATTTGTGCTGGCTACTGTATACAGGCCACCAGGGCACCATACAGACTTTATCAAAGAATTTGCTGATTTTCTATCAGAGTTAGTATTGACTGCAGATAAAGTACTAATTGTTGGTGATTTTAATATACATGTGGATAACAAAAAAGACGCATTGGGATTGGCATTTAAATACATTCTGAACTCTATTGGAGTTAGACAACACGTGTCAGGACCTACTCATCGTCGTAATCATACTCTAGATCTAATATTATCACACGGAATAGATGTTGATGCTGTTGAAATTCTGCAGCAGAGCGATGACATCTCAGATCATTATCTAGTCTCGTGTAAATTACATTTAGCCAAGGCTGCAAAGCCGACTCCATGTTACAAATATGTTAGACCTATCACTTCTGCTACTAAAGATTGCTTTATTAATAATCTTCCTGATCAGTTTCATCATCTTAGCATCCCATATAGCTTAGAAGAACTAGATATTGTGACAGAAACTTTTAACTCTCTCTTTTCCAGCACTTTAGACACAGTTGCTCCTTTGTGCTTAAAGAAGATTAAATAAAATAATCCAACGCCGTGGTACAACGAGCACACTCGGGCCCTTAAGAGAGCAGCCAGAACAATGGAGCGCAACTGGAAGAAAACTAAACTAGAGGTATTTCGCATTTCATGGAAGGAGAGCTCGATTACTTACAGAGAGGCTTTAAAAGCTGCTAGATCTGCTTATTTTTCAACCCTATTAGAAGAAAATAAAAATAATCCTAGGTATTTATTTGAAACAGTGGCTAAACTAACAAAAAATAAATCTTCAACCCCAGAAGTTTCTAAGCAGCACAGCAGTAATGACTTTATGAACTTCTTCACTTATAAGATTGATAATATCAGGGACAAAATTATAACTATGCAACCGTCTACTACAGTATCGCATCAGGCAGTGCATTGTAGTCTCCCTGAGGAAAAATTTGATTCATTCGTTGCTATAGGAGATGAAGAATTTACTAAACTCGTTAATTCATCTAAATCGACAACATGTATGTTAGACCCTATACCGACTAAGCTACTGAAAGAGATGCTTCCAGAGGTCATAGATCCTCTTCTTAATATCATTAATTCATCTTTGTCTCTAGGATACGTACCAAAAAACTTTAAGCTGGCTATGATTAAACCGCTTGTTAAAAAAACGCAACTTGATCCTACAGAATTAGTCAATTACAGGCCGATCTCGAATCTACCTTTTCTGTCAAAGATATTAGAAAAGGCAGTATCCTCACAACTGTGTTCCTTTCTAGAAAGAAATGATATCTGCGAGGATTTTCAGTCTGGATTTAGACCATACCATAGTACTGAGACTGCTCTCGTTAGAGTCACAAATGATTTGCTCTTATCATCCGATCGTGGTTGTGTCTCTCTATTAGTGTTACTCGATCTTAGTGCTGCGTTTGACACCATTGACCACAACGTTCTTTTAAATAGATTAGAACATTATGTTGGCATTACGGGAAATGCACTAGCATGGTTTAAATCATACTTATCTGACCGTTATCAGTTTGTAGCAGTAAATGATGAGATGTCTCATCGATCACAAGTTCAGTATGGCGTACCACAAGGCTCAGTACTAGGACCGCTGCTGTTCACTCTGTACATGCTACCATTAGGAGATATCATTAGGAAACATGAAATTAGCTTTCACTGTTATGCTGACGATACTCAGCTGTATATTTCTTCAAAACCTAACGAAACTTATCAATTCACAAAATTAACGGAATGCATAGCGGATATAAAAAATTGGATGACTCGTAAAAAAACTGAAAAAACAGAGTTTCTAATTATTGGACAAAAAACTTCCTCACGTAATAACCTAGAATACTGTCTAACACTCGATGGCTGCTCTGTTAAGTCTTCGTCGTCGGTTAGGAACCTGGGTGTGCTCTTTGATACCAATCTTTCATTTGAAAGTCACGTGTCTAGTATCTGTAAAACTGCATTTTTCCATCTTAAAAATATATCTAAATTACGCCATATGCTCTCATTGACAAATGCGGAACAATTAGTTCATGCGTTCATGACCTCAAGGCTAGATTATTGTAATGCTCTACTGGGTGGTTGCCCTGCACGCTTAATAAACAAATTACAGCTAGTTCAAAACGCAGCAGCTCGAGTTCTTACCAGAACCAGGAAGTATGACCATATTAGCCCGGTTCTGTCAAAACTGCATTGGCTCCCTATTAAACATCGCATCAATTTTAAAATATTGCTGATTACTTACAAAGCACTAAATGGTTTAGCTCCGCAGTACTTGAGCGAGCTCTTAACGCACTATAGTCCGTCACGTCTATTGCGATCTCAAAATTCCGGCCAGTTACTAATACCTAGAATATCAAAATCGACTGCTGGCGGTAGATCCTTTTCCTATTTAGCACCAAAACTCTGGAACAGCCTTCCTACCATTGTCCGGGAAGCAGACACACTCTGTCAGTTCAAAGCCAGATTAAAAACACATCTCTTTGACCTAGCATTCACATAATACATTATAGACTTCTATAATTTAATGTTAGGCTGCATAGATTAGGTCAGCCGGAACCGGGAACACTTCCCATAAATCCTGATGTACTCGTTACATCATGAGAAGAATGGCATCTACGCTAATTTTAGTGTCTGTGTTTATCCCGAGGATTTCCCGCAGCCTGCCGGATCCAGGCCGTTTCCAGATCTGACGAAGGACCTTCGCCTGGACCGATGACAACGCAGTGCTGAAGTGCCAACTAGTCTCTCCCTATGGAGGATCCCTCTACCACTATACAGATAAGGCGTTGTCGGGAAAATCCGTTTCGCGTTCCTACCCCAAAGCAACAAAATAAAATAAAATTCTTTATCAAAATTTATAAGGAAAGACAAGTACTTTGTTTAGGCTTGGCTTGTAGGGAATTCCAAACCTGCGTATTTTCAAACGCACATAACTATAGAACCCATTCTAAATGCGCATGTGAACGCCATCAGCGTTTCTCACAGGTTCGCGTTTAAAGTCTGTGTAGAGGGAATGGTGTCGTCTTAGCGGCCCCTAATTTAATAACAAATGATCGTTGCGACGGAAGCAAATCAATCAAAACTAACTTTAGATGGAAAATAACTTAACTCTGCTATAAAGCCAAAACAATCTCTGTTACCTTAAATTATACGCTTATCTCTGTGAAGCTGCTTTGAAACAATCTACGTTGTTAAAAGCGCTATATAAATGAAGATGACTTGACTTCACTTGACTTGCCTGACACAACTCGTCCATGGTTGCAGCATTGGCAATCTGGAAAATATACACATATATATATATATATATATATATATATATATATATATATATATATATATATATATGTATGAATTTTAATTTATTACAATGCAAATTGTGACATTTTAAGGAAGCAATATCACACTCTGTGTGCATTTTGGCTCTATATCAGCACAACTGTGATTCGGCTGAGTGTGACATTGCATTTATACAACAGATTGATGGCACAATTGTCAAAAAAAAAAAAAAGAAAGCTCCAAATGTCCCAATGTTTGGACATGTGCTGGCAAATGTAACCTTACAGTTGACTTGCCAAATCACTTCCATTTGTTTTATTAAAGGTGGGGTATGTAATTCTCTTTTTTGGCCATTTTTTCAAAATCATTTAAAATCCTATTCCTAACCACTGAGTTAGAAGCACTGAAATGAAAATAAGCAATTTAATCATCTGTGGAACGGGCAGGACTCGAAAAACTCCAGCCAATCATTTCCAAGACCACCTAGAATCATTGGACAGTAAGTGCGTCAATCAAACGGTCGTACCATCCCCCCCCCCTCCCCCAATCCATGTCCATGTTCTTTGAATGGGTGGAGTCAAAGGAAAGAAGGTAAGACCATTTGAAGTGTGTATTTTCAAAATCTGCCGGCCGTTTTGCAAATCACATACCCCACCTTAAATAATAAATATCGGAAGTAAATTCTTTAGGGGCATTATAACTACTTTGATTTAAAAGTAGTCACACACAAAAAAAGACGTCGATAATAGTTTTAGCATCGCAGCCCTCTGAATCAGAAAAACAAATCGAATCGTGAGGTGCCTAGAGATTCCCACCCCTAAAAGTTAATGGTTTAATTAGTTACTTATACAAAAAATACCTTTTGGATTTTAGCTTGCAAATCCAAGTCATTCACATCATCTATGGTTGGGGACACGTTCCCGTTACAGATGCATTCGAACAAAGTTGATGAAAAGAATCCAGGAGAAGGTCCCCCGTGAACCATGCTGACAGCAATTGCTTTACCAGCAAGGTAGTATCTGTCTTCTCTGAAAGCTGGAGTGGAAAAGTGACAATTATTACAAGGTTGTAAAAACAAATGTGTGATTGAAAAACGTTACATTAAATAGCGCACCAACTGAGTCAAGAGCAAGGTTTTTTCTTCCATCTGGGCCAGCAAGCAGTGCAGATTTTTCAATTGCTTCTATAAGCAAGGTGAGGAACTCTCTCCTAGGACCTCCCAAATCCACAGCCTCCTCAAAATTTCCACATTCATCAGAGAATCGGACAGAAATTCTTTTAAAAGGATCGTAGGATTTACATGCACCATCTAGTACATTTTTTCGATTAATGTTGAATCTGCAGCTTTAATTGTAGTTTATTTCTTGCCCAAGCTCCAGAAGCATCTCCTCTGTAGAACAGTCCAGGTCTCCAATGTACCTGACAATGTTATCACAACACAATAAGCAATTTAAGGGGTAGTTCACCCAAAAATTGTCATGATTTACTCATCCTCATGCAATGCGCAATGTATATGGCTTTCTTTCTTCAGATAAACACAAATGAAAATTTTTATAGATTAAAATGCATGTAATACAAATGAATTGCTGCCACTCATTTGAAGCTTGAAAAACAACATGTGACAGTAATCCATACAAACCCAGTGGATGAATCAATGCCTTCTGAAGCTAAACAAATATTTTTGTAACTTTAAAACAATTGCTTCCAGTCCACTGTTATACAAGTGCATTGGGAAGTTGTGATGTATGATGCAAGTGCGTTGTGCAGCTTGTGCGAGATGCGGCAGTCATCAGTGTTTCTGCATTACTTCTGACACAAGCTTCACAACCCAATTACATTATGTGTCACAATTTCCCTCTCATGGTCACTCATATGACAGTAGACTGGAAGCAATGATTTATAGTAAAAACAAAAACAAACAAAAAATGTATTTAACACACACACACATTCATCCACTGGGGTCGTATGCATTCATGCGTTCATTATTGTAATGCTCTACTGGGTGGTTGCCCTGCACGCTTAATAAACAAACTACAGCTGGTCCAGCAGCTCGAGTTCTTACCAGAACCAGGAAGTATGACCATATTAGCCCAGTTCTGTCAACACTACATTGGCTCCCTATTAAACATCGCATCAATTTTAAAATATTGCTGATTACTTACAAAGCACTAAATGGTTTAGCTCCGCAGTACTTGTCTAGTACAGTCTAGAACAGGTTCCTAAACCTGTCTCATCACAAGTTTTGGTTCCTGCCCCTAAATGTATATAAATTGTAAGAGAATGTTCCCTTGGTCAGACTGTTTGGGAGAACTGCAGCAACGCTCAGCGAAGTCCTCAATAAAGAATAACTTCAGCTTGAACGATATCCCAACATCTCCTGGTCTTCGATTCTGAGTTTACAACAGTAGTCAGGGCAAGATCTTAGTTTGAAACATAATTCTGTAGCAAAAGATGATTGTCTCTATTCAGTGAATCACGCTGTTTCTCGTAATACTGTGATATCCCCCTCTCGAAATAATCATGTTATTACTACTTTATTTTCGTAATGTTTCAACATTTTAAAACTTTAAGGGCCTAAATACTCTAAATTGATTTATCACCTGTTAATACTTTTTAAGACCCCGCGGACTCCATGTATAAGTAAAATTAAACAAAGCAACAACTTCACAATGGAAGCCACTTACATGATTTCAGACCCATCTTGAAGTTCTTGGTCATCTGGCTCATCTATGTCATTGTCTGGCATTATGTCAATGTAGTTGGTGTATATTTCTGATCCAGGATCCATTATTTCCAAGTCACTTTGGAAGACCTCACTGTGGTTGGAGATTATTAATTCTTGAGAACCAGAATCCATTACTTCAAGGTCAACCCGGATGACCTCACTAGTCTAAGTTCGTCTGAAGTTGTTAAAACTGGATTTTGCGGCACACAAATGGCCTGAAATAAAATAAAATATTCCATTAGCATTTATGAAGGGTGACGACTTTCTGTGAATTCCCTTGAAAACACAGTATGTGTAGCATACACTGAAAACTTTTTAGGCTTCACTTTTTACCTGGAAAAAAGGCCGTTTATAAGTCTGAACAACGTAAATCTACATTTTAAATGTTTTGTTACTTTGCAACGATATCCCTAACTAAAGTAAAATTCCTAAAAATTGTTATCAGTCAATGTGATCAGCTGAAGACAAAAAAGAATGAAAACCGGACACACACAGTCACAACATCTCACAGCGAATCACTGAGAAATGTCCTGCTTTTTATGAGGTCATTTTATTGCAATAATCAGTAATAAAACAAAGAATGAATAAGCAAATTACAAGCAGAAGCTTAAATAAATACAAAATATACTGCACTGTTTAATTCAATAGAATAAAGATTAAACGATGCAGTATATTTTTCAGGCAGGTCTAAAAGTAGTATTCAGATAAGAAATACCACAGAAATTGAATAATCAAAATTAAAAATATTTGTGCAGTCTTAACTGTTTAAAATTAAATATAAATTAATCCTAAAAGATAAAAAATAAAAAAAATTAAAAGTTCCCGTTTGTTGTTTGATTATCATTAATGACACAGATAATGAACAATAGACAGAAGCAGGTTTAAAGACTGCGGTCACTTTAAGACCTAAGGTTAGGGTTATTGCCAATAGGAATTTACTTACCTGTACATCCTCCATGTCCACATGCATGTTCAATGGGGAAATCAGGTAATGATCCAGAAATTGTGTTGATTATTAATACTGCTGAAGTAGCTTCCTTAATATAAAAATACTCAGTGGCTGAGGAGTGTGTTCCCACAAAGTCAAACAGGACCTGAAAAAACAAAAGTATGTCAAAGTGCCCGTCTTGGCAAAAATGTCTGAACGAAAAAGGATAAAAAATAAAATAAAATCAAACACGTGTAGCACTATATTGGATCCATGAGAGCAGGCTAACTGTCCGTTCACACCACCGCTTTGCTGTAGCTTCCCTGCCAACAACACTGTAGAAAGATTTGATAGACTCAACATAACATTATCTTGATTATTTAACAGCTTTACCTGCATTTCATCGGATACTTGGAACCGTCTAGATTTTATTGTGCCATCCGGGAAAGTAAATTTCAGTGGTGTGCCTTCAGCTGGTTCTTCAGTTCTCCTCATAAGTCTTTCCTCTATTATCTGAGAGAACTGTTGGAATGTGCATGGGATTTTTAAAAGGAGCGCCTTCCTGAGTATAGGTAAGCTGAAAGCACCTTCAAGCGCCTTTCTTCATATTGTGACATTTCTTGTCTCCTCTGATCCTGCCAATAGGGAAAACTATCAGGATCCATAGAAAATATTTTACACGTGCAAATAGTTAAATATTAAAGGTATACTTCACTTTAAAATGAAAATTATGTCATCCTTTACTCTCCCTCAAGTTGTTTCAAACCTGTATGAATTTCTTTCTTCTGCTGAACACAAAGGAAGATATTTTAAAGAATGTCAGTAACCAAACAGTTAACTGGAACCATTGTCTTCCATAGTATATTTTTTTCCTACTATGGAAGTCAATGGTTCCAGGTAACTGTTTGGGAGTAGATATAGAGCGATTTAGCACTCTACTGGCTTTTAGCACTTTCTTTTAGGAGAAAGTGGAGAAACATTAAGTCTTCTAATTTTTTTTAGACAATCAACCCTGGCCAAGTCAAAATCAGTGCTACCCAGTCTTGGAAAAGCAGTTTTCAGAACATCAAGGAACTCCTCTGCTGATAGAGACACTGGAACCTGGATTTGTTTTAAAGCTTCCGCTACAAAAAATGTGCATAAATAAAATCACTATCATTTCATTATTTTTGCAGTTTTCTACAATGACGGATTTATACAAATTTTAAAGTATCATACCTTTTTGGGGATGGAATGTTTCTAAATCAGGAAGGAGGAGGAGACCGACTCTGAATGTTACATGCCGTGTTTGCACCCTCCTTCTCCTATTGGCCCTCTACTAACAGCGTCAGAATTCTGTCTAAACATCCGCAGCCTGAAAGAAATGACAGAAAAAGTGCAGATTGAAATTACAAAGCCAGAAGTATAATTACTAGGGGTGCACGGTATATCGGCCGCCGATATAATATCGGCCGATATGGTCATTTTTTTTACACATCGGTATCGTTCCGATGTCAAAATAGGGCCGATGTGAACAGGCCGATATTTGACGTGTGAAGTTGAAGATGAAGTTGACGATGCTGACTCGCGATCTTAGCAGTAGTGAATGCGCCTGAGAGAAATACACATTTCATACAGATGAAATCAACAGTCAACAGTCTGTTCCCTTTCAAGGGAACTCGAGCTGCGTCGAGACGCGGTGGGAACGCCCTGCGTGATTGCGTCGTGAAGCACGTGTATAATCAGTCCAATGGAAAGACGAGACGTCATAGGCGGGTGACGTCATCGACCAGGAAGCTATAAAGCACCCCTGAAAACAGACCGCGACAGCTTCTGTGCCTTCAGCAAGCGATCTGTGTATTCTGTCCTTGTCATATTTATTGTTGTCTGTCAAGTTGCAATATATATATATATATTATGGCAAAAGAGAGCAAGCAAGCATTGTGTTGTTCCCTGCCCGCGTTATATCACGGGTGGGGACACACACTCCAGAGTAAAAGCTTTGTGTTGCTTGTTTGGGAGTGGAGCATGCCAACAGTCAGTTCTCGAGGGGGCTGACTGTGAGCATTGCGAGAAGCTGTCCGTGAGGACGCTCCGCTCCCGCCGGCCGTTCTTCGAGGAGGACGGTTCGGTGCGCGCGCCCCGAGGCGTGGGTCCCGCTGCTGCCGAGGCACGGCGTCGACGCGCATCTTGGGGATCGCAAATGGTTCTTACAAACACCTGTTAGATCCAGTGTTTTATCTCGGGGAGAAGCACGCTCTGCGGTTTCTCCTCCCCGGGATGAGGCATTCATCCTGCGATTTCCAGTTCCGAGGAATTGGTATCATTAGTGTGTTTTAAAAAATAAAAAAAAATAAAAATAAAAGAAAATAAGGCAGATGTTTTTGAGTTTTCATAATAAATAAATAAATAAGTGAGCTCATAACTCTGTTGAATAAAGAGGAGCTTATAAAGGAGGTTTTATCCTGTGCTGTTGCTAAGTTAAATATTTCTGGCCAGCCAAACATATATGAGAGTGAAAATATAAGGAAAACTCTATATCTCAGCCTCCTCGTCGGGGAGTGCCGTTTTTTCCCTATCTCCACACTGAGGTGTCGAGATTGTGGAATAAACCGGTTTCTATTTGTGTTTATCCCTAAACTTCTACTATAGTAATGTTATGGGTATAAAGTATCATGGTATGACAGTGCCTCGGGTTAAAGAGACGCTTGCGAGCTATCTCTCTCCCGGGTCGTCATCAGAACCCCGATGTTACCCACCAGCCATCATAAATATTAGATAAATATTATTAGGTAGCACTGGTAGGTAAAGTATATAAGGACATGGATGAATGCGAGGATGTAACAGCACTGACGCTATTCGAGAATTGCGTCGTGCAACAGATAAACTATACCGGGGAGGGGCGGTTTCGAGAAATCGTTTCTTCTTGGCGTCCTCTGGGTGGCGACTCTCTGAGGAGGGTCGCAGCGCTGTCAGTTCGGTTGTTTCCTGCTGGTGGCCACGGAGTTATATATATTTATATGTATATATATATGTATAGTTTTTTCTGATGTAAAGAGAAATTAAAATATGTCTGTTCTTCTGGACGCTCCGCTTAAAAAAAACCCAGAAGAAATAAACTCTTCAGCAGCGTTCCAGAGGTTTCTTCCTCACCGATCTAATGTTCCTGAGACTGCTGGGCGGGAGCAGTCTCAGCATACTTAAGCTCCTCGCAGCATAGAGTGCGGCAAAACAGAGATTCGCCATTCGGGCTCATCCACAATCGAGGGGGACCTGGGTGGCGGTTGCAGTCTAGCCAGTTAGAGATATGCAAGATCTGAGGACTGTTTTATCTCTAAAATATCTTGGAAGAAGAAGCCCTGACGCCGAGGCTGCAGGCTTCTGAGGGTGGTCCCCTCCGGGGTAGGGACGGTTTTGAGAAATCGTTTCTCCTCGGCGCCCTCTGGGGTGCGACTCTCTGAGGAGGGTCGCAATGTTGCCAGTTCGGTTTTCCTGCCGGTTCGCCGTTTCAGGATACCGAGGTGTCAGCGTCCCCAAACGATCCTCCGAGGAGGGTCGTAGAGCAGTCAGTTCGGTTTCCCTGTTGGTTCGCCGTTTCAGGGCACTGAGGTGCCTGCTTTTTCCAACGATCCTCCGAGGAGGGTCGTAGGAACAAAGCTAGTTAGAGGTAGGCAAGATCTGAGGACTGTCGTTATCTCTAATAAAACTTAGACTAGAAGTCGTGACGCTGAGGCTATCAGGCTTCTGAAGGTTCCTCCGGGGCAGGGACGGTTTTGAGAAATCGTTTCTCCTCGGCACCCTCTGGGGTGCGACTCTCTGAGGAGGGTCGCAGCGCTGCCAGTTCGGTTGTTCCCTGCCGGTTCTCCGTTCAGGGCACCGAGGTGTCAGCGTCCCCATACGATCCTCCGAGGAGGGGCGTAGAGCGGTCAGTTCGGTTGTTCCCTGCCGGTTCGCCGCTTCAGGGCACCAAAGTGACTGTTCAACCAAATCCAGAGGCCAGTCTCGAGAGACTGGTTCCCCTATTAGAATTTCTGGCAGCGTGGAAACTACTGCCACATATTTCTCAGTGGGTCCTGCACACTATAGAAAAGGGCTTCAGAATTCAGTTTGGTTCTCGTCCGCCCAGATTTCTAGAGGTCCTCCCCACAGTGGTGGACCCCGAGCAGGCTCTGGTTATGGAGCAGGAAGTACTGACACTTCTGCAAAAGGAGCTATAGAAGGGGTTCCTCCTCCCATCAGACAGTCAGGGTTTTACAGCCATTACTTCATTGTTCCGAAAGAGGATGAGGGGTTGCGTCCTATTCTAGACCTGCGTCAATTAAACAACAGGCTTCAGAATCTCAAGTTCAAAGTATGCTTACGCTATATATGATTGTGTCACAGTCTCAGTCCGAGGACTTGTTTGTCACAATAGACTTGAAGGACGTGTACTTCCATGTATCTATCCATCCTCATCACAGGAGGTTCCTGAGGTTTGCTTTCGGGGGCGAAGCATACCAGTATCAGGTTCTTCCCTTCGGCCTAGGTTTATCACCCCGCACCTTTACAAAATGCGTGGATGCAGCTCTGGCTCCTCTGAGACTCCAGGGCATTCACGTATTGAATTATCTCGACGATTGGTTGATTTTAGCTCAGTCCGAGCAGATGGCAGTTCGGCATCGAGATGTCGTTCTGTCTCACTTAAAGAGGTTGGGGTTGTGGCTCAACGCCAAGAAGAGTGTGCTCCTCCCAGCTCAGAGGACCACTTTTCCGGGTGTTTTATCTCACAGCCATAAAGGGGGTAAAACTAGGCCAGTCACTCACTGTGAAACAGTTTCAGAGACTGTTGGGGCTCATGGCAGCTGTGTCCAACGTATCTCTTTTGGCCTTCTGTACATGAGACCTCTGCAGTGGTGGCTCAGGACCAAGGGGTTTTCTCCGAGGGGAAATCCGTTTCGCATGATCAAGGTCACGCGGCGATGCCTTCGTGCCTTGGTCATGTGGAAGAAACCTTGGTTCCTCGCCCAGGGCCCAGTGCTGGGGGCTTCTTATCGACGCGTATGCTTTCGACGGATGCTTCCCTCACGGGATGGGGGGCGGTCATGAGTGGCCGCTCGGCGAAAGGTCTTTGGGACCATCAACGTTCTTGGCACATAAATCGGCTAGAAATGATGGCAGTATTTCGAGCTCTCAAATACTTCCTGCCAGACCTGAAAGGTCACCATGTGCTTGTCCTTCTGGACAACGCACTGATGGTCTCGTATATCAGAGCAGATATCCTGTTGAGGCAGGGGCTGAGGCCCGGGGAATGGAGACTTCACCCCGAGGTGGTGGAGCTCCTTTGGGAGAACTTCGGTCAAGACTCAAGTCTACTTTTCGCATCGTTTTATACAACGCATTGCTCTATGTGGTTCTCCCTGACGCGTCCAGCTCTGCTTGAACTGGATGCAACGTATTAGGTGTGGTTGAGGCTTCACCTGTACGCATTTCCCGATATCTTTGCTCCCGGGAGTTACACTCATCTGGAGTTATGGATACTGTGGGCTCGGTCTCTGAGGGGGCCCAGCTCATAGATTCAGGTCTCTCGACTGAGGTCGTGGAGACCATACTCCAGTCTAGAGCTCCCTCTACGAGAAGACTGAATATGCATTGAAATGGAAACTGTTCTCTGCCTGGTGCGGAGAACGCCTTCTGAATCTTGCTATCTGCCCTATGGTACAGTACTTGATTTCTGCAATGAATGTTTCTTTGCTGGGTTATCTCTGAGGAGAGATCCTTATTTCATCTTCTCCGTGGTACATGAGGCTGAGGCCTGCACGTACTTGGATTTGCACCTGGTATGGTGGTAGTCTTTCCTCACCCCTTGCCGGGTTGTATTCCTAGGTCCCTATTAAATTTGTGGGTCTTTTGTGCTGCAGGCCTTCTGTCCTCCACCTTAATACCCCAGATCAGGAAAAACTTAATCTGTTATGCCCTGTCCGGGCTTTGGATGCTTATGTCCACAGAGCTAGAAAAGCCCTGTGGCGTATATATAAGAGCAATTATTTGTCTGCTTCGGGTTACCTAGTTGGGTTGCCCTGCATCTAAACAGATAATGAGCAAGTGAGTAGTTGAGGCTATCTCACTTGCTTATGAAGCGGCCGGACAGCCTTCACCTTTGGCTGTCCCGGCCCATTCTACCAGGAGTATGGCGGCCTCTAAGGCTTTATTATCAGGAGTTTCACTCTATGACATCTGTAATGCGGCAGGCTGGTCCTCACCGCATACATTTGTTAGATTTATAACTTGGACCTAGGCTCCACTCCAGGGTCTAGGGTGCTTGTTTCCTAGTGTGCGCATGGTCTTCATACAGAACAGGCATTTGTCATATGGCGTCGTGGGTATAGGGTTCCCACCGCGTCTCGACGCAGCTCGAGTTCCCTTGAAAGGGAACGTCTCAGGTTACGTATGTAACCCTGGTTCCCTGAGAGGGAACGAGACGCTGCGTCGCCTTGCCATACTCCCTGCATGCCTGTGATCGACTTGCTTCGGCTTTTCAGAAGCTGTCGCGGTCTGTTTTCAGGGGTGCTTTATAGCTTCCTGGTCGATGACGTCACCCGCCTATGACGTCTCGTCTTTCCATTGGACTGATTATACACGTGCTTCACGACGCAATCACGCAGGGCGTTCCCACCGCGTCTCGACGCAGCGTCTCGTTCCCTCTCAGGGAACCAGGGTTACATACGTAACCTGAGACGTTTTCTTTCGTTTTGAATTGTTCTGTTTAAAAATAGATGTTTCAAGCTTTCTATGTCTCAGGTCTGTGAGGCAGGTAGGTTTAGGTTCATTTGAGACGCGCTTCAGTTCACGCGCCGTCGCCTCCATGTCCTGATTAAATATTTTCTAATATTTACTTCTTATTTATTTTTGATGAAACATTGATCAAAATTAAGATACAATTAATACAAAATTAAATTAAATTTAAAGACAGGCTTTGTGCTTTCTGTTTGAGGTCTCTGTGAAAGTTTTAAAGCGCTCTTTTAGTGCCGCGTTCAGACGTGCTTAACAGAGAACTGTCCCGTCAGTAACATTGTTAACGCAGTTATGTTTTTTCCCTCTTCATGACACATTTTTGATTGATCGTTTTTTGACTCGTAGATATATGAATATATTGCTTGATATTTGATACCCGTTCGAATTAGATTTTTCTCAAAAGTGACGGCATGTGTGATTTGTGGATGACTGATAAGCGCGAGTGGAGAAACAGGCGTTTATTTATTCATTCTCAGTGTTGAGAAACGTAGCCTTCATGTGTTACTTTAGTTATTATTAACACAATAAAGTAGCCTACCTAATTATGTTACATATTTATATAGTATGAAAACTAGCGCGTTCGTTACTTACGGATTGAAAAGTAGGCTACCGTTGTATCAGTGCTGCGCGAGCTCTCCCTCACAAACACGGACGCGCGCACACAGAGAGAGAAGATAATTGTAAAATGAAAAATTGACGGGCTAAGTTTAAATTTTGTTCTTGCTTGTTTTTTTTTCTATCAAAATGTCAGAAAGCATTTTGTATTATCCATCCGTGTTTTTAAAATTCTTTAAATGACGGACGTTTTACTGTTAACACAGCCCATATGTCGGATTCGTCTAGCCTACTTGTTATTATTTTTAGAATAAGTGATTCGTTATGCTATTATTGGACTCCTGTCTATTCATTGTCAACTGTTTTCTATAAATATGTTTGTATTGGCTAACATTTATTCAGCTAATGCGTGCCCTGTTTAAAATGTGCAATGTTCAAATGCAAAGGCAGCACGTCACAAATAGAAGCCCTTTTCCCTGTGGTATTTAGTATCATATTTGGATATTGGAATAATAAATTAAGTAGCCTATCTTAATTGTACACAATGTTTCCTGTTTTTTTTTTTTTTTTTCTGTTTTCTAAGGGTTTCTTAATTTTAGACAAGTTGACCAGCACACATTATATGCAATGCAATATAATGCATGTGTGTCGTATGTGTGACATATTTTGCATACAGGTAAAGGTGCCCAATATCAGTAATTTCTAAAGTAAAAAAAAAAAAAAAGTGTTTTGGAAAATAGCTCTTTATTTGATAATCATTAAAATTTGTTTTCTATACAGAGATATCGACATCGGTAAATATCGGTATCGGCCATAACAGCAATATTAATATCGGTTATCGGTATCGGCCACAATTTTCACATCGGTGCATCCCTAATAATTACTTAGACAATGTTCCCAAATATAAATAATTTTATCTGGAGTAGATACCCAATGGCAAGTAGTCAATAATGATAGTTTAGTTCAGGTTTATTAACATTTCAACAAGTAAGGTGGCCACTTCAAGACATCCTCTCCATCCTTAAGAAAAAGCTTAACAGGATAGTGTTAATGGCTAGTAAGATAGTAGGAAAACCACAAAAACAATTGACTCAAATATTGACAGAATGAGTAAAAAAGCAAGAAAGATCACACTAGATAGTACTCAC
Organism: Rutilus rutilus; assembly: GCF_951802725.1. Taxonomy (NCBI): domain Eukaryota; kingdom Metazoa; phylum Chordata; class Actinopteri; order Cypriniformes; family Leuciscidae; genus Rutilus; species Rutilus rutilus. The sequence goes on from NC_140209.1 coordinate 78,383,453, forward strand.
CCCCTCTGTAGTGAGTCTGAACTTCTGAAGTCCGGGAGTGCCTCTGGCTCAAAGTACTTTTAAAAAATCCTTTATTCCGAATGCCATTAGTATCCTTAATCAAATTAAGTGACAACAACAACAAAGGAGTTAACTTGATGTATTTAAGTATATTTATCTTCATCATGATTTTTTATATTGTATCTTAACTATCTTTTATTTTTTAGAAATATTCTCTCTTGTACGAGTTGTTGTTTGCATGAGTTGTTGCAATTACCATTGCTCACATTTAAGAAAAGAAATAAAAAGCATATGTTAAATCTAAAAAATTAGGATGACTTGTGCATGTTGGAAATAACATGAGGGTGAATAAATGTAGACAGAATGCTTTGAATTTTGAGTGAACTATCGGATGTTTCTGTAATTTGGTCCCTGTAAAGCATCTTGGTGGCACCCTGCTAATTAGTAAAAATTATTGGGGGGGTGGCCTGCCCCCACTGCTAAAAAAAAAGGAAACACAAAGTTGACAGATTTTAAAAACAAAACAAAACAGAGTGGTCTCTTTCCTAATCTTCTGACTCTGGACTACTTAAGGTCATACTCGTCATCAGTGTCCGTACTGCATTCTGTGTCCTGTATCTGGAGCTCGTCAACTATAGCACTATACGTGCTCACAGCATTTTGGAATAAACTCTCCAGTACGGAGGACCGAGTTGAGGCGCTGAGTTGAGGTGAGGATAGGGCAAACAAAGTGTGAGGGTGGAGTATGACTAATATGGGTGTGATGGCAGTGGGAAATAAAACAAAACAAAACAAAAAACTTGTTGCTCTTTTCCAGACTGGTACCAGCTCAACTCGACATTTTAGCACTCTATACCTCTGCACCTCTGTTGAGGCTCCAACGATGATATGTAGATACTGGAGATTGCTGAGTGGTCATTGTTATCACTAGTATCATGATGTTAACGTTCTGAGCATGCCCTCAGCAGCTATCTGTCAGTGTTAGCACGACAGGACAGCTGATAAGAGTAAATTGCCATCTCCCCAAAAACGAGTCTGTATTGTGATGGATACAGAATGCTGTTGATTTGATCTGCTATAGTCATTGCTGTTACCATCTTTTCCACGTCGGTGATGCTAGGGTAGTTTACTTCAGTGTCGCTATAGCAACCAGTTACATTAAATGGTACTTTTATGCAGCGGTAAACAAAACGTCTGTAACCAAACGGTGTACCGTAATTTCCCAACTATTAGCCGCGGCTTATACATTGATTTTGCTAAATTTCTTCAGCTATGAGGTTAATACACGGGGGCAGTTCATATGGAATTAATATGGTTTTGTTTATTTTAACTTGCATAAAACACTGTCCTGCGGCTTATACACAATGCGGCTAACACACAGGAAATTACTGTAGTCAAGTTGAGGCGAGTTGAGCAGTAGAAAAGGGACTATTTTAGTGAGGGAAAAAACTTACAGCCCATTCTGATGTTCTCTTTAAGCTTATCCACTGCCTTTATCTCCTTCTGGAGAGACGTGATGTGCTGAGACATCTCCTTCACCAGGATGCTCTGCTCCTCCTCAAGGCGTCGAATTAGCATTGTCTGGTCAAAAACAGACCGTTTTAATCTCGGAGACCTTTAAATCACACAAAAATAAAAAAATTATGCAAGCTTTCAGCCAATACCGGGATCAAGAAATTCCTTCATCTACAGTTTAGAAATCACCTTCAACTATCATGCTGTAGATCACGTTCATGTTATTAACACACATCTTCCCACCGAACTTAAGTCGAGCCCCTCCGGCAGCAGCATCTTGACCTCCTTGTTGGGGTACTCAAGAAAAAGCATGGCCTCCAGCCCACTGCATTCAGCTTCTCGATCTGAGAGACAAAAACATACTCTAAAAACAATAATAAGGGCTTTATGTTACAATTATCATGTAATAGACTCAATTTCAGCGACTGATATGTGTGATCAATCCAGGGTATCTAGTATAACACTGTGTGACCTGCTGTTCCTTCATCAAATATGATAATCATATATCATTATAATGAAACAAAATACAATACTGTCTTTATGACCTAAGATTTTAGATGTGGCTTGCGCAGGGCACGGGGATGTCCTCGATTTTACCAGTAAGCTACCAGTACCAGTATTAGGCCTACAGTAACACATAGAGGAACGAATAAATGAATTTCGTGATAAGTGAACGAAAGACTCGGAAGGTAAAGTAATTATTTATGTTCCCTGTAAATTATTTTTGACTGCATTATAATGATTTCTTAATTCAGAGTATGATCAAGATTGCGTAGGTGGATGTGTTTGGGGAATTTGCCTGTTAAAAGTATAATATTTAAAGCAACTTAAATGAATGAAATGACTCAAAAAAGATTCGTTCATTTTGATGAATGAGATCGAACATGAGAGCCAGTAAAATGATCCGAACTTCCCATCACTCACTCGGCTGACAGCTGCCCTGATTGCTGCCTCGCGCTAGGAAATAAATAAATAATTGTTATAAATATAAAACGTCACTAAAGACCTATCATTTTCACAATCATTAATGTTAAAATATATTTGTCAGGGACCCCCCAAAATCCAAAAATAAATTCTTATGGAGGGTCCGGGACCCCCCTCATTTCAAACCCTGCTTACAGCACCATAACTAACTAATTTTCACGATGCAACCGACACTGATGTAAAAAAAAAGATAGGTAGGCTTTTGATAGCAACTTAGTCTTAGTTTGGTGCTTCGAAGGAATCAAAAATTCACATAACACAAGCTGGAAATACTTGAAATATGAACGTCGACCGCAATAATAGGAAAAGGGCGCAATTCTGGGATGTAGCCTGCATGAGGAAGTAGGCCTATGACGCGTCGCAGCTATGGCAACATAATTTTCTGGATATTAATTATTTGAGCGTCTTTATCTCTACATTTGTTTGCTACGTGTTGTTTGGGTATGCATATCTGGCCAGGTTTAATGGGCTAAATAAGCAAAGACCATACTGACAAAATATTTTTTTTGTTTTAGTTTGCATAATAAAAAGAAGCCTAATAAGCCTACATTTTATGAGAACAGGAGTAGCCTAGGCCTAGAAATATAATATCAGTTTAACAATATTTAATATTGTTACCAACAAAACTATGGAAGCTTATGTGTAGCAATATTCAATTTGAAATGCAAAATGACAGTGCAATATGTAAAATGGCAATGCATTTCTGATTTTAAATTTTAATTTTCCCATCATTTGTGCAACGTTTGGTGAAATGAAAATTCAATTATAAAATTTACATTTGCCATTTCATACACTAAATTAAATACATAATTTAACGCTTTATAAGCTGCAAAATTAAAATTAAAATGTATTACAGAAATGATTAGATATGTTTAACATGTTCAAGCAAAAACTGTGGCAAAATTGTAATTTAAATGTTATTTTTTCTTAATTGCATTTACACTCACAGTTAAGACACTTGCAATTGCATTTCCATTAAGTGTCCCGCAATGAATGCAGCAAAATTCAATGTGCAATTTGAAAATGCATTCTGAGCCGATCACGTGCCCGCCCCGTCCTGTCAATCACTGCGTGAAGTTGGCCCCGCCCCCAACCCAATGCAAAACGTCGGCAAAATAGGCCACATAACATTCACCCAAAATAGACTCATGTTTGTTCTAATTTGCGCCGATAAACGTTTATTTTGTGCTGCTTCGGTTTCTTAAATATTAAAATATTATTTATTGGTCATTCTGAGGTCACTCAGCCCCCCTACCTGCTCCACATTGACCCAAAATAGTCTTGTTTGTGCCGGTTAAAGTTTCGTGTGCTGCTTCGTTGTTTAACCTGCTCCACATTCACCCCAAAAAAGGCTAGGTCGATGAATTTGACCCGTCAGATTCCGTGACCATGTACATATGTATTAATACCTTATCAATATGCTTTATAAAATAGAAAGGGACTCGCATATTTCTGCCTCATATTTTATAATTATACAACTGAATAAACAGAGATGGTCACACATCACATTCGTCACTTTATTGAACATTACAGTCAGTTATAAATAAATAAAGAGCGGTCACATTTATTTTTCGGTAGCTATTAATACCGAATACCAATGGAGCTTTGTCATATTATGTGATCACAGGGTAATAAGCCTATGCATTTGTAAGGAAAAACTATAGGATCTCCAACATTATTGGGTATTACAGTTAATAGTAGGCTAATAGAGCGCGGGATCGTGACGTCAGCGCGTCACAGTCACGCAAGGGCAAGGCATTGTGGGACTTTAGGACACGGAGGTTACGGGAGAACTTGAAGCGTAGAGTAGCAGTAATATTAGTATTTGCGGTAGTATATTGGTATATTTTAGAAGTAGGCTAATTCAGTTTAGAAAAACGACAGAATGGTGAACGCATGTTGCATTGTAAACTGTCATAATCACGATTTTTCAGCTTTCCCGCTTGGAAGAAAAACAATGGAAATCAAGTCGCAGAGCTAACAAAGAGGCGTCGTATGGCATGGGTAGCGGCTGTAAGACGGACAAACATCACCTTCACCAACATTTCCCGACACATGTTTGTGTGTTCACGGCATTTTCACACAGGCAAGTTATCATTACAACACCAACTGTTATGTGGTTACCGCTAGCTGCCCATAAAAACTTATTTTTGTAGCTAACGTTATGCAGCCAGCACTCGGTTGTGCAAAGTTAGCTAGTTAAACTAGTTACAACCCAACAACCGTACAAGGTAGGGCTGTAACCATAGACAGTATATGAAGGCTGTAACTATAACTAGTTTAGCTTAGTTGAGTTTAATTTTATAGTTATGCAGCCAGCTAACTTAATGTTAGTTGTGCAAATTTAGCTAACAACGTTAGTTAAAACTAGTAACAACACAACAACCGTAACATTAACTTAAATTACGAAAGAGTAACTAGATAACTTTGCAAAACTAAGTTAGCTGGCTGCATAGCTATAAAATTAAGCTATAAAGGAAGGAATCTCTATAACGTATGTATCTGTTACATTATGTATCTGTAACCGTTCATCCGATCAACTTTACGATTGAGTGTGGAGTTATGTGGATGAGCAGGTATTCAGACAACTGCAAGCACAGACTAAGAAATTCTGTTTTGTTTTTTCAGGCAAACCAGCCTATGAAATGCTGGAGTGTCATCCCGACTGGGTACCGTCATTACACCTTGGCCACACAGAAGTCAAAACAACACACACACAGCGTTTTAACCGGAGGACGAAGAGACAGCAAGCTGCACAGAGGTCACAGGAGGATGAAGCTGCACAGAGGTCACAGGAGGATGAAGCTGCACAGAGGTCACAGGAGGATGAAGCTGCACAGAGGTCACAGGAGGATGAAGCTGCACAGAGGTCACAGGAGGATGAAGCTGCACAGAGGTCACAGGAGGATGAAGCTGCACAGAGGTCACAGGAGGATGAAGCTGCACAGAGGTCACAGGAGGATGAGGCTGCACAGAGGTCACAGGAGGATGAGGCTGCACAGAGGTCACAGGAGGATGAAGCTGCACAGAGGTCACAGGAGGATGAAGCTGCACAGAGGTCACAGGAGGATGAGGCTGCACAGAGGTCACAGGAGGATGAGGCTGCACAGAGGTCACAGGAGGATGAGGCTGCACAGAGGTCACAGGAGGATGAGGCTGCACAGAGGTCACAGGAGGATGAGGCTGCACAGAGGAGGTCACAGGAGGATGAGGCTGCACAGAGGTCACAGGAGGATGAGGCTGCACAGAGGTCACAGGAGGATGAGGCTGCACAGAGGTCACAGGAGGATGAAGCTGCACAGAGGTCACAGGAGGATGAAGCTGCACAGAGGTCACAGGAGGATGAAGCTACACAGAGGTCACAGGAGGATGAAGCTGCACAGAGGTCACAGGAGGATGAAGCTGCACAGAGGTCACAGGAGGATGAGGCTGCACAGAGGTCACAGGAGGATGAAGCTGCACAGAGGTCACAGGAGGATGAAGCTGCACAGAGGTCACAGGAGGATAACAACAGAGAACAACAGGAATGCAGTTTTTGTAGCCACAGGCGTGCTGAAATTAACCGCTTGCTGAAGGAGAACAGGATACTGAAGAAAGAGCTCTCCCAAAAGAAGATGGATGAGCATTTCTTTAAAGATGATGATGTGAAGGTAAAGTACTACACTGGGCTTCCATGTTTTGCTGTTTTGATGGGCGTTCTGCAGCAGCTTCTCCCTTTGCCTGCCACAGACTGTCCGAAAACTTTCGCCTTTTCAGATGCTCGTCTTAACTCTGATGCGCCTGAGGCTGAATCTGCCAATCCAGCACATTGCACACATCTTCTGCATAGACCGAAAGACTGTTTCCACCACGTTCAGAGACACCATAGCTACAATGTTTACACACCTTAGCCCTTTGGTGCACTGGCCTGAGCGACATTGCTTGCAAGGTAGTATGCCACATCAGTTTGTTGAGGCTTTTGGCAGTCGTGTTTCAGTTATTGTGGACTGCTTTGAAATTAACATTGAGAGAGCATCAAATCTGAAAGCTAGAGCACAGACATTTTCTCATTACAAACACAGGCACACCCTTAAGTATCTTATTGGCATTACACCACAGGGAGCTATCTCTTTCATTTCCAAAGGATGGGGAGGTCGTGTCAGTGACAAGCATGTGACTGAGAACAGTGGCCTTCTAAATAAATTATTACCCGGAGACTTGGTGTTGGCGGATCGGGGATTTGACATCAGGGACAGCGTCGGATTTATGTGTGCAGAAGTGAAAGTCCCTGCATTCACAAGAGGACGCTGCCAGTTGGATGCAAAAGATGTTGAGGAGACAAGGCAGATAGCTCACCTCAGGGTCCATGTGGAGAGGGTGATTGGATGTGTACGCAACAAGTACACCATACTAAGTGAGACAATACCTGTGAGCATGGTGCTCCCATGTGAAGACGAGGACATTATTTTCCTTGACAAGATTGTGACTGTGTGCTGTGCCTTGACTAATATGTGCCCTAGTGTTGTCATGAAACCATAAAACATGCCATAAACCTTATGAACTGCATATGTTAATAAAGTTAACCATGTGTTATTAAAGTTAATAGTTATTTAGCCTACCCCACATAACTTCACCTTCAAACGGCTTCATGTTTAACTGCTTCTTTTTTCTCTATTTTATTTTTTCTTATTCTTTACAGTGTCTTGTTTTTTTTATTGTATTGCCTCCTTGAAATGTATTTTAACTGTTTTAATTCAAGGTGTCCTTGAGTGCTAAGAAAGGCGCCCACAAATAAAATGTATTATTATTATTATTATTATTATAAATGATGGAATAAATGATGGAAAACTATGTCAATTCTAAATCTTTTTATTTGTGTCACATAACATGAACTTAGTGCACTGCTGAAGTAAATATGGTAAGTAAATAAGTAATTATAACAGGACCTGCACGGTAACAATGTAGTGCAAATATAACAGGTAAAATAAATAACAACTTGAGCTTAGTGCAATGCTGAAGTAAATATGGTAAGTAAATAAGTAATTATAACAGGACCTGCACAGTAACAATGTAGTGCAAATATAACAGTATATAACTTCAAGAAATGACAACATGTCATAATAAAAAAGGCACTATGTACAAACTATTCACAATCTATTGAACAACGAAGTGTTTGTTCAGTATTCAATCAGTTCTGTGTGCATGAGGCACAGAGCCACGGCTCACTAGCTGAAGGGGCCTGACTGAGTCCGACGCAGCTGAGGTGGAACCACTTTATTGCACAGTTTTCATTTTCGCAAGCCACCATGTCGTCCTGGTCTTCAGGGCCTCTGCAAACGCACCAGAGTTGGTTTGTATTCTGCAGTGTCTGTGTTCTTGCCCTTTTTGTGTGAGCTTGCTGTAACACGGTTGAAGGATGCGGAGTTGTGGAGGCTGCTCGGGTGTAGTGGCAAGCCACAAGCTCAGGTAGAGAAACCTTGAGGAAAAACTCCCGTGCCTTTGTCAGAAGTGTTGTCCAGAACTCCACATCTGGTAAGATCCGAACCACAGCACAGTCTCGCTGCGTCCACACAACAAAGTCACAAAACCCTGACTCAGTGACGAAAATCTGAGTTTGCACCTGACTGTAGTACTTGTGTGTCTTCTTCAAGTTTAACTTCCCATCAGTTAGCTGAAGACAAAAGTCGCTGTCATCTGTACAGGCCTGCAGGATGGAGTTGTTTTGGTGCTTATATGTGCATTTGATTTCCAGACAGCCTTTCCCACAACATGTGCAGTGAATGAGCCCATCAGGTGATGCCCCAACCTCCGGAAATGATGGATTTATGATAAACCCACATTGCTCCACTTTCTGGTGGGAAGCTGTCAGTGTGATATAGGTCTGCCTTGCTTCTTCCTCATGGTCTATCCCCCATCTGATGGCAGCTGTGGATGCTGTTTTTCTGGGGCAGCACACCCTCCTCACAGTTGACAAAGCTGGTCTGGCAACACTGGTGGACACAACGGCATGGATGTTGGAAGCTGTTATTCTTCCTGCTCTTGATGTGTACCAGGCAGGGGATCGATGCTGCTGTCTTGTCTGAGCTTCCACCGCAACCACCTGTGCCTCTGTTACCGCTGCCATGTGTGTGAGGCCCTCACAATGCTGCTGCAGGACAGACAGTTCACATCCATCCTTCCCCGGGTCACGAAGGTGCTGTAGGGACTTTGGGACTACACATGGCTTAACAGGGTCTGCATAATTTTGGTAGTAGCCCTCCATTCCAGAAAGGCAAACAGCCTTACTTTTAGTATATAAAATTTCAAGTAGAGGTGACAAGTCTGAAAGTGTTGTTGTGTGTCCACACGGACTTGTGCAGCCAATACGAGTCCGTATCCCTGGCATTGTGCTCTCTCCACTGATGCACTTGTCGAGCGCCCTCTTCTTAGCTGCGCCAGAGGAGAAGTCAATCTTGTAGCCCACCTCTGCTTGGACCTTGTCCACACTACTTGGCATCATCCAGTAGGCTGGAACATCAGTGACTGTCTTGGTACCCCGTATCAATCTTAAACAGGAGGGCCCCGACATGTGTGCAAGACTCCGCTATGCCAGCCATGCATGTGCAGTGTGCACACTCCACTTGCCCACTGGTATTGAGGATCACCCATGGCTTGAGTGGAGGTTCATTGAGGCGTTGAGAGTGCAAAACCTAAGACATAAATAACACTGATAAGCATAAAATGAATTATATGTATGTATATGTATGTATATATATATATAGCCTATATATATATATATTAAAATAGCCTTCACTTAACATTTACACACCAGTGAAAAATTCAGTTAAACACAGTTGTAAATTGCTTGTTCAGATCAGTCGACCACTCTTTGTGTTCGTACGGATCGAGCCCGTTAATTGCCTTTATTTTCTCTAAGTATCGCTCCTTTGCTTCCTTGTTCAGCTTCTCTCGGTAGATAACCTTGAGCTTGATCTTCGCACGGTCCATGTGTGTTTGTTTACGTTTTTTCTTCTACTCTAGACAACCTCGTTTGGAAAACTAAGAATTACCGCCACCAGCTGCCTCTTGGAGTTACAACAGCCGTGTCCTAAAAGATGGCCGCCGCTACTCAGAATGCACTGCGCTATGACGTATTGCCCATTCTCTATAAGAATAAAGATAAGCATGTATCAGACAATGACAATATTTTATACAAAACGAAACCATCAACACAGTCCAGCATCAGACAACAGCAGCGCAGCAGAATGTTGACGCTTGATAAGGCAGGACATTCTCCCAGACCCAGACGGTCCAACATCGTACTGGTTCTATCACCTGCAGACGCATAATATTCTTCAGAAACACTACCATTTCTCTGTCCACGCTCCACTTCATCTGCTAGTGAATTTAACGCTCGTATCAGCTCTGACGCCGCCGTCTTTCCTTCCAACACCTCAAAATACGCACCAAAGCCTAATTTTACCTGTTGCCGAGCCACGCCTTGACGCCTTCACGCAGTGATTGACAGGGCGGGACGGGCACGTGATCGGCTCAGAATGCATTTTCAAATTGCACATTGAATTTTGCTACATTCATTGCGGGACACTTAATGGAAATGCAATCGCAAGTGTCTTAACTGTGAGTGTAAATGCAATTAAGAAAAAATAACATTTAAATTACAATTTTGCCACAGTTTTTGCTTGAACATGTTAAACATATCTAATCATTTCTGTAATACATTTTAATTTTAATTTTGCAACTTATAAAGCGTTAAAATGTATTCAATTTACATATTCAAACTAGTGTATGAAATGGCAAATGTAAATTATATAATTGAATTTTCATTTTCATTTTGCACCAAACGTTGCACAAATGTATGGGGAAATTAAAATTTAAAATCAGAAATGCATTGCCATTTTACATATTGCACTGTCATTTTGCATATTACATTTCAAATTGAATATTGCTACACATAAGCTTCCATACTAAACAGTTATTTTTGGATATTTAAATTCCATGGCCCTATGGGCCAACTTGATTCTGAGCTGAAATTAATTATAGGCCCATCACACGATTTTGGTTAATCAAAATAGTCCTCTAACGCCATGGAAATGAATTATTTTGAAATGAGCAAACAAAATAACAATAATTAATTGAGTGAGACCTGAGGTAGGCCTAGTCCGTGTGTCCCCCACGGATGAACCGGTGATCGCATAGGCCTATAGATTCTCTTTTAGCCTAGGCTACTGAAAGAAATGGCTGCAAAACATGATCAAACTGGATTTTATTATGGCAGGCATAATGTCATATTAATTACATTATAAACCCAGTCGACATGAAGCCTTTAGGTTTCTAAATGAGCAGACAACACAATGTCCAGATAGGCCTACCAGATCAGTAACTTGGGGGATCTGTGTGTCGACAACGGACGGTTCCATCACAGAACTTCGGCCAGGCTGATCAAAAGAAGGCTATGGCAAACTTGATCGAACTGAATTAACGACCAGCACAATGCGATAGCAATGGAATGCACTGACATTGTAACACAGTCGACCCGAAGTCTTCACATTTCTAAATGAGCAAACAAACAACACGGGTTAGAAAAGGGGTACCCCAGGGGTAATATCCGGGTTTTTAAAAACCGGGATATGAGCATATCCGGGTTTTTGTCGGTGTTTACATGGCCGTGCGCGACCGGGTTATTGCTAATATCCCGGTTTTGAACGGGTTATTGGCTGCATGTAAACGTAGTCATTGACTTGCGTTGGAGTTATCCGTGGTCTCAGCACAGAATTTGGGGCGATTCCATGATGGCTCCACAGATTTTGAGTTAAGGGCCCGTGGACTTTACACAGAATCCTGTGAGACCAGGTTGATATAAGGCTAGAATGGTATTAATGTGCAAAAGAAGGCAATCTTATCTTGGTAAAAAAAAAAAAAATTCATAAAATTGCAATCTAGATGTTTTCTTTGGCCTACACAAGAAAAAGAAAATGGAAAAAATATAGGGACAAATTAATTAAGTTCTTATACCTGTCCTGCCCTGAGCACTAGCTCTCATTCTAATCCTGTAAGTCTTCAATACTTCTATAAAGTATAAAATACCCTATTCAAACACTAAGTCTTAAACAAAAATTAAATGAATAATATCACCTCTGTATTTAATTACTGTTTGTCTGTGTTGAGCGCACAATATTTGAACAAAAAGGTTTCAATAAGCGCCACCTGCTTGTGATACCTTCAAATGTAAGCACAACAAAAGTCCACGTTGTTCTCTAAAGACAGATATTGATTAACCTGCACTGATTGCTTAGCTCCATTTTCCGACACAAATGTTAATGATTTCATGTTAGAGCTAGAATGACCACTAATGTGTTTATTTACAAAAAGGCATGAGCGAAGAAAAACAAGGCAATTTAAATATTTCTATAAGCTCTACAAAAAAGGATAAAATAGATCGGCTGAATAAGCTGATCTATGGCATGTTAAATGGTGGTAGCCTAGTCTATGAACAGTAGCTAAACCCCCCTAAGCCCACAGAAATGGTTAGACCCAAGCCTTCAGCAGCCAATGACACTGACCCGTTCAAACTGATTTTAACTCGTATTTCACGCGTCCTTTTCGCCTGGTTGGAAACTTCACACACGTTTGTACTGCCTGTTTGGGTTATCTGTTTACACGTCAAAAGCGTGCGTTTTGTCCTAGTCAAAACACAACGCCCATTTTTGTTATTATAAACGCGCGTTTTAAAGGGGTCATGACATGTTTTTTTCTTTTCTTTTATTATGTTCCCTTATGTGCAATTATAGTATTACTATAGTTTTTTGGACAAAAAAACATTTAAAATTGAGTGATTTTTTATGACCTTTTCCCACCCTGTTTCTCATGCTCTGATTCAAACAGTCTGTTTTGGGGGTGTTTCCCCTTTAAGAGTTCAGTGTTAACGCCCACTGTTATGATTGGTTAACGTCAGTGCCTATGCATCAATTGTTAACGCCCAATGTCAAAGCGTGCGGATTTTGCGGAGCTGTGTTTACCGTTACCATAGTAACGGGTGATGCGTGCGAGGCGATGACGATTGCAATGATGTTTGAGTCGGAATCAGAGGAAATGAACCATCAACACAACTAAGAATGCATCAGCCCGTCCACATAGAAAGTGTGAAACTATTTTGTCAGTTTGACAGCCTACATCTTTTAATAGCCTACGGGGCATGATAGTCGAGTCCCAAAATAGATAAATAGCCCTGGATAAGATGCAGTAGGCATTTTTGAGGAAAAGTACTTCAAGTGTTGTTTCTATATGATTTTTAGGTGCTGAATCCATTTCTGCCGTATAACAAGTTGTAAACATCACTGTTTTGGCATAAACAATAAAAACAAAATGGCTGCCAAAAAAAAAAAAAAACGTTTTAATGCATTTATTGCAGTATAAACATTAAACATTAGAACTAAACTATGCATTCTCAGAATATTTAAACATGTAAACAATGAAAAAACAACATTAACATGAAAGGGACAGTTTTTAATGACTGCTGGAATTATGCCAAGGTACCAAGGTACACTGGGAAGCATATATCAGTGGAAATATGCAATTATGCCCAGCCCGAAGGGGGGGACTTGGAATACACATGACCCCAGGGGGCTGCATATTGAGAATCACTGGGGTGTCCAGCCGCAGGTGGAATATTTCAAACCCAGGGGTGGCAAGGTGGCTTGCCGAGGGAAAGACACATGCTCAGAGAGGCTTACAGTGGACTACACTTCGTGGGGGTCGTCCAGAGGCCGTGTTAGGTGTCGCCCAGCCTGCAGCTCTACAGATGTCTGTTAGCGAGGCGCCATGCGCTAGAGCCCAAGAGGATGCCACACTCCAGGTGGAGTGGGCCGTCACACCAAGGGGGCGTGGTCGACCTTGCTGCTGGTAAGCCAAAGCAATGGCGTCCACTATCCAGTTAGACAACCGTTGCTTGGAGAGAGCCTTTCCCTTCAGCTTCCCACCATGACAGACAAAGAGCTGGTCTGAAGTCCTGAAACACTGCGTTCTGTCTATGAAAGCATGGAGGGTGCGTACTGGACAGAGCAGTGCCAAGGCTGGGTCTGCCTCCTCCAAGGGCAGCGCTTGCAGGTTCACCACCTGGTCTCGAAAGGGTGTGGTGGGAACCTTGGGCACATATCTAGGCCGGGGTCTCAGGATCACGTAAGAGTTAGCCGGTCCAAATTCCAGGCACGCTTCGTCAACCGAAAATGCCTGCAGGTCCCCTACCCTCTTGATGGAGGCCAATGCAACCAGGAGCACTGTCTTCATTGACAGGAACTTAAGCTCCACTGATTGCAGAGGCTCAAAGGGAGCACTCTGCAGAGCAGTTAAAACCACTGAGAGGTCCCAAGAGGGAACGAGAGGAGGGTGAGGAGGATTCAGTCTCCTCGCTCCTCTCAGGAAACTGATGATCAGGTCGTGCTTTCCAATGGACTTACCATCAACTGCATCATGATGATGTGTGGCAATGGCGGCACCATACACTTTCAGGGTGGAGGGAGACAGCCTTCGCTCCAACCCTTCTTGCAGGAAGGAAAGCACGACACTGATCTGGCCTTTCATGGGTTCTTGAAGTTTAGAAGAACACCAGTTGACGAAGAGGTTCCACTTCAACGCATAGGCATGTCTCGTGGACGATGCTCTAGCGGAAGTGATGGTAGCCACCACCGCTGGTGGTAGGGTACTCAAACCTGCCTCGTCCCATCCAGGAACCACACATGGAGGTTTCAAAGATCGGGACGAGGGTGCCATAGGGTGCCCCGTCCCTGAGAAAGCAGGTTCTTTCTCAGAGGAATTGGCCAGGGAGGTGCTGTCGCGAGGAGTACTAGTTCTTGGAACCAGGTTCGGTTGTGCCAATATGGGGCAACCAAAATTACCTGCTCCTCGTCCTCCCTGATCTTGCGCAAAGTCTGCGCAAGAAGGCTTACTGGGGTGTAACAACATTGGCTATCGAATCATTCGTCGTTGGTTTGAATTAACAAATTCAAATACTCTGTGTTGCTAAAAACATTTCTTCCTGAATACAAAAGCTGGTGCACTTTGAACTCGTGAGTGCAAATCATGCTTCGGCTCCAGCTAGTCGGCGACAAATGGACTTTTACGACACTAATTGCACCTCAGAGACATTCCAAACCCCCTTCCCCTCTCTGGACCACAGAGAGATAACGAAACTTCCTCCTGCTATAGGATAACACTTTACAACACCCCCTGGGAGACTGAGGAGTCATCCCACACACATACATGCATACACACACACACACACACACACACCTTTGTATTAGAACTTAGAAATATCATTTTCATATAAGTACAATGCCATTATGCATGTGTGATTTAGTTTTGCTTTATAATAGAGGTGTAGTTTTCTAATGTGTAATCTGGAATCAGCATTCAAGATTGTCTGGCAATTGCCTTTCCCCCCACTTTGTTTTTATTGCCCTAATGGAATGTCAAGCAAACTGAGATTCTGGCAGAGGAGCAAAATTAAAGTGTTCATCTTAGATATTTTATATGTATAACCATTGAAGAAATATGTAAACCTGAATGTAATTTCTCTTTTATTGATTGTTCTTCTCTGTGATGGGTTTTTGTATTCTTGTAAACCGTAAAGGAATAATGTTTCAGATGTGCACACTGTTGCAATCATAGATATGCCATGTGGATCTTTCTAAAGTCCAATCTTCAATTCCCACTTATCAATGTACATCACATGTTGGGTTCATTTTATTCCTTGGTTGTTAGTTTAACCTTTAAGCTTATTTTTACAGAATAAGAATCGATCTCCGTGTACCTTCGAAACATATCTAATTCGGTATTCACGTAAAGCTCTCCTTGTACTGAAACCAAATATATGCATCAGGATCTGGTAAAATGTATGATACTATTTTTACCATCGTTAGAGTATAACTGATCACATAATAACGCTGCCATAAAACATGCAAATTAAACTGAAGAACTGAGACAAAGAAAGTTTCTTCCCGCTTGGAATGTCACGTTCCAATTGGCCTAAGCCAAGGGAGGAGTTGAAATTTCTGTACCCTAGAAAAGCGGTTACACTCCGCGTTCAGTTCTGTTCTGTATTTTTCTTTCGTCTTGTTTGTTCGAGCACTTTTACGAACCCTCTTCGCCAGCGAGAAGATCCATATGGCTCCCTAAGGGAGCATTCTCCGTTCTCTTTTATTTTCTTTAAGTCTTTTCTTTATTTTCGTATTCGGACTCAGCGAAGCAAACGCAGCAAGCAACGTCAACCCAAAGAAAAAGACTCTTTTGAAAATCCCGCGGCCGCGCTCAACCGAAGCAAGCCCTGCTTCCTTAAAGAAACACACGCACGCTGCTCTTAGGACACACGCACGAACTCGGCGTTCTTCAACAAAGAGAACCATTTTGCAAGATAAGTTTATTGAACTTTTAATGTGATTTGATTCCTTGTTGTCTCTCAAGGTTACCCTGCCTGTGACTTTGCCTAACTGTGATCGATCTTTGATCGCACATGTTAGTTTCACTTTCTCTCATCTCTCTCTCTCTCTCATTTTCGTTATGCGTTTAGTCTTGTATTTGTTTACGTGTTCTGTATATACATACCTATTTACTCTGTGTGAATCGTAGTTATGTATTCATTAGTTCAATTATTAAATTCCATATATTCCTGATTGTCTCAATGCTCATTTACGAAGTCAATGATTTGTTGATCTTATAAGCTACAGAGCTGATTTGTTACTTTTAAGTAACCTAATTTTATAAGAACAGGAGAGTTGTTTTCATGGCCAGAAAATAGCTTTCTTTGAATTATAAGAAAGAGATCATTTTGTTGAGAAGTTGATGGAATTAATTTCACGACCAGTTTGCGGGACAAACAACTGTTTAATTAATACATTAATTTTCCTTAAAAATTATTCTGATTAATTGATCTGAAAGAGGGACCTTTTTGTATATTAATGATTAAATTATAATTCATTGTAATTGAATATTGATGTATACGAATGGGTCTAAATTTCAGCTTCAATAGTTTATTAATATTGTAAGAATATAGATGAATCAACCCGATTCATAATTTTGATTCCCTATAATCATTTGAGCTAAGTCATATTCCTTACAGGGGGAAACGCATACTTGCAGAGGCCCCGCGGCCAGCTGTGCGCCAGTGCATCCGTGCCGAGCGTGCCCTCAGTCAGAGAATAAAACAGGTCGCAGTGGGACGAGTCGTGGGAGGCAAACAGATCTACCTGTGCGTCCCCGAACTGATTCCAAATCAGCTGAACCAACTGGGGATGGAGTCTCCATTCTCCAGCGAGAGGCCGAAACCGAGACAGATCGGCTGCACGGTTCAGGTCTCCCGGGATATAAATGGCTCGAAGCGACTTCAGATGCTTCTGACTCCATATGAGGAGGTGGCGGGCGAGTTGCGACATACGGCGGGAGCTCAGTCCATTGCACATGGCGCCCCAGCCCATTGTGGAGGCATCTGTTGATACAACAACATGCCAGGAAACTCGTTCTATGGGCACTCCAGCCCATAGAAAACTGAGGTTCGTCCATGGGGTGAAGGTCTGATGGCAGGTCGAAGTCACTGGGACTCGGAGCGTGCCGTGTTGCCATGCCCACCTCGGGACTTGATCGCGAAGCCAAAGCTGAAGCGGTCTCATATGAAGAAAACCGAGCGGCGTTACTGCGGCTGTGGATGCCATATGCCCCAGGAGCCTCTGAAATAGTTTCAGTGGAACCGCACTCTTGCCCTCGAACTGACGAAGGCAAGTTAGCAGTGACTGCACGCGCTCGCTCGTAAGCTGCGCGCACATGGCGACCGAGTCGATTTCCATACCGAGAAAAGAGATCCTCTGCACGGAGCAGAGTTTGCTCTTCTCCCAGTTGACCCGAAGGCCCAGACAAGCTAGGTGCCGGAGCACTAGGTCCCTGTGTTCGCAAACCTTGTCTCGAGAGTGAGCTAGGATCAGCCAGTCGTCGAGAGGAACAAGGGCTGCCTCGACAACCTTCGTGAAGACGCGAGGAGACAGGGCTAGCCCGAAAGGGAGAACCGCGTACTGGTATGCCTGCCCCTCGAATTATATATATATATATATACTGGTATGCCTCATTTGCATATGTAAACATGACATTTCAGAAAACTTGTAATACAAAAAATGTCTGTCTCTATGTAAGTGAAAAACTGGAAAGGTTTTATGGTGATATCTATAACTTAAAAATTTTACCCTATCCACCTGTAGTGTTTCGGCTGTGAATAATGCACCTATTGTTTCAATAACAATTACAAGAAAATGGGACCCTTATTTCAATGTTATACGGTGGATCCTTATTCAGGAGACATTGAACTTTCTAAAAATGTGGTATAACAACTTTTCCTCAAAAATGCCTACAGGGTTACACAATCTTGAAGATTCGGACCTGACTATGACGGTCATGAAAACAATAAGTAGGCTAAACTAAGTAAAAACACGGTAATTATTCATAATGAATTAAACTACAATTAACGTTTTAAAACGTTTAAAAGTTTTAAATAGCCTACATTACTTACAGTTTGCGTCGTCGTTGTGTAGCCCAGAATAGTCCACACGGCCTTATCTTGTACAAACGTTTTCTGGCAAAGCCAGCATCAAACTGCGATTGTTCTCAACTGTCACTCATCCTTGAAATGTGGAGAACACACGCTTAAATTAACACTGTCGTGACTGGGACGTCCGCGAAAAATAAACTGCATCCATCTTCCCCTGACGTCTGGATCTTTCAGCAGCGTATATTATTCAGACATGTTGTTTGTCCACAGCCAGGAACAGCACATCTGCGTGACATCGCAATCTTCTTGTAAACAGACCCACTCGCTGCACGTCGACTGAACACATGTGAAGCGCGTGACAGATGCGATGATGAAATGAGGCTGCCGCTGCGCTCAGTGTTGCCAGATTGGGACGGTGATTTCCAGCCCAAAAGCTCACCAAAACCCGCCCACTACAAGAAAAAAACGCCCAAAATTTGACTGCCAAAATAATATGATATAATTTCATTACCATGTCATTCAAGGTTGATAAGCACAATTTGTATCTCCTTAAAACAAAATAACAATGATAAAATAAAATATTTATATTAATAAAATAAATATTTTTTTCCCCAGGAAAACAGATCAAAACAGAGCAATAATAAAGGAGAATTAGCCAATATGACTAAAATGTCCAGCTGGACACTGTCAAAACGGCAATCAAGAAATGAACCGATGACTTTAACCCTCGGAAGTACACATTGCAGAACATAACGCAGAATTTAGCAGTCAAACTCATTCATCGTTGATTCAAACCTTTTTCAGCAGCTGTCAGGGTCGAGTATAGTGCAGTCTGGACGGTGTAAAAGTTGCCGATGTCTGGTAAGGTAGTGTGCACATGACCATGGACATATTTCACGTGCCATATTTGATTTCATTTCAAGTCATTCAACTGTGCTCTCCTCTCAGAGTTATAGTCACCATCGACATCTCCCACCATTTGTACGTTTTTAGAGTTGCTCACTATCTCACTCTTTACTGTGTAGATACAACTTACTGTTTAGTAGGCTAAATCACATTTTGTCATTAGCGATCACTGAATATACAGCTACAACTTATCGCGGTAATCGCGCTCAATCGCATCTGCCTGCTGATCACTGATTGGCTAAAAGTGCGTGCTTGTCGGTGATGTCAACACTAACGCCAGCTGACTCTGCATGGGCGTGTGTGTACTATAGGCTACAGTAATGTCATGATGACTGATTTTATGGACTACATGCACACTTTAGTTTAGTTTTTTAACCAATTAGACTTTAAAATGTAGATGTTTGAAAACCGCCGAACTGACCCCAAACCAGCCCAAATTTTGTCCACCCGCCCAAACCCTTTTTTACCCGCACAATCAAATTCAAAACCGCCCAATCTGGCAACACTGGCTGCGCTTGAAGCGTACGCTGGATGCGATCATATGCAAACGACTGCTACGTCAGTTTGTACCGTGACGTCACTTCATACCATGGATCCAGAACGAGCTGTATTTAGAGCTTGATTAAATAAATGATTCGGTTATAATGGGGAGGACGTCTTAAGCTATGAAACTTGCAGGACGTTTTAATGGTACAAAGACCTCTTATATACCAAAAGATCAAGGCAAATTTGGTTTCTCATGTCATGACCCCTTTAAATGGCAGATCACACGTCGAGGACGCGCGTTTTGACGCAAAAACCGCGCATTTGTGACCCGCGTTTTCCGTGACCACAAAGCGTTAAGAACGTGCGCTTGTTTGGCGGTCGAAACGTATGGAACGCCTAATGGGTCATATTTCGCCACTTTCCTACGTCGTTTTGTTAAAAAAAAACGCCGTAAAAAGCGCAGTTTAAACGGCCAGGACGCCGCTTTTTACGCCGCCGAAAAGCGAAACGCCTTAAAAAGCGCCGATGAATTGTGTAAACAACGGCGTATTTTTCGTCGGTTTGGAGGCGGCGAAAAAACCGACGCTCTATCCACCTTATTTTTAACGGAAATACGGACGCAGCCAGTTGACGGTATTTTGTGCGAGACTTCCGGTCAGGCACGTCCGGTCACTGGCGAGCGTTGTTCGTAACAACAAACTCATCGTTATGGCTTCGAGGAAGACCGGGATTGTTTGTGCAGTTAAAGGTTGTCATAATAACTGGCACAAAAGAAAGATTTACTTGGAGCAGGAGTGTTTTAATCATCGAATTATTGACATTTTAATAATCAGGCGCCCTATACGACCGGCGACACACTGGCTGCGTGGCGTTTCTGTTGCGTGGTATTTTCTATGTCTTTGCACACCAAAAACGTCTCTGACGAGGGGTTGCTGCTGCTAGGTGACATGATAAGCCTCATTGGTGATATATTCGACATATGGGGAGAGAGTTGTGGAAGGCACTTAATGTTAAACATAAATATATAGCAGCAAAGAAAACGTCGGCAGTATTGACGGCAAAATAGGTATATTTCATAATATTTCGTTCTGTATTGACAGGTGCAATATTTGAAAATCGATAATATATATATATATTTTTTTACATTTAGCCTATATCTGCATTTATGTCAAAACCTAAATTCAAACATCAAAATGTCATTTATTAATATGTATTCATATCAAAATGACATACAAACATATTTTCCTATTCTATTTTGCCTGGAAACGCTTCCGAAACGCTTGCGTGTCGCGTGAAAAATAGGCATCGATTCTATTTCTAGCATGCACGCGTTTTCCCAGTGCAAGTGTGCAAGCTCTAAATTAACCTGTTAACATGGGAGCCGAAATAATGGACACGCCACGCAGCCCATTTGAAGAAACGACCGTATGTTTGTTCTTTTCATTTCGTGAACACAAGACCTACAGAAGACCACCCGATACCAGAAAAGTGGCTGGGCTACGAAGTCTGAATAAAAACTCCAAGGAGAAACAAAATCATTATAGTAACCCCTGTATAAAATCTAGTCATCATGGCATGATCATCATGGCATTTATTTTGTATGATTTATAATTATTTATAGCCATCTACTTATTGCTATCATGTGCTTTGGTTGCATTCTGATGACATTATTAATACATTTGACATGACAAAATAGCCTACCTCCATAGATATATTAACTTAGTCCAGCGCTGGTTCGACCGTGTTTAGGGCGGTGCTGAAGGCGCCGGCGAAGTTTTGACAATCTGCCAGCTAGATGCATGAGTGTTTTCAACTAGGTCCAGTACCCGACCTGGGTGAGGCGGGGCTTTAGTTCTTTGTTGTATTCATCTGCTAAGGCATGTGTAACATTTTTCTGTCAACTCTGCATAATCCTTCGCAATCGATAGCCCAGAGAAGCGAGGAAACGGAAGTGCCGCACAAAAACCGGAAACTGGACCCATATTTACTTCCGCGTTCGAAAATAAGGTGAATATGCCCATGTAACGCCGCTTTTTACGGCGCACAGTGTCCCCAATGACAAGACGCGTAGTGTTAAAGTCCCTGTTAAGGCAATTCTAAAAAAAAAATCTAAACACATTAGAAATGTATTGATAAAACATATTACAAAGACTGTGAACTGTGAAGTACTGAATTGTGTGGAGTTAGACCGTTAAACAGTTTTTCACCATTGCTGTGTTCCGGATTTTTTGGGCGGGGCTAAAACGGGGGCTCGATGACGCACTGAAGCCCCTGAGCTCCTGGACACGCCCCTACTTGATGACGCATCGGAGCCCCTGACGCTGCCCCTCCCCTAACAATATGGCACATTCATTCACATCAGTTTGCCGATCGCGAGTTACTGTCAGTACTATTAGTTACTACAGCCTACAGTTTGTTAGCTAGCTATGCCTACGTCACGGAAATGAGTACTACCTGGATGCAATCACGTACAAAACAGATCGGTGTCCTTATTTCAATTTCCGAAAAACGGTCACATCAAGAAGAGGTGGATTCATTTTGTGAAGAGCCACCTTGATGGAGAGCTTAGGATCACCGCCAAAACCCGCCTCTGTAGTGATCATTTTACACAGGATAGTTTTATAAACTTTAGTCGGAGACAACTGGGATTCACTGATAATCCGCTGTTACTGGTGAATGGGGCCGAACCGATTATCTCCCGCCTTGGCCTTCATCCTCCCATCGCGCCGACAACTGGTGCCATCGTCGGCTGGCTTTCGTCAGCTTTCCCCTGCGAGTGGGCGTGGTTTCAGCGCAGCCAGTGGACACGCCCCCAGCGTTTGAGAGCAGAGAATACTGCTCATTTTTGCAAGATTTTGATAGCTTATTTTATGTACTTGCCGGCTTTTTTTATCATTCAAATTTGGCTGGGTGGCTAATAACACCTTTTTCTGTGGTGTGACAAACTCAGAAAACATACTTAATTTTGACTTTACAGGGACTTTAAATGATAATGATCTCCACCCTGTCTTTTCCAAAGCCAATAAATTTGAACTGGTATCACCCAAACCAGGGCTCTCAAGTGTCACGCATTGAGCGTGACAGTCACTCATTTCGGTCTTTTTTCACGCACTCCCGCCACACATTGTATTTCTCACGCAGAAAAAACTATTTATAATATATTTAATATGCTGCAGCGCCCAACATTACTCTGGCCGCGCCGCTCTCACTGTGGAACCGGCAGGAATCAAGCGCGTCTCCCCTGTAGCTCTTAGTCGAGCCTGCCACTCATCAGCCAATCAATAAAAGAAAGGGGCTACACAATAGCCAATCAGAAAATAGCACTATTGTATCTGGGTAAGATTTAACGCAACAACCAATGAAAAAAAAAAAGCATATCCTGGAATTGTTCACTTGATTCTGCTACAGCGTCTTCCTAAGTTTCGTTCACCCATAGAGGAAACCACTCCGAGCTCCGAGCATCACCTAGAGCACAGAGTAAGTCATGATCTCCTGTTTTAATGTTACAACAAATTCACAACTTGTTTGACACAAACAGTGACAACTTGACCGCTGTTAGAGAATTTTTCCCAGATAATTAGCATCAGTTTTTCATGAGTCTTACAGCCTGTTCACTGACAACACCTGCTCAGAACAAGTAGTCTAGGCCTAGTCATATTTTCGTTATCACACGATGACTGACATATTGTCACATTATAAACATCTCTCTCCAAATAGGCTTAATAATTTTATT
Source organism: Rutilus rutilus (assembly GCF_951802725.1). Taxonomy (NCBI): domain Eukaryota; kingdom Metazoa; phylum Chordata; class Actinopteri; order Cypriniformes; family Leuciscidae; genus Rutilus; species Rutilus rutilus. The sequence continues at coordinate 78,406,579 of NC_140209.1, forward strand.
AGCACTAAATAAATGAAAGTGTATTGCATAGTCGATGTTATACAGGCCAAAAGTTTGGAAACATTACTATTTTTAATGTTTTTGAAAGAAGTCTCTTCTGCTCATCAAGCCTGCATTTATTTGATCAAAAATACAGAAAAAAACGTAATATTGTGATATATTATTACAATTTAAAATAATTGGTTTTCAATTTATTACAGTTTAAATTATCATTTATTTCTGTGATGTTCAGCATCATTACTCCAGTCTTCAGTGTCACACGTGACATCCAGTCTATCACATGATCCTTCAGAAATCACTCTAATATTCTGATTTATTATGAGTGTTGGACACAGTTCTGCTGCCTAATATATCTGATGAATAAAAGGTTAAAAAGAACTGCATTATTCATAATGAAAATATATTTTCTAATAATATAAATCTTCTTTACTATCACTTTTTTATCAATTTAACACATCCTTGCTGAATAAAAGTATTGATTTATTTCAAAAAAAGAAAGAAAAAAAAATTACTGACCCCACATTACTGACCAGTAGTGCATATTGTTGTTACAGAAGATTTCTATTTTTAAAACATTTGCTTCTTTTTTTTTATTTTTATTTTTTTACTTTTTATTCATCAAAGTATCCTAAAAAGTATCACAGGTTATGAAAAAATATTAAGCAGCAGAACTTTTTCCAGCTTTGATAATGAATCATCATATTAGAGTGATTTCTAAAGGATCATGTGATAGACTGGAGTAATGATCCTGAAAATTCAGCTTTGATCACAGGAATAAATGATAATTTAAAGTATAATAAATTGAAAACCAATTATTTTAAATTGTAATAATCATCACAATATTACATTTTTTTTCTGTATTTTTGATCAAATAAATGCAGGCTTGATGAGCAGAAGAAACTTCTTTCAAAAACATTAAAAATAGTAATGAAACTGAGGTAGATGGTCTAGCTCACTGCTAACGTTATACCACCTTGTAAGGCAAGCATATTTTATTTATCATTATAATTAGGGCTGTGTTGAAAAAATCGATTCACCAATTCTGAATCGATTTTCATATTAATTTCTAAAGATCGATCCGTAACTCAGAGGATCGATTTAATGATAGGCCTACATTTTCCCCGTGAACTTTAACTTGCCGCGTCATTGAGTTCACGCATGCGCGCTAGGTGGAAGGACATTAAAACAACGAACATGGCGGTCAGTAACGTTAAGCAAGCGGTTGCTATGAAAACTCCAGAAACGCTCAAAGCTGCGATCTGGCACCATTTCGGGTTCAGAAGCAATGCAGAGAACGAGCTTGACTAAAGCGAAGCCTGCCCCGGCCGCGCGCGCGCTCACCTTCACCGTCTTCAAACAACACGAGCGCTGTCTTGCTCTCTCTCTCCCTCGCGCATATTAATCAAAATAAATTGACACGATGGTGTCGAAAAAAAAAACTATCCAGTGATGAAATGTTTTCTGTGTTGTCAAATCTTGTGTGATATCCTAAACTGCCAAGATAATTACACAACGCGTGCCGCACACGTCCGATTCGCGAACTAATGATTCCTTTGAACCGATTCAATTTAATGAATGGTTTAAACAACTGATCTGTCCAACACTGAACTCACGAGACGTCTGAATTGGTGTATAAAAAAATCTGTAACACTTTACAATAATGTTCTATTTATTAAACCATTTAACTACATTATTTAACATTTACTATTACTAAACTGCACTTCTACAACATTGCTAATTTCAACATTTAGGCTAGATAGCCTTCGTTGTTGAAATCAAAAGTTGTACAGTATTTGTTAACATAGTTTAATGCACTGTGAAGTAACATTACCAAACAATGAACAGCTGTGTTTTTATAAACTAATGTAATGGGGTAGAAGGGGAAGGACTACAAATTGGATGGACTACAAATCCCATGAATTAAGACACTATAAAGGGAAACCGAACTGTTCAGACCTCCTCTCTGTGGTACATGTGGCAAACAGGAAAAGCTGTTTGGTGTCTTTCAAGGCCGTGTAATAGCAGATGAATAAACCAAGTTGATTATAGAACTGAATTGGGAAGGTAAGGGTTGTTGATTTACGAGACCATAGTGAGTTTGTCTAGTTTTAACATGTTTGTATTTGTTTTCTGTTTTAGTGTTCTTATGGGAATGGTGTTGATTGGTGCCTCAGAGAATTAAGCAGATATATTTGAGAATACAGGTACTGATATTAATTGAACTATTTAATAGGGAGATTTTTTTTTTTTATATTTGTTGTGGACCTACAACTGACGGTGGGGTTCCCATTTCCTTGTATGTGGTTTACTCTGTAAGGTTTTGGGAACAGATGGTAGTGCTTTGATTTACTTTACACTTGTGGAGGTTGGAGTGAAAGTGTGTTTATTGGACTTGTGAGTGTGCACATAGTTTCAGAGCAATTTCCATTGGATCGGATCGGGAACCCTGTTGTCTGTAACGGTTACAATTTTGTTTGTTTGTTTTCTTTATTCTCTTTGCCATCTCTGATTACCCCATGTGCTTCTTGTGAATCTTGTATAATAAACTTTGCTATATTTTGCAACGAAACACTGTGGTTGTGGCCCTTTCTGAGTTCTCCTCATCCCTTGTGAGATGATGATGGGGTTACACTAATATAAACAAAGATTAATAAATATAGTAACAAAAGTATTGCTCATGTTAGTTAATATGTTAACAGTTCAAACCATATCCTAAAGTTACAAACAAATAATGTACTCTAATTTAAATAATACTCTGATGTTTAAATCATTTCTCACCCCATTTTTGTTTGTAAGAAAAAATTAGATTAGATTTCATATCGGGGTGGTGGTGGCGCAATGGATAAGACACATGCCTTTGGTGTGAGAGACCCGGGTTCGAATCCACTGTGAGACACCAATGTGTCCCTGAGCAAGACACTTAACCCCTAGTTGCTCCAGAGGCGTGCGACCTCTGACATATAGCAATTGTAAGTCGCTTTGGATAAAAGCGTCAGCTAAATGTAAATGCAATGCAATGCATATCGCAGAAAAATAAAATATCGCAATGTCATTTATTTGCAGTTGAATGTCTATAATAATAGTATCAATATGTTGCATAACTACAGTCCTGTAATTCAGGTCACAGCTGGAAAAAAATGCTTTTCTCAAAAACACTTCCCGAAGATCGGATCGGATCGGATCGGATAATGATAATCGATTCAAGATCTTGAGAATCGGAATCGAATCGATTCTTGAAATTTGAATCGAAAGTTTCGAAACCCAGCCCTAATTATAATAGGCCCACTTTAATCTGTTATTTTTCAATGTTCTTTTATCGCACATTCTCGTTTTTTTTTTTTCATCTGATTATTTGTAAAGCACTTTGCATAGCCACTTTATGCATTGTGCTTTATAAATAACCTCTTGCCGCTACTCCCCTTACACATTTGTTTGTGACAGTGTCATTGCTTGGGAACAATGATTGTAGACAGATAAACTGCAGCCAGTCGTATTGTTTCCCACAACATATATTAACATCCAGTTGATTTGAAAAGCACAATCCAAACATAACGCAAGATCTCCGCTAGGTGGAGATAATATAATATTCTCGTATTATATATAATCTAATCGTATGGCCTATAGCCAACAATTATATTGTATTTTTATGAAATAAAATCTTGAATTGAATTATTTCAGTCAAACTTACTGTAATAACGGAAATTAGGATACAATTCATAACATGAAAAACAGCCCCAAGCGCTTGATTGCAATGTTCGACGTCTAACTTCACAGTCAACTGAAACATGAAGTTTAATTTTAATAAATAAAGTATATAGTCCTATCTATAATAAATAATTTATTAAACTGAATATATAAATAAGTCCTGCCGCACAGGTTTTTGTAATTATTGCAGATCATATAAAATAAATAATTAGGCATATTGATTGACCTAGGCCTACTTGTTAAAAGAGCTTTGCGTTTTCATTTATTAGGCTATTCTACTGCTAATAGAAGGAATGAACTAATTTATTAAATAAATAATAATATATGAATCTCTCTCTCTCTCTCTCTCTCTCTCTCTCTCTCTCTCTCTCTCTCTCTCTCTCTCTCTCTCTCTCTCTCTCTCTCTCTCTCTCTCTCTCTCTCTCTCTCTCTCTCTCTCTCTCTCTCTCTCTCTCTCTCTCTCTCTCTCTCTCTCTCTCTCTCTCTCTCTCTCTCTCTCTCTCTCTTGGGGACACTGTGCGCCGTAAAAAGCGGCGTTACATGGGCATATAGAGCGTCGGTTTTTTCGCCGCCTCCAAACCGACGAAAAATACGCCGTTGTTTACACAATTCATCTGCGCTTTTTACGCCGTTTCGCTTTTCGGCGGTGTAAAAAGCGGCGTCCTGGCCGTTTAAACGGCGCTTTTTACGGCGTTTTTTTAACAAAACGACGTAGGAAAGTGGCGAAATATGACCCATTAGGCGTTCCATAGAAACGCACGCTTTTGACGTGTCAGTGTGCAATCAGACGCCCGACCAGGCGTTTGTGAATACTTTGGCTTGCTATATGAGCTTCACATGTACGCTAGGGCTGAACGATTAATTGCATTTACGATAATGTCGCGATATGATGAAATGCGATTTTTTTTTTTTATTTTTTTTTTTTTTTTTTATTTTTTTTTTTTTTTCGCAAAGCTGCGATTACAGTCTGGTCACGTGACACGCGAGAGTAAACCAGTCTGTATTGCAGATGACGCATCAACTTGGCACGCGTATGGCAAGCCGTTTTAGCTTAAATTGTACCCAGCGTTACTCGTCGTAATTGCATTTTTACTAGTAAGAATTCAATTAGAGAGCTCTACAATTCAGTTATTACAAGTAAGAATTCCAATTAGAGAGCTCTACAAATTCATTTTTACAAGTCATATGTCTCCATTGACTTCCATTCATTTTTAATTACGGAGCTGTACAATTGAATTGTTACTAGTAAGAATGTAATTGCAGAGCTCTTTAATTCAATTACAGAGCTCTGCAATTATACATATCTTTAATTCATATTTTTACTAGTAAAAATTCAATTAGAGAGCTCCGTAATTAAAAATGAATGGAAGTCAATGGAGACATACGACCAGTAAAAATTCATTTGTAGAGCTCTCTAATTGGAATTGTTACTTGTAATAACTGAATTGTAGAGCTCTCTAATTGAATTCTTACTAGTAAAAATGCAATTACGACGAGTAACGCTGGGTACAATTTAAGCTAAAACGGCTTGCCATATGCGCGACACATATAGACTCGACAGCGCACAGAATAATCTATTAAAACCCGTGAGTCACTGTGATGTGTTTGTGGCTAGCGGACAACATTAAAATTAAAGGTGCATTGCGCAACTTTTCATGTTAAAAATACCCGTTTTTCTAACCCATACATGCTTAAACAATTGCCTGATGGGCTGAATGAGCCCTTCTATGATCACTGCGATTGCCTCTATAATCCTGTACAGTAAAATAAATAAGAGGGATTCGGGTCGGAATCGACTGGGCGTGACGTCATGCGTGTTCACGCTCACCTGGCTATGTCTGGCAGGTTTGTGTATTCGCCGCCATTATCCGCATCAGCGAAGACAACTCAAGCGACTTTTGCAAAAGTAGAAGATGGATTCAAAGAGACCGGCTTCTAGTTCATCCCAAACCCCAACGCAAACTCCACGTAACCGCGTGCACAACTCTGGTTGCAGTTTCGTGTGTCGCCAGAAGGGGGCATAGTTCTGCAAAAACTCAGAGACTTGCGCAATGCACCTTTAATATTTGGGGCACCGGATATCACCGGTCATTGGGAGCGTTAATAATAATGAAATGATAATAAGATGAAGAATCAAATAAATAATAATAAGATGAAGAATCAAATAAGTAAAATGATAAAAGACTTGAAACTGCAGCAGCATGTTTTATTGGGCCAGCTGTATGTGAACTGCAGACGAGTAGAACAGCTTTGGACAGAAACGGGTTGAGAGCGAAGGCGAGGTATGATCGCCTCAGTCACCAAGCTCAGTTTTAGTTTTTATTAGTTGTAGTCATGTTCATACTCTTTTAGTCTAGTCTAGTTTTAGTCGACGAAAACTGATGACATTTTAGTCTAGTTTTGTAGTTTAGTCTCTTTTAATGCAATTCTATTTAACCCAGTCAATCTAGTATTTCAAACAAGGTTATGTTATTATACCACGCAGTGGTAATGGACCAGCTACTGGCGGTGGTTGGGGGGTTGTTGATTTTCTATTTGATGTAAAATGGTCAGAAGAGTGAGTTTTATCCTCCACAAGGGCGAGATATTTAGGCTATGTTTGAGATTGCGCTGCCAGAGAAAGTGAAACTAAAAAACGTGCCTACAAATGTAGGCTATCTGTCCTAGGCCTACAGCGTTTCCTACTTTAACACGAATATAATAGGCCTAATTATAAGCGAACCGATGAAGAAACGTTTATAATCCCCTACGTGAGAGGAGATTTGGGAAAAGAAACAAGCAGGGATGAGTCACAATTTTTGAATATTCGATTAGTTTATTTAATTATAGAATATCGAATAGATTGTGCGATTATTCTTTAAAATAAACTCCATGTTTTCTGGTGCTGATGCGGTGGTGACGCGTTCATGTAACCAGAGGGTGGCGCTGCCAATAACACACAGCTGTCACAAAGAACCGGCAAAAGTAATGATTATGAATGTGTCAAATATATCAATGAGACATTTTAATGGAACAACTACTGGAATAATATTGTTAAATTCGCTGATAATCGGGTGACCAGGTCGCAAACCAGAATTCAAAGCCGACAAAGCTATGGGTTCACGCTCAACTCTCTCTCATTCGCCGTGACGTTATAACATTTCGTCTCGTCTCGTTTTGGTCAACGGAAATTAAGAGGCATTTTAGCATTTTGTAAACCACATTTAGTCGCGTTTTATTCGTCAACAATATTGCATTATACATTTATTTTACGTATCGTCACATGACCAGCATTTACGTCTCGTCTTCGTCAGTCGATAAAGGTTCGTTGACGACAATATTTCGTCATAATTTTCGTTGACGAAAGCAACACTAGTGTGTAGTCACTAAGAAATGAGCGAGGAACGGCCTGATTTATTAATAAGTAGGTTCCTGAGAGTCACTAGAGAACCGACTGAGAGATCCTATATTAATGAATCATTACGTGATGATTAGTTCATGAGTATCTGTGAATGAACACACTGACCACTCTCTTCATGAGCAGGTCCTGGTTAACTCTGGATCAGCCACAATACCAGTAACGACCCATTAATCACTCATGTCTTCATCATTAGTTACTCTGTCTGTGCACCCTCCAGTAAAGTCTTATATTATACTGAGTTCTTGCGAGGTAATCCCTCTGACCTCTCGATCCTCCTCTTGTAAATGTGGCGGTGTAATAGCCTGCATGAAGTTTCTCCTTTCGCTGTTTAGAGAGATTGTGTCGGCTAATAGCTCTTACTAGTGTTTATTGCCTCTTGTAGATCTCTTACTGTATTGACGCTTTATTGATGCTTGTGTGTTGATCTTTAATTGTAAGTCGCTTTGGATGAAAGCATCAAATGAATAAATGTGAGTGTGAGTGTGTTTTTTCCTGCTATGAAAGTCAATGAGACCAGAAACTGTCTGTGAGGCGAGTGTGAGTTTGTGCTGGTGTGTTGCAGTGCCGTCACTGGCCACTAGATAATGATACGCTTGTCAACAGCAGAGCAGCTGCACAGATGATCATCACACACACACATATACTGTATTTATTACTGTATTTCAGTAATTTCCCACATTGTTTACATTTTTCAGGCAGTTCTGTTGAATAACACACACTTTGCCTCCTTCACAGCCTTACTTAGTTCACAGAAGTGCTCGTGACGAGAGTGGCCATCAGGCCTGTGTTGATCCACAGATATTAATGAACTAATTATCTGATGATTAATTAATATAGTATCTCTCTGTTCACTAGCTCTCCACTATCATCTTTACAGTCCTTTATTCTGAAATATTCAGGAACTGCTTATTAACAGTTAAATGATTATCAGGTCGTTCCTCTCTCGTTCCTCAGTAGCTACTCTCAGTTTTGTGTACGGTAAAGTGTTACCCATTTTTATGTGAGTAAAAGGCCAACTTAATAGATAGTTGTGCAAACCAACACATCAGCCTAAACACATGTACAGTCAGTTAAACGTGCATCAGACACAAGCGTTTGCTGCTTTAAAAGTGCCTCATGAAGTTAGACAGCGCCAGTGCCCACACATACCCACGCCGGTAGACTGCACACTAAGATGATGCTCACCAACTCGGCTTGCGTGTAGAACTTCTTACTAAAAGATAAAGTAAAAGTGTAATCTGTCCCTTTCTTCCGGCAGAGAAATGTACATTGCCCAGCTGTATTTGTGCAGATATAGGGTATCTTCAGCATCTAAATGAGAGAAATGAGGCACTGCTCTATTGCAGGATGGGTAAGGTGCTGATTTACATATAAACTCTGCTTTTGCAGCTTTGTGGCTTGAACTGCTTCTGTAACTTATATTGTCGGGTATGTGCACTGACATGATGTTTGTGGACTCTTTTCACAGGGATGGTCAATGTTAGATTCACAGAATTGTGTTTTGAACCTGTTTTAGGCAGTAATGCATCTGTGCCCTCATCAAGGTCTCTCTCAGCTTCCCAGTCCAAACAATACAAACAACTGTCTATGCAGTTTTTACGAAAATTTTGGAGATTGTGTTTTACAGGAACCGATGCATTCAAGATTATTTTTTTAGGATTTTAAATTAAAGGAAACATAATTTTTTTAATTTTATATTTCACATATAAAGTGTGATATGTATTCCCTGAAGCCAGTGCACATGCACACAAGAGGAGGCTGTGGCTCTGTTACAGCTTATTCATGGCCCTCAGACAGAATTAGAAAACTGTATATTAAACACATTTATCTCTTATTTATCCACCTGTGTATCTAGCCATCTATTAGCATGGTGTGTGTGTGTGTGTGTGTGTGTGTGTGTGTGTGTGTGTGTGTGTGTGTGTGTGTGTGTGTGTCAGCTCTAGATGTGTTTACTTCATGTGTAAAACAGCCACACTCACTGTACCAGAGGCTTTCACAGAAGTGAGAATAAAGAATAGTGAATATAATGATAAAATGCTGTTTTGAGGGGTTGAGGCAGGACTGGCGAACACATTTGCTGCCTCTACTGCAGGCGTCTCTTAATGTTTCCGACACAGTAAACGCTTCTAAGCAGAGCAGACGCTTTAGCCAAGTCCTGCTTCATGCCTGCAGCTGATGTGCTTTCTCCAGATGAGCTGGACAGAGCATTAAAGTAATGTTGTCAGCCTGTTACTCAATGCACATGTGTTGCTCTCTATAACTCAAGGAACAGTTTCTGCATAAAGCTGGCACTCTCTGCTCACTCCGAGTCTGATTAAAGGCCAGGTACATTAATACAACCATCAAACACACAGTGAATTGGTCGTTGCCGTTGCCCTTCCAAATTGAAGCGAAACATTTCAGTAATGCTGCAAACCCCCTAATGCTCCTTGTTTGTAAAGCCTGGACAGATCCATGAGTTTTTGAGTCAGCTGTTTTCAGAGAGCAGAGACACAGCAAAGCTCCCTGTGCAGAGACTGGAGGATTTCTCCCTAAATTGTTCAGATGGGCAACCACAGAACAATGATAACTGATCATCTCCAGCTGAAGTAATGAAGCTAGAAGGCGGATGGGTCTAGATTTAGCTAGGGGGAGTGACACAGGTTTGCAATATCCTCTCTAAAACTAAAAATGCATTTTATTCTACTGACATGAGACAAAATGTAGCAGATCTATGTCCTTATATTTAGCAGGTGGAGATTGCTATTATAATACAGCATCACTACAGCATCATGGGCTTCTTTAGCTTACAAAACTAATGTAACAATTTAAATAATTTACAGTTTTAATTTGTTTTACTTGCATGCCAACAAGAGTTTGTTCTTCAAACAAACGTACACTCCTTTTTCACAGTTTTCTTCTTCACCCCCTCCACTAAAGTCATACCCGTCACCCCTGTGAGATCATGTGTCCATGCGTTTGCCGACACTTCAGGGCCACACAGTGAAGCTTTCCCACATTCCCCATCAGATGTGCCTGTTGTAATGCGAGCTCAGAGATAATGCAGTGCTGTGCAGACTGAGGCCCGTCCTCGCCAGTGTTCAGCGCTGGGGCCGAGAGCAGACAACGGAGGATAAACTCCCTACACTGATTATATCAGGCTTTACACATCTCCAGAGCTAACACATCAGCTAACGGCATCAGGCTTTACACATCTCCAGAGCTAACACATCAGCTAACGGTATCAGGCTTTACACATCTCCAGAGCTAACACATCAGCTAACGGCATCAGGCTTTACACATCTCCAGAGCTAACACATCAGCTAACGGTATCAGGCTTTACACATCTCCAGAGCTAACACATCAGCTAACAGCATCAGGCTTTACACATCTCCAGAGCTAACACATCAGCTAACGGTATCAGGCTTTACACATCTCCAGAGCTAACACATCAGCTAACGGTATCAGGCTTTACACATCTCCAGAGCTAACACATCAGCTAACGGTATCAGGCTTTACACATCTCCAGAGCTAACACATCAGCTAACGGTATCAGGCTTTACACATCTCCAGAGCTAACACATCAGCTAACGGTATCAGGCTTTACACATCTCCAGAGCTAACACATCAGCTAACGGTATCAGGCTTTACACATCTCCAGAGCTAACACATCAGCTAACGGTATCAGGCTTTACACATCTCCAGAGCTAGCACATCAGCTAACGGCATCAGGCTTTACACATCTCCAGAGCTAACACATCAGCTAACGGTATCAGGCTTTACACATCTCCAGAGCTAACACATCAGCTAACGGTATCAGGCTTTACACATCTCCAGAGCTAACACATCAGCTAACGGTATCAGGCTTTACACATCTCCAGAGCTAACACATCAGCTAACGGCATCAGGCTTTACACATCTCCAGAGCTAGCACATCAGCTAACGGTATCAGGCTTTACACATCTCCAGAGCTAGCACATCAGCTAACGGTATCAGGCTTTACACATCTCCAGAGCTAGCACATCAGCTAACGGCATCAGGCTTTACACATCTCCAGAGCTAACACATCAGCTAACGGTATCAGGCTTTACACATCTCCAGAGCTAACACATCAGCTAACGGTATCAGGCTTTACACATCTCCAGAGCTAACACATCAGCTAACGGTATCAGGCTTTACACATCTCCAGAGCTAACACATCAGCTAACGGTATCAGGCTTTACACATCTCCAGAGCTAACACATCAGCTAACGGTATCAGGCTTTACACATCTCCAGAGCTAGCACATCAGCTAACGGTATCAGGCTTTACACATCTCCAGAGCTAACACATCAGCTAACGGTATAAGGCTTTACACATCTCCAGAGCTAACACATCAGCTAACGGTATCAGGCTTTACACATCTCCAGAGCTAACACATCAGCTAACGGCACAGCTATTATCCCTGTACACACACATCCCAGTGTTTCCCCCATTACTGTTGAATCACGGAAGCGACACCAGTTAATTTTGCCAAGAGATTTATTATGTATACATGTGTCGTGTGTCAGACAGAGAGAAACAGGCATATGAGAGGGAGGCCATAGGAGGTCTGGTACGCCATCTTTAGCTCTGGGAAAGTTGCGTAGCCGTCAGTGTGGGATCCTTATGAGCCAGATGATGAAGCTGCACTGGTTTATTCAATTTGGTTTTAAAATCATTGTAATTTTTAACTACTTCATCTTCAGGTAACTGGAACTTTCTTGCCATTGCGCGTACCTTTTTATCATTCAATACCCCACCACCTAATATATTTATCCACGAATTATACAGGTTGACTTCTCTGCGTATGACTGCTTCAAGGTTAGTCTCAGTACTTGAGGAGGCTTGAGGCTGACTAGTGGAAACAGTTGGTGTGCTGGAAACTTCAGGTGTTGCTGAGCCGCTAAATCCACGTAGGGGCTTGTTAATCCAACTACCTCCTCTTGCCATCGAATGCTCTGTATAAAGAAAATCCTTTCCTTCCTCTCTGAAGTTTTTAACCATTTCCATGGCCATAAGAATCAGAGGAAATGTCCGGAAGTTTCGAGCAGATTCAGCTATAACTGATGCAGTGAAATATGTAGCGTGCTTGAGCTCATTATTTTTTGTCTCATTTTCAAGAAAAAAAGTTCTCACATAATAAGTATAACCTCCTTTATCTGTAATTTCAGCTCGAAGCTCTCCGTAACTTACTCTGTCTGTCTGTGTCTCAATAAGGTTCTTGACTCTTGTCACATTATCTTGATTTTGGTCAAGCCTTTTCCCAACTGGATACACATACAGACTTACAGGATGAACAACGAATATCCAGTCTGTGACCATCAGGTATGTGAGCTCATCTTCTCCTTTCTTTGCATAATGACGGATGATACTTCTGACATCTCCTGCTGTGTTAATCACATAACACCTGGAAAGAACATTATTTAGTTCATTCTGATCGTCTATCCACCGAATGCCTTTTAGCGTGTCATTTTCTTGTATTTCTTTTATTAAGTAATTATTTACTTGGTTTTTATTATTTTTATTTTTATTTTTATTTTTATTTTTATTATTTCCTCCTGTTTGTATGTCCTCTTCTTTTGTGGTTATATTTTTTACCCCTATTACATAATTATTTATGTCCAGGTTGGCTGTGTTTACTCTATCTGGAAGTGGCAGGTCTGCATGAAATAAGGCCCAGGACAGAGCTTCAAGATCATCAAGAGCAGTTTGGTCAGCAGGGGATAACTCTTTATAAACATTCTGGTCAATAAAACTGCGTGGCTCATCAGACCAGCCATATTTGTTGGTAACTTCAGTAGTACTTGTTGCTCCTTTACTGCCAGACTTTGGTTTATTTTTGCCCTGTAGAAAGTTTCTTTCATGAGTAAAGACTTGCTCTCCTCTGCTGCCAGGCTCATTTCTGATAACTACGTCTCCGTTCCTGTCCAGGGTTGCCACCACCTTCTTGCTGTCATCGTTCTGTCTCCACTGCACCCCTTCCTCTGAGATCTCCTGGGTGATGATCTCTCCTGTGTGTCGGACCTGGAGCACAGCGCTCCTGAGGTGCAGCTCGGTCTCGATGTGGGCCGTCTCACGGAGATCCCTCAGCAGGGCTTCAGCAAACTCTTCATCTGACCCCACCTCACAGGCCACCACACTGGTCGTTCTGATTCTGTGGCCCGTCCTGAAGGTGTGCTGAATGATTCTGGCCACGTCTCGAGCTGTGTACCCTGCCAGTCTCGTCTCTCCAGAGCCGTCTCTCTCACCGTGGCCTACCAGCGTCAGTCGGCTGTCCTCTGACAGAGGCACAGGGGCACCGTGGACCAGTCTGGGTCTCTGGTGTTCATCAAGAGCGTAGACAGAGGTCACTGCTGGACGTTTCTCATAGAGAGAAGCAGCAGCTTTCCTGACAGTAGGGTCATCCTGCATAATGAGGATCTGCTGGTGGTCATACTGGTCTGCTTCTGGTCCACATGAGCCATTGAACAGGCGTTCTGTGCTGACTGTTACTGAGTAATGAGGACTCATGCTGGACTCCTGCTGGACTCTGTCCTCGGCTGGCTTCTCTTTGCCAGTCATGACCAGAAGTGTTCGGCTGTAGCTGTGTGAGATCTCTGAAGCACTTATCTTCTGTTCATGCTGGAAAATGAACATATATATGACATTTAATATAAATAAAGATGAGGTCAAGATGATCATTTATGAAACATGTGGTATCTCACTCCATGTTTTCTGATGTTGAACTCTTTTAATAACTCTAAATTCAGTTTCTAGTGACATCAGTTCTGGGGAGAAATATGTGTCACTAGAAACTGAATTTAGATTTGAATTTGAATTAATTCAAATAATATTGACTGTAATATTGTGAAATTAAATAAATTTGCTGTGAAACTGAATTTGTTCTTTTTAAAGTTAGAATCCGCTACAATAATCGAATGAAGCAAAGAACAGTAGGCGTCAGGCGCTCACAGCGAGACTCGTCTTTTCAGCGGCATCAGTGCGCAATACACTACTTTACAATTAATTATTACATTTTGCGCGTAACAATGCGATTAATCACAATTAAACATTGTAATCGTTGCCCAGCACTAATATTTATATATTTCTACATGTATTTATGTCGACTGTATGTTCGTCTGCCTGTAGCACCTCATGACCAAAGCAAATTCCATTAGTAATAATTATGTCAGAGTGCAGGGCCGTGCTCGACCACAAGCCAACCTTCACTGCTTCAGATATGGATGTTGCTGCAAAGAAGCTACACCTTCTAAATCCTGTCTTTGTGTCAAGCTGTCGTTTTAGTTTTTATTAGTTGTAGTCATGTTCATACTCTTTTAGTCTAGTCAAGTTTTAGTCGACGAAAACTGATGACATTTTAGTTTAGTTTTAGTCAATGAAAATTGTAGTTTAGTCTCTTTTAATGCAATTCTATTTAACCCAGTCAATCTAGTATTTCAAACAAGGTTATGTTATTATACCACGCAGTGGTAATGGACCAGCTACTGGCGGTGGTTGGGGGGTTGTTGATTTTCTATTTGATGTAAAATGGTCAGAAGAGTGAATTGTATCCTTCAAATAGTGGGGGGGGGGGTAGTTTATTCTTATTTTATGCTACGTCCTCTATAGCAGCCTTTCTCAAACTTTTTTCCGTCAGGGCACCTTTCAAAAGTGCATAAAATCTCAAGGAACCCCAGTGTAAAATATAATTTAAAAACACTGCATAACCCAAATGTAATGCAAATTATATATATATATATATATATATATAAATAAAATGAATTTACAATTTTATTAATCCGTTCATATGTTTAACCCTTTCACACGTAAATTTAAAATATTCTGGCTGACCCCCCAGCGTGAGTTTTTCAAGGTGACCGTTATTCAGAACGTGTCACTTTATGGTTTCCATGGTGACGCGTCATTGCCTGTCACGTGACACACCGCAGCAACAACAGAGCTGAATGAATGATGATCTGCTTTTATGTCATTTTTCCTTTTTTATTCAAAATATTCACAAATTTGTTAGATATGGCATGAAATATCTGATATTCCGATTGTCAAATATATGCAAGTGGAAGTGTTTTATTTTTTGAACACCTTTATAACGATCGCGTTAGTTGAGCTGTATGCGCGATGGGCGCCGCCATGTTAGTTTGTGCCGCAGATGCAGTTCAGAGAATCGGATCTGTTGGATTTACAACAAGTGAATTCATCCACTTCTCCTGAAATACATAAAAGTAAGTGGCAGGTGAACTGGGAGAAGAACAGAGTAAACTTTAAAGTTACTTACACAATGTGTATCTGATATGAATAAAACTAATTATAATGGAAAGGATTATTATTGCCTCTTCCTTTGACATCAGTGTGTATTTTACAAACTCTAAATGTATTGTTTTTTAGTACTTATGTCTGAAACCTAAAACAAACATTATGTGGATGAAAACACTGAAAAGCTGTGATATATGACAGCTGAGCGCGCCTGTCTCTGGCTCAGCTCCAGCCAACGCGCGAAAGCACATTTGAATTTAGCAGTTGATCACGTCATGCACTGACCGTTCTAATCACACCGGTGCTCCAGGGACCAGCCTAGACTGATCACACCGGTGTGGTCGTACGTGCGAAAGGGTTAAAAAGAAGAAGAATGTATTTATGTAAATTCAAATATATTTATATATGAAATGTCCGAATTATTTTTTTTATTTTTTTTAACCTACAAATTTTTTTGGCGGCACCCCTGACACAGTCAGGGGGCACCCCAGTGTGCCGCGGCACCCACTTTGAGAAAGGCTGCTCTATAGAGGACACCAGGACTTAGTTATAAAAAATAAAAAAAGAATAAGAAGAAAGAAAGAAATGAAAATAAAATGAATGTAAAGACAAAAAGAATGTCATTTTTTGTTCATTCACCAATCAATTTTTAGGTTTTAGGCTTTTTTTTTTTTTTTTAAACTTTGTTTAAGGATGATTCTCAACTATATATAAAAGATGGAACAGAATAATTTGATATACTATTTTGCTTTATACAATATGTGTGTAAAATGCCCATAAATGGGTAGTCCTATTTAAAACAATGTATCTATACTCAATGTATCAGTGAATCTTATTTACATATTAATGTGTTCTTGGGGCATAATGTGATAACATATATATATATGTGTGTGTAACAAGGAGAGTAATAACTTGGCAACATTTTCATAAAAACATTTCATAGGAATATTGATGTAATTTCTTTCCCTATGTCCTTGTGTCTCCCCAACATGCTGATATGAAATCGATGCACAAAAAGTCATGTTCTGATTTTTACTTAAATTTACGATTTAATCATCAACGAACACCACTAACCACTCGGTGAGTTGCACAGCTTTGAAAACGAACGTTAAGGGTTGTTTTAAGGGCATGTTTGTGCATGGCCATAGACTCCCATTCTGAAGCGGTCAAGGGCAATTCTAAAGTAGTCAAAAGGTCGAGACTGGAACCATTGTCAAAATTTCTTTGTCCACCACTCTTGTTCATCCAAAACAATCTACAAAATAGACTCAAAGTGTTAAATACCGGAATTCTCCTTTAAGGCGAGACACTACAGGTGAATAGGGTAAAATCTTTAACTAGCAGATATCACCATGAAACTTTCCCAGTTGATTACCTACATTAAGATGAGAAAAAAATGTATTACAAGTTTTCTGTAATTTAATGTTTAAATATGCAAATTAGGCCATATCTAATTAAATATGCGCTAATTTGCATATATTCTCATATAAATCTGAGTATTGGATAAAGCCAGGTTAAAAAAAATTTTTTCATTGTGTTCACATATTAGATGGGGGAAAAATTACAGAGGGATTTATGGATATCTACTTCTGTTATCCTGTAAATCAGAATATACTGTCAATAGCCTTAAAAAAAAAGATTTTCACCACGTTTTTTGGAATAAAATGTTATATAAATATAGGCTAGGAATAATATATTTACAAATCCCTCTGTAAATGGCAGAGATCGCGGAGCAGCGGGAGGATTTACAACGGCAACTTTTGATGAATTTATGAGAAATCTACAGACGCGAACAGTGTTGTAAAATAAAGACCTAAATGTGTATTTCTGACTTTTTTTCACCACAAGTCTGAAAGAAGACGTGTTATTGAAGACAAATATCCAAAAATCTCAATTGACCAGTAAAAAACTTCTCAAGATAATCATTTATGAAACGTGGTATCTCACTCCATGTTTTCTGATGTTGAACTCTTTTAATAACTCGTTTTATTAGTTTAACACTGACTGTGTGGGCAGAAATATGTGTCACTAGAAACTGAATTTAGATTGGAATTTAAATTGCTCAATTTAAATTATTGAATCATTTTAATGTATTAATTCCAATAATTTTTAACTGACTGTAATATTATGAAATTGAATAAATTTGCTGTGAAACTGAATTTGTTCCTCACTGAAAATCCATCCATCATTAACCCCTTATCCTGCGTACAGGGTCTCGGGGGGGCTGGAGCCAATCCCGGCTCACATCGGGCGAAAAGCGGGGTACACCCTGGACGGGTCGCCAGTCCATCGCAGGGCCACACATAGACACACTCACACTCACACCTAAGGACCATTCTAGAGACGCCACTTAACCTAGCCTGCATGCCTTAGGACGGTGGGAGAGAACCCAGGCAGACACGGGGAGGACATGCAGACTCCACACAGAGAGGCCTGGATCCAGGGCTGGACTGGTCATCTGGCGTACCGGGCGACGCACCTTTGGGGCCGGTGTAACGCACATTATTTATTTATATAACTGTCTTTATGGGCTGACCGTTGGCCCATTTATTTAAAGCACGGACAGCGGCCCATTGGGTGATTTTCTATACTGATATTGGGCCGGCCCAATCACATCTCTTACTACTAGCTACACAACTGTTAACAGTCCGCCACACAGTAGCGAGAGAATAGCATGACACACCTGACCGTGACACAGACACCTGTCGCTCTCTTTGCTGCCTCTGTCCTCCTCGCTCAGAGACACTTTGCTCTGTTTGCCTGTCTCTCATAGAGGCTTCATTCCCTCTGAGGCGCTGTGAGCTGCAGGTGCTGAAGTGAACATGTGTGTGTGATATTTCTGTCTGATCACAAGTGTTTTCTACCTCTGATGAAGAGCAGTGAGCTCGTCTCATCCAGTACAGTCCCAGACGGGCTCTGTGTCTGTCAGATGGGGGGTAGAAGCCTTCTGCCATATCAGCAGAGCAATAACACAGGGTAATACACAGCGAGAGCTTGTTCAAATATAATGACTTCATTCTCATTATATCTCATAATATTATTCTGCACATGTCAGAGAACACAGATATGTGGGAGAGATTTTTACTGTGCAGAAAGTTTAGGACATGAGCAGAAAACCTTCTGAAACATCGGAGCTATTAAGGGTTTATAACTGAATGAAAATGAATTAATTTATCACTGAGGTGAAAAGGACTTTAGGTTACTTCAGTCATGCCTGCATGTGTGTTGACTCCGCAGGGATGAAATAAAAATAAAAAAACAGGAGAAACATATTTGACAGCAATACAGAATGCCTGAGAGCCTTACAGCACTATATTACACTATTTATATTTTTGGAATTGTCACCTGAATATTGTGTTTCCTTTTATATAAATAAAGACATTTTCCTCAATGAATTGGTGCAGAAAAATTCCCCAGAATGCAGGAGATGAAGTGTTTAAAGCCCACATTGTTCTCTTGAAGGTTCAGTGTGTAAGATTTAGTGGCATCTAGTGGTGAGGGTAGTGAATTGCAACCATCTGTCCACTCTAACACTGCCCCCTACCTTTCAGAGAGCGTAGGACAGCTACGGTGGCTGACACAGCACAAACGGAGACAGCAGAGAGTGGCCAGTCAAGAAATGAGGTTTCTTTAGGTATATTTATTAAGAAATATTAACTTAATTATTCAGTAAAACCATATGTTATTGTGACTCGGCCACTGACAGACAACATGGGAAATGTAAACCAATAGTGTGAAACACTGCCACTGTTTCTGCACCACAGTCCATCATAAACCACACATTAAATAAAGTTTATACAAACATTGACAAGGGAAACACATTCATTCTCTCTGTGATTATGGACCCTCGCCAAAACTGCCTGCCAACAATAATATCTGGCCCGCTGCCAGATTATAGTGCTTTAATAACGACATAAGATATAAATGAATACTGTGATAGTGGAGCTGAAGTAGATCTCAGCCATGGCAGCAACAGTTGCTCACATAATCACTTCCTCTTTAGAGGTTTAGCCTACAAAATAAAAGCGAGAAAGCTTGTTTATTGCTGTCTTCTATTTGAAGTTGAACTGAGCTTTTATTTGAAGAACTCTGAAGGACATTAAAGAGTCTGTAGCCGGCTGGACACCGCTCTGAAAGAGCCGTCAGCATACGTGATTCCCCTAGATGTCCTCAGCCTGGAGATACTGGGGAAGTGCAAGAGCAGGTCGATGGATGCGGATCAAACACCGAAACACAAACAGTGCCGCACATGCCGTGATCTGAGAAACATTTGCTGCAGAATTCATTTGTTGAAGAGAGAGAGAGAAACAAACATCCAAAGCTGGGATTGAACCCTCAATCCTTGGGCTGCAAGCCCTGCACCTTACCAACTGAGCTAACTGAACAACATGCCTCAGCACTGTAATATTACGGCTTATATTCTCATCCAAGAAGATATTGCTCCGATTAAAAACTTATTTGCAGACCCCTGCAGTATATTATTACTTCTTCTTCTAGCGTATGTATTCAACATAGTGATGAGTGTGTGCACTGCCTGAAGTAGAACAAGAAGAACTTAGTGACGAAACCATGGACTGTATATAAAGGCGCTCTGTAGCGCTGTGAGTCTGTTTTCCCCTACTGTAGAAACATGACGATGCATGGAAGAGGCCCTGCGGTGTCTGTAGATATAAATGACTCATTCTAAGGTAATAAACACATAACGGTGCATTATATAAGGTCTTTATACACCACTGAAAACATAGTTATCAATAGATCCTGTAGCGTATACGACTCTGGGTAAATATGAATTAGCTCAAGAATATGGGGAATTCTGGGAATATTAATATTTATGACTCATGGTCATAATTCATAAGTCGCATGTACATTTATTTTATCAATTATCGAGATTACCTTGTTCTGTAACTGGTCTGACCAACATTTAATTCGTCCAGCGAAACAAATGTAAAATCATTACAGTCAGAGGTATTCACAAACTTCAAGGAAGTTTATGTCCTGGCCACGAACATTAAACTTTATTGAGTTTATTAATTAAAACTACTGAATGTAGTCTAATATCGAGCTTGTAGCTTAAGATCTTTTGTTTCATTGACTTTAGAATGGTGGGTTTTCAAACACAGAGGCAGTGAAAAGTATTTATGAATTTTAATAAATACAAAACTAGAGATTATATGAGCTACGAATATAAACGTACGTAAAAATGCAAACAATAAACAAACAACATATAAACAACCAATAACATAAGTGATCAGAATGAAATGAAAGAAAGAAAAAAAAGGAAAAGAGAAGAGGAAGAAGGAAAAGCTAGTAATTATTACATACAGAAACCTAAGTTCACGAGACACCGGGAAACAGCTTTTATCAGACAATGTACTTGCGATTCTGTGCTCTTTCGGGTGAGGCTGATGCTGAGGCAGGAAGCGAGGGTGGCGTCCTGTTTTTGCTGGGTCTTCCGGTGCCGCGAAGTTCGAAAAGGCTCACTGAATGTAAAGTTACCGGAAAATCAGATTCATTTCCCTTTTTGAGGGGAAAGGCACGGATGAGCTTAGTTGCAAAGGCAAGGCAGCTACTCGAACATGTGTTGGTCCGAGGAGAAGGCCCAAAGCCTTCCCAGAGGTTCCTGGAGAAGCGTTGCCAGGGAGGAGAGGAGGAGGTCAGAGCGATCGAAGAGAGAAGAGAGAGAGGAAACTGAAGGTTTGGACTTTTATCAGTGTCCCATGTACCGCCCCCCTTCTTCGTGGAGGACGAATCAGCTGTCGAGATCTTTTCTAGCGGGAAGATCCTTTGTTCGTTTGGAACGATCTCCTGGCTCGAGTTACAGGGACGATTGACTTAAACCTTCCAGTTCCAGAAATATGAAATGTGTAAACAATGTATATTACTGCATTCTGCTATTGGAATTTGGCTCTGTTATATTGAGAGAATTCCATAGACATCAGACACATCACATGAATGTTGTAGAAATGCAAAGTTACAGGAGATATGCAGAATTATACACATTTAAAGTTTTGATTACCACATGACAAAATCGTAGACACCCCAATATGACATGGTCATAACAGAAGGCACCTCAGAAATATATCACCATTTTGGTAATGTCCTATGTGGGTAAGTCAATGGGAAATCTGTGTGTGTGTGTGTGGTGCGTTTGGGACGTGACTCGCTGGAATGTTAGTTTTCCTGGGTTGTAAAGTTTTATGGTCTGAGGTAGGGTTACCACAAGACACTATTGAGGAACTTCTTTCATGAACCTTCAGAATTAAAGATTTTACTCTAGCAAGTCACACCTCTATTATAAATTTGTAATGAATGGTAAAATGAAATTTTACTATGTGGAAGTCCATATATGGAAATGTGCTTCAGTTGCATCTCGTGGTGGGTTTCTGGTTGAAAGTCCACGAGTGTGTGTGTGTGTGTGTGTGGAATGTCACGAGGCTGTAAAGTCACAGGAAGTCCATGCTGAAATGGGGGTTTTAGAGGAGATTGTCCAGAACAGGTTTCCTTTTGTGACTAAAATGTCCCTCTGGGGAGCACCAGATTGCCATTTTGACATGTCCAAGCAGACTTAGCGACGCCGTGGACAGACCCGTTGTCTAAAAAGACAACGAAGGATGTGTTTGGAAACAAGGAATTACTAATTGGAACAGCATGTGACCGCATGTCAGGCATTGTCGCTACAATCCTCAGAAATAGTACACACTGAACCTTTAAATATTTTTTTTTATTATTATCAATAGTAATTACAAAAATCATAATAAATGTATTTAATGGCCTATGATATTTAATAATTAAAATGTAGTGTATTGGTGAGGGATGTCTGACTGATTGTGATGACCCGCCGGGCCCAAAAATGCCAGGGCCGTTTTTTTTGTCCCAGTCCAGCCCTGCCTGGAACGACCAAGGTTCAAACCCACGACCTTCTTGCTGTGAGGCGACAGTGCTAACCACCGCAATAATGAGTGTGACTGAGCAAGGCATTTCCCTCCAGCCTCAACTATGACTCCTGCTGCTAAATGCTGTCTCACCGCTTTCTCCTAGAGAATTACAGTACAGGTTTGTAGCCTGATATATTATTACTATTATTATTTATTAAATTAATTTTCCAGTGACACATATTTCTTCCCATAGATTTGGCTTCCGGTATTGAATTCAGTTCTTCTAAACTCAGCGTTGTTCACTGGTTCTTCTTCTAAAGTCCACCAACCTGTTCCTCCTGAGTGCCACAGGACGTAAACCCCTCCTCACACTGCTGCCAATGACCCTGCACACTCTGGCCAATGCCCACCCTGAGGGAAGATGAACATGCTTATTATAGAGGCTGTGTTCACACTATAATCACACTAGTTCATTAGCCAATGCCCACCCTGAGAGAAGATGAACATGCTTATTATAGAGGCTGTGTTCACACTATAATCACACTAGTTCATTAAAACCTGATAAAGACCATGTGAAAACTTAATGACTTAAGATTGAGAGTTCCTTCCCTAAGAAAGAAGAATAACAACACATTGGTATAAATGTATAATATTTAGCAAAATTAAACATTTTATTTGTATAAAAATGTCCATCCTTATTGACTCTGAAAGACATGATATACTGTAAGATCTTGGTTAGGCAAGGCAAGGCAAGGCAAGTTTATTTATATAGCACATTTCATACACAATGGCAATTCAAAGTGCTTTACATAGAAGAAATTAAAATAATAAAAGAAATAAGAATAATTAAAACAGTTTAGAAAAATAATATAAAATACAGTACAGTACAGTACAAACAGTCGGACGAACATTGGCACAGTGCTCATTCATTAAATGCATAGCTTAACAGATGTGTTTTGAGTCTGGATTTGAAAGTGACTACTGTAGGAGCACATCTGATCTCTTCTGGAAGCTGGTTCCAGCATAATAGCTAAAAGCAGATTCGCCATGCTTAGAGTGAACCCTTGGTATTTCTAGCTGATATGATCCTAATGATCTGAGTGATCTGTTGGGTTTATATTCAGTGAGCATATCTGCAATATATTGAGGTCCTAGGCCATTGAATGATTTATATACCAGTAATAATACTTTAAAATCAATCCTAAATTTAACTGGGAGCCAGTGTAAAGACCTGAGGACTGGTGTGATGTGTTCATATGTTCTGGTTCTGCTCAGCGTTCTGTATGAGCTGACACTGTCTTATGGTCTTTTTGGGAAGGCCAGTGAGGAGTCCATTACAATAATCCACCCTGCTGGTGATGAAAGCATGAACAAGTTTCTCTAAGTCTTGTCTGGAAACAAAGCATCTTATTCTTGCAATATTTTTCAGATGATAGTATGCTGATTTAGTTATAGCTTTGACATGACTACTGAAACTAAGGTCTGACTCTAGTGTCACACCAAGATTCCTGACTTGATGTTTAGTTGTTTGACCCCTAGAGTGAAGGTATGCGTTCACCTTGAGAACTTCATCTTTGTTTCCAAACGCAATGACTTCAGTTTTGTCTTTGTTTAACTGAAGAAAGTTTTGACACATCCAACTGTTGACTTCATCAATGCATTGGCACAGGGAGTCAATGGGGCTGTAGTCGTTAGGCGATAGGGCTAAGTAGAGCTGTGTGTCGTCTGCATAGCTGTGGTAAGAGATTTGGTTCTTTCTCATTATTTGGCTCATTGGGAGCATATACAGGTTGAACAGGAGTGGTGCAAGAATTGAGCCTTGAGGGACTCCGCATGTCATGGATGTCCACTCAGACTTATGGTCTCCTATACTCACATAATAACCTCTCCCATCTAAGTATGACCTGAACCATTTTAGGACTATCCCATAGATTTTTATGGGATTATATGGGTTATTATTATTCCATACTATGATCGATACGTCTACTTGTGTTTTGTTTTTTCTTCATCTTAATCTGTGGATTATTTATTCAGTTCATCAATTCATGAAGATTAGAAAACTGTGAAAATGCCTGTTCACACATGCTGATGTCATCGTATGTCTTCTTTTGTTCAACTAATTGTCCAAAACCAAATGAAGTTCAATTTAATATAACCTTAAGACAAAGGAAATGATTAATTATTAGAACATTATGGCTTTTGAGAGGCTGGAAACCATTAAATGTTTGGCATTTGTGCTTGGAAAATTACTACGATCAACAAATAAATAATCAGCTAATTATCCTGGGGATTCTTTCACAACATCGATCATAACTTTTGAGAATGTTTTAAAACTATCTTGTAGATGAACTGCTTTTTAAAGTTAGAATCTGCTGCAATAATCGAATGACCCAAAGAACAGTAGGCGTCAGGCGCTCACGGCGAGACTCGTCCTACAGCGGTGTCAGTGCGGTGGTTTGGTCCGCACCACAGACTGTATAAGACAGGTGGATGTAGACACCGTGATGTCACCCTCACCGTGATGTCACCTGCTGGTTTGTGGACTACCGCTTTGGAGCCTTGAGTTTGATATAGTGGCCGTCGCCATCTTTGATTTTTGGAACCAAGTGACCATATTAGGACAAAAGGGTGGAGCTGTGGAGGGATATGCATTACTGTGCCTGACAGGTTGCCGTGGTAGCGACTTGTCAATCAGCTTGTAGCCCCGCCCTAAAGCCTCCCCTGCTCTCTGGTCTATGTTCCTCTAAATGAGACCATAATTTACTAAATGAACATCATGCTGTGTTGAAGAAGACTTGAAACTAACGACTTAGACCATAAACTCGTTAGGAAAGTGTTTACTGGGGTAATAAATCAGCTGAGAAGTTTGATTTGATTACATTAATGTTTAAGTTGAGATTTACTAGAAATATTGTATTGCTACTGTGTAAAGGGGAATACTGCTGGAAAAAAGCACATTAGGCTATTTGTTTAAAGTTTTTGCAAACCACATGTTATTGCACTTTTGTGTATATAGCAGTACATTTACATCAAAAGTGCGCAATACACTACTTTAGAATTCATTATTCAATTTTGCGCGTAACAATGCGATTAATCGCGATTAAAAATTGTAATCGTTGCCCAGCACTAATATTTATATATTTCTACATGTATTTATGTCGACTGTATGTTTGTCTGCCTGTAGCACCTCATGACCAAAGCAAATTCCGTTAGTAATAATTATGTCAGAGTGCAGGGCCGTGCTCGACCACAAGCCAACCTTCACTGCTTCAGATATGGATGTTGCTGCAAAGAAGCTACAAGTTCTAAACCTGGATGCTTCACACACACATATTAAACCCCAACGTTAAAGTTAAAGGGATAGTTCACCCAAAAATGAAAATGCTGTGATCATTTACTCTTCCTCAAGTTGTTCCAAACCTGTATGAGTTTCTTTCTTCTGCTAAAACACAAAAGAAGATATTTTAAAGAAGGTTGGTAATTAAACAGTTGCTGGTCCCCATTGACTTCCATAGTATTTTTTTTCCTACTATGGAAGTCAATGGGGTCCATCAGTCGTTTGGTTACCGACTTTCTTTAAAATATCTTCTTTTGTGTTTTAGCAGAAGAAAGAAAGTCATACAGGTTTGGAACAACTTGAGGGTGAGTATATGATGACAGAATTTTCATTTTTGGGTGAACTATCCCTTTAACCTTTGACCTTTTGCATATAAAATGTCATCCCATAATTCACCCTTGAGTCTAAGTGGACTTTTGTGCCAAAGGAAGTTCCATCAAGGCGTTCCTGAGACATTTCTCCAGATACCTTTGGTCTGAAGGGAGTCCTTCATGAAGCATGTGTTCAGACAGTCCTCTGAGGCGGTGCAGGCCAGCGGTGTCGGGCCGGAGCTCCTGCCACTCATCTTTCACCTCTGAAACAAACATGTCATACTGGTGTGTAGGTGTTCCTCGTGCTTATGGCTGACGTCTTTATTAAGATGACTGTCATATTTCAGCAGCTCAGTGAGTGTCTCCTGCAGTATTAACCCACACTTACTGTGACTGCATGAGTTAGATTGGTGTAGGAGTTACACGGTTTCCTCACAGTGTTTTGGTTAAAACAAATAAGGCCAGTTCAGTATTTAGAGAGATCTCTGCTGGTAAATGTGCTCTGGGGGTTAGGGTTAGTGTTAGGGTTAGGGTTAGGTTACCCTAACACTTGGTCTGGGCCTCAGTCATCACAGTTCTTCTCAGTGGCTTTGGTACATTTCTCAGATCAGAAGTGAAACTCTAAAATAAACTCGACTTGTTCAACCTCCACATCATCTGGTCACTTCATAAAAGCAATTTCTCTTTTCAAGATATTGTAATTTGACACATTCATGCAAATGATAATGAACAACTGTCTGCTGTTGAGCCCAATGTGTTATTACTGGTTCTCTGGTCAATAGTCTGACCCCCCCAAAACATCAAGGCATTTGTTTGTCAAGTCTCTACACGCTAAATGGTTGTCACAGTCTGTCAGCATATTTGTAAATGTGTGTAACTGTGTTCTGTGGA
This sequence comes from Rutilus rutilus, assembly GCF_951802725.1. Lineage (NCBI taxonomy): Eukaryota > Metazoa > Chordata > Actinopteri > Cypriniformes > Leuciscidae > Rutilus > Rutilus rutilus. Next base: position 78,433,348 of record NC_140209.1, read on the forward strand.
AACTCGTATGCCTCGTACAGAAAGATGCAGCCTCGTGCATATTCAATTATTGGGGGTTCAAGCCTCAGTCATAGTTTACATCAGAAAACACTGTTACTTCCCATAGCGTTCACTAACGTTCTTTAAAAGTTATGTATAAATGTTTACACAAAACATTCTTAAAACATTTTTTTTTTAAACTGGATGTTTTGAACATAACATTTCCAAAATGAGAAAACTTTAATACTTAAAAAAAAAAACTGTTGTTTGGAACGTTCGGAAAACATTCAGAAATAACGTTTTCATAACTTAATGGGAATGTTAGAAAAACATTCTAAGAACATATTTTTGTATCTGAGAATGTTGTTCTAAGAACGTTTTCTCTCAATAGTATGAGAACATCAGTCAAGAACAAATAACATCACAAGGACGTTATATGAACGTTGTTATAAGAACGTTTTCACTCGACATTAGGAGAACATCAGTCAAGAACAAATAACATCACAAGCACGTTCTAAAAAACTTTGTTCTAAGAACGTTTTTCTCTCAACGTTACGAGAATATATTGTAACTCTATAAACATTATAAGAATGTTCCAGAAACATTATTTCAGGAAAGTTTTTACTAACATTTACATAACTTATACATAACGTTAGTGAAAGTTACTGGAATGTTCCCTGTTAGCTGGGAAAGAACCACCCTACTCAAAGTGGAGACTGGTTGCTTTGTGTTTCTTTCCCTGTAATGTTGTGCATCAAAATCATTGAATAAACATCTTGGTTTTAGTTGGACTTGGTTTGCTCCTTACTGACTTTGGTCTGTTGCTCAAGCAAAAACTGTCATGTGGCTTCAGAAGATTTGGTATTGTATACACTTTAAATGGATATTTCACCCAGAATACAGGTATATTTTTGAGAAGTATATAAAAAGTAGACTGAAAGTATACTTTCCTATTTTAAGTTTAAAACTAGTATACTAATAGCACACTTGATAAACTTCTTTTTCATAAGAGGCTATTCACACTGTCATAGTATTATCATATTAAAGTGGTGTCTCACCTGGGGTTCTTGCGTGCATTCGGTATGTTAAGAAATGAAGTCGTCTGGTAATGTCTTCAGTTGAAGTCTGAAACCAACTGGGTTCTTTGGTCATATTTATAGTTCTTGTTCAGGAATTTTTTAATGAAAGCATTTTCATTGGAAGAAAAACTGGTAAGGTGTATTGCTCAACAAGAGCGTTAACTGATCAAGTGCAGTACACATACCTCTGCTCAGCCACGAACCGGTTCTTGGTCGAAAGCTGATGACGTAACATGCCGGTAGGCCCGCCCTCACGTGATACCGATTGGTCGATCGATAAGCTTAAATCTGATTGGCTAAAGAGTACGACTCATCTGTGTAGGAGGAGTTCGCTGCCAGGAAAGTCTCAAAAATACACACACACACACACAAAGCCAAGGCGATTCACACGTGAATGACGATTTGTACATTCATATTCAAGGATAAACTCGTACATTTTAAACATTCAAAGGTTTTTGTGCACAGTTGTATATCTACGAATTTTGTTTTGCATTTGTGAAATGTAATTTATGAATATATAATTTTATTTTGCGCATGTGAATTGCTTTTTGTTAAAATATTTTTTTTTTCACGCACGTGAATTTTTTTTGTGTGTGCGTGAATTAGGTTTCATGCATGTGAAATTGTCTACGCATGTGTGAATCATGTTTTTTGCGTGAATTATATTTGAGACTATTCTGCCTCCATATACATACACTTATGCTGATCCTAACAGAACTGCATTTCTTCATAGGTGATTATGACATGTTCCTGCAGACAGGTGTTTTATGACCCCATTCCCTGACCCAAACCAGTTACAATGCAGCTCTGACCAGGACAAGGGCACACAATGAAACTTTGGCTAACTAAAGGGAAGATTTCAGTGTCTGAAAGTCTGAGGGTTGCACACCTGACAGGGCCTGTGACATTGTTGCATGTGCCATATTACACAACATTGCCAAAAAAACACACACAAAAAAAACACTTTTCATTAAATGTTTAATAAAAGACAAATATGCTTAGTTCCTTGAGTTTTATTTCAATTGCTCTTTGTAAAGAAAAGCCAGTGGTCAAATGCCTGCACCAAGAGATATTAGACACATGCCTCATGCAACAAATAAAAAGGAAAAGTTGGCTATACACTGCCCACCTGTAGGCCTATGTCTCCTCTGTCTGTGCAGACTCTTCTGTAGGCCTTTCTGTAGATGTGGAGTCCTGCAACTTACACTCACCTAAAGGATTATTAGGAACACCATACTAATACTGTGTTTGACCCCCTTTCGCCTTCAGAACTGCCTTAATTCTACGTGGCATTTATTCAACAAGGTGCTGAAAGCATTCTTTAGAAATGTTGGCCTATATTGATAGGATAGCATCTTGCAGTTGATGGAGATTTGTGGGATGCACATCCAGGGCGCGAAGCTCCCGTTCCACCACATCCCAAAGATGCTCTATTGGGTTGAGATCTGGTGACTGTGGGGGCCATTTTAGTACAGTGAACTCATTGTCATGTTCAAGAAACCAATTTGAAATGATTCGAGCTTTGTGACATGGTGCATTATCCTGCTGGAAGTAGCCATCAGAGGATGGGTACATGGTGGTCATAAAGGGATGGACATGGTCAGAAACAATGCTCAGGTAGGCCGTGGCATTTAAACGATGCCCAATTTGGCACTAAGGGGCCTAAAGTGTGCCAAGAAAACATTCCCCACACCATTACACCACCACCACCAGCCTGCACAGTGGTAACAAGGCATGATGGATCCATGTTCTCATTCTGTTTACGCCAAATTCTGACTCTACCATCTGAATGTCTCAACAGAAATCGAGACTCATCAGACCAGGCAACATTTTTCCAGTCTTCAACTGTCCAATTTTGGTGAGCTCGTGCAAACTGTAGCCTCTTTTTCCTATTTGTAGTGGAGATGAGTGGTACCCGGTGGGGTCTTCTGCTGTTGTAGCCCATCCGCCTCAAGGTTGTGTGTGTTGTGGCTTCACAAATGCTTTGCTGCATACCTCGGTTGTAACGAGTGGTTATTTCAGTCAAAGTTGCTCTTCTATCAGCTTGAATCAGTCAGCCCATTCTCCTCTGACCTCTAGCATCAACAAGGCATTTTCGCCCACAGGACTGCCGCATACTGGATGTTTTTCCCTTTTCACACCATTCTTTTGTAAACCCTAGAAATGGTTGTGCGTGAAAATCCCAGTAACTGAGCAGATTGTGAAATACTCAGACCGGCCCGTCTGGCACCAACAACCATGCCACGCTCAAAATTGCTTAAATCACCTTTCTTTCCCATTCTGACATTCAGTTTGGAGTTCAGGAGATTGTCTTGACCAGGACCACACCCCTAAATGCATTGAAGCAACTGCCATGTGATTGGTTGATTAGATAATTGCATTAATGAGAAATTTAACAGGTGTTCCTAATAATCCTTTAGGTGAGTGTATATTGCAGCCATAAAGCATACAAGTATAAATTAAGTAAAGTTATTTATGCACTTGCAGGTAGGCTAGTTCCTCCATATGACAGTTATCTGAGAGGGTTTATTCACTGTCCAGTGCAATGGAAACAAATGGACATTACAAAGTCTTATACTTTCTTTCCTTTGGAAAGTTAGAAAATGTCCACTTACTGCACATATTTCAGCCACCACTTTCTTGGGAACAGGTACTAGTGTTGGTGTATTATGTAAAAGTGCACAAAAGAGGAAAACACAATGTCATTACAATGAACTACACTGGGGAAAAATGTGATCAATAACTCATGGCAAAATATTTTTACATTAACAAAAGTTTATCAGTTTTCACTTTCACAAGTCAAAGCAATTCATCATTACTCAAGATTTAACAGTTGAAATGACTATACGGCCTTATTTTAATGCAGCAAAAATTATTTTACAGTGTAGGAGAGTAAGATCTTTTTTTCTTTTTTTTTTTTTAAACAGACAACCATTTATTTAACAGTGCCTTTTATAAAAGAGACTATAATATAATTAAAAATTACCATTATGTAGAATATTTTTGTACTTCACTTTTATTTGTTCCCATGTTCTAGTATGGTGACTGACATTACAATGAGCAAAGTAATTATGCAATTATTAAAATACAAAAATATAGGCTAATAAGTGATAAAAACATCTAACATGGCCACTTCTAACGGATTTAAATTGTCTGCTACTTTTTGCCAGCCCTCTCTCCTGGCTTTTGCAGACTTTGAGGTGTTCCCTGGCGTTTTGATTAAACATTAAAATTCTGAATAAACTTCCACTATTAGTTCTTGCTCTGCTGAGGAGAAAAACTGAGCGCGCTCTTTGGCCACACAGCCAATAGCAGCGTTGCTGATCAATGTTTCTACTATCGATACATATCCCCTTTTAACCAGCGCATGAACGCGCAATTATTTCAGATAACTCAATCCAGCTATACTAATCATATCCGGCAAGTGTGTTCGAACAACCAAATTAGCCAGATCATGATTAGCACGATGATATCATCTTGGATGTGTAATTTGATCTCGGATGTTTTAAGCAGTACGAAGAACAGGCCCCTGGTGTGTTTAACCCTCTGGGGTCTGAGGTGTTTTTGGGGTCCTTGAGATGTTCTGACATGCCCTGACATTTGTGCTTTTTTCAGTTGCTTATAAACATAGTAATGGCAAAAAAAAATTACACACTATTTAGCACAAACAGGGCTACCATAATATGTGAGCAACAAGAATGTACATGTCTGCATTTTTGAGAGAATAATGTTTATGCGTGGTTATTGAAAAAACTAAAAACTAAAGTTTCTGAAATAAGACCACAAAACACACACTAAATATGTGCCAATAAGACTTTTGTCTAATGGATGTCATCGCCTAGTGTTTTTTCTTCAAAATTATGTGAAAATCACCCTGCCTAATCCTTCACATAACACAATACATTGATTTGAATTTTGCAAAGCACTTTCTGTTTGGAAAGGCAATATTCGAGTGGGCGTCGACGATCATTCATATGTAGTGGTTCACACCTGAGGACCGCATACTTAATGAGCCATTCATTCAGGTGAGTCACTGAGCCACAAGAATGCAAGAGCAACAGTTGGAAGCATCTCAATTCTTTTTTATTTTTCCACATATTGTGCTTGCAATTTGGCCTATAATAGCCAAGGAAAACATGTAATTGTGCAGTTAATTCTCATACTGTATTTTCAGTTTTGGAATATTTATCCTCTCCCCAAATTTGTCACTAATAAAACACAATAAAAATTATTTAAAGAAAAGGCTTATATTTACCTTTTAATAGTTTGTTTACATCTACCTTGTAAATATTTAAATAAACAACAATTCAAGTGTAATCTTTCTTTGTACAAACTAAAGTATACATTTTATCATACATATTTCAAAGTTAAGGATTTGATTGATTATTTGATTATTTTTGACAAAAAAATTGGCAAATAAAAGCTTATTTGAGGTGGCAGATATTTTACAGTAAAAATGTATAATCTATCCAAAACTAATCAACGAAATGTTGTCTTTCATATGTCTGTAACATAGGTCTTTCATTTTTATTATAAGGAATATAAATTCAGACGCGAGTCAGACGCGGATACTGTGTTTGTTTTAGGCTCGCGCAGTCTTCACTCGGACGCGCGCTTCAATCCGTTGTGGAGACTCTCTTTTCGTTCCAGTGAAATTACAAAACAAAATACACACAAACATGTCTCTGCCTGATATACAACCACTGATAAACATAATCTGATTTGACAAAAAAAAAAAAAAACTATATGAGTGCGGATTTCGAACTCAGAACCTCTGACACGCTAGGCAAATGTTCTACCACTAGACCACTTGAGTTCATGTATTTACTCACGTGAAAACTCGGTGTTTACTCGGCGTGATCAATTCGCTCTTGAACATGCTGCCGTTCGTCTGAGTTACAATCTTCCTCTGAGGAAAAGCCAAGGTGAGTTATTCCTCGCTGTCCAGGATCATCTGAACGGCGTCTTTACCGGAGAAACGCGCCATCCTCTCTAAACGCGATGAACTATCAGTGAATCTGATCTGATGAAACTTCGTGTTTTCAAGGCATTGATCGGGGGGCGGGTGCGAAGCATAGATTACCTAAACTATTTACCATGTCAATAGCGCCGGGGGCGGGGCGGCCTCAGTTCATTATAGAGATAATTAGGCAGAAGGAAAAAACGGTACCTCTCCTTGCTTTCAAACGGATTACATGAGTTGAAAACATTTGTTTTTTATATTAATTACTTCATTTAAAAGAAGAGATTTCAAGCTTCATAAAGACATATATCACGTGCCTGTGTGAGAAGTATTCGCTGAGTTATGATTCATTTTCGGACGCGTTTCAGAATGGACTACACGGACAGAGAGAAGGCAGAACTCGCTCCGTGTTTATTTTTCTTAATTTGGCGAAAAGCACAACACTTTGCTTTTATTGTGAGTATACAGAAAAATAATACACATTTAACAGAATCGATTGATGTATGAAACTCCTATGGAAAATCAAAGTCAACAGAGTATTTATGAGTTTCTTTTACACTGATAAAAAAAAAGCGAGCTGGTATTGTTGTAGTGCCAATGTTGAGGTGCAATCGAGGAAATGACTTCTCAAAGATCTCAGATGCCAGAAAGATTAGACTTTATTTCACAAGCAAAGTCTGAACGTCCTTCTGCAGAAAGACGCCTCCTGCACGATTGTCCAGCAAACGTATATACCTACATCCTTCTCCCAAATATGGTAATACATGATGGTAATACATTCTATAGGTATTTTGAGAAATAGTTTTGTACCATGTGACATTACTGAAATAGAATTTACTGCTGCAGCAGCACAGCTCTCAGGCTTCCAAAGTCAATCCAAAGTCAATCAAAAGACACACAGAAGGAGATAATAGTGTACAAAAATACAGTTAAATTACTTATTTTCTAAATAATAAAATCTTCAACATTCCCCTCTCTGGGGCTTACTCAAGCCCCACAATCATTTCCCTTTTCCAGAGTGTAGTTTCAAAATCCAGTCCCCTCAGTTATACTACCTAGTGACTAAATTAAGTCACTCATTCTTATTTCCAATGACTGAAATTATGCCACCACACTCCGAGGAGCAATCGAGCCAAACATCTTTCTCCATTCATTTTTCTTTCTTTCAGTTGTTTTTCTTTCAATGGAGAAAGTAAAAGACCCGAATCCTCCCTAATCAAACATCAAACATTGTTATAAGCGTGAGCGTGTATTTTGTTCAGCCTTGCCTGTGGTTGTCACAGTTATGTAGAACACATCAAACATCAAATCATGCATTATACTATCCAAAGTTTTTCTTGAGGTGTAGACTTTCTCTTCGACCCAGACACTTTGCGCATCGTAGAGGGTCACCCTTTTTGGGCCAGAGGTTAGGCTAGCACATACACCCAGGGTCTGGCTCATCAATCATCTTCTTCGTCCTCATTTGAGGTACTTGATTCATTGTCCAATGCTTGTAAGATCCAATTTGTTTTTTCAGGGCAATCCTGACACTTTAGCACCTCCATTTGTTTAACTGTGGTTTTAACTACAAGCGATCGTAATATTGGAAGTACACAACAGAATAATAATCCTCCTATTAATATTGCAGCACCTAAAAACATTCCTAATTTTGCAAACCATGCTCCTATTGCACCAAAGTTTAAATCTAACCAGTCCCACATTTGGCTATCTCTTCCTGCATTTGCTTTAACTTCTGCTCTTAATCCTTTTATCTTAAGCATAGCTTCAGTAAATTTTCCTCCTGGAGCGGTATTATTTGGTATAAAAGTACAACACTGATCTCCAAACATAACGCATACTCCTTCTTTGTCTGCCAATAGCCAATTAAGGGCTTGTCTATTTTGCCATGTCATTTTACTTGTTTCACGTAGTTGTTCTCCTAATGCAGATAATGCATCATCAGTGTAATTAATAAATCTCTGCTGATTATAGTAAATATAATTGATCCATTCAACATTTTTGTTTTGCGTGATCCATATAAATATTGATTCAAACCCTGATTTAACTTCATCTCTAGCTTTAAATTCATTAGGGATACCTCTAGGTTGACCTATTGAATCTAAACTTACATTAGGATCTGGTTGATAAGCTCTCTTACTTCTGTTCTTGTCTTCCTTTACATTTTGTTCTGGTTCCCACTGTGCAATAGTAATTTCTTGAATTAATCTTACCCTAGCACATATTCCTTTCCATTTTAGCGGCAAGGATGCTAAAAGCCGTCCTTTTCCACAAGCCCAAAAGAAATCTGCTACTACCAATGTTTGATCTTCATATAGCTCTATTGACGGTAATGCTATAGTTTGGTTTTTACATTCTTGTTCTGGATTTATCTTTTTCCCCTTTTTAGTTCCTAGTGCTTGAAGTTCTGGGGCTCTTACAGGTATATTTGAATGCCTAGCGTTTGTTTTGTCTAGGTTCCATATTGTATCACACTTTCCATCAAATTCTCCTAAATTATGAATTCCTGTAGATTTATTAAAGCACTCATATTCTTGAGTGTAGTCTATACTGTACCATTTGGGGATTTCTACTTTTCCTTTTTCTATTTTAATATTTGAATTTACATCCCAATATTGACACCAGGTTCCCCAATGTGGTCTATTAAATTGTTCATGCAATTCAGAATTTCCTGAAAAAGCTAAACATTCAGCTGAGCAGTAAGGTCTAAAATAGTCATTTGTATGACAAAAGTGACTATTGAACACAGCACATTTTACGTAGTCATGTGGATTTGGAACTACTATTACCTTATTCAAGGGGGATTTAGAGCACATTAAGCAATTGCTCATGCCTATTTCTCTTGCTGTAAACGTTGCCCATTTATACCAATCATTATTCTGCGCTGTTTCCCATAAAATATCTCCTTCATTACCTCCCTCAATGTTTTCATCTTCAATATTTCTACGTTGTTTTGATAGCTTTTGCTCTTCAGTCACTTCTTGTTCTGTTGAGGTTATTGCTAAATTGTCACTAGTTATTGAGGGATAAGAAGTCAATTGTAGGGAAGTCTGGGTGGTGTTGTCTATAGTTTGAACTTGAAAGGAGGTTTGGGTGCTGATGCTTAAAGCTTGAACTTGCAGTATCAGATACAGTAAGCATGTGAGGATCATTATCAGACGCATTATCGGACTCATTTCTTTCAGTCTGATGATTTTCTCTACCTTGCTCACCGACTTGTTGTTCTGAGCTTTCAATATTCTGCACGCTTTCGTCCTGTCTCTCCGTTCCACGTGTATTTTCTTCTCTTTCCTGTCTTTGTTTTGGAACTCTTGTGCAGTGGTTCAGATGATACCAGGTGGTCTTTCCTTCCACCTGGACTGCTGTCGGAGTAGCTGTCACTACTTTGTAGGGACCCTCTCTCCTGGGCTCGTTCCACTTTCTCCTGAACACCCTTAGATACACTAGATCACCTGGAACTACCGGACAATGTGTCTCTGTCTCCTCACTGGGCTGCTTTCTCGATTCCTGTAAATATATAGCTTTATGTATTGCAGTTAGTTTTTTCATATAGGATCTTAATTCCAGTTGCAATTGTTCCAACGGCGGTCCTTTGTAGGGACCTCTGCAATACGGCACAGGCATGGGTCGACCCGTAAGCATCTCATGCGGTGTTAGATGAGTGATTCTATTAGTTTGCATGCGGTAGCTCATTAGTGCAATTGGTAAAGCATCAACCCAATTAAGTTTAGTACTTTCACATATTTTATTGAGTTTGGTCTTGAGGGTACCATTAATTTTCTCAACTATCCCTTGCGACTGCGGATGATAAATACAGCCTAATCTTTGTTTTATTCTTAAATGCTGCAAAACTTGTTTTACAGTCTTTTGAATGAATGCTGACCCATTATCAGAACTTATTTCTGATGGTATTCCAAATCTTGGGATTACTTCTCTTGTCAAAAATTTAATCACTGTTCCGGATCCCTCATCCGCTGATGGTACTGCCTCTACCCATCTGCTAAATCGATCTATTATCACAAGCATGTACCTTTTGCCTTGTACTCGCTTTATCATGTCCACATAATCCATTACCAAGTGTCTGAATGGTCCTTCTGGTACTGGTATGTGGCCTATTGGTGTCGCTGTTCCTTTCCTAACATTGTTCTTGGCACAAATTTCACATGTGGACAGAAAATTGTCCACCATTGCATACAAATATGGAGACCAATATCCTTGCTGTTTAATCTTCCTAATCACTTCCCCTCTCGCGCAATGGTCAAAACCATGCGAATCCGCCATGAGAATATTTAAAAATGCAGTTGGTGCCACAATTTGTCCTTCATGTGAACGCCAAATATCTTGTGCATCTTTTTTGGCCCCTCTCTGATGCCACATTGAATGTTCATAAGGGCCTGCTTCTTGTTGAATTCGAACAATATCTTCCAGTTGAGGTTGTGGTTCTATTAGAACTACTGGATTTAATATTGCTACTTGACATCCTGATGCTTTTTTAGCTTCTAAATCTGCTACGTTGTTACCTTTAATGACAAAGTCATTTCCTTTTTTATGAGCCTGGCATTTGATGATTGCCAATCGTTTTGGTAGCATCATAGCAGAAATTAATTGACCTATTTGTTCTGCATGTTGGATTGGAGTTCCATCACTCTTTTTGAAACCTCTTTGTTTCCATACTGCACCAAACAAATGACATACACCATGAGCATATGCTGAGTCTGTAAAAATATTTGCTGTCAGTCCCTTTGCTAATTGACATGCAGTTGTGAGAGCTTTTAATTCTGCTAACTGAGCAGAACAAGGCTGTACACATTGTTGGGATATTACTGGTACAAATTCATCTTTGTCTTTTCTTACCACTGAATATCCTGTATGATTTCCCAGGTAATCTTTAAAACTAGAACCATCTACAAAGTAAATTACTTCTACTTCAGTTATTGGTGTAGATTCAAGATCTGGTCTTAATCTGGTGAATGCCAATGAATTGGCCACACAATCATGTTGCTTCCCTTCATAGTCCAAAGGAATTAACTCTGCTGGATTCACTGTATCACATCGTTTAATGGTAACATCTGGATACGTAAGTAATGATGAATATGCTAGAATACGAGCTTGAGTTAACACAAATTTTCCTTGTTCGATTAATTCTACAATCTTATGGTGTGCATAAATAGTTACTGGGTACCCCATAGTTATTGTAGATGCTTTTTCATATGCATAGTACACTGCTGCAAGGCCTTGTTGATAGCATGGTGGGTAGCCTTGAGCTACATTGTCCAGTTTGTTGCTATAATAAGCTATGGGCTGTTTTTTCCTGCCACTGCAAGTCTCTTGCATCAGAACAGCTGAGGCATAGCCATCAGTCCTGTTTGATACATATAAATGAAATTGTTTAGTATAATCAGGATTTGCAATTACAGGTGCCCTTTGTAATTCCTTTTTTATAGATTCAAATGCTATCATAGCATCTGTATTCCATTTCAATTGATTATTTAAATTTTGTAGTCCTGCTTGTTTCATGATTTCTCTCAATGGAGCTGTTTTTATTGCATAATCTTCTATCCAATCTGCACTGAAGCCAGTCATTCCTAGAAAAGTCATCATTTGTTTTACTGTTTGTGGCAATGGTGCTTTACTTATGCCTTCTAATTGATTTGGAGCTATCGCTTTTGTTCCATATGAAATTAACCTACCCAAATATTCAACCTGAGGCTGACAATATTGTAGCTTGGTTTTAGATGCTTTGTGACCTCCTTGGGCTAATTTTGTAAGTACCTTTATAGAATCTTTATGACATTGTTCTCGTGTTGTTGAGCAAATCATTAAATCATCTACATATTGCAGCAAAGTGCTATCTATCTCAAGGTCTTCCAAATCAGCTTTAAGAACTTGATTAAAAATATGTGGAGAGTGTTTAAATCCCTGAGGCATTCTTGTGTAAGTATATTTTTTTCCGGCATATAAAAATGCGAATAAATATCTACTGTTTTCATCCACGGGAATACTAAAGAAGGCATTACATAAATCAATTACTGTGAAATATTTTGCATCAGGAGGCACATTTGTTAACAGCGTATGTGGATTTGGAACATCAGCTGGCCAATCTTCTGTTATTTCATTAATTGCACGTAAATCATGTACAAGGCGCCATTTTGATTTGTTTGCTTTAATTACAGGCAAAATTGGAGTGTTACAGTAACTATTTGTTTCTATTAGCACTCCTGCTTTTACTAAACCTTCAATTGTATCTTTAATGCCTGCTTCTGCTTCAGGCCTCAAAGGGTACTGTGACTTACGAGGCAGGTGTACACCTGGCTTGAGTTGTATTGTTATTGGGCTAGCTGACTTTACCAATCCCACATCAGTGTCATGTTGAGACCATAACTCAGTTGGTACTTGTTGCTCAACTTCCTTAAATAGTTCCTCATCAATAGTCTCTATCGATTTGTTGGTTGTTATCATTTGTTTTTGTATTTCTTGATTAATGACAATCTCCTGAGGAGACCCCATTAATTTTGTTGTATACAAAATTTTAATGAAATTCTTGTCAACCGAATGAAAAATTGACGGATTTATTGTTGGCTCCCACTGGTATTGTTCTGCTTTTTTCATCATTGGCCCTAAATCTTTTGTCTCCCAATTCTTTCCTGCATACAAGGACACATGTGGAACAGAGTTTGGTACATTAAACCAATTTTTTATAAATTCATTTTCTGTTATACTCATTGCTGCTCCCTGTTTACCAATTATAATGTCTTTTACGTTTAGTTCAATCTTTTGGTTTTCAGTTTTCTCTTGCCATGCTTTTTCTATCTTTTCATCTCTTTCGGGGTCATATATCATAGTGCAATGAAATTCTGATTTTGGAAACTGTGCCTCAAAAATCTGTGCTTCAATGAACTTTCCCCATGTATTAATTATTTGTCTCACTTCGTTTTCTATTTGTCCTATCCAGTATACATTTGCTTTTGGTTCAGAGATCATCATTTGAGTTCTTATTCCCTGTAGGTCTATATACACTCCTTCTGGAGAACACCAAATTTGTAGCCCTAATTTACATAATGCATCTCTTCCTAACAAATTAACAGGAGTCTGATTTGATACGAGGACAGGTAGTGTCACACTTTTATTTTTAGTTTGTAAGCAAACTGGAGCAGTCATAGGAATTAGCTGCGTTTGTCCCGAGAATCCTATTGTCTTTGCAAATTTTCCAGACAAGGGGAGATGTGAGGCATAATTTGAATTTACACATGTATAAACAGCTCCTGTATCTACTAGCATGGGTGTAGTTTTACCTTCTATTTTAATTTTTAACATTGGTTCTTGATCAGCATTAGTTGTCAAAATTGGCAGCTGATTATCCCCTTTAGGATTCTCTGGGCACCCCTAATATCCCTGATTTGGACCTCCCCAAGGGTTTACTGGGCCTTGACTCGGACCCCGAAAAGGGCGCTGCCATCTTCCCCCCCTTCCACTCCTCAGTGGCTGTGACCATGGATTGATGAGACAATTGTCTCTATTATGTCCTGGATTTCCACATCCCCAGCATACTTGGATATTATCAGGCCTGCCTTTTCCTCTTTGTCCCCCTTGTGGTGGATATCTTTTCCATCCCATTGGTTGCTGCTGTGGAGCATAGACATTGACAGTGGGTGCAGGGATCTGTTGTACATTTGGAGGTATTGCTACAGGCGGGGGCAGCTGCATAGGTGTCTGTGGAGCCATTACTGTCATTTGATCTGACTCTTCTCTTTTTACAGTAGCTTGAATCTTTTTCTTATTATTGCTTGTCAGCTGCTCAATCTGTAACTGAGTCAGTTTTCTTTGCAGTTCTTTTTCTTGAATCTTTAGTCTTAGTTCATTTTTTCTGTATTGTTCTACAGCATGAGTCACATAATCACAAAACTCCTTGTGTGTTTTGGAATTTAGACCGACCACATCCTCCAGCTTGCTCTTTACTGTTTGCGGCATAGCATCTACCACAGCATTTCTGAAAAGTGTAGCCATTAATGGGTCTCCTTCTGGATTCCCTTCAGTCTCTTGCTTCCATCTTTTTAATTGTCTCTGTATGTATTCAATTGGGCTTTCTGTATCTCCCAGTTGTTCCCCCTTTAGTGATTTAGGGTCTATTCTGGTTGGATACTCGTCACGCAGCGCTTGCCATACTGCTGGACGGAATGCATCAAAAACAGTCCCATCCATGTAATAAGAGTCAACAGCTCTGTCTAAATCAGACGCTTGGAGGATTTCTTCCATTTTTGATCCTCCTATGATTTTTGCCAGAAGTGCTTTAATGTCCCCCACAGATAACAATTTGCCCATTGTTTCTTCTTCAAACACTCTGATCCACTTTCCAGCCCCCTCATGAATGTTTGGGAGGCGAGTGACTAACCCCTCAAGGTCCTGTGAGGCCCAGGGCACATATTGACCCTCTGTACCCTTAATCAGAATTGGGAGTTGTTTTGCCATCGGTCTAAGCCTTCCTTTTTCTCTTCCCTGTGTCCACCTTTCCTCATCAAATGATAACTCCTGTTCACTTCCTTCATTTAAACTGTCCAATAGTCTACTTCTGCTTTTGACTAATTTATCTGTATCATCTATTAATTGTTCTGTTTCTTTAATTCTTTCCTCTATTTCATCCGCAAAGATTTCCTCTTTTTTCTTTGTTTCTTTGTCTGTCTCTTTTATTATTTTCCTTGCTTGCTTTATGCTTTTCAATAAATCTTCTCCCTCTTGTTTGAACAATGCCAGCACTGCCTGTTCTTTTTCTCGTTTAGCTTCTCTATTTTTTCTTTTTAGGCTTTTATTCTTTATCTTATGATTTTTTATCAAAGTTTCCATTTCTTCGCATAATGTTACGTCAAATGTTCCTTCTTTTGGCCATTTTGTCATCATATCTTGAGTTCTCTTTTGCCATTTAATTGACATTTTATCAATTAATTCCTTACACAAAGGGTATTTTAACCCCAGCATTTCCACTGGAGAGGCCATAATTCTTCTTTAATCAATTTATTTTAAGAAACAAATTCCAAGTTCCAAATCTTTTTTTCTTTTCTCCTCTCAACAGGAACCCAATATACTGTTTAATTTATTTTTCCTCTATCCTTCTTTAACTTGTATTTGAATGTTTACTCATACACAAATTTTTCTGTATTTATTTAATTCTTATTCAAATATCACCAATCATTGAAAACCACCACCTTTTTATTTCGACTATAGTATTTATCTATTATCATCTATTAAATTTTGCATAAACAGAATAACTAATTATTTAACACCACTGAATTGGATATCTTATATACTTTATTATATTAATCTATTTTTGCAAAGCTAATTTTCTAACTTAATTTCTCTCACATTCACAGTCATTCAACATTCATTCATTCCCAAAAGTCCTTTATTGATTGGGGACAATTTTTATTCTTTCATTTTTGTTCCTCAGGGCTTATTGCTGTTCATCCCCGGGACTCATACACTCATTCCTTTATCTCTGCTCGAGTGAACAACTCCCTCACCACCAGACCACAGTCTGTGAGGTCAGCAAGGGGTCATGCTCCACAAGAGACAGAGCTTATTTTTAACCACAAGCATCCAAAGCCCACTCACACACAAATATTTACTCCACTCCCTGTCAGCCTTACTTAAAACAGTGAAAAACAATACACTTTTAAAACCTCTATTTATACTATCTTATTCATATACCTCTTCACTCCCTCAACAGAAAAGAGTCATATATGATCTTAATTCCCCTGAGCAAACTCTTATTAGAGTAATAAGGTACCCGGAAATTGACTTAATCTGCAATCATGCTCATTTGTATCCTTCAAGGCCCTCTTACAAATGTCTGCAGATCAACCATCTATATAAGCTAAACTACACCTGTATCAATCAATGCCCACTTACAGGTATAAAACATCAATAACTGATATCCTTATATCAGTACACTTGTCATCCATCAAGGCCCACTTGACAAGTAAGACATAACTATCCTATTCCATAAACCTCTGTGATTCACTTCCTCAACACAACAGAGTGAAATAAGACCTAACTTCTACTGTGTTCATGCTATTCTTGTATCCATCAAGGCCCACTTACAAGAACCCACAGTCTAATAATTGATATCCTTATCAATAAATTCAAACCCTCTGTGTGCATGCTTTTTGCTCATCATCCTTCAAGGCCCACTTGATGAACAAACACAAAACTTTTACGTACGTACGTCAAAAACTCTCAGCGCTAAATATGCAGTACCAGTACTTCAAATAATTCACACAGAATTACTCCAAGCACTGGCAAAGTCTATTGGAGCTCCCTGCGCTTTTACCATATCATTTGATATCCTCAAGGCCTTCTTATTAGAAATCACACTTCATGCATAATTTCTGGAGTCTGAGTTTTTCATTCAAAAAATTTTCTTTTTTAGTTCGTTAAATTTAAAGAAGCTTTTTTAAGTGCCTCACCGTAACGGACAAATGTCTGGGCGAACCACACAAACTTAAGCAAAAACTGCTTACCTTGGCCAAGAATAGAGTTTGTGCCGCTCGTCCCAACACAGCCCGCCGCAGTTCGTCACCAGCTCCTAAGGGGTCCCATCTGGGGTGCCAAATGTTGTAGTGCCAATGTTGAGGTGCAATCGAGGAAATGACTTCTCAAAGATCTCAGATGCCAGAAAGATTAGACTTTATTTCACAAGCAAAGTCTGAACGTCCTTCTGCAGAAAGACGCCTCCTGCACGATTGTCCAGCAAACGTATATACCTACATCCTTCTCCCAAATATGGTAATACATGATGGTAATACATTCTATAGGTATTTTGAGAAATAGTTTTGTACCATGTGACATTACTGAAATAGAATTTACTGCTGCAGCAGCACAGCTCTCAGGCTTCCAAAGTCAATCCAAAGTCAATCAAA
Organism: Rutilus rutilus; assembly: GCF_951802725.1. Taxonomy (NCBI): domain Eukaryota; kingdom Metazoa; phylum Chordata; class Actinopteri; order Cypriniformes; family Leuciscidae; genus Rutilus; species Rutilus rutilus. The sequence continues at coordinate 78,450,279 of NC_140209.1, forward strand.
AGACACACAGAAGGAGATAATAGTGTACAAAAATACAGTTAAATTACTTATTTTCTAAATAATAAAATCTTCAACAGTATCGCCGGCGATACCGCCGACCTCAGGGGGTTAATTAGGGTTGAAGCTAAACTCTGCAGGGCTGTGGCCCTCCAGGAACTGAGTTTGACACCCCTGTCCTACGTCATTCCTCTCCGAATTTCTCCAGTGTCTCGTCCCACCGTGTTTCCTGGTCCTCCTCATATGTTAGTTCTCTCCTACCTTCCAATCCAGTGAGGTGTGTGTCTCCAAATGCCAGCCTGCTTCTGTCATCCACCATCATCTGCACCTGTAAGACAGAGACTTCCATTATCACCCATATCAAGCCATCTATATCTGTTAAATTCACCTACCTGTTTTCCATTATCCCGCTCTTTGCTGAAAAATAAACACCTGTCATTTTATATCACTGTTTCCGAGTCAGCAAAGAGCAAACAGTTTCACTTTATTTTGATAGTCCCTTCAACACATTCTGTTGACTATAGTAACAGTATAGTAAGTAATGTTGCACCTACAGTACATGTCTACTAACTCTCAGTAGACTGGTAGAGTAAGAATAAGTTGACATGTAGTTGCAATGTTATTTATAGTGTAATAGCAAATTTCAATTATTAATGAGAAACACAGCATCAACAGGTGTAAGAAGCATTAAGAGGCAAAATTGTAATAATGAGAAAAGGGATTATTTTCTGAGGATTCTTTTGACAACTGCAGCCACCCAATTGTGAAATAGAATGCCTACTGGACTCAATAAACATAGACATTTTATACAGGTTTCTGACATTCTGTAAATTTCCTTAAATACATATACCCCTGGTTTCACAGACAGGGCTTAAGACTAGTCCTAGACTAAAATGTAAGTCTGAGCTGTTTCCACTGAAATAAACTTGCACTGACTGATCTTAAAAATATATCAGTGCCTTTTTAGTTTTAAGATGCACATCGGTAATGTTTTTTTCTAAGCATGTTTATAAAAATTACTTAAATGTCCTAATTGATCTATGGTCTAATCCTGGCTTAGTCTAAGCCCTGTCTGTGAAACCGGGCCCTTATATCTCAAGCTAGTATCCCAGCTAACAGGGAACGTTCTCAGAACATTGGCTAACGTTCTCTGAAAGTTCTCTAAAAGTTATCAAAAACGTTCTTGCTGTAACGTTATTATAACGTTGTGCCAACGTTATATGTCATTGATAAACGTTCTAAAAACATTAGCATTAAAACGTTATTCTTACGTTGTTAGTGGAACGTTTTAAAAACGTTATTATGTTAAAAAAAAAATTAAGATAAAAGTTCTCAAAGTTACCAAAGTAACGTTGTGCCAACATGTCATTGATAAACGTTTTAAAAATGTTATTATGTTAAAAAATATATATTAGTCATTACAAATTAGTTATACAGCTTTTTATTCTGCAAATCAACTTCAGAAACATAATTTGTAAATCCAGATACACAATGCACTGAAATTTAACTATTTCATTAAAATATTTTTTATGGTAAAAAAAAAAACAGAATATAAAAGAATTATGTACAGGAAAATAGCAGTATTCATTTAAGTTGAGTGCATTTTGCTTGTTGTATGAATTAGAAACTTTTATCACAATGCTGATTAATTTAGATAAAAGTTCTCTCAAAGTTACCAAAGTAACGTTGTGCCAACATGTCATTGATAAACGTTATTCTTACTTGTTAGTTGAACGTTTTAAAAACGTTACTAAATTAAAACAAATATTAGTAATTACAAATTAGTCATACAGCTTTTATCTTCTGCAAAACAACTTCAGAAACATAATTTGTATATAGCCTACAGTGACACAATGCACTGAAATTTTATTGGGGGGTTAAAATATTTATTAAATATTTTTATTAGTTTAGACAAAAATCCCAGATATAAAATAATTATTTATTCAACAGGAAATAATTCAAAAACTACAGTCAATTATAAATTTGGTTGTACCTAAAAAAAAATAAAAATAAATACAACTAGCGTTTTTAATAACTTTTGCAATTACAGTCAAAGAGAAAACAGGGAATGTGTTATATCCATAGACTGTAGTTTTATCTGATCATTCCCCACATCCGAACGACCTATTACCTAAGATGGGCGTGGTTTTGCAGCGCACGGCACTACCCGTCAATTAAACACAGCGTCAGCGGGACAAGACGTCAGACGTCGACGGAGACGACAGCTTTTAGGTAAGTTGGTTGAATTTTGCGTGTTGTATGAATCAAATACTTGTATCAGTGCTAATTAACTTAGTTTTGCAGCAGTTGCTACTGTTTTAATAAAGTTAACTAGATCATCAGTTTGCATGAACTGTCTTGAGTAACGTAAACTGCTCCCGCAGTCCACAGAGCAGTTAACAACACTACACAAATATGTAGTTAACCCTCTGGGGTCTGAGGTGTTTTTGGGGTCCTTGAGATGTTCTGACATGCCCTGACATTTGTGCTTTTTTCAGTTGCTTATAAACATAGTAATGGCAAAAAAAAAGTACACACTATTTAGCACAAACAGGGCTACCATAATATGTGAGCAACAAGAATGTACATGTCTGCATTTTTGAGAGAATAATGTTTATGCGTGGTTATTGAAAAAACTAAAAACTAAAGTTTCTGAAATAAGACCACAAAACACACACTAAATATGTGCCAATAAGACTTTTGTCTAATAGATGCCATTGCCTAGTGTTTTTTCTTCAAAATTATGTGAAAATCACCCTGCCTAATCCTTCACATAACACAATACATTGATTTGAATTTTGCAAAGCACTTTCTGTTTGGAAAGGCAATATTCGAGTGGGCGTCGACGTCGATCATGCATATGTAGTGGTTCACACCTGAGGACCGCATACTTAATGAGCCATTCATTCAGGTGAGTCACTGAGCCACAAGAATGCAAGAGCAACAGTTGGAAGCATCTCAATTCTTTTTTTATTTTTCCACATATTGTGCTTGCAATTTGGCCTATAATAGCCAAGGAAAACATGTAATTGTGCAGTTAATTCTCATACTGTATTTTCAGTTTTGGAATATTTATCCTCTCCCCAAATTTGTCACTAATAAAACACAATAAAAATTATTTAAAGAAAAGGCTTATATTTACCTTTTAATAGTTTGTTTACATCTACCTTGTAAATATTTAAATAAACAACAATTCAAGTGTAATCTTTCTTTGTACAAACTAAAGTATACATTTTATCATACATATTTCAAAGTTAAGGATTTGATTGATTATTTGATTATTTTTGACAAAAAAATTGGCAAATAAAAGCTTATTTGAGGTGGCAGATATTTTACAGTAAAAATGTATAATCTATCCAAAACTAATCAACGAAATGTTGTCTTTCATATGTCTGTAACATAGGTCTTTCATTTTTATTATAAGGAATATAAATTCAGACGCGAGTCAGACGCGGATACTGTGTTTGTTTTAGGCTCGCGCAGTCTTCACTCGGACGCGCGCTTCAATCCGTTGTGGAGACTCTCTTTTCGTTCCAGTGAAATTACAAAACAAAATACACACAAACATGTGTGGTTGTATATCAGGCAGAGGCCTGATATACAACCACTGATAAACATAATCTGATTTGACAAAAAAAAAAAAAAACTATATGAGTGTGGATTTCGAACTCAGAACCTCTGACACGCTAGGCAAATGTTCTACCACTAGACCACTTGAGTTCACGTATTTACTCACGTGAAAACTCGGTGTTTACTCGGCGTGATCAATTCGCTCTTGAACATGCTGCCGTTCGTCTGAGTTACAATCTTCCTCTGAGGAAAAGCCAAGGTGAGTTATTCCTCGCTGTCCAGAATCATCTGAAGAGCGTCTTTACCGGAGAAACGAGCCATCCTCTCTAAACGCGATGAACTATCAGTGAATCTGATCTGATGAAACTTCGTGTTTTCAAGGCATTGATCGGGGGGCGGGTGCGAAGCATAGATTACCTAAACTATTTACCATGTGAATAGTGCCGGGGGCGGGGCGGCCTCAGTTCATTATAGAGATAATTAGGCAGAAGGAAAAAACGGTACCTCTCCTTGCTTTCAAACGGATTACATGAGTTGAAAACATTTGTTTTTTTTATTAATTACTTCATTTAAAAGAAGAGATTTCAAGCTTCATAAAGACATATATCACGTGCCTGTGTGAGAAGTATTCGCTGAGTTATGATTCATTTTCGGACGCGTTTCAGAATGGACTACACGGACAGAGAGAAGGCAGAACTCGCTCCGTGTTTATTTTTCTTAATTTGGCGAAAAGCACAACACTTTGTTTTTATTGTGAGTATACAGAAAAATAATACACATTTAACAGAATCGATTGATGTATGAAACTCCTATGGAAAATCAAAGTCAACAGAGTATTTATGAGTTTCTTTTACACTGATAAAAAAAAAGCAAGCTGGTATCGCCGGCGAGACCGCCGACCTCAGGGGGTTAAAACTGAAGAATAAACGCGAAATTACATTGATGTCTTTATTTAGATTCACCTTTTCCAGTGTCCTTGTTTGCTTTTTCAATATAGCTAAACTGATTTGAATTTGAACCCGTTCTTGAGATTCAAAAGTTAATCGGCTAACGTTAGCTCAATTAACGTTAGCTTAGCTAACTTATGGCCTGGGCATTTTCCCCTCCAGTTATCTGTTTCATGTGTCAAGTTCGTCATATTGAAATCTGTAACTTATTTGTAATTTTATCGTGTAAGTTGTCCACAGTGTTTGCAGTTTTACAGGTTATAACAAGCTCCTATGTGACATTTAAAAAAGGAAGGATATCCCCAGGCTCCTCTTAAATTTGATATTTGGATCGAGCACTTGACAACAGTAATGGACCCTTTTCACAGACTGTAATTACGCGTTTTAACAACCATCAGTATCGTAAATTGTGCTAGTTTATAATATACAGTGTATGGAAGGCCATATTTTCAATTCCTCCAGGCAGCTATTTTTGGGAAAGTGCTATCTATTTGAATTGGAGAATACTGAAATCTCAAAAACTGCTTAACAAACTCAGTTAAATAACATATTTCACTGAGAACAACACTGTTTGCCCCTCTTGCTCAAATTGCATTATAATTTGTGTTTTTGGCTTGGTGCAGTTGTAGGAGTTTCTATGGTAACCGGCGCCTCTGGCATTGCAGTGATGCAGAGCCATTGAAAGAGACTTGCAACAACTTTGATCTCATGGTCACGTGGTTCATGTAGTCCCTCCCCTTTCGGTGGAATACCATGGGACCTTAATTTGGAAAAATATTGTATGGTAGCCAATGGCGAGAGACAACCACTGATCTATATAGATCAGTGGAGACAACAAATAGCCTATTTTGATCTCGTTTGAATTGTGCCCTGAATTACACATATGATGTTTGTCAATTTAAAAGATACATTTTAAAGTCAAGAAAGTCGCAGCTTGATGTAAAACTGTTGAGGTATAAGACTGTGAAAATACGTAATTACAAAGACTACAAACCCAAAAGGCGCACATGTGACGTCATACCTTTTCGCTCAATGAATGAAGCTAACTTTACTGAAGCTAATGTCTGTCATTTTTTTTCTATAGTCTTACGTTATAATCGTAACGTTACGCCGTCATGGCTGAGTGTTTTGTACCAGACTGCACACATACGAGCAACGGATGGTGACGTACATATAGTGCGAGACGAGAGATGTAGTTCATTGAGCGATTTTCACAATTATCTTTTAAATTGACAAACATCATATGTGTAATTCAGGGCACAGTTCAGACAGAATAAAAAGATAAGTTGTCTCTTGCCATTGATACATATTTTTTCCGAAATAAGGTCCCATGAGCCGGAAGCGGAGGGGAGGGACTTAGGCTCTCTTTAGTGCGAAACAACTGCGCTCAATGTTTTTAAATGGTTTAAGCAGGAAAGACAGCAGTTTCATTATATTCACAGCAATTTCTGCTAAATATTAACGCATTAATATACATTGATTACTAAGAGGACCACATTAACTGGGGCATTTTATTCTGGGGAGTGATGGAGAGACAACATTAATGTTTTTCTTGAGTTTAACCCTCGTGTTTTCCTATATGATAATTGGGTCACACACTCGAGTGACCAAACACCTTAAGTGTACCTTTTCATCAATTCAACAAAATGTACTATATTTTAGTTCAATAATTATTTAATATTTTAAGCTTTTTGTTACTTAATAATATTTGTGCAATAATTATGATCCATTAATGACCATTTAAAATATTTTTTATTTAAGCAAAGTTATCATTAGATTGCAGTTTTGGGGTGTGGCACGGCTCATTAATGCAATTTAAACTTTAAGAGTGCATTAAAATAGAAACAATACAAAGTCCTTGAGCATGAAAAGCAATATAAATTTAGTAGCATCTGGCTTAGGGACAAGAGCAGAGAGCTTGTCTCGTATCTTCATGTTTTCTCCCAATATTCCAAAGCAGATTAAACTTTTTGTAAATTGTCAGAAAATCTAATTAGATATTCTGCATGAGCAAGTACAGCATCCCAGTGCTTTTATACTAATCTCACCACACTTTAATACAACACTGTTTTATTTTCTCTGTGCAGTGTCTCCGGAGATCCTCTCAGGGTTCAGTTCAGTCCAGTCCGATGTGCCGGAAGTGGAAGCTGATGTGATTGTGGATATTGTCATTTAAAATGTTATTATTATTTTTTTAGCTTGCTGATAGGTTAGGGCAGTGGTTCCCAATTCCAGTCCTCGTGACCCACTGCTCTGCACATTTTGTATGTCTCCCTTATTTAACACACCTGAATCAGATCATCAGCTCATTAGGAGAGACTCCATGAACTGAACTGAGTGTGTCAGATAAGAGAGACATACAAAATGTGCAGAGCAGTGGGTCACGAGGACTGGAATTGGGAACCACTGGGTTAGGGTTAGGTAAAGAGGTAGTTTTAGTTTTGTTTCATGTTTAATTATTTTGAAGTTTAATCAGTTTGTTCTATATTTTAGTCCAGGTTTATTTTCATGTTAATTTCAATTAAAGTCGGTTTCAATTGTATTTGTATCTTGAAATAAACTACACTTTGGTTCACTTCAGCTCGCCTTCAGTGGACTACATTACACATAGACATGATTCATGGGTCTTTTTGATTTTAATTATCTTTCTAGATCTTTTGTCTTAATTTTAAAATCTGAAAGTTCTTAAGGTGCTTTCATAAAATGATTACATGATTACAAAGCAATAACATTAATACAACGTTTTATAACAAGATAATTAAACGTTCTAATAACGTTTTTAATAACGTTCTTATAACTAATAAATAACATTAATACAACGTCTAAAAAACTGGACGTTTTGAACGTTCCTAGAACATTCAGAAATAAAGTTTTTATAACTTAATGGGAACGTTATGGAAACGTTCTTATTACCTAAGAATTGAACATTCTAATAACGTTTGAATAACGTTCTTATAACCAAGCAAGAACATTAATACAACGTTTATATAACAGGAGAATTTTACGTTCTAATAACGTTTTGAATAATGTTCTTATAACTAAGAAATAACGTTAATACAACGTCTAAAAAACTGGACGCTTTGAACGTTTCTAGAACATTCAGAAATAACGTTTTTATAACTTAATGGGAACGTTATGGAAATGTTCTTATAACCTAAGAATTGAATGTTCCAATAACGTTTGAACAACATTCTCATAACCAAGCAAGAACGTTAATACAACGTTTATATAACAGGAGAATTGAACGTTCTAATAACGTTTTGAATAACGTTCTTATAACTAAGAAATAACGTTAATACAACGTCTAAAAAACTGGACGCTTTGAACGTTTCTAGAACATTCAGAAATAACGTTTTTATAACTTAATGGGAACGTTACGGAAACGTTCTTATAACCTAAAATTGTTAGCTGGGATGGACTGGTTTCTACCCCCCCTGGGCAGGTCATGCTGTTCTTTGTCCCTGAGAAGCCAAAAGGCCTTCATTTACAATCTAAATGACCTCCTGCTTCCCTCAGGAGGGGGCCTGGGACCCTACTATACGACACCCTGTATTCCTTGACTAAAACTCTTTCTCGTGCCCCAGGTGTCTGTTATCTTCCTGGCCCATCTGGCGTTATTGTGTTTGTTCTTTCATGTCCCTTCAGCTGTTAGAAACCCTCACAGAAACACATGACTAAATGAAATTAACAGTTTGGAAACGATGAATATAAGTAATACTGAATTTTTCCATAACAATTCCTCCTCTTTATCATTCTCTGATAAAATATATATATATAAAAATTCAGCCTTGTTTTCTAATTTTAATTAGACCCATTACGCTATTAAATCTTCAGAATAGAATCAATTCAAGTTTTTTTACATCACAGTTATACCCCTCATGTTTGACTTTCGTATACCTGATCATTTTACTTGAATTCAGCAATATTCAACAATCTTAAAAAGATACAAAGAAATAAAAGTACATAAAAATCCCTTATTTCAAATTCTGTCTTAAAAGATACAAAGAAATAAAAGTACAAATTTCAAATTCTGTCTTTTAACCCTCTTTACATATCATCATTCTTGAAATGGAAAAATAAAATAAGAAAAATAAAGAAAACCAGTAATAAAAAAAAAAAAAAATAAATAAAAAATAAAAAATAAAATAAAAATAAACTAAGTCAATAATATCAAAATTTAAACAATCAATAAAAGTTTCAGAAAATCTCTTTCATGTTCCCAGAAAGGTAAAGAAAAAATGTATCACATCCCTGTGTAAATGTCATCACTGTCATAATCATACTGCTCTTCACCAGTGGCCGGATACACAGTCAGTTTTACTGCTTGAACTGACGTCACCGTGCTACCTGTCCCCGCCCTGATCAGTCTCTGTACTGAACTGGAAATGCACGTCATGATACATGGTAAACAGAATAAAATTAACAATCCCATTCCAACAATTGGCAAGACAACTTGAATTATTCGGTAGAACCACCCTGACCACAAAGACATCAGCCATCCCGCCCACTGACTACCAGTAGCCGGAGAGGGCTCCTTTACGGCTTCCCTCATGTGATCAATGATATTGGTTATGTTGTCACTGTAATCAGAAATGTTAAAACAACATGATACTCCCAACATTTTACAAACTCCACCCCTCTCTGCCGTGAGAATGTCGAGGACCAAACGGTTCTGAATAACTGATTCTCTCAATTGACGCATTTCCTCGCTTATTAATGTCAAAGCATTTTCTGTGCTATTGGCTATCGCTAATACTGTCCATGCTAACCCATTAATCTTGTTAATCGTTACTGCTGTACCCACCCCTAAGAAAATTGACCAACCTATATTTGCTCCCGGTGTTGTCCACGGGTCAGTTAATGTATATCCTGCATAACTATTTGGCAGAGCTTCAGGCAGAATATTAATATCTCGTTTTTCTCTTTTACCTACTTTGTTTGGCAAATACACAGAAGTTCCCACATTCATCAAGGCTGGATAACAGCAACCTGACCAGTCTCTTTTAGGCAAACGGTGATAAGCTCTGTCGCCACATACCCACACCGCAGCTGATAAACTTTGGTTTGGTTTTTTGAATGGGCATGTGAAGTTGATTTCTTTGTTGTTGATGACCGCTGTACAATTGTCTATTGTTCTGTCATGTATGTTGATTTTGATTCTGCAGTCAGACCATCCAGTCCTTAATAGTCTTGGTCTGTTGAAACAGACGCAAACGTCACCCTGGGCATACGTTACCCTCAAAGGTGGAATTGCTATGTTAGTGTTGTTGTATTGTTGTATATGATCACAGTCGTCAGCAGGCTGTTTCATTGGTGTTCTTCCCTCTTCCAGGTCCACAACAGTTTTTAGCACATCAGTCATCTGCTGAGGAATAAGACACTTAGTTTCGTTGACTGTTGCTGTCGTCAGAGGGACAGCTTTCCATGCGTGCGACATTTGAAGACACATCCAGCAGCTTGACTTGATCTCCAGTTCCTCTTTCTGCAGCATTGCTAGCGCGCAGGCTTTGTTCCCCTGGCATTTCATCATTGCTTTCTTCACTTCAGGATTTATCTGACCTTTGTTTGTGTCTTCGTCCCCCATCCAGGCCAGTTCTTCTTCAGTAGCCTGTTCGACCTCGGGTGGCACAGGTGACAAGAAAGGTGTTGTCGTTGTTGCTGCTTGTGGTCTGGTTGCCTCGACTACCATAATGTCTATTGTCTCATACCAATCAGTTTCAGTCAAGTCCAGGGCACAGTAGTACCTGCCTTGGTCAGCACGTGCTGCATGTTTCATTTCCACTCTCATTCCGTATCTGTTGTTACTCATTTTGTCTTCAGCGTACACCTGAAATCTTTCATCATATTCCGTCCTGTAGTGATGAGCGTATGCTTTTACGTCGGTCCACGCACATGGGCTTTCGCAGAAGTAGAAATGTGCGTGCTCTTCGGTATGTCCATTGCACCCGAGACAGTTCTCCTGGAATGGGTTGCACTTGAAAGTCACACTTGATCCCTCCTCTATCGTGATGATGCTTCCATGCAGTCCTTTCACCGGCTCCACTTCCGTGAATGTGTCTCTTTTATCATGTTGTCTGATGGTGCTGTTCAGCACAGATGTTTCAGAACAAATAGTCACTGATATCAAAGTTAAGATGAATATAGTCTTACAAGGTTCACATATTCCTGGCAGTCTAAATGGGTACCATGGTCTCAAACAATCCATCTTGTCTAGTGATTACAGTTTTTTTTTGCAATGGTCAATGTCTCTGTTTGTGGTTGCACAAATGGTTTTGTTCTGCCTGAGTGACCTTGCACCTGTGCTTTGGTGTTATGGCTTGTCTTTAGGGCTTATTGTTGAGCTTATCGTCGTCCTTGGGGTTCCTCCTCCTGTTGCTCTTCTGAGATGGGTGGAACTTTCCTGCAGTGATTGGCATGCACCCATGTGGCACGTTCTCCGACCTTCACCGCCGTATGCGTGACCAGCAAGACTTGGAACGGTCCTAGCCACCGTTTTGCCCTCCAGTTCTTCCTCCTGAGGTCGCGGATCACCACGTAATCACCTGGTCTGATCTTGTGCAGGAATGTCTCTGCTACTTTGCTCTGGGACAGCGCTGTTTTCACCTGCATAGAAATGTTAGATAGCAGACACGACATCTCTTTGCAGTAATTCAACATTTCATTTTCACACACATCTGTCGATGGAAGCCTCCTTTTTTCCCCTGTTATACCCATGAATGGTGGTCTACCAAAGAGAATTTCAAATGGGCTCAAATTTGTTTTTACTCTCTTTCTCATTCTCATGTACATCAGTACAGTGGGGAGTGCTTTCACCCACGAGAGTCCGGTCTCTTCACAACATTTTGCCAATTTGTTTTTTACTGTCTGGTTTTCACGCTCAATAGCGTCCCCGCTGGCAGCGTGGTATGCACAGTGTGTTCTCAAATCAATTCCCAAGAACTGACCCACCTGTTTGATTGTCTCATTGACAAAATGGCTTCCATTATCGGAGCTGATTTTTTTTGGAATTCCCCAACGCGGAGTGATCTCGGTTAGCAGAGCTTTCGCTACTGACGCCGCGTCTTGTTTTGAGGTGGGAAATGCTTCAACCCATTTTGAAAACATATCCACCATAACTAAACAGTATTTCTGCTTTCCGCACGGGGTCAATTCAATGAAATCGATCATTAAATATTCAAATGGCCCCTCTGGGGCTGGCTGACTTGCCAGCGGTGTTTTAATGCCCCGTGCAATGTTATATGTGGTGCAAATCATACATCTTTTGCAAAAATTCTCAGCGTATATTGTGAAACCTTTGGTAAACCACAATTCTCTCATTTGCATAATCATCCCTCCCTTTGACACATGGTCTAACCCATGTGTTAATTTAGCGTAATGCGGGAAAAAATGGCTGGGCAAACATGGCTTTCCATTGACAGATCTCCATACATCATCAACAATGCTGCAGCCTGACGCCTTCCATTTGTTTTTCTCAGCTCCTGTGGAAAAAGACTGCATGCTCTGTAAACAAGGAGGAATGTTATTGTTAGGGTTAGTGTCAACTTGTGCACAAGTAGCGCCACCGTTATCAGCGGCAGTCTGCTTTGCTGCCGCTGCTTTCGCAGCCATATCAACTCTGGCGTTGCCTGTTGATATGGAAGTTTTATCATTAGTATGCGCTGTGCACTTACAAATTGCAATCTTGCCTGGTAGCAAAATGGCCTCTAAAAGGTCAGAAACCAACGTAGCGTTCAGTATTGGTCGTCCGTCTGACTTCAAAAATGTTCTGTGCTTCCACAAAGCACCAAAGTCATGCGTGACCCCAAAAGCTTAACGAGAGTCTGTGTAAATTGTCACACACTTATCAGTCATCAGTTTACATGCTTCAGTCAAAGCGACTAGCTCAGCTGCCTGCGCAGAGTAATGAGATGGTAATTTGCCAGTTTTCACAGTTTCAAATTCAGTCGTCACAGCGTAGCCTACATTATTCTGTCCTGTTTGTGGATCTTTCGACGCAGATCCATCCACAAAAAGGACATTGTCACAATTATCAAGCGGAACGTCCATCAAATCTGGACGCGGTGTACACACTTCTTCTAATGCTGACAGACAACAGTGATGTTCTTCGCCATCTTCCTGAGTGGGCAAGAGGGTGGCGGGATTCAATGTTGTGCATCTTTTAACAGTGATATTCGGCATTTCAAGCAAAATTGTATGATACCTCAACCATCGAGCCGTAGACAAATGTGACGTTCTCTGCTCCTGCAAAATCAAAGACACCGTGTGTGGGACCTCTAACGTCAGATCAGCGTAGCCTACAAACTCTCTTGAAGCCATGACGGCCAGTTCAGCCACCGCCACTGCCCGGAGGCAGTGTGGCAATCCCGCTGCCACGGGGTCGAGTTTTGTTGAGAAATAAGCCACAGGTCTTAGTCGGTCACCATGCGTTTGCAGGAGAACAGAAGTCATAAAGCCATGCTTTTCATCAACCATCTGCACAAACTTACGGTCCACAACTGGAAGGCCTAACGATGGGGCCATACACAACTGTACTTTCATGTTATCAAACGCTGCTTCAGCTTCACTTGTCCAAACAAGTTTGTCACATGACTTCAGCCCTTTCCCTGTCGTAAGGGCTCGTAAGGGCTGTTCTAAAATGGCATAATTGGGAATGAATGTACGACAGTAAGTGCACATTCCCAAAAATGACAACAACTCCTTTTTTGTTACTGGCTTTGGCACTTCTTTTATGCCCTGCACCCTCTTTTGTGACAGTGTTTTGCTGTTTTGTTTGATAACATGGCCCAGAAAAGTCACTTCCTGTTTCACAAACTGCAGCTTTGAAAGGCTGACCCTGTGGCCCTCCCTTTCAAGATGCTTGAGGAGAGTCACAGTGTCAGCCCTGCAAATAGACTCACTTTCTGAACAGATCAAAAGGTCATCAACATAAGAAAGCAATGCGGTTCCTTCTGTCAAAATCAGATTTTCAATACTTCTTCTCAGCGCCTCATTGTACAATGTGGGACTTTCGCAAAAACCCTGACATAATCTTGTAAAAGTATAACCCCTGCCATTAAAATCGAACGCAAACCAAAACTGGCTTTTCTCATCCACCGGAACGCTAAAGAAAGCATTAGCCAAATCTACCACAGTGAAATATGTTGCATTTTCTGGAATTTGAGTTAAGATGGTATAGGGGTTGGGCACTCGAGGAGCGTGGGCGATGACGGATGAATTCACCGCCTGGAGGTCCTGAACAAAACACCATTGCAATGGCTCACCTTCACTTCGTGCCTTCTTTACAGGAAAAATTGGAGTTCTGACAGGTGAGTCATTGCAAGATCTAATTACACCCTCCTTCAATAGAGCATCAAACACTGGTTTTATGCCCTCTATTGCTTCACGTTTCAAGGGATACTGCGCCTTACATGGTCTGAAATCAGATTTTGGTGTTATCACAACTGGCTCACATCCTTTAATAAGCCCCACATCATATTTGGTTTTTGCCCACAAGTTTGGTGGTATTTGTGCCAAAGAAATATCAATCTCTGACGCAGAAATATCCCAGTGTTGTAACATTTTTCCCAATAGCAATCATGTCTCTCTTGACCTCAACCTCAAAATCACATTTTGACTTAAATGCCCCCACACTTTTGCTCTCTGCTGTGTGTGAATCAACTTTTACCCAGTCTGTGGCTGATAAACACTCTCTCACAAAAAGGCCTGCATCTCTCCACTGCTGGCTTATGGCCTTGGAGACAGATAAATGGCAGGCAGTGTTCTCTGTCATGAGATAACAAGCTTTCTGATTCTTTTTTAACACTGCAGATAACGCACACATATTTTCTGTCCAGAAAACCTCGTCAAATTTCACACTTTCATTTTTCACAGAATTAAACCACATCTTTTCAAAGTCTGAATCTCGCTCTGCCACGACATGTGATGTACAATGCATTTTATCATTTGTCATAAACTCTGTGTTGACTGGGTTTGTTCGATCTTTTGCCACTTTCAAAATTTTCTCTGCCCAATCAACATCTGTTACCTGCCACACATAAGCCCATCTCGGCTCAAATTTAGAACAAGTAATTTGTGGTGCTTCTTCAATGCTGATTCCATAGGAATCGGCATAAAGGGACAAATTTAATTTGCACATTAAATCACGAGCCATCAGAGGTGCGGGACAGCCAGGAGACCATACAAACTCATGTTTGAAAGAGCGTCCGCCCTCTGTCTCGCACTCTAACGGCTCTGTTAACCGGTCAGAAATCAAATGGCCCGAGGCCGAAGTGCTCTCATACACTTTTCCGGTTAAGTTCGGAACACATGGTAAATCACATGGTCGTAACGTGGACAGACTGGCACCAGAATCGACCAAAAATTCAATAACTACCCCTTTGACTAGTAACGGATAAATTGGCATTTCAGAAAACCCTGTACTTTTGTACAATCTCATACGCTCGTCATTCACAACACTGCTCAAATCATCAGTCATAGCTTTGCTCAAAGTTTCATCAGGCACACAAATGGATTTGCAAGCAGTTTCTTCATTGCAGATAGCAGAAAGAAAATCAGTGTATGTGTTTGTGTGTGCGTCGTGTGTGCGTGTGTTAGTAAAAATATTTTCACTTCCCTTTGCTGTAACCAGAGATTGGCTTCCCAGAGCTGGACCCCTTCCTTTCCGCTCTCCAGCCCCCTCGGTTCAATCCGACTTCATGGCGGGACACGCGGTGCTCCAGTGCCCGTCCTTTTTGCAAAATCTACATTTTGTACAGTCTCGGAGCAAGTGGCCATTCGTTGCACAAACATAACAGCTCCATCTTCCTCCAGCAGCTCTAATTCTCTGTCCTCTTCGGTTAGCAGGGTTTGGAGGGGAAAACTCAGGTCTGTTGGGTTGCTGTGATTGCTGTTGTTGCACAACTACCATTGTGAGAGGCTTTTTCTTCCCGTTCTTTTCTTCGGCGTCGGCGGTATGAATAGCGTGTTGCAGCACTATATTTAAACGGCCGTCCTTCCACGCCACATACGTTGACTTTGTCCCTCTCTTGATTTCGGGTTTCATTCCTTGCAGGAAATAGCCCATCAAATGTTTTTCCCATGTGCCTGCTTTCGTTCCCCTGTCTTCTTGCTCAGTTAAACCACTGTACTTTGCAAATGTTTTAAAAAGTCTGAAGTAATAGTTTCTTACCGACTCGTCCTTTTCCTGGACGCAACACGTGATTTTCTCAGTGTCGACACGTGGGGGGAAAGCTTCGCTGATGGACCTGGAGAAATTTTCCACTTCTTTCTTGTATGGTTCGTTGCTGTCATGGTCCCAGTCGACGTGCACTCTTCTGATGTCTGCTTTAGTCAGCTTGCCGGCCACCTTGCCCCAGTTTGCAGCGCCCATTCTTACAGTTAACAATCGTTTCAGTTCTTGTGTAGTTGGAATGAATTCTTTGCATACTGAGAGCAGTTCGCTGGCAAAACGCTCACCCGCGTCCTGCGGATCTGGCAAATGCGCCATAGCGTCCTTCATATCTGACATAGTCCATGCTCTGAAAACTAGCATTGGGCCGTCTGTGCCCGCAACTTCAACCATCGGAGCCGTCACACTCGACACTTTAACTTTTGCCGCTGTGAAACTGACCTTTTCTTGCTTCATTTGCGATCTTGTTAGCATTTGCTGCCCGCTTGCTCCCGGTTTTTCTACATTCGGGGTGTCCGGAACTGCATCAGACGCTTCTCTGTAAACTTCCCCCTCTTCTTCTTCGCTGTTTGTGCTGAGGAGTCTGTCTCCCCCTGCTGTACTGGCGGTGCTGGTAACTGTGCATGAAACCTTGCTGTTAGTATTTGTACCACTCGCTCTGCGGTCTCTGCCTCCGCTCGCGCTGTTCTTGCATCTGCCTCTGCCCGCGCTGCTCTTGCATCTGCCTCTGCTCGCGCTGCTCTTTGGTTTGCCTCTGCCAGTTCAATTTGCGCTCTGTCCTGTACCGGTTCTTGTGTGGGTCTCGGGGCTGGTGGAGAGCGGTCCAGATCGAGGTCCAGTTTGAGGGCCGAAATCTCCGCTACCGGGTAGTGAGCTGTATTGTAGGCGGGTGGCGGAGCCGTTGCCACCTCGGCCACATGTGGGAAAGCACATACATTCGGTTAATTAGTAGCATTCTGTTCCGGTGGAACTGTTTTCACACACACAACACTTTTCACTTCGTTCTCAGTATTATATGCTAGTTCTTTTTGTATTTGCTTTCGTTCTCGCCTGTCGGCCTCTTCCACCCAACACAATATAGTCTGTTCGCATTTTTTACACACATGTTTAACACACACACAACAACCATTCTGTTTTCCCTTGTTCTTTTCTACTGATTCTTTTACGACATTAAGTCTTATCTTGCTCAAGGTCCCCGCCTCTGGGAAATCGTGATATTTGATCAGTTTTTGTATGTCAACCATACATTTACCACCATAATTATTTCTCATTTGACAGAAAATTGGTGTATAAAAATGATCTACTTTACTGTTAGATGACCCCATTTTGGCTGAATCTCCCTTCTGGATTTCACAATTTCGACACGTGTCTTACAGTGTCTGTCAAACGTCTTCAACAGACCCGATTTTTTTTTCGTCACCCAAAATCGGTCGGGTTTCTGTAATTACGTTCTATTCAAAATCTTCCCATAGGCACTTTCTAGCGCTCGATTAATTCTGATTCACTTAATTGATTTGATGTGGCTCTTCCATCCACTTGTACGAGATTTCCTAAGGTTACAGAGATTTTGAGTAAAACTAACTAATCAGCAACTGTGATTATCTGAATCACCTGTGGCACTTCCGTCCACCAACGAGCTAAGTGTGGTAGAAACCGATCCGAATCTGTCAGATCAATTTCTTCCCCAAAAAATTGTGATTATCTGAATCACCTCTCGCTCGTACCAAAAGCAAAACTCAGCCAATATGGTTCACGTTCACTCACAATTATCAAATTACACTCAACTTCAATAAAACAATTTTGCCGTTTCTTACCCAGAGATGCTTTTCTGTTTTTTTTTCCTCGCAATCGTCGCAGATTTTTTTTATCCTAGTGGGAGTTTTTTCCACTGGCCCTGAGTGCGGGGTATTGGCTCTCTCTCTCGTAATCTGTTGAGTTTCTATCTCAAACCGTCGAGGTATGAGACGGCCGCCTGGTGCTGCCGAGGTCGTGCACTTTCCCGTCAAATCCGTTCTCAGGACCAGGAGAAGAAGCGTCCCAACAGGATCCCACTTCTGACACCAGCTGTAATAGCAAATTTCAATTTTCAATGAGAAACACAGCATCAACAGGTGTAAGAAGCATTAAGAGGCAAAATTGTAATATTTTCTGAGGATTCTTTTGACAACTGCAGCCACCCAATTGTGAAATAGAATGCCTACTGGACTCAATAAACATAGACATTTTATATAGGTTTCTGACATTCTTGACTCCTCCTTTCCCAGTTTCTGTAAATTTCCTTAAAGACATCTTATATCTCAAGCTAGTATGGACTGGTTCTACCCCCCCTGGGCAGGTCATGCTGTTCTTTGTCCCTGAGAAGCCAAAAGGCCTTCATTTACAATCTAAATGACCTCCTGCTTCCCTCAGGAGGGGGCCTGGGACCCTACTATACGACACCCTGTATTCCTTGACTAAAACTCTTTCTCGTGCCCCAGGTGTCCGTTATCTTCCTGGCCCATCTGGTGTTATTGTGTTTGTTCTTTCATGTCCCTTCAGCTGTTAGAAACCCTCACAGAAACACATGACTAAATGAAATTAACACTTTGGAAACGATGAATATAAGTAATACTGAATTTTTCCATAACAATAGTCAGTAGAATGTCTGTTGGAGAGCACTAATACTCTGATGAGAGTTAGTTGACAGGTAGTTGCAAAGTTACTTACAGTCAACAGAATGTTCAAAAGGGATCATCAAAATATACTGTTACCTAACCTGTTTTTGCAAGAATTTGTTTTTAAGAGCCAGGTAATAACGCTCTTGTTGAGCAATACACCTAACCAGTTTTTCTTCCAATGAAAATGCTTTCATTAAAAAATTCCTGAACAAGAACTATAAATATGACCAAAGAACCCAGTTGGTTTCAGACTTCAACTGAAGACATTACCAGACGACTTCATTTCTTAACATACCGAATGCACGCAAGAACCCCAGGTGAGACACCACTTTAATATGATAATACTATGACAGTGTGAATAGCCTCTTATGAAAAAGAAGTTTATCAAGTGTGCTATTAGTATACTAGTTTTAAACTTAAAATAGGAAATTATACTTTCAGTCTACTTTTTATATACTTCTCAAAAATATACCTGTATTCTGGGTGAAATATCCATTTAAAGTGTATACAATACCAAATCTTCTGAAGCCACATGACAGTTTTTGCTTGAGCAACAGACCAAAGTCAGTAAGGAGCAAACCAAGTCCAACTAAAACCAAGATGTTTATTCAATGATTTTGATGCACAACATTACAGGGAAAGAAACACAAAGCAACCAGTCTCCACTTTGAGTAGGGTGGTTCTTTCCCAGCTAACAGGGAACATTCCAGTAACTTTCACTAACGTTATGTATAAGTTATGTAAATGTTAGTAAAAACTTTCCTGAAATAATGTTTCTGGAACATTCTTATAATGTTTATAGAGTTACAATACATTCTCGTAACGTTGAGAGAAAAACGTTCTTAGAACAAAGTTTTTTAGAACGTGCTTGTGATGTTATTTGTTCTTGACTGATGTTCTCCTAATGTCGAGTGAAAACGTTCTTATAACAACGTTCATATAACGTCCTTGTGATGTTATTTGTTCTTGACTGATGTTCTCATACTATTGAGAGAAAACGTTCTTAGAACAACATTCTCAGATACAAAAATATGTTCTTAGAATGTTTTTCTAACATTCCCATTAAGTTATGAAAACGTTATTTCTGAATGTTTTCCGAACGTTCCAAACAACAGTTTTTTTTTTTAAGTATTAAAGTTTTCTCATTTTGGAAATGTTATGAAAACATAATTTTTGTAATGTTTTCTAAATGTTCAAAACATCCAGTTTAAAAAAAAAATGTTTTAAGAATGTTTTGTGTAAACATTTATACATAACTTTTAAAGAACGTTAGTGAACGCTATGGGAACGCTCTCTTTTGGTTATAAAAAAACAACTATAATGTGCAGGGAACGTTCTGGAAAGCTCTCTTTAAAATATACTGTAAAATAAAACCTAAAAATAACCTGCAGGGAACGTTCTGGAAAGCTCTCTTTAAAATATACTGTAAAATAAAACCTAAAAATAACCTGCAGGGAACATTCTCAATTAAAAAAACTGGATGTTTTTTATGAAGATCATGCAATCATGACCATGCCGATTACAGTATATGTCACTCAGGCTTCACTAACGTAATTGGTACCATAGACTTGTAACAACACTGGGTCAGTTAAGGGGATTTATTAGCTCAATGAGAATTAATATTCATAAGATATGAATATTAATGTTCTGTATACACAAATTAATTTATTCTAAATAGGGAATAAGTAGGTAGAATTTATATGTTCAATTAGGGGAATTTAGGTAAAGTTAGTATTCATTTATCGTGCAAATTATCTGTCCTGCAGACAATATGTACAATTTCTGAACAGAAACTTATCAGTCTATAACACCGACAAGATATCCTTCTTGTGGCCACAGAGAACGATACTTTAGGGTTTATAGACAATTTAGATAATTACTGATAGAACAAAAATAGAGCTTAGAGGTATTCGCACTCTCAGAGATTTCAGCAATGTAACAATATGAGACAGATTCAGTTTCATAGGATTATAAAGTTTTAATCAAACAACTAAGATTACATGTACTAATTCAAATCACGCAGGAGTAAATATGCATAAACAAAACAACATAAGCGATCGCAATAAGACATAAAATAAAACAAATCAACAGAATAAAATAATAATAAGGTTATAGGGAAAGAGAAAATGAGAGAGAGGAAGAGAGAGAGTTTTGGGTGTGTGTAGGTGTGGCAGCGTGTATGTGGGAGTTTAGTGAGCACGTGTATGTGTGTTTGGCTAGGAGAGCGTGCGTGTGTGTTTGTCGGTGTGTGTGTGTGAGTTTGAGAAAAAGTGTGTATGCAAGTCTAAGAAAAATGTGAGATTGTGTATGAGAGAATCAGAACAAGGAAGAAGGCAAGACAGTTTAAAATGTTACTTCTCAACGAGAACCCATCAGTCATTTAAACATATAGGGGGAAAGCTGGTGATCTGACCATATCCTTTGCGTTACAGACTATAGGCTAGACCATAGACCAGGGGTGGGCAAACTACGGCCCGCGGGCCACATACGGCCCGTTAGGCTGTTTAATCCGGCCCGTCGAGTATTTAAAAAAATGGCTTAAGATCGCATTCATTTTTTGCCTTTTTCTTGCAATACTTTGCTTTATATATATTGCGTTGCATATATTTGACAATCGGAATATCAGATATTTCATGCCATAGCTAACAAATGTAAAAAAGGAAAAATGACATAAAAGCAGATCATCATTCATTCAGCGCTGTTGTGGCTGCGGTGTGTCACGTAACAAGCTAGACGCGTCACCATGGAAACCAAACAGACCGCGGCAGCGGCGGCATAGACTTGGTGCACGTTAATGTTTTTTTCCTTTTTTTGAAAACTCACAGAGAAAAAAATGTTTGGTAACCGCTTGCACACGTTTAGTTTTTCCTTTGATTTGTCTGCTATTTAGTTTGCCTACTCTGGATTTGTGGATGGATCCTCCTGACTGATTCCGTTAATCCGTTTACCGACCTTTATCGCCCGGCTTTCGACTACGCTCCCCTGTCTGCCATGTAGGCTACTGAACCCGGTTTTGTTCATTAAATGTTCTGATCTGCCTTTGCTTTTTATGTTTTATTTTATTATAGTTAAAATAAATTTGTATATTCGTTTATTTCGGGTTTTTTCACAAATGTATGACTTTTGGAAGTGCAAATTGATTGCCATGCAGTTTTAATAAAGTTGAATTAACGTAACCTTCTGTCATTTTTACTCTTCTAAGTGTACACTTAGGTGTTTTGTTTCTAATTTATGGTTAGGCCCATTAAATAATAGTAAGGATAAACAATATTTTAAAAGTATAGGCTATAATCGAACATCTGACTAATTAAAAATTAACCTCAAAACATAACATGCTAAATGGGGGATATCTAGCATAAAAAAATGTATAGTCAGAATGTCGTCTCTCAGTTGTTGAATTTCGCGCAGACGTTGCCACAACGTAAATGTGTTTGCTCAGCCCGATGTCATGAAAGTGCGAATACCACGAATTGTATTTGTAGTTCTTATGAAACGCAGTTTTCGCGTACATATGATACGCACTTAAAGGGATAGTTCGCCCAAAAATGAAAATTCGGTCATCATTTACTCACCCTCAAGTTGTTTCAAACCTGTATATGAATTTCTTTTTTCTGCTGAACACAAAAGAAAATATTTCGAAGAATATGGGTAACCATTTTTTCCTACTATGGAAAACAATGGGGTCCATCAACTGTTTGGTTACCGACATTTTTCAAAATATTTTCTTTTGTGTTCAGCAGAAAAAAGAAATTTGCAGGTTTGAAACAACTTGAGGGTCAGTAAATGATGACCGAATTTTCATTTTTGGGCGAACTATCCCTTTAATGGCGTGTAATAGGCACGCACTCCGCACCCCTAATCCTAACCAAGGTTACAGTGTGCAGCATATGCACGCAAAAAAAAATGATGAAATCGTGTTTCATAATCTGCTACTGGGCCGGCCCTCTGTCAAATTTTAAAACCCAGTGTGGCCCTTGAGCCGAAAAGTTTGCCCACCCCTGCCATAGACTGCCATCAAGGCCTCACTGAAGGGGATTATGTGAACAGAAAGGGGGTTCACAATGTAAATGTGCAGCCCAGTTACTATTGTGATTCTTAATATTCCAGATTAGTAATATTATATCTAATAAAAAAAGCCAGTTGAATAAAATCTTCCATATCACAAATGTGAAAGCAAAATGGCCAGGATCTGTGCATGACTTAAGCATTTTCAGAGATTCACATTTATGCACATTATTTGAAAGTGGTAAGGAAAGTTCCACAATTAAATATCAAGCTTACTGTATTACATACACTTATGCTGATCCTAACAGAACTGCATTTTTTCATAGGTGATTATGACATGTTCCTGCCTGCAGACAGGTGTTTTATGATCCCATTCCCTGACCCAAACCAGTTACAATGCAGCTCTAGCCAGGACAAGGGCCCCAGTTAACACAGAACGTTCCCCTAATGTTATTTTTTGGTTATTTTTTTGGGAACCAAATACTTACGTTAGGGGAACGTTCTTTTTTTGGTTTTATTTTTATGTAACAATAAAATAACGTTCCCAGAACGTTGCTGGGTGGTTACCATAAAAAATAACGTTCTGGGAACCATAAACTAACATTCTGAGAATGTTCTGGGTACCAAAAACTAACGTTATGGGAACCAAAAATTGTTAGCTGGGGCACACAATGAAATTAACTTTGGCTAACTAAAGGGAACAGTCTGAGGGTTGCACACCTGACAGGGCCTGGGACATTGCTGCATGTGCCATATTACACAACATTGCCAAAAAAAATACAAGTGTTGGTGTAATGTGTAAAAGTGCACAAAAGAGGAAAACACAATGTCAATACAATGAACTACACTCAGGATAAATGTGATCAATAACTCATGGCAAAATATTTTTACATTAACATAAGTTTATCAGTTTTCACTTTCACAAGTCAAAGCAATTCATCATTACTCAAGATTTAACAGTTGAAATGACTATACGGCCTTAATTTAATGCAGCAAAAATTATTTTACAGTGTAGGAGAGTAAGATCTTTTTTTCTTTTTTTTCTTTTTTTTTTTTCTTTTATAAACACAACCATTTATTTAACAGTGCCTTTTATAGAAGAGACTATAATATAATTAAAAATTACCATTATGTAGAATATTTTTGTACTTCACTTTTATTTGTTCCCATCTTCTAGTATGGTGACTCTGACATTACAATGAGCAAAGTAATTATGCAATTATTAAAATACAAAAATATAGGCTAATAAGTGATAAAAACATCTAACATGGCCACTTCTAACGGATTTAAATTGTCTGCTACTTTTGCCAGCCCTCTCTCCTGGCTTTTGCAGACTTTGAGGTGTTCCCTGGCGTTTTGATTAAACATTAAAATTCTGAATAAACTTCCACTATTAGTTCTTGCTCTGCTGAGGAGAAAAACTGAGCCGCTCTTTGGCCACGCTGAGCAGCCAATAGCAGCGTTGCTGATCAATGTTTCTACTATCGATACATATCCCCTTTTAACCAGCGCATGAACGCGCAATTATCTCAGAAAACTCAATCCAGCTATACTAATCATATCCGGCAAGTGTGTTCGAACAACCAAATTAGCCAGATCATGATTAGCACGATGATATCATTAGGGCCCGAGCACCGATGGTGTGAGGACCCTCTTGGAATTGCTCTGTTTATTATTAGGGCCCAAGCCCTGAAAGGGCGAAGGCCCTATTGTTTCTGGTAGGATTATTTATTATTATTATTAGGGCCCAAGCCCTGAAAGGGCGAAGGCCCTATTGTTTCCGGTAGGATTATTTATTATTATTAGGGCCCAAGCCCTGAAAGGGCGAAGGCCCTATTGTTTTCGTTAGGATTATTATTATTATTATTAGGGCCCAAGCCCTGAAAGGGCGCAGAGCCCTATTGTTTTCGTTAGGATTATTATTATTATTATTATTAGGGCCCAAGCCCTGAAAGGGCGAAGGCCCTATTATTTCCGGTAGGATTATTTTTATTATTATTAGGGCCCAAGCCCTGAAAGGGCGAAGGCCCTATTGTTTCCGGTAGGATTATTTATTATTATTATTATTAGGCCCCAAGCCCTGAAAGGGCGAAGGCCCTATTGTTTTCGTTAGGATTATTATTAGGGCCCAAGCCCTGAAAGGGCGAAGGCCCTATTGTTTTCGTTAGGATTATTATTATTATTATTAGGGCCCAAGCCCTGAAGGGGCGAAGGCCCTATTGTTTTCGTTAGGATTATTAGGGCCCAAGCCCTGAAAGGGCGAAGGCCCTATTGTTTCCGGTAGGATTATTAGGGCCCAAGCCCTGAAAGGGCGAAGGCCCTATTGTTTTCGGTAGGATTATTATTATTATTTTTCTTACGACTATTTAGGCATTTTTGGGGCCCTTAACATGCTCTTGAAACTTTGCACACGAGTCAGAACCCGCGGCCATCAGGGCCGGGCTGAAGCTGGTACCCGGGCGTGGCAGGGGGGCTCGACAGCGCCCCCTGGAACAGGGTCCGAAAACTTGGTCCATAAATCAAACACGCTTGCATGTAATAATATGAAACTCGGTACACATATAGATCTCATCGGGCCGCACAACTTTCATGCTCTAAGTTTTACGCCAGCCCAACAGGAAGTCGACTATTTAGGGTTGTTTGGAAACGCATGCTTAGGAATTTGAAACACTTCTCTTAGGGAATTCACCCGGTCAGCACCAAACTCTGTGTGCATGAAGTCAAGACATTGAGGATGAAAAATTGCCAGGGGATTTTTGATATCTCGAACGGTTTGGCTGTGGCGAGGAAACAAATTTATGGCGAATAATGGGACACAGGAAGTGTATTATAACTTCTGCATACATTGACGGATCTTGATAAAACTTCAGCAGTGTGTTCGTGGTCAGAGGCTGATCACATTGATGTGACTATTGTGAGTCAAAATTATAGCGCCACCTACTGGCAGCAAGAAGTGTGTCACTTTCAAAATGCTTTGAAATCACCCTCTTATTTTTACCCGATTTGCTTCAAACTTTATCTGTATAATGTAAACACAAGGCAGATGTAGACCTGTGAAAGGATTATTGATATCTTAGATACTGTTGCCGTGGCAACGCATCAAACTTTAATTTTCTTTTTGGATGCTTTTGAGACTCTTAAGATGCTTGAAATTGGATGAAACTCGACAGACACATCACATTTATTAGCCCGTAGACATGTGCAAAGTTTCAGAAACGGGCGTGGTGAGGGGCTCAGTAGCGCCACCTTTAGTCATAAATGGGGCGGTTAGTTTTATCAACAGCAACAAAACTTGGTATGTGTATTGTTCTCATCAAGACGGACAACTTTCTAATTGACATTAACCATCTCCGACCAACAGGAAGAGAGATATTTTGGTTTGAATGTGGATTTTCTGAAGAATTTTCTCTCCCTCTCTCTGTGTCTGTGTGTGTGTGAGGGGAGGGGGGGATTTGACTATTGCTTTTATATTGTTAATCAAGGTTTCAGGGGCTTTTGGGGTCCTTAACATGCTCAAAAACTCTTGAAACTTTGCACACAGGTCAGAAACAACGGCCATCAGGGCCGGGCTGAAGCTGGTACCCGGGCGTGGCTGGGGGGCTCAACAGCGCCCCCTTGAACGGGGTTCTAAAACTTGATCCATATATCAAACACGCTCGCATGAATTAATATGAAACTCGGTACACATATAGATCTCATCGGGCCGAACAACTTTACCCCGGTCAAGTTTTACGCCAGCCCAACAGGAAGTCGGCTATTATGGGTTGTTTGGAAAACGCTTGCTGTGGAATGTGAAATACTCCTCCTAGAAAATTCACCGTGTCCCCTTCAAACTCGGTGTGCATGTAGTCAAGACTTTGAGGATGCTAAATTGCGGACGGATTTTTGATATCTCGAACGGTTTGGCTGTGGCGAGGAATCGAATTTATGGCGAGAAAAGAGAAACACGGAAGTGGAATAACTTCTGCATACATTAACTGATCTTGATGAAACTTCAGCAGTGTGTTCGTGGTAAGAGGCCGATCAGATGGATGTAGCTATTGTGAGTCAAAGTTATAGCGCCACCAACTGGCAGCAGGAAGTGTGTCACTTTCAACATGCTTTTGACAAAAGTGGGGGGGTTACTTTTAACTACAGTAAAGAAAAAATAGTTTGTATATTGTTCTCATCAAGCCGGTCAACTTTCTAATTTACATTCAATAGCTCTGGCCATCAGGAAGTCAGATATTTTGGTCTGAATGTGAATTTTTTTGCAAAATCAGCCTCTGAATTTTTAGCCACTCCTCTTAAACTATTTATTTTATTCGTACCAAACTTTTTCAACATGATGAAACTACATTAAATATGCTAAATTGTGAATGGATAATAAATATCTCAAACGGTTTTGCTATGGCGAGGGATTAAAGTAAAAATCTTCTAAAAATGTAATTATATACCATTTATTTCTATATAAAAGTATACAAATATCACAACTAAACCCATTTTATTCTGTTTTTGCAATTCAAGAAGAATGAAAAAGTTAAAAACAGGCTATTTAGTGCTATTTGGTTCAACAAAAAAGCAAACATAGGGCTATACTGCCCTCTTGTGTCCAAAAGGACATCAAATAAAACTTTTTACCAGGTAGGCCAATATTGTATTTAAATATACATTTATTAGGTATGTGTCTGAGGATATTTTCCCACCGGTTAATCGACGTGTGACACGAGTGGGTGCTTTTAAATCGCTAATATAATAGTGAAAGAAAAATAATGATAATGTTGCACACACAAATCACACACATGTGGGAAAGAATGATGCTTTTAAACAACACTAAACCGCCATTAGGTGTCGCCAGGCATCCATCTTAATAAGCGAGTCATTGATTCATTCGTTCAAACGATTCGTTCGAATGAGTCGATCATGATTAAGACAGATGTTTATGGATTGATCATTCAATCTTTGAGTCAACCGATTCGTTAAAAATGCTGAATCGTTCAGTTATGAGAAAACACGTGATGCGTGATGGTTCTGCCGTGATCTTTGTTTAACTATTTTCGCTGCTGAAACAGAACAAAAACAGTCAACATTGCATCTAAAATGTAAGTGACTTAATTGTAACTGTTTATTAACCTGTTGTATGAAATCTAGGGGTGGGAGAAAAAATTGATTCTTAGATGCATCGCGATGCGGACGTGGACGATTCTGAATCGATTCACAAATGTCAAAAAATCGATTCTCTAAAAAAATATTTTTCTAATAACGTAATATTGACGGAAGGCAAAAGGCGGAACTCTAAGCGGACGTGCGTGCAGTCTGTGGCGCGCACATAACAGAGAAGTTTCTTCTGCTCACCAAGGCTGCATTTATTTGATTAAAAATACAAACAAAAACAGTAATATTGTAAAATAGTATTCCAATTTAAAACAGCTGCTTTCTATTTTAATATATTTTAAACTGTTATTTATTCCTGTGATCAAAGCTGAGTTTTCAGCATCATTACTCCAGTCGTCACTGTCACATGATCCTTCAGAAATTATTCTAATATGATGATTGATACTCAAGAAACATTCATTATTATTTTAAATGTCGAAAACAGTTGTGTACAGTCTTTGATGAATAGAAAGTTCAAAATAACAGCATTTATCTGAAATCTAAAGCTTTTGTAACGTTAAACACTACCGCTCAAAAGTTTGTGGTTAGTAATAATTAAAATTTTATTTTTGGGGGAAAGAAATAAAATAAATCAGTACTTTTATTTATGAAGGATGAGTTAAACTGATCAACAGTTACAGTAAAGACATTTATAATGTTAAAAATATATATATTTGAAATATATGCTGTTCTTTTGAACTTTACATTCATCAAAGCATTTTGAAAAAAAAAAATCTGTACACAACTGTTTTCAACATTGAAAATAATAATGAATATTTATTGAGCATCAATCATCATATTAGTATGATTTCTGAAGGATCATGTGACACTGAAGACTGGAGTAATGATGCTGAAAACTCAACTTTGATCACAGAAATGAATTACTATGTAAAATATTTTAAAATTGAAAACAGCTGTTTTAAATTGGAATAATATTTCACAATATTACTGTTTTTGTTTGTATTTTTAATCAAATAAATGCAGCCTTGGTGAGCAGAAGAGACTTCTCCTAAAAACATTAAAAATCTTCCTGACCCCAAACTTTTGAACGGTGTATATATATATATATATATATATATATATATATATATATATATACACACATATATAAATATATATATATATATACATAAATAAATATATATATATATATATATATATATATATATATATATATATATATATATATATATATATATATATATATATAAATATAGCTGCGAGCAGCGATGGAGGGCCAAAGCCGGCGGTACCGCCACCCCGGTGCCTTTAGGTAACTAAAGGCACCGGGGTTGCGGTGCCACCGGCTTGGGCCCGTAATCGCTGCTCGCAGCTATATTTAGGGCCCAAGCCCTGAAAGGGCGAAGGCCCTATTGTTTTCGTTAGGATTATTAGGGCCCAAGCCCTGAAAGGGCGAAGGCCCTATTGTTTTCGTTAGGATTATTATTATTATTATTATTATTATTATTGTTCTTCAAGGGTTCGGGGGCTTTTGGGGCCTTTAACGTGCTCAAAAACTCATGAAACTTTGCACGCATGTCAGAACCCGCGGCCATTAGGGCCGGGCTGAAGCTGGTACCCGGGCGTGGCAGGGGGGCTGAACAGCGCCCCCTGGTACGGAATCCGAACACTTGTCCATAAATCAAACACACTTGCATGTAATAATATGAAACTCGGAACACATATAGATCTCATCGGGCCGAACAACTTTCGTGCTCTAAGTTTTACGCCAGCCCAACAGGAAGTTGGCTATTATGGGATGTTTGGAAACGCATGCTGTGGAATTTAATGTACTCCTCCTAGGGAATTCATCCAATCACCTCCAAACTCAGTCAGCATGAAGTCAAGACATTGAGGATGCTAAATTGCGGACGGATTTTTGATATCTCGAACGGTTTGGCCGTGGCGAGGACACGAATTTATGGCGAATAATGGAAACAGGAAGTGTGTTATAACTTCTGCATACATTAACTGATCTTGATGAAACTTCAGCAGTGTGTTCGTTGTAAGAGGCCGATCACATGGATGTGACTACTGTGAGTCTAAGTTAAAGCGCCACCAACTGGCAGCAGGAAGTGTGTCCCTTTCAAAATGCTTTAAAATCACCCTCTTATTTTTACCCAATTTGCTTCAAACTTTATGTGTATAATGTAAACACACGGCAGATGTAGACCTGTGAAAGGATTTTTGATATCTTTAATAATGTTGCCATGGCAACGCTTCAAACTTTAATATTCTTTTTTGATGCTTTTGAGACTCTTAACATACTTGAAATTGCATGAAACTCGACAGACACATCACATTTATTAGCCAGTAGACATGTGCAAAGTTTCAGAAACGGGCGTGGTGAGGGGCTCAGTAGCGCCACCTTTAGTCATAAGTGGGGGGGGTTAGTTTTATCAACAGCAACAAAACTTGGTATGTGTATTGTTCTCATCAAGACGGACAACTTTCTAATTGACATTAACTACCTCCAACCAACAGGAAGAGAGATATTTTGGTTTGAATGTGGATTTTCTGAAGAATTTTCTCTCCCTCTCTCTGTGTCTCTGTGTGTGAGAGGGGAGGGGGGAATTTGACTATTGCTTTTATATTGTTAATCAAGGTTTCAGGGGCTTTTGGGGTCCTTAACGTGCTCAAAAACTCTTGAAACTTTGCACACAAGTCAGAACCCCCTGCCATCAGGGACAGGCTGAAGCTGGTACCCGGGCGTGGCAGGGGGGCTCAACAGCGCCCCCTTGAACGGGGTCCCAAAACTTGGTCCATAGATCAAACACGCTTGCATGAATTAATATGAAACTCGGTACACATATAGATCTCATCGGGCCGAACAACTTTCCCCCGGTCAAGTTTTACGCCAGCCCAACAGGAAGTCGGCTATTATTGGTTGTTTGGAAAACGCTTCCTGTGGAATGCGAAGTACTCCTCCTAGAAAATTCACCGTGTCCCCTCCAAACTCGGTGTGCATGTAGTCAAGACTTTGAGGATGCTAAATTGCGGACGGATTTTTGATATCTCGAACGGTTTGGCCGTGGCGAGGAATCGAATTTATGGCGAGAAAAGAGAAACACGAAGTGGAATAACTTCTGCATACATTAACTGATCTTGATGAAACTTCAGCAGTGTGTTCGTGGTAAGAGGCCGATCAGATGGATGTAACTATTGTGATTCAAAGTTATAGCGCCACCAACTGGCAGCAGGAAGTTTGTCACTTTCAACATGCTTTTGACAAAAGTGGGGGGGTTAGTTTTAACTCCAGTAAAAAAAACTCAGTTCATATATTGATCTCATCGACCCGGACAACTTTCTAATTTAAAGTCATTAGCTCTGACCATCAGGAAGTCAGATATTTTGGTCTGAATGTGGATTTTTTTGCAAAATCAGCCTCTGAATTTTTAGCCACCTTTATCTAAGTGGTTATTTTATTCCCACCAAACTTTTTCAACATGATAAAAATATATTAATGATGCTAAATTGTGAACGGATAATAAATATCTCAAACGGTTTTGCTATGGCGAGGGATTAAAGTAATGTCAAAAAAGTAAACACTAAAAGGCTCATATATTCTAAAAATGTAATTATACACCATTTATTACTACATAAAAGTATACAAATATCAGAACTTAACTCATTTTATTCTTTTTTTTTCAATTTAAGAATGAAGTTTAAGTTTAAAAACTGCCAGAATGGTTGTTTAGTCTAAACAATAAATAAATAAAGTCAAACATAGTGCTATACTGCCCTCTTGTGTTCAAAATCAGGTAGGCCTATTATATCTATATAAAAATATACTAGGTATGTGACGGTGAGAATATTTTACCACCGGTTAACTGACGTGTGACACTGCTGGGGGCTTTTTAATCGCTAACTTAAAAACGAAAGTAAAATATGTTCGTCCGCACGGACATTGATAATGGTGCGGAGCAGAGCGAGCGTTTTCAATAAATTCCTATGGAAGGAGGAATGACCTAAGAAACGTTGACTCTGTTCTGCTCGTTCCTCGCTGAGGACGCGCACCATTATGAATGCCTGTGCAGCCGTGAGCATTTTAGTTTCATTTTCGGGGCGGATTGCTTGAATGTATTTAAAAAAAGCACAATGTTGTGTTTTATTGCGACTGTACAAAAATATAAGTTACCACTTTGCAGTTTGAATGATGTTCTGAACAAAATGACAGAGTATGTTTTTATGTGTCCACTGTTCAATCGCGCCCTCGTTTTAGTGATTCCCAAGTTATTTTTTCATTTAAGTTTTTTTCATTGTTCTAATCAGGTCAGGCAAGTAAAATGATCTGTCTTATCCCTTACATTTTTATATAATTATATAAATATATAATACACTACTGTTCAAAAATTTGGCGTCAGTAAGATTTTTAAGCTAAGTTTCTTCTGCTCACCAAGGCTGCATTTGTTTGATTAAAAATACAAACAAAAACAGTAATATTGTAAAATAGTATTCCAATTTAAAACAGCTGCTTTCTATTTTAATATATTTTAAACTGTTATTTATTCCTGTGATCAAAGCTGAGTTTTCAGCATCATTATTCCAGTCGTCACTGTCACATGATCCTTCAGAAATTATTCTAATATGATGATTGATGCTCAAGAAACATTCATTATTATTTTAAATGTCGAAAACAGTTATGTACAGTCTTTGATGAATAGAAAGTTCAAAAGAACAGCATTTATCTGAAATCTAAAGCTTTTGTAACATTAAACACTACCGTTCAGAAGTTTGGGGTCAGTAATAATTTTTATTTTATTTTTGGGGGAAAGAAATAAATAAATCAATACTTTTATTCATCGAGAATGAGTTAAACTGATAAAAAGTTACAGTACAGACATTTATAATGTTAAAAAAAATTATATTTGAAATAAATGCTGTTCTTTTGAACTTTACATTCATCAACGCATTTTGAAAAAAAATCTGTACACAACTGTTTTCAACATTGAAAATAATAATTAATATTTATTGACCATCAATCATCATATTAGAATGGTTTCTGAAGGATCATGTGACACTGAAGACGGGAGTAATGATGCTGAAAACTCAGCTTTGATCACATAAATTAATTACAGTGTAAAATATTTTATAATAGAAAACAGCTGTTTTAAATTGGAATAATATTTCACAATATTACTGTTTTTGTTTGTATTTTTAATCAAATAAATGCAGCCTTGGTGAGCAGAAGAGACTTCTCCTAAAAACATTGAAAATCTTCCTTACCCCAAACTTTTGAACGGTATATATATATGTTTGTATAATATATATATATATATATATATATATATATATATATATATATATATATATATGTTTGTATAATATATATATATATATATATATATATATATATATATATATATATATAAATATAGCTGCGAGCAGCGATGGAGGGCCAAAGCCGGCGTTACCGCCACCCCGGTGCCTTTAGGTAACTAAAGGCACCGGGGTTGCGGTGCCACCGGCTTGGGCCCGTAATCGCTGCTCGCAGCTATATTTATTATTATTATTATTATTATTGTTCAAGGGTTCGGGGGCTTTTGGGGCCTTTAACGTGCTCAAAAACTCATGAAACTTTGCACACAGGTCAGAAGCTGCGGCCATTAGGGCCGGGCTGAAGATGGTACCTGGGCGTGGCAGGGGGGCTCGACAGCGCCCCCTTGAATGGGGTCCGAGTGCGGTCCGAAAACTTGGTCCATATACCAAACACTCTTGCATGAATTAATATGAAACTCGGTACACATATAGATCTTATTGGGCTGAACAACTTTCGTGCTCTAAGTTTTACGCCAGCCCAACAGGAAGTCGGCTATTATGGGTTGTTTGGAAAACGCATGCTGTGGAATTTGATGTACTCCTCCTAGGAAATTCATCCATTCGCCTCAAAACTCGGTGTGCATGAAGTCAAGACATTGAGGATTATAAATTGCGGACGGATTTTTGATATCTCGAACGGTTTGGCCAAGGCGAGGAAACGAATTTATGGCGAATAATGGGACACAGGAAGTGTATTATAAATTCTGCATACATTAACTGATCTTGATAAAACTTCAGCAGTGTGTTCGTGGTCAGAGGCCGATCACATTGATGTGACTATTGTGAGTCAAAGTTATAGCGCCACCAACTGGCAGCAGGAAGTGTGTCCCTTTCAAAATGCTTTGAAATCACCCTCTTATTTTTACCCGATTTGCTTCAAACTTTATGTGTATAATGTAAACACACGGCAGATGTAGACCTGTGAAAGAATTTTTGATATCTTTAATACTGTTGCCATGGCAACGCTTCAAACTTTAATATTCTTTTTTGATGCTTTTGAGACTCTTAACATACTTGAAATTGGATGAAACTCGACAGACACATCACATTTATTAGCCCGTAGACATGTGCAAAGTTTCAGAAACAGGCGTGGTGAGGGGCTCAGTAGCGCCACCTTTAGTCATAAATGGGGCGGTTAGTTTTATCAACAGCAACAAAACTTGGTATGTGTATTGTTCTCATCAAGACGGACAACTTTCTAATTGACATTAACCATCTCCGACCAACAGGAAGAGAGATATTTTGGTTTGAATGTGGATTTTCTGAAGAAGTTTCTCTCCCTCTCTCTGTGTCTGTGTGTGTGTGAGGGGAGGGGGGATTTGACTATTGCTTTTATATTGTTAATCAAGGTTTCAGGGGCTTTTGGGGTCCTTAACGTGCTCAAAAACTCTTGAAACTTTGCACACAAGTCAGAACCCACGGCCATCAGGGCCGGGCTGAAGCTGGTACCCGGGCGTGGCTGGGGGGCTCAACAGCGCCCCCTTGAACGGGGTTCTAAAACTTGATCCATATATCAAACACGCTCGCATGAATTAATATGAAACTCGGTACACATATAGATCTCATCGGGCCGAACAACTTTACCCCGGTCAAGTTTTACGCCAGCCCAACAGGAAGTCGGCTATTATGGGTTGTTTGGAAAACGCTTGCTGTGGAATGTGAAATACTCCTCCTAGAAAATTCACCGTGTCCCCTTCAAACTCGGTGTGCATGTAGTCAAGACTTTGAGGATGCTAAATTGCGGACGGATTTTTGATATCTCGAACGGTTTGGCTGTGGCGAGGAATCGAATTTATGGCGAGAAAAGAGAAACACGGAAGTGGAATAACTTCTGCATACATTAACTGATCTTGATGAAACTTCAGTAGTGTGTTCGTGGTAAGAGGCCGATCAGATGGATGTAGTTATTGTGAGTCAAAGTTATAGCGCCACCAACTGGCAGCAGGAAGTGTGTCACTTTCAACATGCTTTTGACAAAAGTGGGGGGGTTACTTTTAACTACAGTAAAGAAAAAATAGTTTGTATATTGTTCTCATCAAGCCGGACAACTTTCTAATTTACATTCAATAGCTCTGGCCATCAGGAAGTCAGATATTTTGGTCTGAATGTGAATTTTTTTGCAAAATCAGCCTCTGAATTTTTAGCCACTCCTCTTAAACTATTTATTTTATTCGTACCAAACTTTTTCAACATGATGAAAATACATTAAATATGCTAAATTGTGAATGGATAATAAATATCTCAAACGGTTTTGCTATGGCGAGGGATTAAAGTAAAAATCTTCTAAAAATGTAATTATATACCATTTATTTCTATATAAAAGTATACAAATATCACAACTAAACCCATTTTATTCTGTTTTTGCAATTCAAGAAGAATGAAAAAGTTATTTAGTTAGCTATTTAGTTAAAAAGTTAGCTATTTAGTGCTATTTGGTTCAACAAAAAAGCAAACATAGGGCTATACTGCCCTCTTGTGTCCAAAAGGACATCAAAATAGTATATAAAACTTTTTACCAGGTAGGCCAATATTGTATTTAAATATACATTTATTAGGTATGTGTCTGAGGATATTTTCCCACCGGTTAATCGACGTGTGACACGAGTGGGTGCTTTTAAATCGCTAATATAATAGTGAAAGAAAAATAATGATAATGTTGCACACACAAATCACACACATGTGGGAAAGAATGATGCTTTTAAACAACACTAAACCGCCATTAGGTGTCGCCAGGCATCCATCTTAATAAGCGAGTCATTGATTCATTCGTTCAAACGATTCGTTCGAATGAGTCGATCATGATTAAGACAGATGTTTATGGATTGATCATTCAATCTTTGAGTCAACCGATTCGTTAAAAATGCTGAATCGTTCAGTTATGAGAAAACACGTGATGCGTGATGGTTCTGCCGTGATCTTTGTTTAACTATTTTCGCTGCTGAAACAGAACAAAAACAGTCAACATTGCATCTAAAATGTAAGTGACTTAATTGTAACTGTTTATTAACCTGTTGTATGAAATCTAGGGGTGGGAGAAAAAAATTATTCTTAGATGCATCGCGATGCGGACGTGGACGATTCTGAATCGATTCACAAATGTCAAAAAATAGATTCTGTAAAAAATTTTTTTTCTAATAACGTAATATTGACGGAAGGCAAAAGGCGGAACTCTAAGCGGACGTGCGTGCAGTCTGTGGCGCGCACATAACAGAGAAGTTTCTTCTGCTCACCAAGGCTGCATTTATTTGATTAAAAATACAAACAAAAACAGTAATATTGTAAAATATTATTCCAATTTAAAACAGCTGCTTTCTATTTTAATATATTTTAAACTGTTATTTATTCCTGTGATCAAAGCTGAGTTTTCAGCATCATTACTCCAGTCGTCACTGTCACATGATCCTTCAGAAATTATTCTAATATGATGATTGATACTCAAGAAACATTCATTATTATTTTAAATGTCGAAAACAGTTGTTTACAGTCTTTGATGAATAGAAAGTTCAAAAGAACAGCATTTATCTGAAATCTAAAGCTTTTGTAACGTTAAACACTACCGCTCAAAAGTTTTGGGTTAGTAATAATTAAAATTTTATTTTTGGGGGAAGAAATAAAATAAATCAGTACTTTTATTTATGAAGGATGAGTTAAACTGATCAACAGTTACAGTAAAGACATTTATAATGTTAAAAAAAATATATATATATTTGAAATATATGCTGTTCTTTTGAACTTTACATTCATCAAAGCATTTAAAAAAAACAAAAATCTGTACACAACTGTTTTCAACATTGAAAATAATAATGAATATTTATTGAGCATCAATCATCATATTAGTATGATTTCTGAAGGATCATGTGACACTGAAGACTGGAGTAATGATGCTGAAAACTCAACTTTGATCACAGAAATGAATTACTATGTAAAATATTTTAAAATTGAAAACAGCTGTTTTAAATTGGAATAATATTTCACAATATTACTGTTTTTGTTTGTATTTTTAATCAATAAATGCAGCCTTGGTGAGGAGAAGAGACTTCTCCTAAAAACATTAAAAATCTTCCTGACCCCAAACTTTTGAACGGTATATATATATATATATATATATATATATATATATATATATATATATATATATACATATATATGTATGTATGTATGTATGTATATATATATATATATATATATATATATATACATACATATACATATACATATATATATATATATATATATGTATGTGTGTGTATGTATGTATGTATATATATATATATATATATATATATATATAAATATAGCTGCGAGCAGCGATGGAGGGCCAAAGCCGGCGGTACCGCCACCCCGGTGCCTTTAGGTAACTAAAGGCACCGGGGTTGCGGTGCCACCGGCTTGGGCCCGTAATCGCTGCTCGCAGCTATATTTATTATTATTATTATTATTTTGTCAACCTTTCGGGCACTTTTGGGGCCCTTAACATGCTCGAAAACTCTTGAAACTTTGCACACAGGTCAGAACCCGCAGCCATCAGGGCGGGGCTGAAGCTGGTACCCGGGCGTGGCAGGGGGGCTCGACAGCGCCCCCTGGAACGGGATCCGAACACGTGTCCATAAATCAAACACGCTTGCATGTAATAATATGAAACTCGATACACATGTAGATCTCATCGGGCCGAACAACTTTCGTGCTCTAAGTTTTATGCCAGCCCAACAGGAAGTCGGCTATTATGGGTTGTTTGGAAACGCATGGTCTGGTATTTGAAACACTTCTCCTAGGGAATTCACCCGATCGCCACCAAACTCGGTGGGAATGAAGTCAAGACATTGAGGATGCTAAATTGCGGACGGATTTTTGATATCTCGAACGGTTTGGCTGTGGCGAGGACACGAATTTATGGCGAATAATGGAAACAGGAAGTGTGTTATAACTTCTGCATACATTAACTGATCTTGATTCAACTTCAGCAGTGTGTTCGTTGTAAGAGGCCGATCACATGGATGTGACTATTGTGAGTCAAAGTTATAGCGCCACCAACTGGCAGAAGGAAGTGTGTCCCTTTCAAAATGCTTTGAAATCACCCTCTTATTTTTACCCGATTTGCTTCAAACTTTATGTGTATAATGTAAACACACGGCAGATGTAGACCTGTGAAAGGATTTTTGATATCTTTAATACTGTTGCCATGGCAACGCTTCAAACTTTAATATTCTTTTTTGATGCTTTTGAGACTCTTAACATACTTGAAATTGGATGAAACTCGACAGACACATCACATTTATTAGCCCGTAGACATGTGCAAAGTTTCAGAAACGGGCGTGGTGAGGGGCTCAGTAGCGCCACCTTTAGTCATAAGTGGGGGGGTTAGTTTTATCAACAGCAACAAAACTTGGTATGTGTATTGTTCTCATCAAGACGGACAACTTTCTAATTTACATGAACTATCTCTGACCAACAGGAAGAGAGATATTTTGGTTTGAATGTGGATTTTCTGAAGAATTTTCTCTCCCTCTCTGTGTCTCTGTGTGTGTGAGGGGAGGGGGGGATTTGACTATTGCATTTATATTGTTAATCAAGGTTTCAGGGGCTTTTGGGGTCCTTAACGTGCTCAAAAACTCTTGAAACTTTGCACACAAGTCAGAACCCCCTGCCATCAGGGACGGGCTGAAGCTGGTACCCGGGCGTGGCTGGGGGGCTCAACAGCGCCCCCTTGAACGGGGTTCTAAAACTTGATCCATATATCAAACACGCTCGCATGAATTAATATGAAACTCGGTACACATATAGATCTCATCGGGCCGAACAACTTTACCCCGGTCAAGTTTTACGCCAGCCCAACAGGAAGTCGGCTATTATGGGTTATTTGGAAAACGCTTGCTGTGGAATGTGAAATACTCCTCCTAGAAAATTCACCGTGTCCCCTTCAAACTCGGTGTGCATGTAGTCAAGACTTTGAGGATGCTAAATTGCGGACGGATTTTTGATATCTCGAACGGTTTGGCTGTGGCGAGGAATCGAATTTATGGCGAGAAAAGAGAAACACGGAAGTGGAATAACTTCTGCATACATTAACTGATCTTGATGAAACTTCAGCAGTGTGTTCGTGGTAAGAGGCCGATCAGATGGATGTAGCTATTGTGAGTCAAAGTTATAGCGCCACCAACTGGCAGCAGGAAGTGTGTCACTTTCAACATGCTTTTGACAAAAGTGGGGGGGTTACTTTTAACTACAGTAAAGATTGTTCTCATCAAGCCGGACAACTTTCTAATTTACATTCAATAGCTCTGGCCATCAGGAAGTCAGATATTTTGGTCTGAATGTGATTTTTTTTGCAAAATCAGCCTCTGAATTTTTAGCCACTCCTCTTAAACTATTTATTTTATTCGTACCAAATTTTTTCAACATGATGAAACTACATTAAATATGCTAAATTGTGAATGGATAATAAATATCTCAAACGGTTTTGCTATGGCGAGGGATTCAAGTAAAAATCTTCTAAAAATGTAATTATATACCATTTATTTCTATATAAAAGTATACAAATATCACAACTAAACCCATTTTATTCTGTTTTTGCAATTCAAGAAGAATGAAAAAGTTAAAAACAGGCTATTTAGTGCTATTTGGTTCAACAAAAAAGCAAACATAGGGCTATACTGCCCTCTTGTGTCCAAAAGGACATCAAATAAAACTTTTTACCAGGTAGGCCAATATTGTATTTAAATATACATTTATTAGGTATGTGTCTGAGGATATTTTCCCACCGGTTAATCGACGTGTGACACGAGTGGGTGCTTTTAAATCGCTAATATAATAGTGAAAGAAAAATAATGATAATGTTGCACACACAAATCACACACATGTGGGAAAGAATGATGCTTTTAAACAACACTAAACCGCCATTAGGTGTCGCCAGGCATCCATCTTAATAAGCGAGTCATTGATTCATTCGTTCAAACGATTCGTTCGAATGAGTCGATCATGATTAAGACAGATGTTTATGGATTGATCATTCAATCTTTGAGTCAACCGATTCGTTAAAAATGCTGAATCGTTCAGTTATGAGAAAACACGTGATGCGTGATGGTTCTGCCGTGATCTTTGTTTAACTATTTTCGCTGCTGAAACAGAACAAAAACAGTCAACATTGCATCTAAAATGTAAGTGACTTAATTGTAACTGTTTATTAACCTGTTGTATGAAATCTAGGGGTGGGAGAAAAAATTGATTCTTAGATGCATCGCGATGCGGACGTGGACGATTCTGAATCGATTCACAAATGTCAAAAAATCGATTCTCTAAAAAAATATTTTTCTAATAACGTAATATTGACGGAAGGCAAAAGGCGGAACTCTAAGCGGACGTGCGTGCAGTCTGTGGCGCGCACATAACAGAGAAGTTTCTTCTGCTCACCAAGGCTGCATTTATTTGATTAAAAATACAAACAAAAACAGTAATATTGTAAAATAGTATTCCAATTTAAAACAGCTGCTTTCTATTTTAATATATTTTAAACTGTTATTTATTCCTGTGATCAAAGCTGAGTTTTCAGCATCATT
This sequence comes from Rutilus rutilus, assembly GCF_951802725.1. Lineage (NCBI taxonomy): Eukaryota > Metazoa > Chordata > Actinopteri > Cypriniformes > Leuciscidae > Rutilus > Rutilus rutilus. Next base: position 78,490,627 of record NC_140209.1, read on the forward strand.
ACTCCAGTCGTCACTGTCACATGATCCTTCAGAAATTATTCTAATATGATGATTGATACTCAAGAAACATTCATTATTATTTTAAATGTCGAAAACAGTTGTGTACAGTCTTTGATGAATAGAAAGTTCAAAAGAACAGCATTTATCTGAAATCTAAAGCTTTTGTAACGTTAAACACTACCGCTCAAAAGTTTGTGGTTAGTAATAATTAAAATTTTATTTTTGGGGGAAAGAAATAAAATAAATCAGTACTTTTATTTATGAAGGATGAGTTAAACTGATCAACAGTTACAGTAAAGACATATATAATGTTAAAAAAATATATATTTGAAATATATGCTGTTCTTTTGAACTTTACATTCATCAAAGCATTTTGAAAAAAAAAAAAATCTGTACACAACTGTTTTCAACATTGAAAATAATAATGAATATTTATTGAGCATCAATCATCATATTAGTATGATTTCTGAAGGATCATGTGACACTGAAGACTGGAGTAATGATGCTGAAAACTCAACTTTGATCACAGAAATGAATTACTATGTAAAATATTTTAAAATTGAAAACAGCTGTTTTAAATTGGAATAATATTTCACAATATTACTGTTTTTGTTTGTATTTTTAATCAATAAATGCAGCCTTGGTGAGCAGAAGAGACTTCTCCTAAAAACATTAAAAATCTTACTGACCCCAAACTTTTGAACAATAATATATATATATATATATATATATATATATATATATATATATATATATATATATATATATATATATATATATATATATACGTGTGTATGTATGTATGTATATATATATATATATATATAAATATAGCTGCGAGCAGCGATGGAGGGCCAAAGCCGGCGGTACCACCACCCCGGTGCCTTTAGGTAACTAAAGGCACCGGGGTTGCGGTGCCACCGGCTTGGGCCCGTAATCGCTGCTCGCAGCTATATTTTATTATTATTATTATTATTATTATTATTTTGTCAACCTTTCGGGCACTTTTGGGGCTCTTAACATGCTCGAAAACTCTTGAAATTTTGCACACACGTCAGAACCCGCGGCCATCAGGGCCGGACTGAAGCTGGTACCCGGGCGTGGCAGGGGGGCTCGACAGCGCCCCCTGGAACGGGATCCGAACACGTGTCCATAAATCAAACACGCTTGCATGTAATAATATGAAACTCGGTACACATATAGATCTCATCCGGCCGAACAACTTTCGTGCTCTAAGTTTTACGCCAGCCAAACAGGAAGTTGGCTATTTAGCGTTGTTTGGAAACGCATGCTGTGGAATTTAATGTACTCCTCCTAGGGAATTCATCGATTCGCCTCCAAACTCGGTGTGCATGAAGTCAAGACATTGAGGATGCTAAATTGCGGACGGATTTTTGATATCTCAAACGGTTTGGCCGTGGCGAGGAAACAAATTTATGGCGAAAAAATGAAACAGGAAGTGTGTTATAACTTCTGCATACATTAACTGATCTTGATGAAACTTCAGCAGTGTGTTTGTTGTAAGAGGCCGATCGCACAGATGTGACTATTGTGAGTCAAAGTTATAGCGCCACCAACAGGCAGCAGGAAGTACATCATTTTCAAAATGCTTTGAAATCAGTGTCTTATTTTTACCCGATTTGCTTCAAACTTTATGTGTACAATGTAGACACACGGCAGATGTAAACCTGTGAAAGGATTATTGATATCTTAGATACTGTTGCCGTGGCAACGCATCAAACTTTAATATTCTTTTTTGATGCTTTTGAGACTCTTAACATACTTGAAATTGCATGAAACTCAACAGACACATCACATTTATTAGCCAGTAGACATGTGCAAAGTTTCAGAAACGGGCATGGTGGAATGGCTCAGTAGCGCCACCTTTAGTCAAAAATGGGGGCTTAGTTTTTCCTAGAATCACAAAACTTGGTATGTGTATTGTTCTCATCAAGACGGACAACTTTCTAATTTACATGAACCATCTCCGACCAACAGGAAGAGAGATATTTTGGTTTGAATGTGGATTTTCTGAAGAATTTTCTCTCCCTCTCTCTGTGTCTGTGTGTGTGTGAGGGGAGGGGGGGATTTGACTATTGCTTTTATATTGTTAATCAAGGTTTCAGGGGCTTTTGGGGTCCTTAACATGCTCAAAAACTCTTGAAACTTTGCACACAGGTCAGAAACAACGGCCATCAGGGCCGGGCTGAAGCTGGTACCCGGGCGTGGCTGGGGGGCTCAACAGCGCCCCCTTGAACGGGGTTCTAAAACTTGATCCATATATCAAACACGCTCGCATGAATTAATATGAAACTCGGTACACATATAGATCTCATCG